>NC_141693.1:856732134-858024807 GCF_964263255.1 Lissotriton vulgaris | reverse complement strand
CTTGTAAGTGGGCTTTACAGTCTCTCTCGCTCTGTTTCACATCCTGTGAACGTGCAGAAGTATAAATATACATTGAGTCCCAAGTGTGTTACTTTTCGCTGGACCGTCCTGTTCAAAGTGCTTGGTTGAAACTGGTGTCTGTTCCTGACTGGACTTTCAGCTGCAGGTTATCCCTCTCACGGATACCCCTCTCTCGTGGGTGTCCCCTCTCACTGGACGACCCGGAGGCCTTTCTGCCAGGTTTCCACTGGACCGGTGTGCATGCCGCCTTGCCTCTTCAAACATGTTGAAGGTCGTCGCTACGGGTCATCTTCTCCGTGTCCGAGTTCCACCTGAAAGGGTGTTGTTGGCACTGGTTCAGTCGTGTGCGACCTTCGGTCTTCCAGGATCTTCAGCGTGAGCTTCAACAGTCCGTCTCTCGTGTGGGACCCGCTGCCACCGGTGTCCCTGAGGCCTCTGCCCCTGGATTTCCGCGGCCCTTTCGTCCGTTCCATCCCAGAGGTGGGTGTTGCCAACAGACTGGCGTGCTCTCTTCTGTCCTTCCATGGATGACTGTCGAGTTCGCATGTGGATGCTTCCTTCCAGTGATGTTACTTGTCCCGGTCGTGCTTGTGGACTGTCGTGCACCTCTCACGTTCTCCTCGGTGTTTCCCCTTTTGAGTGTCGTGGTGTTTTGGTCCACACTCCTCTTGGTTATCCTCCATTCTCTTGTCGTCCTGTCGTCGTGCTTCTGACCTCTTTTCCTTTTCTTCTCTTTGGTGGTGGCAAACGTGCCACTCAGATCCTTCCTTTTCACGGTGGCAAACGTGCCACTCAGATCTCTCCTTTTCTTCCTCCCTTTTCACGGTGGCAAACGTGCCACTCAGATCCTTCCTTTTTGCGGTGGCAAACATGCCACTCAGATCCTTCCTTTTTGCGGTGGCAAACGTGCCACTCAGATCTCTCCTTTTCTTTGTTCCTTTTCGCGGTGGCAGACGTGCCACTCGGGTCTCTCCTTTCCTTCCTTCTGCATCGCGACATCACTTGGACCGATCTTGGTGTCTTCTCTTCTGACCTGGGTCCTCCATGCAGTGCGCGCACCCCGCATGTGTACCCCTGGTCTTGTCCCCGTCGGGGACACTTTCTCCTTCTTCCTCAGCAGCCAGAGTTGGTGTCACGAACCTTCTTTTCTTGATGCTTTCTTTTCTTGATGCTTGTTGGTGACGTTCAGGGGTCCATGTTTGTAGACCTGTTCATGGTTGAACGTCCTGGACCGATTGGTGGTCCACTTCTGCCGATGCCGGGCAGGTTGCTTTCGGTCGTCCTGTCGGACTTTGCGCTACAACAGTTCCTGGGGGACCCGTTGTGGGTCAGCACTTGATGGGCGATCATCCTGCGGATCGGCCCCTGGGAGGCGCCATGGATCTGTCGCGGGTCGGCACTTGATGGGCGATCGTTCGCGAAGATTGTTCTGCGCGATGGCGCTGCATGCATTCTTCTTTCTGCTTGCGGTGGCTGTGCGTCGCCACGTGGCGCGTTGTTTGCGCACTTACTGTTCAGGGTTCTGGGACGCCTGTTGCAGGACGTTGGGTACTTGCTGCTTTGGCTGTCGTCAGGTACTTGATGCTTTGGACCGTTGGCGGGAGTAGTTGATGCTGCGGTGAGCGCCTGTGGCCACCAGGCGTCGCTGCTCTCTCCGTCCTTTGATCGCGGCAGTCGTTTCCCCGGACGTTCTTCTGGTGCTTGGCAGTCGTTTCCTCCAGACGTCAGGGCTTGGATGCTTTGTGAGGCCTTGGTGCCTTTTTCCCACGTCGCGTTGGAAGTGGCAGCCGCCGACTCCTTGCTGGTGTGGGTGGGTGTCATTTGCGCTGTTGCGCAGTTACTTGCTGCGTGAGGTTGGATGCTTTCTTGCTGCGGGAGTTTAGACGCTTTCGCTGTCACCTGCGCTGTTGAGAAACTTACTTGCTGCGTGAGTTTTCTTGCGTTGTGCAATGCTTGTTTTGGTTCTTGTGGATGTAGGTGCGCTTTGACTTTGGCCACTGGGTGGCAGTGTTCACTGTGTCAGCAGCCTGCCTTGCTTGATACCTTCTTCGCTGATTGAGCACTCTATTGTCTGTGCTCTCTCGGTGCACAGGGGGGCTAGAGCTGCTGGTAGCAGGGAGCTGGGTGAGTCTCTTTTATTTTCATATCTGTGTTTGCTCACAGGGTGGGGGCACATAGGAGTGCCCGTGCATGCAAGTAAGGCACTGTTATTCTGGATCATGTGGTCAATGCTCACATGCTTGCTGTGTGTGTGAGAGGTGAGGTGCTGCTCCGTGGCTGTGCACAGGGTAATAGTCTTTAAAGTTTTCCTTTCTGCGTGGCACAGTTTATGGTTGGCGGCGCTGGCCGCTCACAGGCACTTCATTTTTTTTTTTTTTTTTTTTGTTTATGGGGCCCAAGAGGTGGAGGCTCATCTGATCGGCGGCGGCGCTGGCCGCGTGTATGCGCTTCCTTCTTTCCCCTCCCCGCCCGCTGCAGCCTCGGCAGTCCTCGCGGGGGGGGGGGGGGAGGGGGGGTTGATGCTTCCTCAGGCGGGGAGCGCGTCGCTCCGGTCACACTTCCTTGGGCGGGGGGTGCTTGAGGCAGGCCGCGGGTAGGCTCCGCCGGCTCTGCCTTTTCAGTGCTGATTAGGCTCCGGTCTCCCGCCGCAGCAGCTTCACATTCCACACGCTGCGCGGCGGAGACC
Organism: Lissotriton vulgaris; assembly: GCF_964263255.1. Taxonomy (NCBI): domain Eukaryota; kingdom Metazoa; phylum Chordata; class Amphibia; order Caudata; family Salamandridae; genus Lissotriton; species Lissotriton vulgaris. Next base: position 858,022,100 of record NC_141693.1, on the reverse strand, counting down.
TGTCACGGACGTCGCAGGCCGCGGGTAGGCTCCGTTGGCTCTGCAGTTCTTATCCACTCGGGGGTGCCGTCGGCAGGCCGCGGGTGGGCTCCGCTGGCGCTGCAGAGTCTTTCTTCGGTGGGGATGTCACCGGCAGGCCGCGGGTAGGCTCCGCTTGGTCTTGATCACGTCGCGAGGGGGGTCGGGAGGCGGTTAGCTACTCCGCTCCCTCCCCCTCGTTGTTGACGGGTGTCGCGGGGGGGGTCGGGAGGCGGTTAGCTACTCCGCTCCCTCCCCCTCGTTGTTGACGGGTGTTGCGGGTCCGGCCGCGCTTCCTCACGCAGCCATTAGTCTCTGTGCCCCTGCCGCTTCCAAGCACACACGCGGCGGGGGCGGGGGACGACTCGGGCAGGCCGCGGGTAGGCTCCGCTGGCGCTGCTTATTGATCACCACAGTTTATGGCGGGCACTTCGCCCGTGGGGCTCACCTTCGGCCGGCGGGCCAGATGCTTCGTCGCGGTCGCGGCGGGTGGGCTCCGCCCGGCCCGTGTACCTCTCCGATGGGGGTTTTCAGCCTCGCGGCCGTCGCAGGTGGGCTCTGGGCGGTCCGCAGTTGCTTGGTGGCGGTCGACGCGGGTAGGCTCCGGTCGGCTTGCTGTGGGGCACCGACGTGCCTACCGGCTTCACGGCGCGTCGCGCCTCACCACAGGGGATGCCCTCTATGCGGGCAGCTCTCATCCCCTCTTTTTTTTTCTCGACCAGCCGAGGGTAGTGGCACGCATGGGCAACACTACCGGCCTCGTCGCCATTGTAGGGTTCTGAGGTGAGGGGCGCTAGGCCCTCATGACGCAGCAAGCACACAATGAGGCAGACACCGACACAGTGGTAACAGATGGGTGAATGGGCCCGGAGCACGAGCGCTCGGCCCCTTTATTGGCCAGTGTCACATGACCTGTGACGCCTGGTGGTGGGTGGGTGTTAGGTGTGCAGTTACAGAAAGAACTGAGACACTAGACCGTGTCTTACGTTACTACATTGTCCCAACCCAACCGCACACGTCAGAGTACATCTGTGAAATGAATAGTGCCCACAGTTCGAAGCACATTTATTACTCGGACCAGGAAGGGTTCGGCAGGGCCAGGCTTGGAGAAAGGGAATAAAACGTTCGAGAAAGGTACAGGCAACGTGCCCCCGTGCTTGTGGTGTCGGGCTCGTGGTGCATTATCTGAGCTCGTGGTGATTCCTCGTTCTTTACAGTGCTGAAAACGGAACATTTGCTTTTTAGCCGGATGGGCCTTTATAACCTTAGGGTCCCTGTGGTAGTTTGTTTTCGAGCACACTGGTTAGCGGAGTCTTTAAGAAACTCCGTGCTGAACGACTACTTCCTTTAACGCGTTTGAACTTGGTAAAAAACGAGTAGTCCTTTGTTGAAATGATGTAATGGCTCTTAAACACTCTGGGCGACGTTAGACCCATTTGCTGAAATAGAATCTTAAAAAAAAAAAACGAATACTTTTTTAACAGTCCCTTAAGACTATTACAACGTTTATGACATAAACATATATATATTATAACACATAAATAAATAGGATGAACACCAAGCTATACACAAACTACGTAAACCTATCCCATGTCTCAATCTATGTTTTCACAATTACAACTAGTCAAGTAAAGCAGCACGCTCGAGGCTTTTTCTTAGTCAATCTAAGTATTGGACTCAGAATTTTTTTTTAATAAAATTCTCAGCTGTACTAATTTCAACTATTTTGGTTAGTGATGTGGCAGTGAGCTAGAGTAAACTTAAATGGGTTTGTATGCTGCTGTGGCCAGCTGTGAAAGTTATTTATCCAGCCTCACGTTTTCCAAAACATTCATAATAAAAATACATATACACTGTAGTTTTGGGTTAGCCCTCTTCATTCTTTGGTTTCTTCAACGACCATTCACATATTGCATCGGCCTACCACATCTTTTAATGATCACCGATGGGTATCCACCTAAAAAGGAGAGCACTTCTGGATCATGGTCGGTGTGATTTGGTTGCTGAGCTGCTTCTCTATTTTAATATGTTTATAAATTATGTTTTAGACATTGCAAATCTTTGCAGAAATCAACCAATAAATATATACTACCTATCACATGCTTTCTAAGCCCGGGTGTATTTGCTTTTTCAGTACGTGATTATAGCGGCATTGCTGGCATTCAGAGTGAGCAGAACTTGTTTTTCAAAATCTGTAACTGCATTATATTTGTATGTATCATTAAAGAAATGCTTCGTTGTAGAGTGCATAGATGCTAACTTGATGCTGGCTACTCCTTGCCATGTGATAGAGGTTTTCGTGCATGCCTACTCCCACAGGTCTAGTGGGATCATAAGACGGCACTCTTCTCTGCCATGGAGTATTCCAGCCCCCACAAAATGCTCCCTGGAGTAGGGCTTTCCTGCACTGAATTTCCTAAATCCCTAAGTCTCGAGAGGGGACCATGTAAGCAGCACTAACTTCACCCTGTCGAAGGGCACTGTCTTTGTGCTGTTTTTCCACACTTACACTGTCCTTAGGGTATTGACACCATTCTACTCATCCACGACCAAGCTACCCGGACTGAACCCTTTCAAGGGGCATTTTGTATGTGCAACCGCAACTACAAGAAAAACATCAAAATTTTCAGTGCTCACCCGACATGCAGCCTCTTGACTAGCGATTCTTGGGCCTCAAGAATGATTTCAGAGTTGGTATTACACGAAACCACGATTGACCAGTGCTTGTCCCATCATCGGGCAATCGTAGTAGAAAACCAACACTGCCAGATTTCACAGTAACTCACAAAACCCTCTTCAAGATGACGTTGGAAAACTGAATGCATAACATTTTGTTGTCCTTAAATCACTTCCTATTTGTCATTTTTTTTTCTTATTGACACCACAATAAAAACACACCAGTTGCTAACCAAATTCGTAGAGGAGGATTGGTGCCTTGATGCTTTATTAAAGAGCTATCTACATGAAAACTGCTGTCCATATTTGTGCATCTTTTCACACATCCTTCCCATTTGTATGTCAGTGTTGTACTTAAAGAGGTATTGCGTCTGCTCAGTGTGGCTCTAACATTTTACTACATTTTTACAAACCTAATCTGATTGGCTAGTTTAGTGTTTATTTTAATAATAGTACATTTTAGTTGCTACTGAATAACTGAATGTCTAATACCTCTTTGCTGTTACCTACTCGCTTCTTATTATTTATGACTTCCACCGTAGTCCACATGAATGAAAATTAGTATCGATGCCTTTTCATGACTCTCACAGGACTCTGAATGTTTTCTCACATTGTCCAACAGGAAGAGTGGAAGTCGGACCGTATTCCTATCCTCGACGCCAGTATAATGATGTAGAAAGCTTTTGGACTCCAGTATTTCTTAGGTAGTGCTTTTATTAAGTGCCAGGGTACACATGAATGGACATTAGGCGCTTGTGTGCCTCTGCCCCGGCTGTATGGTGATTCCACTTTTGAATGTTGATGTCCTACTATGCCTGAAAGCCTGCGACTTCAGTTGGAGGAGGAGGCTGAGCAGTGAAGTTCCAAGCTCCTGGGGTGGGTGGGTGGGGGGGGGTTTGGGGGGGAGCAACTGTACCTTGAGAGCTATTCCTACATAAATACTGACATTGCACATTCGTATTTCTTTATACTCCCTTTTTGCCATGTGTATGCCAAGCTGGCGCTTTCAGACTTGTTCCCTAGTCATATGGCTATGGGAGCTTAATCTGCCTTCTCTAACGAAATGCAGCTGATTGATACTTTCTGATAGAGACTATTAGCCTTAGAGTCCTTACCGTTGAATTTCTCCAAGCGTCTGACTGGATTCAAAAGAATTTTCGTGAACCGTACCCCTACTTGCTGTTAGGTGGCATCGATCAGCTCTGCATGCATCCTCCGCATAATCCGCACTGGAAGTGACCTCGCAATACCTATATAGGCACCACCTAGGTGCGCTGACGTCAGTTATTTTCTTTCCACGCATGCCAGCACTGAGCCAGAAAAGAGCTACCTCATAGTCACTATTTGACAGATTTTTATATGTTTTGTTGAGAGTTTTGAGGTTTTCCTCCTGGTGTGCTAGGTAATGTCATCTCGGAGGACAGGTTTTAAGCCCTGCAGAGCCTCTCACCAGCCGATGTCTGTGACGGACCTGCACCTTATCTGTCTGTGGTGCCTGGAGCGCGACCACAACTCCAAGTCGTGCAGAGATTTCTGGGCCATGAACCCAAAAGCTTTGAGGGCTCAGTCCCTGAAGCTCATGGCGGCCCGACAAGCGACTCCGCGCAAATTGAGGTCACCGGTTGAGAGGATGGTCCCAGAACCGGTCACGGAGCCTGAAGCCGTCATCGTCCCACTCCAAGTCCTCGGAATATTCGGGTAAGACTAGGCACAAGAAAAAGAGCAAGGAATCAAAGTGCCCTCTGACTTCGTCCTTCGGTCAATCGCGACGAGGGAGCATCAGCATTCGAGGCCTGGTTCCTTGAAGCCTGCACCCGGTCCGTCTCCGCACCTCCCCAACCTTCCGGGAGCTGGAGCAACTCATGCCCTACTCGGATAATTCTATAAGGTCGTGCTCCTCATCTTTGGGCGGCCCGACCCATCCGATGTGCCTTCAGGCCACACAGGGTCGGAGGGTGGCCCCATCTATCCCGTGGGCAGCTCCGGCTCCAGTGGACCCTCATGGATCCATTTCTGGATCTGGTCTGGCGTCGGTCATACCAACTCGACCTTCCCCAGCACCGGCCTCAATGCCGGCGGCTCCATTTCCATTGTGTTCCCAGACTCAGACACAGAGCCGGATGGGAGTCTCCTGATACCAACTCGATGCTGACAGGAACTTTGCTTCCTAGATTGGAGCCTGAGCCCTATTTCCTAGGGTTAGGCCTCAGGTAGGAATGTGAGGGGTCGATGGACACCGCAGAATATCAGCCCTATTAAGAAGAAGCTATGGAGTGGTGTGAGGAACTGAGGGAAGCCAATGGACTAAACATAGTCTCCACATACTGATATGCTTTTTTCCCCCCACTGTGGTTACAGAGGAGGGAACTTCATATTGAATGGTGATGCAGAGGGCGGCTAAGGTCCTTGACCTTCAGTTACTCTTGGTGGCAGTCAAGACTAACATCTTGAAGAGGTGCTGTAGCTAGGAGTCTCCATATCGAAAGCGCTGCTCCGGTTCAAAGATTCCCTCACTGACGTCCTTTTGGGGACCTGGTTCCAAACCCAACACTGGGGTTCCTATGAATAGGAAGATTAACCTTCACCCTGCACCAGGTGACCCACATTTCTTTGCCCAATACCCTACCCCGGAGTGCTTTGTCGTCCAAATCTCGACTTCTCAAGACGCATCCTTACCGCTCCCCCAGAAAGGGAATCAAAGAGCCTGGATTCTTTGGGAAGGAGGCCCAGGCCATACCTCTCAGGCTGTTGCAGACGGGAGAGATGTCCGAGCTTTCCTTATGGACTTGCCCTTCGATGGCAACCTTCTCTTAGGAGACACAGCAGATTTGGCACTCAATCTCTTCAAGGACTCTTGGGCTACAGCCAAGACCTTGGGCCTCTCTGCTTTCCCCTCTACACCCCCAATCTGCCTTTTTCTCCATTCGTGGCTACAGAAAAGGCTTCCAGCTGCACCAATTCCTTCCCAGCCACTGAAAAGCGCATGCTTCCGATCCTCTGTGTGGTCGAGGGTGCTGCCCCTACAGACCTCGTGGATCAGGTAGCCAACGGTCTGGTCTATCCACCACCCCTCTGGCAGCTGCAGCTTCCAAGCCTTTCTTACCCCCATGGACATCCAATTGGCAGCAGGATTCGCCATCACCTGCCCCACAGGCAGTCCATAACATCGGACAGGTGGGTTTTGCAAATTGTCCGAAGGAGTTACTCCCTCCCCTTTGAGCCTACCCCTCCCTCCACGCCACAGTCTTACGACCGGATGACGAAGGATCATCTGTCGCTTCTCCACAAGGAAGTGTTGTCTCTCTTGGTCAAGGGAGCCCTCAGCTACGTCCTTAAGAAGGAGAAATTCTAAATCTTTGACTCCGGTTTTGTCTGCCTTGGACCCAGGAGACTGGGTGGCAGCGTTGGACTTGCAGAACGCCTATTTTCACAATCGTGCCCTGCCTGCCCATCGGCATTATCTGCGGTTTACAGTAGTCCATGAGCATTTTCAGTTCACTTTGCTTGCATTTTGGCCTTACCAGTGCCCCCTGGATGTTCACCAAGGTGACAGTGGTGGTTGCAGCTCATCTGCACAGATCAGGGCTGCCTGTCTTCCCTTATCTCGACAACTGGCTGTTGAAGGCGGGCTCGCCTTGGACTGTCTTCTGCCACATCCAGACTATGGTGAACCTCCTGTACTCTCTGGGGCTCACTATCAACATACCAAAGTCACATTTGCCTTCCTCTCAGGCGCGTTATTTCATCGGAGCTGATCTAGACACAGTGCAGTTTCTGACTTATCCTCCTGAACGGTGAGTCCAGGATTTTCAGGTTATGATACTGATGTTTCAGTGTCTATCCTGGGTTTTGGTAAGACTAACTCTGAGGCTGCTGGGCCGCTGCATCCTGCTGGTGACACATGCCCGATGGCTTATTTGGGCTCTGGAGTGGGACTTAAAGTTCCAGTGGGTATAAGCATCAGGGGAATCTCTCCAACTTGGTCCAGATCTCGGAGGGAGCTGCAAAATATCAGCAGTGGTGGCTGACAAACTGCAGTTGGGTCAGAGGCAGACCCCTCTCCCTTTATTAACCAGACCTGACAGTAGTGACAGATTCATCACTCCTAGGATCGGGCGACTTCTGAGAGAGGTGGAGATCGGAGGACTCTGGTCTCCGGCAGAATCCGGACTACACATCAACATGCTGGAGCTCCAGGCGATCTGACTGACACTGAAAGCCTTCGTGCCCCCCATCAAGCAATGGCTAGTGGCGCTGGTTCATGGGCAACACCACTGGCATGTGATACTGTGACAAACTGGGTGGGGTCGTGAACCCTTTGTCAAGAGGCCCTGCGGCTCTGGGCTTGGCTGGAAAAGCAGGGCATATACCTGGTGGTTCAACACCTGGTGGGCACTTTAATCATCTGGACAGACAATCTCAGCCACCGATGCCTAACGTATCACCAATGGCGCCTCCATCCAGACATGACAAATGGTCTCTTTCAGCAGTGGGGAGGGCCTTGGTTACATCTGTTCTCCGCTGAGAACACATAATATCAGCAGTATTGCGTCCTGGAGTTTCCAAGGCGGCTCTCACTTGAAGACACTTTTCATCTTGAGTGGAGCTCAGGACGCTTATACACCTTTTCCGCCAAAACCACTCCTGCCTAGGGTTCTCAAGAAGATCTGGAATGAATGGACCCAAGTCATCCTTGTGTCTCCGGACTGGGCATGGAGACTCTGGAATCCTGAGCTACTGAGCGTGGTCAACGATCCTCAGAAGATCTTCCTGAAGAGGTAGCCTGATCGGTCACAGCAGCAGGAGAGGGTCCTCCACCTGAACCTGTCCACTCTCTTCTTTCTTGCTTGGAGATTCAGTGCCGGCAGTTGATAGCTTTTGACCTTCCTCCCGAAGTCGGTCATGTCATTCTGGCAACCAGGCGTCCCTCCAACAACATGGTGTACAGCTGCCGTTAAGAAAAGAATTGTGGCATGGTGTGCAGAAAAAAATTGATCCTCTTTCTGACCCTGTTTTTCGAAGTCTTACTCATCATTCTTTCCCTTGCCCAGCAGGGCTCTGCTCTGGGCACTCATAAGGACTATCTGTCTGCTGTTTCTGCCATCTTGCGGTGCCTAAGTAACCCTTATTGTTCAAGTCCCCCTATTTTAAATAGGTTTCTTAAGGGTCTTGTCCATCTTTTCCCTCTTTCACCTTTTATCTTACTTCAGTGGGACCTTAATCTGGTTTTAACATTCGTAACACCTTAGATGCGGCGCAAATATCCCTCCCCAGTGCTGCGCTGTCCATTGGAACTAGTGCTGAATGGACGTCCAATGGATGTGCGCAGCACTGGGGAGGTAGTGCTGCCGTCGGCCAACGCCCCGACGCAGCACTTAAGAGGTTAATATGTGCTCCGTTTGAGCCTCTCCATAATTGTCCTCTCAGGCTTCAGACATTGAAAATAGCCATCCTTGTGGTGAATACATGAAAACAGTCTTCCTTGTGGCAATTACATCAGCCTGCAGAGTGAGTGAGATGCAGGTGTTATCATCTAAGCCGCCTTACCTCTCTGTCTACCCTGACAAAAGTTGTGGTTCGCACACGGCCTCCTTTCTACCAAAAGTGGTCACCCCATTTCATGTAGGCCAATCTATCACCCTGCCTTCATTTTACTCTCCTCCATATCCATCTAAAGAAGAAGAGCAACTCCACTGTCTGTACCCTAAAAGTACATTGTTGTTCTACCTTGACCACACACAGGAGAGTTCTGGGTGGGCGACCAGCTCCTCATGGAGTATGTTGGTGCAAAGAAAGGTCGGATCGCGCAGAAGTGAACTGTGTCCAGATGGGTCATGCTCTGCCACGAAATTTGCTACACACTGGTCCAAAAGCAACCTCCTGAAGGCTTGCAAGCTCATTCCACCAGAGCGAAAGCTGCGACCACTGCATTAGTGCACGGAGTTCCAGTCCTGGATATCTGCCAGGCAGCAGCGTGGGCCCCATGGCACATGATTAGCAAACCTTACTGTCTGGACACTAAGTTCCTTAGGAATGGGCACTGCCCGCTCGGTCCTGCAGGACTTCCTTTAATGAAATTTGTCCGCTGACTCACCTCCGGAAAGGTAGTGCTTGGGTATCTATTCAAAGGTAAGGAATCTGTGGCTAGAAGTCTCTCTCAGATTAACAAGTTAATTACCTTCGGTAACACCTTATCTGGTAGAGACTATATCTAGCCACAGATTCCTTACCGACCCATCCATCCTCCCAGCTCTATGAATGGATTTCTAGGGGCAGGAGTGACCCTTTTCAGGGCCCTAGTTTTACACACCAATGGTCAATGATGTTTATGGCTCCACGCTTCTGGCGTGGAAAGTCATGAAAAGTAACTGACATCAGCGCACCTATGTGTGGCGGTACTTATATAGGCGCCAACACTTCTGGCGTGGACGGCGCCTACGTTGCACATGGAGCCGGTTGACACCACCTACTGGCTCACCGGGGTACTGCTCACAAGAATTCTTCTGGATCCAGTCTGACTCCTGGGGAAATTCAAAGGTATCTGCGCCTGGCATTAGTCTCTAACATATAAGTCAATACCGAAGGTAAGCAACTTGTTCTTCACAATTCTCTTTGGTTAATATGAAAAATAGATGGTGTTTGATGGGGGTCAGATCATAAGAATATATGAAGAGTGAAAGTTGCGAGTTTTTTTTTTTGATCTTCCACTGCAGTGAAATGTCAATCTTCCTTCCTGTGCAGACAGTTTTCTATTCTTGTATCAGTAGTGCTAAGTACACTCCTAAATTGTTGACCACATCCTATATTGGATGCCAACTTAGTGTTCTCCTTGATGTAGGTATACAGTTGCTTTTGCAAAGCTCTCTGGGTAGGTGTATGCCTTCATCTAGGGCCTTAAGGAGATTGATGGTGTTGGTTGGTATTCACAATGGATCCTAATAGTAGGGCATACATTAATCTGCTCTGCATCTTAACTCCAACTACGAGACCTGCTGTCTTTGGAGGGTAATACCCAAAATATTGTATTCTGGGAAGGTGGGTGAGTGTTTCTGTGGAGGTGGGAAGAAGGGCAAGCTGCTTATGTCTAGGAAGTCCTAAGTTGAGCAGAGGCATGAGGTCAATTATCCAGCATCCTAGGCAAACATGACAGGCCAGCTTGTCTATATCTGAAATTATTAACCTCATGTCTGTATGCGGTATCGGCACCAAACAAGTTAAACTATAAGTCCAAGCGAGCTTATGACGTGCCACAGAACAAATTGTGGAGATGTCGGACAGTAAAAATGACTTGATAGGCATCTGTTAAGCCAATGACAGAAAACTGCATTTTCAGTACTTACAGCAGATCAAGTGGAAGATGGCTATGAAGTAGTTATGGTTTGAGCTGTGGGATTTTTCTGCTGACCATTATCATGGATAGTTTCTGAATCAAACTACTGCAGTAAATTTATCCCAGAAATGCGGCCTCTATGAAAGTCATTCTCCAGTTAGATCAGCAGGTCCTGAAAAAAGTACTGGTCTCTATGTGGGTGAGTAGTGAATAGATGTAGGAAGCTTGCTCTGTATATACTATACCAAAAAGAGGTCTAGTGTGCTCGTAGTCCAGCGAATCCCCAAAGGTTAAGCAGAGGATAAAGTAGATAATATCATACTCTTAATTTAGTGGTATCTGGGCTGAGCAGTTAGGCTTATCAGAGGGCAGTGTGATGGAATTTGTTGTACATACTCACCCAAGACCGGAATACACTCCCAGTGACTAACTCCAGGCCATTAGTTGTAAAATATTACTTTAGTTTCTTTTATTTTAGGAACCAAGTTGAACTCAGTTACAGGTAGGTAGACCTTTCAAAGATGCAATACTTTCCATATACAGTTGGCAAATGTTTGTGTACTATTCAAAATACTTTACAGGTGCATGAAATACTTTTCAATAGCAAAATAGATACTTTGTATTATTCTCAAAATGAACACTTAGTGCAATATAAAGAAACTAGTGCAATCATATGGGAGGAAAGAAGGGTAAGTAATTTTCAGGTAAGCACTCAACTTACAAGTTCAGTCTCTGGGAGCTGGGTGTGCTGAGTAGTGAGGGCTGCGGGTCGAGAAGGTACTGCAGTCCTTGTTGGGAGTTGCTTTTGCTGGACACATCTGGTGACGTTTACCTGGTGTTTGCACACAATGTGGAGATCTGGCCTAGTAACTAGATTAGAACTAATTAAATAATGACCTAAACTTCAAACCTGCACTTAATTTAACCAGTGTGTGATCTTGTGCAGACGGTTTATTTCCCAAGGCCTCCATTCCTTAAATAAGTTTAACCCTTGCATTAAGCACAATATAAAATGAATGGGTATTTACGTAATGAGATTCTAATGTTGAATAAAACAGCAGAGTTTCATCGGCTTGACCAGGATATAAATGCTGTTTCGACTGAGACCTTAAGCCACTCTCTATTCCTTGTAACTATCCATTAGCAAATACTGAAAACTGATGTCTCGTGCCAACCAGCTCTCCAAGAAAACGCGGTGTTCAAATTTCCACAAATACAAGCTTAGTGCAGCACAGAAAATCCTGTGAAGATTTTGACCAGGTAAATGCAAAGCTTTGAAGGCACCGGTAACTGAAAATGTGTGGTATGCCTGTTTTCTGTAGCAATTACATCATCAAATAAATAACTGTCTAGGAAAATATGCAAAGGTACATTCCTCCTCCCCCCCCCTCCCCCCACCCCTTGCCTTTTCCTTCGCATATGCTGCTATGTAAGCACGGCTGGATTGGCCAGCCGGGCAACTGGGCAATTTCCAGGAGGCCTTAGCCCCAGGAGGCCGGTTTGAGTAGTGGTGCACGTTACATGATCTTGGGGGCAACTTGAAAGAGTTTCTCTGGTTCCACCGCAAATTAGCACGTCTGCACATGGGCCCTGAATTTATAAGGTTTTGCCAGAGCTGTTTTAAGTTCCCAGCCCTGCCCTGTACCTAAGATACAAAATAATCACTCCTGATCTTATATCGATTGTAAACGTTTGTGTAGAGAACACATGCAAGCACTAAGCCCGAAAGAGCATAGAGAAGGAGATGGGGAAGAGAGCAAAGAGCTTAGTTTAAGCACCAGGCCAGGCATTAGATGCCCACAGAAATGAAAGTGCCATGGAGAAGGAGCTGTTGAGCAGGCTTAAGTTTCGATGCCCATGGGGAGCTAAGCGCCAATGGAGAAGCCCGAGTTGCAGCAGTGAGATGACCAAGAAGGAAGCAAGTAGTTTATTACAGGGACCCAGGAGCAAAGAGCTCAGCCAGACGTCCCAGAAGCCAAACTCCACCCTCCAGCCTTTAACATGGCCATTTGCAGAAGTGAACTGTCGTTGCGCTCCATAGTGTGCGACTCTGGACATTTGTAAATGGCAAGAGGGGCTGCCTTTTTTTAAGTCACTGTCTCACAAAAAGCACCAGCTTAGGGTGTGCAATGAAGCCTGCCCCCTGGTTTGAATTGCGAATGGGAAGCATAATTTTACCTGGAGGTTGGGCTCGGGGATCCCTAAGCCAATCACAATGTGAAATACAGGCATGATCTTTTTACCAACCACCTGCCATCACAAACAACAAAACGTGATAGGACCGGGTTCTGACTATGTGATTGGCAGAGAGCCAAAGATTAAACTATTATGTCCCTTTTTCCTTAATCTCATGTCTTTTTGACCTTTGGACAAAATGGAGAATAAAACGTCTTACCCCTGAATAAAATCTAAGGGTCTCGAGCATCAGGTGATATCAATTCCACATCCCTCGCTTTTTAGAGGTAATGGTCACGGTGCCCCTAGATAGCGTGAGCTAGTCACTTTATGACAATGTGCATGACTGTGGTCCACGGGATTCTCCTCTGATGTTCAGAATATATTATTGGACATGCCCTTTGACACTGATGTTCTGGATAAAAAGCAGATCCAATACTAGAGCGCTTCAACAAAGGCAGAGCAGCAGCACATTCTTTGGGACTGCTGTCCACTTCGAGAACTTTTGCTCCTATAAAAAAAAACGTATTTCTCTATTGCACAGCTTTCCAAACTTTTCATGTTGGTGACACACCTTTTTGTGAATTTTTTTTCAGGGACACGGTAACACGAGCGAGCGCAGCGAGATAGCCTGAACCACCCACACACAACCCACACACACAACCCCACACACACACCCCCACCCACACAAAACCCACCCCACCCCCACAACCCCACATACCCCCCCACACACATACCCCCCCACACACACACACACCCACACACAACCCCACACACACACAGACAACCCCACACACACCTCCACACACACACACCCCCACACACACACACACCCCCACACACACATCCACCCCCACACACATCCACCCCCACACACATCCACCCCCACACACATCCACCCCCACACACATCCACCCCCAGATAATGTACATATGTTTGTATGGATCTGAAGAAAACTCACATGGTTGGTAACAGAGCATAAACAGGAGATTAGCTCATTTATGATATTACATTTTATATATTTACAATCACGTTACATTCCACACATATTTACAATTTTATGCAAAGTGAAGTCAACTAATTTGCCCAGAATCAACATTTTAAAGTCAAATGCCAGAGCTGAAATTAAAACCAAAAGTTCTAGATCACTAGGTCACCGGTTTCGGCACTAGACTAAATCTCTGTGGTCTAGAATCCCAAAATGTTGCATGTTCTTGGAGGAATTCTGTCTCGTAAAACTCTGCTCTTCATGGCCACACTTTTGATCTAGTATCCTGGCTTCAGCTGGGTTTGCTTTTCCACACAACACTCAAGCCTATTCTTGCCACATAGAAGTAGGACTACGGTTTGCACTAACCATCAACTTAAAAGTAGGACTATTCGACAGCTGTCAGACATCGAAATCTGAGAGACAGTGGTTATAGAGACTTGAGGGGCACTGTTAAAGGGTACTAGTGAGGGAATCAGTGGCGGAGGTGACCTTTCCCTCCATCTGTCTCCCTCCGACTGTCTCTCTCCCTCCCTTTCTGTCTCCCTGCCTGTCTGTCTTCCTCTCTCTGTCTCACTCCGGCTGTCTTTCTCCCTCTGCCTCCCTCCATCCCTCTCTCAGTCCCTCTCCCTCTCCCTCTGACTGTCTCCCTCCGTCTCACTCTCTCTCCCTCGTCTCCCTCTGTCTGTCTCACTCTCTCTGTCTCACTCTCTCTGTCTCCCTCCCTGTCTGTCTCCCTCTGTCTTACTCTCTCTCTCGGTCTTCCTCCTTCTCTGTCTCCCTCCCTCCCTCTCTGTCTCACTCCCTCCCTCTCCCCCTGACCAACATATTCTTTGGGTTCCATAATGGTCTGTGACAAAGAGGAGAAAATGTTGCTTTCATTCTGAAATCGTTTTAATATTTTCCTGTATTGGTGGTTCGCAGGTGTGCAGCGCCCCTCCCCACTCCCTCCCCAGCACTGCTCCATGCCCATGGCTCACAAGGGCATTCTCCATTGAACTGAATTGTTTGTTTTTGTTTTCGTAAGGTTACAAGCCGCAGCGTGCAGAATGATGTTAACTTCATAACGGCTATGGAACGTCCAGCTCCAGTGCTGGACGTTACATTGCAGCTATGAAGTTCGAACGTTCAATGGCCGACGGCAGCACTCCTGAGGTAGTGGTGCCGTCGGCCGCCGAACGTTCGAAGCACTTAAGAAGCTAATGTGAAAGCTTCTATAGGGCTTCTTAGCAGCTTTTCTTTTCAATGCACCGCGATCCCGGGGCTGCCCCAAACCCCAGGCCAACCCCCTGCACCCAATAACCCACCGTATTCACCCATTGAAGGGCCCTTTGCTAAATGGACTATACACAAATGAATCCCCTCCCCCCCCCCCCCCAAGCCCCCTCCGTCGTGTGTGTCAGTCCCGGCTCAGGCGGCTCCCGGGCACACACACAGCCGCACCCGAGCACTTCACAGGTTTTAAAAGACCATTTAACGTGCTAATAAGGCTTTGTTGTTATTCATATTAGAGCCCCTGCAACGCCACTCTGCCTGTTGCTGGAAGGCCCGCGGGGGTCATCTAAACAGCATGCTGATCGCGCGCCACACCTACGCATGGGGCGCGACACAGTAACGTGTCGCGCCACACAGTTTGGAAAGCTGTGCTCTAGTGGTTTCCAAAGGAAACCACAACCATCCATGCTTAGCCAACAGCAGCAGAGGAACCCCTTTGTGCATTGATACTGGGAGACTGTTAAGGTCCATATCAGATGGCTCATTCTATCTCATTCACCTCTATCCAGTGCCACCTGGGAAGCAGATTGGCTCCTGCACCACCAGGGAAACAGTTTGGCTGAGCGGGAACATGACAAGGCGATGGGTGTCCCTTTTTCTGCAGGCCTGGAATCTCCCATTACTTCCAACCGAGGGGCCATTCAAATTGAATAAAAGGGTTACTCCCTACTCCTCTTCCTGTATCCCCAGCTACTCTCCTCATCCCCCTCAGGGTCTGGGAGAACACCTGCACCTCCAGAGGCAGAAAGAGATCCTGCAGCAGAAAGTGACAGGGCACTTTGTGCCAGAGTAAAAACTTTGTGCCATTCTTAATTCTTACTATTTCCCAAAAATGACTGCTGTCTTTTGCAGATCCTCAATCTTGGGGTTCTGAATTCATCCTTCAGGAAGGACAAGTTCAGGATGCTGTCCTTGGCTCACGTTTTGTTGGTGATGAAGCTGAAAGACTGGATGATGTCTGAGGACTTGCAGGACATGCACTTTTCACATTCTGATTCCGTAGACCCACAGGAAGCACATGTGGTGTGTGATTGGTTCTCCTCATCACAAATTCACAGTACTTCCTTCTGGGTTGATATTACTTCGGGTAATGTTGGTGGCGGCCCATCTCAGACGGTCAGGAAACACTGTGTTTCTGGACCTAGACAACTGATTGATCAAAGCAAAGTCACCCTATCTGGTGTTCCATCATTTGCAGTCAACAGCTTCCCTGTTGTTCGACTAGGGGTTTCAGTCATTTGCCCGACATCTCACCCAGAGCCCTTTCAGTGCCTCCTGTTCTTCATATTGGTACTGGATAACATCTCGCTTAGAGCTTTCCCTGCTCCACAGAAGAGACAGGAGATTCAAAACATAATTCTGATGTTTCTGATGAGAGCTCGTGGCCCAGTCCTGAAGGTCATATGTTTGTGCGATCTCTTGGCTCCCTACATTTTCCTAGTCATCAGACACACCGGCATCTGAGGCCTGTGACGTGTTCCTTCGCAAGCAGTATTTCCAACATCAAGTGGATCTGGAAGAAACCATTGCACTCTCCAGGGATGCTACAGCAGACTTGATTTGGTGGGAAAGGGAGGAGAACCTGTCACAAGGGGGACCTTTCTGTTTCCTTTCAGCAGTGGCCTTGGTTGTAACAAACGCTTCAACCATAGGATGAGGCGTGTTATTGGAAGACTTGGAGATCAGAGACTTCTGATCTCCAAAAGAGCAGAGCTGTTGCATCTATTGGCTAGAATTGAGGGCAATCGAGTTGGCACTCACGGCCTTCCTCCCAGCAATTTGCTGTCAGTCGGTCCAGATCTTGACTGACCAGAAAACCCCATGTGGTTTTTGAAAAACAGGGAGTAGAGTTTCAGAGACTGTTGAGAAGCTCTAAAACACTATGCCTTGTCACACCAGCACAGTCTGTGGATGGTGGCCAACCATATGGCAGGTTCACTGAACACCAGGGTCGACAGACTCATCAGCGACATCTTTCCTTCGACATCTTGCCAAGCATGAGTAGCCTTTCCTTCGACAGGTTTTGCAAAGCCTCTTTGCCCATTGGGGCTCGCCTCACAAAGCTCTCTTTGCCACTTGAGACAACGCCCACTGCCTGAAGTTCAGAGCTTTCACCATCCTACATCCGTCTACCCGAGTCTTGGGGGATGTGTTTCAATTGAAGTGGAAGTTTCCGGTCTACTACAAATTACTCCCATATGTAGCATACAGCATGGGGCAACGGGTCAGTCCTTGGCTAACTTCACTGTGATGAGTGACTGCATTATGCCTTTCACGAGGAGTTAGTTCACACAAAGTAGTCCCCTTAAGTGCCAGAGACTGCAATGTCAATGTGTGGATTTTTGAGACCATAAAAAATATTTTTTCATTTAACCATTTTATTTTTATTTTTCTTAGATTAATGAGGGCTCAGCTGCTTTCTCATCAATAACGTTTTGCAAAAACCATGACAAAACATAATAAGCATTGACCAAACAAATATACTGGTGGCAGTGCCTGACCTTTTGAATTCGCTTATGCTTGTTAAAATCTTGGCAGATCCCTCTCAACGAACAGAACTCTAGCACTAATAAGCATTTAAGTGTCTGGGGGTGAAGTATTTATAGTGCAGTGGTTTATGTCAAGCTGTTTCTTTCAAGAAACTAGTTTGTTTCTGATCTAGAATCCGTTTTGCCAAGACCGCTAGCAACCATTTCTCTTACACATGGACCCAACTTGTCCTAACCTACTGTTTTTATAGTATGCTTTATTTGAGTTCACTTTGTTATTGTGGCTATTTCTCATAGCCTGCTGGCCCTCAGAGTAGGGGTTCCCCACTTTCTCACATTTTTCTCTCTTCCCCTTTCCTAATTGATGTTTTCCCTGATGCTCATAATTCCCTGCCTTTTAGGTCTTATTACCACGTCCCTCCAGTTTCACTGTCTTCTGGCTTTATTCATGTCTTATACATCTTAAACACGCCCTCCCTCTTTCTTTTTTTATCCTGGCCATCTGTTTCTGAGTTTTCAGTACATTAGACCGGAAACTACCACAGTACTATCTTGAACTTTATTTTGAGCGTGGGTCAACACTTTTAGTGGCCAGGATGGCTTTGAAGGCTGAGGCAGGACTCGCTATGCATTGTAAGGTAAGCCAAGGAAAATTCATTGTATTTCTCTTCATTATCCAATAACAAACTTGGCTATGGAATGCTATGCACACACCCAGACTAGACACATCCACGCCACACAGCGGCACACTGGACCACATACGTACACTCTCTTCCTGTTCTATGTCTTTTGTCAAGTCTACCCTCAAACTGTTTCATCTAGAAACTCAGCAGCAAGAAATGTTACCTCCTTTTCACAAATATTTTCTTGAGCTGTTTCCGGTAATATAGGGACATACAGAGTCTGACTTTAGAAAACGTTGGACAAGCTTACATTTCCAAGGGTCTAGAGGCCTGGACTGAGGTTTAGCACTCGTTTCAATATACCAGTTCTCAACAACTGAAAGTACCGCTAGGCAATACTTATTTGGTAGTCATAACCCTGTGTGCGATATCGATTTTTTGTTTTTTTTAAAGGGAAGGTGGTGTTGGTATGATATGATTTGCGAGGATTGTTTAATAGTGGTGAATGGTGTCGGAATGAGATGTTAAGTAGAGAATGTGCCAAGCAGACGTAGAAATGATTTGGTTTAGAAGGTATTTTCTCGTGATGTTGGCTGTGCTGGTTGTCTAGCATTCGGTATCATCTGTTGTGGAATCTTGAATGTGAAACTTGGTGGTGTGTGTTGGTGTGATAGTTTGTGGGTTGGTATGCATATTTTTGAGAGACTTGGTGGTTTGTGTTACTGTGTGGATGTTTGTGCAAAACTTTGTAGGTTGATATGTATGTATACTATATTTCTGTAGTGCATACCCTAGCCAAAAGGCTGTGAGCACTGTAGAGGGTCCAAGAAGAGCATAAACCCAACGAGGGATGGGAGAGGTAGTTGGATTGTGGATGGTTAATGCATTGTGATATAGTATTTGTTAATAATGTGAATGTTCAGCTCTTTCTTAAACTGAAGCAGCGTTGTGGCGGCCCTGGTGGATGGGTGAATACAGGTATGTTGTTTGAGATCATGGGTGCGTTGTACCTTGATATTCAGTCACAAGTGTCATATGGAAGTTATAGAATGGTTGGTATTAGACTTGTGCTGTATTAGTGTCTTGCCTTTTTAGAGATGGCCGTGTGCAGCATTTTGCAATAGGATTTGGTCGCGCGTGTGAGCTTCTGCTGTAGACAGCATGGCAGAAAGAATCGGATCACGACGCGCGCCTCGTGAACAGTTCACGTGACTGACTTTGGTAGGCTTTAGGTTTCGGTTTTAGTCAGCATGCGTGGGAAGGGCAGCGGGGAGCAGGGAGAGTCTGCAGAGGGGCGCATGGCGCCGATAAACAGGCTGGCTGCTCTCGACGCGAGAAACAGGCTGGTCGCGCGCGTGAGCTTCTGCCGTAGACAGCATGGCAGAAAGGATCTGATCACGACGCGCGCCTCGTGAACAGTTCACGTGACTTTGGTAGGCTTTAGGTGAACTTGGAGGACACATTCACTTCTTTTATCACTCACACGAGTTACCAAGCTCACTCCTAGGAGCACACTTGTGTGACACCTAACAAGACCCTGCACCAGCACCCCCTCCCCCACCCCCCCACCCCTAATATCAATAGTCCACGCGGCTGGACTTACTACGTCACAGCTTTTGCACAGTACCGTACAGAAGCGCTCGAGGTCCGGAACTGCAGCCTGCACACCGGACACGGTTGACAAGACCGGTCGGTAAGTCAGCCAAGCCTGTGACCAGAGACCGCGCAGGACCCCTCCCTTTCCACAATCCGTACCATGTAAGGAAGATACACTCTGGCCTATTGGAGAAACTACTCTCTGTGGGCACAGCATGTTATCTTGCAGTACTTGACCCGTAATTCACTTTCCAGTACATAGCTTGCATTTTTCGACCAAAACTGATGTTTCGAGATCAGAAGTTATTCAAATGGCTGCATATGCAGTAAGTACAGTGTTGCACCGGGCAGTTTGCAGAATGTTTCTGTCGCCTTTCACCTGTTACTGTAGTTAGAGAGCAGACCCTGTTACCCACATAGTTTAGACATTGCTGTTTGCGCGCGTTCACCATCTCCTGTCTCCCAACACACACAGCAACCCCCCCCCTGCTTTCGCACGCGCAGAGGCACACACACACACACACACGAGCGCACATACACGCACGCACACATAGAGTCAACCCCCCCAGCCGCACACACACATGAGCGCACACACATACAAGCGCACAGAGACCTACCCCCGCCACCCGCCGCCACCACCCCACCCCGCCGCCACCCCCAGTACAAGTTGGCTTCACTCACTGCATCGGCAGCCTCCTCGGGGCTCTCCCTCAGGCATGGGAGCCCGTCACCACTGCTCCTCTCCTGGCCAGCCAGTCCGTTGGCGCGGGCTCCCCGTAGAAGACAGAAGCCCCGCCCTACGACAGGTTTCGTTTTAGTCAGTGCACGCGCACCTCTTGTTCTGCAAGGCGTTGGTTTTAAAAGTCAACTCCACCGCGGCTGTCCCTGATTAAGCGCTCATCTTGCAGGGCACAATGGAAACCGGTACAGGTCTTGTTTTAAATGTGGATGTTATGAAAGAAATATGCTTAATACCTATGGAAATGCTTTAAAAATCTTGTGGACCTGGCTAAGAGGCTCACGGTGCTAAGCTCGCAGCGCACCCAAAAACGTTGCTCAAAACTCATTTAGTGACTCCTGAAGGCTACTCAATTAAGGCTATTCAATTAAAGGTATAATGATCTCGATTGTGGACCACTCTTTATATTTTCTAAGAGACAGTTGGAGTTTTACTGCTTTTAAAATACATCTTACTTTGAGTTGACAGGTACATTCATTCTTTTTCGACCTCGTTTTCCTGACTTAAGTTGGTGCCTTGATTTTTCTAATGTATTGTTTACTTTATTTAGCATTGATTGCATTGTATTATCTATATCTGCGTGTTACTGTCTTTTTATGCATTGTCTTATTTGCATTACATCTTGCATTTGTTTATAATGACATTGCTAGCACCCCCTAAGGTACCAAAACATAAGGTACCAAAACATCCCCAAGGAAAAAGCTAACTCTGCTCTTCCGGACATGGAGTGCCCACTTGACGGCGGAAATGCCTTTTTATGTGCCCACTAAGCTCTGCATCACTGGTGTATGTTGCGTAAGTGTGGGTAAATGTCGACCAATCAGTTATGAGTCACATCAAACATGAGACATAACATGCTTCTAAAACAAATGTAGTAGAGGTTCAACTCCGTTTTTGCAACTGGAACACTGACTGGGGCGTTACTTCGTCACTCAGCTCACATTGTACTTTAAGTCTTACCGTAAAGCAGATTATATTGCAAACCAGATACTTATTATCAATTACATTTGACCCTAGACCGTCCTGCCAGATTTACCTTGATGCAGACCGGGAGACTAGTATCTATACTTAGAGGTTGTCCTCATCAAAGCCTACCTCATGGAAAATATGTTGGACTTTTTCATGAGCCTGCAGGTGCTTTCACATTTTTTTTAAAGTATACCTTTCTAGTTACAGCACCCTCAACTCTGTCGATCACACACCACCAGCCATCAGTGCACACTTCAATTGTTAACTCATCCCTAATTAACTATTGTAGCAATCGCAGTATGGCCCAATTTACTTTTAAACAAATGTATCTAAAGTGCAGCATGCCACCATTGCAACAAAAATAAATACACATTTTTTGGGCATACCATTTATAGGCTTGTTATATTCTTGTGTGCAGGAAATTACCACCAGTTGAAACCTGATGGTAACTTCTGGTCAAAACAGGAGCAAATGTAAATTGTGCTCCATTCATGATAGGCGCTAGAGCAAAATCTGTCACAGACAAAGTTGCAACTATTGGAGATTTGGAGGGTAAGAAGGGCCCTGTAGTTTATAAAAGTAAGAGCCAGCGTCAATCCCACTCTGCTTCAACAGGAAGTGGTTCCCAATGCTCAGAGGGGCTCAAGTCTGTTTATTTCCAGCTCAGACCCGGGACGGGCACAAGGCAGCAGTAGGGACTCTCAAAATCTGCCATGATTGACCAAATCTGATTATCTGCCTTGGTGCTGCCTCCTCTGTTTGGATCTAAGGCTAGTAAATGTACTCAGACCCTGCTTAATTTGAGCCGGTGTTTGCCGGTGTGAGGAACTGCCACTAATTTTTGGGGACTGGCGCTTATTTTAACACATACACAAATCCAAAAGCAGAGGAAGAGCAAGGCAAGAGAAAGCCATTAAAGGAGAAAGCAGGAACCTGCAATGGTGGAATGAAGGGACAGGGAGTGTCTGGGAGTGTATTAAAGGTTGATGAGGTGGATATAAGAGCACACAGCCTTGATATTCACTGCATCAGTGCTTAATTGCACTGGTCGCAGGCTTCTGGGAAGAGCTTTTGGCACAAGGACTCATTCTTTCACAAGTTAAGCGCCGCTCTCAGGCACTTAGCAGTTGAGGGAGTGTTCTGGGGGAATACTTGTCTGTGCAAGTGTGATAGCACAACTACGCACTTTTCAAGGGAAATGATGCCATCTTTTTCTATTTTTGCAGTCGTGGTTGTGCTTGGCTGTAAAAGAAGGTTTGCAAAAACAACAGGTGATGGACCGAATGAGGATCAATGTCACACATTCAACCCAGTCAAAAGATCTGGGTCCTAATCCATCGTTTTTTTGCACTCCACACCACCCTGGGTTAGACAATGGCGATATGCAAATCAGCTCTGACCCTGTGCCCCATGGGAACAGTCCAGTCCGAACTACAAAAGCCATGTCCTTCCCAGAACGGAATCAAGCATCCGAGGACCGGACCGGTTTCGAGGTAACACCTCTCATCAGCCCGGCTAGCTTGACTCCAGAGGTGTGGAGTGCCTGGGACCCACGTCTGGGCATCCCCAGTACACTTATAGCGAGTTTGCAAAAACAACAGGTGATGGACCGAATGAGGATCAATGTCACACATTCAACCCAGTCAAAAGATCTGGGTCCTAATCCATCGTTTTTTTGCACTCCACACCACCCTGGGTTAGACAATGGCGATATGCAAATCAGCTCTGACCCTGTGCCCCATGGGAACAGTCCAGTCCGAACTACAAAAGCCATGTCCTTCCCAGAACGGAATCAAGCATCCGAGGACCGGACCGGTTTCGAGGTAACACCTCTCATCAGCCCGGCTAGCTTGACTCCAGTGGTGTGGAGTGCCTGGGACCCACGTCTGGGCATCCCCAGTACACTTATAGCGAGTTTGCAAAAACAACAGGTGATGGACCGAATGAGGATCAATGTCACACATTCAACCCAGTCAAAAGATCTGGGTCCTAATCCATCGTTTTTTTGCACTCCACACCACCCTGGGTTAGACAATGGCGATATGCAAATCAGCTCTGACCCTGTGCCCCATGGGAACAGTCCAGTCCGAACTACAAAAGCCATGTCCTTCCCAGAACGGAATCAAGCATCCGAGGACCGGACCGGTTTCGAGGTAACACCTCTCATCAGCCCGGCTAGCTTGACTCCAGTGGTGTGGAGTGCCTGGGACCCACGTCTGGGCATCCCCAGTACACTTATAGCGAGTTTGCAAAAACAACAGGTGATGGACCGAATGAGGATCAATGTCACACATTCAACCCAGTCAAAAGATCTGGGTCCTAATCCATCGTTTTTTTGCACTCCACACCACCCTGGGTTAGACAATGGCGATATGCAAATCAGCTCTGACCCTGTGCCCCATGGGAACAGTCCAGTCCGAACTACAAAAGCCATGTCCTTCCCAGAACGGAATCAAGCATCCGAGGACCGGGCCGGTTTCGAGGTAACACCTCTCATCAGCCCGGCTAGCTTGACTCCAGTGGTGTGGAGTGCCTGGGACCCACGTCTGGGCATCCCCAGTACACTTATAGCGAATTTGCAAAAACAACAGGTGATGGACCGAATGAGGATCAATGTCACACATTCAACCCAGTCAAAAGATCTGGGTCCTAATCCATCGTTTTTTTGCACTCCACACCACCCTGGGTTAGACAATGGCGATATGCAAATCAGCTCTGACCCTGTGCCCCATGGGAACAATCCAGTCCGAACTACAAGCTAGCCGGGCTGATGAGAGGTGTTACCAGGGTGGTGTGGAGTGGGAAAAAAACGAGGGAAAAAAAACGATGGATTTGGGCCCAGATCTTTGGACTGGGGTGAATGCGTGGCATTGATCCACATTCGGTCCATCACCTGTTTTGTTTGCAATTGCCGCCATAAGTGCGCTGGGGATGCCCAGACGTGGGTCCCAGGCACTCCACACCACTGGAGTCAAGCTAGCCGGGCTGATGAGAGGTGTTACCTCGAAACCGGTCCGGTCCTCGGATGCTTGATTCCGTTCTGGGAAGGACATGGCTTTTGTAGTTTGGACTGGACTGTTCCCATGGGGCACAGGGTCAGAGCTGATTTGCATATCGCCATTGTCTAACCCAGGGTTGTGTGGAGTGAAAAAAAACGATGGATTTGGGCCCAGATCTTTGGACTGGGGTGAATGTGTGGCATTGATCCACATTCGGTCCATCACCTGTTTTGGTTGCAATTGCCGCCATAAGTGCGATGGGGATGCCCAGACGTGGGTCCCAGGCACTCCACACCACTGGAGTCAAGCTAGCCGGGCTGATGAGAGGTGTTACCTCGAAACCGGTCCGGTCCTCGGATGCTTGATTCCGTTCTGGGAAGGACATGGCTTTTGTAGTTTGGACTGGACTGTTCCCATGGGGCACAGGGTCAGAGCTGATTTGCATATCGCCATTGTCTAACCCAGGGTGGTGTGGAGTGAAAAAAAACGATGGATTTGGGCCCAGATCTTTGGACTGGGGTGAATGTGTGGCATTGATCCACATTCGGTCCATCACCTGTTTTGTTTGCAATTGGCTGTAAAAGAAGCCAGCTTTTGGGAATGTACAAAGAAAACATGCAGTATAATACAATATATATCGTTTTCATCCATAGGCACGGTCATCCATTAATTCTTTCATTCATCATTCAATCTTTCACCATTTCATCCTTCCACCTATTCAAGCATTCATTATCTATGCATGCATCCATCCTTTCACTTACCCATCCATCGGAAAACAAAAAACACAACTGCATATTTTGAGTCTGAAATTCAATTTAATGTTAACAATGTCATATTTGAAAAAATGTCTAGGTATTCATCTTGAGCACAAACAGCGATAGAATGTCCATTCATTTGGCGCGGTGCTCGCCAAACTCTTTACATAACTTTTCTAGCCTGCGACATTTGAGTCCTAGCTGTCATTAAACAGAGCATACTTGTGTTATGCTCCTCCGTTGCAGGTGCGTGAACTATATACATCATGCGCAATGACTGCCTGCATCCAGTGCTTGCTTGCGGTTCAAAAGTGAGCTCAAAGTAGCATTTACCATGGCTGCATGTACTTTTCTCAGCTACTTTGTTAACATTGCCATACCTTTTCTGTACAGTTGCTATAAACGTTATAATTTGGTATAACATGCACTTTTTTTGTTTAAATAATCACTCATCTGAAAACAAAAAAACATAAATAAAAAACATTGCCAATTAGAATGCCAATTACTCCAACTCCAGCAAATGCGAGACCTATTGCATTGCAAATGGTTGTTATGACCGCAGTAGTCATCTGTGATAAAAGGAGCATCACTCTGGTGGACTTATGAAGGGCTAGAGAGCCTACAGGTATTGGCATAACAACCAAAAATACATAGCGCACTGTCAGGAGACCCATGCTGCAGGTCTCCTGCACATGAAATCATACTTGGTCCATTTGAATGGATACAGGAGGAGAAGTATGTCCATTCGCATTTGCGTCTGGTACTTTGGAGCGCGACTGCCGCCATGGCTTCCTTAAGTGTTACAATTGCAAAAACAACAATTGCTGGACCGTATGCAGAATAATATCATACATTCACCCCAGGACAGAGATCTGGGCCTTCCTTAAGTGTTACAACATGAAGATCCCATGTGCATATTCTGATGTCGGCGCAAGTGAGATTTCCAGATGTCTGCCCGTAAGGCTGTGTTCAGTTGCACATCTACAGTGTTTGATGCTGATATTATGAGATCCTGCCTTTGCAGACGGTTTTATTTTGAGCGTGGGTCAGCACTTTTGGTTGCCAGGAAGCTGCAAATGGCTGGGGGTTTTCTCTGCGGGAAAAAAATTGATTTATAATATGTTGAACCAAAGAAAGTACATTTATGAAGAATGTGTCGAGACCAGACCCCATTAGTCAGTGGTAAACGTTATTTCCAGAATATCACTTCTAAAGAATGTCTCCAATCTGCCAATTACAGTCCGAACGGAGCTCGGTCTGCTAAGACCTCCCATTGTGGACGCGCGAGACATTTTTGGGGGATGACATTTTTCGTTTCTGATTTAATTTTGGAAGGTATAGTTACTTTTACCGAGTTTGTTGTTAGGAAGGTGTTTATACAGGACGCCTTTATTCCATCTTACTCATGTGTCTTCGGTTACAAACACAAATGAATCCTTCAACGCAGAAATCCAAGATCATGAAACCTTATATCACCGACACTGTATTCCACTGAACACGACCTGGAGCTTAATGCCTTTCAACCTTACTAAATTAGGCCTTCTACTAATCCTTGCTTTGCACACATCTTTTGTTCCTTCCGCATAATTTGTTTTGGGCTTATTTCTTTGTTTACACCTTTCACTTTTTTTTCACTGCTTTTATCTGTATCCTTCACCACTATGAAATCTTTCTTAACAATTTTTCCTTTCTTTTTGTTTTGGTTTTCTTTATTATTTAGTTTTTTTACTTATGTGTTTCTTGCTTTTTAACCTTTTACTTCACTACTACACTTTTCTTTTAATTCCTTACGCTTTTCTTGCCATTTTGCGGTTTTTCATCATATATATATATATATATATATATATATATATATATATATATATATATATATATATATATATATTATACCTTACTTCCAGTTGATGTTTTATTTACAGATCATTCTTTGTCTCGTTTTTACTGTCTAATTAATATAACCTGTGAATTTGGGTGTTGTGACAGCACTGACTAAGACATGTTTGATAACATGAGGGTATACTAATTGCAGGAAAATTCAAAGTTTGTGTGCCTTAATATTTTCATATTTTAATGTCTGCATTTGTGTCCTTTCTGTTACGTTTTCCGTTTCCCTAATTAAATCCTAATTATTGCTAAAGTTTTGGTATGAGAAGCAAAAATGGTTAGGTTTGAGGTCTTTGTTCGCAGTTTATTACTTACGATTCTCTAATTGTTACCCCTGTTCTCTCATCTGTCTGAAGCTTTTGCATAAGATCCGATAGGTAGTCAGTATTTACCCTTGGGAGGTGGATGTTAGATGTTCAGTACCATGTTTCATTGTGATCCCCAGTCCGTACATCCATAGCAGACATCTACACTTTCTAAGATTCTCGAGCGACAACTACAAGTCTCAAAATATGACCAATTGGTATTAAACTGATTCATGCATTTTGTGAAGTGTGTTTCTGTGTTATATATATATATATATATATATAATACTTTTTTCACAAGATGTCCAAAGTTGGATAGCTATAACGTACAGAACGGTTTGTGCAACTGGCCGGCTGGTGAATGCTTGATCCCTTTCTTTCAAATTAGTGCATTCTGTGTGATTTTGTAACCTTTCAAAGTTTGACACCCACTATCACTGCCTAATGAAGATGGATTTGAAGCCATTGTTAGCATAGCTTTTTATTCCTACCACATACCTCAAGTAAGGACTAACATATTCCGTGTGTGCAAGCCAACGTTTGATATAACCTGTTGAAAGGCGCCCAAACTTGTGTATTATATATTATAACCTCCCCCTGGGTACTGTTTTTCTGGCCCATCATTGCCTCTTTATACGATTGTTAAACTATAAGCAGTGATGGTTGGTCTATAAAACTTCAAAATAAATAAAAACTTGTTGTTTCTTGGTTTGTTATCGTATCTAGATTCATGTCGTTTTTCTTCCTTTGGCCAGTTCTTTTTCTGGCCTCGTCTTATAAACCCCATAAAGTAGGATGTCGGCTTAGACGCCCTGCATAAGACAGCTAGTACTGCAAGTATGCGTTTCAGGCAACATTTTATTGAAAATGGTCCCCGCCAAGAAGCACCCATTTCTCACCCCACTACATGACCCTGTAGCAAGTCCCCGGGACCCTTGTATTGAATCAGCATGCTACCTCCATTGTGTGCCCGAGACCCTTTGACTAGGGTGACCAACCGTCCGTAAATTTCACGGACAGTCCGTAATTTCGGCCGTCTGTCCGTTGTCCGTGAAGGAATCTCTAACGGACGCCATTTGTCTGTCATTTTAACATTGCACTGGTTGCTCCACCCTAAAGCCGGGACAGCTTGCACCCGCCTCCCTTCTTCACTCCGATGCTGCACCAAAGCTCCTCAGGTACTCAGCAGCAATGGAGAGGCACAGCGGGATGGCTACCCTCACACCTCCAGCCCTTGATGACCTGTTAAGAGGTGCTTCGAAGGTGACTGAGAGGGAGGGGCTGCAGCTTCAGGAGCAATGACATCTATTCACATGCAAACAGCCCTGAATGTGACACGTCTCTGATATTTAGAGGGGGGCTCACACGTTCCATTTCTACCCAGGGCCCCAAACATCCGAGACTCGGCCAGATTACACCCCTGATTACACCAAGGCAGCACGTGGTTCTCTTCACAGAGCGTAATTACTGTCACTAAATTGTAAGCAAACCTCGGTTCTTCAAACATGCAGTCTATAATGTAAGAACATAAAGAAATGGCACTATCGCACCCACACTGATTAACAAAGTATGGAGGACAATCAGTTCAATCAGTTCTCTTAGAGTTTCTCCTGTAAGTACTGTACATCACAGTGGGGGATGGCATTTTGGACAGAGAGCCTGTCTTCTCGTTGTCTTGTGCAGGAGGGGGCGAGGAGCCCAAGATGATACTAGAATACTGCATGCCCACCCCTGTGCCCACCCTGGTGGATCCTGTTCCCTCTCCTGTGATGGCTCCTGCCCTCCCCTCCGTGATGGCTCCTGTCCCCCCATGTGGTGGCTCCAGTCCACACCCGCCTGTGATGGCTCCTGTCCCCCCATGTTGTGGCTCCAGTCCACCCCCACCTGTGATGGCTCCTGCCCCCCCAGTGATGGCTCCTGTCCCCCCATGTTGTGGGTCCTGTCCCCCCGCCGCCTGTGATGGCTCCTGTCTCCCATGTGGTGGCTCCTGCCCCCCCCCCTCCCCCCACTCCCACCTGTGATGGCAGCTCCTGTCCTCCTGTCCCCCCCTGTGGTGGATCCTGTCTCCGCCCTGGGTGGCTTCTGTCCCAGTCCTGGAACGGCCCCTGCAGCGAGGGTGAAGTTCTTGATGGGCCTCTTCTCAAAAGGGCTCAGCTCAAAATTAATATGGAAAGGTCGGCGAGTAAGTAAGTGAAGGGATGGGTGAATGGCTGGATGAATTAGTGAAAGGGTGATTGGATGAATGAAAGATTGAATAAATGGATAATGAGAGAGGATGGATAGATTGATGAGTGAGGGGAAGGATGGAGAGAAAATGTAAATAGCGTGATGTATGGGTGGAAGGGTAGCTGGATGATGGATGAAGGGAAGATGGATGAGGGGAAGGATGATGGATGAGAAGGATGGATGGATGGATGGATGGATGATGGGTGGGTGAAAGTATGGATGGATGGAGAGTCGGTGGGTGAAAGGATGGATGGATGATGAGTGGGTGGGTGAAAGGATGGATGGATGGATGATGAGTGGGTGGGTGAAAGGATGGATGGATGGATGGATAAGTGGGTGGGTGGATAGTGGGTGGGTGAAAAGATGGATCCGTGGATTGGATGGTGGGTGGGTGAAAGGATGGTCAGTGGGTGGGTGGATGGTGGGTGGGTGGATGGTTGGGTGGATGATGGGTGGGTAGGTGGATGAGTGAAATGATGGATGGATTGATGGATTGATAAGTGCAAGGGTGAATGAATGGACGTATGAGTGAAAGGGTGGATGTAAGAATGGATGAGTGAGTGAAAGGGAGGGTAGATGGACAAAAGGATGAATAGATGTTTGAAGGAGTGAAATGATAGATGGATGAGTGATAGGGTCAGGGGATGGATTCATGAGTGGATGAGTAGATGGATGGATGGGTGGGTGGATGGATGGATGGATGGAAGGAAGGATGGCTAAGGGAAAGGGTCGATGGAGAGAGAAAGGGAGGATGGATGGATGACTAAAATAGTGGATGGGTGGAAGGATTAGTAAGTGAAAGGATGGCTGGATTGGTGAAAGAGTAAATGACTGAATAGGTGAGTGGATGGATGGGATGAAGAGTGGATGGATAAGTGTACAGATGGATAGGGTGAAATGATGGATGGATGGATGGATAATGGAGCATGAGTGAAAGGATGGATGAGGGGATGGATGAAGGGATGGATGAGTGAAATTATAGATGGAAGGATACATGATGGATAGGTTTGCAAATGGTTGAATATGTTTGGAAATGGCTGGGCTTACTTATATACTATTGCGCGACCTCTGATGTGTCTGTAAAACGTACCTATTGTCCTGAAGTTTTGTCCTGAATTTTGACCTCCTGTCCTGAATTTGTGTCCTGAATTTTGACCCTTTGTCCTGAATTTTTACACTCACCGTCCTGAATTTGCACCAATGCCAGTTGGTCACCCTACCTTTGACACGATCGGATAGTGGAAACCATGTCCTTGGCAGAGGAAAACACTGTCGTAGAACCACAGGTAGACTATATACGGCTCTTCTTATAGATTCAGCGAGGATGTGTAAACCATTTTTTTATTTGTATTAAGGTATTGGAGTACTACCTGACGTTCTTGTCCATGTTACAGGAGCTGAGGGGTTGCAGAGCCCCTGTTATTCAGTTAATTTGAACAGATGTGCAGCACTGCTCACAGAGGACTGAAAGTATGACCACGTCTGGGAGAGGAGAGGATGAAAGCAGATGCTTCCCATGTGGCGTTTTACATGCTTGTGACTAGGGAAACAGAGCAGCCTTTCTTCTTAGCTCCACATGACCAGAGAGATTCTCCAGCCTGTCCCTCCCTCCACGCGTCTTCAGAGGGTCTGGCGAGGTCTGGATGTACAACACAACGCAAACTTAAAGGGAAAATTGTATTTAAAATAGGACCACCTCAGCAGAGTTGCATTAAACCAAGAAAACAACGCTTTTTGAGTAACATTCTTTTATGCAAAGGGTGGTAAACCCGTTAAGCTGGCTGGGCTTCTTAGGGGAGCAAAATTTCATATGGGAGCAAACAGGAAAATAACTTGCTGTTATTTCTTTCTATTTTACACCTACCCCACCCATTTAACGTTTTCCCATAGGCGGATCTGCTCAAGGCTCTGCATGCCAATACTTACCTGATTGAGTAACTAGATTACCAAGTTTAATTCAAATCCGTCCACTGCGTCTAAAATGTTTGGCAAATCACATTTTTTTTCTTTGTAAAACAATATATTGGGCAGCAGTAAAAAAAAAAGTACAACTGTCTTAAGTTCACCTAGCAGCCAGAGCGGTTGAACCTCATCGATTTACGATTAACTAATCCTTCTAGGCTATGGTGCAGATTCTACACATAGGCAAGGGTATAGCGGATGAGTTCATCATACTTCAAAATGAGAGATTTTTCCCCAACCAAACACCCTAACACTTTCACCCTCCCCAGCTCTCAAAAAGGGAGAAACCACCGCCGGCCATTCATTCAAATCCCAAATAAAAATGGATACTTGTATAGCGCACTACTCACCCGCAAGGGTCTCAAGGCGCTTCTACGAATACCGCGGTGGAACCCGTCCTGGCTTTCCCTGTGAGGCATCCACTCCTGGGCACCCCCAGGGTGGAGGTCAGGCATCCTTAGCGTTGGGGGCTGTTGTGGAGTTTAAGCAAGCTATTGCCCAGAGTTGCAGAGTGGGACTCTATGATTAGAATAGGCACCGAGGCGAGAATTATCAGGTCCGTGGAATTTTGAGCCCAAGACCCACCGAGGCGGGGAATTGAACCCTGGTCCCGGGCTAGACCTCTGCATCAGGGTCTGCCGCTCTAACCATTGAGCCACACTTCTCCACTCTCACACATGCTGAAAGCATGGTGCCAGTAAAGAAACAATTGAAGCACGCATCGTGAGGCTTTCCAATTTTTGGCTCTTGCATATGGATATATTTGTGGCCTGCCACGGTCACGGAAAGCCCCATCGCTATCCATGCGAGTCCTGAGCGCCGATAAAAGTGAGTGGCGCTTAGGAGCTGCGTGTGACTATTGACACCAATACAGAAGGCTGGATGCATACACAGCAAGTTACCTGTGATCCCACTTTGGGTGCATAACAGCGGAGGAACATAAAGTGAAGGCACCTACTAAGGATGGTGAATTGCGAACATCGACAACCAGAATGCGCCTAAGCCACGCCCACTGTGTGATCACTTTAAAACTACGCAGGAAGTGCAGTGAAATTTTGCCCTCAGAGTTCCCCCTGTGCCTGCCATTGAAAAAAGGAGACTCTTCCTGAAACGCGTCTGGTATTTGAAAGGCAAACGAACTCTGAAATCACTGGAGCTGCCGTTTTGCTGAAAGCATGGTGCCAATAAAGAAACAATTGAAGCACGCATCATGATGCTTTCCAATTTTTGGCTCTTGCATATGGATATATATATATATATATATATATATCTACCTACCTACCTACCTACAGGCAGTCGATGAGTGGCTGCATCAGTGACTGGTGGCTGTGTGAGTGGCTCTGTGGGTGTGTGCCGGGGTGTGTTTGTATGGGTAAGTCATTGGTAAGTTACAGAGATAATTATAGGTAGGAAATATAATTTTAAAAAACCTTGGAAATTTACTGAAAAATCAAATTATGAGTAAGTTATAGTTAGGCTCCGATATCACACGTACAAAACCATAAAAATTCAGCAGTTCTAGTTACCTGAGCTAACTATAAACTTACGCCCCGCAATGCACTGCTTATGACCTCACATATTTCATCACGCATGACATGGTCGGTGACACCACTGACATTAACCCTTGCAACCTTTGTGTTTACACACATATATATATATATGTATATATACGCTCTCCAGTACCAGCTTAATATGCCTGCCGAACTCATGGCAGGTGCCTTTCCGTTACGTGAAGGTGGTTCACATTAAAACATCAAGCTCCAGAAAATACGGGGCACTCACAAGGTGTTGCTTCCATTCTTTATTCAGGGCAGATGCGTTTCGCCAAAATGCCTTCCTCAATGCCTCTTAGAATAAAATGGCACCCAGTAAGTAGTTTATTTCAAATAGCACATATCAACCATAGATATTGGTCAGTTCACAATTAGACTCAAAAGAGGACTTAACTCTGCACAACACTAGAGGCCACTAGACCACAGATTGGAAGCAGAGAGGCTGCATGGACAGAGACGGAACCATGTCTTGCCTAAACGGAGGCAACTGAGGCTCTCCTAGTTCACAGGACAGGAATACAAGGCTGCTGAATATGCTTCAATGGGAGCAATAAGTACTTTTGCAATACTTTTACAATACCCACTACACCACCAGATGCAAGAGATATGAAACAAAATACACAATTGACTTGTGATTGACATTAGGGACTATGCCTGCCATTGCCTAATTTAAGCCTTTTGCCATAACCAGCGCTGATATCTTTCATCGGGATGGCAGTTCCCAGTCTACACCGCGGCACCCCGGTGCGCCGTCAAAGCTGGCCGGGGGCACCTCAAGCAGATGCGCACCAAGCACACAGTTTGGGAACCAGGTTGATATCTTGCAAAAGGTGCCAATGAGAATTTTTTTTTTCATCCCCCGCCCATCTCCCCCTCCACTTGGTTCCTAGGAGTGTCCCCTAAATTTAAATTAGGCAAGCCCGCAGATATCCCCCACTCAACCCTTACTCAACTCCTTGCCTTACAGGCCTTCATGACCCAGGCTGGGCACCCTACACAGGGCAGGATCTGTGGAGGGAGAGTTTGGGCTTGAAGTCCACGGCTCCATCCTATTAGTGATCCCTCCTGTTAGTGATCCGTCCTCACCTGTGGGAGTCCAGCCCAAGCTCCAGTCCAGGTTTTCTTTCCTCCAGAGTGCTCCGTGTGGAGGCTCCTTTGCTGCCACCCTTGTTTCTGGACTTGGTGAGCACTGGCTCCAGCTGATTTGGGATTCCACCCTGTGCTCTTCCGGTGAATTGCACGCCTCTGCTTTTTCCTGTTATTCTATTGCATCTCTTGGTGCCACGTGCTTCCAACGTGTTGCGTTTCCCGTCTGCTGAATGTGGAGTGTGTCTCACGTGCGGTTTAAGTAGATGTTTAGATTTTTAGAAACTGGGTCGTTGGGTATTTTCCATTGATACTGAGGGGTCTGGATGAATGTTTTAGAAAGTCACCACAGAAAAGCAGTCATTTATTTTTTATCACGTGCATGTGATATGAGGCTCAAATACTTCAAACAAGTGCGTATAAGTAGCCTCAAAGCCTCCACACCCATTACCTGTCAGCATTTTAAATTCTTGAAACGGTTGACTGGATGATAAAAAGTAAGTGGGCTTTTCATTTGCCAACCCACTAACTTCAATTAGAGTCAAGAAAGTGGATAGGCGAAGGATCCAAAACGTTCTAGTCCTTGCACAGCGTGTTTGGTTTTAGCCTCGTAGATGGAGTGTTCAACCCAAATAGGGTTAGTTAGCCTGTGTGCCTCGCAGTGTTCATTGCAACCCCAAGTCTGTTGTGCTCCAACATGTCATGCCTCTCATATCTATATTTCTAAGTCTTGTCTTGGGCTCTTCCCTGCACCTCCTATTACAGCCATCCCCCCCCCCCCCCAACTGAGGCAGAGCCTGTACGAATGCCCACTGCTGCCCAGTCTGAAACTTTCTGGACTAAAATGGCATCGATGTGCATCAATCACAGATACGATTTTGTCACATTGGTCCAGGGCAGTGTGTACACCACATTGAGATCATTACATTAGACCGTTCTGGTTTCTTGTGTGACTTGGGTTTTATCCTCCCGAGGAATAATGAGGACACACCCGTAGGTCCTGCACTAATTCGTATGCACAGCATTTCTTACCGGAAT
Organism: Lissotriton vulgaris; assembly: GCF_964263255.1. Classification (NCBI taxonomy): domain Eukaryota; kingdom Metazoa; phylum Chordata; class Amphibia; order Caudata; family Salamandridae; genus Lissotriton; species Lissotriton vulgaris. Next base: position 857,987,414 of record NC_141693.1, on the reverse strand, counting down.
ACTTCTGTAACAGCAGTACATTTTGTAAAAAGCCTGGAGTGTCCATTTCCTTAACCTCCTGTAAGTTCATACTTTGACATTCTTTTTTCTTGCTTAGCAAGGGCACATATACAAATACAAAGAATAAAGCCTGGCTCATAATTCAGCTTTAGGCAATGTTTTAAACAAAAATAGCTGAAAAAAATTCTATATGCAGACCTCGGTGCTGTTATGTTTCTGACTTGACCAATTAAAGTTTTTTATTAAACAACTGTTATATGTTTATTTTGTTATATCTATGATTATGATACCTTTTTTGGCTACGATACTTTCTTTGGCCACATACCAATTATTTTCAGGGAGAAAAATGGAAGTACTCGTGAAGCCTGGCTTACATCCCTCCACCTGCCATAAAAATAACATAATGGGGAACCACGGCCAATAGGCCAAGGGAGCTGCGGGTCGAAAAAATTTGGAAGCCACTTGCTTAGGGGAATCAAGCCGCTTTAATACGGTCTGACTCTGCTTATGAGAAACGTGGCACGTGTGATTCGATTGATTGCTATCTGATGGTTTTTTAGTTCTTGTTGGATTCCCATCTGTTAAGTGATTCTCTTCAACCCGTTCCGTGCTGGTGATGGAACCGCTCCGCCACGAGCCTCGGGTGGGCTGTGCTGGTGACTGAGCGGTTCCGTCACAACCCGCTCGCCGCGCCTGCGTGGCGCGTTCTATTGAACGGGCGGGGTCATGACGAAACCGCTCGGTCACAAGCACAGCCCACCCGGGGCTCGTGACGGAACGGTTCCGTCACGAGTACGGGAGCGCCTCGCGGCCCCCCCTCCCCCCTAGCGCTGCGGCGGAATAGCCACCGCAGCTAAGGGGTTAAAGGAAGGTAGCTCACTTACTGTTGCTTCAAATCAGGGGCGTAGCTATGCGGAGTGGGTGTTTGAGGTGTTACATCCCCTTAATAAATGTCTTTCCTGGTTAATAGTTTGGTGCATGTGCTTTCATTCGGGTGTAGTGTGGTCTGTCGGATTACACCAGTAATTGTACACGCACACAAACAAAAAAGCACACATACATACACTCCCTTGCTGTTTTGAAAGGCTTCAAAAATGTTGGCTATTTTACAAACTATTGTGTTTTCTCTCACTTAGTACACCTACCAGTCCACATTCGTCTCCCTTACCACTGCCACTTTATAACCATTCAGGCAACCTGCTTGTCGTATAATGTATTTTAACATTATATGCTAGCATGATTGTTGGGACATCTGAATCTCACCCCCCCAAACCACCCAAAAATAATTTTACTGACCAGACCAAGCTACACCTCTGATTTAGATGCAGGCTGAAGCTTTTTAAAGTGTTTTTAAAAAGTGTTAAATGGAGCAAGAGTGATGTTTTCCTTAATGGGTAAAAAAATGTTTACATCCAAAACAGGTCTGCTGTTTTAGTTCCACCTATTAAAGCGTACTAGTAACTCTAGAACTATCATTTGACCCTTTAGAAGAAGCAAGTTATGAACAGACTTTTAACATCTGGCTTGATCTGCCCCCATTGAAACTGAATATCCAGCTTTTATGCCAAACCAGTTGTGCATCTTGCTTTCCGGTCTATTGAGATCTCAAAATACGGTGTCTTGTTTCTGCGCTAGTGTTTTCCTTTTCATGTCTGTTAACTTCCTTCATTGTAATTTTCCATAGGCTACTACCGCACCGAGAAGGACAAGGGCACTCACTACGAGCTCTACTACAAAAAAGGAGATCGCCTGGAGTACAGGCACGTCACTCTCTTTAGGCCTTTTGGACCACTGATGAAAGTGAGAAGTGAAACCCTGGACACTTCGAGATCCCTCATTAATATTATTGTACCACTGTCTGGAAGGACCGAGGTCTTTTCCCAATTTATGCAAAACTTCAGGTGAGCGAGATTAGCCTTGACTTTTGATTGCAAGTTCATACGATGCATATGTCTAGAGGTGTTGTGATGCATCTTGGGACGTCACGTGACCACGTGTCAATTTTCTTGGACTACTTGTGGGGATTTTATATTTTTGCCTGAACTTGGCAGTTTAAGAAATCACATAGGCTGCTATTTGCTACACACACATACGTTAGTTCACCATGTTTTAAAAAAAAATTCTGGTTTATGTGTGGGATTTGTGATATGTATACCCTTTACTTTTGTTTCCTAGAAGACATGTTGGTATGATGTATTTGCTCTGCACTCAGTGTAACATTGACTGTTCTATGTTTTTTAGGGATGTGTGCATACATCAGGACAAAAGGATTCACCTCACCGTGGTGTACTTTGGGAAGGAAGGCCTTTCCGCGGTCAGGTCCATCCTTGAAACTGTGGCCAGGTAGGTACAACTGAGACAGGGCCTCATGGGGTCCATTAATCTGCCAGTGCCTTCGGTATAAACCAAAGCACTCCCCTCCACCATTCAGGTGAGTCCTAAGACAGGGAACGTTCTCCTAAACAATCTCCCTACAAAAAGAAAGTGCTATTGGGCGAATCCATTTTCTTCTTTGAGTAAACTGTCCTGAGCACAGGACCGTAGGGGTCCAGTCGCCATTCCCCTGTACAGGGCTCTTCTTTGTTGTTGAAGCCATCCTCACATTAAAAAAAGAGTATTTTGGTGGCTCCAAGAAAACGCCTCCTGATTCCATGTCCCCACCTACTTTGTACCTAAACGAAGAAGCCTTTGACCTCCAAAGTGCCACCACTTGTCTTTAGCACTGGGCCCTACAGCACCCCTGTCCTGAGAGCGAATATTGGTGTTTACTTCAAAACCCTTATAGTCGATATGTAGTATCCAAGCAGCAAAAGGAAATGTTCGATCCTGGTTTTACAATAAACCTTTGGTACAACACCTCCCTGGGGCCTAGATATTTCCCTGCACAAATTAAATTCTTGGATCGGGCTCTGATGTTCTAGTCATGCCCCTCCGGGATTATGGCTGTGCTGACGATGATGATGATGAGATAGGTTATGTTTCATGATATCCTCGATTAATCTGCATTACTCTGTTCCACCTTCTGGAGAGATGTTGCTCTGGGACTCCTTCATGAGGTGAGGAATCTGTGGGAAGAAATATCCATCAGAAGAAAGTTACTTACCTTTAGTGACACTATTTCTGTTCAAGACTATAGTTCCCTGCAGTTTCCTTACCACCACTCTTTCTCCACTGATGAATGCCATGATCAGTAAGAACCCATGGTATGCAAATATTTCATATAATAAATTTGTTACCTTCATTCATGCTTACTCTGTTCCTCTCCACACACCTTGTTGGTGTGTGGGAAAAGTACCAGGGACTGATGCCAGTGTACCAGGTTCTGTCTTGCTTGTCCAGATGTCATCACATCTTGGTTGGCTGGATTGCGGCCAAAATTTTATGGCACACCTGTTGAGGCTGGAGAACTGTTGTGGGGGAAAATGTTTCCAGATCCATTGTGGCACCTGTAAGATATTCATATGGTGAGGAATGTGCAGGTTGATCTAGTATACACCAAAAATATCACCACAGAAAGCAAATCATTTTTTTCAGGGTTCTTCACATTTCAGTGATTGACTTCTCACAGTTGCATTTATAACTTCACCCTTACATTCCAAACTATGTTCAGTCATAAAATACACTTCTTTTGTTCCTCAGCCCCATGGATTTAGTAGTGTACTGGACAGAACTATAAACACTTTATTCTTGTCACACATGTGTTTAATATAGGTTTGTGCAAATTTTGTGTAATTTCCTTTTGCCTAATTGTGCAAAATTTCATGAAATGCAATTCTTCCATTTCGCATTCTTTTTTTATGCAAAATGCATCCTTGTCTGTTTTTGTCCTTTATACTAACAAGGGTTTGTTTGCATTGTTCTTGTAGTCTTGCGACAGGGTTTCACCCAAGCGAACCTCACTTATGTCAAGTGGTGTGAAAATCTTAATGTGAAAAGCAAACTGGAAATTATGCAAAATACGCTGGTTTGATTAACATTTTGCAGGGGTCTCATAATAGACCCAAAATTCAGCTTTTAAAGTAGGCACCCCTTCTTAGCAGATAATGATTTTAACGGTTGAACTTTGAGCAGGTAGAGAACAATCAAAGTTAAAGGCATTCCATCTGGATATTTGGGAATGTTTTCGGAGGCTGACATTTTTTGTGTAAAATAATTATTTTACCACAACCAAGGTAGCTGGGCATTGCACTCTTTTTCTAGTTAAAAAGATGAAGAGGTTTTGTCACACCTGATTCAACATAATTGTACTTAATTGTATTGTAGTAAACTTTGAACCTAGCCTTAAATGTGCATGGTACGTCAATTTGATATATGCCTTTGTTGCTGTTACCGTGAATGCATAAACCTAGATTTTTCTTTTCTTCTAAATGTTCACTTGACAAATATTAAAAAATAAGACTGCTCCTGAAACGGAGGCACATTTGAGAGCATGGACTCTTTGCAATTGTTTTCCAAGAGGGTATGCTTTTGACTAGCTTGTTTACCTTAAATCTGAAGAACCTTAAAATATGGAGAAAGCTTTCCCTCCTCAAATGCTGGGCAGATGATTGAGGTATAACCACAGTTACTAGTTTACGCTGTTATACAGAAATGCGGAGTGCTTATAATCTGGAATACATTTCATTGTGTCCATTTCTGTGCAGCAAAACAAGTTTTCGCAACTACACGCTCATCTCACTGAACGAAGAGTTCAACCGAGGCCGTGGGCTGGAAGTGGGAGCTCGTGCTTGGGCGAAAGGGGAAGTCCTGATGTTCTTCTGTGATGTGGATGTTTATTTCACTTCGGAGTTTCTTCACAGCTGCAGACTCAACAGTGAGCCGGGTAAGTGCCCGGGCAATATGGTTTATGTTCTGTGAAGTTAAGGTGTCTAGAAGGCTAGTGAAGTTGAATAAAGGTGAAAGACAAAGAGTTGTCATCAGAGTTCCCAGCTTTCGTGGTGCCTGGGTAGAAAAGTAGTGGTCACTCAGGAAATCTTTGGATGAATTGATGTCTTTTAAGTGTTTTGATTAGACAATAAGAAATACTCTTGAGTATCTAGGAGAAAACCCCCTGGCATGTTGTGGACCCTGTAAATCATTGGTTTGAATAGCACTCTCACATCTGGCCACGCGTAAGAGCTGTTTTTAGGTCTGTCATTGTTCAAGACCTTTTGAGTCTGTTAAAATTATATTTCTAATATGCTTACTTGTATTGGGTTTCTGCCCGCCCTCTTCATGCAGCGGTCTGTTGTGTCATTCATGTTTTAGTGCCATCCTCTAGAGCACAGCTTTCCAAACTTTTCATGTTGGTGGCACACTTTTCAACATTCCTGCTTTATTGACACGGTAATGCGAGCGAGCGAGCTTGATACACCTAAGGAGGGTTCGGGGGGTTCTCCCCTCGAGAATATTTTGAAAAAATAGTGGGTAAATGGTGCATTTTCAAACAAATTTGAGAAAGCAGGAAGGTTAATAAAGCAATTGTGAATCTGTTCTAACAAAGACAGCACACCCCAAACCTGCAGATCATCTTCCACTTTATCATCATGTCTACATTTTACGGAGGCGTACTTCCTCCGCCTACCTATCTACTCACACACATCCCTCTCCCAAACGTCGAGACTAAGCCCACCCTGGCCCATCCAGGTAAATGCGACTCAGCTCTTTGCCAACAATAGCAAATGCAAACATTTTAATTCCTTCTTTCTGCCTTTATTATGCATTGCAAGCTACTGAAGAACTAACCAACAGCAAATGTAGGTGGTGTGGAATATGTTCATGACCTTGAAGGCAATGTCGTGCAAAAATAGAAGAATTCAAAAATTAAAAATAGGACAGACTGAAGAGAAAATGAGAACTTATGCCTTAAATATAGCTCTACATTTTGCATGTGGCCGTTTCTAGTTGCTGTCAAATACAGGCAATATAGTTACCAATGTTTTGGAAGTATGGAAGGGTGAGTCAAACTTGCTGTAATTCTGACTGATGTTTTCAGTCACAGAAAGACACTGCACCAAGAGTGTCCTGAAAACCTGACTTCACCCCAAGTTCCTAGTAGTGAGATTTCTCAGTGAAGCAGGATAAAGTGCTATGAATTTTCCTGATTAACCATGGACCAGTCTCTTGTGGGAAACCGGTAACAATGTCCAGTGAGTGACAGAGTAACTGAACACGACTATACAGCATTATGTACAGTTGAATACCACATTCTTCATAAGTCATGGCTCCTCTTTCCAATAAGTAGTCTTATTCTCTGATATAATTTTCTCCTTGGGCATGTAATGTAATCCAGACACATTACATCCCTCTTGTTTCGAAATATAAGGAAGCAAAGAGGTCTGTTGCAGCCTCAATTAAAAAAACACGTCTGGAAACTTGTATTAAGCATAGCTGACTACATGAGCACCAGTTACGTGCAGTGGAACAAAGCGCTCTAATACCTTCAGGTCTAGTTTGCACTATATAAAACCACCCAAAAAAAATACGGAGCAAGTGATGAGTCTGAGTCAGAAAGTTCACAAAGGTTTGTGCATCAACTTCCCAAATACCAACAGTAAATGTCTGAAACGGAAAACGAGTTATAATAGGGCATTTTCTGAATGTCTGCATTAGATGAAGGGATATAGCTGGGGCAAGACCACTATGAATTTGAAGAAAGACCTCATCTTAAAAATAACAAATCTTGGATTGGGTTTTATTTCAGGTTAAGATCAAGGGAGACAGTGAATGTTGCAGACATCATGCAGAATTGAAGTGGCAAAACGCAACCTGCCTGGCCGAGAATATTGATTACCAAACAATAAAATAGCCAGAGGTACCACATATCTGTATCAGAAACTCAAATTGTGCATCAACTTCTGCCTCCTTTCATATACGACAATGGCAAACTTCACAAGTAAAAATAAAATATATGAAAAAATAAAGCATAAACATAGACTTCTATGGCACAACCTATGTCTAAAAGGCAAGCGTAGGCGCAAGGCGTAAACCACAGTTTTGTCAGCTTCATTTAGGTGGCTGCCCCCAAAAAGTGTGCTGCCTGGGGCAGACTGCGCCCCGCCTTAGCTGCACCACTGTAAAGGTAACTTCAATGTACCTATTTTTTAATGTAACAATGTTCAATTTTAAAGACAAATCTATAGAAATATGTGACAAGTGCTGTTTCACAAGCGCTCTAGCAAAATCCTTTGAGGTGCTTTCACACGAGGTGAAAGTAATTTTTTGTTTTTGCCAGATTCATTGGAGACCAAACTCTCACGTCCTGCCCTCTAAATTTAGTGTTGTTTTTCTGCGCCCATGTGTTGTGACTCGACGCTCAGTCGTGAACAACAATACCTGGGCAGCTTGCCAAGCCATCAAACAGAGCATTGCTGAGGATGACAACAAACTGGCCCAACGTATGAAATAGTCCTGCTGCCAGCCAGGGCCTTTCAAAACTTTTGGGATTGCAGGGTTAATTTCCAATGCAGGACTGCATTTCTTAATGTGGGAAAAGATGACAAGAAAGAGAATTGTTTTTGTGACGGAAACCCTTTTTTTTAGGTCTCGGGACCGTTAAGCTGCAAAGCAGCTTCCGGTCAGGAGATTTAATGACTCTTAGTAGGGCAGTTTAGACCCGCCTCTCAGCTCAGTTCGCTTCCATTGGCTGGCCTCCTAAACAGAGGCCAGCCATTGGAAGAGAAGTGAGTCACTCCAAACAAGCCCCGTCTTTTTCGGATTCGGGGGCGTAAGTTTTGCTGTTCTTTAGCTCGTGACGTCGTCCGTCACTCAGGACAGCAAAACACGCCCCCGAATTCGAAAAATTCCGATAGCTTGAGGCCGCCATTTTTTTTTGTCCGTCGCCGAGTCTTCAAGTGCAGAGGAGAGCCTCCTCCTCGCAGCACCGCAGTGAAGGTGAGCAAACAGCTACTCGCAAGCTGCGAAAGGGGTTACTCAGGGCGCTAGTGAGTGGGGAGCTCAGGGCATGACCTTTTACTATCCTACGGGCACCGGATGCCCGAGGTAGTCTGGCCAGGGCCCCAGCGGGGCGTCACAGCATAAGTCGACCAATGCCCCCTGCTGCAGTGTGTCTGTCCGCAATTGTACAGCATGGGTCCGACCGAGACTTGAGAAGGGCGGGTTCTGGGTGCGGAGTAAGGAGGGTGTCTGGCGTGTTGTAGAACCGCTTAAAACGATTTGCGGTAATTTCATCCCAGTCTCCGAGCATGGGTGTTGCATGATGAGTCCCTCACGCCCCCGCCACCCTATCCGCTGCAGGCCAGGCTGTCTTTCCCAGATGCGCAAGCACCGTGGCTTGCGATGTTAGCTTCGGCTTAGGCCCACGAGGGGGGAGCTTGCTGCCGGGTGCAGCGTGGCCCGAGCGGGTGGCGGGTAGAGGGGGGCCTGGGTTTTGGGAAGCCTCCATCACCCCCTCCCGTCCAGACCATTTGGCGGATCCGCTATCGGTCACGTAGCCCCTCACCACCATCCCCCTCCGCCTGGACCGCTTCGGCAGGGGAGCAGCCGGTCCTCGGCGGTTCTCATCAGGGGTGGATCGGTGTCACCTGGGCCTTTAAGAAGCGGGGGTGGCCCTTTGGGACACCCTAACTCCCCCGCCGGCCGCAACAGGGTCGAAGAATTCAAAAGAATACTCTCAGATCGTTGAGAACAGCACCCTATGGAGCAAGTCAATGCCTCAGCAGTCTACTATGTTTCCCCATCACCCTCGCTGTCAGGGCATCAAGATCCTCTCTGTAGAAGCAACTGCATACCTTCAGATCCCATATACCGACGTCAGCTTCTCTGTGTGTCCTGTCCTTTCCCCAGGTACCCCCTTCAGCCTCAAGCCTCAGCCCCCGTTGTAAGTCCCGCCTGGTTTGGGATTTGATCGTGCATCGGACTTGGGCACTGGTGCAGCAGGAGATCTTAACTTTGCACTGCAGTGAGTACCGGTAAATGAAGCGCGGGCTTTGGTTAATTGGGACATGCAATTCAAATGTTGTCGATTGTCTTGGCAGTGATTATTGTATTGTCCGCTTTGACTTCTTCGATCTAAGCAGAAGCCGTTCCAGGCACGAGACAAACAAAACAAAGCTGTTTTGCTTCAAAAATCGGGAGACGGGTTTTCACCAACGTGGAATAATAAGCTCCTGCGGGACAGACAAGACGAGCTGCGCTGGGGCTGCGGGACTCCCTTCCTCCTCGCCCGGGCTGCCGGGCTCTATTCCACCTCCCTCGGGGCTGCCGCTCGCTGACCATGGGAGAAGGGTCAGCCAGCCGATCGTTCTTTCACGCAGAGTGTTAGCTGTGGCTACTTGTGTTGCCGTGTAGGCCTGGACAGCCACCGTCTGCAGCAATGGGCTCGGCTGCCGCTAACTCTGCTCAGTGGCTGTCGGTGAAGGAGGAGACCATATTCCTGCATGACGGGCTTATCCGGGTCACCGCTCTAGCTGAGCTCCCCAGCGAGATCGAGGTGTCCGAGTTTGGCGACACAGACCTGGAGGTGAGTCTGTGCCTGGGCAGGGGGCTATACCCTCCCTGCTGATACCGGTCTGTGTGTACAAGAGGGCGGGTGAGTGCATGGCTCATTCCTGGGAAGTAATGTGGTCTGACGCAGAGTATGTGGCCTCTGTACAGAAATGGGGCTTTGGCGATGGACAGCCTGACCCCAGACCTGGGTTATGTGCACATTTGTGGGGGAGATGGGGGGTGGGAGAGCCTTATTCTACAACTGAAGGTAGTAATGGCTCACACCTTCGCTGTCTGACATCCAGGGTATTCATGAAGTACTGACTTCCTACACACCATGCTTGCTCCAGTGGATGGCATAACTGCCCAGGCCAGTCTGAAGCTTTTATTGGATACAGGCCAAGACAAGTAGCGTGGCTCTGTTTGTGTGTGTGTGTGTGTGTAGCTCTGTCTGTGTGTGTGTGTGTGTGTAGCTCTGTCTGTGTGTGTGTGTGCGTGGCTCTGTCTGTGTGTGTGTGTGTGGCTCTGTGTGTGTCTGTGCGTGGCTCTGTCTGTGTGTGTGTGTGTGTGTGGCTCTGTCTGTGTGTGTGTGTGTGTGTGGCTCTGTCTGTGTGTGTGTGTGGCTCTGTGTGTGTGTGTGTGTGTGTGTGTGTGTGTGTGGCTCTGTCTGTGTGTGTGTGTGACTCTGTCTGTGTGTGTGTGTGTGTGTGTGTGTGTGTGTGTGTGTGTGTGTGTGTGTGTGTGTGTGTGTGTGGCTCTGTCTGTGAGTGTGTGTGTGTGTGGCTCTGTCTGTGTGTGTGTGTGTGTGTGTGTGGCTCTGTCTGTGTGTGTGTGTGCGTGGCTCTGTCTGTGTGTGTGTGTGCGTGGCTCTGTGTGTGTGTGTGGCTCTGTGTGTGTGTGTGTGTGTGTGTGTGTGCGTGGCTCTGTCTGTGTGTGTGTGTGTGTGTGTGCGTGGCTCTGTCTGTGTGTGCGTGGCTCTGTCTGTGTGTGTGTGTGTGTGTGTGTGTGTGTGTGCGTGGCTCTGTCTGTGTGTGTGTGTGCGCGGCTCTGTGTGTGGCTCTGTGTCCGCGAATACTCTCTACTACTCTCTAATGCTCACCTATTGCCATTGGAAATGACAATACCATTAATTTATGTTTTTAAAAAAAATGAAAAAAAATGTCATGAGCAATGCTAATAGCTCTACCTTTAATAATGCCGAGACCATTGCATTGTAAATGCTTGTTTTCATTGCTTCTTATATATATAGAACTTTGCACCGTTCTAAAAATTGACACAATCGTTTTTAGCTCTTCGCTGATTGGACGTGGACAGCTAATTGTTTTTACCTAGAAGATTTTGCACTCTATTTTAAAACCACGTCGTACTGTAGCATGCAGGTGTGTGCTTGTTTTTATTTATCCATTGCACTTTCTAAAGCAGATACACTGAATGCAAAATTCCTTCGAGGTATTGACACGTACTGCTCTAAATCAATAGATGCTCATTTTTGGAATTTAGATGAGTCGTAATTTCGTCTGTCACCAATCTTTCTGAGTAACACCTCAAATGACAGCTGGGAAAACACAGCACAGCTCTCTATAAACTAATACCCGCGTCTTATGTTTAGCAGTCTGACACACTTCTGGGCTTGGTCTGCACTAAAGAAACTTTAAAAATCTAATTTGAAAATGAAGAGAATATATTAATGCAGTTGGGGGCTGGGTGGAGGGGACTGGTAGATAATGCCCAAGTGGAGCCTTTTTCAAGCAGTATTACAAGCTTCATTCACGTGTACATGTTTTAATCTTTATACATATGCTGCATAGTGCCTTAGCGCCTGAAAGTGCTAGGAAACGTTCATAGCTGCGAAGGTTTCAGATTGCCACGTGTGACTTTTTCATAATTTCAGGCAGACTCGTGGCATTTCTTAATGTTTGCATCAATGTTCTTGTCATTTTGTAAATCACCATTATCACTTATTTTGGCTTGTTTGTGGTTTAGTCAAATATTCAGCATGTATTTTCGCGGTGTCTCATAAGCACACACACACGCTCCCATGACTGGCACTTACTTTGATTCTTTTGCAGGTAGCGACTGCAAGGCAAGCAGACTGCAAGTCGCATTGGCAGTTCAGGTTCCATTTACCTCCCGCCTCCGTAGGGTCCTGCTGTCCTGAAGACAGCTTTTGTCCTCCAGTCAGCGTCGGGCTGTCCTTGGCCGTATTAGCTGCAGAGAAGGATCAAACTGACAGCCAGCCAGCCCTGCTGTACCGACCGAAGGCAGCCAAAACGTGATCGGCAAAATGATGTGAAAATATTAGGATCTTTGCAGCGCACAGTGATGCGCCTAGTGACTGACAACTCGCTGTGTGTGTCACCCCCCCCCCCCCCCCCCCCCAATTCTGTAGTCTACTTCATGTCGGGCATTCCCTTCATGGGGTCTGTGTGAGCTGAAGGATTAAAGTTCCCCAAACTGCCTTAACGAGATCACGCGCTCTGACACATTACACATTTTTATTTGCTCGACATTATTAGCATTTATTTAGTTTTATTTATAACAAAAATAGTAGAAGTTATGACAAGTACTTGAAGTGAAGTGGCAGGCATAGATCCTCGTCAGTGCTAGCCTGCTGCAACAGCGAGGTGTGGCGCGTCAGTGACTTTTCACAAGTCGGCCTGGGCAGCTCTGCTAAATCAAGCAGCTGGCCGCCAGTGACCCCAGTGGCAATTATCCGCCTTGGTCGGATCAGCTGAGGCTGTGGCCAGCTGTGTTATCTGAAACACAGATAACACAGGCAGAAAAGCGCGCACTGTGCCCTACTTCAGAAAATTGAACACCCGCTGTTTCCTCCTCGTCCCGAAACTGCACATGTGCCGCACGCACACGATCGCCTAACGGTCTCCTCCTTTCTCCACCTACGTCTGTCGTAGGAACATTGCAGTACCGCCGTCATCCCGCGACACACCCACTATTAGCAGGCGACACAGTACCGTGTCGCGACGCAGAGTTTGGAAAGCTCTGCTCTAGAGCACATAGCATTGGGCAGAGGTTAAGTCAACTTCAGCCATTTGTTAACTTCACTGTGAGTGTCGGCATTCTGCTTTTTCACAAAAGCACATCTAAAAGTAGTTCTTTTCAGAGTAAGGGAGTCACTATGGCAATGTGTGCTTTTTGAAACCCCTAGAATATTATTTACTTTTAGGCAATTTTTTTTAGAATATTGGCAAGTTCTCTGCAACTCCAAGTTTCACATATATCATAACAAAACAAAAGAAGAATTTACAAAGTCGAAAGGCTGGCAGCCAACATCAGACTTGTTAGCTTTGCCAATGCTTGTCTCAGTGGCGAATAGGCTAGCTCAACTGCATCTGTGGTCAAGAGCATTGAGGAGGTGTTTAATTTTCAAATAATGAGTGCCGGAAACCAGTGTTTTGCACTGTAGCCTGTGGCTAGCACTGAGAATAACTTGTCTGCCGAATCCCAAGGCTGTGTAGTCTTGCTTCTTCTCGTGCCTTTTTCTTATCCCACCGACACTTCCTACCACTGTATCTCACACTTGCAGGTTCTGTTTTATCCCTGATTTCTTCCTTTGTCACTGTTTTCTGTCTTTCTCCTCTTCTCTCTTTCTCGTTTTGTGTTTTCTTCTCTTTCGCATTTTGTGTGTTTCTCTCTCTCTTTCTCTGGGTGAACATCTGATAGGGAAAAGTAAGTGTCTGTCCACAAAAGTAACTGCCAGTGGGCCACACCTGCCACCACTGGCTCAAATTAAGGACTGCCTTGGGATGATTGTTTTGAAATGGATATATTGATCAAGACAGGCAGTGGAAGGGTGCAGTGTGAGTTTAATGTAACCTTGTTTCAAGATTCTTTGTGGAAATTTGAGGGCTATGTTTTGTATAAGCAGGTGGGTGCATACTTAGCCAATCATCTGTTGCTGACTTACCGAAGTATTACCGAAAATATTCCCTGCATGCATTCTTCTAAAGCACCACAGGGTTAGAATTGTGTATGTAATCTAACAGATCTCCTAGAACATTGTGAAATACTACATCGCACTAATGTCATAAATTGCCCTTGAATATTATTTGGATCTATTTCATAAACCCACTCCAATGCAGTGATACTCAAAGTACGGCCCTTGGGGATCTTGCGGCCCTCCTGACATTTGCCTGCAGCCCCCTGCACTGGGCTGCTGAGTACTAACACTCAGAAAGAAGTTGAACCAGGTGGCAAGCATTTTTTACACATTTTCTGTAAGTAAAGAAAAACAAGTAAAGAAGTTGCGCAGCTCCAATTAAAATTTCAGAACACCTTTAATGTTTAAAGACCTCCTGCAACAAACAAATATAATAAAGTATTTTCAAAATTCAAAAAAGCTGTTTCATTAAAATGCAATGGTCTTTCAACTTTGTACATAAGATTATATCACTGCATTGAGCGGGAATTTTTATAAGTGATCGTTTTCAAACATGAACATAGAAGCCTTCATGCCTCTCTCCGCTCCTACCCCGACAACAATTTCCAATGGTGAACCAAGAGGCAAGTCAGTTGTCAAGTGTATCCTCTGTGTTGCATTGGTTTTTTATTATACATTGAAAACATTACAGATAAATAAATCAAACATGAGAGGTTTTGTACAGTGCACATCCGGAACTCGTGTATTGCAAGGTGCTCTCATACGTGATAATGAAGAAAACGGAGGCAAAGTGAAATAAAATAATTGCCTAGTATTGCACAACTTGGTCAAGTTGGGAATCTGGGACTGATGCCAGGTTTACTGGTTTCCATTTTGCAATTCAGCAACTAGATGAGTATATCTTTCCCTTTCTAGTTTAACATAAACAATAATGTGTTATCTTTAATTCTTGTCCCTCAAGGTCAGGGTGTGGAATACAGACAGACGCTACATGAAGGCTCGGCTTGTTTTGGGCTCAAGGGTCCAAGATAACCTCTAGCTGAGCCACAGCGAGGCACGTGGCTCAAAGTTGGCTCGAATCTTCAGTGGCTCACCCTCCACTATACTATAATGGCAATTACGGGAATAAATGCTTAGAAAGGGTCTGATTTGACCGCCATCTAACAATTTGGCAAAGTACCAGCACCACAGTGTAGGACTCCTTGTTTCAAGATTCATAACTTTCTCACTACACCATATTTTAGTGTTTGTACTAGGAGACTGAGTGTTCTCTCCTCCATGGGTATAATCAAATGATTTTTGGTTTACAGTCCTGTATTCTTATCACATGCTTTACTACCTGTATTTAGTTTGATTTACATGTTAATCTCAGTGTTAAAAAACTAAAAGGAGCAGAGAAGAAAAAGGTTGAGAGTGATTTACCAAAGAGCGCACAGTTGGTCACAAGGGGAAGCAAAGATTAATAAACAGATGCCTGTAGTTCCATAATTTCTATCTTGCTTATTGCTTCTGGGCCTCCAACCTAGCGGACTGCAATAGCCTACTAAATGCCTTAGCTGAGAGAGGCCGTGAACAGTTTATTTGGTACCCGATTAATCCTTCTGGAGTTGCTTCGGGCCCCCAGGATTAAAGGTAGCTGCTAGTCAGAGCCCTGTTGACGGATCCTTCCTCGACGCTGACTGCGCCACATGACTCGAGCCTGGCGCTGCTGGCTACAGCCCAGGTTCTACGTCCAACTCTGATTGCGGTACCACACCAGGTGCCACGGGCCGTACATTGGTTCTGATACCGATGCAAGACCTGTAGCCGATAGTTCTTTCGGATTCAGAGGCTCAACTCCCACCAAGAATGCAACACAGTGACTACTCCGATCTGGAATTATATACCCCTAACATGATGAAGAATGATGATGATGATGAGGATGGTGGCTGGACTGGGGATTTCTATGGCGATGGAAATGTGTTTGCCGATCTTAAGGATGCCTGTGGCCTGGACACACCACCAGACACTCATCCTCCCAAAATCAGACTATGGCTCCAGAAGACACCTGCAGTGATTGGGATGATGGTGGAATCCTGGACTTTACCTTGCCTATGCAGGAAGTTAAAACCGATATCATGACTGGTTTGAACTCCATCCAGAAACCTCTTGCCATTTAATTAGGCCCTCACTGACGTGCTTTTGGGCACTGGCGCAAATCCAGGATCTTGCCCTCCAGTGAACAGACAAGTAGCAAGATGACATTAGGCCTGCTCTCGAGCACCCTCATTTTTTGGTCCAGCGCCTTAGCCCAGAGAGCTTAGTAGTACAGGCATCCTCCAGCCTCCTGAATTTAAGCTTGTTCCCGCCCCCTCCCCCAGGGAATATAAATAGATGGAGACACTCAGAAAATGTGTAATCTCGAGTACCAGTCTTGTCCTGCTATCCTTCAACGCCTCCTGGATCAGTACTTGCATACATTGTGGGACAGGGTCACAGACATCTTGCGGTTGTCCCAGAATATTTCAGACCAACATCATAATGTCTAATCTTGGATGGCCAAGATGCAGCGAAGTACACCATTTGCTCAGGGCTGGACATGACCGGCTGCCAGGGTAGGGCAGTCAGGTCCAGTGTGGTGCTTCAGCACCACGCCTGTATTCACTCCATGAGCTTCTCATTGGACATGCAGCAGTCCTTTATGAACATGCCCTTTGTTGGCTCAAAACTGTTTGGACCAAAGGCTGACTCACCCTGGAGAAATTTAAGCAGAGCAAAGCCACCACTCGCTCTTCAGGCCTTTTCAGCAGTTGCTACATCTACATCAAGGCTTTCGAAAGGGATATCAACAAAGGCATTACCAGCTTTGGCAGCAACTGTCCTTTTGGGGGTGAGTCCGGAGTGGAGGGCGACTGCATCCTGGCCCCCATGGGCAACATGCTATAAAAACTCTGACCCCTTCTCCTACAGCCACTTCAAAAATACTTTACTTTTTTCCTGGCGGCACACGATCAACTGGTAGGAGGTTGGATCACCATATACCTTCCCAGATGGCGGAGCATCACATCAGCTGATTGGTGCTCCAGATTGTGGAACATGGATATACCTTATTCTTCATGTTCAATCATGAGATATGCCACCCACACCACAATACCACCCAGGGGACCACTTGTCCATCCTCCACAGAGACGTTTAGGCTTTCTACATCAAAGGATCAATAGAGCGGGTTCCAGAATCAGTGATCAGGAATGGTTATTATGGTGTTAGAAAACGATGAAGGCTTTCACCCCATCCTAGATCTTCACCAGCTGAACTTCATTCGCTGGAAGAACAAGTTCAAAATGCTCTCCCTGGCCCAAGTCCTGACGGCCCTAGATCCATAAGATTGTATGGCCACACTGGAAATTCAGGACGCCTACTTCCACATTTCCGTCCTGCAGCCCCTGAGGTGTTACCTGTGGTTTCAGGTAAGCCGCGGTTTCATTTCTCTTTTCTCCCCTATGGTCTTACCAGTGCACCTCGGGTGTTTACAAAGGTGATGGTGGTGGTCGCATCTCATCTGAGGAGTTTGGGAATACTGGTCCCATACCTCGACTACTGGCTACTGAAATTAGACTCCTCTCAAACAGTTATAAGCCACCTCACAGGCGACAGCTGACTTGTTGACTTTCTCCATCAACATGCAGATGTCACACCTGACTGCTTCACAATGGCTTCCTTCATCGGAGCCATCCTGGACCAGGTGCTTTCTCATTCCACCCCTCTACCTGAACGAGTCCAGGAGATTCGGGCTATAATCTGGATGTATCAACATTTGACCCAGTTGTAAATGAGCATTGCTCTGAGGCTTCTGGGCCTACTCCATCCTGCTTGTGCACCACACCAGGTAGCATATGTGGTCTCTGTAGTGGGATCTGATATTTCAGTGGTCTCGACACCAAGGAAACTCTCAGACTTCATCCAGGTGCCAAAGGAGACTAAGAATGGTGGCTGCCTGACTCCAGGTTGAGCAGACTACAGGCGATAATAAAACAAGTTTGCATCTACTGGGCGAGCTTCGACAGTGAGAACAGTGGGTGAACTCATGGGTTTGATGACTTCATGTGTACCTTTGATAACGAATGCCAGGCTCCACATGAGACCACTCGGGGAGTGTTTGCAAGGATACTCTCCCTACCCCACCCTAAGCTAACGGATGTGACAGATCCATCGTTCCCAATTTGGGGAGTCATCTGAGAGAGGTGGAGGTCAGAGGACTCTGATCTCCGTCCGAGGCTTGTCTCCACATTAACTTGCTGTTGTTGTGAGCGATTTGCTTGGCACTGATGGCATTCTTGACCATCAGGGGGGAACTGGTTGAGGTACTCCCAGACAACATGACTGCCATGTGGTATTGCAACGAGGGCGATGTGAGGTTGTGGGTTCTGTGCCAGAAGGCTTTGCACTGTTGGATGTTGCTGAATGCTGAGGGCATATCCCAGATACCTGGCAGGATTTTTAAACACCGGGTGGACGAACATAGCTTATGTTGTCTAGAGGATCACGACTGGCGGGTACACTCAGCAGTGGCAAAGGGCGTCTTCCAGCAATGGGAAGGACGGATTGAAGAAGATGTGTTTTTACACAAACAACTGAACACAGAGGAATCTGAAGAACACTGACGAGGATTGCCAAGAGCTCAGGGTTGGTGGCGCTGCAAGACTACAAGGTCCTCGACCACGTGTTGTGGAGAATGTGACAGGCACTGAAGCATTTGCGGTTCAGTTTCTGCCCTAGATGTCCCCCCAAGCTGGCACAGAGGGATTGCCACAAAGTCTGAAGCTTGTACCGGACCACAAGCCACGTGTTGAAGGTTACGAGGCCAGCGGTGAGTTTCAGCCAAAGTCCCTTAAAAGAAGTTGAGACAGACCATTACTGTATGGTGGAAACACAGAAACATACCCCCAGGACAGAAGTAACCTACATCGAGGATGATGCTGTAATCGTGCAACAGCAGGACTCTGACGCAGAGAGAGTAGACCCAGAGAAGGCAAAGGTGCCGAAGAAACCATTGTGGAAGTACACAGAGAACAGGAAACACAAGATACAGGGGAGATCAGGGACAGAGCCTAAGGGGTCTGACTCTAGATCAAATACGTTTTTCTCGACCTTGAAAGTCCCAGAGGCCAAACAACGGGCCAAAGAGCCTCCCAGATCTAAGAAAAAGGATACTGCAGGAGGCAAGCCCTCAGAACCAGCCTCTACTCTAAAAGGTGAAGGTGAGAACAGGAGGGATTAAGCCGACCCAAGAAGGGGAAAGTTTAGTGCCAAAAAGAGGCCCCGATGGCCAACATCAATGCTGAAAAGAAGGCACTCAAATTTGAGAGGAAGAGAAAACACCTCAAGGCTGAAATGGAGGCCCTCATAAAGAAGAGAGCGTTTTACAACTCCTCGAAAGATTACAATATGGCTCTCCATCCCACGAAGTAAACACCATTGTAGATCAGAGGCAAAACCAAAAAATCAGAGCACCCGCAGTTGCCACTGCTGACAACACAGGAACCAGCGGAAAAGGCAGAGGAGACCTTCTGATCGACTAAGAATTTGATGATTGACAACACCAAAAGGGCATCTTCGAGGACAAACCACCAGAGGACTTGCAGGATATTGACACAGTCACCGGAAGAGGAGGTGGACTCGTATCCCTTGAGGACTTCAACTCCAATGACATCTCTTTGTACACAGGGTTGAAACCAGCAGCAGACACTTATGTTGTCAACCTGGAAGAGGACCAATGGGAATCATGAGTCCTGCTCAAAACCCTGCTACCTTCTCTGGGAAGAAGGCAGTTACTTCTAATGTTACCAAGCATTATTGTACCAGGGAAGAGAGGATTTTAGAGAACCAGCCATGTTTAACCCTGTTACTTCACTCATGGAAAAAAAATATAGGCACTCTACAATGGACCTCGCCTACATCATGGGGTCTTTGGCAGGAGACTCCATCCTCTTCTCCACAGCCCGCGAGATGGCTCCCTTACCAGCATCTGTTGGCCCACCACCAAACAGATGGACATGATGGACAAGAAAATGAAGCGCTCAGCAGTTGTCCAAATGAGGATCCCAGATTCCAACCCCCTCTTTAATATGTTTGCCCACCAACGTTGGGCAGAGGAGTTGGCTAGGGCGGTCGACCTCGAACCTGGGGTACTGGGTTCGAGTCTCGGCAGTGACTCTAAACATCCTGTGATTCTGGGCAAATCACTTAATCTCCCCGTGTCTAACAAACATTTTTTTAAAAATGAATGTGTCCTCATGTAATTCAACTAGTGCTATGTAAAGCGCTCTGATACCAGATTCAGATCAAAGTTCACACTATATAAAACTCTGTAAAATAATAATGAATAAAAAAATAGGTGGACCCTCTTCTACAACACCCCCCCAAGAAATACTAGATGAGACGGGAAAGACATTGGTAAAGGAGGGAAACATCATATATACTGACAATACCTGCCCCAAGTCGGACTTGGACACTACGGAGAGCGAAAAGCAGCCAGCTGTGCTCAGGGACAACTCTCAGGAGACACGCCGGACTAAGAGTGTCAGGTTTCAAACAGGAGTTGTAGGCGATCATCGTTTACATGCTTTTTACAGAAGTCATTCTTCAGACCAGCAGTGGATGACTCTCTTTAGAGGAGGAGAAAAAATAGCGACACAGCGGGATCCATGGGCACCCTGCAGCCCAGTGGGCAAATCAAAAGAGAAGCTGCTCGGTGGAGAATACCTTCCAAGTAGGTTCCCAACCAACAACATCCTATGCCTCCTTCACCGCTGCACAATCGTACCACTGTACTACAGTTCTGTGGCAGTGCGCAGCGCAGCATGGATTTCTTCATGGATTGGGAGCAGCAAACAGAGGAGCTGCAAATTCCACCAAGTGACTCTACGGCATACCTGCCACTCAACACTGGTAGAGGCTGAATTTGAGGGTTTCTCTTGAAATGGCAAAACATCACCTCTGACAAATTGACAATTAGCCTCATCCGACATGGATACTGCATAGAACTGCTAAAAATACTGCCCAACATAAAAACAAAGGTGAAGCGTTACAGCAAGAAGAACACCTTTCACCTAAAGAAAGGAGTAGCAAGTGTCTTACAAAGAAGATTACAATCTCAGAAAGAGGTATACTCTACTGCTATGCTTCCTAATACCCAAGGCAGATTTGTTGCTAAAGCCCATCTTGGTTCTCCAGATCCTCAACCAAAACATCAAAACCCAAAAATTCCAAATGACTGCACTGCAGCAGGCCATTCTGCTCCTCAGAAAAAGGAAACTACTTGACACCGGTGGACCTCAATAATGTGTACCTACTTGTTCCAATGAACAACAGATACAAGAAGTTTTTAAGATTCATAGTAGACAAAGGCCCATTACCACAGTACCACTGCCCTTTGAAATTAAATTGGCACCATTGGTCTTCACAAATGCCTAGCTGCCATAGTGGCCTACCGGCAAAGAAGGGGAAATCCTTGTATACTCTTACTGGACGAATGGCTCATAAGAAAAAAGTAATGCCAACAATGCAAGGACAACACAGACACAGTGATATAAACACTGCACAATCTTGGAAAAGTCATCCACAAAACCAGAAAAATAAAAAATCTTTTTGGAAGCCACACTGTACTCAACAGAAAAAAGCCTTGTTCATACAGGAAAGAGTACAGTCAATGACAAAACAAGGTCGCCTCTACCAGACGGAGCCAGTTCTGACAGTGAAAAGCTCATGGGTATGGTGGATTCATACACAGCTTTCATATCAATATGCCAAGAACACACCAGGAATGGTTGCAGAGATACTGGTCATAAGCGACTGTGAGTTGGGAAAATCTATGGTTGTAACATGAAAACTACACTAGGAAATTCAATGGTGGAATAGCAACATCACCACAATGGGCAGGTCTTTCAAGCATCCATCTCCCCCAGTGAGCATCACACGGGCTGCTTCCAATGTGGGATGGGTAGTGCACATGAACATACTGAATATCAGGGGCCTGGCGATCCAGAGAGAACACACAATCCAACATATAAACATAGTGGAACTCCTGACAGTTTTCCTAGCCCTCATAGCCTTCCAAACACAAATCATGGAGAAGGTAGTACAGATACAAACAGACTGCACTATGACCATGTTCTACCTCTATAATTAGGTGGGCATAAGATCACACAAATTATCCACCCCAGCACAGTAGATGAGGACATGGTCTTTGAGGAGGAACATAATGCTGGTGGCAGTTCATCTGCAAGAAGTGGAGAACACTGAAGCAGACCAACCAACCAGAAAAAATAGCATGTACCATGAATGGGAGCTAATCCAGCAAGTGCTATAGCAGGTCTTCAGCAAGTTTGGAACCCCACTGGTGGACTTGTTCGCAAGAGAACATAAAATGCTAAAACTGTGTCCAGGTACCCAAGCCACCAATTCATGGGGCATGCCCTATTGATAGAATGGTCAGGGAAATGTGCATACATTTTTCCACCAATTCTCCTGTTCCCCTTCAGAATAGAGAGGCTCAAGCAGACAGTCATGGCCCTTACTCATATCACACCGCTGTGAGCCAGACATACCTGGTTCTCCGACCTAGTGGAACTGACACCGGGAAATATGATACCTCTACCAACATTGTAGGACATTCTAACCAAGTATGGCAGAAAGTGGTCCACCCCAACCCAAAATCATTCAGCTGGACAGTATGGTTTCAAAAGACATAGAATTTGGATGCCTCCAGCTGCCATAAAGAACCTAGAAGGTACTCAGGGAAGCAAGAAGACCAACAACTCTGATGTATTACTCCCAAACAAATGGAAGAGGTTCCGTAAATGGTGCCCGAGGATAATGGCCCACAGACAACATTGGTGGGTGCCACAATCCTGAAAAAAATACCGTACTCACAAGTTAGATGAGGGACTCTTACGCCACACTAAAAGTACGCCTCGCTGCTATTGTGGTATACGCAAATAGCATGATCAGAACAAGTTTCTTTGAGATACCACTGGAACAAACTGTTTCTGGAAGGAGTAAAAAGAATGGCGCCACCTAGAAAGGCGTACCCTTGGACTCTCAATCTTGTACTTTCACAATTGTAACAAACCTTTGAACCAATAGACCGTGCTGGGCTGCAATTCCTCACTTAGAAGGCTACTTTCTTAGTGGCCATAACATCCCTACGCAGAATGAACGATCTCCGCAATAACGAGGCAGGAACCATACATTCAAATTTGTCTACCCTGCGCAAACATCTGCTACCAGGACCCGCAAAGGTGTTCCTAGGTTTGCTCATTAATGCGCTGTCCTTACTCAAACACTGTACCGAATTTGCTGAGATGGTGGGCACTTGTAAGCTTGACCTGGTGTTTGTAACTGAAACCTGGGTGGATGAGTCCGGCGGCCCAGAACTAGGTTTAGCAATACTGGCAGGCTACTCGATTCTTAGAGCAGATCGAGCAGACAAGTGAGGAGGGGGGCTTGCAATTATCTTCAGAGATGACTTACTGGTCTCAGGATCCGCAGCAGGAAGCTCCCAAGATTGCAAAGTACTATCCTTTGGAATCATGCTAAGTAAAACACATACATTTAAGGGCATCCTCCTATACAGACTGCCTAGGTCAAAGACCACCTTTTTAAATGCCATTCGCCCATTTGTAGAATCCAGCATAGAGGCAACTGACTTTACAGTGTTAGGCAACTTTAATTACCACCTTGAGAAATGGGATGACCCAGATACATGCACATTAGTTGACTCCATGGCTAGTTTCTCCTTGAGGCAGATAGTTGAACATGCTACCCAAGACACAGGACACACCTTAGACTGCAAATCCATCCTAGAAGGTTGATGAAGTGTTGCTGGTTCCATGGTCAGACCATAAAGCCATAAGGCTCTCATTAAGCATTGATCAGCACGCCTCGGGACCGCATAACCCACTTGTCCCTTCCAAAACCCGTGATTGTGGGAACATCTACCCAGGCACTCTACAAGTATCCCTTTCTTGTTCAAAGCCAGACCTTAATACCGATGCCAATACTGCTGCTCACAGGCTCTCTTCCTGGATCAAAACTGCAGTTGACCCACTACCACCGACTAAGACCTTTTTTCCCAGGAGGAAAAATCCCTCCGAACCATGGTTTTCCACTAAATTAAGAGCTCAGATATAAATCTGTAGAAGGCTAGAGAGGCAGTTTACAAGCAGAAAACTCTAGCAGAGAGCTTTTTGGTACTGTTCAGTCTAACCAGATCCCCTGAGCCACCAAGCCTGAAAGTAGTGCTGAATTCTGTAACGTATTGGCTCAGTTTTTTAAAGACAAAGTAGAGACCGTGCACAAATCCTTCACGGATTATGATGAAACAACATCTGGGAGCTCTCTAGCAGTCATTGCTTCTCCCCCTCTGTATGTGTTTACACCCCCCCCCACCACCTTTCACATAGCAGATCATCCAGACAGTAAAATCGTCCAATTCAGAGGCCCATTCCGACTCCTGTCCTCCTAAAATATTGCACCAGGTACTGTATGCCATCAATGAACAACTAACCTTGGTTTACAAGAAGACAGTTCGCTCCGGTACTTTCCCTGATGCTTGAAAAATTACATAGATTCCTCCACTCCAAAAAAAAAAACCAAAAAAAACTTGATCTAGCAGATCCCAGCAGTTATGAACCTATCGCCTGACTACCCTTCCCGGCTAAGGTACTGGAAAAAATATTAAACATATAGCTTACGGCATTCATCTCTGCCTCGAACCTTCTAGACCCCTCACACGTCGGATTCCGGGAGGAGAACAGCACGGAGACAGCCCTGGTCATGGCAGCAGAAGAATTAAGAGCTATAATAGATGCTGGGGGTAAGGCAGCCTTGATCTTGTTAGATCGAAAGGTTGCCTTTGACACAGTGAATCATAAAATATTAGCCAATCTGCTCTCTGGTGTGGGAATCAGTCACTCAGCCCTTAAGTTGCTGACATCATGTCTCTCAGACAGAGTTTAATCAGTAGAGTTAGGAGTATGTGCGTCAGAGCAATTTAAATTTCCCTGCGGGGTGCTACAGGGTTCGTCCCTGAGCCCTATGCTCTTTAATCTTTGCGTGTCTCCGATAGCCATAATCGTCAGACGCCATGGCTTCTCAGTGGTATCATACACGGATGACACCCAGCTTGTGGTCTCGGTGTCAAGCAATGTCAAAGAAACAGCGAATCGCTTTAACAGCTGCATGACACAGCTAAACCAGTGGATGAGGTCCAATTGCCTAAAATTTAAGGGCGGAAAAGTAGAGGGCCTACTGCTCACCCAGATGGTGGCCGTCTTGTTTAGGAGAATTTCCCGCTCCAGCGCAAAAGGCGAAAAACGTAGGTTTCTTCTACGATGCAAACTGACTTTTAAGAACTAGATCAATAAACTCACCTCTTCTATCTTTTTCATCCTATGAATTATCCAGAGTGTCCGTCCTTTTATCCCGCCTGATTCCCTGAAAGCACTGGTAACAGCCTTAGCACTGTCCAGACTGGATTATGATAATGCCCTGTACATGGGTATCCAAACACAGTTACTGCAGAAGCTACAGTGCCTCCAAAATGTGGCAGCCCGACTACTGCTGGACATCCCCAGATCCCAGCCATTGTCCCTCTTTCTTAGAACTTTGTACTGGCTCCCAGTGGAAAAGAGGATCAAGTTTAAATCCCAATGTGTAGCGTTTAGGACCCTGCATGGCGCTGGTCCTCAATTTCACACAAAAACACTTGATGTAGCTCCTTCCAGAAATCTAAGATCTGCTCAAAATAAACTTTTACAAACCCCACAGGTCAAGAAAACAAATGGGGGTGGAAGAAGCTTTCTGTTAGGGACGGTCAAAACATGGAACTCACTTCCACCCAGCATAAAGAACAGCCCTGCACTGTTAGCATTCAGGAAATCATTAAAAACCTGGCTCTTTGCCAATTAACTAGGTCTTATACAACTCCTTCAGCACCTTACTGAACCTCCTGGTATAAGTGTAGACGCCCTAGGGCATTCATGTGCTATATAAAAGCTAAAATCATTCAAAGACAAGATAGGCATGAGAACTAATCCAAAATTACTGCTCTAGGCTGTGTAGCACTTCATGCCATCCAACCGATACAACTGCATGGGTTATTCCAGGACCCGGAGTCATGAGCAGAACGTAAATCCACTACTTGTATAGCGCACAAATCACCCCCCAAGGGGTCTCAAGACGCTGGGGGCCGTTGGGAAGATTAAGTGAGCTATTGCCCAGAGTTGCATGGTGCTGAGCAGACACCTGCCGCCAGAGCCGGTAATCGAACCATGATCCCCAGCGTCCAGCGTCAGTCGCCCTGGCCGTGGCGCCAGACCTCTCCCCATTTACATATTTATGAGCAGAACGTGTGTCGTTCAGATGCTGGATCTCAGAAGGGTGGTGATGTTCTGCATGCAGGATATTAAAACCGTCACGAGAAGCAAACAGTTTTTCATCTCTTTTGCAGCAGCAGCCAACGAGTTACCAGTGACATAGGAGACTATAGCAAGATGGATAGTTTAGACAATACAAGGGTGCCACACAGCAGTGAGATTGCCCCTAGAGGATGCACTGCACAATGGAAAAAATGGGCAAAGCTGGCCGTCCTAATGAATGTCTTAATCAACGACCTCTGCATGGCACCCTCATGGTCCTCTGTTAATATCTTCAGGAAACACTACTGTATCGACATTCAAACACACAAAGAATCGCAGGTGGGGCAGTAGGTACTTAAACACTTGTTTGCAAATGCACACGTGTTCTCTAGCCATCCTCCCACAGGACAAGAGAACACTGCTACATATTCTATGCACAGCGTGTGAATCTAGAAAGATTCATGCTGCCTAACAAAATGGTTGCTTACCTGCAGAAGTAACTTTGCAACTTGACTTTCTGGATTCACGTGCAAACCTCCTGCTAGAAAACAATTAGAGAAATTTGCAAAGGGAGGACAGGACAGCTTATAACACAAAGAAAGCTACACACCTACACACACACACAAGGACACCGGATAAAAAGAAACTGAAGATGGCAAACGCAGTGGAGCTTCTGGGGCATACATCTGACGTTATGATATCATAAAGAAAGTTGAATAAAAAACATAAAATGCATTTCTCATACTAATACTTTAGAAAAGCAAAAGTGTTCCTTAAATTACTTGGTGCAACCTAGCTAATCTAACTAAAACCCTGTTGAATGTGATCAAGGCCAGGAACATATTTGCTCAAATTTTAATATAGATTATTTTATGCTTCATCATATGGTGCAGAATTTATGGGAGCCAGAAAATGCCATCTGACATGTTCACATTTTGTTGCAAATATTACCCCTTACATGCTGTTTGTGAAACCGTTCCAAAGTAAAAGCAAGAACAGTGCAATTTATGGTTTATTAAACTTTACCAGCTATTTGAACTGTTCTTGTGTGTGTAATTGTCTTCATTATGTTTGAAGGCATATGTTTCTGGGGGGTAAGTAGTAGCATGTGAGCCTTTTATAGGACAAAGTCACATTTGAGCAGGTGGGTTGGCAGGGAGGTCAGAGCATATCAAAATTCATCCTGGTTGAAGCAAAGCTGCATTGCATTCTAAAAAGGAAAAGCATTAATTGTGATGTTCTTTACCAAGCAGTTCTTAGCGTTATTAAGGCATTAATTTCACTCTGTTTCCTCTAGGAAAGAAGGTTTTCTATCCTGTTGTCTTCAGCCTTTATAATCCAGCAATAGTATATGCCAATCAGGAGGTGCCACCTCCAGTGGAACAACAACTGGTAAGAAAATACATGCCTGTGAAGAAAATTTACTTTTTTTGCAGCCTAAATGTCGAATTGATGTCCAATCTTTCCACTGCGTGTAGTAGTTAGTTGCCAAATGTCAGTGGAAAACAGATGCCCTCTTCAGATATTGCATGCCTGGCCACGTTGATCCCTCTACTGTAAGCAGTCCAGTCCAAGCATCATAATTAGGTGGCAGCCATGCAAGCCTTTTTTACGGTTGTTCCACAAACGATTCCCGTTGTGATGTTCTATTACAGAAATTATATCACTTTAAGAAGATGAGCATCAAAATTGATGCCTTTCAAATTTCTAGAAAATTCATAAACACATCTTGGAAAGTGTCCTCTTGCCCTTGCTTGTGATTGTAATCTGTATCTAAAGGAGAGAACCACTTAAGTCTTTTACCACTTATAGGAAGCTGGCTCTGTATGTGGTATCAGTACTAGGTGGTTATACCGTGCACAGAGTCCAGGGGTTCCCCGAAAATGTATGGGGTCAATGTAAAACCCAAAGTGCTCTATTAGTGGTAGTGTCGACGAGCAGCCTTCGGACTAACACAGAGGAGTGTAAGACATTTATTGCACAACAGTGATCAATAATGGACACATGACTCGAGAGGAGATAAAGACCAATTAAAAAGAAAGATGCTTTGTTTTACTTAATTTTAAGACCAAGATCTTCACAATACCGTAAGTACGTTTTTAAATCGAAATACTTTTCACTTTATAAAATCGACACTTAAAAAACTTTTCAGAACAGTTCAATGTTGCCCTATTGGGAAAACAATATTGTGGTTAAACAGGTAAGTAATGCACTTACAGATCCAGTCTTTGGTCCCAATGGTCCACAAGGGCCAAGTCCGTATCAAAACTGCACCACCAGCGGCACAGGGGCGACCGGATGCAGGGGTCATAATCGGAGTTTGGCCTAATGCTTTTCAATGGAGACTCTGGGTGCCTAGAGCCTCAATGCTTGCAGATAAGTAGAATAGTTGCAGGGGCCATGTTTTGGAGGTTCGCTTAAGCATGGGGGGAACAAAGCAGCACCTAACATACACCACCAGCAGCACAGGGGCGGCAGGGTGCAATTTTGGCGTTGGGCGCCCAATGCGTTTCAGTGGAGATTCTTGTTTTGGCAAACAGGCTGCAGGCAATGCACCAGAGGTTGTAGGAGGGAGACCAGCGATAGCAGATGCAAGTAGAGATGTGGGGGTCGTAGGGGCACCATCGGTTCAGCACACCGAATCCCTGGGGCTTCGGGTGCAGGGGTGCCTTTCGATTTCAGGAGACTTCTTACTGGAGTCTGTTGCGGTCGAGGAGAGCATCTGGATTCACACTGCATGTGCCGCCGTGGAGACCATCCAATGCTGGACATGAGGTCAGGATCACTGGGGAGACTTCACTGCACAGGCGAGCCTCTCAGACTTGGGCTGTGAACTTCGAGTGCAGAGTAGGCAGGAGATGCGGATCCTCTTGGATCTGGAGTCCTGGGATGGTTTCTTCCTGGACAGGTCCCCTGTCCACAGGAGATTAGAGTCTTTTTCGAGGGCAGCAATCCTTCCAGGGTTTTCAGAGTTCGCTGGTTGCAAGCCTGGTCACAGGTTCGCAGAAGCTGGAGACAGGCCAGTAGAGCTGGGGCCAAGGCAGTCGTCGTCTTCATCTTCTCTGCAGGGTCGTCTTCTTTCTTCTTCGGTCATCTCAGATCTAGTTTCTAGGTCCGAGGGACCCACCTAAATGCTAAATTTAGGAAGCGTTTTAGGGGAGTAGTAGGTAGGGCCAGTGGGCACCTTACCTGGAGTGACTACACCATCTATTATGCCACCCTCCTGTGGGAGGGGAATAGATCTAGCCCTGATTGGAGTGGTCTCCCCATCTTCAAGATGGTGAGGACTGAAAGATGTGCTTCACCTCGCTTCCTCTACCTTAGGTGGGCATACATCCTATTCTGTTGAGTTTTCCCACCGGTTTTCCCACCCAAAGTGGGGGTGTTAACCAAGGCTGCCATCTGCT
The DNA here is from genome assembly GCF_964263255.1 of Lissotriton vulgaris. Lineage (NCBI taxonomy): Eukaryota > Metazoa > Chordata > Amphibia > Caudata > Salamandridae > Lissotriton > Lissotriton vulgaris. Next base: position 857,958,285 of record NC_141693.1, on the reverse strand, counting down.
GCTAGCAGCAGAGGTTGTGGGTCTCATTGCAAAGGGGACAGGCCTTTGAAGCGTCCCTCTTGGAGCATTGGCCCATCCTGTGAGGAGGTGTGATACATCTGCTCAGGATGTGCATTGTTTCAGGTCCCAGAGAGCAGGTGCTCTCTACCCAGGGATCCAGAAACATGTCTGGTGGTGGCTGGCTCCCTATAGCCGGTCAGAGACCACTCCAGGGTTGGCAGGTTTTCAGGAGGCACCTCTGAGGTGCTCTCTGTGTACATGGTACAATAAATCACAAACTGGCATCTGTGTGGATTTATTGAAAGGAGTAGTTTGGTACCAAACACTCCTTTGTTCAGTGAAGCCGTCATGATGCTGTGGAACTCAGGTTGTTGAGTTTCCAGCCCATGCACTCGCTATGGCTTCACTGGCATGCATAATGTTAAGGAATGGACCCCAATATTGTAGTCGTCAATACCAACAAGAGAGAAAGGGCATGAGTAGGCACTCCTGTACTGCAATCAATTGTAAATTAACAACAAAGGAGTGACTGTGATAAAAAGTGCTATCAAACTTAACTATTGAGGTGTGATATTATTTCGCTCTGTGCTGCAAATGTGATCAATACTCACACACATGCATGTACAAAGCGAAATCTCTCTGTCTCCCTATGAATGCCCAACAGGTACTCCTTTGAGGATGAAACCTAATTGGCTTTTTGATCACCCAGTGTTAGAAAGGGGAAAAAAACCTTGCTTTTTAGAAGGACCCTCACTCACCACTAGTTGGTGACATGCTTCATCATTGGGTCCCCGCTGGGGTGACCGAATGTCCCCCAGTGTGCTACAATGCCTGATTACAGCGGAGCAGGATGTGGTGAGTGTAACAGTGCCCAATTAGGAGGTGACTATACGTGAATGTGTATTAAAAAATGCAAAAGTTGTGCCTTTACAAAATTCTTTAATAATGGCCAACCTGCATCAGATAAAAACAAAGTGGACGGACTACTCAAGGTTCTGAGTTAAGGAACCGGAGTCCTAGTAAGAATCAAAAGTTGGTGAACATGTTTCTGCTGTTAATGTTGCAATTTGCTCAGCATTCGTCAGGACCTACACAAAAGTCCTCCGGTGGTGTGCGCGGGCTAAGGCGTACCCTCCCGAGAGGCTCAAAATGTAAAAAATATGTATAGTAATAAAATACCGGATAATTTCCGTAGTTACCCACTACAATTTTTAGTAGGGATACACCAAAAAGAACAACACAACGATAGGAGAGGACCTCGGGGAAATTTATAGACCTGGCTCTGAATACAATCCCCAACAGATCAGACAATTACAACAAGTATCAGAGGGTCTCTAAAAAAGGCAAAGAGTTCAAAGGTATTGGATACCCACCCAACAGTCAAAATTCTTTGGTTGGCTAAAGAACAGCATGTTGTACACAAGACATCTCAAGTGGATGAGGAAAATACCCATCAGTCACCACTCGGATCCGCCCTTCATCATTTGGGATTTATCCGGACCACCCGTCAGAGAATGTTTGTAATACAGTCACAAGGACACCTGGTGGTTAGGAAGTCTCCTTTGCTGCGCCAAATTGCGGTGTGGTCTACCACTCAAAAATGGAACGAGTGGAGAAAAACCATGGGACTGGGGTGTGCAGAAACTGTGAGTGAAGAAAGAAAACCAAAAAGTTTGCTAAATTTGGTTTAGAGAGCACAGAACAACCTTTATTCGATGAATGCTCGTTATACCAAGGTTAAAAAGTATATCCTGAGACAGTCAAGTAAGGTAGACCATCTAAGGTGTAGTCAGGTCGACATGTTTCAGCAAAGTTGGACTATTGCGTCCTTGGTTTCATCAGGACCAAAAAAGTAGTGCTACTGCACAAAAGTGAGAAAAATGAAAAAGTGACAACAAATGTGAGGAGAACAAGTGCAGAAAGTCACCTGTAGTATCCAGATGCCGTTACAACACCCACTGAACTCTTATATTAGTCCATGAATTATGGATCAACAAATATGTCACATCTAATTGACGATTGACATACGCTCTGTTTTAAACAGAGGGCCAGTTGTATTATATTTGGGAATAATTATTACAGTCCAAACATTATCAATGTCTTACCTTAATCTGTAAGGCAGGATAGCCTCACCCCACCTGGCAGTGGCTCAGGGGAAGAGTGAAGCACTGCTCTAAAAAACACGTAACAAACATGTAAAAACATGTGAGGAACATGTTCACATAATGTGCACAAAGAACTTCCACACACTCTCCTCCTAACAATGACCGAAGGAAAGCAAAAATCAAGCCGATCAATAGTAGCTCGGCAAGACAGCATTAAGTGGCGTAGGTTAGTGCTATCGCCCCATGAGACAAGCGTACAGCAGTAGTCGTGATGAAAAAATAAAGATAAGGGTAAAAGAACTTTGTCCCCGGATCGTAAAGCCCCTCTAACCTGTCCGTCTGTGCTCCGTAGCCAGCGTCCTAGCCGACTGGGGAGGTACCGGACGGCAGGAACAGAGAGGTTTATCAGGAGTGTCCTCATTGGATGCTAGGTCACGTGGTGTACGCCATCAAGCGTTACCATTGGCTGTACATGCTCAGGATGGCTATCGGTCTCTCTTATTGGTGCAACTCTTTATAATATTACTCGTAATAGGCGGGCAGGTCACGTGAGATTGGGGTGATCTGTGACGCTGCCGGTCTCGAAAGGATGTGTTTGTAAATAATGTTGCCTAGGTAACGTATAGTTTGAGTGTTGTCACCCTGTAATGTGGGGCGCTGAGCATGTTGGAAAAAATAGAGAAGCACATAAAACAGCGCGTGATGTTTATAAACTCAATCTATCCTGAACTGCTTTGCAAGGGGTATAAGAGTCATCAAACGGACTCGAAATTCAGACCGGACATGGAAGAAAATCTTGAGTGATGTTTCTGAATTTATATTTTGTGCTATCCCCAGTATTCTACAAGGAATATAAGGGTCATCCCCAGGACTCGATGTTAACTTAAACCTGGCAAAAAGAGCACATTATTCAGTCGGAAATTAATGTTTAACACACGCCAGTATCCTAGTTATTAAACAGACTGGTAGGACCGAAAAACGGCCGGTTCAGGGTTGGACACATGACAGAATTGAATCACCTGATGAGTGAGGCCATTTACAAGGTGGACCACGGAATGTCATCATTTAGACCCTCACGATGTGTGTCAAGCTTCAATACCCATTTCTGTTCCCTAACTAGTAGGTTTTTTGCCACGTCCGCTGTGTGTGAAGGAATGAAGGGTTGTTCTAATACGGTCCATCGGAACTCCGTAGGGGAGTGCTTGGCTTCTAGGAAATGAGTGGTTAATTTTGTGGCCTGTCTTGCACACCGAATGGTGCTTTTATGTTCCGATATTCTTATGCGGACTTTCCTTGTAGTCATTCCCACATATTTGTATCCACAGGGGCAAGTGATCAGATAAATTAGGCGATCACTGTTACAGTTGGTAAACCTCAATTGTTTCCAGGGTCTTGAAGTACCAATGTCAATCTCGACAGATTTGGTTGTCTGTGCACAAACCTGACAATTACCGCAGGGATGATGTCCAGTCACCGGAGGCAGGTTCCATAGTGACCCGACAGCTCTGGGTTGCTCTTCAAGTGGTCTGGTGTGTACCAGCCCATCTTTCAGGTTAGGGCCCCTTTTGAAGGAGAACAATGGACGTGAAAGAGTCAGACGTCCAGAGTTCAAGATTGGCCAATGTTTTCTGACCACACTCTGGATTCTATTAGATAAGGTGCCAAAAGTGTGAACAAAAGTCATTCGTTCCACTGGGGCCTTAGGTGGTCTCGGTTCTAACAGAGCTTGCCGGTTGTTGTTCATAGCTCGTTTCAAGGACTGTTTAACTAATCTGGGGGGGGTACTTACGGGCAACCAATTGGGTGCTCAAAATACTGGAGTGTTTTTTATATGCTGTAGTTGTGGAACAGTTTCTTTGAACCCGTAAAAACTGACCAAAGGGCAGGTTCTCTTTCAGTGATTTCGGATGGTGGCTGTTGAATAGTAGAAGTGAGTTCCTAGAGGTGGGCTTTCTATAGAGCTCTGTATGTAGACCCTCTGGTTTGGCAATGATCATTAAGTCAAGGAATGCAAGTTCATGTTGACCTATCTTTTAGATAGGTATTCCTGGTGTTGAGCCATTCTAGAAATTCAAGGCATTTCTCTTTAGTACCCCTCCATGTGACAAAAATGTCATCGATATACCTTTTCCAGGTCTTCAGGTTATCGACATAGGGGTTCAGATTATTGAAAATATGTTCTTGTTCGAAAGAGTGAACATACAAATTCGCTAGACTTGGAGCATAAACGCTCCCCATGCTAGTTCCAGATATTTGTAAATAAATCTGCTCTTCAAATTGAAAAAAGTTTTGTTTCATAGCCAATGTGGCGCAGGCCATTACAAACTGGACTGGCGTGATGCCGTTTAAATCCCTGGAGTCTAGCAATTGATGAACGACATCCAAAGTCTCGTCTTGAGGGATGGAGGTGTAGAGTGCCTCAACATCAAAAGCGACCAAAAGGTCGGTGTTCATATTGAATTCAATGTCCGGTAGTAGTCTTAGTAGATCTGTCGTATCTTTAAGATACGTGGGCATTTCTTGCACCATCGGTCTTAGAAAGTGATCCACGAACGTGGACAAAGGTTCCAGGGCCGACCCTATGCCCGATATTATTGGACGTCCTGGAGGTGGTCGTTGTACTTTGTGGACCTTGGGTAAGGTATAAAAATATGGCATTTTCGGGTGTTCTGTGCACAGGTAGGAAGCTTCGGCTTGTGTGACCCATCCTTCTGAGAATGCCTCTTCCACCATCATTTTGATGGTACGTTTTAATTCCGTTTTAATTCATCAGTGGGATCATGGTCCAGGGGGAGATAAGCATTTCTCATGCCAAGTTGTCTTAAGCACTCATTACGATATGTGTCAGTATCAAGTAAGACAATTGATCCGCCTTTGTCAGCCGGTTTGATGGTTAATTCCTTATTTTCAGTTAAGGATTTGAGCGCTAGATGTTGAGCTTTCGGCAGGTTATAGAAGACCTTGTTGTTCTCAGAGAATAGACTGTCCATCTCTGTCTCCATGGCCTGTTCATAGGCCAAGACCTGTGGAGGCATCAAATGAGTTGGTGGTGTGAAAGTAGACTTACACTTCAGCCCTGTATTGGTGTTTTCTTCATCCTGTGGGGAAACTTCTTTCTCTGCAAAATAGAAGTGTAGTCTGATTTTCCTAAGGAACCTCGCTAATTCCAAGCGGGTCTCAAACTCGTCATTCCGATGAGTAGGTACAAACCCAAGTCCCTTGTTAAGGGCCTCTTCCTCAGTGGAACTCAGAATGTGTTTACTCAAGTTCATTACTATTCCGGAGCTGCACTGCTCTGTCCGGCTTCCTTGTTCTTGGACGAGTTGCTCCTCCGGTTCCTCGTCCCCGTCGAAGTGGATGGGGGACTGTAGTGGACTTGAGGTTGAGTTTGTCCTCTTCTTCTTCCGCGTGATCTGCCCCGGCCAAACCCTAAAAAAGGCTGCCCGTTAAAGTTACTCTGAAAGTTTGCCGGAAAATTTCCTGGAAAACTGGGCATACTCGGTCCCATCGGTTGTTGGAAAGGACCGGACTGGTGTGGTGGAAAAAAGGGAGGCATCCCTCCAAACTGCCAAGGATTAGGCGACCACCAATGTTGTGGTTGGTTTCCCTTCCAATTATATCTCATATTCTTCTTGCCTCGTCCTCGACCTCGTGTGTTAAAGTTCTCACTGCCAGAGTCGCTGCCTGAGGTGGTATCATCGGAGCTTGATGTGCCGTATGTTGAACTTGTTTTCCGACCAGTGGTATTGAAGTCTGGGGGGGTATAGGTGTCGCTAGAATAAGGGTACACTTTGTCAAATTTGAAATTGTCAAGATCTTTTTTGAATTTATCCATCTTGACTGTTAATGTGTGTTCCTTAAACTCCCTATTGTTTTTGTTAGAATCGTCTAAGTTCTTTTGGAAGGCTTTAGAAGATAGAGTAGTTTTAATTTTAGATTCTAAGACCTGGATCTCTATTAATATGGCATCAGCTATGCGTTTGGAGGTTTGGATGATTAAAATAAGCCAGTCCCTAGTGCATCTCCAGGCTATGAGTGCCCAATTTTTCAAAAATTCTTTATCATTGAGAAACAATCTAGGGGAATTTGTCACTATTAAACCTGTTGGGGCGCAATCATTGCGCAGATACTGGGCCATAATGGTGCCATGTAGTGCTGTCCTGGTCTGTGATTTTTTTAGCCCTAACAGTTTGCCCCACTCATCCTCGTTAATGGAGATGATAGAGGCGGTGGATTCTGTCAAATCAGGGTGTTCGGCAAGTGCAGCCAATAGATCTTCATCAGTAAAAGAGAGGCCATGATTTTCAGCCATAGTTGAGGGAAGCGTATGTCAGGTGTGCACACTATGAAAAGAGAGTCAAAAAAGGTTCTAACACTAGATCGTGGTGAGCCACTCATGCGATATAACTAATTCGCAGAGAATGAATGAGGTCCGCAGTCAGGCGACTGCTCTGGAACAAAGAACAACACAACAATAGGAGAGGACCTCGGGGAAATTTATAGACCTGGCTCTGAATACAATCCCCAACAGATCAGACAATTACAACAAGTATCAGAGGGTCTTTAAAAAAGGCAAAGAGTTCAAAGGTATTGGATACCCACCCAACAGTCAAAAATTCTTTGGTTGGCTAAAGAACTTCATGTTTTACACAAGACATCTCAAGTGGATGAGGAAAATACCCATCAGTCACCACTCGGATCCGCCCTTCATCATTTGGGATTTATCCGGACCACCCGTCAGAGAATGTTTGTAATACAGTCACAAGGAGACCTGGTGGTTAGGAAGTCTCCTTTGCTGCGCCAAATTGCGGTGTGGTCTACCACTCAAAAATGGAACGAGTGGAGAAAAACCATGGGACTGGGGTACTTTTTTGGTCCTGATGAAAGCAAGGACGCAATAGTCCAACTTTGCTGAAACATGTCGACCTGACTACACCTTAGATGGTCTACCTTACTTGACTGTCTCAGGATATACTTTTTAACCTTGGTATAGCGAGCATTCATCGAATAAAGGTTGTTCTGTGCTCTCTAAACCAATTTTAGCACACTTTTTTGTTTTATTTCTTCACTCACAGTTTCTGCACTGCACACCCCAGTCCCATGGTTTTTCTCCACTCGTTCCATTTTTGAGTGGTAGACCACACCGCAATTTGGCGCAGCAAAGGAGACTTCCTAACCACCAGGTCTCCTTGTGACTGTATTACAAACATTCTCTGACGGGTGGTCCAGATAAATCCCAAATGATGAAGGGCGGATCCGAGTGGTGACTGATGGGTATTTTCCTCATCCACTTGAGATGTCTTGTGTACAACATGCTGTTCTTTAGCCAACCAAAGAATTTTTGACTGTTGGGTGGGTATCCAATACCTTTGAACTCTTTGCCTTTTTTAGGGATACACCAAAAACCTTTAGGGAGAAGAGAGACAAACAAAAACACACATGAGGGAACTTTAATAAATAAGTTCTTCAGTCAAATGCATTGGTCTTTGACAATGCAGGCTGTGGCGAAATGCATGATTCACATCCCACCAACTGCAAGGTGCTCGCCCAGGCTATGGGGTAGTTTACACCTAAATCAGCCTGAATAACCGGCCTTTAAGGAGGACCGGCATCAAGTAATTGCTCAGCTATTTAGTTCATTGTAAGATTTGGCAAACAATATACTAATCGATTCATAGTTGTTTATCGTTCAATTTATGCAGTATTTACAAATCTTCATCATGATGATTTAGGTGTAAACTACCCCATAGCCTAGGCGAGCACCTTGCAGTTGGTGGGATGTGAATCATGCATTTCGCCACAGCCTGTATTGTCAAAGACCAATGATAACTAACTCATTTGACTGAAGAACTTATTTATTAAAGTTCCCTCATGTGTGTTTTTGTTTGTCTCTCTTCTCCCTACAGGTTTTTGGTGTATCCCTACTAAAAATTGTAGTGGGTAACTACGGAAATTATCCGGTATTTTATTACTATATATATTTTTCACATTTTGAGCCTCTCGGGAGGGTACGCCTTAGCCCGCGCACACCACCGGAGGACTTTTGTGTAGGTCCTGACGAATGCTGAGCAAATTGCAACATTAACAGCAGAAACATGTTGACCAACTTTTGATTCTTACTAAGACTCCAGTTCCTTAACTCAGAACCTTGAGTAGTAAGTCCACTTTGTTTTTATCTAATGCAGGTTGGCCATTATTAAAGATTTTTGTAAAGGCACAACTTTTGCATTTTTTAATACACTTACACATTCACGTATAGTCACCTCCTAATTTGGGCACTGGTACACTCACCACATCCTGCTCCGCTGTAATCAGGCGTTGTAGCATGCTGGGGGGACTTCGGTCACCCCAGCGGGGACCCAATGATGAAGCATGTCACCAACTAGTGGTGAGTGAGGGTCCTTCTAAAAAGCAAGGTTTTTTCCCCTTTCTAACACTGGGTGATCAAAAAGCCCATTAGGTTTCATCCTCAAAGGAGTACCTGTTGGGCGTTCATAGGGAGACAGAGAGATTTCGCTTTGTATATGCACGTGTGTGAGTATTGATCACATTTGCAGCACATAGCGAAATAATATCACACCTCAATATCTAAGTTTGATAGCACTTTTTATCACAGTCACTCCTTTGTTGTTAATTTACAATCCCCAATATTGTAGGACATATCTGCTCAGGCAGATATGCCATCCCCTGTGGCTCTATCATCTCGCCCATGCTTTTCAACATTTACATGAAATCATTACGGGTAATGATCAATCAATTTCAACTCGCGTGCTGTACCTATGCAGATAACACGCAAATACTCCTTCAACTGGAATGGCCCAAAGACATTGTAAACTCGCCAATTGTGTGTTGTCTCAGAGCCGTGGATCAATGGATGACTTGGAGCCATCTCAAATTGAATGCTTCCAAAAGAGAAATACTCATGTGTGGCAATTGGAAACATTATGACCCGCGTGCCCCCTGCCTGCCTGATGAATTGGGATCACTGCCTAAAGTATCGAAGTAAGTAAGAAACCTTGGAATAACCATGGATTCCAAGCTATCGATGAATGACCAAGTGGACAAACTAGCAAGATCAAGCTTTGTTACTACAAAAAGTCTGCGACAAAGCTTTCCCCATTTGGGATTCCCACACAAAGTCCAAGCTAAAATCTCCCTTGTTCTGTCCAAACTCGATTTCGCCAATAGGCTCTACCACGGATCACCTTTAACAACTATGAAAAGACTACAACAGATTCAGAACTCGGCTGCCAGACTACTCTTGCATATCAAACCGCAAGACCACATCTCCCCTGCATTGGTTACCGGTTGCCAGAAGATCCACATTCATGCTGCTTTGTATCACCCACAAAGCTTTACATGGAATGGGACCGCTCTTCATCAGGAATAAAACACCAAACACATTCATCATCGGATCCTACGCTCTAGAGTGGCACCTTGCCTCAAAATCTCCGCATACAAGAAAAAAAAACATGGGTGGCACATCCTTCTCTGTTCAAGCATTCAAAATATGGAACTCTTTGTCCCCCCCCAACATAACATCCACCTACTCGAGAATTGTCTCTTCCCCACATAAGCACCATACACAAACAGAAATATACAGCATATATCAATCTGTATATAAGCATTTATTTGCACTATAGATATGCACCTATATATGTGTATTGCTTTGTATTAACATGTAGAATAATTGTTTTTAAAAAAACAATTTTTTAAGTACAACACTTCAAAACCAGAATTTATCGAATGCATCTTTAATCTGCTTCTACTTACCTCCTTTATGCATCCTATATACCTTCCATGTATTTGGGTATTTGGATCAATATTTATTACTTTCCTACAAAAAAATTATATATGCACTACACTATTTCTCACCCTATACCTCTATCAATATATTTAATCTGCATATACTTACTTCCTTTATGCATCTACAAATGTTCCATGTACTTATGGATCTATATATTTATTACTTTCTTCTAACTCCGCATATCCAATGCACTACCCTATTTTCACCCTATACCTCTGTCAATCTATCTTCTACCTCAACTCTGACTCATCTCAAACCTCCTTCTACTACTCTTTCCAATGCACTAGCATATTTCTCACCCTATACCTCTATCAATATGTCCACTACCTCCACTCTCTCATTCATCCCAAACCACTACTATAATCCCCAAAATAGCCCTTTCCAGACTCTTCCCCTCCTTGCACCACCTGACACCTTTTTTACCATACTGATCCCCCAAAAGAAGCCCTTCTAAACTCTTCCCTCTGACTCTTCCCCTCCACATCCCTTTTCACTCATCCCAACCCATCTCCCGAACAAATAAAAGTCTAAAGCCTTCACTCTTCTATCCCTCCACTGTCCTTTTCAATCAAAATAACAAACTAACATGTCCACTTCTAAAAATTCATATTTCACTATACTAATTTACCACTAATCCTTTATGGGTTCTGGAGTAGCGTGATAACAAGATATATATATATATATATATATATATATATATATATATATATATATATATATATATATATATATATATATATATATATATATATATATATATATATATATATATATATATATATATATATATATATATATATATATATATATATATATATATATATATATATATATATAATCTTTGTCCCTCTTCTATCCCTCTGCTACCCTTCTCAATCCAAACAACTGACTAACCTATCCACCACTCAAATTACTTTCCAATTTCACCATAAGGATTCACCACTAATCCTTTATGGGTTCCGGAGTAGCGTGCTACTCGCCGAAAAAGCGCTTTGACGCCTCTTCAGGTCTAGTAAGCGCTATATAAATGCAGTTACAATACAATACAATAGTGCACCTTGCCTTAGAAGTCTGCTAGAGGGGACACTTGCCTATACCTCCAGGAAGAGCTGGCTGGAATGGCATCCAGGCAGAGTGTCATGTTGACCTTGTTGTTTTCTCCCTCACATGGAAATGCAAGCTGTAGGGACAGTGGCATGGTCCCAGTGAGGGGGATTCCAGGGGGCCCTCTTTAGCTCCCTGGCCCCAGGGTACCACTTACTATGGACTTACAGGGGGTAGAAGTACCAATTGGGGATTTGTTTTTAGGGAAGAAGCACTGGCACAGGGGACCTGTTTGTCAGGGACCCTGTTCTCTACAATCAAAACCACATCAAAACTAGGCAAAAAGTTGGGGCTAACCATGCAAAAAGGGGCAGTTTCTCGCAGCACTTTTTTCTTACATGTTTGCATCCACTCAAGGAGTTTTGGATTGCCCAAACAAGCTGCTCCAGCATTTTATTTTTTGTTGATTTTTATATAGCGAAAGGTAGAGTTGAAGATATCAGGTATCGGAGCGCTTTACATGATCCCCAGTTTTGTTGCAGATAGACACATTCATTTTAGTTAGGCACTGGGATTGTCCAGAATCACATCGTTGCCGAGACTCGAACCCAGTTCTTCAGCTCTGAGGTTGCCCGCTCTAGCTGTAAGGCTGCATCCTCTCCCCAACTTCCAGCTTTGGTCTCAGAAGGTAGCTCATAATGCAGGGGTGTCTTTTTTTCGATAATCCCACTGCACTGCTCTGGTCTGGTTTTTATAGGAAGTTTTGGGCATAATGTATCTATTTGCATGTACAGTGGATCGCAGCTTTGTTGAGCTCAGTCTAGTTGTTTCTCACAAGTTGGTAACCCAGTACCCTGATGAGCATGGGTGACCTTGTTGGATTGCTTCAGGGCAGTTGGTTATCAAACACTCTTAGGGCTCCCCTTACATGAACATAATATATTTCTAATCTAATAATTCAGTCCTTGATATAGTTTCATATTTTGGCACATCTACTACATGCATCTAAAACTACATTTTATGATCACATATGTGAATGACATTTATGCCTCCTGTGTGTTTGTGAAATTGTAATGCCAATAACGTCAGTCTTCGCAGCTCCTCAGTATATTCTTGCTGGATTGAGTGGCCCATGTTGGATAACCTGGATTCACCTGGTCTTGTATTTCAATAATTGGACTCCATTATTCATTTTTCAATAATTAACCAAGCTTGCCAATACAATTTTTCGATTGGGGTTTCCTAGTGTCCTGAGGTAACAGAGTTTAAAAAAAAGATTTCTTTATTTCAGTCAGTTTAACACAAAAACCAACAGCGCCAATCACAATATCATTATCTCATTTAACTACAGTGCAACATCATACAGTTACAATTTTACACTTTGGCAGCACATGGCTAGAACAGATTTGGGACCATCAGACCGAGAGTTGTATCCACCTGCACCCCTGCCATCAGTACTTATTGTCCACATGCCGCAAACTGCATTACATTGCTCCCTATTCAGTGCATTGTGCCAATGTGGTAGTGCAGGTTTTGTTTATTCACCCATATCGATGGAATTGGGATCAGATATGTCACAAGTAGGTAGGTACGAGCGCAACGGAGCCCAAATGTCCCTGGGTTTGTTAGCTGGTGGTATGATGGAGTAATGTGTCCAGTTGCTCACTGCAGTATGATAGTTTGTGCAGCCAAGTTGTGATAATTGACATTCGGTTGCCACCCCAGACACATGTAATGCACCTTTTTGCTAGCAGCAATGGCAGTGACGTATACTTGCGTACTTCAATAGGAATGGTATTTGTGCAATCCAAAACAACAATATTGGATTTAGCTCCTTGTCAATGTCATTCATGCTTGAAAGTATTCAAAATACTTTACACCAGTGCCCTGCCACCGGGTGCATAGCCTTGCTGTGTGGAGAAAGTCTCCATCTGATTCAGCACACCTTGGGCAGCGGGAATGATCAAGCCGTTCCATTTATATCGTTTGGTGGCTGTGTGATAGATTCTATGTAGAAACCTGAAATGGGTGAGTTGCAATTTGCCATTTGATTCTAGTGCTGTTAATTACCCACAGTAGTATGTGCACTCCCTATCTGTCATTTCATCTTCTTCTACATTTGCGCCCTCGCTTTAAGCCTCATGATTGGGTCCTCTACTTGCATTGTCAGGTACAGTATGTCAGTCAGTCTGCTGCTTGTCTGGGCCGTGAGTAGAACTGCCAATGTTTTAGTTGTAGTGGGTCCCTAGGAGAATATTGGATATGTAGTCCTGCAGAGAGCTCCGATCCAAGAAGAGAGAAATATATTGAGCGTAAAGGTGTTTGAACCCTCAGTGACTGGTGCAGTAGATAAGAAGGTTGAGCCCAGAAAAAAATATCCCGTTCTTTTGACACCCCAATTTACAAGGCGCTGCAGGACACCTGTCCCCTGTGTAAGTGGCGCCAGCGGAATGTCGGTCATAGATTTTTCAGGGAAATCTAGAATTGGATTCCTTTGCTGCCATCAAGTGCCTTCCCAGGTACTCTGTGTGCAGGTCACTGTGGGCATTTCTTTTTGATGATGAGTCTGAGGTTGGCCAATCAAGGATCCCGTAGTATTGTGGGTGCAAAGTCATGTTCAACTGCTAAATTGTGTGTGTGTGTTGCGCATGTGTGTTGCGCAATAATGATCCAGTTCGATGCCGGGTACCGGTAAGGAGTGTAAGTACTTACTACCTTATACAGGGATGTCTCCCTACTCAAGCTAATGCCGTGATCAGGGACTAAAGTCTGTTGAAGTATTTTGGTAATGGGATCAGGACATTGGTGAATACCTGGAGCAGTTACACAGCATGATCTTTATGATTTCAACCCTGCCTTTTCATTGACAGAGGGAGCCATATCCAGGTTTGTATCCTGTCTTCTAATTTTGACATCATTGTCCAATAGTTTTCAGTAAGTACAGTGGCCCTATCAATGCTCACATCAATACATAGGCATTTAAGTGATGTGTGACACTGATGGAGCGGTAATTTCTTCTGGTAATTTCTCAATGCAAAACCCTCATGCTACCTCTAATTTACCGCTCAAAAGGTGTTGGGCCCTTCACACCATGTATTACCTTCAGGAGACTTTATTAATCATGAACAGTCAGAAATGCAATTATTATTTTAAGCCAATAAAGAGAGTTGTTGAGTATTTAAAGGGTTTTATTTTCTAGTCAAAAGTTAATTTTTCTCTGACCCTTTATTCATTAGTAAAATATCAATCAGGTTACAGAATTTGTAAAACAGGAAAAATAGCATTAATACAGAACATTTTACAGTCTGCATATAATCATTACATATAGGATAGAAAATGTGGCGCAAAATGTCATTCAAAATTCTTAAGGAGTTTCTAAGAAAAAATAGTCTTGCAAGGCTAATCAAAAATCAAATAATTTGCAAAAATCTCCCATTAAGAGAAATAAATGCATAAGTCAAAAAAAATCTTTTCAGACCTAATTAATTTGTCTAAGCATAACTTGAAGTTTAGCATCTAATTCTATTTAATCAGCTGTTCTTCTGCATCTGTCTGTGTCTAAAGAGCAAGCAGGGAGTGAGATAGCCCGCCCTTCACAAGACCTCAAAGGAATGTGGCCAAGATATGACGTGGAAGCAAGAAACCTCCCCCTGATTCTCCTCGGACGCAAACCCTCAGCAATCTCCCGGGACGTTTCTCGTACCTAACCCATAGAAGCCTAAGCCAAAATGAGCAAGAAGCCAGCTGAGCTGAAAAAGCCCGCCCCTGTCAGTTTTTATACACAAAATTTTGGCAGACTACACAAAATGTTGCATTTCAGGAAAACCTGTATGTTGATTGGTCAATCATGATGGCATGAGTTTGCACTTTCCTGACGCATTAAAAAAAAACAGTTTTAACAAAAGAAGCATACATGAATAATACATTTATAAGTTTGCAACAATTGCTAGGGAACATTTTCAATAGTCTTCCTTCCTTCCTGCCAAAGCGCAGTCAGATGGACACTTTTAACTAACACTGGTACATTTTGGCAGAATCACAAGGATGTACAGTTCAAGGTGTTCTTGACTTCTTGGCATGAGGAAAGCTGCCACGGTCTGCGCATGCTCCCTTCTCATTCAAAGCAAGCCATAGCTTTTGATGGTTTCACAGGCAGCCATTTAATGGTAGGCCCCAAAATAAAATAAACACAAAGATAATATTAGTTTCATGTAAATCAGCACATTATGTTTCCAAACTCCATTATTTATGTACAACATGTAAAATAAATGTGCAATGTGCAACAAAGTAAAAGAGGTGTTATTAACTGAAAATATTTATCAAAATATGCAACAAGTCAAAGTCTTTTCAGACAGGAATAGTGGATTTAGATTACATGGGATGCGCTGGGAAGAGAGAAACACATTCTATTAATCTTCAAAGCTAAAAAGGCCACTTTTCTCTACATTGCAAAAACACATGTTAATTCAGCAAAAGCATGTCAGACTGAATTGGCCTCACTTTCATATTGTGCCATGTTTTTAACTTGCACCAAAATGTGCGTGGCAATTTAAATGCAGTCTGTCTGAAGCACAAAAATAAAACAATGCCTGACTGCAGAGGAAATCTGCTCCATCAATCCACCCTTCTGATAATTCAAATCATAATAATATGATTTATAATTAATCACACATTTCATTTTCAAAAGTGACTTTTTTTTGTTTTTTTTTTTTTTTTTTTTTTTTAATTGCAAAAGCTGAGCATATAACAATTTTACAGTCGGTCCACAGATCTACAGGGACCACAATGTCGAAAAACCCATCCAAGTCTTTCAGCAGACATTTCTGAACTTTTATGAAGCGCTCTACCTGCCTGTACCAATCAACAGGCTTCTCCCGTAATTTCGGGAAGTCATTTGTAAATGACACAATATCCTGTCGGGACCAAGGGACATGGACATATTTTCCTCCCGGGACCTCCCTCATGGGGCACAATTTTTCGGCTGGTGTTACTTCCTTTAATAAGAGTTCCGAAGTCACTGACCCAGCCCTGCTGCTTTCCTTTTTCTTTGCCCACCGGGTTCTCCACTTCCCCACCTCGCCCCACTTCTGCAGGAGTTTCAACAATTCTTTGACTTGGATCTGTTTTCCCATTACATTCAGGCTTTCTAAATCTTTGTCTGAAAAATCCACTCGGTAAGGTTTCTGAAGGATTTTGGAGCGACTAACATCTATTCCCATTTCTTCTGCTGTATCCATTATCCTTTCATGGAGCGACCTAGCGTTCCGGGTCAGATATTTACTGATAAACAGCAACTCTTCTTCGTTATACGAGCTTAGGCGCTCAACTCCTACGTTTCCAGCCATCATTTCTTCTATTTCTATTCTCAATTTATATATTTCCAATGTTTTAGGTTGGGGAGTGGCCTCCTTCTCTAGCTCCTTTGTCCATCTATCTAGTTCTTCAGGGGAAACTAAAGTAGCACTCCTAATTCCCGTTGCACTTTCAATTCCCACCTCCTTTGGTCTGGGTTGACTTCTAGTCCCCATTATACTGGCCCTTGATTCCCTTATGGGCAGATCCATCAAACTCCCCGATTCACACTCACTCTCTTGATCTTCATCTATGAATATCTCCTTTTTCGACGTCAAAATGCTAGAAGTAGGCAGCATCGAGGGGAAAACAGGAGGCTGGGGACCGGTCATGTCACTTTTATACAGAGGAATAGCTGGACCAATGGTTACTGGAATAGTCAAGGAATCAGGATGGGGCTGCATTTGGGTAATGGTTCGAATTAATTCATCTCGCTGTTTAGTCAGGACCTCTCTCTCTTTTTCTCCCAATATCTTTCCAGTAGATTTGTCATGCAATACCTGGGGTACTAGGGACGGATAAATATTCGGAGCGGTCGGAGTGACCAGCCGCGGAGGATCTTCTCCGAACGGCTGATAATTCGGAACTGTAGGTTTGGGTCTGCAAAACCCGTCCTTTTCACTGGTTTTACTGTCTGTCCCGGTTCCATCCGTATCACTATCCCTCCTACATCTGGGATACTTTGCAAAGGGATTTCGAGAGGGCATAGGCTCTGAGTCTGCATCATAGGGAGGTGGATTTTTCATTAGTAAATCTTCCAAGTGGTCATCATCCAAGTCCCCCATAGGAGCTAGGTGATGGGTCTTTTCCTTGCATTTTCCTTTCCTTTCCTCAACCACCCCCATCATCGGGAACAGCCCTTCAGTTATCATAGACTGCCTCCACTGTTTCATTTTCTGCTCTTTAGTTGGTGTGGGAAGCTTAGGATACCATTTACTCACTCCCTTATCCATCCTGGGTTTATCTCGCTCTGCAGCCTCAATCTCCCATTCCTCCAGAGCTTCGTACTGGGTCAACCTAGGTCTAGGGTGCAATTCATTCATGCGGGTCCTTAGGTTAAACAGGATCCGACCATTAAAAGTACCTTCAACAGGGAATGCTAGAACTCCGTCATCTACTGTATATTTTGCCCAATTTTCTAACCAGACACAAGTGTGATACCCTTTATCAAACATCATGAAAGAAGCAGGGGTATTTGGTGGGGGAATGAGCACACCCTCCCTCGTTCTAATGGGCCTGTCGGTTTTAAAAAAATTCTTTATTTTCTCAGAAAAAGACAATTTCCTCTTTATTCCGTACATCATGTGTGGTCTACCTCGCATAAGCTGATCCTTATAAAATCCTAGGTACTTTGGATTTGGTATAAAATCTGGATACCACATATAATCTTCGGGACTCTCTTCGAACTCGGCTTGATTAATTTTGTTTACCTTTGTGCTTCCAATGCTAGCGCGACTTCTATTTCTCACTACCCAATCAGGTCAGAGAATACAAAACTCTTAGCCAATGGGTGCGCGGCCTTTTCGCGAGACAGAGTCTCACTCTGCGGCACTCACCCCTCCTTCACAAATTCAGCTTCACTACACGCCCGCTGTCTTGACCAATACCAGCGCGGCACGGAGTGACGTCAGAGCAGCTCTCCGGCTGACTCCCTCCTTTACAAGGTAACGGAAACTTTTAACTTTTCCTAAAGTGCGATTGAAAAACTTAGTTACCAACACACAACGTCCGCCACTATGTCTGAGTGTTCTAAAAAGATAGAAAGACTTCCTCTCACTGCAAGTAAACCACTTCTGTCTACTTCTCATTCACTCCGGGTAGACTTCTTTGCCTATCCTCACTCTCGAGTAATATAGAACCCGTTATTCTTCCGACTCATCCACTGTCGTCAGGGATATGTACTGAGCCGGGATTTCACCAGTGAACTATTTTACTTACCAGACAAGCCTCGGAGACCCTACTACTCCTTCCGTATGCGACCCTTACTAGGTGATACCGCAGTGAAAGTTTTATACCGGACTCGTAGCTATCAATTATTCAGATATAACAAAGATCCTAATTAGTGCTTCCAGTTATTCATTTAACCCTGCACTAATGTTTCAGACCCTAGTGACTTCAACAGCTAACCGGATTCTGCTCACCGTTAGCTAAAATACTTCCCCGGGGATTCGGACTACACTGAACATTTCACAAACAATTCTGGGTTAATTCAACATTTATAGCAGCAATGTAAAATCATATACATTTACATATAAATCCTTTAAACATTTCAAAATTTCAAACAATATAGTAGAAAATCAGCAGCACATTAATTTTCACGGTTTGTTCCCTGTCTACCTAATCTAACTAGTCCAAACCATCCTCTGGCTGCCAGAAACTGATGGAGCGGTAATTTCTTCTGGTAATTTCTCAATGCAAAACCCTCATGCTACCTCTAATTTACCGCTCAAAAGGTGTTGGGCCCTTCACACCATGTATTACCTTCAGGAGACTTTATTAATCATGAACAGTCAGAAATGCAATTATTATTTTAAGCCAATAAAGAGAGTTGTTGAGTATTTAAAGGGTTTTATTTTCTAGTCAAAAGTTAATTTTTCTCTGACCCTTTATTCATTAGTAAAATATCAATCAGGTTACAGAATTTGTAAAACAGGAAAAATAGCATTAATACAGAACATTTTACAGTCTGCATATAATCATTACATATAGGATAGAAAATGTGGCGCAAAATGTCATTCAAAATTCTTAAGGAGTTTCTAAGAAAAAATAGTCTTGCAAGGCTAATCAAAAATCAAATAATTTGCAAAAATCTCCCATTAAGAGAAATAAATGCATAAGTCAAAAAAAATCTTTTCAGACCTAATTAATTTGTCTAAGCATAACTTGAAGTTTAGCATCTAATTCTATTTAATCAGCTGTTCTTCTGCATCTGTCTGTGTCTAAAGAGCAAGCAGGGAGTGAGATAGCCCGCCCTTCACAAGACCTCAAAGGAATGTGGCCAAGATATGACGTGGAAGCAAGAAACCTCCCCCTGATTCTCCTCGGACGCAAACCCTCAGCAATCTCCCGGGACGTTTCTCGTACCTAACCCATAGAAGCCTAAGCCAAAATGAGCAAGAAGCCAGCTGAGCTGAAAAAGCCCGCCCCTGTCAGTTTTTATACACAAAATTTTGGCAGACTACACAAAATGTTGCATTTCAGGAAAACCTGTATGTTGATTGGTCAATCATGATGGCATGAGTTTGCACTTTCCTGACGCATTAAAAAAAAACAGTTTTAACAAAAGAAGCATACATGAATAATACATTTATAAGTTTGCAACAATTGCTAGGGAACATTTTCAATAGTCTTCCTTCCTTCCTGCCAAAGCGCAGTCAGATGGACACTTTTAACTAACACTGGTACATTTTGGCAGAATCACAAGGATGTACAGTTCAAGGTGTTCTTGACTTCTTGGTATGAGGAAAGCTGCCACGGTCTGCGCATGCTCCCTTCTCATTCAAAGCAAGCCATAGCTTTTGATGGTTTCACAGGCAGCCATTTAATGGTAGGCCCCAAAATAAAATAAACACAAAGATAATATTAGTTTCATGTAAATCAGCACATTATGTTTCCAAACTCCATTATTTATGTACAACATGTAAAATAAATGTGCAATGTGCAACAAAGTAAAAGAGGTGTTATTAACTGAAAATATTTATCAAAATATGCAACAAGTCAAAGTCTTTTCAGACAGGAATAGTGGATTTAGATTACATGGGATGCGCTGGGAAGAGAGAAACACATTCTATTAATCTTCAAAGCTAAAAAGGCCACTTTTCTCTACATTGCAAAAACACATGTTAATTCAGCAAAAGCATGTCAGACTGAATTGGCCTCACTTTCATATTGTGCCATGTTTTTAACTTGCACCAAAATGTGCGTGGCAATTTAAATGCAGTCTGTCTGAAGCACAAAAATAAAACAATGCCTGACTGCAGAGGAAATCTGCTCCATCAACACCACAAGTGGGGGAATTTGAATAGCAGGGGTAGCGTAGTAGGGGTTATTGGGAACATTTGTGATTTGTTCCTGTTAATTGATATACCTGACAGCCGACTGAATAGAGTACATTCCTGAATTACTGGGAAGAGATTTGTGGCTGGTTCACAGAGATACAATGTGATGTCATCTGCATAGAGTGACATTACTATGTTGCCGGGAGAAAGGGCAAGGCCCCTATGCCCATGTAGTTGACCTGTTGCGCAAGCCTGGGTTTCAGAGGCTAGCACATACTATATAGGAGATGAGATGACCCTTTTGAGTCCTGCTTTGTATGGCAAATGGTGCGTATAGTAGGCCGTTCAGGCTTATTCTAGGCATTGGGCCAGCATACAATAATTGTATGAGGTTAACAAAATGTTAGTAAAGGCCCATGTGAATCAGCACAGTGAATAAGAAATGCCATTCTATGCACCCAAAAGCCCTGGAGGCTTCCAGGAACATAGCTGGCGCCTCTTGGTCTGGTTCTAGCTGATGACGGAGCACAAATAGCATCCTCAAGTTATAGGATGTTGATCTTCCTGGAATAAAGCTCTACTGGTCAGGAAGGACCAGCCTGGGCTAGTAGTATATTCGCTAGTATTTTGGCAAAACGTTTGGCGGCTGTGTTTGTTAAGGAAACCAGGCTGCATAGGCAACTTATCAGGTTTCAGGAGCGTGATGATTATTGCCTTTCTGAAAGACGGAGGGAGAAAGCTGTGCTGTACAGCTTCTTCATAAACATTCTGAAGCCTGGGTGTCTGTGTAAAATTCAGTTTGAAATGCATCGTTACCAGGAATTTTACTGGCACGGATGTCAGCCAAAGTAATTTTGTCTAACGTAATGGGTTCTGACAGGAATTTTCTTTGCAGTCCCTCTATCCAGTAGCAAAATACAAGTGATGCCAATGGTATCAAATTAGACATACTTATTTACGCCCAAGCGGTACTTCATTCCCTGAGAGACGATCGAGTGTGTAGAAATTTTCTGGCGTGATTTGGAGACGCTGATGGTCGCCAGACGTTTTGTTTGGGATTGATATCGTCGTCCGGACCGGGAAACGCGATTAAGCCACCTAATGTGGATATAAGGTGTTTCGCTGATATGGAGAATTGCCAAATGCCAAATGATATACAATAGCGAATACAATTCTGGAAAATAGGCTGGGATTATATACCGGCTCTGAATGTGGTAAAGTACTGCTTGTTTTATTTGCCCATTGTCCTGATGAGGCCTGAAACTGCTTGACAGGCCGAAACGCGTCGACAGTTTATTATTGATTTCGACACACTTTGTTTGATTTGGAAGCAATACGGGATGTATTCCCTAGGAGTTGAACTGACTTGAGAAGCCATAAGAAACATTGAGTTGTGCTTCACCTACTCCTAGATACAATTGTGGTGTTCGAAGAAGGAATTAAGGTCATAAGAGACATTACCAATTTTCCTTTGGTGCAAGCTAGTGGGCTTTAGACATAACCCATGGATTAAGGGTCAACGTTTGTATAACTTTATTTGTCATTTGTTTTTTCTATTTATATGTCTTGTTGAAATTTGTTCGACACGAGAGAATAGACATTTTGTAATTCCTTGATGTGTAGGATTACAATATTGCAGATGTTTACAAAATTTTGAAAAGACTACTAAAAGAGTACTAGATATCACTTATGTGTTTTGTGTTTTTTTTCAGATAATTAGCCATAAGATGAACATCAAAATAGAACAGTTGATTTAGTCATTTACAAATGTGTATGGTGGAGATAGATAATTGATGGTATTGTTCTCCGTAAATAAGTATGTCTAAATTAATACCATTGGCATCACTTGTATTTTGCTAGTTTATATTCACCCAGATGCCTATTGGTTGATTGGGTATCCCCTGTTGTTATTATAGTCCCTCTATCCAGGCCAGGCCACACGGTCGAAGTACTCTATACATTCCGGCTGCAAGTAGTCTGTGTGTGTAGTAGATCTGTTATTGTTTAATACTGGACAAACTTAGACAATATGTCGTCCGTGTCACAAAGGTCATATCTGGTGTCACCCTTTATGTGTGATGTTCTGTTTGGCCCAGACGTGGGTCCCTTGCTCACTACGCCACGGGAGTCAAGCTATCCTGGCTGAAGACGGCTGATAGCCAGAAACCGGTCCTAGGATGCATGATTCCGGTCCAGGGAAGACATGGTTTGGCAGTTCGGGCTGGACTGTTCCCATGAGGCACAGGGTCAAGACTGATTTGCATATGGCCATGTCTGAACTGGGGTGGCTTGGTGAACAAAATAACGATGGATTAAACCCAGATCTGTGACTGGGGGTGAATGTTTTGCCATTGTGCAACATTCCATCCATCATCTTGTGTGTTTTGCTATCTAGATATGTCAACACTGCTCTGGCCTTCCTATGGTTTTTGAGGGCTCGGATGTTCCAAGTTAGGAGTCAGATAGTGTCTTTTACATTATTTGGCGGTCCCTTGAGCATATAAAACCTATATATGAGCTATTTCCCCCAGCACAAGGTTACAGTGGTACAATGTCTGTGTACTGCACTTTTTCTGGAGGATGTGTTAGGATTTTAGTAGTATAGCTTAGATCTGTTGGCGCTGTTACGACTAACCTGCCTCACCCCACCAAAACTAGCCACCACAACCAGCCAGCGAAAAACCTGTGCAGTGAAATAAGCAACCAATACAAATACAAAACTTACAACTTACGAATTGCATCAGTGTCATATAGTCCAACGTGAATATGATCCCAAACAGTGTTATGTGAGAGTGATTCCCCATGGGATCCTGCAGCACCAGCTTAAAAACACTTCTGGGTTGGAAATGTTTGCCAGGGCTGTGTGTAGTTTCAACAGACGCCGGATCAAGCAATGGAGAATTTGGCAGATCATATGTCCACTTGCAGAGCATTTTGGTGGGTCTTAGGTTTCAGGCATAGTGCACCAAGCAACAGGGCAGATGTTTACCGCCAACCAGGCATTGTCCAGTTGGTGTGGATTGACATCAGGGGACTCACAATGCCAAACGTCCATCATTCTGCTGGCTATGGCTGGTGCTGTGTAGATCACAGCATGGTTGTGACTGGTAGTTTCTCAATGATTGATCCATGTTGCGTGCCACTCTGTTTGGGTAGCGTGCTGGTCAGGCCTACCAACAATCAGGTGCATGGCAAGCAAAGGTAGGGTACTTTCTCATGTCTGCGCTCCACAGAGGGTTGATGATAGGGTCCTTTTTACTTGACTGGGGTGCATCAGTTAGTCATTATCACTCAGATGAGACAAAAATGAGCTGGGTGAAGGCTCAGTCAAGGCTTTTTCTGCCTTTAAGACCTTTTTGACAAAGGGAGTAGCACCCTGCGGAGAAGTGAAGATGTAGGGCGTCTTGATGGATTATTTTCTGGCGAACTGAGTATAATATTTGTATTTTATGTTAGCCTGCTGTAGTTTCCTTTTAAATGGTGAATATTTGTGTTGAGCCCCCTGCACAAACAGCATGAAATCAGGGTAGAGTGAGATTTTGATTCCTTCATGAATCAAGGCCTGTTGTTAGCTTGCCAAGGGCAGCACCACATCCCTGTCATTTTAGTTTAAGAGAAGTGCTATAATGGGGTAGGGGATTGCGCCCGGGGATCACCACGGCCCCAACAAGCGGTGCACTCTTTCAATCTTGAATTTGCGTGAGGGATCATCGGTCCCAGCCGGCACCACCAGGAGATTTCCAACTTAAGTTGCGAGGTTCCAAGTGTTAGTTGACTCCGGTATGCCAATGAGGCGCAGATTGTTGCAGTGAGAACACGCCTTCAGGTTCTTCACCTTTAATTATCACAAGTACTTTATCCATTTCTAGACATTTTTCTATTGTATGGGTTGCATCATCCTCTGTTTTCTACATTACTAGCTCAGCTCTGCTAATGCGGTCTTCTTGTGTGTCCATGGCCTGTTTTATTTGGTCAGCTCCGTCAATGAGTCTAATTTGATGTCTACTGAGTGGAGGCTCTTTTGCATGGTTAGTAACTGTGCCTTGACATTCATGTCTTCAGTGGGTGTCCGCTCTTCAGTTGGCCCCTCGCGTAATAGACAAAAGTCTGACAATGTGCCTGAGGAGACTGCAATCTTAGATTGCTGTAGACCATGCTTCCTCATTATGATTTGGATGAAAGAGGGAAAACGGTTGTGGTTTTCGAATGCCCGGTATGTTGCGGCATGGTCCAGCTAGGTCGGAACACATTGTTCTTGCCCGGCCCCTTCTGTGTCCGCAGGGTAGTGAGGATGTTCTTGTCCGGCCCCTTCTATGTCCGCAGGGTAGTGAGGATGCTGCTTGCTGCCTACTGGGGTTTCTACCATTCCTCTTTCTTGCCCGCCAGACTTATGCATTATTCCCCGCTGTGGGTGAGAGCGTCTAATTCATAGGCGATGCCTATCCTTGCATCACTGCACCAACAGTACAACGGGGATTTGTACCTCTACAGGGTACAAAATAGAGGTCGCACTGGCAGCGCCTCCCCAGTAGTCCGCACGATGTCCAGGGAGCACACGTCCTAATAGAGGCGCTATTATACCAGTTCCTCATGGGGACTGGGCATGGACCTGCAGGATTGAGAAGGGCTACACAGCCCATGCATGCGCAGCCAACGGCTCACTCACCACCCTGTTGTCGCCGGATGGTATATGCACATGGGTTATCTGGTTTTGCGTTTCCATCCCTCCCACCATTCAGTCCCAGACGCACTTCCAGCGGCCCGCCGATCACCAGGGAAGCTGTCCTCCCCAGCTAATAGTCCTAACAGGAACACAGGCCGCACTGCAGGCCCGGCCCCTGACAGTCAGTGCAGGCCGCTGGGGTGATCTGGACACTCGCCAGCTGCCCCTCAGGCTGATACAGCTCACAGAGTGAGGGGAGGGCCCACACGATCATGCTTCCTCCGTGGGGGACCAGCACGGCCTGGCTGCTGGATGAGAGATATACTTCCTCGAGGACTGTTTCAGTCTCCCGCTCCGGGTGCCTCTCCACATTCGCCGGCACCCAGCAAGATAGACATCCCACCGCCCTGAGCAGTGGCCTCGATCTGCCCGCTGGCTTAGCAACTCTCCTTTCACCTGGACACAAGTCCCTCAGGGTGTGTCTCCTGGGCCCCATGTGATGAAATCAAATATCTGGCGCCAATCATTGCCCTCTGTGTCTCCATTCTGTGCTCTGCTGCCAGGCTGTGTATTGCACCTGGTACTGCCGGATTGTGTTGAATTATGAGCCCCAACGCTAGGAGTCTCATTGTTGTGCGGCTATCTTGGATCCTGGCACTCTGGCACCCTTGAGGTAATGGAGTTCTGCCAACATAGCCCATGTCAATAACTATCTGTGCCATTGCAAGCTAATGGGGTAGCCAAAAAATGGCAAAAGGACCTGGGTGCAATCCGATACAAAAAAACAATTGGTCCTATTGACTAGGATATGCAACAATATTCAATATTGTAATTACAGCAAGCATACGCAAGAGAAAGAGAGAGACAGAAAACACAATTGAACTTCGTATTTTGAAAATCAATTCAATTCTTTATATTTTTTACTGAAAAACATTCAGTAGTATACAATCAATGCTTTTGAGTTGCTCAAATGAGTGCATAATAAAGGTTCTCGTAGAAGTGCTCAAGTGATGTGAAAGAAATGAAAAGGACAAATCTAAAGGTTGTAGACAAGTGTAAGAACAATTTAACAGACCTGTATTACTTCAGTAACTTCGGTAGTGTTTAACAAAATAAGTCCATATAAGTAAAAGAGGCCTATTGGTAAAGGCACAACTTTCTTTAGGATGATATGAAAGAATGATCCAGGCTCTTAAAATAATATCGTCGATGTTTCGACCCCAATATTAGGTATGGCAATTAAGAACCTAGCAAGCGGGTCTTCATCAGAGCGTAAAATAAGCAACCTTCAATGGTGTGGGAGAATCATACACACTCTTAATGTCTAGATGGGCCTGTGGGCTTCTTATATAGTCTCATATGCTGCCAGGAGAAATCTAGGATACTGCCTTTTGGCGGTGAAAAGGTATTGTTCCTGCGATAAAAGGATAAAAGATTTATTCCATGTGAACAACTTCAGTTGGATTTGTGTGAGTCATCATAGCTGTACTTTGTCATGTTTCGCACTGCAAGTGGACCTAAATTTTAAAGTATTTATCAGGCTGATTATTTTCCACTGCTTTCCAATTCCTTCCCTTCCACCTTATATCTTTAAATGGAAGCATTGGGATAAGGCGAGGTGATGGGAACCAAAGAGCCAGCAATGAGCAGAAAACGATGGGTGGAGACATGTTTCCTCTGAGCATTTTGTAGGGCATTGGCACTGCAGTCCCCACAGTCTACTTGATCCTGGACTTACCTATACTATCTAGCGCTGCCTCTACTGGGTCAACTTGAACTCTGTAGTCAGTCCAAAGAAACTAGCAGTGGCTAAACTTTGTAAGTTAGGCACCTACTTTGTGGGATGAAAACCCAGATTCCTGTGAGGACACGGCGACAGATACTTGCACTCCTGCACGGAACGTTTGGCATACTAAGACAAATGCCAGGCCTACTCTGGCTTTAGGATTTGAACAGCCCTGGCAAAGCTGTTTTGGGGTACATCTGTACCACGCAGGGAGAATTCGCAGAAGAGATGGGGCAAACAAAAATCAGAAATTGTAAAAAGACCATCAGTAAGGCTCGCAAACATTGCCACCACAAAGCATTTAAAGTTCAGATGTTGACTCCTGTTTGTTTGCACATGTGAACTCATATTGACAAGATCCCTAGTTTAAAATTAAAGTAAGATTTACCTGAAACACTCACAACAAAACTGCCTCTCATACAGAGAATCCCCCTTATGACTAATTCATAGTTCCCTGTTTGTGCACCACTGGAATGTTCGGCAATTGTTTCTGATATTGCAGTTCTTTCATTTTTTTCTTTTCATGTATTGCAGTTAGCCCCATTGGGAAAAGTGTGCACCTATGTCTTTGCTTGTGTCCAATCAATTCTGAGAATTGTAGCACCTTTGCGAAGTCTACATGCACCCACTCGCTGTATCTTAATTATTTTACCATAAGTTTTGTATTTTAATGTTTCCCTTAATTTCCTCAGTGTTTTGCCTACATCTATTGTGCCTGTAAAGAACAGGTATTGTAGGATGTTTTTTGTACTTCCTTCTTTTTCTGAATAAATGTCCCTACCATTTCCATCCTGTGCTCTGAAGTCCAGGAATTCCACTAGATGATTTTGTGTGGAAGGAGAAAAGCGAACCTGGTAGTGGTCTAGTTTGTTCTGCCAAAAAATATGGAGTCCAGGAAAAAACAGCAAGTGAAAGCTAGCCATAGTTCTTGTAAAAAGTCGTAAAAAAATGGCAGGGATTTTTTTATTACAGTACCACACTTGTGGCACCAATGGTGATCAACAAACAGATGAGGTTTCCAGTGGAGTTATGGTGCTCTAAATATCAATCTTGGACTCTTTTTACACCTCTGGTAGAATTAACTTCAAAGAAAACACAGCAAAGAAACAAAAAATAATTTAGATTTAGCTTGTAAAAGTTAGTGTTGTCGAAAAACCACGGGCAGTATGATATGGCATGAAAGGCAGACCATAGAAGTGGCTACAAGGCACGGTTCTGAACATTACAGCACAAAATATACTATACCTTAGGATTACTGCATAGAATTGGTAAGACAGATAGGACTGTAGCCAGGGTGTGAACTTTTTTTCATCTGATATGACTGTGTCCCAGAAGTACTGAGTGGAGATTAAAACAAGCATTTGCAATGCAATGGTCTCGGCATCATTAAAGGTAGAGCAATTGGCATTGCTCATGACATTTCTTTTTTTTTCTTTAAATCATAAATAAATGGCATTGTCATTTACATTGCCAATACACAGCACTCTGCACTAAACAGCACACACCACTCTGCACCTGCACTCACTGCTCTGCACTCACTGCTCTGCACTCACTACTCTGCACTCACTACTCTGCACTCACTACTCTGCACTCACTACTCTGCACTCACTACTCTGCACTCACTACTCTGCACTCACTACTCTGCACTCACTACTCTGCACTCACTACTCTGCACTCTGCACTCACTACTCTGCACTCACTACTCTGCACTCTGCACTCACTACTCTGCACTCTGCACTCACTACTCTGCACTCACTACTCTGCACTCACTACTCTGCACTCACTACTCTGCACTCTGCACTCACTACTCTGCACTCTGCACTCACTACTCTGCACTCTGCACTCACTACTCTGCACTCACTACTCTGCACTCACTACTCTGCACTCACTACTCTGCACTCACTACTCTGCACTCACTACTCTGCACTCACTACTCTGCACTCACTACTCTGCACTCACTACTCTGCACTCACTACTCTGCACTCACTACTCTGCACTCACTACTCTGCACTCTGCACTCTGCACTCACTACTCTGCACTCTGCACTCACTACTCTGCACTCACTACTCTGCACTCACTACTCTGCACTCACTACTCTGCACTCACTACTCTGCACTCACTACTCTGCACTCTGCACTCACTACTCTGCACTCACTACTCTGCACTCTGCACTCACTACTCTGCACTCACTACTCTGCACTCTGCACTCACTACTCTGCACTCTGCACTCACTACTCTGCACTCTGCACTCACTACTCTGCACTCTGCACTCACTACTCTGCACTCTGCACTCACTACTCTGCACTCTGCACTCACTACTCTGCACTCACTACTCTGCACTCACTACTCTGCACTCACTACTCTGCACTCACTACTCTGCACTCACTACTCTGCACTCTGCACTCACTACTCTGCACTCTGCACTCACTACTCTGCACTCTGCACTCACTACTCTGCACTCTGCACTCACTACTCTGCACTCTGCACTCACTACTCTGCACTCTGCACTCACTACTCTGCACTCACTACTCTGCACTCACTACTCTGCACTCACTACTCTGCACTCACTACTCTGCACTCTGCACTCACTACTCTGCACTCACTACTCTGCACTCACTACTCTGCACTCACTACTCTGCACTCACTACTCTGCACTCACTACTCTGCACTCTGCACTCACTACTCTGCACTCTGCACTCACTACTCTGCACTCACTACTCTGCACTCACTACTCTGCACTCACTACTCTGCACTCACTACTCTGCACTCACTACTCTGCACTCACTACTCTGCACTCACTACTCTGCACTCACTACTCTGCACTCTGCACTCACTACTCTGCACTCTGCACTCACTACTCTGCACTCTGCACTCACTACTCTGCACTCACTACTCTGCACTCACTACTCTGCACTCACTACTCTGCACTCACTACTCTGCACTCACTACTCTGCACTCACTACTCTGCACTCACTACTCTGCACTCTGCACTCACTACTCTGCACTCTGCACTCACTACTCTGCACTCTGCACTCACTACTCTGCACTCACTACTCTGCACTCACTACTCTGCACTCACTACTCTGCACTCACTACTCTGCACTCACTACTCTGCACTCACTACTCTGCACTCTGCACTCACTACTCTGCACTCACTTCTCTGCACTCTGCACTCACTACTCTGCACTCACTACTCTGCACTCTGCACTCACTACTCTGCACTCTGCACTCACTACTCTGCACTCTGCACTCACTACTCTGCACTCTGCACTCACTACTCTGCACTCTGCACTCACTACTCTGCACTCACTACTCTGCACTCACTACTCTGCACTCTGCACTCACTACTCTGCACTCTGCACTCACTACTCTGCACTCTGCACTCACTACTCTGCACTCTGCACTCACTACTCTGCACTCTGCACTCACTACTCTGCACTCTGCACTCACTACTCTGCACTCACTACTCTGCACTCACTACTCTGCACTCACTACTCTGCACTCACTACTCTGCACTCACTACTCTGCACTCTGCACTCACTACTCTGCACTCACTACTCTGCACTCACTACTCTGCACTCACTACTCTGCACTCACTACTCTGCACTCACTACTCTGCACTCACTACTCTGCACTCTGCACTCACTACTCTGCACTCACTACTCACTACTCTGCACTCACTACTCACTACTCTGCACTCACTACTCTGCACTCACTACTCTGCACTCACTACTCTGCACTCACTACTCTGCACTCACTACTCTGCACTCACTACTCTGCACTCACTACTCTGCACTCTGCACTCACTACTCTGCACTCACTACTCACTACTCTGCACTCACTACTCACTACTCTGCACTCACTACTCTGCACTCACTACTCTGCACTCACTACTCTGCACTCTCTACTCTGCACTCACTACTCTGCACTCACTACTCTGCACTCACTACTCTGCACTCTGCACTCACTACTCTGCACTCACTACTCTGCACTCACTACTCTGCACTCACTACTCTGCACTCACTACTCTGCACTCACTACAGCTTCCTTCCACAGCTAGAACTAGTGCATAATGTCAAAACTGAGAAAACAAGGAAACACACTGAAGCTGTCTGTACCACGCCAAGTTCACATTTCGAGCAGCATGTGTTAAATCACGCTTTAGACTACTTCTCTACTCAAAAGTAGTACATTTCCTTCAAAAAGATAAAAATATGACATGCAAACAGTAATGCCGAAACAAACTGTTCAGCATGGGTTCTGATTTACATGAAAACATTAATTTCACTTAAAATAATAATAGTTTTTAGCTAAATTAAATTTACATTTGGATTTAGGGCATATTCACATATTTTTAGTAAATTTAAATGTCAGTGGCAGATGGACACGCTTTCATTTAGCAGCCAAATATACAATAACTTACTGCCCCCGGAATTCCGCCGCGGCCGCACCGGAAGTCAGGCAAGGTCGCCTGTGACGGGGGCGGAGCCGCGTCCGGACCGGAAGAGGAGGCAGGCGGAGGAAATGCGTGGAGCGGCCCGGGGCTCCTGCGAGCGTGGAGAGCCCCCGGGGCCGACAACAGGACGTTGCACGCGTGTTGCGGGGCTCCCTTGACCAAGAGGGAGTCCCGGGATAGGAGCCGCAGCGTCAACTCTCCCTGCCGGTGCGGAGCAGTAAGTTAAAGGGGAGAGGGGGGGGCCGGTGCGCGCGCGCGCGTGTGTGCGTGTGTGTGTGTGTGTGTGTGTGTGTGTGTGTATGTGTGTATGAGTGGGGGGGTTCTGTATGTATGTGCGTGCGTGAGCGCTTCTGTTTCTATGTATGCGTGTGTTGTGTGGGAGCCTCGCGCAGCGCTCGTACTAATGCGCGTGCCAGTTGAGAATCGCCTGCGCGCGGCCAGGAGTGTCTCCTGGGACTGCTACTCGCTGACATAAGATCTCGGCGGAGACGCGCTTACGCGAGACCTAAAAAAGTCTGATAGACATTACTGATGCACCACAATAGAAGAATATAAAACAATGTTTTTCAAAATTTGGATGAGGATGCATTATCTTAGTATGGTAAAATCTATCTGCAGTAGGCATGAATGTGGCACACCAAGATCTAGTCAAGCTATAGGGAAGTTCTAGTCATCCCAGCAGAATGGCAACTAGATACAAACTGGTTCATGACAACGGACAAATGCATTTATGAAGGTAGGGAGTGCCAAAAAAGTTGAGGATTCTAGAAAAACTATTGAGGGACGTTCTAAAATTAGTGGACATTATGAAGGCAGACTTCCCCTACTTTGGCTCTGAAAATATGCAATTAAGGAAAAGGAGATGTAGGATCTAGTGCCCTAGAAAGTTGTGTCATCTACATTATGATCTTACTGTTCAGCTCCATATGCAGGGGAGTAGAGAGAGTGTATGTAATGAGCATCTTGCCCTCCCCTGGGCTGACACCTGTGGTCCAGCACTTAAAGGTCAAATTGTGACCCTCCCTCCGTGAGCCTTGCAGTTCTTGACCAAGGCTGTGAGGTCCATAGAACAGGGGGCATTCTCCTGTGCCTCACAACCATGGTCTAGTGTTGTGAGGGCTGGGCCATGGCTAAGAGCTCTCAATGACAAGAATTCACCCCTGACCCCTCTGACACTTAGCTCACTTCTGGTTACTTTTCATTTGAAATAGACCTAAATGTATGATTTTTTTTATACACTTGCCCTTTGTCACTAATAATCCAGAGTCTTAAATATCTGTTTTTAATATTAGATCATTCCTTATGACTTTTAGATCTGCCTTTCATTTTGTCCTTCACATCTTTCCAATTCGCCAAGCAGTGAGCTTGCTAAATTGCATCTGTGACATTAATTATTATGCCTTTTTGATGACTTCTATCCAATCCAATTCTTTTAAATGTACTTGACATTCCCAACCCTCTAGTTTTTCCGTATTTTTTATATTTTCATGTCTTGTGTCAGTTACTTCAATCAGCAGTCTTAAGAACAAATTAAAACCGTGAAAGAGACACTTAATAAAAAGGACCCCAACGCGTCTACCGACTTCCCCTAACTTCACTATCTTGTTAATGTACTCTGACAGTTGTACCAATTGCAGTTGAGACTCGCCTCCAAACATTCTCTATCAACATTTGTATGTTTTTTTATTTTTATCAGGATATTTATTGTGTCCTTGTGCGACCACTAGTATGACTAGTATTAAGGGCTGTGCATTCTTTCAATCATGTTTCTCAAAGGCAGAGGGGCTTTGGTTATGCGGAGTGTCCAGGGGCAAAGCACTCTTGCTCTTAGGCGTTTTTATCTCTCCATTGGATGCGGGCACTTGCAAACCTGCTTGGTGACTTGAAAGATGAATTGAAGAAGGACTTGTCTTCCGGGTTCCTTCTTTTGAACATTACACAGTAATTCTGTGACGGGGAAGACCTTTGTGCACGCTGGGTTTTAGCATTCAGCCCATGCAAGAATCCTGTTTGCCACACTGCAGGTGTTGCCACCAACCCCAGTACAAGAATCACTTTGTGAGGGAGTTAGGTAGTGCCATACTTGTGGACTGCTTTGACTAGCAGCTTTCTAACCACTAGATTGACATTTGGCTGTAGTACAATTCATAGAAAATCAGAATTAATTGCTCCTAAAAAGCCCAACCTTCTGATGATGTCTTCTTTAGGGTGTGATGTATTTATCTGCAGCTATGCGGTGTTTGACAGAATAATAAGCAGCGCCTCTGTGGCAGAATACAGGCCATGTCCTCACTTTCTATCTTGATGACGCAATTTTCTTAATCATTTGAGATAGGCTTTGTCATTGTAGACTTCTCATACGTAACTAAACCTAGATATGATTACCAAGATCCTGGTAATTAACTTTTTTATTCTTCTTTCCAACATTTTCTATGTAATTAAAAACCCCATTTAGTTGCTAAACAAACAGCCGGATTATGAGTACAGCGGTCCCAAGACCGCCGTACCCGCCAGTGGCGGTCCGACCGCAGCCTCCTCATCCGATCACCTGATCATAACCATGGTGGTTGGTCCGCCACAAGACCGCTACCACCCAAGGATCTTGGATCCTGCAGTGGGGAAAGCAGCAATCAATGGCTGGCAGTGCTGGCACCACCTTGCTGATAACGACTTGTATTTCCACCGAGCTTTTCATGACTGGGATCCCATCATGAAAAAAGGTCAGCGAAAGGCAGGGAAGGACCCCAAAATAGGGCCCCAGGGTAATTTTGCCCATTGTGGTGTGTGCATGGGGGCACATGTTGTGCTCCGTCCCCTCTGCTTGCACTGTAGTCCGTGCACCGAAGTCATCTGCGGCGTCCCTCAAGGATCCTCGCTGAGCCCCACCCTCTTCAACGTCTACATGAGCCCCCTCGCGGCCATCGCACGCCAACACAACCTCAACATAATCTCCTACGCCGACGACACCCAGCTGATCCTCTCCCTGACCAACGACCCCGCCGCCGCCAGAGCCAATCTGCACGAAGGGATGAAAGAGGTAGCCGAGTGGATGACGACCAGCCGCCTGCAACTGAACTCAGACAAGACGGAGGTCCTCATCCTGGGCTCTTCGCCCTCCGCCTGGGACGACTCCTGGTGGCCTCCCGCCCTGGGCACCGCACCCAAACCGACAGACCATGCACGCAACCTGGGCTTCATCCTGGACTCCTCCCTCTCCATGACCAGGCAAGTCAACAACGTCTCCTCGGCGTGCTTCAACATCCTACGCATGCTACGGAAGATCTTCTGGTGGATCCCCACCGAGACCAGGAAGACCGTCACCCAGGCCCTCGTCACCAGTCGACTGGACTACGGCAACGCCCTCTACGCCGGTACCACCGCCAAGCTCCAGAAGAGACTCCAGCGGATCCAGAACGCCTCAGCCAGACTCATCCTCGACATCCCACGAACCAGCCACATCTCCGGACATCTGAGAGGCCTGCATTGGCTCCCCGTCAACAAAAGAATCACCTTCCGCCTCCTCACCCACGCACACAAAGCCCTACACGACCAAGGCCCGAGCTACCTCAACAACCGAATCAACTTCTACGCTCCCAAACGCCACCTCCGCTCAGCCAACCACGCCCTCGCCGCCGTCCCCCGCATCCGAAGAGCGACAACAGGAGGAAGGTCCTTCTCCTACCTGGCCGCCAAGACCTGGAACTCCCTCCCGACCGACCTGCGCCTTACCCAAGACCACCTCTCCTTCAGGAAGAAGCTGAAGACCTGGCTGTTCGAGCAGTAACGGCACCCCCCTCCCCCCAGCGCCTTGAGACCCTACGGGTAAGTAGTGCGCTCTATAAATGTCTTTGATTGATTGATTGATTGATTGCACTGTGTGCAATGCACAACTTGGGGCATGGTACACAGTGCATTGACGTGCAAGTCGTGCATGCTCTATGTGAGCTGAAGAATGTCGACGCTGTGGCACTGCTGCCACAACACCACCAGCCCAGCGGTAAGATTCTAATGCTGTGGTCGGGATGCCGCCGGCTTGGTGGCATTCTCCCGACCGCCGCAATGGCGGTTTGGCAGTCAGACCGAAAAAGTCCAAATCTGGCCTAGAGTCTCTTCTCTATTCACAGAGGCTCCTCGCTGCCTAGGGATTATTTGTAGATAGCACCTTTATTGCCTTAGGGGAGTATGGAAATTGTTAACTTATATGTGGCAGTGCTCATTGATTTTCTTTGTCAAAATTTGGAAGTCTCTTGCTTAGAGAAGAAATGGGCTAGAAAAATGTTGATTTTGAAAACATACATGTTTAAAACGTGTGTATGTAAGATTTTGCTTAAAACAACGCACTTAGAAACTGTATTAGGGTTCAGATCAATAGTGTAAAACTACTAACATTTGCCAGTTAGGGTTCCAGGTGGGCACATCACACTATAACTTGTCTCCTGCCATGTTTTCATCTTGCTAGACTGCCTTTTTTCATGGCTCATTGGCAAGCGGGTATGGTGTGTTGAAAAATATAACTGGGAAGCATTTTAGCTGAGACTAAGACCTTACAGGTTGAAACGTGTTGCCTTTGCCTCCATTAAAGTCCAAATTCTGCTTTTTGAAGCCAGCCTTTGTGCACCTGCAACTCCGCCTAAGAGTTCTGTCTTCCTTTCCCCTTTGGGGATTTCTCTGTCCTCATGTCCTAAATCCTTGGAGATTCACCCGCTGTCATAGATGTAGACTGCAGTGTTTAAAAAATACAATTTTGTTTATACATCGATGATTTTTGCATATGTTTGAAGAAAGTGTCACAATCACTCTTAAGTTCTTGCTGCTGGCATCTGAGTGGCCTGCTGCCTACAAAATCGAGTCACGGCACGGCTACCTCAGCCTTTCGTACATTGCAGGTTCGATAAATTGTGTACCTTTTAGTTTGGAAATAGTATCACCTGTTATTTACATTGGCAAAAAGTGCAATGACATGGTCTATGTACTAAAACAAAGTATGGTTTTACGTTTTTCTAAGTGAGTTTAGCATGAAGTATTTCCTTGACACTCTTGTGATCCACCTGTAAACTGAAGGAGATTATCCGCCTTTCTCGCCTTTGTTGTAATAAGTGGTTTAAGTAAAACTGATCCTGCAAACTGATAACTTGTGTCCTCTGTTGCTAAGGAACTGCAAGCACTCTCGTCCATCTGGTGTGTTCTGCTTGAGACGAGTTAATGTTACAGCTCTAACACCCGACACAACACAGAGACCTGCTCCTATAGTTACCGGATCCCACTATGAAACTTGTTTGCTGAAAGGGATATTTTAAGCTATAATTAATACTTTTTCTCACAGCTGTCGCTATATGCTGCTTCTCGTCTCGTCTCTCCTTCACTGTGTTACTTGCTGGGTTCTGCAGAGTAGCTGTTGCTTGACTTCTGAAGAGGCGCGCAATTTTAGATGGAAATGACTGACTTTTTTCTCTTATTTTATGTGCAGTACAGCCCGAATACCTTGAAGCATTTGTTGCCTTTGTTATTCCATCTTTTCATGTTTTGAAGAGTTTCTGTACACCTGACTTGTGCCCAAAGCCTTCACCCTCCTGAACCTGTGCCACCCCTCTCAAACACATACATGCTTTGGTCTTTTTTGTTCTCTTTGCTCTATCTGTATGAATTCGAGATGTACTTTAGCATGTGCATGTTTTTTGCAGCATTTCTAACTTGCCGGACCTGAAATCCTTAAACTAGCAGCCTTTTGAGGCAATGACCAGAAGACCCTTCACTGAAACACTTCTCTGTTCTTAGCATAAAAACTGGAACTTTCTGATTGCAGCCGATCTTCTAGGAGCCCCAGCACTCTTCTGCTATAACCTCCAAAATTCCAAAAGAAAGAAAACCTATAATTGGGCGTTCTCGGGTATCACCCCACGAATCTGGAACTCCTTGACTCCGCAAATCAGACTGATTACTTCTACGGCATCTTTCAAAAAGTGAAAGTTCTATTGATTAAACACCCTTGATTGATTGCACCTACCCCCACCAGGTACCATTCGTTGTTGGTGCCGCTGCATGCACATTTCTCTCCACCTCCACGGACTGCCTCTCCCTGAGTGACGACTGCAATGTATTTCGCATGTGATCCTATGTCTTTGACTATGTCTGTGACTTTTGACTGTTCTCAAGATCTATATTTGTCTGCTTCTCATATATGCTCTTCTGTTTCCTTTTGCGTTGGCATGATATCTTGTTCCTCTTTTTACTCCAGTATCTTGCTTATCACTGTTGTTGTTACTGACATCAGGCCCACCTCTTTGTGATCATCTGTAAAGCGCTCTGATACACACTTTGGTCATGTCCACGCTATATAAAACTTTATATAAATAAATACATTACTGTTGTTTGTGCTAATAGCTTTGTGCCTTTCTGCGGACTAGAGATCCACATTACTCGAGGGCATTATATTTCAATGCCTGTAATATCTGCACCTACCTTTAAGGAAAGGAAGTTAAACGTTCATGGCTCTCAGTGCGCATTAAACTGTGGGAAAATTAGTAAATCATCCTGACATGCTAAGCAAGAACTTACCCTTGTGTAAATATAACCCATAGTCCTAAACAGACTTTGTGCGAGCTTACGTGACCAGAGCTCACTGCAATAATGGACCCTAGTGTTAAGGTTTGTAATGTGGCACACAGTTAAATGTTTATAGTAGGTTCACTGCTTTCCCATTTATATACCTCCTGGTGAATAAGGATAATTTATTTATTTATTTATTGACATTTGTAGAGCGCGGCGAATACCCGTGGGCGTCTCGGCGCTAGTTAAGGATACGGATACGGATAATCGGATACGGTATGCAAATCTTAGTTGGTCTAGTTATTATAACTTTCAATCCGAGTGAATTACAGAGACGCATATACATAAAACACACTCATATTGTGAAATTGTGAGCAAGACAAAAACGAACTGATGAAAAAGGTTACCCTGAAACGGTAATGAATTTCTCTCTTTTTCCAGCGTAATGGGGTATCCAACGTGGTTTAGCTTTCTCATTACTTCAGGTAACCTGACCATCTGGGAGCCAGCGGATAAAAATGTTTATTCAGAATTCTGCGGAATATGGTCACACTGATTATTAACTGTTTTACCAAAGTGTTTTTCTTTGTGGCAGCTTTTCAGTGTCACTAGTTTATATATCCTGTTCACAAAGTGAGACCCCCAAAATCACACTGTTCATGTCAGAATCAGTCTCTCACCTATCCTAAGTACCATTATGGGACAACCTTCATCAGTTAAGGCAACTTGATCTTATAAACCAGAGACTGGTGCGGAGAGGTAGAGGTTGATTCCCCACTAATGTAAGAAGGTCCTCCTCCAAAAATGATTGGGATCTTTGGAACAGGTCCTCACCGACTTCACGTCCAATCCTTTTAAACTTGAAACCATGGGACTCTGCAGCGTTCCTTCTCACTTCCACTGTCTTGCCAGATGACTCGCCAAATGACTAAAAGGAGTAAATATTCTAAACTTCTCCAGCTGTCCAAAGGGCACAGAGTAATGAACAGTTAAGCTCCAGTACCCTGAATCCATAACAGTAGAATTCCAAACACTGTTACCGATTGGCATACTTCTACTCCATACACAGTGCTCCATGGTTAATGTATCATGACATATTTTTTAAAAGCAGCACATCTTTGTTTCTTCTCTTTCTTGCCTTCTTCCTCATTTTGCACTTTGTCCTTCTCCCCTCTGTCCTTCCCTTTCTGCCTTCCTTCACTTTTTGCCTCTCTTGCTTCATTCTTGCCTTCCTACCTTCCCTTTTTGTCTGCTTTCCTCCTTTTTTCTTCTTTGCTTACTTTAGTATCTTCAATCTTGCCTTTTTTGTCAAAGGTGAGGCTAGGAACCAATGCCAGACCCATGGCTTATTTAGGGCTGCGTTATCCAAGAGCTTTTGATTTGACTAAAAGTATGCATGACATTGCTACTTATAGGGGCATTCAGCCAGACCTCAACCATTAGTCTTTAATTGTGTCATTCACATTTTTCTTTCACTCACTCCATCATGAATCAAGGAGCAATGTTAGCCCACTTCATCCATTGACTGACTTCACTGTGATTTACTGCATGGTGCCCCCCCAGAAGGAGCACATCTTGACACAAGGTAGTTCCCTTCAGTGCCGGGTGTACTATGGTAATATGTACTTTTTTGAGACCAGAAAAACTTTACCTTTAGCCATAGTGTTTTTAAAATTGAATTTAATGACTGTCTCCAGACAGCCATTAAATGTAATTTTAAAAACACTATGGCTAAAGGTAAAGTTTTTCTGGTCTCAAAAAAGTACACATTACCATAGTACACCCGGCACTGAAGCTTCCAAGCTTCCCAAACAATAAAGTTTTGCAAAGCCATAACAAAACAAGAATTTCCATTAGCCTGTCGGCCAATGCCAGACCTATTGGCTTTCCCAGTGCTTGCTTAATATGTCCTTGGAACATGGTCTGTTAACTAAAAACTTTGTATTTTATATATTTTAATATGCTTTTTAAACTTTTAAGCTGTATTATTGCACTATCATTATTATTTAATAGAAATGTGTCTGTCTGAATAAATGATGGATTTTCCTAGTGTGTGCACACATTATATTTATCACCATATTTATTTTGCAGCCCAACACTGTGGAATGTTGACCCCTGACGATATATCGTTGACACCAGGGAGAAATGTAGGCTCACTTTGCTCCAGGTTTCAATGCTTGGATAAAATGCGTTTCAGTTTAAGTTAGGAGAGTCCATCACAAATTAAATGTAGATCCGGAAGTAGCAACTTCATGCTTGTACCTTAAATACCTAGCTCATTCCCTGAGGCCCCCATACAGCCCCATTATCCTGGATTACATAATTTTTTTTCATAGCCACATTTGTGCCATCACAGCTTTAAGCTATTCCATTTTCGTTGCTTAGCTAAAATATCAAAGCCATTCTGAAAAATATCTTGGTTTACACTTTCGACTTGATACTGACTCTTTAATTCTCACTTTCTTTTCTAAATTCTTCTTACGTGATTCTTTGTGCCAAGGACAGTAACTGAATTGTATGTTTTTGGTAGTGAAATGCTTTGAATTTCAATCATTTAGGCTAATGAGTCAATTATCTAAGAAAAAGCTTTTGGAGCCAGTAATATTGAATTCCCCAGGGAGGCTGGTCTTCTGAATTTGTGTTCTAGCAGGGGGTGATGATTCCACAGCGATAAATTGATCACTGCTCCCAGTAATTCACTTTTTAGTGTCTTTTTTCCTGATCCTTGGTAATGCCTGCAAGGTGAAAGGAATCCTTTCCGTGCACTGCCTATGGAAGTACACACCACAGTTTATTAGGTTTTGCCTGGCGTTTACTGCGCAAGCAGTATCGCGCAGGCGAAATCTTTTGATTTTCAGTAAGGGCCTTTCACCCGCCTCTCTCTTCCATTGGCTAGCTCCATAAATGGAGGCTAGCCATTGGAAGAGAGATGCGTCCGTCATTGTGGGAGCAGATTCGTGGGCGTTCTGTGATTTTTTTCTCTCTCCGCTCCTTTTAAAACATCATGCGGCGGTGGGCGGATGTTATATTTTTTTTCCTCTGCATGTTTTGGTCTTTTTCAAAGTGTCTTTTGCAGGAGTGGGCTGTGAGATTGAAGTTGCCAGGAAGTATTTTCCATTTGCGATCAGGTAAGCAGCATTGTTTTCCGTTTCTGTCTTCGTCTTTGCCTCCGTGTTCTGGTGTTCTGTTGTCTCCTTGTATTGTTGTGCGTTTTTGTGTCTGTCGTCTTTGTTTTCCATCTTTGCGTGGCTCGTGGCTGTCTTGCTGTCCTGCCTTCCCCCGCCCCCCCTCCCGCTGTCCGTGTCTCCGTTCCCACCCCCCCTCCATTGCTTTGCATGTGCTTGTTTTTTCCCGTGTTGGGCTCCTTCTACTTCACTCATCTTTTTCCCTGACTCGGTGTGGAAGGTGATGGGGTTGTAAGGGTAAGGCGTCCCTCCTGCACGCATTTTTGGGAAGAAGGGGCAGAAGGAAGAAAGTAGATCCCATGCACGCGCACACTAAAAGCCTCGGTTCGGGGGAGCTTGAGATCCTTATCCTCACACTGGAAGTGAGGGCACCAGGCACTACAGACTTGAGCAGGGCAACAAGAGGGCGACTCTCTGCTCAGCGTGTGGAAAGGACTGTGAATGGGAAATCCTCAACGCGTGCGCACTTGGAAAGGAGTAAGTGTCGGGAAGAGGGCAAGCTTCCCTCTTTCCAGTACTTCGTTTGCTGCTTCCTTTCTAAGGCGCCTTGACGCGCCCGAGTTTTTATGTTGGGCAGCTGTAAGTGAAAACAGCCCGCTGGCCTGGTTTTTTATTGTCCTTCCTGTAACCTTTTGCGCTATTTTGGATCTTTCAGTGTAGGTCTAACGTGCCCTTCTAATGAACATGCAGGTTAAATAGGAACACTTGGTCTTACTGTTGTTGCTCACGTTCCAGTTTCATGATGTCCGGTTGGTACAGCGCGTATTAAGTGTGTGCACTCCAAGCAAGTCGTGCTTGAAGCTGACTACATGGAAGGAAACACCCCGCCCATAGCAATACCTTCGGGTCGAGTGGGCGCTATATAAAACTGCAAAACAATATATCTATATATATATATATCTATATCTATATATATATATATATATCAAGTCATGTGCAGATTAGCCTCATTGAAGACAAGCCACAAGAATTCAATTCACTCGATTATATTCTTTTCCATCACTTGCCAGCAGACGGACTGAAAGGTACAGTT
Source organism: Lissotriton vulgaris (assembly GCF_964263255.1). Taxonomy (NCBI): domain Eukaryota; kingdom Metazoa; phylum Chordata; class Amphibia; order Caudata; family Salamandridae; genus Lissotriton; species Lissotriton vulgaris. The sequence goes on along the minus strand of NC_141693.1, from coordinate 857,916,310 downwards.
CACATCAGTTCTTTATCATTGCCAGACGTGTTTCAGGATACTGACATCCTTTCTTCAGTGGCTCAGGCAGGGGAATTGAATGCACTCTTTTTCGTTTTGCACTTTTAACTTGTTACCTCAGTGGGTGGGGCTTCCGTGCAAAGGTCCCTGGTTATTGTAGTGCTTTCATTAATTGTTCCTCTTGTGGGGGAGGCTTTCTGTCCCAATTTTCGCCTTTAAAACTTTTCTCCAAGTGGAAAGGTGAAACTGTCTCTTCTGCCATCTGCCCCGCTTTGTAGTGATGAAAAACGAGTTCCAAGCAGCGTCGTTCTGCAGCGTGCTGCTCACCTTCATTCCACATTGGAGGCTGTGTTTCTGAGCCTGCATGGACCCGCCTTCCGGCGATGGGCTTGTCCTCACGGATGGGCAACAGCTGTTAACATCAAGTCATGTGCAGATTAGCGGGGCTAATCTGCACATGACTTGATATATATATATATCTGTGTATATGTTGTTTTCCGTTTCCGTCTTCGTCTTTGCCTCCGTGTTCTGTTGTCTCCTTGTATTGTTGTGCGTTTTCGTGTCTGTCGTCTTTGTTTCCCGTCTTTGCGTGGCTCGTGGCTATCTTGCTGTCCTGCCTTCCCCCGCCCCCCCCTCCCGCTGTCCGTGTCTCCGTTCCCACCCCCCCCTCCATTGCTTTGCATGTGCTTGTTTTGTCCCTTGTCAAGTCTGCTGCTTTCTCTGTGAACCATGCCTTCTGGCATTTCTCCACGCAGTTCGGTTTATTTCACTGTGGGGGTAAAAAGTTAGAGGCTTATTAAAATTCCTCCCGCTGTCTGCCCGGGATGGAAATCCCCCACATGCTTCGCGCCGTCCAATGGGGAGCCCTCGCCGCGCTCTTGTTTCACTGGCTGCCGCCGTACCCTGTTGACGAACCTCCTGCCTGGTGCGCCTATCACTGGTGCTGCCCGGAGGTAAGGCTACTCTCTCCCACTTGTCTTGCCAAGTTGGGCTCCCTCTACTTCACTCATCTTTTTCCCTGACTCGGGCCGAGGCTGATCCATGGATCGACGGTGTGTCCTGAAGATCTGCCCTGCTATGCAGACTCACGGTCACAAAAAAGACTTCCTCGAGGTGCCTTGCTCTATTGTCCTAAAACACACGGGCGATCCCAAGGTGCTAATCATGAGCAGCAGTAGAAGGAAGCACAGGGTCAGAAATCTTGCACTAACTACTAAGCGCGGGGTGAGTTGCTAATTTACAGACTAAAAGAAAGCCATTTCCATGTATGTATGAGACCGAGCAACATGGCCGATGCCCGGTGGAGCTGCCTTCCCTCTAGCCTTGTGGGTATTTGTCCCTTGTCTACCCCACCCTCCCAGTAACACTTCCGGTCACTCCACTCTCTCCTCGCGGCTTCCCCTGTTTCGTTCCCACTGTAAAACCCTCTTGTACTTCCCTCGCGTGCGTTTCTACCTCGCCACCCCTGACACGTTGCACTTTACATGTGTTTCTCTCCAGTCACTCTCATTGTGTCACCTGTTCTCTACAATCTGCTTCACGTTCCTGCTTCTCTCGTCTTTCTCTCTCCCCTACAGATCCCCCCTCTGTTTCTGTAACCTTGTCTCCTGTTTCTCTCTCCTCCAATGTTGTAATGAAATCTCTCTCTTAAGCCTCTACCTTCTGTGTAGAGTTCATCTCTCTTCGGGTTCTCTCTCCTCTCGACTTTCTGTTTCTCTCTCCGCTTTACTCTTTCCTTTCATGCTTCGAGTTTGTGGACGATTCACTACACACAGCCCCTCTCACACACACAGGATTATCTCTAGCTTTCCTTTTGTTTCTCACACTTGTGTGAGTGACCCCTCTTGCACTCTCGGGGCATTACTGTTTACTTCCCTCCCCCTTCTGTGTTTCCCATAACTTCTCACCAGCAATGCTTCTCACCCCTTATCCTATTGGGTCTCTGTTCTCACGCTCCCTTCTCCACTATTACATGGATTTGACACCCCCCCCCCCCTTTATTCCATACTTTACCCTCCCCCTGCACACACACAGCTATGCAGTTTAAACTTTGCACCCACGGGATTCCTCCCCACCCACCCCTATATAGCAGGAGAACACTCTGCAGTCCTAGTCCCTTCTTTTGTTTTTCCTCTTCTTTAGGGGTTCACACCTCTCTCAGGTGCTTTTTACCTCAATCCTACTCTACCCCCTCTGATTCTCTGCCTATCTCCACTCTCTTTCTGCCCGCCGTCTCGTGTCCCACTCTGTCTTCCCTCACAGACTGGTCTCTTCAGTTCACCCCTTGGATACCAGAATCAGGGTGCATTGTGTACGCTGGTACATCATTGTGATTTTTTCCTTACAGTATCAAGCAAGGTACATTGAGTCTGCAGGTCCTCACAATACCCTTTATTCTTAGTTTAACTCAATGACGTTGCCTTTTGAATGGTAGTACATCAGACTAGTCTTGATTTATTTTGCTCTACATCAAACTGTACAATGTTCTTTAGTATATCGCAATGCAATGTGTTTAGAGCAATTTCCATTGTCTTTGTCTTTGTATGAAGTATACCACAATCTGGGTGCATTGTTCTCTAGTACATCGCAGTACCCTAATTTTATACCCCATGTTGTTTATATTATAACACAACCAAAGACAGACAGCATGCTACTCCACTGGGACTCAGTGTTATTAGGGAAAGGTGTTTAGTAGTTAATGGTGTATTGCCTCAGTCAGTTTCACTGTTAGGGGGGAGTGATTAGTGTTTTGTTTTTGTTTAGTGATTAGTTATGTTTGGTAGAAATTAGAAGAGCGAGCTGCTTACAGTATTGGCTGTGCGCGGACTATTAGGTTGGGTTTATGCAACCGGCTAATATGTGTTTTTAGTTTGTTACACCTTTGCTTGAGTGAATGCGGCGCTTGTTTAGGATGCATGTTGGTGGTGGTGCCTCTGAAATAACCCGGACGTGGTTGGGGAAGGTTTGTTTGGTTGATCTTGTATGAGTTTATTTATGATTCTGGTGCTCTGTGGCGTGACTTGTACAGTCAGTTGATTCCAGAGAGGAAGAACCAGGTCTTTTCTGCCTTCCTGAATGTTATGTTATGTTATGTTATGTTATGCGTTTTTATTTGGCGCACAGATGCTCCAGCTAAGGAGCGTCCTGGCGCCCAACAAGGCAGCTGCACAACACAACTAAACAATAGAAACAACATATGTAACAACTAAGAAAATAAAAAAGTTTTCACCGCGCGGCGAAAGGATAGCAAATCGCTCATAGCGCGAATTGCCGGGGGTAAGGAGTTCCACAGAGCAGCTGCACGCACTCGAAATGAGCGTCCACCGGCCCTACTCCGCTTGAAGCGCGGCACAACGGCTAGTTCAAGGTCTGCAGATCTTAAGGGTCGCGCTGGGATGTAATTGGCCAGGAGGGCCGTAAGGATCGTTGCTGGGGACCCTTTCAGAATTTTATAGGCGACGCAGAGGACCTTAAACTGGATCCGCTGGGCCACCGGAAGCCAATGCAGTGACCGCAGGGTACTGGAAGTAGGACAGAATCTTGGGAGGCCTACCACCGCTCTAGCTGCGGCGTTCTGAATCCTCTGTAAGCGCCCGATTTCTGCCACATTCAGACCGGCCAGCAAGGAACTCGCATAATCCAGCCTGGAGATGACAGTAGCTTGGATCATGAGTTGCCTGGTAGGGGCATCGAAGAACTTGAGCACAGGACGGAGCCCGCGCAGGAGGCCAAAGCAGCATGCAGCCGTGCGTTTGGTGTGACACACAAACGTGAGGGAAGGGTCCAGCCAGACCCCGAGGTTCTTAAGCTCGGCGACTGGGATGGGAGCAGGACCCAAATCCCCCGGCCACCATCTCTCTCCCCACAGTTCCGGCTGTCTGCCAAAAACCATGACCTCGGTCTTGCTAGCGTTCAGCTGAAGACAGTTGGACGTCATCCAGCTGGCGACCGCCCGCAGTCCTTGTTGAAACCTGGGGGCATCGACTTCGGCATCCCCGCTGATCGTGACCGCTAGCTGGGTGTCATCGGCATATGACACCATGGTCATACCCCATAATTTGACAACCTCAGCTAGCGGCCTTACGTACAGATTAAACAACGTAGGGCTCAGCGAGGAGCCTTGGGGGACCCCCAGGTTTAACGGATGGAATTTGGACTGATAAGGTGGGACGGTCACGCTAAAGGCCCGGTTGGTTAAGAACGACCGGAACCACTCGAGAGCGGTGCCGGTGACACCAGCCTCCTCTAGACGCAGCAGAAGGATAGGGTGCGAGACGGTGTCAAAGGCAGCGCTTAGATCTAATAACACAAGCGCTGCCGTTTGTCCCGCGTCAAGCACGGAGCGAAGATGCTCCACCATGTAAAGCAGAGCCGTCTCCGTGCTATGACCGGCCCTAAACCCATTCTGCGTAGCGTCGAGGATATCTGCACGGCAGAGATGTTCCGAGAGGACGGCATTTACGTGCGCCTTCATAACCTTAGCCGGCCACGGCAGGAGTGAGATCGGCCGATAGCTCTCCGGCTTGCTCCCGTCCAGGCTGGGTTTCTTAAGAATAGGCCGAACCATGGCTCGCTTCCACTTCAGTGGAACTTTGCCAGATGTTAGTGACAAATTGATCAAGGAACAAATCGGTGAGATGTCGTGTACCGCTAGATCCTTGAACACATCAGGGCAAAGTGGATCCTCTGGGGACCCAGACTTCACTCTGCGGGCCAATGTGTCTAGGCTATCAGATGTTAGCAAAGGTAAGGAGTGTAGTCCCTCAGATGGTAACGGCTTAGAGGATGGATTAGCCGAGGGAGTGACCAAAGGAAAGGCCCGATAGATGGCATTCACCTTTTCCAAGAAAAACTCTGCCAATTTTTCACAATGCTCAACCGAGCTCTGATGTGACGTTGTGACTTTTTTGGCAGTGAGGTCTTTCAGTACCTTGAAAATAGCCTTAGACGGGTTCGAGCTATTCCTGAATTGTGCAGCATAAAATGCGGCACGAGTTCTACATACCGCCCGATGGTACACTTTCACAGTCGACAGATATAGAACTTTCTTCGTGCTGTTATAGGCTTTACGCCACGCCCGCTCTGCGCGCCTGCAAGAGACCTTCAGAGCCCGCAGAGAGTCGTCGTACCAGGGGCTGGCCTTGCCAGCTTCAGTTTTACAGGTTACCAAGGGAATAAGGGTGTCCAAGGCCCTGGAGACCCAGTTGCAAAACCTGTCATAGACCTGATCAGGCGAACCCAAGATGTCAAACGGGTCAGCCGATAAGAGGTGGAAAAACTCATCCAGCTTAAGTTTGTTCCAGCGTTGTCTAGGAACCGAGCACACCACTGGCTTAGATTGAATAGCCACAATAGGGCAGTGGATCTGTATCAAATAATGATCAGTCCATGCCAGAGGTGTGTAGCTGGTGACACAGGCTTCCGTAAGATTAGTGAAAAACGGATCAAGGGTATGACCCCCTGAATGAGTGGGCTGTGCCACCAGCTGATTCAGCTGGAGCGCCTCGAGGTCTGCCAAGAAACTGGATACTGAGGGACTGATGGAGTTGTCAAAATGCAAATTTAAGTCTCCAATGATGGAAAAATTGGAACACCCCGTAGCCAATTCACTGACGGCGTCAGGTAGCGCTGCTCTAAAGGCCACTTCGCTCCCCGGGGGCCGATAGATCAGTAGTCCCGACAGGGTGAAGTTAGATGTAATGGCGACCTTAAACAAAGCGCTTTCGCACCCCGGGATTTTCTGCCCATGCCACGTACAGGAATAGCAGGATTTGACAGCAAGCGCTATTCCACCGCCTCTTGAAGTACGGTTCAAGGTGAATACCGAGTATTCCGGCGGGAAGGCCAGATTGACAATGGCCGTGTCGGCATCCTGCAGCCAGGTCTCTGTCACACAGAATAGGTCAGGCAACTCCCCACCTAACAGATCGTAAATGTCAAGATGGTGTTTAACAAGCGACCTAGCATTGAGATTCCATATACAGATACTGGGCAATGGGCTTAGGGGCGCACGGGGGGCCTCCCTGCAGCTCCTACTTACGGGGGCGGACAAGGTGAAACATCCGCAACCACACGAAAACGGGCCGCATAGGGGGTCCACCCTAGATGTAGTACAGGTCGACCAGGAACTGTTAATGGCAACCAGACTGTCTCTGGTATAGCACCGCATGATGTAAAGTAGTACGGTCAGGAAGAGGGTCAGAGCCCAGCCACGTCCAGCACGTCCTGTCGCGGACGGGCGCAGACGGGCAGGACTCTGGCACGACTCCGGCCACGCGAGGACGCGCCCGCTCCGCGATCCCGCTACGGAAGGGAGGAGCATTTAATAGGCGTCCCCTCCCACACACATGCGCAGTAAGTGCTGGCGGAATGAAGCTGCTCTGCCCCTAACAAGTATGGCGCCCACCCCGGGAACCAAGCCCGCCAAGGGGCGGTGGGGGGCACAATTTACGGTGAGGGTAAGAGGGCTGATTTTAAACTACCCACCTGACTGCGCGCAACACAAATCAAAGTACAGCTAGCAGATTTTAAAAACGCGGTAAAACGCGGTAAAACACGCAGCGCGCTTCTGCAACACAGCGCTCGCTACCTTGTCAGCAGGGAAATGCCGGGGACTCGCCTTTAGTAGGCGTCCCCTCCCACACACATGCGCAGTAAGTGCTGGCGGAATGAAGCTGCTCTGCCCCTAACAAGTATGGCGCCCACCCCGGGAACCAAGCCCGCCAAGCGGCGGTGGGGGGCACAATTTACGGTGAGGGTAAGAGGGCTGATTTTGAATGTCAGGTGAGCTTCAACGCACCCTTCATCCACTGGGAGTGAGCACCATAGTTTTGCTGCTTGCACAGAGAAAGATGTGCAACCAATTGTTTCCTTTTTGTAAGTCAGGAAAACCAGTTGTTGTGTCAATCTACAGCGAGGTAATCTTTTCTGGTAGTGTGTGGATCTTTTGATGGAAGGTTGGTGCTGTTCTATTCATGGCTTTGTGTGGCATAAACAGGGTTTTGAAGGTGGCTCCCTTTGTAATGGGCAACCAGTGAAAGGCCTTCAAAGCAGCAAGATGTTCTCTTATAGGTTTATGTGCTGGAGCTGTTGTAGGGGCTAACTTCTGGATTATTTGTAAACACCTCAAGACAGAATCTTTGGTTATGCTGGTGGCATAGTTGTCATGGATGTGATCTGCATTATGAAGTCAGGAGTATTGCTGACATGCCATATATTTTCAAAAGCTAATTTTGCTGGGGCAAAGTCAGACACTTATAGGAGTACTTCTGGGAAAGTTATGTTGGCTCTTAAAGGCCAGTGCTGGAGGGGGGGGGGGGGTTGACCCCTCTTGTCAGGCAGCCTGGACAATTCCATTATGAATGATAATTTGGTCATGATATTTCTGACAAACAGTATTGTTACTAATGACCACTGTCTATGAGGTCGCCCGAGTGGGCGAAGCAAAGGTATGCAGTCCCAGAGTGCGGCTGGAGAGTCACGGGGGCATTGCATCTACTTTGACTCTCATGGCGTCTGCTGACCAAGTTTTCCCCTGTCAGTTAAATACTAAACCTTCTCGCCCACCATAACAATGCAGGATGGGAGAGGAGTGGGGAGTGGCCAGAGCAGGTGGATTAATTTACAAATATATTCGAAATTCCCCCTTCTTTATTGATGTGAGCACAAACAAGCATACACTCACAGCAATGCATATTGAAAAAGAAGAACTACTCAACATATGAGCTCTTACACCTGTTTTTTCGATTATCAGCCCTCATGTCTAACAAGTAATGGGATCTTAGGTGAGAATGATGGCAGCACATTCCTGGGAGAGAATAAAAGTGACACATGGAAATGCTTGAATTACTCTAAATCACTAGCAGTGCATTCCATGCTATAGTTTTAGCTCATCACTATCATTTCAGAAAGAACCAATCACTTGGGCCTTGGTTTTGCTCCTCGTCCCCCCCCCCACCCCCCCCCCCACCCCATTTCTGTGTGTGTGTTTGTGCTCTGTGTGTGTGTGTGTACAAATGCAATAGGTCTTGCATTTGTGAGAGATTAAGCTATTGGCATTGTAAATGACAATGCCATTTATTTATCTGTGTTCAAAACCAACACATAAATACACATTTTTTCATTTACAATGCCAATATCTCTAACTTTTACAAAGGCGAAACCGTTGCATTGTACATGCTTGTTCTTCATGCCTCCTTGCAAAGCCTGGCTGCCAGTAAAGACTCAGCTGACAATTGGAAGAGGAAGAGGCGTAACATCGAGTCTCTACCCATCATTGGGGAGAGACAAATAAAAAAAGCAATAGAAAATGTTTACCACCACTAATGCCCACTCACAAGCTCACACCCATGTCTACTAAATGAAGTTACAACATCTGAAAATAATTCACCTCTTTAATCACAAATTAAGTGATGTGCTTCTGTGCAATGCTTGTGAGATACTGTGTGGTTCTTTTTGCATTATGGGGAAGTTGCACGATGTCAAGTCCTCATGCTTCCTGGTTCTGAAATACTTATTTTTATATGACCTGATGTTGGTTTTCCTATGATGAAAAAAAACTTGGTCTGCTCCATTTTCTCTAGCTTGTTGTGTAATGCTCCAGATTACAAGAGTCAACTTGTATAAAGGACAACTTCTTCGAACCCTCCCATGCACCCCCCAAAAAAAAAAATATATATATAGACAGATAGATAGATATAGATAGATATAGATAGATATAGATAGATAGATAGATATAGATAGATATAGATAGATATAGATAGATATAGATAGATAGATATAGATAGATAGATAGATATAGATACATATAGATAGTACTTTGTGTCCGATTATCTGGGCGGCTGTGGGTGTCACTTGCATGAACTTACTACAGACGGGAGTATAAACAGCATTACTGGGGCTAGCATCCATAGTTTGCTTCTAATTTCAATATCTAGTTGAACAGATTCATAGTTAATTTATAAATGACCGTAAGAAAAAAACGTATATTTATATATTTTTTTCTTATTTTGTGATTGCTCTTTTTATCTTTTCCAAATGTGAAATTCGTCTAAAAATGAACTGCTCTGTTATTTACTGTTTGTGAAAGGCGAAAAGAATGCTATTAGCTTTTGTCCGCAAATCACAATGTTTTTAAAAGATGTATCTCCTGCCTGCAGGTCCACAAGAAGGATTCTGGTTTTTGGAGAGATTTTGGCTTTGGGATGACTTGTCAGTTTCGTTCTGATTTTCTAACTGTTGGTAAGTGATGATCAGTATTGCTTTATTCATTTTATCCTATTTTCCCAAGATTCCATTTCCCGGTCTTATTTTTCCCCTTGAACGTCTGTCGGTGAAATTACACCATTTCCGTAATTCGATATTGATATTTAGGTTTATGTCTCGGATTGGATAATCTGCTTGCAAAATGCTGATCTTCGGATTACCACGATGATGGCCAATAAAACGAAAGTCTAATGAAAATATAGACTTTATTTTTTTGATTTTTCGGGATTACTTCTAGTCCTAATAAGGTCCACGGACTGAGGCAAATGATTGATTTTCAAGAACTTTCTTACGGGTTCCCAGGTTTGCATTTCAAGAGACTTAATTCTCGCGGATGTATGAGCAGAAGTAAAAATGTTAACACAAGTAGTTGGTGAGTGGGGAACTAAATGAAATGTAGTTTTGAATAATATTGACAAATGCTCAACTGTGTGTTTTTAGTAAATCTACCTACGTCCATGTGTTGTCAAATAAAGCATCAGGTGGCTTCTTGTGGTCGAATTCTGGATTTATGTGACCCAAAACAACATTTTCGCATTTATTGAAATTTATCAATCTCCCTCCTCTCAAGTGCTTGTAACGGTTTCAGACCTTGTCGTGTTTTTATAGCATAAACATTACTATGTTCTTGTTTGCAAGTTCTGATTTGTCTTTGATTTTGCTAGGTATTTTAAATTTCATGAAAAGCATTTTTAGTACTAGAAACTTTTTGATCATAATTTCTGCTACATTTTTGTCTAAACAGTTAAAAGCCTCTGAATGAGTAGCCACCTAGTGCAATATATTTCTAGGCTGCTGCCCATACACAACTTGTTTTCTTACCTTTAAGGTGACAAATTAACCGTTTTCTCAAATGCCAAGATGCAGTCATTGGAGCAGTTCATTCTTTGTATGTGTTAGACCTGTCTGCTTCTGGGAAGACTCTAACCACCATGATTTATTTTTGTCCCCCTTAGCCTCCCAGAGTTTCTATTTTTATTTTTACATGTGTCCATCAGGAGTTTTTTAATGCTGTCGGGGGGCTAGGTGTTCCTTGGCGATGACGCCATTTTTCCCTCATCACTTGTGAGGCCTAGTCACCCCCTTGAAACCTTAGGGATCTCCAGAGACCTAAAATGGTGTCCACCAACTGCCATAACGGACACTACTGGAGGACAGGTCCATAGGATAACATTAGGGAACTTTCTGGAATCAACTAGAGACTTCTGCAGGTCTCAGGCCAACCTATATAAGGCCAGTGACCAGCAGCCATTTTGTGCTGACCCCAGAGTAGAGGAGTGAGGCAGTGGTGAGAGGAGGTGGACACACTGAGAGCAGCTAGTTTGTCACTGAGGCTGACAGTTACTTCAGAGGATTGTTCCCCCTTCAGCCTCTGACCGATCCCTCTCTCAAGACAACAACTATTGACAAAGAAATCGAGTTACTGGAGGAAGAAGACCCTTCTATCTCAGAGCCCCAGTAAAACCACTCAGAAACCCTTAATTGGGGGTATTCTTGACTGTCCATACCCAGCGCTGTGCTCACCGGTGTTGTGGAGCAGCTGTAGTGAAGGTGGGCGTCTGTGGCACCTTAGCGCCCTGAAGAGCGAGGGCGCCGGGGGTGCACATCCTTCCTGACAAGCCAGCGTGGGAAGTGACTGAAAAGAAGCAGCGGCGCCGCTCTGATCGGCGTCGGGACCCCGGGGGCACCGGCCGCGTCAAACGAAGAGGTAGGCGCTTCCGCGCATGACCGGCAACTAAACGCTTTGGTGAGGCAGGAGGGGCCTAGGTTCGAGCAGGCCCAGGAGAACAGCGTCTATCCCGAGAGGCGAGGTTCGCGCAGGCGCCGAGGAGCAGCGCGACGTGGGAGGCGGAGTGCAGGAGAGCATCGCGCATGCCCGGTGAGGTGTTGACGCTTCCCAGAAGAAGCTGAGGAGAACCGGCGGAAGACGGGACAGCCTCACACCAGTGGAGCGAGGAGTGAAGGCGCCGATCGGCAGCGAGGCTCCCCACCGCCCAGCGTTGGAAAACGGAGGCGCATCTGACAGAAGGAAGCGCACACAGCCCCTTCAAGCCCCAGTCACCGGAGTCAGTGCAACGCGCTGATTACCAACCCGGTCCCTTCGGCCCAGCGCTGCACAGTGGGAGCGCGCCTGGATCTAAGCTCAACCAGCCCCACAAGTAAGCCGGGTAGTGGGGGAGCGGGAGGCGGCAGTGTTGAATGCCGAAGAAGCCAGACAGTGGGGCTATGACCCCAACAATTAACTGAACAGTTGGAACGCCTAAATTCGAGGGAAAACGAGCTAGTGAACTGGCTTATAAAGAATAAAACCTATCCAATAACTGTGCAAAGAAAAGAGAGGTGGAAGCTGTAAAGGGAACCACAGGGTTCCTGGGCAAAAGCCCTTACAGAGTTTTAGTAGCAGAGGGAGTAGATCCCCTACCAGATAGGTGTGTCTGTAAATCAGCTAGAGGGGAGCCGTGCTAATATTATTGTATCTTCCCTTTTAGTTATATAACTGGTGGGTTATGCAGTGAAGAACTACAACCAGGTCATTCTGTGAGTTGAACAGTGCTTAAGAGCTGTGGGGTAATGTACCTGCTAATGAGTCTTTAAAACATATATTGCACTGTCAGGCTGCATTTTCCTTTCTGTAAAGTTCTAGTGAAGTGTATTGTGTCCTGAATAACCCTGAACCTTAAATGTACCTTTGATTCTCAAATTCTGAACAGGAAAGATATTGAAGTGTGATTTGTACTTCATGTAAAAGGTGTAATTTGATTGTCTTTTATCCCTGACTAAAAAGCATAACCGAAAAACATATTATTTTTATAAAAGGTAACGGTATTTTTCCAAACAGAGGTGTTGTGTTTTTATTTTAGTGGTTCATCACTGTGTTACTGTGGGTGAGACTTGTAAGTACTTAGCCAACGCCTTGAGTTAGCTGTAGACCACTACTGTGCCAAGCTACCATATGTAGGCTTGGGTAATCTAGGTCCAACAGTATGCAAACCTTGAAAGGGGCCCTGAGAGCGTGGTAGCATTTGCTCAACAAAAACTAAGATTCTCTATGGGTGAACACAATCTAATTGGTTATTATTGATCTAGTGTTTCTATAAAAAAAAAAAATAATAAAGGACGATGGCCCTCACCAATCAAGTGTTGTGGCATGCTTCATCATAGGGCTCCTCCTTACAACAAATGATGCAGGCTACGGGGCTACAACCCTGTGAGGCAGGGAAGCTCTTGTGCCTAAAAGTTTGTGTCCCTGATAGACTGCAGCACTTATTGGGGTCGGCCATTGCAGACTGGCAGAGCAGTCTTTAAACTTCTAACTTGACTTTGCCTTTTAAATCATTGGCAAAGCCCAAACTTTCCTTGTTAATATTTGTCACCCCTAAAGCAGGCCTCCCGAGCAAAGGCAGTTTGCATTATATTATAAAGATCATGTGCCTTATTAATTTTACGTGTCCTGACAGCAAAAAAACTGCCTTTTCATTTCCCGTGGAAGGTCTAGTGGCCCCATTGTCGAGTATGGTGTTAAAAGTCGAATTTAATGTACATTTTGCACAGTTGCCACATAGTTGACCAAAGTTTTCAGGAGCCTTTTACGGTTGCACACAAGTTGCTGTCCTTGAGACAGCTTCGGCCACACTGGCAAGAAGTGTGAAGATCTCTGAGGAAGAGGTGAAGCTGAACCATGCAGAGACGCTGGAACGGGGGCTGTAGCAGTGATTCGTACTGCACAGTGCTAATGCTTCCAGTGCTTAGCAAGGGTTAGATCCAGCTTCCTAAACCGCTATGCGATGGACATAAAGACAAATCGAGAGGAATCGGTACATGTAGTGAGAATGGCTTTTCAGAATCTGAGACTATTATCTACGAGAACTGAGTAGGTGAACAACCAGAAAACAGTTGAATAGGAGATGCAGAAAGGATCCGTGAAGAGAAAGCAAACCCTGCCTAGTTCTCAGCAGAAATGCTGGGCACAGCAGGGAGCCACGGGATATAGTGGTGATTCCCACTGTGCTAATGCTCTTGCGGCTTGGCAGGAGTCTGGCTTCTTGATCTTGGAGAGGTGACGTTGCAGATATGTTTATTGTGGGACCGATTGGGGAGGGGGAGAAGAGAGAAGTAGGGGAGCAAAGTCACAAAGAATTGGAGAGAGCCAGTGGGTGAAGCAAAGGGACATAAACAGGAAAAGGGTAAGTGGTGGAAACCATGGGAGAGACTGCAGAACGATGGATGGGTAGGAGCAAGGCTATAGGGTTAGGCAGGGAAGGAAAGGCTGGGCGGCTGAAGCAACAGGACACAAGGCAAACGGAGGGGCAGACAGGAACAGGAGGAGGCAACTCATAAAGGAAAGGAGAAGGAGAGACCGACGAGTAAAGCAGCACCCCAGTAGCCAATTTTAGCTACCAGCTGCCTGGAGCTACAGGGAAGGGCTAAACACAGGCAGGATAGGGATTTGTGGGAAGAAGCAGCACATGAGGGAAGGAGCAAGAAGACATGAAGCAGCACACGAGGGAGGGAGGGAGCAAGAAGACGTGCACTCCCATGAAGTGCCAACAAAAGAGGAAAAATTAGTTTCCTGAAAGTGACCAGTGGAAGGATACAACCAAAAGGATCAACTCTTATTGCGCACGACTTGCAGTGAACCTATTTATGTTCAATGTGCAGATTTCTGTCAAGCCCTTTGCCCAGCTGCCTTTGGCTGTGTGCAGGGAGGGTTGGCTGCAGGGCTTATTTGGCCTTCCACTGGGCTTAGGTTGCTAGCTGTCAAATTCCCTGCAGATTAATTGAACAGCGCCAAAGGTAATTTTGAATGAAAGTCAAATTTCCCTCCCATTTATCTTTACCTTGCTGACAGCTCTACTTGAAACTTGACGTAACCAACAGTTATCTATACCCCCACGCCACATTTGATGCAGATTTATGAAACTGTGATATAGTTGTAGGCAATTAAACATTTATTTGACTGTAGCCTTTTAATGTGCCTCTATGGTGGGTTGGCACAAAACGTGACATACAAATCAAACATGAAACCTTTGAAGCTTGTAAGCTTCTGCCAAATTTTGTGCAGATTCATCACACACTTATTATCAAATTAACTCTTTATTGCCACATTTTTTTATTGGCTCTTTTTTGTAGATCTGCACAAACTTAGAAATACTAAAAGGTTAAAAATGTTAGGCAGCTGCCAGGTTTTGTGCACATCCATAAAACTGTGCAAAAGTAATTAGTAAATCAAATATGGTATTTACTCCTCCCTCTTAAATTTGTTCCTACTGAATTGGATCTTTATGAACCAAATGTTTGTGTGATGTGTAGCTGTAGAAACATAGCTGTGCATACTCTCCTGCCATCTAGTGTTGGGCTTGGATATGTACAATTTGTTTTTTTCTGATTTTATTTGAAGAAAGTCTTTCGAGTCACGAGGTATGGTGTCTCCTTGCTTATGCAGTATTGCACACGAACATTGTGTCCATAGTAAGATTGTTTTCTTCTGCCATTGGGTTCGGACGTACTTCGTTGAGGATTGGATTAGACTGCTTTTGAGCCATAGTCTGCACCGAATCAAAGATACATACAAAGGTGTTTACGTTCCATATACAACATGTCTAATAATGGACGCAATTGTGATACAAGCTTCTTAAAGAACCAGTTAAATAGAATAACAAAATAACTCAAAAGTTATTTGCCTTCATGCTTAACAATTTTATCTTTGCTCCATTATCTAACTGAACCAGATTGAGGTACACTCTAGTTATTTGACGAAGAGGATGGGTCTTGCTGAGATTTTGGGGTTCATATGGACCTGTATCCAGTGCATGTTTGTTGTCAACCCATGTTTTATATTTAGATTGATGTTGCTGTACTTTCTCATGGGGTTTGGCTAAATCAATAGTTATGATTTTGGTACCTGGCTCCCTACCTCAATGGCCACAAAAGGAGAAATGCCATCAATAAGATTAGGTGACGTGTGATATGACCATATACAGTCACGCAAGGATTTTGCTACATCCTGGCCGTTGACTATAGCTAGTTGGACATACTCGTTGGTCATATAATTCATCCTTTCGACTTACCCATTGGCTTTGAGGCAGTATTGTGTTTTTTTGTTAAGGTTTCTCAAGAATTCCTTAATTTCCTGGGAAGTAAATTGGACAATGTCAGTTACAATGGTCATGAGTATTCCTTCTCTGCTAAAAAAAATCTTTTTGGAATTCAATAGGTATGTTAGTGCTGGTACGGTGGTCAAATTTAGTAAATTTAGTAAAAATCCAATGAGAGGTACAGTCAGTCAACACCAGCATGAATCTTTTGTAAGCCCCCAAGCCTTCCATGAGTCCAATTAATATCCATGGTTAGTTTATTCCAGGATTATTTTGATACTTCTACTGGGGACAAGGGTGCTTACTGTATGAGTTTGGACCTAACACGTTTTGCATAGCTAATACAATCTTTTATTTTCTATTCCACCAAGGAGTCCATTTTAAGAAACCTGAAGTTATTTCCCTTTTTTTGTGAGGCTCCTACCCAGGTGTCCCTCATGAGCCAATTAAATAATTCTTACCTTTAACCCTTCTTGTGGTATAACTATGTACCTTCGAAAAATTCTCCCTTCAAGAATGATTAGTTCATGCCTTATCTCTCAATAATCCTTTAGTTCTTCTTTGATGTCACTGCACTTAGTAGGCCAAACTTTTATTATCATGTCTTTAAGTATGATAAACCGTTTATCTTTCCTCATGCATTCCTCCCATTCGTTCTCAGATAACGCAGGCACTTGTGCAGACAAAATGTGGATGTTTAGGGCTTCTTGTATTTCTTCTTCTAGCGGTCCTCTGGAAAGAAAACCTGCAAACATTTTCCAGACCAAGTATCCATTGAGATATACGTGGAGTGCTGCGTTCCACCCCTTTGAAAGTGAACATGAATGTAAGGCAGAGGTCTTCGAACTTTTTAATGCCGAGACCCCCTTGTCAAACGTTTTTAGGCAGAAGGACCCCCTTCTGACGAAAATATCTAGTACCTGGTGCTCCTCATCATAGACCACTATCGACAACCATAAACGCCCCCAATTCCCACAGCAAATCATTTTTACAGTGGGGAAATAATATTAAACAGTGTTTAGCAAACCAAAGGTCAGTGAGCGTGGGGGTGTAGTCAAAGGTGGAGCTAAAAACAAATGGCCTCATTTATGAGGAATTGGAGTAAGGCAGCGCCGCAATTCTTCTTGCTGCACTGCCCTATGCCTATGTGAAAGAGCAGGAATGCACAGTATTTATGAAATAAGTTGCATTCCTATCCTTTTCCTTTGCTTTGGCGCATAAATTGCTGCCTGGCACCAACATAGACAGGATTGTTTTTGTACAGCACCTTCCTTCAAAAAAACAATCCTGAGGCATTTTCCTCTTTCGATGTGAGCTGCAGAATGCAACACACATGGAAAGAGGAAAAACCGAGAAGAAATGAAAGGCAAATTTATAGAAGGTCTTATATGAATGAGAGTATCGTGCTCCACCTGTGTGGACCTGCCATCCTAATGAACACAACAACCACTTATCATAAGAGATCGAAGAATACTGCGCCTCACCAGAGCTCACATGCCACTGGTGAGCCTATTAGAGCCAGGCCAGCGTCCATGTCCTCCTATCTCTCCCTTCCCTACATCCTGAGAGGTGCAGCTGGATAGTGTATTTAACTCTAGTCCAAAAGCCTGTGATTATTTATACATTTCCTACACTGAGAAGGCACTTTAAATTAGACAAGTGCACTGTTATCTACGAGCTTAGCCTGTAACGTGGAAGCACGCCCTGTGCCGCCTTCAGGGCCTCTTTGTTTTGCCAGTTTGTTTTATTGCTTTCATTATGCTACTGGGAATTTGAAGCCTGTGTGTCTATTGTTCTCTGTGCTTGGATGCGTATGTGTTAGTCTGTGTGCATTGGTGTCTGTATGTCTATTGTTCTCTGTGCTTGGTGACTGTATGTGTAACAGGTGACACTTTGATATTATAGAGTGTTCTAGCACTGGGAGGCCTTTGGGTAACTACGATCCGTGTGCGTCTATTTCTATCTGTTAGTGTGTGTGCATTGGAACGTGCGTGTCTCTAGGCCAATGTTCAAGGGTGTGTGTGTATGGTAGTGTGTGTGCAAGGGTTTCTGTATGCCTAATGATCTGTGTGCCTGGTCTGTCATGAGTGCCTGCATGTGGACTGTGTACATGATTATTTCTGTGTTTATTTCTCTGGGTGCTGGCATTCATTTTGGTCGTTTATTTACCTGTGCACGTGTGCCTAAATGCTCATAGTCCCTGTGTGCACCGGTGTCTGCATGTATGCTGGTTAATGTGCAAGGGTACTGGTATGTTTTGCTGCCTCTATGCAAGTGTGTGTTGGTCTCCGTGCATGGGTGCCCATTTGTTTGTGTTTGTACATGTGCGTGTGTCTATGTGGGTACCACAGGTGGGCACGCATCACGTAAGGGAGGTGGGAGGCTAGATGACCTCTGTGCATACTGGGAGAACTTTATAGCTGGGCAGATCGGAGATTCATCAATGAATCGAGTAACATACGCTTTAACCAGCTATAAAAACCGCGAGCCAATGTATTTATTTGAGCATAAATAACAGGGTGTTAGAAGTGAAGCTGGGGTATGCGCGACCCCCTTGCCAGGCCTCCAAGCCCCCCTGAGGGTCACGCCCTACAGATTGAAGACCTTTGTTGTAAGGGGATGTGGCTCGTACGTAAGGTACATTTTATGCCCCATAGATAAAACTGAAAATGTTTTACGGCCCAAAAGCATACTGAGGCCTCTCTTTTACAATTACAGAATAATTACATTCTGCTTTGGTTAGGCACAAGGATGCAAACACTATTATTCTGTCTTCTCCCTCCCCTTTGTGGGAAAAGGTAGCACCTAGACCTTTGTTGGAGGCATCCTGTTTTCTTCCAGGGATCATACGTTCCTAACACTGAAGAGTTAATTATTTCTTCTTTCACTTTATCAACCACATCTTTATTTCAATCTTCCTACACAAACTCCTTGTTTTTAAGAGATCACGCAAACATTCACACTTATCAGACATTCTTCACGTATTTCGCCATATAGTCGTATAAGCCCATAAAGTATTTCAATTCATCCTTTCTCTTGGGGTTAGGAGCATCTCTTACTGTTAGTATTAAACAGTTTTTCGGTCTTACCGCTTCCTTCGATATCGTTTGACCTAACTAGTTAACAGAGCTGACTCTTAGTTGGCATTTGCTTTGTTGGACAGTGAATCGTAAATTCGTCAATCTTTTGAAAACTTTCTGTAATGCTTTGTCATGTGCTTCTGTGGAGGACACTTACACCATATGTCAGCTTGAAATCATTAAGTGTTAGTCACTCCCTTTAAGATCTGCTGCAGTTATATACCTGAAATACTACGGCAGCAGATGCAAGTCCAAACAGCATCCTTAAAAAACGTAAATGCTCCCATAGGTGTAATAAACACTGTTAGGAGTCTGGATTCTGGATGGAGATCCACTTGATGGTAAGCCATAGATAAGTCAATAACACTGAAGTACTTCGTATCTCCCATAGTGCCCAACATTTTATTGTGTGGAAGAGGATATCTTTACAACCATATATTTTCATTTAGGCTAGGCAAATCCATACATAAACGAATGCCTTCCCCATTTGCCTTCAATGTGATGATTGTGGGAGATTACCATTGTGAAGCTTATACAGGTTGCATTATTCCCATTTCACAAGTCTGTTCAATTCTTTCTCCAAAGGTTCCCTCAACATGTGTGGAACCGGACATAGCCTATGTACTATAGTTTTTGCTCCTTCTCTTAATGTAATTTTATGTTGAAAGTCCTGTAGCCGACCATGCTTGTCTGAAAACAAGGCGGGATATTCCTCACAAGTATCCAATTCACCAATTAACCTATTAACAAGGAGTACTTCATCCTTAATAGGATCAATAAATAGTCCAAATTCTTTTTGATGTGGCCATCCTAATACTCTTGTACCCTCTTCTACCACATACATTTTACCAACTGTGAATCTATCTTTGAACCCTTCATGCATTTTTAACATTCCCACCATGTATAGGTTCCCCATGTATATCCCTCTGGTGAAATGTCAGGTTTTACTAAAGTCAAATTCTTGTTCCTTGATATCTTCTGATAATCATGTAGATTTAACAAAGTGAAAGAAAATGAATCTGCAAACATAAGTACTGGGTTGTTATTTAGAAATGCTTTGCACTTAGTATAGTTAATTATCTTATTATCCTCACTATTTTCTATTTGGAATGCATACTTTTTCTCACTAGGTTCATTACTTGTAATTATGTTTATTTTAGTACTCTCTCCATCCCTGCAGACTCTTGCAAAATATCCCCTTCTTTTGCACCTACTACAAGTTATATTTCAGGCAGGAAACTGAATTATTTGCTAGGTGGTTACTGCCCCCACATCTGAAAAATTTCCGTTTATTTTCATCTTTTGTACCTTAACTCGTACTCACAACCTTGTTCTTTGCTATACATACTTCATTTTCTGACTTGTTCTCTTGTACACTAGCTACCCCTTCACTAGGCATTTTCATTTGCATAATGCAGTTAGCTGTATGTTCTACTTACTGAGCTATATTAATTGCATCTATTAGTGCTGGATTTGTTGCCAATACATTTTCTTGTATGCGGGAATTGTTAGTGCATCTTACTAACTGATCTCTTATTAAAGAATCTGTTAGGTTTCCACAATTGCATAACTTAGTTAACCCTCTCAATGCTGCAACATAGTAACTAATGGATTCCTGTTTACCTTGCACATGACTGAAAACTGTATGCCGTTCTAATACTGCATTTACTTTGTCTCCAAAATGCTTTTCCAATTTTAGAAGCGTTCTACTGTAAACATCCATCTCTTTCGGGTTCATCTTCCTCCCCTCCCTCTGGTTCTGGAAGAGTTTAGTATATTTTCCTACCATGTACACTTGGACTCTCCTCCACTATGACTCAGCTGCCCTCCACACACTCAGCCCCGGAAGAAACAACAGCTGCTAGCTATTGAACGCGAACACCACCCACGGTCAGTTCTCCTGCTGACTCTGCCCTCACACCTCACCCACCTCCGGACACCCACTGCCCACCCTCCGGATGCCAGCGCACCCAAAACCCTGAGCTGCATCCTCCTCAACGTACCCTCCCTGCACCGACACGCAGTGGAAATCTGGGACCTCCTCAACACCCTGTCGTCAGACGACGCCGACCTCACTGAAACCTTGACCAATGCCACCTCCGCCCTGACATCAATACCGTCATCCCAGACGAATACAGGATCCAGAGGAAGGACCGCCTCAACCACCCGGGAGGAGGACACGCTATCGTAGAACTCCCTCCAACTAACCACTTCCAGCAGGAGCAACTTCTCGTCCCCCACCGAACATCTCCATTTCCAGATCCAGACTAAGCCCAGAACGACCCTCGCCTACAGACCTCCCGGGCCATGAACCGCATTCGCCACAACCATTACTGACTTCATCACACCCCACACCATCGCCTCTATGGACTACATACTGCTCAGAGACCTGAATTTCGACCTTGACCATCTCAATGACCCCCAACTCCACCGCCTTCCTGGACAACCTCGCCATCATCAGACTGAAACAGCTAGTCACCACTGCCACCCACAAGGCGGGACACACCCTCAAACCCATCTATGTAGGCGGAAACAACATCTGCTTCAGCCACACTATGCAACCCCTCCAGGGAGGACCGCCACTGCGTACACTTTGCCTTCTCAAATCCCACCACACACAAACCTTCAACACGCCCCCACGCAGGAACTGGAGCAAGGTTACTCAGGACCACCTCAACGCCACCCTCAACCATGACCCCCTCCCACCACGACCAACGTAAACTCTGCAGCCAACGAACTCCACAGATGGATCATCAACTGCACAGGCAAGCTGGCCCCCTCCGTCACTCTGTTAGACAGCGCCCCATGAAAGCCACCTGGCATCACCACCGACCTCCGAGAAACCAGGCACAGCTGCAGACTTATGAAGTATGGAGAAACAGCAAAACCTCGAAAGCTCGGTCCACCTACAAGAATGCTTTGACTGAATACCACCAACGCATCCGATCCACCAAAAGGGCCTCCATCCAGGACATAATCCTCACCAACTCCAGCAACTCGAAGGAACTCTTCAGCATCGTTCAGGAATTCACCAAATCCCCCAAGCAAGCCTCACAAGTCACACCCTCACAGGACCACCGCAACAAACTTGGCTCCTTCTTCCATCTCAAGATCAAGTCCCTCTACGACAACTTCAACAATCAGATGCTAGACACCGAAACTACTCCTACCTCCAGCAACGCCATCCAGCCTACCATCTCTGCCTGGACCCCGGTCACCACCGAAGACACCACAACGACCATATAGAGCACTCACTCCGGAGCCCCCTCGTACCCCTGCCCGCCGCACATCTTCCACAGATCCGCCGCTGCTATAGTTTTAAAAAGTATTTTGATTTGGCGTCTGAAATTGTTGACCAAATGTGTGCACTTTAATAGGCCGGGAAATGTGGTCTGCTCTTGGAAATTGATGATGTTGCTTTTTACCTATATTATAATTTTGAAGCAGTTAAGTGGGTTTATTAACACGCGTAATCTATGTAAACCTCAAAAGGATGGATCTGTAAATTGCTTTCCCTTTTTTAGGTTATAAAAATGAGTACTAGCAAAAGGCAAACGTATTTTTCCATGAATGTACCAACTTTAATAAAACAAACGTGCAGAGAAAGGGACTTCATTGCTTGTAATTGTTATATAGCTAAAAGGCAGAGTCCATTTCTCTGCTTATTCTTCTAATGCAGGGGTACTCATAGTACGGCCCGCGTGCCGGTGGCGGCCCGGCAAGCCTTCCCTGGCGGCCCGCGGACCTTGCAGACATTATACCCGAGTTAAAAATTTTTTTTTTTTTAAAGATGTCTGCAGCCAGAGCGCGACTCAGACTTTGCTGCTCTGTGGGGGCCGGGTGATTACCACCATAGTCAGAGTGGTGCTGCAGGGGCACTGAGAAGAGGTGACCAAAGCCCATTAACATGCCAATGGTCTTTTAAAGACCTGTGAAGAGCTTGGGTGCGGCAGTGTGTGTGCGCCTGGAAGCTGTCACAGCCCGAGCACACACACACACAGGCAGGGTGAGGAGGGAGAGCGAGGGAGGGAGGGAGGGAGGGGGAGCAAGCGCGGGAGAGTGAGGGAGGGAGCGTGAGGGAGGGAGGGAAAAACAAGCGAGGGAGAGGGAGGGAGAACAAGCGAGGGTGAGCGAGGGAGAGAGAGTGAAGGAGAGTGAGGGAGAGAGGGAGGAAGAGCAAGCGAGCGGGAGGGAGAGCGAGGGAGGGAGGGAGAGCGAGAGAGAGGGAGGGAGCGGGAGGGAGGGAGCGAGAGAGAGCAAGGGAGGGAGAGCGAGAGAGCGAGGGAGAGAGAGGGAGCATGAGGGAGGGAGAGCGAGGGAGGGAGAGCAAGGGAGCACGAGGGAGAGAGCTTAAGGGAGGGAGGGAGAGCGAGGGAGAGCAAGCGAGGGAACGAGGGAGGGCGAGCGAGGGAGGGAGAGCAAGAGAGGGAGCAAGGGAGGGAGGGAGAGCGAGGGAGGAAGAGCGAGAGAGCAAGGGAGGGAGAGCAAGCGAGGAAGGGAAAGCAAGCGAGGGAGAGGGAGGGAGGGGGAGGGAGGGAGGGAGAGGGAGCGGTAGGGAGAGTGAGGGAGAGCAAGGGAGAGGGAGGGAGGGAGAGCAAGAGAAGGAGCGAGGGGGGAGAGGGAGGGAGAGCAAGCAAGGGAGCGAGGGAGGGAGAGCAAGGGATAGCAAGGGA
Organism: Lissotriton vulgaris; assembly: GCF_964263255.1. NCBI lineage: Eukaryota > Metazoa > Chordata > Amphibia > Caudata > Salamandridae > Lissotriton > Lissotriton vulgaris. Next base: position 857,893,198 of record NC_141693.1, on the reverse strand, counting down.
GGGAAGCGAGGGACGGAGGGAGCGAGATGGAGCGCGAGGGAGGGAGAGCGAGGCAGAGGGAGGGAGGGAGAGCAAGACAGAGAGAGGGAGCGAGGGAGGGGGAGGGAGAGCGAGGGAGGGAGAGCAAGGGAGGGAGAGGGAGCGAGGGAGAGGGAGCGAGGGAGGGAGAGCGAGGGAGGGATAGCGAGGGAGGGATAGCAAGAGAGAGCGAGGCAGGGAGAGCGAGGGAGGGAGAGCAAGAGAGGGAGAGCGAGGGAGGGAGCGAGATGGAGCGCGAGGGAGAGCGAGGGAGAGGGAGGGAGGGAGAGCAAGAGAGGGAGCGAGGGAGAGCAAGGGAGGAAGAGGGAGCGTGAGGGAGGGAGCGCGAGGGAGAGCAAAGGAGGGAGAGGGAGCATGAGGGAGGGAGGGAGAGCAAGCGAGGGAGAGCGAGAGAGAGGGAGCGAGGGAGGGGGAGCGAGGGAGGGGGAGCGAGGGAGGGGGAGCGAGGGAGGGGGAGCGAGGGAGGGGGAGCGAGGGAGGGAGAGCGAGGGAGGGAGAGCGAGGGAGGGATAGCAAGAGAGAGCGGGGAGGGAGAGCGAGGGAGGGAGATCGAGCGAGGGAGGGAGATCAAGCAAGGGAGAGCGAGAGAGAGAGAGAGGGAGGGAGAGTGAGGGAGGGAGGGAGAGCAAGAGAGGGAGACAGAGCGAGGGAGACAGAGCGAGGAAGAGAGACCGAAGGAGAGAGAGGGAGACCTCAGAGTGAGGGAGAGGGAAGGATAGAAAGGGAGGGAGAGCAAGAGAGGGAGACAGAGCGAGGGAGACAGAGTGAGGGAGAGAGACAGAAGGAGAGAGAGGGAGACCTCGGAGAGAGAGGGAGAGCTCAGATTGAGGGGGAGGGAAGGAGAGAGAGGGAGACCTCAGAGAGAGGGAGACCTCAGAGTGAGGGAGACCTCAAAGTGAGGGAGAGGGAAGGAGAGAGAGGGAGGCAGAGGGAATGAGGGAGAGGGAAGGAGAAAGAGGGAGAAAATCAATCAATCAGTCAATCAAGACATTTTTATAGCGCGCTACTCACCCGAAGGGTCTCAAGGTGCTTGGGGGAGGAGGGTCCGCTACTGCTCGAACAGCCAGGTCTTGAGTTGCTTCCTGGAGGAGAGGTGGTCTTGGGTAAGACGGAGGTGAATGGGGAGGGAGTTCCAAGTCTTGGCTGCCAGGTAGGAGAAGGATCTTCCTCCCATGGTGGCTCTTCGGATGCGTGGAACGAGGGCGTGGCTGGTCGATCGTAGCTGGCGGGTGGGAGTGTAGAAGGTCAGACACTTGTTGAGGTACCTGGGGCCCAGTTTGTGGAGGGCTTTGTGTGCGTGGGTGAGGAGTCGGAACGTGATTCTCTTACTGACGGGGAGCCAGTGCAGGTCTCTCAGGTGTCTGGAGATGTGGCTGTGTCGGGGGATGTCCAGGATGAGTCGTGCGGAGGCGTTCTGGATGCGTTGGAGTCTTTTCTGTAGTTTGGCTGTGGTTCCGGTGTAGAGGGTGTTTCCATAGTCCAGTCGGCTGGTGACGAATGCCTGGGTGACCGTCTTCCTGGTTTCGGTGGGGATCCATCTGAAGATCTTTCGGAGCATGCGTAGGGTGTTGAAACATGATGATGAGACGGCGTTGACTTGTCTGGTCATCGAGAGGGAGGAGTCCAAGATGAAGCCCAGGTTGCGTGCGTGGTCCCGTTGGTTTTGGTGCGCTGCCCAGGGCAGGGGGCCACCAGGAGTCGTCCCAGGCGGAGGGGGATGATCCTAAGATGAGGACCTCCGTCTTGTCTGAGTTCAGTTTCAGGCAGCTGTTCATCATCCACTCGGCTACGTCTTTCATCCCTTCATGTAGGTCGGTTCTGGCTGTGGCTGGGTCGTTGGTGAGGGAGAGGATGTTGAGGTTGAGTTGGCGTGCGATGGCTGCGAGGGGGCTCATGTAGACGTTGAAGAGGGTGGGGCTGAGTGATGATCCTTGTGGTACGCCGCAGATGACTTCGGTGGCCTCGGATCTGAACGTGGGGAGGCGGACTCTCTGGGTTCTTCCTGCGAGGAACGAGGTGATCCACTCTAGTGCCTTCTCTTGGATTCCGATGTTGCTGAGGCGCTGCACTAGGGTGCGGTGGCAGACAGTATTGAACGCTGCGGAGAGGTCCAGGAGGATGAGGGCCGCTGTTTCCCCGTTGTCGAGCAGGGCTCGGATGTCGTCCGTGGCTGCGATGAGGGCGGTCTCGGTGCTGTGGTTGGCTCGGAAGCCGGACTGCGAGTGGTCGAGGGATCCGTTCGTCTCGAGGAAGGCGGCAAGCTGTCTGTTGACGGTCTTCTCGAGGACTTTGGCAGGAAAAGGGAGGAGCGAGATGGGGCAGTAGTTCTTGAGGTCGGTGGGGTCTGCAGATGGTTTCTTCAGGAGGGCGCTGAGTTCGGCATGCTTCCAGCTCTCCGTGAAGGTGGCGGTGTTGAAGGAGCAGTTGATGATGTCCCGGATTTGGGGTGTGATGACGGAGTCGGCCTTGTTGAAGACGTGGTGGGGGCATGGGTCGATTGGTGATCCGGAGTGGATGGTGTTTATCGTGTGGATGATGTCTTCGGTGCTGACCCGGGTCCAGGCGCGGAGGGTGGTGGTGGGGGGCTTTTGTTCGGTGGTTGGGTGCGTGGTCTGTGCGCCAAACCTGTTGTGTATGTCGGCGATCTTGCTGTGGAAGAACGAGGCGAGGGAGTCGCAGAGGTCTTGTGAGGGAGTGATGTCGTTGTTTCCGGCGCTGGGGTTGGAGAGCTCTTTGACGATGCTGAAGAGTTCCTTGCTGTTGTGTGCGTTGTTGTCTAGTCGTTCCTTGAATGCTGTCTTCTTGGTGGTGTGGATCAGCTGGTGGTGTTTGCGGGAGGCGTGCTTGAGGGCGGTCATGTTGTCTGTAGTCGGGTCTTTGCGCCAGGCTTTCTCAAGGGTACGGCAGTTCTTCTTGGAGTTCTTGAGATAGTCGTTGAACCAGGAGGCTTTCTTGCTGCCGGGCCTGCTGGGATGGTTTTTCAGAGGTGCGAGGTCGACAGCGCAGTTGGTGATCCACTGTGTTAGGTTGTTGGCTGCTTGGTTGGAGTCCGTTGAGCTAGCGGGAGGGTTCTGGCTTAGTGATGTGGTGAGCTGGTCGGTGGTGATCTTGTTCCAGCTCCTGCGGGGAACCTGTTGCGGGTGGTGGTGAGTCGTGGTCCTTCTGAAGCTGAAGTGGACGCAGCTGTGGTCTGTCCAGTGGAGTCCGGTGCAGTGGCTGAAGGAGATTTACTTGCTGGAGGAGAAGACTGGGTCAAGCGTGTGTCCGGCGTAGTGGGTGGGGGTGTTCATCAGTTGCTTGAGTCCGAGGTTGTCTAGGTTGTCCAGCAGGGTGGTGGTGTTGCTGTCGTCGTTATTCTCCAGGTGGAAGTTGAGGTCCCCTAGGAGGATGAAGTCAGCGGAGGAGAGGGCGTGTGGGCTGATGAAGTCTGCGATGTCTTCGCTGAATTGTGTGCGAGGTCCTCGGGGTCTGTAGATGAGGGGTGCCTCTGAGTGTGGTCTTGGGGTCGGTGTGTATCTGGAAGTGAAGATGTTCGGCGGCTGTGAGGGTGTCGTCGGAGTTGGTCGTGATGCGGATGGTGTTCTTGTGGACGATGGCGATGCCTCCTCCTGTCTGGTTGACGCGGTCCCTCCGAGTGATCTTGTATCCGTCCGGGATGGCGATGGCGATGTCGGGAGCTGAGGAGGTGTTTATCCATGTTTCCGTGAGGAAGGCGACGTCTGGAGATGTGGTGCCAAGCAGGTTCCAGAGTTCCACGGCGTGTCTGTGGACGGAGCGGGTGTTGAGCAGGATGCAGTTCAGGTGGTTGCTGCTGGTGCTCGGCTTGGCGGGTGCGGTTCAGGTCCGGATGCAGGAGAATTTGCAGGATTGGCAGGTGAAGGGTCCGTGGGTGCGTCTTGGGGTGGCTCGGTAGCAACGGGGGATCCGGCCGGTGTTGAGTGCGTTGAGGGTGGCGGCGGCGTAAGTCCGGCGGGTGGGCTGGCGTCTGCGGGGGCCAGGGGTTCTGGCGCTAGGCCCGGGCCAGGCGCAGACGGGCTTGCCTTTGGCGCGCCTTCGGTGCACCATCAGCGCGCCCGCTGCACGTGGACGCTGCGCATACGCGCTGATTCTGCCATAAATGGAGAGTGGGGGGGTGGAGGGAGGGAGGAGCAGCTGGAAGGTGGGAGCGGGGTGGCGAATGGGAGAGGGGAGAGGGACCAGATGGAGAGAAGGCGGGCCGCGGGGAGCAGTGGCGGGGAGCGGGCTGGAGCAGCGGGGAACGGCGGCAGAAGCGCTGGAGGGCTGAATACAAACAAAGGCAGGGGGGCTAAAAAACAGCGGACAAGAAACGGGGGCACAGCTCAAGTACAGAGACACTAACCAGGGGGCTAAACACAGCGGACAAGGAACGGGGGTACAGCACAAGTAAAAGGAGAGCAGAAGTCCCAACAATGATCAGGGGTACAGCGGACAAAAAAACGGGGGCACAGCAGAAGTACAAGGACAGCAGAAATACAAACACAGTCAGGGGCACAGCGGAAAGCAAGGCGGGAAACGAGCAGGTGGTGGCGGCAGGGGGACCGGGTGACCTCAGGAGGGGCCACGCGGCGGGTTGAGCGACCAGCACTGACGAGGTCAGGCTAGGTCACAAAGAGAAGGAGGGATAGGGAAGGAGAGAGAGGGAAATACAAGTGAGTGAGAGGGAAATAAAGTGAGAGAAAGGGAAATAGAGTGAGGGAGAAGGAAACCGATAGAGAGAGGGAGACAGAGGGAATGAGCGAGAGGGAAGGAGAGAGAGGGCGACAGAAGGAAGGAGGGGGAGGGAAGGAGAGAGAGGGAAATAGAGTGAGGGAGAGGGAAATAGAGTGAGGGAGAAGGAAACAGAGAGAGGGAGACACAGAGAGAGAGTGAGACAGTCAGGGTGAGTGAGACAGAGGAAGAGAGGGAGTGAGACAGTCCGAGTGAAAGAGACAGAGTGAGAGAGTCAGAGTGAGTGAGACAGAAGGAGACAGACAGAGAGAGAGAGAGGGAGAGGGAGAAAGAGAGGGAGGGAGAGATAGAGAGAGAGAGAGAGGTGTGTGTATGCCGGGTCTGGTGGCTCAGTGGACGAAGGCGTCCGCTGCAGGGACCTGTGATCAACCTCATGATCACAATTTTTTTTTTTGCTCTAGCCCCGCCCCATTCCCCACTGACCCCCACCCCCCCACCCCGGTGCGGCCCTCGGACACAAACCACACTGTAAATTTGGCCCCCGAGAGAAAGTTTGTGAGTACCCATGTTCTAATGGGACCAGATCCAGGAGTCATTAGGCTACTGTAGTGAGCATCTTTCAGCTGCTTAATAGCAAAGTTCGTATTCTGGCGATCCAGCAGACCCCTGAAAAAAATATCTGTTAAGCCACTTGAATTTAAAAAAAAGTTAAAGAAATTGTACAGTTCAAACGAATAAAGGTGGTTATACAAGATACACCACTTTAGGAAGCAGCGAAGCACAGCATTGTGGTTAACTGGAGATGAACTTTGATGGGCAGGTGAAGGTTGCATTCAGAGAGTTGATTTGATGATTATTTCTAGGGAACAAAACAATTCTGGCTGAAGAACGAGGCGGGTCTGAGGTGTGATAGGAGGAAGATATTTTGATGGGCAGGTGAAGGTTGCATTCAGGGACTTGATTAGATGATTATTTCTAAGTAACAAAAAACACTGGCTGAAGAACGATGCAGGCCTGAGGTGTGATTGGAGGACTATGCTTTGATAAAACTGGACAAGCCTGCAAAGGCAAAAAGCCATATTCTAGTTTACAGGTCATGTGTAACCTGCGATTGTTGTTTGTTTTGGAAAGGGAACTGCATTATAGCCCTATCGAAATATTTATGTAGGGGCCTTTTACACTGACACTTTTTAAAATCCTTTGCATTGCTTATAATGTTTGCCCTTTTAAAGGTTACATAAAGTTTGCATTAGCTTATTTAAACATTACCTTTTCATGTTAGACACTGTCACTGTAATTCTAGTCAATTGACTACAATTGATATGTATACATAATTAACTGCAAAACATTTTCTTGATCACCCCTTCATTTTTCAGGAGGATTTGACCTGGAAGTTAAAGGCTGGGGCGGCGAGGACGTCCACCTGTACAGGAAGTATTTGCGCGGGGAACTCATGGTGATCCGGACGCCAGTGCGCAGTCTCTTCCACTTGTGGCATGAAAAGCATTGTGCTGATGAGCTGACTCCTGAGCAGTACCGCATGTGCATCCACTCCAAGGCAATGAACGAAGCCTCGCATTCGCACCTTGGTATGCTGGTTTTCCGAGAGGAAATTGAAGCCCACCTTCATAAGCAAGCTTACAGGACTAACAGCCACACTGACCGCTGAAAAGTGCAACCTTTCTTCTATTGAAACAAACACCGTAAAGTCCAACAAAAGGCTGCCCAGCCAACCTCTTCAGAGTTGCAACAGTTGCCTTGACATTTTTTCAGGGCATCACGAATCTTCCAAGCAATGCTTTGCCCTCATTGCTGTCATGGCTTCCGTCTCAAACAGATGACTTTGATGCCATGTAAAATGGTGGTTGGGGATTAATTCAGGGAAAAGAAAAAAATTACCCCATGAAAAATTCAGGAAACCGCAATTTACTTTTGATGAAAAATTTAGATTTTAAAATTTAAAAAATATATATTTTCATTTTTTATTTTGCCAGTAATCATTATTTCTGGTCTTTTGCCAGTTGGTCACTGTTTTGTTGCAATGCCTGCAAGATTGTAGTGGCTCACTTTGCAACACTTAGGCGGCAAATGAGTAATAAACTACTGTATCTTGGGAAAGTGTAGCACCCGAGTTTTGGCTTTCTGAGCATGTTTTGTTTTTAGTTGAACTTTTGGACGCCCATAACTGCATTTTTAGATAGAATATAAAAGTGCATACGTCTTTGAAGTACACAAACTTTTCATGGCTCTCTCACATATGATGTTATAGCAGGTCTCTTGTACTGTAGCATAAAAGACCGTTGCATCTGGCAAAACAGGGTCTCCACATATCCACTCCTTTTCATGCTTTTCTTGGTATCGTAAACATTTATGGGAGGTTCTTCCAGTTTCTTAGGTTGTTAGTTTCCAGCTTTGCACTGAGGGCTCCCACAAGCAGACAGAGGACAAAATGTTTTTTTCCGGCAAAAGGTTCTTTTATGGCAGCTGCATAGTCTACCTGAAATGGATGTCGGTGGGGATTATCAGCTAGATTCATCAAGCATTTTTGCGGGCGCAAACGGTGCGAATCGCTGAATTTGTCTGTTTGCGCCAGCAAAAATGCCATTTGGAATTCATCAATGGGTCATGAACTCGCAATTTGAAAAATCGCAAAAAATTGCGATTTTTCAAATTGCGATCGCATTTAAGGAATCTCAATTTGAGATTCCTTAAATGCTATTCATGAACCATTAAAAAATTGCGATTTCGTTATTTTTTGCCGCTATTTACCGCGAAGTCCGACTTCGTGGTAAATAGCGAAAACTGAGAAAAATGCACTTTTGTGCATTTTTCTCAGTTGTATGTTACACGCACACATGTCCTTTAGACGTGTGTGTGCTCAACATAAGTCTACATTTTCATTTCAGGGGTGCTACAGGGTGTCCTTTGGACCCAAGTAGAAGTATAGAGGGAAAGAAAAACTAGGACGCCCTCCACTCAGTAAATCATCAAAATACAAATGTCCTAGTGTTCAAGGCAGTTCTCATCTATTGATCTGCAGACTTCACTAGTTGTACACGAATTACACCAGAATTCGCTTCTTATAGAGATTTAGAGTAGGGGATGTCTCAGTCTATTGCCGTTATAAAAACAGCCCAACTCTGATCACCAAATTTAGACTAACACAAAACCCACAAAGGCGAGATGGCACCTCACGGGCGCACCACCAATGGGACCCCTGGCTGGTACTCACCAGGATGGCCCTGTTCTCATCATTGGTGCCATCAAGCCGTAACGGAAACGTGTCTTAAACCCAAAGAAAAGACAGTGAGTGGTGCAGTGGACACAAATTATATGTGACAAAACGTACAACATTAAACACTTAACATATAATCTACTGTGCAACCAGGACAAAAAACTTTACTCGTGTTCCTTTCTTGTTGCATACAGTACACATATAGACATTAAAAAAGGAGGATGTGAATACTACCAATCGATTCACACCCTACTTACAGCCGACATGTTTCATGAATCCTTAATAATCGCTATTAAGGACTCGCAAAATGGTGATTCTGGCTGTAAGTTCCTTGTAACTGGAGTCAAATTGCTTGCTATTGATAAACGCTGAAGATTTGCTCCATTATTTGAAAGGTCGGCAGAGTCCTAGCCTATTTTAATTTGCAAAGTGAGTACAGTATGCTAAAAAATTGTAAAAAATATGGATTTTAAAATTTAGATTCTGCAACAGACTTGCTAGCTTCTGCCCTATGTTCTAGTAGCACACATTTAATGAAGTGTGCCGATCAGTAGCACTAGTAGCACCAACTAAAGCCAGAGCTCTATTGTGGTTGCTGCTTAATCTGAACAGGCCCTTTAAAGTTAAATAAATACTGTATGCATGAACTTTCAGTGCTAGAATGTGTCTGTTACAACCAGATGATCATAGGTATAAATTGAGAGCTTTATGTTGTCTTCTAAAACTATGTTTTACTCCAAACAGTAGATTGTGTGATGGTCTGACTTTAAATATTATATTATTTTGAGCTGATAGTGGACACAGGTGTCCAATATCCCATGGAGAATTTGGCCCTAAAAGTTGGTTTTCCAGTTTGGGCTCTTCTCAAACTGAAGCCTGGATACTTAACGTGCATTGGTTTGTGGACTGTGTGTTCAGACTATTTAGACATGTTTCAAACCTTTCAATATGGAGCGGTGGTGTTAATGAGAACTGGTCAGAGTTGAGTTTTATATGAAGAGGTGAGGTTACAGCATTTTCACAGCCCGTTTGATGGGCGATATTAAATAAAACACGATTGTGCACTTGGAGAACTGTCTGAGCTGACCATCAAAAGCAGTTGAAGAAAATTAGACCAAGAATTCTTTTTGGCTTGATTCGGTGCAGTCATTTCCTGGTTCAGAGAGGACGAGCCCTCACAGAAAGACTTGACCAGTGCCACAAACATTCTTGTTATTTTTTAAAGGTATGTGTTTAAAAGCAAATTCACCATGGTTCTTTAGTGCGATGTAAAAAATTAAGAAAAAAAATGAAAGACAAATTCTTATATTTTCATATGACAATGTAAAAAGGAAATATCCCCCAGAAGGGTGCATAAAAAGGACGCCTTGACCCTCGCTGAGATTTGTAGGGCTCCTCTGTATTTGTAAAGCAGGCACTCCGTTGTCCTAGTGAAGAAGAAATGTTTTGATAATACAGGAGAAATATCCAGTTGGAGAAGAAGAGACATCGGCGGTGGGAAGACGAGATTGTCTTAAGTAATTTTGCTCTGTGCAAGGTGTATGTTTCTTTTGTGTTTGCCTATGTTCCTAGGCATCGTGGCCTGACTGGTAAATCCGCTAAACCTATAACAAATGCATTTTGACTACAATAAAAATGAGCGTTAAATGTAGGTAACCAAGTACAGAATGGTAACGCATATGAACAAAAACATTAATGTATTTCAGTTATATTTTCTGCCTGGGCTCAGTATTGTAAATACCAATTCATACCTTATGCTATTAAAGATGATGGAAATATTGTCAAATACCAATATTTGGAAAACAGCCTGGGCTTCATTACTCTCATTTCTTCTTATATTTATCCTTGGAAAGTAGACTGATGTTTCAAAGATAAACCCCAGTGAAGTTGATTTACTTTGTCCCACATTGTCTCCTCTTATTCCCTCAATAAGAACCTCCCGCTGCGCGTGTAGGTAGTATCAGACACTTGCATAAGACTGAGAGACCTCCCTTTGGTCTGCAAACATTTCTGACAAGCACTGAGTTCGATTGATCATGGGAGAACGTAATACAGGACTTCAGTCCAAGGTCTTTGCTGCCTAAATGGCGGCCTTGGGTTTTTCTGATTTGTGACAACCTTAGCTATATCCCCTTTCCTCAGCTTTTACTAACATCAGCTCCTGTAATCCACCCACTCTTACACGATACTGCCGAATTTGTTAATAGGGAAGATATAAAATCACGTTCTGCAAGAAAGTAGCATTCAATAACCTACTTCAGCAATACGTTTTATTATATTAGATACAGAACTGTTTATTTTAGAAAATATTGTGGTTAGTGTGTGTTTCCGCTACCATGCATGCTAATTCTTAGCTTAGCAGTTTTTTATATATTTTTTAACTTAGTTAAAAAAATTAGGCCTTACAGCAACATTTGTTTAATTTGAGACGACTAAATTTGTATACATAAAAGGACTCTGGCGGTACAGATATTCCACCCCCTTTTGTAAATCGATTTTGGCCACTATAGGTGTGGCAGGGTATACTCAGACATGAGTCCCTTTCTCACTGCTCCATCAGGATTCAAGCAAGCCGGGCCGAAGAGGCTGAAATGCCAGAAACCGGTCCCCGGTAGCTTGCCTCCTTTCTGGTAAAGAATTGGCTTGGTAGTTTAGTCTGCCCTGTTCCCATGATGCACTGGGCCAGGGACAGACTGATTTGCATATAGCCAGGTTCTGAGCTGGGATGGGGCAGTGAGATAAATAACGGTGATGGATCAAGCCCTGATCTCTGGACTGGGTAAGAGTGGTCTGCTCAATTCAGACACTCTGTTCATCACCACCCCCTTTTGTAAATCGATTTTGGCCACTATAGGTGTGGCAGGGTATACTCAGACATGAGTCCCTTTCTCACTGCTCCATCAGGATTCAAGCAAGCCGGGCCGAAGAGGCTGAAATGCCAGTAACCGGTCCCCGGTAGCTTGGCTCCTTTCTGGTAAAGAATTGGCTTGGTAGTTTAGTCTGCCCTGTTCCCATGATGCACTGGGCCAGGGACAGACTGATTTGCATATAGCCAGGTTCTGAGCTGGGATGGGGCAGTGAGATAAATAACGGTGATGGATCAAGCCCTGATCTTTGGACTGGGTAAGAGTGGTCTGCTCAATTCAGACACTCTGTTCATCACCACCCCCTTTTGTAAATCGATTTTGGCCACTATAGGTGTGGCAGGGTATACTCAGACATGAGTCCCTTTCTCACTGCTCCATCAGGATTCAAGCAAGCCGGGCCGAAGAGGCTGAAATGTCAGAAACCGGTCCCCGGTAGCTTGGCTCCTTTCTGGTAAAGAATTGGCTTGGTAGTTTAGTCTGCCCTGTTCCCATGATGCACTGGGCCAGGGACAGACTGGTTTGCATATAGCCAGGTTCTGAGCTGGGATGGGGCAGTGAGATAAATAACGGTGATGGATCAAGCCCTGATCTTTGGACTGGGTAAGAGTGGTCTGCTCAATTCAGACACTCTGTTCATCACCACCCCCTTTTGTAAATCGATTTTGGCCACTATAGGTGTGGCAGGGTATACTCAGACATGAGTCCCTTTCTCACTGCTCCATCAGGATTCAAGCAAGCCGGGCCGAAGAGGCTGAAATGCCAGAAACCGGTCCCCGGTAGCTTGGCTCCTTTCTGGTAAAGAATTGGCTTGGTAGTTTAGTCTGCCCTGTTCCCATGATGCACTGGGCCAGGGACAGACTGATTTGCATATAGCCAGGTTCTGAGCTGGGATGGGGCAGTGAGATAAATAACGGTGATGGATCAAGCCCTGATCTTTGGACTGGGTAAGAGTGGTCTGCTCAATTCAGACACTCTGTTCATCACCACCCCCTTTTGTAAATCGATTTTGGCCACTATAGGTGTGGCAGGGTATACTCAGACATGAGTCCCTTTCTCACTGCTCCATCAGGATTCAAGCAAGCCGGGCCGAAGAGGCTGAAATGCCAGAAACCGGTCCCCGGTAGCTTGGCTCCTTTCTGGTAAAGAATTGGCTTGGTAGTTTAGTCTGCCCTGTTCCCATGATGCACTGGGCCAGGGACAGACTGATTTGCATATAGCCAGGTTCTGAGCTGGGATGGGGCAGTGAGATAAATAACGGTGATGGATCAAGCCCTGATCTTTGGACTGGGTAAGAGTGGTCTGCTCAATTCAGACACTCTGTTCATCACCACCCCCTTTTGTAAATCGGTACAGATATTCCAGCATGGTTTTTAAAGATTCCTTGATAAGTGCACTTGTTTCCTGAACAGAGGGCAGCCAACTTATAGGCTTGCCTGCTCTTTGTGTAGAACGGTATTGCTGGTTCGCAGTGATCTATTTGTGTATCTAGTCTTTTTATGTCTAAAGTAAGCCAAAACCATTTGATTTTACTAAAATTATAAATATATAATGTCTTTAAAGAGGGTTTCTGCCAGCCCCCTTCATCCACGGGTCTGTTGAAGCGTCATTCACATTTTTCTTCCGACTCCCAGTACAACATAAACAGCCTGAGACAGTGGGTCAGCCTACTTCGGCCATTAGCTAAATTCACTGTTACTTGCAGCATTCTGTTCTTTCAAAAGGAGCACACCTGCACACAAAGTAGTCAGTTCCCTTTAGTGCCAGAGGATACTGTGGCAATTTGGGATTTTTGAGACCAAACATATTTTTGCTAGTTCATTTTATTTTAGAATACTGGAGGCCTGGCAGCTCCTTCAACAACAAGCATTACAAAAACCATGTCAAAACAAATGAACATTGACAAAAAGGCTGGGGGCCACCACCAGATGTATTGACTTTTCCTTTGAATGTTCTTTTTTGGTTGTTGGATCAACGGAGCTCATTCTAATTGTCTTTTCTCAAAATGTATTTGTGTGATGCTGTATTTTGGTTTCTTTTATATATTACACAACTTTCAAAATACCACATGTTGTACATGTAATCTGAAAAAGAAACGTTAGTGATAGATTCCTTACCTTAGAATATCCCCAAGCGTCCGACTGGATCCGGAAATTTTTTGCGTAGCAGTACCCTTGCGCGTCGGTAGGTGTCGTCTGCGGCTCCACGTCCGTCGTCGGCGTAGTCGGCGCCGTGATGACGTCGTCTGAGTACTTATACGCCGCCTCCGCGTGCTGACGTCAGTTCTTCTTTTTTCCGCGCCAGCAGCGCAGATCCGGAAAAAGTGGTACCGTAGTCACTTTTTGACTAACCTTTTTTGAGATCTTTTTGATCAATCTTAGAGTCTTCGACTCTGTTCGGTGCCGATAGGATTCCAGGTTTCAAGCCTTGTGGGGACTGCGACCGACTGATGTCGGTCACCGACCCTCACCGTCGGTGCCTCCACTGTCTCGGCGTCAATCACGACGACGAGGCCTGCTCCGACTGTCGGCCCTTAACCTCGAAAGCTAGGCGGGAGCGGTCCCGCAAGCGGCTCAAGCTCCGGCAGTAGGCCCCGCGCCGTGAGAGGTCCCGGTCCGGACAGAGGTCGAGGGACCGGTCGCGGGGCGGAGCCATCACAGCGCCGGGAGTCGACATCACTCCTCAGGTTCAAAGTCGTCGTCAGGTAAGCACAAGAAGTCGAAGAGACTTCATTGCTCTTCCGACTCCCCCAGACGCTCGCGCAATGCGGCCGGGGGTTCGGGTGATACCGCCCACGCGGCTCCGTCGGAGTCGCGGGCGTCGCGACCTGCCCCATACCCTTCGGTCCTTGGGCAGCAAGCAACGCCGGAGGAGATCGAGCGCTTCCTCATGGCCATGAGGTCCCTCACTCCTCCGGCAGGTTCTGCGGCACCGCAGGGCCCAGCGGACCCATCTGGGGTCCTAGCGGGTCGGGTGCTTCGGCCCCGACGCCGGCGCGTGCTTCGGCCCCGACGCCTTCGGGCCTGGCGTCGCAGGGCCCCACTGGATGCGCTTCCGGATCGTCGCCGGTCGACCTGGCGACCTCACCGGCGCCGGTTCCACAGGTGTTACCTCCGGCGCCGTCCTCGGGCAGCCCCATCCCCAATACCTCCCTCCACCTGGTTCCAGCGCCGGAGCGGCGCCGCTGGGCGCCGCTCTCGACGCCGCTTGAGGAGTTATACTCCAATGAACCGGCCCCATCATTTGTCAACCCTGAGTCCCAGGAGATGGGTGATGGGAAGGAGTATTGGGAGGGGTCTGAGGACCCTCTGACACGTGAGTGTCAGTCCCAGGAGGACTGGACAGGTGGACTTGGGGATGCCAGTGGTCTGGACACCTCTCCAGACACTGGTTTTGTCTCGCCTCCTAGCATGGCTACGGAGGAGGGGGCGACCTTCAGTGTGGTGTTGATGCCTTGAGCTCCCCGTCGCGGCCGTGAGGACTAATCTCCTCACTGAGGTCCTTAAACCGCAGTCAAGCTCAACTGAGCCTCTGCTGCCGTTTAATGAGACCTTGACTGACGTTCTTTTGGGCTTCCAGGCCCGCTACAGGTCAGCCTTACCAGCGCCCCAGGATATTCACGAAAGTGTTGGCGGTGGTCGTAGCTCATCTGCACAGGTTAGGGTTTTCAGTCTTCCCCTACCTCGACGACTGGTTGTTGAAGGCGGGCTCGCCCCAGACAGTCGTCAGTCACCAGACGACGGCGGATCTCCTGCACCTGCTGGGGTTCTCCATCTACGTGCCGAAGTCACACCTGTGTCCCTCTCAAAAGCTCCTCTTCATCGGAGCGGTTCTCGGCTCGGCGCAGTTTCGGGTTTATCCCCCCGAGCAGCGGGTTTGGGATATTCAGGCTCTGATTCCGATCTTTCAGCCTTTATCCTGAGTCTCGGTCAGGTTGACCCTGTGGCTTCTGGGGCTGATGGCTTCCTGCATCCTTCTGGTGCATCACGCCCGTTGGCGGATGCGGGCTCTGCAGTGGGACCTGAAGTTTTAGTGGGCCCAGCATCAGGGCAACCTGTCCGACCATGTCCTGATCTCGGAGGGCACTGCGAGACAGCTGCAGTAGTGGCTCACGGACCGCGATTGGGTCAGTGGCAGATCCCTCTCCCTCCCTCAACCGGAGCACGTAGTTATGACGGACGCGTCCCTCCAGGGCTGGGGAGGCCACATGGGAGAGGCTGAGATCAGAGGCCTCTGGTCTCCGGAGGAGTCCCGGCTCCATATCAACCTTTTGGAGCTGCGGGCGATTCGTCTTGCACTGAAGGCATTCCTCCCCTCTGTCTGAGGGAGAGTAGTGCTGGTGTTCACGGACAACACCACTGCCATTTGGTACTGCAACAAACAGGGCGGGCGGGGTCTTGGACCCTATGCCAGGAGGCTCTGCGCCTCTGGCGATGGCTGGAACATCAGGGCGTGACCCTGGTGGTCCAACATCTGGCAGGTTCTCTGAACGCCAGGGCGGACAAACTCAGCCCTCGGTGCATGATGGATCACGAATGGCATCTGAACTCGGACGTGGCGCAAGGCCTCTTTCAGCAGTGGGGAGAGCCTTGGTTAGATCTATTAGCCACAGAAGAGAACGCACAATGTCATCAGTTCTGCACGTTGGAATTTCCAAGGCGACACTCGCTCGGAGACGCTTTTCGTCGCGAGTGGAGTTGCGGTCTGTTGTACGCCTTTTTGCCTATACCACTTCTGCCCAGAGTGTTGAAGAAGATCAAACGCGACCGAGCCCAAGTCATTCTTGTGGCTCCGGACTGGGCACAAAGGTACTGGTATCCCGAGCTACTCAGTATGTCAGTCGATCCCCTGGTTCGTCTGCCTCTTCAGGAGGACCTTCTGTCGCAGCAGCAGGGGACGGTCGGTCCTCCACCCGAACCTGTCCAGTCTCCACCTCCATGCTTGGAGATTGAGCGGCGACAGTTGAGGCCATTTGACTTGCCTCCTGAAGTCTGTAATCTCATTCTGGCGGCCAGGCGGTGTCAGGAATTAAGTTTTTAAAAAGTCCAGATTACGTTCCTCAGGAGCAGTACCCAAAAGCCCACCTGCTGGAAGGTGGGCTTTTGAGTACTTTTTGGGCCGACTCTGCACTTAGTAAGTTCTGCAGAGGATCGAAGTGGCTAGACGAGGGGAGGTAAGGGAGGGTACTGCGGGGTGGGAGATCTGGAACGAGAAGAAAATAAAACTACTGGAACTCTGGAACTCCTATGTGCTACCAGCTACTACTTCTTAGATGGGTTGATTCCAGTACCTAAAGAAAGATTATCTTATAGACGGAATTACATAAGTTACTTCACTTTGATTAGCTTCCATCTAAACTATACCCAAAATAAGAATTGGAGATTTAACACAAAAGACTAATATTTGAGATCAGATTGCTTTTCATAAACCCAAAGTATAGTCATCAAGTAATACTGATTTAAATATGTCCTTTCAACAGATCATTGCATTTTGCGCATGCAATTTTGTAGCAAGTCATAGATCGGGTTCAAGCATAAGAAAATCTGCAATGTAATGAACAATCCTAATCAAACATTGTCAAGTATTATAGTAAGGTGCTTATTTAAACCAAACATCTCTTTGTAGACTTCTGTGAATGACCAAAACTTCAGAAATAACCTTTGCCCCCTTAATTGCAGAATGCAAAGTTCACTTGCGATTCTAGAAAGGCTTTGTTAAAATAATTGTCAGCTTTTTAGACTTCTAATAGTTCAAGTCTTGAAACTGCAGTGTTCGGATAATAAAAATGCTTCCAAATATCAGCTGCGTAATGAAATGCAATTTGAGACGCTTCGAGGAAATGAACCAGCCCGGATACTTGATCTTGAGGCAAACAAAAAAAACAAACAGAAAAGGATGGATCCTACCTGCAATTTCTGCAAGCGGATTTTCGTGGTAGAGCACTACCATAAATCAGGAACTGTAGCTGAAGGTCTCAGGACTCGATTCAGGGACATGCATGACGATCGCAGAACAGGGCCGGAACAAGACGTCTTCTCTTCCAGAAGATCCTTAATAATCCACACAGCTTCCAGGGCGTGGCACCCTTTATAGTTCTGTGTTCAGCTACCGTGCTGCAAAGGGACAAAAGACTGCAAGCAGCATTCAAAAGGAACCAACAAGCATTGACGCATTAGCAGTTCCAAACAAGCATTGGCATAGTATTCAAGACTACAGTTCCAAACAAGCATTGGCATAATATTACAAACAGCAACAAGCATTGGCATAACAGGGTGTACAATAATACAGAGTGCTGAAGTGTGACCACTATGAAATACAATGATAGGACACAGAAGCCAGAGAGGCAAAGAGGCAAAGACACAGATCCTGACAGTGCCCCACAACAAAAACAGAGACACCCTCCTTTGACAGTTATGATACTGCGTCTGGATGCTTAGCATGGAACTGTCGTACCAAACTGGGAGCATGAACATTTTCCTGGGACACCCAGGAGTCTTCTTCGGATCCGTAACCTTTCCAAGACAGTAAATACCATAACTTCCCCCTGATTCGTTTACTGTCTTTAATACAACAAACCTCAAATTTCTCTTGATTGTTAATCTGTATTGCAGGAGGACGAGCTCTTCTTTTTTCAGTAGCTTGCTTCAACAAGGAGGCGTGAAATACTGGATAAATCTTCATGGATTTTGGAAGGAGTAATTTGTATGTTACAGGATTTACTCGTTTAACACTTTTGTAAGGTCCGATATATTTAGGATGGAATTTATAACGTTTTCTGAACTGAACATTTTTTGTAGAAAGCCAAACCTCGTTCCCAACTTTGAGGTCTGGGCCCTTTCGCCTTTTCCTATCAGCAAATTTTTTATATGCAGTTTTAGCTTTCATAACGTTTCTTCGTAATGTCTCAGTGACACGATTCATGTCTTGGAAATGCGAATCCAAGGATGGTATATTGTTTTTTTGTTGAGCCAATAGTAATGGCGAGAAATGTGGATGTCGACCATACACAGCAAAAAACGGTGAAATTCCAGTGGAAGAATTCTGTAAATTATTGAATGCGAATTCTGCTTTCCACAAAAGTGTCGTCCAGGACCCTTGCTTCTTGAACAAAAAACATCTTAAATACTGTTTCAAGACCTGGTTGACTCGTTCCGTTTGCCCATCCGTTTCAGGATGAAAACTTGTAGATGCGTTGCTTTTAATGTTTTAGTGTCTCACACCAGGTCTTCCAAAACCGTGAAATAAATTGTGGACCCCGGTCAGAAGTGATAGACCGAGGAAGTCCATGCAAACGTACCACATGTTGTAAGATGAGTTGTACAAGTTGAGAAGAAGTAGGAAGTTTTTTGCAAGCAACAAAATGAGCCATTTTAGACAGACGATCTACAATTACAAGAATGGTAGTCATTCCTTGATCTTCCTGTAGATCGGTAATGAGGTCCATTGCAATGTCCTCCCACACTTGAGTTGGTGTAGGAAGAGGAAGTAAAAGGCCTTTTTGCTCCCATGTTCTCCCTTAGCCTCCCTTAGCCTGAGCACAAATGTCACAAAATTGAATAAAAGAAACCACATCTTTTTTCCAGGTTGGCCACCAGAAACTTCTCTGCACTAAGTCATTAGTTTTAGCGATTCCTGGATGGCCCGCTGATTGCCTGATATGACACCATTGTAAAACCTGCGTTTGTAACTTCTTGGTTGGAACAAACAGTAAGTTCGTGAAAAACGGTAGGTTTTGGTGGATAGACCTGTTAGGACCTTCTTGCGCCCAGGATAAAAGTTTAGGTATTGGCATGGCTTGTCTAATTTTTTGAAAGAAAGCATCTGATATTGTGGCACCAATGATTTGATTACTCGAATGCATGTTTGTAGGTTTGGAAATAAGAAGAGTCTTCTTGTATGAAGTCATATCGTGATAAGGAGTCTGCTTTGTTGTTCTTAGTGCCTGGTCTGAAAGTTATGATGAAATCAAATTCTGCAAAGAACAGCGTCCAGCAAAGTTGTCTTGGAGTCAGCGCCTTTGCACATCTTAAGAATTGTAAATTTCGGTGGTCCGTATAAACAATTACTGTATGTTTCGCTCCTAGTAAGTAGTGACGTCATTCTTTGAAGGCATAACGAATAGCTAAAAGTTCTTTTTCTGCTAATGTGTAGTTGGCTTCAGCAGGCAAAAACTTTCTTGACAGATAAGCAATTGGATGTAATTCATTGGTCTTTTGATCTTTTTGTGATAAGATCGCTCCTATTGCGAAATCTGAAGCGTCAGCTTCTACTATGAAAGATTTTTCAGTGTCCGGGTGTCGCAGAATAGGTGCCTGGGTAAATGTTTTCTTAAGAGTCTGAAAGGAAGATTCCGCGTCAAAAGACCAGATGAATTTCACGTTCTTTCTCAGCAACTGGGCTAAAGGAGTAGCCAAGGTCGATTTTTTTTTTTTTTTTTTTTTTTTTTTTTTTTTTTATTTATTTAATAAATTGACGATAAAAATTGGCGAACCCAAGGAAGCGTTGAATATACTTTCCTGAATTTGGTGTAGTCCAGTCAAGAACTGCCTGAATTTTCCTGGGAGCCATAGTGATACCAGATGGAGAAAGTATGAACCCTAAAAATTCAACTTTTGTTGTATGAAATTCACATTTTGACAATTTACAGAACAAACCATGGGTTCGCAAGGTATTTAAAATAGTTTTGACATGTTGCACATGTTCTTCAGTAGAAGAAGAAAAAATTAAGAGATCATCAATGTAAGCTATGACGAATCTGTCAAGATAATCCCGAAGGACATCATTAATAAAAAATTGAAAAGCGGCCGGGGCGTTGCATAATCCAAAGGGCATTACACAGTATTCAAACAAACCGAAGCGAGTTCGAAACGCCGTTTTCCACTCGTCGCCGGGCCTTATGCGCACTAAGTGGTAGGCAGATCGCACTTGGTCAAGGAGTACCGGGATCAAAGGCAGAGGGTACCGATTCTTAATGGTGATGTTATTAAGTGCCCTATAATCGATACAAGTGCGTAATTCTCCATTACTTTTAGGCACAAAAAAAGTGGTGAGGCTGCAGGAGATTTGGAGGGTCTAATGAAACCGTTTTTTAGAAATTTGTCAAGGTATTCTCGAAGATGTTGATTTTCTTGATCAGTTAGCGCATAAATTCTACTACAGGGTATTTTGTCTCCAGGTACTAGATCAATAGCACAATCGTAATCCCTATGTGGTGATAGAATTTCGGCTTTTTGTTCAAAAAAACATCCGTGAAAGACTCATAAATGGGTGGTAAGTCTATATCTTGTTCGGCGTAAGTTAACACATAAAGAGCTGAAGCATTGTGAAGAAAAGAACTTGCAGACTCTTTAGATTCTTGTTTAATACAAAAACATTCTTGTTTGCTCCAAAGAGATGCAAATTCAATAGAACTTTTAACCCAATCAATAGTAGGATTGTGTAAGGTTAACCAGGGTATGCCAAGAATTACTCCGAACTGAGGTGCATCAATCACATCAAAAGAAATGGTTTCTTGATGTTTTCCGTTATTGGTATCACAGATCATTAACAGAGATTGGGTACTATGGGTGATCATTCCAGAAGTTAACTGAGTCCCATCTACTGCATAAACTATTTCTGGTTTTGTTTTGGTGATTATTGGTATGTTTGACTTAGAAACAAGCTTAGTGTCGATAAATTTCCCGGTAGCCCCTGAGTCTACCATATCTGCTACCATTAATTGTTTTTGATTCGGTAATATGAACTGGACGTTTAAGGTAAGATGTGGCACAGATAACTGAAGAGTGTTTGCAACTGATTGTTCAGGATGAAATTGCCAACTCGAAAAAGTCTCCTGATCCAGTCTCAAGTTAGTAAGTATTCCGACTTGTTCTCTTTCTTGTCACGTGACCAAGGAGTGTTTGGCTTAAGAGGACAGTCTCTAACGAAATGGCCCTTCTTACCACAGTATAGGCAAAGACCATTTTTTCGCCGAGAGTCTTTTTCTTCGGAAGTTAAAGGTTTCCTCAAACTTCCAATTTCCATGGGTTGTCCGGTCTCTAAAGAAGTTGTGTGTGACTTGTCTTTGGCTCTAGTAAAAATTTAAACGTCCGTTCTTCTTTTATCACCTTTACGATCTGCAACCCGATGATCCAAACGAAGACTAAGAGCTATCAAATCAGCACAAGACCTTGGTTGAGGATCAATCGGTGCAATTAGGTCTTTTAGCTCATTTTTTAGTCCTTGATAGTATAAGGCTGCTCTTTTTGCATCAGGCCACTAGGGCTCTTCTGTGAGAAGTTGGCCTGATATATGATGTTTCCAATTCTGGAACCACCTTGTATCAGTCCAAACAATCCCCTATGGTGTCTGGTTGTAAGTCAACCTTATTAGACAAGCTATCTTAATGGTAGCATACACTAAGCAGCCTTAAAGGCTTAACTCAAGAGGTTGTGTTAAGCGAGCTGTTTTAGCAATCACAGTCCTGTAATACCAAATGAAAGGACACCACACAAGTATATATTATAAAAATATATGTATTTATTTCTAAATTAATCCCCGGTACTCTTTATGAGCAAAGGGGCACAAGTGTTAAATCAAAAGCACAGTATAACATACAAAGTTGCACAATTATGGATGAGGGCGGGTGGCCACTCAAACCATATATTAAAAAAGTGGTATAAGAGATACCAATTGAATAGTGGTTAGGCCTAGGGCCTAGGGAATCGCTGGGAGCAGTCGGGACTAGCAATGCTGAAGTCGGAAAAGCCAGCAGGATTCGGGTGCAGTGCTAAAAGCGCGGCTTGCACCAATGCAATGTCAATGGAGCATAAACGTTACACAAATAGAGTTTAAGGACACTTCCGCTGAACCTAGAAGAACCAAACTTTAGACACAGACCCTAGAGGTGTGTACCAGTGTGGGAACACTGGCGTTGCAATGTTACCTCACCCCCAGGAAGCAGGTGCATAGGGTCGAAGTGGCGTCGGGTTTTGACACGCAGGCTCTTGGTGCTTGAAGCTGAAGATGCTGCAGGCGATGTGAAGGAGAAGTGTCCGGTGTGATCCAAGGGTGGATCAGAGTAGAAAAGTACCTGAAAGCTGAGGGGACAGAGTCTGGGTCACTCAGCAGTGACCAGGGTGGAACCAGGACGGAACCAGGCAATGTCGGGCGCAATCAGGTGGTTGTCGAGGAGCTTCTCTCTCCTATGTCACGTGGGCTCTGGGGCATCTGCGACGTCCAGGAGCAGGTCACGATCTGTCCCACGCAGGCTATAACCGTCGGCGCAGTCGGCTTCAAGATTGGAGCAAACAACACTTGGCAAGAGCAATCCATGCAGGACCGGAAGATTGCTTCTCACTTGGACCAGGAGGGTCAGAGCGGGTGCTCCTTTTCAGAGGAGCTGGTGCAAGTCTGGAGCAACCAGAATCGCAAGTCGGTTTTCGGTTTTCGTCGGCACAGGGGCCACAAGCCAGCTGGCAAGTGACCGGGCCAACGCGTCGAGCCAAAGCAAGCAGAAGGGCCCCACGCAGCACTCATCGAGTGTAGAGGGGTGAGCTTCGGTGCAAGAGTGGCTCAGGGTTGGGGCTTCTCAAACCCCGGTGTACAGCTTCGAGGATCACTCGTGGGCTGCACGGTCAGCGTCTCGTGGTCTTTTCAAGATGGCGTGCCCCACGCTTCCGGTTGCCTCCGCGGGTCTCAGCTCTGCAGGGACTGTGGATCGGGCTGTAAGAAGGAAGGCAAGCTTGATCTCGTCGATCTCTGTCGCTCGACTTCCGGCGGGAACTGCAACAAAGCAGACGTCGAGGTGCTGGATGGTGCCTGTTTGCACAGGGTGGTCACTCCTTGACCACAAGGGAGATTCTTCAGTCTTCTACGTTGAGTAGGATGTCGAAGGGTCCAGAGTTTCGTTTCAAATGTTTCATCAGGATAATCTGAGTGCGTTGGCACTGCTCCCATTCTTATACCAATCTAGGGGGCTGGATTAACTGCTAGGTCCCCTCCTATGGGTGGGACCCAGGAAGAGGGTGGATACACCCCTTTCCCTTTGATCCAGGCCACGCTGGGACTGGGGCTGGGGCTGGTGTGCCCCAGAACCGGTTTGGCCGGATTATGCAAGGGGCAGCCTTGTGCTCCCCAGGCAGTGTCTGGTTTCTTTCAAACCTCCCTGCTACAATCCACTATCTCCTGTCTGGGGTGGTGTAACACCTCCCTGTGACAGGAAACCCTTTGTCCAGGCCTCCTCTGCTGAGTTTCGGTCGGCAGCAGGAGGTCAGACTTGTGTCTGTGGTAGAAGCATCCATTTTGTGACATGTCGTCTCCCTCTAGAGGGGTGGAATGCTACCCCAGTCGCCAGGACCGGCGAGGGGGTAGTATTCCAAATTGTATGACACCTTACACGACATGTTTTGATAAAGCCAAACCAAAGTTAACATATAACCGCGAGGCTTATAATGCAAGAGTATATGCTATGGCATTATCCCGGAACAGCTTAGGGAATTGGTCCCGACAGCTGCAGACAGGCTCAGCTCGTGCTAGAGCACCATCTCGCATAAAACCCAGCACTCTGCCTCCAGGGTTGTTAAGGCCTACCATAGGAGTGACTGATAGGTATATATGTGTCCAGTTAGGTTTAGATATAGGCATACTACATCTAAGCAAGGGGTGATTACACCACTTTGCCCCAGCTGAGTGATCAGCCAGTTGTGTCAATTTTAGATAGCCAGCCAGGGGTGGCAAAAGATATGCTGCAGCCCCTGGTAGGCCTTGGATGCACCTATGCCCTGGGCACCTATAGTGCTCTGTACAGGGGCTGATAAGGTGACCTAAGCCAATTTAGTTATGCACCTAGGGTACATGGAATCCATTTTTACAGAGAGAGCAGATAGCCTGGGGCCCTGATTAGCAGGGAACCAGGCCAACTAAGTCGAAAACCAGCTAAACACAAGGCAAAAAATCTGGGGTAACCATAGTCAGGTAGCCACCTTCCTACATCTGCCACTAAGCGATTGAACTGTGTGAGGTAGTGGATCAACTCCTTATTTCCCTGCTTCAATTCCAATAGTTCTCTATCTGCTGATCCAGTGATAGTCCGTCTATCAAAGATCCTTTTAAATTCTTGTTTGAACTGTATCCAGTTATATAATAAAGGATCATCAGATTGTACCAAAGGAACCGCCCACATTGCTGCATCTCCACTTAAGGAAGAGATCAAAAAGGCGATGCGGGATTGGGCGTCTGGAAAGGAAGCTGGTTTTACCATAAAATGCAATTGTACCTGAGTTAAAAATGTCTGATATTTGTTCGGCTCCCCAGCAAACCGTTCAGGTTGAGCTAAAGGAACTGACGTGGGTACTGTGACCGAAACTGACGGAGTGGAACCAGTTGCATGTGTTTGAGTCTGAGTAATTGGTTGCCCTGAGTCCAAACGTCTGTAATTGAGTGACTTTACTAGCTAAGGAGGCAGTTTCCCGTCTACTAGTGCTTAACTCCTTCTGCAGATTCCCTATCATAGCACATAGATCATTAATGGTGGCCATCTTTTGTGTACTGCTCGGGAGGAACAAAATTCTTGGGCGGATTATTCTGTCAGGAATTTAGTTTTAAAAAAGTCCAGATTACGTTCCTCAGGAGCAGTACCCAAAAGCCCACCTTCCAGCAGCTTCGACTCTGCACTTAGTAAGTTCCGCAGAGGATCGAAGTGGCTAGACGAGGGGAGGTAAGGGAGGGTACTGCGGCGAGGGAGATCTGGAACGAGAAGAAAATAAAACTACTGGAACTCTGGAACTCCTATGTGCTACCAGCTACTGCTTCTTAGATGGGTTGATTCCAGTACCTAATAAAGATTATCTTATAGACAGAATTACATAAGTTACTTCACTTTGATTAGCTTCCATCAAAACTATACCCAAAATAAGAATTGGAGATTTAACACAAAAGACTAATATTTGAGATCAGATTGGTTTTCATAAACCCAAAGTATAGTCATCAAGTAATACTGATTTAAATATGTCCTTTCAACACATCATTGCATTTTGCGCATGCAATTTTGTAGCAAGTCATAGATCGGGTTCAAGCATAAGAAAATCTGCAATGTAATGAACAATCCTAATCAAACATTGTCAAGTATTATAGTAAGGTGCTTATTTAAACCAAACATCTCTTTGTAGACTTCTGTGAATGACCAAAACTTCAGAAATAACCTTTGCCCCCTTAATTGCAGAATGCAAAGTTCACTCACGATTCTAGAAAGGCTTTGTTAAAATAATTGTCAGCTTTTTAGACTTCTAATAATTCAAGTCTTGAAACTCCAGTGTTCGGATAATAAAAACGCTTCCAAATGTCAGCTGCGTAATGAAATGCAATTCGAGCCGCTTCGAGGAAATGAACCAGCCCGGATACTTGATCTTGAGGCAAACAAAAAAAACAAACAGCAAAGGATGGATCCTACCTGCAATTTCTACAAGTGGATTTTCGTGGTAGAGCAATACCATAAATCAGGAACTGTAGCTGAAGGTCTCAGGACTCAATCAGGGACACGGATGACGATCGCAGAACAGGGCCGGAACAAGACGTCTTCTCTTCCAGAAGATCCTTAATAATCCGCACAGCTTCCAGGGCGTGGCACCCTTTATAGTTCTGTGTTCAGCTACCGATGCTGCAAAGGAACAAAAGACTGCAAGCAGCATTCAAAAGGAACCAACAAGCATTGACGCATTAGCAGTTCCAAACAAGCATTGGCATAGTATTCAAGACTACAGTTCCAAACAAGCATTGGCATAGTATTACAAACAGCAACAAGCATTGGCATAACAGGGTGTACAATAATACAGAGTGCTGAAGTGTGACCACTATGAAATACAATGATAGTACACAGAAGCCAGAGAGGCAAAGAGGCAAAGACACAGATCCTGACAGGCGGCCCTCCACTAAGTCGGTATACGCCTGCAGGTGGAACAGATTTGTGGCATGGTGCACAGCAAAGGCTGTGGATCCTCTCTCTGCCCCTCTTTCTGAGGTTCTTCTCTTCCTTCTTTCTCTTGCCCAGCAGGGCTCTGCTCTGGGCACTATCAAGGGCTACCTGTCTGCCCTTTCGGCCTTTCTAAGGCTGCCTGATCAACCATCTTTGTTCAAGTCCCCTATTGTAAATCGTTTTCTGAAGGGCATCACACACACGTTTCCACCTGTTCCCTTCATGATGCCTCAGTGGGACTTGAACCTGGTTCTTACTTTTCTGATGTGCCCTCTCTTCGAGCCACTTCACAACTGTCCTATCCGCCTTCTTACTCTGAAGACTGCTTTCCTGGTTGTCATCACCTCTGCCAGGAGGGTGAGTGAGCTCCCGGCTCTATCCCCTAAGCCTCCTTTCCTTTCTGTCCATCCGGACAAGGTTGTGTTGCGGACAAAACCCTCTTTCCTGGTCAAGGTAGTCACAGCCTTCCACATCGGGCAGTCCATCACCTTGCCCACCTTCTTTCCGCATCCCTCTAAAGAGGAAGAGCGGCTCCACCGTCTGGACCCAAAACGTGCACTCTCTTTCTATTTGGATCCCACACACCAGTTCCAGGTGGATGACTAACTCTTTGTTGGTTACGTGGGCGCTAAGAAAGGATGGGCGGTGCACAAACGGAACATCTCTCGGTGGATCGTGTTGTGCATCCAAGCGTGCTACTCTATGGCTAAAAAGGAACCTCCTGTTGGGCTGAGGGCCCGTTCCACTCTGGCCACAGCGACTACTACTGCCCTGGGCCGAGGAGTCCCCTTGCAGGACATTTGTCAGGCAGCTACGTGGGCCTCACTGCACACATTCGCAAGACACTATTGCCTGGACAGCCAAGTCCGGAGGGATGGCTTCTTTGGCCGTTCCGTCCTCCAGGACTTTCTGGTGTGATATTTGGTTCGCAGACCCACCACCGGGGTTGGTATTGCTGGGGTATCAATTCTAAGGTAAGGAATCTATCACTAACGTGTCTCTTTCAGTTGCACAAGTTACTACTTGTGTAACGATATATCTGTAAGAGACACCCATCCTTCCTGTTCTGCGAACAAATATCTAGAGTTAAGGTCATCCCCTTTCAGGGCCCTAGTTTCAATGGCACCAGTGTTGGTTTTTGACATGGCTCTGCGTTTTTGGCGCGGAAAAGCTGTGTCTAAGAACTGACGTAAGCACGCAGGAGCCGGCATCTAAGTACTCCGACGTCATCATGGCACCCACGACACCGACGACGGACGCGGTGCCGCAAACGACGCCTACCGACGCGCAAGGGTACTGCTACGCAAAAAAAATTTGGATCCAGTCTGACGCCTGGGGATATTCTAAGGTAAGGAATCTTATCACTAACTAATGTCTCTTACAGATATATCGTTACACAAGTAGTAACTTGTGGGTTAATGTGATGGTTATGCGTTTTTGTAGCGTAGTGTTATACAACCTTCTTTTTTGCTATGTAGGCAGACTATGATCTATTCCCAGCAGTTAAACCATGGGAAATCCTATGACTTTTCCTTCATTCAATGTAATACAAATGGGTTAGACAAATTCTAAAATACATCTATGAAAACTACAGTGTGCAGAAGAATATGTCGCCTCTCAAATATACAGGGTTCAAATCCTGTGGGAAAGTCGTAAGCAAATGTTTGTGACTGACCCATATATTGTTTGCCTGTTGTGCCTAGGGTTGGACTACAACTCCAGGGCCTGCAGTGGTTGTGTCTTGTTGCATCATGGCCATTCAACACCAGTAAACAAAGCCCTTCATGGCAAAGGCCCCACACTGAGATTGGTGGAGGTCTAAAGTTAGGTACCGATCCCGAAACAGATCTTGAAGAACTCAATCCTCCAGTAAATCCAAGAATAAGAGCAAGAAGTTCAAGCAGAATGTGGCCCTGTCCAACCACTCTCGACCTCCAGAGAAGGTACAAGGGCATCAGCATGCCTCCAGGTCGTTCTTCCTAAGTTGCTATGCTTCGGAGTAGATTCCAAACCTTGTTCTGTGCCAATCCAAATTTCCAGGGCTGTTGGCAAAGTTGCAGCAAGTCAATGACTTCAGCAAAGCCACTCTGTGTGCTTTATCGCATATTACTGGCTCCCTCTGGTACTCCTTCGGACCAAAGGAGCAGTGAGGCCTCCCAAATCTAATTCCAATGGCAAGCCCACCCTCTGTGCCAGGTTAGGGCTCCGGACCAACTTCAGAACCGTTTTTTCCCCCAACAGCAGAAAACAAGTCAGAACACGATTCGCCAATGACAGTGGCATCGACTCCGGACGATGACTGCCAACCCATAGTGCTGTCCAACGCCGAGCGCTCCTTTATCAGCACCACAACCTTTTTACCACCCTTCTGATTTTGATCAAGCACATTTACCTCCGGAACGGCTCATGTTCTCCTTGAATTATTCGACACAGACTCTAATAATGATGGCTATGATGCTGAGGATGAGATTGCTCAGATTTACCTAGACGAAACCTGGTATGAAGACCTACAGGATCCCAGTGGTGTAGATACCTCAGCAGATGCTGGACTAAATCCCCCCCCCCTTGCCCACCACCAAGGGCTTGCAACAAAAGGCAGCACCTCCTTTGCTATGGTTATGCGAAGAGTGTCAGAGGTTCTTGCTATTCAACTTCCAACTCCAGGAAGTTAAAATGCTTGACAGAGGTTTTGTAGCCTGAGTGGGCTAGTTCTGAGCCACTACTTCCATTCAGTGAGACTCTTACCAATTCAACAATTCAAAAAAGTCTTTATTCGATTTTCATCATAAAAGACATACTAGCATACAATTAATACAATTTCATTAATAAAAACATCCCAGTTAAAATATCACCATAAAAACCATTCAATAAAATCCGATGCTAGTGATGTACCAATTTATGTTTAGGGGCAGGGTCAAACCCAGCCCAGGCCAACCTGTTAATTGCCAGGCGTCATTGCCTTGGTGTGGATAGCCTAGCCTTTCTCATCTAGCATCCCACCTCTGGAAGCCTTGTGGTGCAGGCTGCAGCAAGCAGAGTAAACGTCAACTCGTTCTCCACTACTTCCAGTCTCAGAAAATCAAAAATGATAGAAATATTTGGTAAAACCAAAGGAGATGATGGACAGAGTGTTGAACATTGCAAGCACTCACCCCCAGTCAACTGATCTATGTTTAATCCGTCATCATTCTTTAGCTCACTCCGCCACCCCAGTTCAGGCATGGCCATATGCAAATCAGTCTGACCCTGTGCCTTATGGAAACAGTCCAGCCCGAACTGCCAAGCCATGTCTTCCCTGGACCAGAAACAAGCATCCTAGGACCTGTTTCTGGCTAATCAGCCGTCATCAGCCAGGCTAGCTTGAATCCAGTGGCAAAGTGAGCAAGGGACCCACGTCTGGGCATACCCTGCCAACTTAGCATTAGCACCCAGATACTCCTGTGGGAGCTGCCCCACTTTTTATAAGAACTATTAGCATAGAACATTTTGTTAGGTTGTCAGTCTCGACCCTGACGACTGAGCGCAGGACCTGCAGGAAGCTTATCTACACATCCCTGTCCTGCAGGCCCACAGACACCACCTGCTCTTCACAAGTATTTTTAGTTTTTCTTCTGCCTTTTGGTCTTAACAAGGCCCCTCAGGTGTTCATGTTGTGATGGCAGTATGCAGCATGTCTTCGGGGTTCCCAGAATTCCCCTACCTCAATGACTGGCTATTAAAGGTGGGCTTGCCCAGGCAGTCGTCACCTACCTTCAGACTACAGCAAACCTCCTAACATCTTTGGGGTTCACTATCAATGTGCTGAAGTTCCTCTTGACTCCTTCACATGCTCTCCCCTTCATCTGAGCCATCTGGTCACAGTGGATTTTTGTGTCTTTCACCCAGAAAAGGGAGTCGGAAAATTTGAGCTGTGTTCCCGATGTTTCCACCACTGCTGGATCTCAGTGAGGAGGACTTTGAGGCGACTGGGACTAATAGTCTCCTGCATTCTGCTGGGGAAGCACGAAAGACGGTATACGTAGGCTCTTCCGTTGGATTGGAAATCCCAG
The DNA here is from genome assembly GCF_964263255.1 of Lissotriton vulgaris. NCBI lineage: Eukaryota > Metazoa > Chordata > Amphibia > Caudata > Salamandridae > Lissotriton > Lissotriton vulgaris. The sequence goes on along the minus strand of NC_141693.1, from coordinate 857,863,372 downwards.
TGAGCATAGCATCACTGGAATCTTCCCCGATCAAGTTCATTTCAGAGGAGACTGCAAAAATTCTGCAGTTGTGGCTGCTAGTCTGCAGTTGGGTCAATGACCGATCACTTTCCCTACCCTACTCGGAGCTGACGGGCTCCTAGGCTTGAGTGGCCATATGGGGGAAGTGGCCATCAGATGTCTTTGTTCTGCAAAGGAAGCTTACCTCCACATCAATTTGCTGGAGCTCCGAGCGTTCTGCGTGGTGTTAAAAGCTTTACTTCCATCCATCAAGGGGAAGCTGGTACAGGTGATCACAGACAACACTGACATGTGGTACTGCTACAGGCAAGGTATGGTGGGATTGTGTACCCTGTGCCAGGAGGCACAGTGCCTCTGGAATGCCGGGAGATGTTCCTGGTGGTTTGCCTCCTGGCAGAATCGTTCAGCATCAGAGAAGACAAACTCAGGGTGTCAAGGCGGACATACTCCGCCATCGACGCCTCACAGATTACGAATGGCGGCGACATCCAGAGGCAGGACTCTTCCTCAGTCTTTCTGCTGCTGCAGAGAATGCTCAGTGCTAGAACTTTTACACGTTTGAGTGGCCAAGGCACCTCTCGTTTTGTGTAGGGTGGAACTCTGGACTCTTATATGCTTTTCTGCTGACTCCACTCCTGTACGGAGTTCTCAAGCAAATAAGGACCAACCAGGCCCAAGTCATCCTAGTGGCACTGGATTGGGCATGGAGAGCGTGGTTTCCAGAACTCCTGAGCATCTGTCCTCTGATCAGGCTGCCGCTTTGGGAGGATATGTTGCAGCAGCAGGGCAGGATCCTGCATCTAAACCTGCATGTGCTTTATCGCCATGCATGGAGATTGAGCTGCAGCAATTGAGTGCTTTTGATCTTCCTCCTGAAGTTGTTCAGGTCAACTTGGCAGCCAGGCATCCCTGAACAAAATCTATATATGCCTGCCTTTGCAATAAGTTTGTGGATTGGTGTACTGCTAAGCAGATTGAGCCATTTCATGCTAAGCTGTCGAAAGTAGTTGTCTTAGTGTTGTCCCTAGCCCAGCAAGAACTTGCATTGGGTACTGTTACAGGGCACCTATCGGCTCTTTCATCAGTTTTACGGTTGCTGGACCAACTCGCTTTGTATAAATCACCTATACTAATGCGTTTTATTAAGGGTTTACAGTATATGTTGCACTCTTCTCCATTTATTTTGCCTCAATGGGACTTGAACTTGGTTCTTACATTCCTCATGTGTGCTCCTTTTGAACATTTCCATACCTGTCCTCTTCGGCTGCTCACCCTCAATATGGCATTTCTTCAGCCATAACATCAGAACTGTGGGTGAATGAGCTACAAGCCCTCTCTGTCAACCCACCTTACATAACCTTCCATCCAGATAAACTGGAGCAAGGCTGAGCAGAAGAGGACCATCTCTGGCTGGGCCCTGCTCAGCATGAGGATCTGCTACACATTGACTAAACTGCCTCCCTGGGGGGTGGGTGGAGCTTACTGGCTAACTGCTATCACCTCGTTGGCACGTGCGGTGCCTGTCCTGGACATTTGCCAGGCATTGACCCTTCATACTTTCACAAAGCACTGTTTTCTGGACAACCCGCTCAGTTGAGAAGGGCAATTTGCCCTCTTGGTCCTGCTGGACATTTTAGTTTGAGCCAGTTCACACCCACCACCTGAGAGTGCTTTGGTATATATTCAAAAAGTGAAAAATCTACTGTTAAGTGTCTTAACAGAAGAACAAGAGAAGGTTGCTAATCAGGTAAGAATGATGACTACAGTAAAAAAAATTAGTACCTAATACATTAAGCTGTCCAGTTAAGTCTTTCAGCAAAACGAATAGTTTTATAACTTAAGATCCACAGTGCACTAGATATGCGATAGCAAGCAATTGAATACAGTTCCATGCCATTTAATTCACTACCAGGCACTCCCTGCCCCTTTATCTTACTCTTGCAGGTTCCTGCTTTCTCCCTTTGTAAAATTTTGTTTCCGTCTTTATCTTCCTCTGTCTTTCTTCTTTTTTGTGCTTTTCTCTCTCTTTCTCTCTGTAAATATCTCATGCGGATAAATAAGTTTCAGTCCCAAAAATGATGACTGGTGGTCCCCTCTGTCCCAAATTAAGCACTGGTCACCCAGTCTTAACAATATTTGTTTTCCCGCCATAGTTTGTGGAGCAGATGAAATTGAAGCTGAATTTACACTTGAGTGGTGGGGTGAGGTAGAGTTTCAAGGCATCATGGTGGCAGGAGGAAAGTAGCTTCTTAAAACAATTGTTACTTCAGCGATTTCCTTGAGTTTGCACCTTAGCCCCATCAAACATACTTGTAATGGAGATCTCTATGACATAGTGGAATGTCTCCAGTCTCTTGCTGTCCTTAAGACAGATACCATTCCTCATCAGTTCAGTCCACTTGATGCAGGCAGTTCTTCCTGGGATTGTAAACCTATTTTCCGCTCATAGAGCAGTTTACCATTTTCCTCAGTTGTCACAACAGGAATTATGTCTTCCTCCACCCTGAAATATGGCCCTTAATTGTTAAGGGTGACCGCATTCGCTTTCAGCACCCACCTGCCCCAGTACTTTAATCAGTTTTGATGTAGAGGGCTCATTTCTTTAGAAATGTAAACTTTAATACCTCCCTCGCAGAGACACCAGTTGCAGTTGGGATCAGTTCAACTAGTCACTCAAATCAAATTCAAAGCTGCTCTCAAAACTTTGAAGGGAATCCAATCAAAACCAAACATATCAAACTATGATTGGTGTTCAGATCTATGTAAACTTGGTACACAGTCACTTTAGTTAACTTAATGATAGGCTCCCATAAAGTCTACTCTTTGTCTATCTGCCTACGACAGCATCCAACCAAACACCGGTTAATATTTGGCTCCACTTCCTCGAAATTTCTCCAGCACAATGAATGGCAAGATTGATAGTGAAGAGCCCTAGGAATAACTGAACAGAATGGTGTCAGATTGAATTAGTATATAAAACAAGGGGACCCGTAAAGGTAGCGAGGGACCTCGGGTAATTTGTAAGTTTAAAGCTGACAAAGGTCCTAAGCTTTTAATAGATGTAGCGTGAAATAATAAGCACAGACTTCAGGGATGTCCGGCTGGACACTGGAGTAAAAGACACACAGTCCTTATTTAAAGTCTGTGCTTATTATTTCACGCTACATCTACTAAAAGCTTAGGACCTTTGTTAGCTTTAAACTTAGGTGTCAGATTGAATGTCCACTCCGGAGGCAGCCACTGTCTGGAATGAAAACAAACACAAGTTCCTACATAAGTAGTCAGAAGATCTTTGCCCCGAGCACAGTCGTCTTGGATTGGACCGCTCATTGAATGTCCCAAAAAGCTCTTTTGCCTTTTTCCTCCTGACTCTCCCTCGCCAGTCATATTATATTCACACCTTTCACAAGATGCTTCACATGATCTGCCTTCACTCACCCTATCCATTCTGTCCTCCCTATGTGCTACCTTATAACATAACATAACATGTGTATTTGTAAAGCGCACGTTCACCCTTGGGTATCTTGGCGCTGAATAACAGATGTTTATTGTTACCCAACTCAATGGTACTCATTTTATCGACCTCAGTTGGATGAAAGGCTGAGTGAACCCCCGGGATTTGAACCTGTGACCATGAGGTCGAACACAGGCCCCTGCAATGGACGCATTAGTCCACTGAGCCACCAGACCCGGTTATATCAATGATTTCTCTCTGCAAACTCCCATTACCATGTCAAATCTCTTGTAAATGTCCTGGAGATACTACAGTCATGTGTTCATCTCTCCCACCTTGAGCCCTCTCTTGTCCCACTCCAACCTCTACCCCACTATACCATCCTACGAATTCTCTGCTCACCGGCATCATCATAATTATCACCGTTAGACCCGTTATCAAGAACTGTAGAACCTCTTGATTGTAATAACTGACTCGTGCTTATTGTTATCTTCATTACCGAAACATGACTCGGAGACAACACTGCATATCTGCCCACACAATCTTTATCACAATAATGATAGCGAATACTCACAAAAATGTACTGATACCTAATTTCATAGATCTTAATATCGCTTCTTCAAAACACTGTCCCCGTAATACACATTGCCTATTCCCTGCAAGCCAATCTACCTCTCCTACCTTTCACCTGAAACTACATTACCCCCACCAATGATCACACCTACCTGGTATTAGTATGTCACAAAGTAACTGGAGTAAATGCATCCAAGGTTTTCTTGAGAGCACATGACTAACCTCAATTACCACTAATAATTACTAGATTAACCACTAACCAGATTTCGGAGTAGCATATTACTCAGCGTAAAGCGCTTCAACGTCTCTGATGGGGAAGTAAGCGCCATATTAATCCAATTACGATAAAAAAGTAGTACCAAGAAGATGGTGGAAGAGCTACATTTGCCTTCAAGAGCACTCTGCTGACCATTTCCCTTCTTGGATTTAATTCTTACTTTTCAGATAAATACTGTCTCATATGGCTGTCTTCTTTGTCTTTTTGACATACTGACACCTCCCATCATACACTTTCATCACAGAGGCTTTCTGTAGTTCATTGGCTCCTATTGCCTATATTACTGTATCTGTGCATTCTTATTCACCACTACACCTTGTCGTAACTTGCCTGATTCTGCACCAGCCAAGGCATCTCCAGTATATCCTAGGAACACAAAATCTGCACCACTTTGTAATGGGAACCGGCGGCACAACTGCACACAAGTGGAAAACCACTTTTGCTCCCTCCTTCTTAAACTATATTCAAAATCCTAATTACTGTGGAGTCACATTAAACGTATGAATTGCACATTTGGCTGGATCATCCCTGAATATCAAGAGTCATAAACACCTTTGAAAAAACGTCATTTCTGATGGATACTTCAAACTGCGGATTCCTAACCTTGTGAGTTTTTCAGACTGTCAGACTGGAATCGGAAATTTAGAAACTGTCCTCATCGCTGGTGGGAGGTGTCATGTGGATACACGCTGATGTAATTCTGCTCCTGGAGTGATGAGCAAATGAGCATACAAGCACCACCCATGCATGCTGACGTCAGTTCCTTTCTTTCTGTGCCTTCAGACACGGAGCTGTTGTTACTCCTTGGTCTTTTTAGAGCTTTTTAAAAAAAAACATTCTACACAGTGTGCAAGGTATAGTTTTGCCATCTAAAACAACAGGTTTAAGCTGTGCAGAGACTGTCCCAGACAGATGTTTGATGAACCCTCGCGTAGTCTGCTTATGGTGCGTGGTGTTGGATTATCAATCCAGGGTCTGCAACAACTGCTCTCAGATGTATCAGAAGGCCATACTGGGCTTGCGGCGAAGTTGTATTTTGGCAAACATCAAAAGACTCCACACCGTGACCCGCCAACGTTGAAAAGAAGGTCCTGTTCCCTCTCTGGAATTGTCCCAGTGGCAGTTCCTAGTCGCACTTGAACTCTTCAGGTATGACTAAGAAGCACAGTACATTTAAGTAGGAATTGGCCTTTTCCCGCCACTCTTGAGCTTCAGCGAGGGTGCAAGGGCGTCCATGTGAAACCTGGTCTTGCTCACAATCTCCATCTGAGCCAATCCAGAGTCTAGTCCGGATGCACCCCGAATTTCCGGGTCCTTCGACGCAACAAGTAGAGACTTTCACGGAGGCCATGCTGTGCATTTTCATCAGATCCCTCTGGTGCACCTTCAGACCCCAAGGATCCACAGACCCGTACAGTTGAGCTTTCCGTCTGTGGGTCTGCACTTTGAGCAGTCAGTGTCCTTTCACCCTGCATCGGGTTCAGCGCCGACTCGGTGCAGACTTCAGCTCCAGCACCACCCTCTGAACTAGTTCCCTTTGCATCAATGTCACTGGAGCCTAATTTGCAGCCTATCGTGCTATCTGCCTCTGAGCGGAATCCACCACAACCTTGACTGGCTGCACCTGGCTTCCACTGGAATACAAGTAACAGGCAGTCCTTCAGATTCTAACACTTAATGATGAGGAAAGGAAGGCTCCCCCTTTGCAGTTGTTTTGCGAAGGGCAGCCGAAGTCTTAGAGTTGTATCTTTCCACAATGAAGATGAAGACTAATGTTCTGACAGAAGTACTCCAGCCTGGTTAAGACCGTACAGAATCTCTATTGGCATTTAATGATGCCATCACAGATGCCCTTATGGGCATTAGGATGAACTACGTTTGGGACCACTAGTTAATGGGTAGGTCACTTGACTTTACTGTCCAGCACTAGTTGACCTAGCCTTTCTTACGCAACATCCTATGCTAGAGTTTGGTTGTAGAGGCATCCACAAATAACGTTAATCCCAATGCCCTGCCACGCCACCTGATCCTGACTCAAAGAGAATATAAGCAATTGGCAAGCATATTTTCTCATCTACAAGTCCTGCTCAGGCAGTAAGTGCCAGCTGTCTTCAAGGCTGTTACTCCCATGCACTATGGGACACAGTTGCACAAGTTTTGCTGGTAGTTCTGGACAGTCTACAAGCATCCCTAACGCAACTTATCCAACCTAGATGGCAACGATGCAGCAACATTTGTCATCTGCTCTGACTAGGACTGGTGGATACAAGGCCGGCACTTCTGAGCCACCACTGGATGGTTTCTATGGGTTTCTTCATTGAATGTCTAACCATCCTTAATGGACATGCCCCTTGTTGATTCTCACCTCTAAGGGGACAAAGCAGAATCAACCCGGAACAATTTAAAGAAAGCAGGGTCACAGTTCATTTGATGGGTCTTACTTCCCCAACCTTTACAGTTCAACCACATGACAGTATGATGATGGGTGGGGATTTCAATCTTCCACTAGTTGGAACTATTGATCACTTATCACAAGTAAAATGTAGGCCTGACAGAGCTCATACTTCTTTGTTGAATCTCTATAAAAACCATACATTACTTGATATATGAAGAATAAACTTTCTATTTATAATCACGATTCTCATTCCAGAATTGATTCTTTTAGTAGAAGACTGACTTCTTCAACAATTCTCTTCCCCACACATTGAGCTGATCGTGGTCTCTGATCATGCTTTTCTCCTTAGACCTGAATCTAGTGGTACCTTCCCATTCATCAAAACAATGGATAATTTACAACATGATTATAGATGATAAAGATATGAGACTCAATACAAATTATAATAGCCACTGCTAAAATGAACCCCTGAACTCTTTTAGGATGCCCTTAAAGCCACAATTAAGGTTCTATCTTTGATTTGATTGTGACCAGAAACAAAAAGGACCATTCAAATGTAAACAAACTAAAAGGTTTAATTAAAGTTTTAGAATTTAAATGTAATCAAACTAAAGGCTCCTCATCACTAACTGAACTCAAAGCCCTTAAATATAAATATAACCTAATATTAAGCGCACAATCTCATAAATGGGTTAAAGAGGGGAAAAAAAGAAACAAATATCAAAAAGAAAAAAGCAGGTCATTATTTTGCCAACTACCTAAAAGTTTAAAAGAATAAAATTACCATTCCCTCTATTAGGAATAAAAGAAGAGTTCAAGTTACCTCGATGACAGATAATTTGGAATCTTCGAGAATTCTACGTAGATCTATATAGACCAAATGAGCAAACTTACATTTAAATATGTGAGGAATACTTATAGAAACTATCATTACCAGTTTTAGAGTCTAAACCCAGAGATACTATCAACAGACCTATAGAACAAGACTAAATTCACAAGCAATTGCTAGTTTGAAATTAAGGAAAGCCTCTGGTCCATATGGGTTTATGTTAAGTTCCTTGAGTTTAAAGAATCCGCAACTCTCCTGGTATCCTTTTAAGTAGTCTTATGGCAAGTACAGGACACTGACCACCAACCCATTGAGGCGGGCTTGGACCAACTGACAATATTCAAACCCCTGCTTGGTGTTGGCATGTAGAGCATTGTGTTGTAATCACGGACCTAGACATGATTCTAGTTTCCTAGGCCATGTGTGATTTAGAACAGTTCTAATTACAGAATATGACAAATCTCTAAGCCATAACAGTTTAATAGTAAATTCTGTAAAAGCATATGCTCAATCCCTGAGCGCGCCCCTATACAATTTATTCCTACACTATGCTGACTGAGACATGATCCAAGGTTCGACAAATGTGGTAATACTTAAAGATCCACTTGATTTTAAAAACTCTACACCAATTTCACTTGTTAACTTATATTGTGAAATCTATGCCAAAGTGTTAGCAACAAGATTAGAAAAAAAGGCTGGGCCAATTTATACACACAACAAAATCCGGATACCTCAAAGGACGTTTAGCCTGTGACAACACAAGAAAATTATGCCATGCATTAGAAAAAGCTAAATAAAGTTTCATGGACATTTCTGAAAACTATTAACAAGGAGGTGAGCAACCCAATATACCCTTGCGGGCTTGGGCAGAGAAGTACAATGTGAGTTGGGCCAGCAAGGGATTTTATTTAAATTGTAAATGATCACCTGATGCAGAACTTAACTTAATTTGTTACTCGCACTGTTATAAACTAGTTGCTGAAAAAATAATAATCAATCATATGAGCAGATAATGTTACCACACTAACATTATATAGAATGATACACAAACCAGGTGTTTAGGAGTCAGAAAAAGTTTGTTATTTTACTTAAACATAGAAAATTGATTATTTGATAAAATAGGGTACAAAACAATGCAAAATGAGATATACTGGGAGTGCATTACATGTTCCACTGGTATATCAGTAAAGGTCTAAACTGCTAAAAGAAATAACAACATTGATTTCAGCTTGAATAATCAGATGAAAATCAATCGTGGTGGATGAGTCAGTTGCAGAATTAGACACTGTTGTCGACGTTTCGGTCTTTTTGTTATAATTTCATAAGACCATCTTCAGGACAGAGAATAAAAGCATTTCAATGTAGCCCCTCTGCAAAGTATAACACAAAAATAAAATAGTATTATAACCTGGTTGTAAAGTTTGATGATTATTCAAACATTTCAGTTATTTGGGAATCTATGTCGCATTTGTCAGGATAAAAGTACTTGTTTCTACATTTTTAAACATTGCATAACAGTTCTCAAAAAAGTCGGTGTGGTGACTATAGATCATTCAAGAGGAGACCATTATGTCACAGTTGTTATCAGTGATTTGTTGAAAAAAATAGATCACACTTACGTATTATTCACAATTCACACAACCACTTCCTAGCCAGGTAAGTGAGGTGTTTTCCAGATCAATCAATTGTGGATGTAGTCTGTAAGGTGTTGTGCTCTGTACCTTCAGAACAATTGGAGCACTATGAGACAAGGATAACTGGTTAAGTCTAAAGTGCTTCATGTATTGGCTATAGCGTGTAGGTCTAGTCTCAGAAAATAAGTTACCTTTAGGATTAGGCTCAGCAAGACGATATTAGACTTGTTTAATTGTTGTGGATAGGCTCAGCGCGACGCTTGAGGCTTGTTCAGTTATTGAGTTCTCGCGTTCTGAAAGCAAAAGAGGAATCATGAAAGTGACCAGCAAGTCTACTTTCTGATACAGTAATAAATCTTAGGTTTTGATTATCTTTGTTTGCTCGAAAGAAGGAGTCGTGGGCTTGATAGTTGGCTTGCAACCTATGTTGTGACACTTATTCGGTACATTAGGAGACAAAGACGGGTAGTAGTGGTTCTATCGTTTTGTTGGTGTGAGCACAAAGGCGCAAGTCGCCAGTGAGGATATTAAATCATGTAGCTTTCTTGCATGCTAAAGGTATTCAATGCGGACCAGTCAGTCCTGTTAACAAACAAAACATTACCGCTATTGTCGTGCTCGTGTATTTATAGTTATGAGCATGACACACCAACAGATCAATGGTACTATATGTAGAGATTGGCATATTGAACAATAATGGAAACGAGTTGTTCCACTGGTTGTCAAGAGTCTGCCCTGCGATTTAAGGAACGCTTATCCGGCATAAAAGAAAACCGCTCGTGGCACTTACTTAGTTCGTCGAGATTTCAGGCAGAACAATACGTCCGGGTCACGTACGGCAGCGTCTTCAGAGAAAAAACAGCTGGTAACTGCATAGTTGGACTGGCCCTTATTTATGTCAGTTATGGGACCACTACGTGAGATTGTTATTCTCGCGAGAATACGTTGCAAGTCTAGGAAGTAACTTTTGTCTATTATTTGTGGCGGCCATCTTGTAACGAACAAAAACAAATGTTGGATGGAAGTAATAAGACTATTTAATGGTTCAATTGAACTCAGTACATTGATAAAGATGAAGGATCAATGTATTGTTTTAAGGCAAAGTTTTATTTCTGTTGTTGTTACATCGTGCGCGCAATCGTGGTAGTTTAAAGTTGTTATTACATATTGGCCTTTGGACTAGATTAAACCACATGTGTTTCACGAAGATCCCTTGTGTATATATTTTATTTAACAAAAGAACATTATGAGGGCCAATTAGGTATTATGACTGGGATAGTTGTTCTCGCGAGATTTCACTGCGAGACTAGAAAATGTCTATTGTTTATGTTAGTGGCGGCCATTTTGAAGTGGACGCGGACGAATGATGAAACTATTTATTGATTAACTCGTACTCACTACATTCGTTAATATAGAAACATCAATGTTCTGTTTTAAGCAAAGTTGTATTCCTGTCGCTGTTCCATCGCGCGCACAATCTTAGGTCATTCAGTATTGGTGTTTCAACTTGATTCAAACATTATATATCAACATATCACATGTACAAATAAATTGTATAGAACTAAGACATTATATTGGTCATTGACTCTTGTAGACGTTTTGATATATTTCAAAGTTCTTGGGGGTGCAATAAATATTATGTCGAAAGTCAGAACATTGTTTGTTAAACAGAATGAACGTTTTTTATAATTGGAGATACATAGAAACATCTAGGCCCATAGTTAAAAATCGCATCCGGTCGCTGATTGACAAGTGCTCACAGTATTGGTATCAAGGGTTTGTAAATGTTGACATAAATATTCCTATTTGTCTGTTGGATATATGCATGATGGACGGACAGGATATATGTATCTCAGCTTATAGCAGAGGTTGGAACAGATGGTCAGAGCTGGAAATATATCAAGGAAGGCATGCCAAGGTGTGCCATTCAGTAGATGAGTTCATTCCATTTTTTATACTGTCTGCAGTTTCAATCCAACGATTCTCTTTAAGGGTCAAGATTTTATCTACATTTTTATGTCTAATTGTGGGCTTGACAAGTTCCATGACCCAAATACAATAGTCAAGAATCAGGGGGAGAAGGAGGATAAACAAAGCTAGGTCGGCCTCCAGTTACATGTATCAAACAATCGGGAACCCATAGTAATGGGTCCAGAGACCTAGTTTGTATGTATGGTTACTGCATGAATTATGTCAGTGTTTACCAAAAAGAGAAAGAAAAATGTCTTTCTAAAGTCCCCTCACTCACCGGGGTTTCCCCACGGTGACATGCTTCATCATTGGGGCCATCCCAGTTCTCTACGAAAAGGGGCGTGCTGCGACTAGCGAACTACGCAGGAGCACTATATTTGTGAAAGGCTATGTGTGGTGTAAAGTGTTGTGATGGTGGAGTGGATGTGTGATTAAAAATACCATGCTAGTGGGCCTCAACAATTTATTCTGCTCCTAGTTTGGTATATTAAAATGGGGTAACACAGTTATTAAACCTTTAATTGGGCTAAATCAGTGTTTTACGGTCGACATGTTTCAAGCTCCCCAAGCTTTTCATCAGGACCATACAGGGTCCAGCCCTGTATATACCACTCCTATATTTAAATAAATAGGATAGATTCAATGTTGTTTCTATGCGCTGTTAATTTAAAACATGCGTTTAATACATACGATTTGTATCTTAATGATGTATATGTATTGGTGCTAAATTGCACTTCATGGTCTCAGGCGAGGGCGGGATCACCTCGTGGAAGCATTGTTCCTTATCAGTGAAACCGCTTGGTATTACATGCCCGTTCCTCACCCGGCCGCATATTTATGCATATATATGCGGCCGGGTGAGGAACGAGCAGGTAATACAGAGCGGTTTCACCGATAAGGAACAATGCTTCCACGAGGTGATCCCGCCCTCGCCTGAGACCATGAAGTGCAATTTAGCACCAATACATATACATTTAAGATACAAATCGTATGTATTAAACGCATGTTTTAAATTAACAGCGCATAGAAACAACATTGAATCTATCCTATTTATTTAAATATAGGAGTGGTATATACAGGGCTGGACCCTGTATGGTCCTGATGAAAAGCTTGGGGAGCTTGAAACATGTCGACCGTAAAACACTGATTTAGCCCAATTAAAGGTTAAATATCTGTGTTACCCCATTTTAATATACCAAACTAGGAGCAGAATAAATTGTTGAGGCCCACTAGCACGCTATTTTTAATCACACATCCACTCCACCATCACAACACTTTACACCACACATAGCCTTTCACAAATATAGTGCTCCTGCGTAGTTCGCTAGTCGCAGCACGCCCCTTTTCGTAGAGAACTGGGATGGCCCCAATGATGAAGCATGTCACCGTGGGGAAACCCCGGTGAGTGAGGGGACTCTAGAAAGAAATTTTTCTTTCTCTTTTTGGTAAACACTGACATAATTCATGCAGTAACCATACATACAAACTATGTCTCTGGACCCATTACTATGGGTTCCTGATTGTTTGAAGTTCCATGACCCACCAGGTCATTTCTTTTTCTGAATGTTGGAATTGTAGATAGTGGTCTACAAGGGGAAAAGGGGTTTATTGCACCCCCAAGAACTTTGAAATATATCAAAACGTCTACAAGAGTCAATGACCAATATAATGTCTTAGTTCTATACAATTTATTTGTACATGTGATATGTTGATATATAATGTTTGAATCAAGTTGAAACACCAATACTGAATGACCTAAGATTGTGCGCGCGATGGAACAGCGACAGGAATACAACTTTGCTTAAAACAGAACATTGATGTTTCTATATTAACGAATGTAGTGAGTACGAGTTAATCAATAGATAGTTTCATCATTCATCCGCGTCCACTTCAAAATGGCCGCCATTAACATAAACAATAGACATTTTCTAGTCTCGCAGCCATAATCTCTCGAGAACAACTATCCCAGTCATAATACTTAATTGGCCCTCATAATGTTCTTTTGTTAAATGAAATATATACACAAGGGATCTTCGTGAAACACCTGTGGTTTAATCTAGTCCAAAGGCCAATATGTAATAACAACTTTAAACTACCACGATTGCGCGCACGATGTAACAACAACAGAAATAAAACTTTGCCTTAAAACAATACATTGATCCTTCATCTTTATCAATGTACTGAGTTCAATTGAACCATTAAATAGTCTTATTACTTCCATCCAACATTTGTTTTTGTTCGTTACAAGATGGCCACCACAAATAATAGACAAAAGTTACTTCCTAGACTTGCAACGTAATCTCGCGAGAATAACAATCTCACGTAGTGGTCCCATAACTGACATAATTAAGGGCCAGTCCAACTATGCAGTTACCAGCTGTTTTTTCTCTGAAGACGCTGCCGTACGTGACCCGGACGTATTGTTCTGCCTGAAATCTCGACGAACTAAGTAAGTGCCACGAGCGGTTTTCTTTTATGCCGGATAAGCGTTCCTTAAATCACAGGGCAGACTCTTGAAAACCAGTGGAACAACTCGTTTCCATTACTGTTCAATATGCCAATCTCTACATATAGTACCATTGATCTGTTGGTGTGTCATGATCATAACTATAAATACACGAGCACTACAATAGCAGTAATGTTTTCTTTGTTAACAGGACTGACTGGTCCGTATTGAATACCTTTAGCATGCAAGAAAGCTACATGATTTAATATCCTCACTTGCGACTTGCGCCTTTGTGCTCACACCAACAAAACGATAGAATCACTACTACCCGTCTTTGTCTCCTAATGTACCGAATAAGTGTCACAACATAGGTTGCAAGCCAACTATCAAGCCCACGACTCCTTCTTTCGAGCAAACAAAGATAATCAAAACTAAAGATTTATTACTGTATCAGAAAGTAGACTTGCTGGTCACTTTCATGATTCCTCTTTTGCTTTCAGAACGCGAGAACTCAATAACTGAACAAGGCTCAAGCGTCACGCTGAGCCTATCCACAACAATTAAACAAGTCTAAAATCGTCTTGCTGAGCCTAATCCTAAAGGTAACTTATTTTCTGAGACTAGACCTACACGCTATAGCCAATACATGAAGCACTTTAGACTTAACCAGTCATCCTTGTCCCATAGTGCTCCGATTGTTCTGAAGGTACAGAGCACAACACCTTACAGACTACATCCACAATTGATTGATCTGGAAAACACCTCACTTACCTGGCTAGGAAGTGGTTGTGTGAATTGTGAATTGTAATACGTAAGTGTGATCTATTTTTTCAACAAATCACTGATAACAACTGTGACATAATGGTCTCCTCTTGAATGATCTATAGTCGCCACACTGACTTTTTTGAGAACTGTTATGCAATGTTTAAAAGTGTAGAAACAAGTACTTTTATCCTGACAAATGCGACATAGATTCCCAAATAACTGAAATGTTTGAATAATCATCAAACTTTACAACCAGGTTATAATACTATTTTATTTTTGTGTTATACTTTGCAGAGGGTCTACATTGAAATGCTTTTATTCTCTGTCCTGAAGATGGTCTTATGAAATTATAACAAAAAGACCGAAACGTCGACAACAGTGTCTAATTCTGCAACTGACTCATCCACCACGATTGATTTTCATCTAATTTTTCAAGCTGAAATCAATGTTGTTATTTCTTTTAGCAGTTTAGACCTTTAATGATATACCAGTGGAACATGTAATATACTCCCAGTATATCTCATTTTGCATTGTTTTGTACCCTATTTTATCAAATAATAAATTTTCTATGTTCAAGTAAAATAACAAACTTTTTCTGACTCCTAAACACCTGGTTTGTGTATCATTCTATATAATGTTAGTGTGGTAACATTATCTGCTCATATGATTGATTATTATTTTTTCAGCGACTAGTTTATAACAGTGCGAGTAACAAATTAAGTTAAGTTCTGCATCAGCTGATCATTTACAATTTAAATAAAATCCCTTGCTGGCCCAACTCACATTGTATTTCTGAAAACTGTCTTATTCAAATTTGTTTTGGCAAAAACTTGATGAAGATGTTACTCCCCCTCTACTCCAAACCACAAGCTATGGTTCATATCAATAGCTTTACTTAGAAAACGTTTCCTCTGCAAAAAAGCACCCTTCCAGGGGTGTCCTCTAAACCCGCGCCTCTTTGTTTTTTCCATTGAACTTGTTTTTTTAATTTTATAAACTTTTTATTAAGTAGGTGTCCAGCACCTGGCAGTACAATAATCAAATATGATTCCATACTTATTGCATTGTTGTCATCTCTACACCCCCACATCCCCATCCCTTGTTACTACAGCTTTAATCATCATTGAACCTGTTTTGTGCGGATAAGGGTGGTTCTGGGACACAAAAAGTAGAGGCTTACACCGATAATCTTTTACTTTTTATGGAAGAAGCTGACATAGCTATTCCTTGCATATTGAAAGTGTTTTCGGAATATGCGGAAGGGCTATTTGTCCAATTAAAAAAAGGCTTCTCCTTTGAGCATCCATTGTCTCCTTGCACATGTTAAAAATACAGGTCTCAAAAGGCTAAGTAAATCCTTAAACTACCTGGGTGGGTGGTTTTGGAAAGACCTCAAAGAAACCCTGACTTTAAATGTGAACAAGAAGGCTACCGAGGTTTAGGATTTATTCACACAATGGTCTCCCAAATTATAACTTGGTGTAGTAGACTAGAAACAATAAAAATAATGATAACGCCAATACTTAACTTCCCAATCAGTGCGTTACCTTGTAAATTTTCACATGACTTTTTCAAATCCAAAGACAAAATCCTATCTGAGTTTCTCTGGAAAAATAAGGAATCCAAAATCTCAAATTACTTAGAATGGAAAAAAAGGGGGGTGGGGAGGGTCGTTAAATTCCCAGACTACCAATGTTACCAACAGGCCTTTCTGACATGACAAGACACCTAGTGGTTTTTTCACAGTTACCTCAATTATACCCATTTGGTTGCTTGTAAAGAGAGATCTAACAGCACCTGTCCATTGTGTGCTGTCTTAACTAACTATAATATTAACCAATTGAATATGGATCACTCATTACCTATTATGCATGACACTGATACACTATACACTATAGATACACTATAGATAGAAAACTCCTACTAAAAATACCCAAATTGGATACAGCCTCCCTATGGTTCAACAAACAGGTGAAAATAGTTAATCAAGACCCTCTTTTGACTATTTGAGCCCTGAATGGTATATCAGTACTTAGGGACCTTGGAACTAGGTCTTATCGCATATCCTTTGCCGAACTGCAAACAATTTCTCTAATTTAGACTTTTACGCCTTTCTGAAACTAAAGGCGGCAACCAGTAAAATAGAAGCTACTCACTCACATACTCTACCAAGCCTTTTAGGAAACTTCATGAATCTTGGACATTTCGCTTATAAAATATATAATACTCTAGCAGCTCCAAACACACAAGCGGCACGGTACACTTTTAGCTCATGGAACGCATTTATTAAATCTCAATTTGGAGAAGGTCTTGCCCCTCTAGCTTGGCCAAAGACCTGGAACTCCCCCTTTAGTGGGTAGATTCCTCCAGCTCTTTCATAAATGAGATTGTGGATTACACACAATATATACTGGACACCCTTAAAACGTATTTCTTCTAAATTGGCAATATAGAAATACGCATACTCACCATGCCAATCTGCTGTTAGGCCCTGTGTCTGAGCAGGGAGTGGACAGTCTAAGAAGCCAACTAGTATTAGTATGCATGTCTTGCTTTTATGTGGCCCCACTTATCACTTCTAGAGTGGAATGACATTGGTGGACACAGTTTGCATAACCACTGCTTTAAAGTTTCCAAATCTTTTCTTAGGACTGGGGGTATAATCAGAAGGTACGAATCTGTAGTTAGAGTATCCACCAGAAAGAGCATTGCCAAAGGTAGGTAACTCGTTTTTTGTATTCCTTCAGGACTACCTTACGATCTTCTCAGCATATAAGTAGCTTCCTGTTTCAAAGACCTCATCACTTTCTCTCACACCTCTTGCCCTCCCCAATCTCATCTTTCTCTGTCAAATCGTTACTTTAGGAACAGTCTTGCCCTTCACACTCAGTCAATCTTATAAGACTTGCAAGTGGACACTTTTAAGGCATGGTCAATGAGGGAACAACTTTCTTGTAGCTTCCTTTCTTTAATGCAAGTAACATTCTGTCTATCAAACCGGGTTATACACAGACCAAGGAGCAGAAACATCACTAATTGCCATTTGGGATTATGTTAAATGCATTGATGATCAGAATGGAGTGGACACTCTCCTACTTGACCTAGCTATTTCTTTTAGTTTGCTGCACCAGGCAACTTTGCTTCACAGACTGGTTGAACTCTGAATACAATGGTGTTTGCTGGACTGGGTGGCCTGATATGTTACTAAGAGACATCAAATTCCATCTCTCCTTTACCATCTTCAGGTATGTCCTGATCAAAATTATGTCTCCCAGAACAGCATGACCTTCTCCTGACCTTGGTCAAGCCAACATTATTTTTGCCTCTGAGTTGCCTATGACGAGGATGGTGTTTTCTATTCCCTATTACCAATGTAACAACCCTGTAAATTAAGTCTTGGTATATGTTCCCTCTTCTGGCAGTGCAACAGCATGGCACCTAGCAGATTATGAATGAAACCTATTCCTCAGCGTGCTGCAATCTCTCCTACCGGTATGGACATATCTGTACAGAAAAGATGACGGTGGGGACAGCCAGTCAGACGTTTGTGTATTGCACTTTGGGGTGCTAGAGATTTTCCCACAAGGTAGGAAGGTGTGGCATTGTGGATAGCTTTTCTGGGTGATTCATGCTGTACAAAAATAAGGAGACATTGTGTGGTGCGAAGATAGAAGAAAAGTGCACACATTTTTTGTGACCTGTCAAAAAGCAGGCTGATGAATGAAGCACTGCTCTCACAGGCGCAAGATGTGCTGTGTGAAGACTACAGAGCAGAGAGTTCCCAAGTCCAGTCTGGGCAGTAACAGCATTTTGGTTACAGTTTTCAGGTCCTGTTCAGGAATGAACTGCCTGAAATTTTTAGAGTCTTTAAAAAAAAAAAAACATTTTTATTGATTTTTTTAGCAGTGAAAACAAACACAAGCATGTCATTATCAAGCAACAGTCCCACGTCCCCGAACCCTACCCTCCCCACCCCTCCCAAGTTTCAGGACACTATTTCCAGCTTCCAATTGTTCAGCCACTACCATCTCCCAATTTCACATCAGAAATAACTCAGGGTCCCGTATCCCCATCTCCACCATGTCTACCATACGTTCAAGTCTGTGCGACCCATCAAAGCCCTCCAATCAAACCATGGTAGTGTCGCAATTTGCCCCACACCCTGCCGAACTTCGTCGGGCACCCTCTCGCTTTGTATGTGACTCTCTCGGTCGCCATAGGCAAATCCATACCCCTCCTCCATTCCTCCAGCAGTGGTATGTCCGACGCTTCCCACTTCCGGGCTACGTCCCTCTTGGCCACTACCAGGGAAAGCACCAGAAAAATTAACAATGGGCGTGCCAAATCTACATAATTGGTCATTTACAGGAGTACCAGCTTCGGATCTAATGGAATGGTCGTCTCTTACACCTCTCCCAGTTCTGTAAGGACCTCCCCCCAGTATGTTTGAATGTGCGGGCAGGACCAAATCGTGTGAATGAAATCCCCTCTGTCGTGGCCACAACGCAGACAACAGGGATCCGGTATTCTCCCCAGTTTATGCAGTCTCACTCCATCAAAATAGGTCCTATGTAGGATCTTGAACTGGATCAATCAGAGGCGTGATGTAATCGCCACCTCCCTAGGATGCATCAGTATCATACCCCAGTCCACGTCATCCATGTCCCCCCAATTCCCGCTCCCACGTGGTCCTGAGGCCCTCCAATTTATTTGGTCTATTATTCATGATTGTTTTATATGTCAGGGACACTTCTTTCCCGGGGATCTGTTCCTGTAAAAGGCGGCCTTCCAATGGAGCATATTCGGGGAGTGCCTCAGTCAGTGCCCCCTCCGCCCTCCATGCATGGCGTAGTTGCATATATTTAAAAAATTGGGAGCGTTGGAGCCCATATTCCTTTTGCAATGAAGGAAAGGATTGCAGCGCCTCCTTCTTTGTCACATCCCCCAGAGTAGAGATGCCAATGGCGTCCCCTCTCCCTCTCAACTTGCTAAGTTCCTTCAGCCAAGTGCAGTTCCACAGCGGGGTTTGTTCCGTCGGTTTGTGCCATCATCCAATTTCCCTAGTCGCCCTTTTCCATGCCCCCAGTGTGATTTTAGTAACCGGTAGCAGCCTAGCCTGCCCCCTCCCTCCGTATAGGTAGTATATACAGGTGCGGGTGCCCATGGTATGCCTTTCCAGTGCATAGGTGGGGTGTGTCGCGGGTGCATGTATCCATTCATTAATGGGGGCCAGGTGTTCCGCCCAGTAGTAAGCCTCTAGGTCGGGTAAGGAAATCTCCCATCATATTGGTGTCCCTGCAGGGTCGAAAGCGCTACCCTGGGTTGCTTCCCCAGCCATAAATAAGACCTCAGTTCCGCATGGACGTCTCGGGAAGACCCTACACTGCATGGGGAAGTATTCATTCTGGAAGGAATATAAGAATCTTAGTAGCGAAATCATTTTAAACATCGCTGCCCGCCCGCGCATAGTCAGGGGAAGCGATTGCCATCTGAGAGTGTCCTCAGTAAAATTGCTTATGATGCGGCTAATATTTCGTTCGTAGGAAAGCTCACCATCAGTCGTTACAAAGATCCCCAGGTACGTGAATCCCTCTCTAGTGGTCTGCAGTCTCTCGGGCAATGCGGGCCACTCGTCCCCTCCTTGGGGGTCATAGAGCGTCGACTTATGCCAATTGATCTTGTACCCAGACTGGGCCCCATAACGATCCAATTCTAAAAACAATGCCGGAATAGTGACTTCCGGCTGCATGATGTAGAGCAGGACGTTGTCAGCGTATAGGGACAATTTTTCGTCAGTGTCGTCCGCTTGCCCGATCCGAAAGCCAGTTATCCCTACATTCTGCCTAACTGCGCACGCCATTACTTCGAAAGAAAGGGCAAACAACAGGGGAGACAGGGGGCATCCCTTTCTGGTGCCCCGTCGTATAGGAAAGACCCCTGATAGTGTCCCATTGACCCGAACTTTCGCTCTGGGGTCGGTATATAGTAGACCAATTTTATGCCTGTATTTGGGCCCAAAGCCAAGTCGCTCCATTACACCTTCCATAAAGGGCCAGTGGACAGTGTCAAACGCCTTTTCTGCGTCTAGGGACAGGAACCAATGAGGATCCGTTCTGTTACATACCTCCCTTAGCCAATTATGAGTCTGCCGTAAGTTGTATCTGGTTGCTCTTTCCTGGAGGAACTCCGTTTGGTCAAGGTGTATCAATCCCGTTATGACCAGTCTCAAGCGGAGAGCCAGAATCGTTGCATACAATTTCGCCTCCATGTTTAGGAGGGAGATGGGTCGGTAGGACGAGCAATCATCTGGCGGCTTCCCTTGCTTGTGGATCGGGATGATGGTGGCCTGTAGGAGGTCCAATGGGAACTGCCCCTCCGCTTCGCATCCAGGAAGAGGCCCAGTAGGTGGCGGGTCAGGAGATCCGCTGTTTTTTTAAAAAATTCCGCCGGGAAACCATTAGGGCCCGGGGCCTTGTCAGTGCCACCCTAATTTCCTCCTCCATTAAATCCGCCTCTAGGTCCTTTTGATCTGTCTCCTCAAGCTTTGGGAGGTTGATGTCTGCCATGTATTGCAGTGCATCTTCCCTCGTCCCTAGCTCTCGTGCCTCATAGAAGGCTTTTGTAGAACCCTGCAAAAATATCCGCGATGTTGACATCTGTGCGGACCCACCCCCCCCTGGTCATCCTTCACCTTTTCCACCCATCGGTCATCCCTCATCCCTCACCTTTTTCCTCAGCCATGCTAGCAGCCTCCCGGATTTGTCCCCCACATCGTAAAGACGATGCAGGGTCGCCATCGCCTGTGTCTTAGCCTCTCCTGTCACCAGGTGCTTGTATTGGGTTTGCAGATCAGAGAGACGTCGGAGTTTCCCTGGGTCTCTGGTAGTCTGGTGCTCGTTTTCAAGCGTCAGTATCTGAGCTTCCATTTCCTGGACCTCAGCTTGGACTTTTTTCCTATCTTCCGCTAGTCTACATTGTGCCCTATCTCGGAGTACCACTTTGAGTGCCTCCCAAAGAACCACCCGAGAGTCCACCGAGCCTACATTCTCCGCCAGGTACACCTTCATGTCCGCTCCTAGGCCTTTCAGAATTTCCGCATTTTGTAGGTCCCATGCCGACAGTCTAAGTGTCTTGGGCCCCTCTCTCTTCTTCCTACCCACCTCTAACAACAAGGGTGAATGATCAGACACTCCACGTGCACAGTACTCTGCTGTGTCCGAGACCTGCAGTGTCTGTTGTGCCATAAATATGTAGTCCAAGCCAGAATACACTTTGTGTGCTCCGGAAAAGAAGGAATACACCTTGGTTTCGGGATGGAGCCATCTCCAAACATCTAGTACGCCTAATGCTGTCATTGATTTGGCTAGCGGTGTCACACTCTGGGTTCTATCACGGTCACCCGTCCTATCCAGCATAGGGTTCATTACATCTTTAAAGTCTCCCTCTATTATTTGAGTCGTGTCTGCTGTGTTAAGGATAATATCAGAAATTCTCCGGAGTGTGCCTGCCTGGAGTTTAGATGGAGCATAGACTGAGGCAATCGTGTATTCTTTCATTCTCCACTGTCCGCGCACCCCCACATATGTTCCCTGTGGGTCTGTCCATGTCTGTGCTATTCTCATAGGTGGGTGTTTTTCAATTAGGATTGCCACCCCTCTGGAGCCTGAGGTATACACAGCATGTGCCAATACATTATATTGCCCCCTCGCTAGGAAGGCACAGTTAGTACCCTGTAGGTGTGTTTCCTGGAGGAGTATTGTTGGACAGGCCACATGAAGGGCTCGCTCCCTCCCCGCATGACAGGGCCCGGACACCGGCTCTCCAGGTGCTACCCACAGAAGCAACCCGCAAACCGTCCCCTACGGGACTCCTGCTCCCGGACATCTCTGTATCACTGGCCCGGGCCACCGTCAGCACCATTGCCCGGCCCAGCCGCCATCTTAGACACTGCACCACGAGGCCGCATGGCCTCAGCTCGACCCCAACCCTGGGCCTGGCCAGGCCCCGACATCCCGGCACCACCATCCACCCAGGAGGTGAACGGACCACTTGGCAGGTCAATGGGAGGAAGAAGTGTCGATGGCTCTCCCCCGCCAGGTGCCGATCGCCCCCAGCCTCCCCGGGTGCTGGCTCCACCCCCCTGCTGGGTGTCTGGACTCCCTCATTCCGGGCCTCCCGACCTCCAAGTGTGAGGGTCCGGACATCAAAGGGGGCCAGACCTATAACTGAGGCAGCTCCAGAGCAGGAAGGAGTTGTATCTTGGAGTCGAGAGACACCGTGAAGAACTCATCCTTGACGGACTGCTGGCGCTGCCGCAGCCCTGCCTTGTGAACTATCGTCCTGCCTGCTGGCGCTGCCGCAGCCTTCTGCAACCTTCATCCTCGTTGGACCTGCTGGCGCTGCCGCTGCCGCGGCCTTCTTGCAACCTTCGTCCTCGCCGGGACCTGCTGGCGCTGCCGCGGCCCGTTCCTATCTACGACCACCTCGGGACCTGCTGGCGCTGCCGCGGCCCGTCCCTCTCGAACGCCGAGCTCGAGGATTGTGAGCTACCATCATCGCATCGTAGTACCAGATTGGTAACCAAGACTGTCCCGCTACCCCTTTCCCTGTCAAAGAGACTAGAATTAAGAGGATCATCGTGTCCTGCTTCCATTGTATCGTATCACCGTACTTCAAGAATTGTTTATAAAGAACGTGAACCTTATCCTTGTGTGGTGTCCATCTGTGGGGGGGAAGTTACTTGTCTGTACGATCGCTGGAGACGGCCCCCACCGGAGGCCTCTCCCCTTGTCCTCGGCCGACCCTCCCGGTCCTCGTCTCACATTGGTGGCCAGCGGCGCGATCCGAACCAACGCGTAATCGCACAGAAAGCAACTCACCCCACGACTAAACCACAATGTCGACCCAAGAGAGCGGATCTACAGAGAAATTCCAAATGGAAAAACTGGAGGAGTACAGCCATCGAGAATTAAAACAATTTTGTATGGAACTGGGCATTGCTACCACCGGTCTGAGCACAAAAGATGACTTTAAACACGCCCTAGAATCGTGGGCGGAAGCAAATACCGCCGGTCCCCGGGACCAACACATCGAAGCACCGGAGACGAGCACCGCTCCTTCCGAAGAAAGGAGAGCGGGTCTCTCCCGGGAAGAGATCCAAGAGCGAGAAAAAAGCAGACTGCACGAATTAGAGTTGGCACGGCTCAAGTTGGATGGAGAACTAAAACTAGCGGAACAAAAAATGAACCTAGAACACTTACGGCTCCGAGAAGAGCGGGAAGAAAAGCAAAGACAAAGAGAGCTCGAAGAAAAAAGACTGGCATACGAACACGAGCGCAAACTGGCAGAGATAGAACTACGGAAGCAAAACAAAGACCTGGGGGTGCCTGAGCCACCGCGCTCCCCAGGAGCTACAGAACCAAAGGTCCACATTCCCAAAGATGTCGTCCGAGAGTATTACCGAAACGACGACATACAACAGTGGTTCAAGGCCTACGAGATCGCCATGACCTCCCACCGGATCGATCGAAGTGACTGGGGAGCCGGTCTATGGGGGAGGTTCGTCAATGAAGGCCGCGATGCCCTGTTACAGCTCCCGGACCATCAAATGACGTCCTATGACCACATGAAGGCCGCCCTCCTCACTCGATATGGGCTGACACCCGAAATGTACCGCCAGAGGTTCCGCGACTGCACCCGAATCCCGGGTACAACTTGGGTGGAATATGTAAACTATTTCAGCCGAGCCTTCGAGGGATGGATAAAGGGGAGCCGCGTAACGACCTACGAGCAGCTTTTTACCTCATCGTGTGGGAGCACCTCTCCAACAACTGCTTCGTCGAGCTCAGGCAGCACCTCCTCGACAGTAAATTGACTGATCCACGGCAGCTCGCCGCCGAGGCGGACCGATGGGAAAGCACCCGAGTGGGCCGGGGTGGGCCGAACGAGCAGAACAGGAACAACCAAGGTCATCACCGTCCCCGAGGAGGAGGAGGAGGAGGCCAGGGCCGGGGGAAAGACGCCGTCCCGGCCGCTCCCGCTACCAGTACCCCGCCCCAGGCCGGCCGGGGCAACCCCCCGATGCGCCCGGGATTCAGAGCCAATGTCACTTGTCACCGATGCCAGCGAGTCGGTCACTACGCCAATGACCCGAACTGCCCAAAGAACCAGACTCCGGGGCCCCGCCAGGTAGCTGCCGCCGCCCTAGGAGAAGAGCAAGTCTCCAAAGAGCATGAAGAATACGAACAGGAGCAACAAGAGTGGGAACCGGCCGCCATGGTCCTGGCGTGCCTAGGGGGAAGAGACATGATCCCGCGGGCTCCCCTACCCGCCAACACCAGAAAATACAGTCAGTGGGTGAACATAAATGGGCGCAAGGCTGAAGCCCTACGTGACACGGGGGCCAGTGTGACGGCCGTCCGCTGTCACCTGGTGACCCCGGAACAAATCCTACCGAACTTTCTCTGCCCCGTCCGTTCAGCCGACAATTCCGAGAGCCTGTGTCGGATGGCCTGCGTCCCATTCGAATGGGGAGGAGTATCCGGCATGCTGAAGGTGACGGTCCGCGATGATGCCCCCGTGGACTGTCTCCTGGGGAACGATCTCGAGAGTTCCCCGTGGGCCGCCGTGGAAAGAAGAGAGCACCTGGGGATGTTGGGCCTCCCGGACTGGGCGTGCGTAACCACCCGGTCCATGGCAGCCCGCGCCATCCCCCAACCCGAAGAACCCAAATGGCCAGCGCCTCCTCCTCCGATCGCTCCAGTGGGGGACGCCGACCACGCCGACCCCCCGGGACAAACCCAAGAAGGGCTCGCTCAGCCCCAGGACCTTCCAGACCTGGCTCAGTGGCGTCAAGAAGGGGGACCCACCCAGGAACAATTCAGTCAAGAGCAAAAGACCTGTCCCACCCTCGAGGGACTACGACAGCAAGCCCTCGCCCAGAGCGCGGGAGATACCGCCGGGGCCCACTGGATCTATTGGGACAATGACCTATTGTACAGCGAACAAAGAATCGCGGAGTTGGGGGCCAGTCGAGTGTTGGTGGTGCCCCTCCGCTTTAGAGACTTCCTGTTGAACTTGGCCCACGATGTCCCCCTGGCTGGACACTTGGGACAGGACAAAACCTACAACCGCCTGGTGACCCACTTTTACTGGCCAAAAATGAGAAAGGACGTCCTCAACCACTGCCGGTCCTGCCCCACTTGTCAGGCCAGCGGGAAGAGCGGCCGCAAACTCAAGGCACCCCTGCAACCCTTCCCGGTTGTTACCACCCCGTTCGAAAAGGTGGGAATAGACATTGTGGGGCCCCTGGACCCCCGAACAGCACAAGGGCATCGATTCATCCTGGTACTGGTGGACCACGCCACCCGCTATCCCGAGGCCGTCCCCCTTCGAACTGTAACAGCACCGGTGGTCGGCCGAGCCTTAATGGGGATCTTCTCCCGGGTGGGCTTCCCCCGGGAAGTCGTCAGCGACAGAGGCACGAACTTTATTTCAAAATATATGAAATCCCTCTGGTAGCAGTGCGGGGTCACCTACCGATTCACAACCCCCTACCACCCGCAAGGAAACGGACTGGTTGAGCGGTTCAACCGCACACTCAAGGGAATGATTATGGGGTTGGAAGAGCCCCTCCGCCGCCAGTGGGATGTGCTACTCCCGTGCCTCCTCTTCGCCTACCGAGAGGTCCCCCAGAAGTCCCTCGGCTTCAGCCTCTTCGAACTCTTGTACGGACACCCTGTTCGAGGGCCCCTCAGCCTAGTCAAAGAAGGTTGGGAGATGGCCCCCCTGAAAACCCCTCCAGACGTCTACAAGTACCTCCTGACCCTACGCAATCAGACCAGATGATTCAGAGAGATCGCCAAAGCCAATCTTGAGGCCATTCAGGAGGACATGAAGAAATGGTACGATCAGAACGCCTCCTCCATAGAGTTCGAACCTGGCCAGCAGGTATGGGTGATGTCACCCACCGAACCTTGTGCCTTGCAGGACAAGTGGACGGGGCCCTTCAAAGTGGTCGAGCGCAAGAGCCCCGTCACCTATCTCATCGACATGGAATCTCCCCGGAACCCCCTCCGGGTCCTCCACGCCAACAGACTCAAACCCCACTTTGTGCGCTCGGAGGTCAGCCTACTGATGGCTACAGACAGTGGAGCGGAAGAAGACTCCGAGCCCCTCCCTGACCTACTGAGGACCCGTGAAAAAGATGGCTCAGTAGACGGGGTCCGACTCTCAGATGCCCTAACCCCGGAGCAGCGCCAAGACTGTCGGGCCCTCCTGCTGCAATTTGCAACCCTATTTTCCCTCACCCCAGGGGTCACCCCCTGGTGCTTGCACGACGTGGACACTGGGGACAGTCCCCCTATCAGACATCGGGCGTACCGCGTACCAGATCGGGTACGTGCCTGCATCCAAGAAGAAGTGTCGAAAATGCTCACACTCGGAGTCATCGAACCCTCGGACAGCCCCTGGGCCAGCCCAGTCGTGCTGGTCCCCAAGGCTGCTGCCCCAGGCACCACCCCTGAGCTACGATTCTGCGTCGACTATCGGGGTCTGAACGCTGTCACCCGAACCGACGTTCACCCCATTCCCCGAGCAGATGAACTGATCGACCGCATGGGGGCTGCCCGCTACCTCAGCATCTTCGACCTGACAGCGGGCTACTGGCAGATCGGCCTCACCCCCAGGGCCCAAGAACGATCCGCTTTCTCCACCCCGGATGGCCACTACCATTTCAAAGTGATGCCATTCGGCATGAAAAACGCTCCAGCAACCTTTCAACGACTTGTGAACCAGGTATTGGCGGGCCTCGAAGAGTTCAGTGCCGCCTACCTGGACGATATTGCTGTGTATAGCCGCCACTGGTCAGACCACCTCCGCCACCTCCGGTAGGTCCTGCAGGCCCTCCAACAAGCCGGCCTCACAATCAAGGCCAGCAAATGCCAGATTGGCCAGGGGTCCGTGACCTACCTCGGACACCAAGTGGGAAGCGGTCTGGTGGCCCCCCTTCAGCTCAAGATTGCTGCCATCCAGTCCTGGCAGCCCCCCGTAACCCAAACCGAGGTCCGAGCCTTCTTAGGGCTCACCGGATACTACCGGCGGTTTGTGAAGGACTATGGCAGCCTTGTGGGGCCCCTCACGGCACTTACATCCAAAAACCAGCCAAAAAGAGTCGACTGGACTCCCGACTGTCAAGCGGCCTTCGAGAAGCTGAAGGCCGCCATGTGCACCGCCCCTGTACTCCAGGCTCCCGACTACAGCCGGGAGTTCATCGTCCAGACTGATGCCTCCGACCATGGCATTGGGGCCGTCCTCTCCCAACTGAACCCCGAGGGAGTCGACCAACCAGTGGCCTTCATCAGCAGACGCCTGCTGGCCCGGGAGCAGCGCTGGAGCACCATCGAGAGGGAGGCCTTAGCAGTAGTGTGGGCCCTCAAGAAGCTCCGGCCCTACCTCTTCGGTACCCACTTTCGGGTGCAAACAGATCATCGCCCCCTGCAATGGCTAATGCAGATGCGGGGGGAAAATCCCAAGCTATTGCGATGGTCCATCTCCCTGCAGGGGATGGACTTCACTGTGGAGTACCGCCCTGGCCAGGATCACGCCAACGCGGATGGCCTGTCACGCTTTTTCCGCCTCGACGAGGAAAGTCCCCAAGAGGATGGGTGACTCTCCCCGCCTTCAGCTGGGGGGGACGCATGTTGGACAGGCCACATGAAGGGCTCGCTCCCTCCCCGCATGACAGGGCCCGGACACCGGCTCTCCAGGTGCTACCCACAGAAGCAAAGCGCAAACCGTCCCCTACGGGACTCCTGCTCCCGGACATCTCTGTATCACTGGCCCGGGCCACCGTCCGCACCATTGCCCGGCCCAGCCGCCATCTTAGACACTGCACCACGAGGCCGCATGGCCTCAGCTCGACCCCAACCCTGGGCCTGGCCAGGCCCCGACATCCCGGCACCACCATCCACCCAGGAGGTGAACGGACCACTTGGCAGGTCAATGGGAGGAAGAAGTGTCGATGGCTCTCCCCCGCCAGGTGCCGATCGCCCCCAGCCTCCCCGGGTGCTGGCTCCACCCCCCTGCTGGGTGTCTGGACTCCCTCATCCCGGACCTCCCGACCTCCAAGTGCGAGGGTCCGGACATCAAAGGGGGCCAGACCTATAACTGAGGCAGCTCCAGAGCAGGAAGGAGTTGTATCTTGGAGTCGAGAGACACCGTGAAGAACTCATCCTTGACGGACTGCTGGCGCTGCCGCAGCCCTGCCTTGTGAACTATCGTCCTGCCTGCTGGCGCTGCCGCAGCCTTCTGCAACCTTCATCCTCGTTGGACCTGCTGGCGCTGCCGCGGCCTTCTTGCAACCTTCGTCCTCGCCGGGACCTGCTGGCGCTGCCGCGGCCCGTTGCTATCTACGACCACCTCGGGACCTGCTGGCGCTGCCGCGGCCCGTCCCTCTCGAACGCCGAGCTCGAGGATTGTGAGCTACCATCATCGCATCGTAGTACCAGATTGGTAACCAAGACTGTCCCGCTACCCCTTTCCCTGTCAAAGAGACTAGAATTAAGAGGATCATCGTGTCCTGCTTCCATTGTATCATATCACCGTACTTCAAGAATTGTTTATAAAGAACGTGAACCTTATCCTTGTGTGGTGTCCATCTGTGGGGGGGAAGTTACTTGTCTGTACGATCGCTGGAGACGGCCCCCACCGGAGGCCTCTCCCCTTGTCCTCGACCAACCCTCCCGGTCCCCGTCTAACAAGTATAACATCAGCCCCCGATCGATTCACATAGTTGTTGATCAGTCCTCGTTTGATCTTACAGCCCAGGCCGTTTACGTTCCAGGTCAGTACCTTAAGACCCTTTCCGACATATTTTCTCTCTGTGTTGCCCATAAGCCGATCTTGGAGTGAGACCTAGGGATTTCCAGCGTCCTGTAGTGGGAGTCATTCAGACGCGTGTGCGTGTGCTCGCCATGACATACTAAAACGAACCCCCCACCCATCTCCCACCCCTCCCCTAAAGAACGTAGTCACCTTCCCAACTAACCACTGCCACGCATCTTCTGGGTGGGTAAAGAAATGTGTCTCTCCTTTGTACAGCACTTTAAATTTCGCTGGGAAGAGCAACATGTATTGGATATGTAAGTCCCTTAGTTTCGCTTTCACCTGATCAAAGGAGCGTCTCTGTTTTTGCACATCCTGGCTATAGTCCGGGAATATCATGATGTGGGCATTTTCCAGTTTAATGTCCCCCATTTTCCTGGCTTCCCTCAGGATCCCTTCTCTGTCCGCAAAGTTCAGGAAGCGTGCAATAACTGGTCGCGGTCGGGCCCCCTCCGGTGGTTTAGCCAACAGCGCCCTGTACTCCCGCTCTATCAGAAAACAGTTGGAGAACTCTGCCGTTGGAAAGGTTTTCTTTAACCAAGAGTGCAGGAACGCCGCCATGTTGGCCCCCTCAGTTCCTTCTCTGAATCCCACGAAGCCGAGATTGTTGCGGCGGGCCCTATTTTCCGCATCGTCCACTTTCCATTGGAGCTGGAGATGGGTGGCCAGTAATTCCGCTATGTCCCTCCTGAGCGTGGCGATGGAGTCTTCTGCCTCGCCCAGTCGTGTCTCGGCCATGGTCACCCACTCCTTGAGGTTGCGAAAGTCTTGGCGTAGCAATGAGACCTTCGAGCCCACCTCCCCAATTTTGCCTTCTAGGGCTGCCCGTAACGCCTGTATGTCCTCCCTATATGCTTGTATGGCTCCCATCAAGTGCTCCATGTCTGACTGGGGAGCCGGAAGATTAGTCTCTGTGGTGGCCT
Source organism: Lissotriton vulgaris (assembly GCF_964263255.1). Classification (NCBI taxonomy): domain Eukaryota; kingdom Metazoa; phylum Chordata; class Amphibia; order Caudata; family Salamandridae; genus Lissotriton; species Lissotriton vulgaris. Next base: position 857,833,201 of record NC_141693.1, on the reverse strand, counting down.
GCATCGCGGCAAAATGTTCCAACGTCACCTGGCGTGTCGGCCTGGGGGGGGTATCCTTCTTACCCATTCTGTAAGTTCATAGTTTCCCGGTGCCCCGGCCTGGTGTCCCCAGCAATCACCTCCTGTCCATGTCTCGAGGTAGGGAGAGCGACCCACCTGGTGGTACTCCTCGCCGTCCAGAGGGGCACCACTCAATCCCACTCCTCAGGGCAGGGCGCACTTGATGTCCCTTGGTCCTAGCGTCCAGAGCTGGTCTACCTGAGCGGGTGGTGCCTCCCGGCCCATAGGCCAGTCACTCGGACCCTTCTGCGCGTGGGCCTCAGCGTCTCTTCAGCATGCCGGTGGGGTGGGAGGGGTGAGGGGAGCCCCGGGGAGGTGGTGCAAGAGAGCCCTCCACTGTGCCCCGATGTCAGTCCCACCAAGGCCCTCTGCTAATTGGTCCTTATTTCCCCAATGGATTGAGGGGAGCAAGCATGGGGTTATATGCCTCCCTTATTTAGTTATGACCACAACGACCAGGCGTGCGTCTGCCTGTCTCCTCCGTCTTCCGTTGGTGGCTTGGCCTGCTCCCCAGGATGTCGAGGATGAAGGTGGGGGGGCGGGGGCGCCGCCGTACCACTGACCGCCACTCCGCTCGGTACCGGCCCGTAGGCGCCGGCGGCATCAGGGATGTACATCGGTATCGTGGCGCGGTGCTCAGTATTACCCGGGGGCACTCCGACTCCTCTCCCAGTGGCAGCGCCTTCTCTGTTCTTCACATTGGCTGGCTCAGGATCCTCCTGGTGCCTCTTACACCCACAGCTGTAGACCGTCTCCACCCAGCGCCGGGCTAAGGTCTGGTGTCTCCCTTGCCGCGCTGTGTGTCATCCCCTTGGGCTCTGCCGCCGTCCCGTGGCCCGCTTCTCACCTTCGCTGGCAGGATACCGCCCCGGGGCTCTGTGTCTGCTTCACGCGTCCAGCGCCCGCCGTCCTCCACAGGTCGCCCTCTGCATGCTCGGCACTCCGGCTACCTCTGCCTCGGGACTGCTCACAGAAGAGGAGCTGCAACCGCCATTTTGCACAGTGGGTGAACCCGGCCATTGCTGTTTTGCTGCTGTTTAATCCTTCGTTGTCGGACTGGGAGCTCCGATGTCGGTCTCCAGATGGCAGCAGGACCTTCCGACTGCTATATCTTCATGAAACCGGATGTTTGGGGCATGCAGGCTCGTCTGATTAAGATCAGCTCTCCGGAGCTGTGGAGGAACACGTCTTATTCGGCCATGTTGTTGGCCACGCCCCCGAAATTCTTAGAGTCTTAGTTGGTGGCGAGTTCTCTTGGCCATGAATAAGAATTGCCCTTAAGGTTAAGACGTAGTCCAGCATAAAAGCCGGTGATTTAGCATTCCCCACAATAACTTTTGATATCTCAGAGGAGAGAAAGAATCTGGTTGCCTTAGGCAGGGAGGTTGGATTTTGTTTTCAGTTTTAGTTGGGTTGAGTTTTAGGTAGTGGTTGGCAATCCACTTCTGAATCCTGTCAAGGGTGTTGAAGAGTAGGAGGATGCCATTTGTGAAAGAGATCTTCTGCTGGATCTGGTATCATCTGCATATTGATGATAAAGAATTCCAGAGTTACTCAGAATCTCTCTAAATAAAGAGATGTAGGTGAAATAAAGTTGAAAGTAGGGCATATTCCTGTTGAACCTCTGTTTTTGGTCAGTCTTGCTAGAGACAGATCTTCTTATTGTAACTGTTACTGATCAGTTAGACGAAGATTAATCAAACGATTTTAGGGCTGCACCATTGATTCCCATATGTTGTCTCGGATGGTAATCAGAGCGGTGTGATTGACTGTATCTGAGGTAGCCAAGAGGTGCAAACGCATAAGTAGGCAGGAGTTACTGGAGTTGGGAAATCCGAAGAAAGTATCCACAATTTGCTGAAGGGCTGTTTCGGTTCTGTTCTCTTGTCTGAAACAAGATTGGAGGGCTTCAAGAATGTTGCTTGCGTGAATACTATGGAGGGATAATTGTGAAAGGGAGTGTTGAGATGGGCTGAAGTTAATGCCATTGGTTCAAACACAGATAAGGTGATGGGAGGAATGCTTGCAGTAAGTATTAAAATCGTTCATGGTAGCATTCCAACTCATTGTCCTTTTGTCCACCATGCCACGTCTGTTTGGACTCACTGATATAAAAAGGAGCCTTGACCCTGTTACTCTAGGAACAGTCCAGTCCAAAGTGCCAGACCACGTCCTCACTGAACTGGAACACAAGCAAACCAAGACCAGTATTGTCCTGATAGTTGTTCTTCTGACAGGTATATTTTGGTTCTAGTGGCACAGTGAGCACGGGACACACATCTATGCATACCCTTGGCCGCTTAGGGCATTAAATCAAACACAAAAAAGGTGATGGGAGCAATGCTTACAATGAGTCTAACCACTGGCAATTGCTCGGGGTTAAATTCCAACCAGTTGTTTTTATGCCCACCATGCCACCTCAGTTTGGAACCAGTCATATGCAAATTAGTCTGGACCAATATTTACTGCCCTGCCTAAACTGCCAGACCAGGTCCTCCGTGAGCCTCCAAGCTGAGGCGACATGGTGGCCAAAAGTTTTTTTTTATTACAAAAAATGCCGCTGCTTAAGAAAGCATCACTGACGACCCAGCCTTGCTTTTAAACTGCAGATCCATTTCCCTCCTATCATACCAGGCAAAGAGCTTAGATAGAGTATTCAACCAATGCCTCACCGACTACCCCAGCAACCACCTGCTCCTCTATGCCAAACAGTTGATTCAGACCCAGCCACAGGGCAGAAGCAGCACTCATTGCTGCCAAAGACGACATCTGCATTATATTTGACAGAGGATACCCGGCAGCCCTCATACTCCCGGACCTCTCTGCAGAATTTGAAACAGGCCCACACCCCATCCTCATCTGGCGCCTGCACGCGATTGGCATCTAAGGACCCGCTGCAACTGCTCCTTCTTAACTGATAAAACACAAGCTTTAAGCCTGGCACCTTATTCCTTGGAAGCCCCCAAACTCATGCGCGGAGTGCTTCACGGTTCACGGTTAATCGGACCCACTCCAGCAACCATCAACAGCAAACTGCACATTACCGCACAAGTGAACATTGTAACTGCATCCTGCTTCCAAACCCTGAAGATGCTGAGGAAGATCTTCAAATAGCCCCCAAGCATCACTAGAAAAACTGTCTTGCCCTACTCACCAGCAAGTTAGACTATCGGAACACTATCTACGCTGGGATCATCAATCAACTCACTAGAAGACTGTAAACCATGCAGAACTTGGGAGCCACACTAATCCTCAGCCTCCCATCCAGAGCTCACATCACGTCACACCACACCTCAGGAAAGTACACTGGCTTCCTTTAAACAAACACACTGAATTTAAACTACTTTCACACGCTTTCAAGGCACTGCATAACTTAGGCCTCACCCACATAAACAGTTGCATTTAATTCCACCATCCACCCAGACACCTCCACTCCTCGGGACTACTAGCACATATACCATGCATACACAGAACCAGATCAGGAGGACAGGTATTTTCTTTCATCCCTCCTAGAGCATGGAACGACCTCCCACTCCACGTCAGCGTCTCCTCCTCTCTTCTTGTATTCCACAGATAGCTGAAGACCTGCCATTTTAGTTTACTACCTACCATAGGGAGGGCTAGGCACACAGGACATACTCGTCACCGGGATACCCTCACGGTGATAGTGCCCTTTACAAATACACATAACATAACTCAAGTTTGCAAATTATGCCAGTGGAGTGAGAGGAGGCCTAAGCCATCCTATCTTAGGGTATTGCCGATGGCAGGGAACACAACAAAGTTCAGTGTACTGTGGACTAGACACAACCAACTACGTAGGTGGAATGATTGCTTCATCAGTGACTCTTTCTCACCACGCCTGGCTAAGGTCAACTGCCTTTATGGGGGATGTCCAGGCATCCCTTATGGACATGCCCTTCGATGGCACTCTCCTGCTTGGTGTCGCGGCAGATTCAGCGCTCAATCCTTTAAGGACAGAAGAGCTACTGCCCAGTCATTGGGACTCTCCATGGCCCCACGCCAGCCCCATTCTGCCTTTCGCCCCTTCCGTGTTCCACAGTAGGTTGCCCAGCCACGACAGCCATCAGTCTGTCCAGTCCTTACCCCCCTTGCAGCTGCAGCATCTGGACCCCTTAAATGTGCCCTCCCAACATCATGGGCAACCAGTTGGTCACAGGATCCAGCACCACCTGCCTTTATGGCAGTCTATAGCCTCGGACAACAGGGTGCTCCAAATTGTTCAGTGGGATTAAGCCCTTTCATTCATGGAAACCCCTCCGCCCTTTACTAGACCTATGCCCTCTGAACTACTTCATGAAAAAGGAGAAATTCTAAATATTCAGGTTGGCTAAAGTCCTGTCTGGCCTGGTCCCTGGAAAGTGGATGGTATCGCTAGACTTGCATCATGCATATTCCCATATACCCATCCCTCCGGCCCACAGGCATTACCTGTGGGCCAAGCGAACTTTCATTTTGCTGTGCTCCTTTTTGGCCTTTCCAGTGCCCTTCGGGTATTCACAAAGGTGATGGCGCTGGCTGCAGCACATTTTTGGAAGTCAGAGGTCTTAGTCTTCACTTACCTCGACAACTGGCTGTTGAAAGCAGGTGCGCCCCAGACAGTCATCGCCCACCTCTAGCCTATGGTAGACCTCCTATATTCACTGGGGTTCACTATAAATGTGCCGAAACACACCTCACTCTCTCTAAGGCGCTCTCTTTCATCTGCGCCATTCTGGACACAGTGCAGTTTCACGCCTACACTTCAGGAGTGGCAAGTCCAGAATACTCTAACAAGGATTCTGGTGTTTCAGGCTCTATCCTGGATGTCAGTGAGACTGGCTCTGAGGCTGCTGGGTCGCATGACCTGCAACCTGCGGGTGAATACAGGCTCTGCAGTGGGACTTGAATGCAGCCCCCAGGGGAAAATTCTGACCTGGCCCAACTATCGGCAGGAACTACAGAAGACCTGGTTGTTGACGACCTGTGAGTGGGTCAGAGGCAGACCCCTCTTGCTTCCCCACCGAGACCTCACTGTGGTAACAGATGCGTCTCTTCTGGGTTGCTGCGGCCATCTGCGAGAGGTTGCGATCAGAGGACTCTGGTCTTTGGCTGAGTCTGAGTTCCACATCAACTTGTTGGTGTTGAGAGCGATCCGCTTGGCGTTGAAGGCCTAACTACCTTCCTTTAAGGGGAGGTCAGTTCAGGTATTCATGGACACCACCACAGTAATGTGGTACTGCAACAAGCAGAATGCATAGGGGGCCATGGACCCTGTGTCAAGAGGTCCTGCATCTTTGGACAAGGCTGGAACATCAGGACATTTTCCTGGTCATTCAACACCTGGTCGGTTCACTGAATGCTAGGGAAAACTGAGGCGTCAATCCCATGTGTATCATAACTGGTGTCACCATCCAGAGGTGACGCAAGGTCTCTTCTGTGACTGGGGTAAACCTTGGTCATATCTATTCGCCACTGCAGAGAACGGGCAATGTCAGTAGGTCTAAGTGCTGGAATTTGCAAGAAGGCTCTCGCTCAGAGAGGTGTTTGGTCGCGAGTGGGGATCGGGACTTTTGTATGACTTCCTGCTGATAAACTTTTGTCTCAAGTTATGAAGAAGTTCAGTACAGACTGCCTGAGCCAGTCTTGTGCCTCTGGATTGGGCACATAGTAGGGTATCCTGAACTCCTGAGCATTGGCATCGGTCCTTCTGTCAGGATGCCCCTTCGGGAGGATCTCCTGTTGCAGCAACAGAGCAGGGTTCACACCTTAACCTGTGCATGCCATGCCTTCATGCATGGAGATTGAGCTGTGGCAGTTGACAGTTTTTGATCTCCCTTTGGATGTCGGTGAAGTCCTATACTGGCAATCAGGCGTCCATCAACAAAGACTATAATATGCCTGCTGTTAAGACAAGTTTGTGGCTTGGTCCACTAAAAAGCATGTTTATCCTCTATATGCACCCTTGTCTGAGGTATTGTTGTTTATCATTAGCCCAGCAAGGCTTTGCGTACAGTTAAGGAGTGTCTTTCTGTTATTTCAGACTTCTTGCAGTCGCCGGATCAATCCTCCCTATCAAGTCACCTGTTGTGATTCGTTCTCCAGAAAGCACCTCATCATGTTTCCACCTAAACCCTTCATGATGCTTCAATAAGATCTTAATTTGGTTTTAACCTTCTTGATGTGTTTGCCCTTTGAGCCCTTGCATAACTGTCCTCTGCGTCTCTTGACGATAAAAACAGTCTTCCTGGTGGCCATTACTTTGGCCAGGAGAGTTAACGACCTACAGGCGCTCTCTGTACACCCTCTATACACCAGTGTCTTCCCAGACAAACTGGTTCACCGCAACTCTGTCTCTTTTCTACCAAATGTGGTGACACATTTCCACGTCAGCCAAAGCATCATGCAGCAAATCTATTTCACTTTGCCTCAGTATATGAAGGAAGAGGATAGACTCCAACGCCGGAACCCAAAAAGAGTGTTCTTCTACATTGATCACACCAGTAAACACCAGTTAAATGATCAACTCTTTGTGGGGTTTGCTGAAGCGAAAAAGGGAAAAGCAGTGCAGAAATTTACCATCTCCAAATGGATTGTACTTATGTAAGATCTACTACTCACTGACCAAGTAGCAAACCCCTGAGGATTTGCAGGCTTATTCCACTGCAGTCAAGACTGTGAGCACTGCGTTACCTCCTGAGGTCCCTGCCCTGGACATCTGTCTGTCTGCTATGTGGGCTTCTCTGAAAATGTTTAGAGAACACTACTGCCTTGGCAGTCGGGTCAGTTGTGACAGGCACTTTGCCCATTCGTTCCTCCAGGACTTTTTGGTCTGAAACAGTTTTAGAAGGCCCTCAGGACTAAGCTGACTACGAGTAAGAGAGGCGCTCTGCGTTTTATTCTGCATTTTTAATCTAGAAGCATTTGTTTACATTGCCAACACTGAAGCTTACTTTTAAATTGTCCGTTTGCCGTATCTGTTATTAATTGACTCCCTCGCTTCCCCGGTCCACCACTGACTTGGTCAGCTTGTTGTGGAGGGAAGACTATTAGAGGAGCACCCCGGAAGTGACTACCACTCCCGCCCTGCATCCTGCACCAATTAGGGGCCCGGCACCATAAAAGCTGCAGCCACTATCGCACTCCCTAGCTGACTGCGATTAAGAGAGGCGCGTTGCGCTTTATTCTGCATTTTTAATCTAGAAGCATTTGTTTACATTGCCAACACTGGAGCTTGCTTTTAAATTGTCCGTTCGCCGTATCTGTTAATAATTGACTCCCTCGCTTCCCCGGTCCATCACTGACTCGGTCAGCTTGTTGTGGAGGAAAACTATACGATGAGCACCCCGGAAGTGACTACAACTTCCTCCCTGCATCCTGCACCAATTAGACGGGCCCACAGTAGTTTAAGGAGACGGGCGGGAGCGCAGCGGGCACGTCCTCAGCACGCCGAAGACTCGCTTAGGACAAGCCCGTCTGCACCAGACCGCCGCCAGACTGCTGCCAGGCCCCCTCCATGTGGTAAAAACCTTAAATGGCCACTATTAAATATTCTCGCTCAGAGCTACTTTCCCTTAACACCACTCATAACCCTAGTAACAGAGAAGACCTTCCTCCACACGCATCGCTGCCCTCTCCCAGCCACCTTACGTGTTTATACGGAAATGTGCGTTCTCTCCCTAAGCATGCTCTTGAAATATGGGCCCTACTAGATCAGGAATCACCAGATCTCTTTTTCATCACGGAGACCTGGCTCCAAGAAACGTCTTGCCCGGACTTAGCTATTGCTCTACCTATGGGCTACAGTATTTTAAGATTAGATAGGACGGCTAAAAGAGGAGGAGGTACAGCAATAGTCTATAAATCATTCATAAAACTTCTGGCCATTGACACACAGATCACTGAATGGGGTGAATTTCCTATCTTTTCACTAGGCCTAAATAACAGAGAATCCTGGAAAGGAGCGCTTGTCTACAGACCACCAGAAAATAAAACCCATTTTGCGACCCAACTATTGGAAATTCTGGCCCCGCATGTCTTAGCATGTAAAAATGTCTTGTTAATAGGAGATTTTAATTATCACATAGAACTGCGGCAAGATACTCATACCTCTGAATTAATGGACAACATTAAGGCAATGGACTTGACGTTATTAGAAACATTTCCTACCCACAAGGCCGATCACACTTTAGATTTCCTATGTACCAACTCTCAGGCAGTTCAAATTGTCGAACTCTACCCAATCCTATGGTCTGACCATATGTTAATAAAGTTCAATATGAGAGTCAATGCGATTAAACCTACCCACTCAAAAAAGGTAAAAATGAGCAGGCCCTGGAATAAAATCAACTCAGACTCCTTTGCTAGCGTCTTTACGCCTCCCACTGTAACCCATAACTCTGACCCAGATGAGGTGGTAAAGTATCTAGATAAAGCAATCAACATGGCACTGGATCATATTGCCCCAAAACAGCAAACTAAATGTCCAAACACAAGATCCCCTTGGTTCACACCAAATCTAAAATTAGTGAAACAGGCTTTGAGGTGCACCGAGCGGAAATGGAGGAAAACAAAAAATCCTCTGGATAAACAGCTCTATAAGTCGGCACATAAAGAATACATGAGCCAGATAGCTACAGCGAAGAAAGCTTATCTAGGAACCAGAATAGAATTAGCTGGTAACTCACATAAAGAACTATACTCTATAGTAAAGGAATTTTCTAATCCCTCTTCCTGCCAGCCACCCACCATCGAGTCTCAAGAACGGGCCGACAGGCTCTCAACTTATTTTAAGGATAAAATTGATATAATCCATAAGGCCTTTCCTAGAGAGACAGAACCTCCTAATACCATGGACAATTACACAGGTCCACCTAATCTGCCTACCCCTGAAGTTACATCCCTGCCTAAACCCCTCTCTGAATTCCACACTGTTACGGTGGGAGAAGTCACAGATAAATTAAAGTTCCCCTAGGGATCCCGCATCTGCCCAGATTTTGACAAAAATAGCCCCTGCCATGCTGACTGAAATAACGGCAATCTTTAACTTATCAATAGCCCAATCCATCTTTCCTGTGTCCTGGAAAGAAGCAACTGTAAGACCCATCTTAAAAAAGAACAATGCTGACCCAGAGCAACCAGTAAATTATCGTCCGATCTCCCTTTTGCCACTATTTGACAAAAGAATGGAATCCTTAATCAATGCCCAATTAACCAAACATCTAGAGGACAATATGCTACTGGACACCTCCCAATCGGGCTTTAGAGCTTGCCACAGCACCTAAACCGCTCTCCTGGAGGTTGTGGATAACATCCGGCTGTCCCTGAACGCCAAGCAATCGGCCATCTTGATTTTACTAGACCTGTCGGCGGCCTTCGACACCATCTCTCATAGTGTCCTACTAAAACGGCTGGCTGAGATTGGTGTCGAGGGTCAAGCACACAGATGGATTCAGAGCTATCTGACAGGGAGGCGGTCAAAGGTCAAAATAGGCTCGTTCTCGTCATCTTATGTGGACAATGACAAAGGTGTCCCACAGGGTTCGATCTTAAGCCCAACTTTATTTAATATATATCTATCGCCTTTAGCTAAAGTAATCAAAGCACATGGCTTTGAGACGGTATCTTACGCCGATGATACCCATATCCTGATAACCCTAGGACCAAACCACTTAGATGCCAAATTGAGATTCCAACAGTGCATGATCTCCATTCAAGAATGGATGACGACCAACTACTTAATGCTAAATGCTGCGAAAACAGAAATTCTGTTATTTGGTAAGGCCAATAAAATCTGGACGGAAGAATGGTGGCCACCATCTCTAGGTCCTTGCCCAGCACCAAAAAACTCAGCAAGGAATTTGGGAGTCATCATCGATGACAAACTGACCTTGTCCCAACACATAAATAAAGTGGTTCACACCAGCATTGGGCTAATGAGAAGTCTCAGAAAAATCTTTAAGTGGATTCCAGTTGCTTCTCGGAAACCCCTCATTCAGGGCCTCATAATCAGTCGCCTTGATTATGGAAACGCACTATTGGCTAATGTGAACGAAGGTTCTTTAACTAAACTTCAGACCCTGCAAAACTCTGACGCAAGGCTGACTCTTGACCTCCCTCCCCGCACCCCATCAGCTCCGTGCCTCAGGACTCTCCACTGGCTCCCAATAAGAAAACGCATCAAATTTAAAATTTGCTGCCTGGTGCATAAGTCCATTAATGGACAGGGACCAAAGTACCTTCAGAGAAAGCTCCAGGGCTACTGCCCGGGAAGGACTCTACGTTCCTCAAATAAACACCTTCTAAAAGTCCCAAAGGTCAGGACTGTCAGAAATGGGGATAGAAGTTTCTACAAAATAGGCCCCACCACTTGGAACTCTTTACCACTGTTTATCTGACCCTAACCACAAAACCTTCTGCAAGAATCTTAAAACCTGGCTCTTTTAAATCCGTTAATTGCCCCCTGTCTTTCTATCTGTAGTTTCAGCAAGCGCTCTGAGACCGAACGGTGACATATGCGCTATATAAAAATAAATACAGAAACATAAACTGGACTTTTTCCCCCAAGCAGCAATGACCCAGAGGCGTGTTTGCAAAGTGGTGGACAAAGAGGGCGTGGCCTTTGACCACCACTCAGCAATCCAGCTGTGTGGGTTTTACTGGAGATAACAGATGGACCCTCAATAATCAAGGGGACTTCATCCCCCTACTATTAGTGCACCAGGAGGTGCGTTTGCAGAGAGGTGGGGAAAGGAGGCATGGCCTGCTAACAGATCTCAGCTATCCTGTTGTAGGGAACTTACTAGAGGTAATAGATGCGGTAGCTTTCCCCCAAGGACATCCAAGAAAAAAGGGGGTCCCAAAATGTGTTTTCTCCATGTTAATTTCCATAAGAAACTTTAGCCACGGCCACAGCCCGAACTGCTGAACGGAATTACACCAAATTTGGCAAAAAGGTAGCTCCTGGTCCAGAAAGCGCTCCTTTTGTTAAAAGGTGTAAATCCGTTCAGTAGTTCCTGAGAAATTCAAATATTTAGAAATATATATATGTGTGTGTATGTATATATATCCATTCGGAATGCACCGGAAACGGAAACCTGCTCAACCCCCTTCCGTGGTGGAAGCATTGCCGAGGTCTGTGGAGAGGAAGGCGTCTGCCTGAAACGGTCCGGCGCAGCTCGGAGGAGCGGGTGTAGGACAGTGAAAGCGGACGACGAACTCTATCAGGTACCGGGCAACTCCGATATGGATCGGAAGGTGGGAGGTATGTGCTAAACAGTAACCCGAGGGAGCTGTAAGAAAGCGGAAAGGAAGCTGATAACAAGCGGACCTTTTTAAGAGCAATACAAACGCAGCGGGTGAAGTTAATGACATTTATTTAACAAACGTGCAACCATGTCAGCGGCAACAGTGAAGGATCGAGAGAGCGCAGCGAAGGAAGTGTTCTCTAATGAGGCAACCAGACCAAAAACAAAGACTACAAGCACAGATAAAAACTTTCTTGAAGGGACTGATTTAAAAGATAAATATAAGGCACTCGAGAAGCTTATACGCACTGAAATGGTCAAATGGTGGGAGGCGAAATCCCTCAGTCGGTATCTCGAGGTGAATCGAATCCCCAGAGGATTAAGAGTCATGATTGCGCCCACATATGACACTCCAAATCCGGTATTAATGGCTGAGTGGGCGCAATGCAATCTAGATTCCTCAAGAAAATTAGTGGAGTTATTAGTGAAGCATGCAGAAAAGGACAGAGAGGAAATTCTTCCAAAAATAGATGCTTTGCGCAGCGAGATTCAAGCAATGAGTGACCCACAAGCTTCCAAAGTAAAGTTCGAGGAGGAAATGGAACACAAACTGAAAAAGGAAGAAGATAAAATAAAAAATCGTAAAACATACAAATTTAGGAGGGACAAAGAGGACTATGAAAACGGAAGGATTTTCACATTTTCTAGGAAATATGACTATGAGAAAAAACAATTCTGGCAAACCAAATACTGAAAAGACGCGCCAAACCCCGCAACCCTCTCATTCATTACAACCTGAGAGTGAACCGCAATTAGAAATGTCCTCTGCATCAGGCTCCAGTGTGTATACGGAAAGCGGATCAGAATGTGGAGATGAACTAACGGAAACCACAAGATTAACCATGGGTGAGGAGCTAGAATATATCCGCAAGACCAGGCGTGAGACATTACGCTCAGCAGGTAAACAACAACCGGCAAAAAACGAACAAGGAGCAGGCGGGAGCGAAGGGCCGCCCAGAGGAAATGCTACAAAGCGAGGGGGACGGGGCCGCGGATCCTGGAAGAACAAACAGGGGAAAAAAACGTAGGAACGCAAAATACGAGCACAGACGCCAATACCATAATAAATTTGGCAAATATTGACTTGACAACAGCGGAGAAACAGTTGTTGTCGCTAGGGCTGTCATACTGCCCTGAAAGTAACTTTCACTATACCAAAACCAGGGCTGATGTGTTCCAATTTATACGCAAATTGAAACTGCGAAAGTTCCACAAAACCCAACTGGCTAATAAATCAAAAAACAAGGCCAGAGAAGATCAACCGGTAGATTCTCCAAACCTGGCAGCCGAGGACTATGAGCTGTTAACTTCTGTCCAAGGCATAATCAATTCACGAAACAGTATCCAGAATGACACGGAGTCACAAAACATGGAAAGTTCGCAGGATTTTCCAATCCTCAATTCCCAACAAGCCAGGAGTCTGGTAAATAAAAAACCGGAAACACCATTTAAAAGAAAATCTAAATTTGTGCCCATTACGACTAAAGATTCAATAGATGTTTTCAATGACACTGTGGTCGCCCAAGTCAAAAAACTACACACAAAAATTCAGATGACTAAGAAAAGAAGAACCAAGGAACAAATTCAGTATGATCTCCTAATGGAAAAACTAAAAAAGGAAAATAAAGTGGTGATAAGAAACTCAGATAAGGGAGGAAACATCGTGTTATGGCCCCTTTCACAATACCTCACTGAAGCAAACAATCAGCTCAGCGATGTACAATGTTACCACCACAGTTCTCCCATTAAGTATAAACAGATGCAGGATGAATTGGGCAGTAAACTACTGGCATGGAAAAGTTTAGGACTTTTGAATATGGAGGAATTTAAATTTTTTTAAAAAGAACATCCTCGCACGCCAGTGATTTACTTCATAGCAAAGATACATAAAAACAAGGAAACTCCTCCAGGACGACCGATCATCGCGGCATGTGATGGTCCACTTGAAAATCTGTCACAGTACATAGACATCTTTTTACAAGAACATGTATTTAAATTGGAGTCATATGTAAAAGACACTGGAGATTTTTTGTCAAAAATAGCAAAGGTTAGATGGGAAAATGGATATCATCTAATAACCCTTGATGTCTCCTCATTATATACGTGCATCCGGAATATAGACGGAGTAAAAGCTGTCCAATATTTCCTATCCAAGAGACCCATTGAATTCACAATGCATAACAAAATGCTAATTGACATGTTATCATTTTGTTTAGAACATCATTTTTTCCTTTTTAATAAACAAATGTACCGTCAGGTTCAAGGTGTCGCCATGGGGGCCAGCTTCTCCCCCAGCTATGCCTGTTTATTTATGGGCTGGTGGGAGGAGCTGGTCCTCAGGGGGGAATATCGGGACATCTGTAAGAACAACATTGTATCCTGGTTACGGTACATTGATGATCTGATAATTGTGTGGAATGGCAGTAAAGAAGACGCACAGACTTTCATCAATAGCATCAATGTCAATGACATAAACTTATGTTTTACATCAGACATAAGCAATAGTCAAGTTTCCTTCCTAGATGTTTTAGTTAAGATTGATGAAGGCAGAATCATGACCACCTTGTATAGAAAGCAAACCGCAGGGAATACCTTGCTACATGCAAGCAGTGCACATCCTAGCCATCTTATCCATAGCATCCCTTATGGGGAGATGCTGCGGTTACGCAGAATATGTAGTGATGAGGGAGAATTGAGAAGACACCAGCAGGAGAGCAAATGTAGATTCCTGGAAAGAGGCTACCGTGCTAAAACTATTGATGCGGCAATGGCTAAATCCAGATTAAAATCAAGAGATGAGCTTTTGCGCAACATAGAAACCCCTATGTTAGAAAACACAGGTAGCATGACAACATCTAAGGATGTACCCAGATTGATTATGAGCTACAATTGCCAGCATAGGGAACTGCGCAAAATCATTCAACGCAACTGGCATCTGAAGATCCTGTAATTGGTGACACTCTCCCTGAATATCCAGCAATTACATACAGAAAAGCCACTTCAATGGGGGATGTGTTGGTAAAAAGTAGCCCAGAGTACAAGGAAAACACAGGTTGGTCCCTAGCGCGGAAAGGTTTTTACAAATGCCCCAGCTGTAAGGCTTGCTCATATGGGGTAAATAAAACCTCTTATCTAACAGCCTTCAGCTCGAAACCACAAAACATCAAATTCCATTTAACATGCAAAAGTGAGTTTGTGGTTTACATACTAGAATGCAGCTGCAATCTAAAGTATGTAGGCAGTACTAAGCTTCCAAGCCACAAAAGGATCTTACAGCACATTAGGGCGATTAATAACAATGACCCTAATTACCCTGTGGCGAGGCACTTCCATGATGTTCATGGTGGAAACCCGAAAGATCTAAGGTATTACATCATTGACACAGTCCCAATACAGAGAAGAGGAGGGGATAGGGAAGGTATGCTTCGCAGGCTTGAAACACATTACATTCTTACCTTAGACACCAAGCAGCCAAATGGTCTTAATATGACTGAAGACTTATACACATTTTTAGAATGACTATTAAGATGATGGCTTTTCATTTTGCACTCTAATCTCATGTGGTCTTCATCAATGTAATGTAATATAATGTTTGAAATATCCGTAACCTCTTAGATGTAAATACTTTGATAGTTTGTTTATACTGTAAATAGTGGATTTTACAAGATGAAAGATGAACATATATATATATTTGATACTAAAAGGGTTTTAATTATTTATGCAATTTTAAATGAACTATGAGTGGATTGAACAACACAAATAATGAATTCTTGATGTTGTCAATTGTGGGAATCACTCATTAGACAATTATATTTGGTTGCAGTTAATTGGAAGAACCCTTTAGATATATGTCTTTCCTTGTATTTATCATTTCATAGAAAATGGAATTGTTTTTTGGTAGGGTACATTTCAAGGTTATTATAATTGTTTTTCACACAGGGTATCAATTTTGTTTATTGGAAAAAAGTGTTTTTTTTTATCAGGTTAGTATTTATATTTTAGTCTTAATTCTTTTTGGATTCACGGTGATGCACTTTAGTATTTAGTGAATGGATATTTGAAATAACAACAGTTGATATGTTATGAATTGAAGGTTATCAAAATGCAATGTAGTTGACAATAAGCACAATGTATTATACATGAAATTTCTTTAGCTTAACTTTTATGCATTATTTTTTACAATATTGTATTTTACAATTATTATTCAGCGAACCTGTATTTTACGTATCACACGAGAAAGAAAGAAAACTGTTAAATAGTAAACTTTCTATGTCTATTCACGCACTGGCACTTTAAAAGGAGGTGCATCCCACGACACTGTTGTCATGTGATCAAGGCAGGGATCTGCCGAAACGCGTCGTGGCTGATGTGGTTGCACTCTAAAGCAAAATAAAAAAAGAAGCACCGAATTGGGTCTACCTCGTCTTTTGCGTGTTCTGGCTGTCGGTTTCGCTTGAGAGACTGAGACGAGTTCTTGCAGCATATATATATATATATATATATATATATATATATATATTTCTTTTTCTTTTTAAGAGATACTCCAGCCTCTAGATTCTCCATTTGACAAATGCCCTCCAGCTTTAACTTAATCTGTAAATGTTTGTTGACATATGGGCTCCAGCTGGTAGCAGATTGGCGTACTAAGTGGAGTTTTGCAGGTCTTAACCCCTCATGCAACATGCAGTTTCCATATAGGTGTACAAAGTCAGCTCCTTTTTAGGTCTCGCGACCTATCGATGTGCGCAAGCGCATCGAGCGGAGCGAGAATTCAAGTGGCGAAAACATCTTCAAACCAAAGGGCTTTCAGCCCCGCGGTTTTCATGTAGTTCACGTGAATCACGTGAGCAAACATGCACGAGCATTCACGGCCAGGGCTTCTCCTCTAGCAGCACTCCTCCCACACCAGCAACTCCCCCCTCCCACACCAGCACCTCCCCTCCCTCTCCCCGACAGCACCTCCCCTCTCTCTCCCCGCAAACACAGCCTTGCCGTAGCAGCACTCCTCCCACACCAGCAACTCCTCCCACACCAGCAACTCCCCCCTCCCACACCAGCAACTCCCCCCCTCCCACAACTCCCCCCTCCCACACCAGCACCTCCTCTCTCTCTCTCCCCGCAAACACAGCCTTGCTGTAGCAGCACTCCTCCCACACCAGCAACTCCCCCCTCCCACACCAGCACTTCTACTCTCTCTCCCCGCAAACACAGCCTTGCCGTAGCAGCACTCAGCACTCCTCCCACAACAGCAACTCCCCACACATTGACCACATTTAGACGTGCATCTTGCAAGCAAACACCCCCTGCCTTGTGTCTCATTCATTCATCTCCACGTTTCTGCCTTTCATATTCAGACGTGCACTTTTTTTCATTTAAAGCATAACAACCTGTCTTTCAATTGCTGAAACAATTACACCAAATCATCTCTCTGTTCCATTCACCATGCAAGGCAACATGCTCAAACAGTCCACCAAAAACATCTCTCTGGTCGTGGTTCTTGCTTATCCTATCCCAATCAGGCCCGTCCACACGCACGACAGTCACAAACAGCCCTCAGACTCTATCATTTTTCTTCCATTCACCCAGGGAAAGACGCACACGTTCACAACATTTAGACGTGCATCTTGGAAGCATACCCACCCTGCCTTACCTTATCCCCCCTGTTTATTAAACTTCAGTCTCATTCATTCATCTGCACGTTTCTGCCTTTCACTCGCGCAAATACGCACTAAAAGAACAAACACTCTAGACTCTTTCACATTCATGCACAACAAGTTCTTTTTTTCTGCTTTCATTTCCCCTCTGTAAGGTGGGGAGGGGGCCAGAGCCAAACGTCTGGGGCCTAACCACCCCAGGAGACTGAATTGCTTTCATCACAGTCGTAAAGATTCTAATCTGTTGTCGGCCATCCGCTGGGAAATGCAAATGTTAACTAAAGAGACCGAAAGGCGCCTTTTTCCGGCAAACAAGAAAGCAAGGGAAGCAACTTTAGAAACAACTTTAGAAACAATGTGCCGTAAGTGCACGCTTTCAACACAGATTGTAACATAGCAGACACAATTACAGGTATAAAAACATGCTAATTTGCAGTTCAGTAATGCTGTAGTATGTATGAATGAGACTGTTGGTGTGCTAAATACGGTTGTGGTGGCGCAGAGTGATGCTGTGTTGTTGCTCAATGGTACAGTGGGGGTGCAGAATGATAATGTGCTCTTGCTGCGTGTTGCATTGGAGGAGCCCAGTGATGCCGTTGTTGGGAGAAGTGCTACTGTTGTGGTGCAGAGTTATGCTGTGGTGGTAATCATTGAACACCACTCTACAACGATACTGCAGCACTCATCACCACCACTCATCACCACTACAACATTACTCACCAGACAAACGTCACAGAAACAGAACATAAACAGTGCATACATACTACCTATCAAAATTTTTTATGTGAGACAACAAAGGACAATGCAGAGCGGCGAGACAAAACACGTACGGCGAAACACAAAAGAAAACGAAGCAACAGCGACATAAAAAAAAAAATTACAGGATGTGAGCTCAGACGGAAGTAGACTACAGGACCCGCATACCAGAACGACACGCGCAAACATAACTCAATGCATGGCGAAGAGACGAACTAAATAGCAGCCATTGATAGCATGAAAAAGCACACTCAAAAGAAAGGAGCCGGACACAAGCCAAGTGCGAGCAAAGAAAGACCCAAGAACATAATTACATGCACATCACAAAAAGGAAATTCAGAGGAAAAAGTGTACAAATTAACAAAGTCACTCTTTAATAATATTTAAAAAAAAGTAATTACCTGTCGATCGTAGCAGCTCAGTCAGTGAAATGTAGAGATTACAAAACGAACACACGAAGAGAACATAAACAGTGCATACATAATACGTTTAACTAAACCAATAAAAAACAGCAACAAAAAAACGCCAAAGCATAGCGGCGAGACAAGCCACATACGGGTCAAACACCACCCAAAGACAAGCCAAGTGCGACATAAAATAAAAAACAGAGTGCGAGCTCAGGCGAAACTAAAATACAGGAACTGCATACCAGGACGACACTAGCAAACATGAGTCAATGCATGGCGAACAGACAACTTAAATACGAGGCAGTGATAGCATAAATAAGAAGAAAAGAGACACACAAGGCAAGTGCGACCTAAAAAATTGCTAACTCCAGAATTACATTACATTCACAGCAATGAAAACTTACACAATTTTGAGTAACAAATAACAAAGGCACTCTAAATATTTTTTTTTAAACAGGCAATTACCTGTCGATCGTAGCAGCTCAGTCACTGAAGTATACAGATCAGACAAACTACACACAAACAGACACAGTGCATACATAATACGTTGAACCAAAAAATAAAAACAGCACACAAATTAGCACAATGCTTAGCGCCAAAAATAGCCTGATACAAGACAGACAAGAGCCAAATACAAGGCTGTTGCGAATTACAAAAAAACACGGTGCGAGCTCAGGACAAACTAGACTTCAGGACCCGCATACCAGAACGACAAGCGCAAACAGAAGTCAATGCAGGGCGAAGAGACGACCGAAAATATTACAATTACATGTCAATCGTAGCAGCTCACTCAGTGAAATGTAGAGATCATAGAAACAACACACAAAGAGAACATTTAATAAATTCATGAAAAAAGTATAATAATTAAAATAAAAGATATAAAGGAAAATAGAAAGTAAAACACAATACATTCAACATCTTTATAAAAATGGATATTTGAAAATAACACTATGTTGCACCAACTCGCACATACGCTAAGGGAGGAATACCAATACATAACCAAAATACATAATAAAAGGAATAAACATAACCATATACTACATAAATACATAATCAAAAGTTTGCCATTCAAGAACTTCTACTATTTCCAAAGATAATCCGAAAGTACATACAAAAATATAACAAAGTTCGAAATTTAAAAAACATGACACATAAGAAAATATACATTGCTATATATAACATTTAAAACATTTCAATTATTAGAAGATCTATCGTTTAGAACAGTACAAAAATATAGTCTAAGTACAGACGGTATAAAATACACAAGTCGCAATACAAAAACATCAATAATACATCCTAATAAATAATTTCTTTAATAAGTATATAAACGCAAGTAATAATACATTCAGCTTCATGTACTAAATGTTATAAAAATTACATCTTACCTGTCAAACGACGCAGCAACAAGAACGGAAGAAGAACACGCCTTTCCTGCACGAACATTCACACCAATCTGGAAAATTCCTCGGTGACGCACGTCAAACGCAACGCTACGTCACAAAACTAGAACGCTAATCTCCCTTACATAACAAATGTAAAGGAAATACATAGCGTACGACATTTTTACATAACAAAAAAAAACACAGTTTCAAAACATTCACTAAACACTTATAATCCCAATAGAAATACAAAAATACACAACACATTACATTAAAAATATAAATTAACACATGCAAGACACTCACACATGCAACGCCACTCACACATGCAACGCCACTCACACATGCAACGCCACACACATATGCAATGCCACACACACATGCAACGCCACACACACATGCAACGCCACACACACATGCAACGCCGCACACACATGCAACGCCACACACACATGCAACGCCACACACACATGCAACGCCACTCACGCATGCAACGCCACACACGCATGCAACGCCACACACGCATGCAATGCCACTCAACCACGCAACGCCACTCAACTACGCAATGCCAATCAACAACGCAACGCCACTCACACATGCAACGCCACTCACACATGCAACACCACTCAACAACGCAACACCAATCACACATGCAACGCCACTCACACATGCAACGCCACTCAACCACGCAACGCCACTCAACCACGCAACGCCACTCAACCACGCAACGTCACGCAACGCCACTCACACATGCAACGCCACTCAACAACGCAACGCCACTCAACAACCCAACGCCACTCAACGACGCAACGCCACTCAATGACGCAACGCAACTCACACATGCAACTCCACTCAACTACCCAACGCCACTCACACATGCAACGCCACTCACACATGCAACGCCACTCACACATGCAACGCCACTTACACATGCAACGCCACTCTCACATGCAACGCCACTCACACATGCAACACCACTCACACATGCAACGCCACTCAACTACACAACGCCAATCACACATGCAACGCCAATCACACATGCAACGTCGCTCACACATGCAACGTCGCTCACACATGCAACGCCACTCAACCACGCAACGCAACTCAACCACGCAACGCAACTCAACCACGCAACACCACTCACACATGCAACGCCACTCACACATGCAACGCCACTCACACATGCAACGCCACTCACACATGCAATGCCACTCACACATGCAACGCCACTCACACATGCAACGCCACTCAACAACCCAATGCCACTCAACGACGCAACGCCACTCAACGACGCAACGCAACTCACACATGCAACTCCACTCAACTACGCAACGCCACTCAACGACGCAACGCAACTCACACATGCAACTCCACTCAACTACGCAACGCCACTCACACATGCAACGCCACTCACACATGCAACGCCACTCACACATGCAACGCCACTCACACATGCAACGCCACTCACACATGCAACGCCACTCACACATGCAACGACACTCCACCACGCAACGCCACTCAACTACGCAACGCCATTCAACTACGCAACGCCACTCACACATGCAACACCAATCACACATGCAACGCCACTCAACCACGCAACGCCACTCAACCACGCAACGCCACTCAACCACGCAACGCCACTCACACATGCAATGCCACTCAACAACGCAACACCACTCAACAACCCAACGCCACTCAATGACGCAACGCCACTCACCGACGCAACGCAACTCACACATGCAACTCCACTCAACTACGCAACGCCACTCACACATGCAACGCCACTCACACATGCAACGCCACTCACACATGCAACGCCACTCACACATGCAACGCCACTCACACATGCAACGCCACTCACACATGCAACGCCACTCACACATGCAACGCCACTCACACATGCAACGCCACACACACATGCAACGCCACACACACATGCAACGCCACACACACATGCAACGCCGCACACACATGCAACGCCGCACACACATGCAACGCCACACACACATGCAATGCCACTCACACATGCAACGTCACTCACACATGCAACGACACTCACACATGCAACGACACTCCACCACGCAACGCCACTCAACTACGCAACGCCACTCAACTACGCAACGCCACTCAACTACGCAACGCCACTCACACATGCAACACCAATCACACATGCAACGCCGCTCACACATGCAACGCCAATTACACATGCAACGCCACTCAACCACGCAACGCCACTCAACGCCACTCACATATGCAACGCCACTCACACCCACGCAGTGCCACTTTTACCCACACAGCACCACTTTCAGACACACAACGCCACTCACACCCACGCAAGCCCACTCTCACACACGCAACGCCACACTCACCCATGCAATGCCAATCACACACGCAACGCCACTCACACACCCAACGCCACTCACACACGCAACGCCACTCACACACGCAACGCCACTCACACACGCAACGCCACTCACACACGCAACGCCACTCACCCATGCAACAACACTCACACATGCAACGCCACTCACCCATGCAACGACACTCACTCAAAGCCACTCACACCCACGCAGTGCCACTTTCACACACACTGTACAGTGCACAATAGGTCTCGCAGTAGGAAAGTTGGAGATATTGGTTTTGTAAATCACAAAGCCCTTTATGTTTTTAACATGCAAAATAAAAAAAAAGGCAATGTTATTTGCAATTGTAATAGCTCAAACTTTCCTACTGCGAGACCTATTGGCAACGCCAGTGCTTGTTTCTGTAGGCACCAAGAAGCGAGAGCTATGCTTTTTCTCCCTATTTTCTCAGATTTTTGTTCTTGATTTTTGCATGGGCTCAATGGTTAAATCCTTACGAGAATTGCAAGTGCAAGAGATAGCTATTGGACATTTATCACAAGGGCCTGGACCATGCCCATGACTATGAGGTCTGTGATTTTCCTACTTTTGAATACACCATTAAACAATTTGAGAGCGAGAGGAAAATATTTCCTAGACTTAAGAAGGCACAAAACCACTAACTGTGTCTTTCTTAGCTTTTAAACAAAAGCCCTCTTCATGGGATGCTTCTTAGGAGTCTTTACACCATATTTAATTAATTAAGTGTCCCTAGAAATTGGATAGCCTGCATTGAAAGTAGTCTATGGAGCGCATCCTTCTGGTTTGAGCTCAAGCCATTTCCAGGAGCACGATTCATCCAAGGTGCAGATGCCAAAACGCACAATTCATCCAAGGTGCAGACACCACAATGCACGATTCATCCAAGGTGCAGACGCCTCTACTCACGATGCACTAAGGCGCAGACGCCCCTACATACGATGCATGTAAGGTGAAGATGCTTCTACGCAGGATGCATCTAAGGTGCAGACACCTCTATGCACAATACATCTAAGGTGCAGACGCCACTTTTCACAATGCATCTAAGGTGCAGATGCCTCTACACAAGATGCATCCAAGGTGCAGATGCCTCTACGCACAATGCATCTAAGGTGCAACGCCTCTACGTATTGTAGTGTAGTTCCTATATTCCCAATAGGCTCTGCGCATTGGAATAATATATCCTATAGTTTAGACGTAGGACTGAAATCGACTAGGTCTCTATTGAATGTATTAAACTTAATTGTGAGTGCCAGCTAGCTCAGAGGTCACTAAAAACTTTCTCGAATTCACAAGAAGGGTTTAGTTTCATGACAACTTCGTTTCCCCAAGAATAAACGTATCTTCAGAGTCGTGAAAACAATAAATAAATATTTTACTCAGTCAATCGTTCAGCTTCTCGATCTGTGCGTCAGATGGAGGGTCGGCTTCCTTCGGTACTTGCTGTAGCGAGCTGGGTTGGGCAAGTAAATAGTCGAACTGCTCCGAACCATCGTGTCTTGTTAGAGCAAGTAAAGGCATATTTATACTTTGAAGGTGCCTAGTTTGACGTAAAGAAGGGCATAACGTCTTATGCCCACATAAAAGAAGCACTGATGACAAGGTATGGGTTAACTCCAGAACTCTATAGACAGAGGTTCAGGAATTGTAAGAAACTGGAGGGAACCACTTGGGTAGAATATGTGTCGTCCTTTTGCAGAGCTATGGATGGTTGGGTGAGGGGTAGCAATGTTGATAATTTTCAAGCACTCTATGATTTGATTGCTAGGGAGCACTTGTATACTAATTCTTTTCCAGAGCTACGCCAGCACCTTATTGATAGCAAGTTGACTAATCCTAGAAAGCTTGATGAAGAGGCGGACTGCTGGGTCAGTACCAGGGTCCACAATGGTCTTGTGGTAGACTCAGCCAAAGGTGGGCAGTGTCACCAGCAGAAGAGTGGGGGGGGCAAGGGTAAACAGAGAGAGTTCCAAAAAGGTCCCCAAAGTAATTCCAAAGGGAACCATGGTAAGGGTTCTCAGCCTCCACCTGAAAAGAAGTCAGGACCCCCGACAGGTAAACCTGTTCATAGGGGGCCTGTTATCTGCTTTCAGTGTAAGCAGGTGGGACACCGTTGGTATGATCCCCAGTGTCCTCAGAAAGGACAGTATGTGCCACCCCGTGCACCACCCCGTCAGATGCCCAGTGTAGCCCTGGGTGGGGAGGAGATGGGTGCCCAAGGTGGGTGGGCTCCCGCATAAATGACCCTTGTCTCATCAGGAGACTTTGAGATGGTCCCTAGAACTCAGCTGCCTGATAACACTAAGAAATACAGACCGTGGGTGACCATCAATGGCCATAGAGTGGAGGCTCTGAGAGCGCCGGAGCAAGTGTGACAGCTGTCAAGTGTCACTTGCTCTCTGAAGAGCAGGTAGTCCCTCATGCATTCTTCCCAGTTGTTGCTGCTGACAACACAGAGAGCCATTGCAAAGTGTCTCACGTTCCCATTCAGTGGGGGGGGGGTCTCTGGTACTCTTCAAGTAGCTGTGAGGCCATCCATGCCTGTTGATTGTCTGTTAGGCAATGATTTAGAAAGCTTCCCTTGGGGTAAGGTGGAGAGGACGGCGCATTTAGAGATGTTGGGTCTGCCTGAGTGGGCATGTGTGACCACTCGGTTTATGGCAGCTAAGGGTGTTCAAGAGACCCTGGAGCCTGAAAGTATAGCCCAGGGACCTGCCTTAAAGAGAAGAGGTAGGGGGCGCGGGAAACCAGCCCCCATTGTTCCCATGGCCCAGGAGGAGGCAGACCTTGAGGGGGATGCCCTGGAAACTACAGGGGAGCAAGTTTCTGAACAGGGGAGGTTTGAGCTTGACCCATTGGCAGCAAGAAGGGGATCCCTCCAGGGAGAAATTTTGTGAAGAGCAGCAGAAGTGCCATCCTCTCATGGTTTTGAGGCAACAGGCCACAAACCAGGCAGCAGGTGATCAGTCTGGATCACATTGGATCTACTGGGAGAATGGTCTCCTGTATAGCGAGCCTAAGGTTGCTGAGCCTGAGTCAGCCCGTGTGCTGGTGGTACCCCAGCGCTTCAGAGCCTTCCTACTGAATTTGGCTCATGATGTTCCTTTAGCTGGTCATCCGGGGCAGAACAAGACCTTAGAAAGGCTTGTCTCCCACTTTTATTGGCCCCGGATGCGGAAGAGTTCAGATACTCATTGTAGGACCTGTCAAACTGGCCAAGTAAGTGGGAAAAGTGAAAGGAGGCACAAGGTCCCTCTCCAACCTTTCCCTGTAGTCCGCACCCCCTTTGAACGGGTAGGCATTGACATTGTTGGGCCACTGGACCCCAAGACAGCCATGGGCAACAGGTTTATCCTGGACTTTGTGGACCATGCTACGCGGTACCTGGAAGCCATTCCACTCAGGACAGTGACGGCCCCCGTGGTGGGATGTGCACTAATGGGGATATTTTCCTGTGTGGGGTTCCCCAGAGAGGTGGTGTCTGACTGAGGTACAAACTTCTTTTCCAAATATATGAAGTCTCTGTGGAAGGAGTGTAGTGTTACCTACAAGTTCACCACTCCTTACCACCCACAAGGTAATGGGCTGGTTGAAAGATTCAACCGGAACCTCAAAGGCATGATCATGGGTCTTGAAGAACCAATGAGGTGTAAGTGGGACGTCCTCTTGCCATGCCTTCTGTTTGCCTACCGTGAGGTGCCACAAAAATCTCTAGGGTTCAGCCCCTTTGAGCTTTTGTATGGTCACCCGGTAAGAGAACCTTTGAGTTTGTCCAAAGAAGGCTGGGAGAAATTTCCAAGGAAACCTCCCTAGGATGTATAGAGCTACATGCTGGCCTTCAGGAACCAGACTCGGCGTTTCAGAGATCTAGCTCTAGCCAGGAGGAAATGAAGCGTTGGAACGATCAGAATGCCACTCTGATTGAGCTTCAGCCTGGACAGAAAGTTTGGGTCATGGCCCCTGTGGAGCCTTGTGCGCTCCAGGACAGGTGGACCGGTCCATATGAGGTTGTGGAGCGCAAGAGTGATATCACTTATCTGGTGAACTTGCGGTCTCCCAGGAAACCCTTGCGGGTCCTGCATGTTAACCGCCTAAAGCCCCACTTAGAAAGGTCCGAAGTGGGCATGCTCCTAGCGACAGATGATGGAATGGAGGAGGAGACCGAGCCTCTTCCTTACCTGTCTGTAACAGAGCAAGATGGGTCAGTGGATGGTGTCAGCCTCTCTGCCACACTGACCCCTCATCAGCAGCAAGATTGTCGCCAGCTGTTGGGGCAATCCTCTGATCTATTTTCTTTGGTTCCTGGTGTCACAGAGTGGTGCATCCAAGATGTGGACACGGGTGACAGTCCTCCTGTGAAGCACACGACTTACAGAGTGACTGACAAGGTTAGGGCTTACATTAAGGAGGAAATCTTCAAGATGTTTGCTTTAGGTGTCATTGAGTCCTCAAACAGTCCTTGGGCTCGCCCAGTGGTCTTGGTCCCAAAGGCTGCCTCGCCGGGTGCCACACCTGAACTCCGGTTCTGTGTGGACTACAGAGGACTCAATTCAGTCACCAGGACTGATGCATACCCCATCCCCAGAGCTGATGAGCTCATTGATCGGTTAGGGGCTGCACGGTACCTTAGTACGTTTGATTTGACGTCTGGGTACTGGCAGATCGCCTTCACTGATGGGGCTAAGGAGAGGTCAGCATTCCCCACACCAGATGGGCACTACCAGTTCCGGGTTATGCACTTTGGGATGAAGAATGCACCTGCCACCTTTCAGAGGTTGGTCAACCAGGTGTTGGCTGGACTGGAGGATTACCTGGATGACATTGCAGTGTTCATCGGCAGTTGGGAAGAGCACTTGCAGCACCTCTGGGAAATGTTGATGGCACTGCGAAATGCAGGCCTCATGATCAAAGCAAGTAAGTGCCAGATCGGGCAGGGCTCCGTTGTGTACTTGGGTCACCAGGCAGGAAGCGGCCAGGTGGCGCCCCTACAACCCAAGATTGATACCATATTGGCATGGGAACCCCCAAAGACTCAGACACAGGTGAGAGCATTTTTAGGACTCACAGGATACTACAGGAGGTTTGTCACTGGGTATGGCAACATTGTTTCACCCTTAACTGAGCTGACTTCCAGGAAGCACCCCAAGAAAGTGAACTGGACTGACACCTGTCAGAAGACTTTTGACGCCCTGAAGACTGCCATGTGCACAGCACCCCTGCTTCAGGCACCCAACTTCTCAAAATAATTAATTGTTCAGACAGACGCTTCAGAGCATGGTGTGTGGGCTGTTCTATCACAGATTAATGAGGAGGGCCTAGACCAACCTGTAGGAGGTTACTTCCACTGGAACCGAGGTGGAGTGCAATTGAGCGTGAGCGTTTGCTATGGTCTGGGCACTGAAGAAGTTGAGACCATACTTCTTTGGGACTCACTTCCGGGTTCAGACCAACCACAGGCCCCTCAGATGGCTGATGCAGATGAGGGGTGAGAACCCAAAGTTGTTGAGGTGGTCTATTTCCCTACAGGGTAAGGACTTTACGGTGGAACACTGTCCTGGTACAGAACACGCCAACGCTGATGGTCTGTCCAGATTTTTCCACCTTAGTGAAGAGAACTCCCAAGGGAAAGGGTAGTTCTTCCCACATTTCAGCTGGAGGGGACACGTGTTAGACCTGGCATCATTGGCGTAAGTCTCCCTTCCATTTTGACGGATTGCCTCCTCTGTTTTGATATGTTTTTGCTGGATTTCTTCTTTGGACACTGTGCCACTTCTAATCAGTGCCACAGTGCAAGTGCTCCCTATGTTAAATGTATGTACTAATTGGTTATTCCATGATTGGGTTATTTGATTTATCTGTCAGCCCCTAGTACAGTGCACCATGTGTGCCCAGGGCTTGTAAATCAAATGCTGCTAGTGGGCTTGCAGCACTGATTGTGCCATCCACGGGAGCAGCTTATAAAATGTGTCTCAGGCCTGCAATTGCAAGGCCTGTGTGCAGTCTAGCACTGCCATGTCGACTTGGGCAAGGGCACCCAGTTACCAGTCCCTAAACCATCCCTTTGCTTCATATTAGACACCCCTATGGTAGGCCCAAGGGCAGGGTGCATTGTAAGTATAAGGTAGGACATGCTCTGATGTGTGTAGCATGTTCTAATGGTGAATTACAGCCATTTTCATTTTTCACTATTGAAGGCTACCTGTTCTCATAGGCCAGAATGGGCAGTTAGATTCATACATTCTTATAATCCTAACTGACTCAGGGAACATAGTAGAAATTCGAATATAGTATGCCTGAACTCAGAATAATAAAATACATATTTTAGTAAAGGTGGTTATAATATTCTGTGTTTGAAAATACCACTTTTAGAAAGTAGGTATTGTATTGTCTATCTGTCCAGGCCTGCCTCTGCTGGGTTGTGTATTCCTTGTCTGGGTTTGTGAGTGACAGGGCTGGGGGATTCCAGGAGACAGGCTGGGGGATTCCAGGAGACAGGCTGGGGCAGCCCAGTGGTGAAAAGAGAGATCTGCATCTAGATGGGAGGGAGGAGTTGCACCTGGGACCTGACTAGGGCTGGGCCTTCCCTCTACAATGCTGGCTCCACCACCTGTGGCTTGTCTGATGTCTCTGCCCTGCACTGTGAAAGGAGAGGAGGAATCCTGTCAATAGAGTGCTCCAGAGCTGTATCTTCCCTCCCCTGTGCTGGCTCCACCTTCTGTTGGGCGGCTGATGTCTCTGCCCTGCACAGTAAAAGGAAGAAGAGAGTCATGTAAACAAAAGGCTCAGGAACTGGTTTGGACTAGGCAGAGGCCCCTCTGCCTTCAGAGAACAAAGGATTTTGGGGTATAAATATTGGGACCCTGATCACAAGAAATTAGATCACTTCTGGAACAAGAAACCTTTCTGCCAATGAGAAGAACAAAGGAAGTTACAGGAGTTTGACTGCCCCTCTGCCAGTGTGCTGTTTGCTGGGTTGGCCTGCAGTGGCTGCTTCATTGCCAAGGGAAAGGAGAAGGAACTTTGTAAGGACTTTCATCTACAGAATGTTTTCCAAGGGCTTGAACTGTGCTTGCCTCCTACTGAAGTCTCAGGGACAAAAGACTTCACCTCCAGATCCCTCCTGAATTTCCTTGCTGGGAATTCTGACTCCAGACACTTGTGTGCCGGTGGGAGCTGGAAGCGGGACGCATCGAGAAGAAGCGTGTCGCCACTGAAATCATCGCAACGTCGGAGAAGCGAGCGTTCGCCGCATCTCCCTGGAAGCGTGTGTTCATCGAAGCTGTCTGCCGTCGCATCACCAAAGAAGCGTGACGCCATCATGAGAGTCACCATCGCATCACCAGAGAAGCGTGTCGCAGGGCCTGTCGCAGATCCAAAATACAGAGTCGTCGCAAGGCTGCCAGGGCGTCATCGCATCGCCGCATCAAGGGCGCCATCTTCTCACATCGCAACCGTATCATCACATCGCATGAAGGCGCTATCTTGCGCACAGCAACGGACCCACAGGCCGAGAATCTACGCATGACCTCCGCACCGGTAAGGCTCAAGACGAGTCCCCTACTTTGTGCAAGCATTGAGGAAGGAAGCAACCGTTCCCCTGGGTCATGGAACCGACGCATCTCCCCTATTGCGAGCCTTTTGTTCCCTTTGCATTACGCATCCAGGTACTTTGTTGAGAACTTTGTTGCATTTACCAACAACTTGAACTAAGAGACTTTAATCATCTTTTAAGTAATCTTAAGTGTAGTATTGTGGATTTTTGTCGTTTGTGGTCTTGTGTTTTAGTCTATATAAGGAATACTTATTTTTATAAAAATCTGTGTTGTGCCCATCTGTAGTGTTTTCACTGTATTACTGTGTATATTCACAAATGCTTAACACACTGCCTCTGAGATAAACCTGTCTGCTCGTGCCAAGCTACCAAGGGGGTTAACAGGGGTTATTAAGGAGTGTAATCCCCTTATCCTGATTTAGAAGTAAGGTTCCCTATTTGGACAAAGGTGAATACCATTGCCAACTAGAGACCCCCAGATCTAACATAGGCCAAGACAGGATGTCTGTTTGACAGTGTCGTTCAAAAACATTATTTGTTCAGGGATAATGCAGGCTCGAAATAAAGCTTCTATTCCCTGCACCTGCCAGTCTTTAATGCCCCAGACAGTTTTTGTCTCAATGTTGTCTCTCCAAAAGTCAAAACCTAACGAGGACAGCTGAGCATAAAAGGCCGCAGAATAAATTTGCTTTGTATTAGTCAGCATACTTTTCATTCCGGTCTTATTAACATTTTTAAAGTAAAACGTTTCTGGATTTGAGACATTAAAACCTGAGAAGTATGGACATTTTTCATAGAATGTTTTTGAGCTACCCTTTGGTGACATTGGAAAATGTTCCAATTGATTAAAAGTATAAACATTTCTAGGGTTTGCAGATTTGTGCAAATAATGATGACCATAGTGATTATAACAGTAAATGTATTCATAATCTGATGAACCTTCTAAGTATTCATGTTTTGTGAATTTTGTAGACATCCCTAAGTCTGACATCATATTATTAACAGTCTCAAAGTCCCGTTCATCAGAAAATGTGCTGGGTGAAACAAAGTCACTCAAGGAAACCTTGAATTGGTGTGGAATCTTTCAACAGTTCTGCAGGACCAAAGATGATAAAATCAGTTCTGTCCCAAGCTATACCACCAGGTATAGGAACGGCTGTGATGTTCACTGATGTCAAGTCTCTTTGTTCATGATGAGATGATTTGTGTGGCTTGAGCAGTGAGCTGATCTTACTTGCTGTGTCCTTTTTACTATATATTCTATTTATCAGCATTCCCAAACTTAATACAAGAATTAGCCAAAGTAGGAGAAAAAGTACGTCTAGCTCAATTTAAGGTTCAACCCATGGTGAAACCAGATACGTTTTTTTCAAGTTGATGAAAAAATTCTGTTGCTTGTTTTTTGAAAGTTTTATTTGCTGGCGTCATTTCAGGCTCACTGGGATCCTGGGAAAACGTATCAAAGTTAATGAAATAGCCAGAGGCAGTTCTGTCAATTATAGGTATTACATCAGGACCACTGCGCCTCTGGCCTGGTCGTCCCCTCGCTCCTCTACGCTCCTGCTCCAGAGCCCCCTGCTGACTGAGATCTTCACCACCGAGCGCCGCCGATAGCAGCGCCCCAGCCGCCGCAGGGCCGTCCGCTCAGCCTGATCCCGTTTTCCCGCCGCTTCCTGCCTGCGGCCCCGCCCCCTCGCCAGACGATTGGTGAACGCGACCCCGCCTCCCAGCTGACCCGCCCTCCCGGCTCCCTTCCTATGTCGCCCCCTCAGCGACCGCGCAGCGGACGCGCGCAGCGGGAGCACCAATTGAGCGCCGAAGGTGCAACAAAGGTAAGCCCGTCTGCGCCCGTCCGCGCCTGGACCGCGCCCACTGCCAGGACCCCTGGCCCCCGCAGACCCCAGCCCACCCGCCGGACCTACGACGCCACCGAACACCACGCACTCAACGCCGGAAGAATCCCGGGGTGCTACCGAGCCACCCCGAGACGCACCCACGGACCCTTCTGCTGCAACGCCTGCAAGTTCACCTGCATCCGGACCTGCACCACTCCAGCAGTGCTCAAGACCTCGACGAGCAACAGCAGCAGCCACCTAAAGTGCATCCTGCCACAGACATGCCGTCGAGCTCTGAAACCTGCTCAACACTACTTCACCAGACGTCGTCTTCATCACGGAAACCTGGATGAGCGCCTCTTCAGCGCCCGACATCGGCATCGCCATCCCAGACGGCTACAAGATCATCCGAAAGGACCGCATCAACCACACCGGAGGAGGCATCGCCATCGTCCACAGGAACACCATCCGCATCATGACCAACACCGACGGCACCCTCGCAACCGCCGAGCACCTGCACTTTCAGGTCCAAGAGGCACCCTCATCTACAGACCCCCGGGACAACGCACACAATTCAGAGAAGACATCGCCGACTTCATCAGCCCGCACAACCTCTGCTCCGCTGACTACATCCTCCTAGGGGACCTCAACTTCCACCTGGAGAACAACAACGACCGCAACACCACCACCCTGCTGGCCAACCTCGCCAACCTGGGACTCAAGCAGCTGGTGACCACCCCCACCCACTACGCAGGACACACAATCAACCCCGTCTTCTCATCCAGCAAGGACATCGCCTTCAGCCACGCCACCGGACTCCACTGGACGGACCACAGCTGCGTCCACTTCAGCTTCGGAAGGACCACGATCCACCACCACCAGCAACAGGTTGCACGCAGGAGCTGGAACAAGATCACAGCCGACCAGCTCGCGACCTCCCTGAACATGAACCCTCCCACCAGCGCAACGAACCCTAGCCAGGCGGCCACCAACCTCACGAAGTGGATCAGCGACTGCGCAGACGAGCTCGCCCCCCTGAGGACCCCGCCCAGCAGACCCGGTAGCAAGAAAGCCCCATGGTTCACAGACGAACTCAAGAGCTCCAAGAAGAACTGCCGAGCCCTCGAGAGAACCTGGCGCAGAGACCCAACACCAGACAACATGACTGCCCTCAAGCTCGCCACCCGAAAACACCACCAACTCATCCACGCCACCAAGAAAACTGCATTCAAGGAATGACTGGACAACAAAGCACACAACAGCAAGGAACTCTTCAACATCGTCAAAGAGCTCTCCAACCCCAACGCCGGAAACAACAACATCACCCCTTCGCAAGACCTCTGCAACTCTCTCGCCTCCTACTTCCACAACAAGAACGCGGACATACACAACAGCTTCAGCACTCAACCGACGAACGCCACGACCGAACCACCGCCCCCCCACCACCAACCTCCGCGCCTGGACTCCGATTAGCACCGAAGACACCGTCCGCACAATGAACTCCATCCACTCCGGATCTCCGACCGACCCCTGCCCTCACCACGTCTTCAACAAGGCCGACGCTGTCATCGCACCCCACCTGCGGGACATCATCAACACCTCCTTCGACACCGCTACCTTACCGGAGAGCTGGAAGCACGCCGAACTCAGCGCCCTACTCAAGAAGCCATCTGCAGACCTCAAGAACTACCGCCCCATCTCGCTGCTCCGTTTCCTGCAAAAGTCATCGAGAAGACCATCAACAAGCAGCTGGCCACCTTCCTCGAGACGAACGGATCCCTCGACCCCTCGCAGTCTGGCTTCCGGGCCAACCACAGCACCGAGACCGCCCTGATCGCAGCCACCGATGACATCCGAGCGCTGCTCGACAACGGAGAAACAGCGGCCCTCATCCTCCTCGACCTCTCCGCGGCCTTCAACACTGTCTGCCAACGTACCCTAGTACAACGCCTCAGCAACGTCGGAGTCCAGGAGAAGGCACTGGAGTGGATCATCTCCTTCCTCGCCGGAAGGACACAGAGAGTCCGTCTCCCTCCGTTCAGATCTGAAGCCACCGAAGTCATCTGCGGCGTCCCTCAAGGCTCCTCGCTCAGTCCAACCCTCTTCAACGTCTACATGAGCCCCCTCGCAGACATCGCACGCCAGCACAACCTCAACATCATCTTCTACGCCGACGACACCCAGCTGATCCTCTCCCTTACCAACGACCCCGCCACCGCCAGAGCCAACCTTCACGAAGGGATGAAAGAGGTAGCCGAATGGATGAAGAACAGCCGCCTGAAACTTAACTCGGACAAGACGGAAGTCCTCATCCTGGGATCCTCACCCGCCGCTTGGGACGACTCCTGGTGGCCCCCCGCCCTAGGCAGCGCCCCCAAACCAACAGACCACGCCCGCAACCTGGGCTTCATCCTGGACTCTTCCCTCTCCATGACCAGACAAGTCAACGCCGTCTCCTCGTCGTGCTTCAACATCCTGCGCATGCTACGTAAGATCTTCATGTGGATCCCCACCGAGACCAGGAAGACGGTCACCCAGGCCCTCGTCACCAGCCTTCTGGACTACGGCAACTCCCTCTACGCTGCAAACCACCGCCAAACTCCAGAAGAGACTCCAGCGGATCCAGAACGCCTCAGCACGACTCATCCTGGACATCCCCCGTTGCAGCCACATCTCCGGACACCTGAGAGACCTGCACTGGCTCCCGGTCAACAAGAGAATCACCTTCCGTCTCCTCACCCACGCACACAAAGCCCTACACAACCAAGGCCCAGGATACCTCAACAGCCGCCTCAAATTCTACGCTCCCAAACGCCAGCTTCGATCGACCAGCCACGCCCTCGCTGCCGTCCCCCGCATCCGAAGAGCCACCACAGGGGGACGGTCCTTCTCCTACCTCGCCGCCAAGACATGGATCTCCCTCCCCACCCACCTCCGCCTGACCCAGGACCACCTCGCCTTCAGGAAGCAACTCAAGACCTGGCTGTTCGAGCAGTAGCGGACCCCCTCCCCCAGCGCCTTGAGACCCTCTGGGTGAGTAGCGCGCTATATAAATGCGATGATTGATGATTGAGGATTACTTGAAATCACTGGAGCTACTGGATCCCTTTTCATATTAGTATAGTCAGATGCTACATCATTGTAGACAGGTGTGTCTTGACGAACTGTTATTTGGGTCTCAGGGGGCACAAGTTCCAAAGCTTTATTGCTTAGTCCTTCTTTTCACACTGCAGATTCTTCAAAGGTGATGAGTCTCTCAGATTGAACCTCTTGGATAGTAGCCAAATTTGGTCGTCTGCTACTTCTTTGGAGTCCACTTGGCCTACTATTTATGTTTGGCCACATGATGGGTGTAAGACGGAGACCCGGAGACCCCTATCCTGCGAACACCCCCACACACCTGTATCACCTTCCTTCCCGCCAGGACTGCGCCGCCGCGACCATTTCCCCATGACAGTAACGAGCATAGGCGCTGCAACCATGTCCAACGGAACTCCGCCTTCCTCTCTCTTGCAGGAGCCAAACAGTGACTTTCGACCACAGGAAGGACAACCCTCTAACCCCGGAAGTTCCAACCCTGTGGCAGCGTCAGAACAGGTAAAAGCCGAGAGCTGGCAGATGACCGACGTTGGAGTATCGTGGCAGGACACTCGAACCGGAGCTGGAGACGGAGACGAGGCAACCGAAGAAGACGTGTGGACGGAGGATTGGTGGAGACCCGAGGAGGTGGCTGAAGAGCGGCCATGACTCAGCGGAGAGTCACGGCGGACCGTGTGAGTACCGTAATTCCACCTGAGAGCTCGCTAGGTGCTCGTTGTAGATACTGTGTATATATATCCTATCCCATAGGCACTTCGTCTCACTGTATATTAGTTGTATAGCACCTCACTGTGTGAAATCCCTGCCCGTCACGACCTCACTCGACTCGCTCTCACCCTACCTCCCTTCTGGATACCGCCCCCCCTTTTCCTCACAGTCATTCCTTTCTCTCCCTCACTACCCGGCTGACGGTGGAAGCATTGTATAGAGTTCCCGACCAGACTAACCGGTCTTTTCTCTGTCTCTTATTGCCCTCCGAGGTACCTTCCCGACGACGGACCCACCAGACGAACCTGAAGAAAGGAACTGGACCCAAGCCCTGTACCCGACCTCGGATCCCTTACCTGGACTATAGGTCATGTGGCCCGTATCTTGTTTGATACCTTGTATTTGAATAAATAACAACATCGCCCACTATATCCGGCCTCCTCGCCTGCTTTTCCAGCCTGCAGTCTGCCCACCATCACAATGGGGTTTTACCAGGTCTATAGATACAAACCTGATCACCTTTCTTCCAGCAAGGGGCGGCAGTAACACTGTTCTTGATCCGTGGATTGCTAGCACAGGTAGTGGTTGTCTGTAAGAAGACCCAAATTCCTTCTTATCTGCAATCTTTTTCTCTGACTAAATCCCCAATCTTTGGAATCCAGGCAGGCCTTTGTGGGATGGGTGGTTCTTCTTCAGTGGTCGTTGGCTTCTGCAATGTGTTGCTTTGACTTCTCCTTGTTTCATTTAAGTCCTGCAAAACAGCCAAACGGTCTTTGATATCAAAAGGTTTTTGTTCTACCACTGAAGTGTGACGATCAAGGTCCTGGACAATCATTCTAGTTCCAAAAAGTATTTCATATGGAGTGATTCCACCCAGAGAACTTCTTGGCAGATTATTTAGACTACGTTGGACACTTATTAGATTTTTGACCCACCCGCCACCCGAGTCTAATTCCCTAGCTGTTATAGATTGCTTTATGTCCCGTTTTTTTCTCTCCAATATAGAATTTCCCTCTGGATGGAATGGACTAATATACCGCAATGCAACACCCAGATTGGCCATGGCCTCCTTGTAAGCTTTGGAGCTAAACGCAGGTCCCTGGTCAGAATGTAGCGTGCTGACTGCGTATGTCCCGATAAAGACTCGCAAATCTTTTATAACAGTTCAGGCGTCAGCCGAGCGCTGGGGCCACATCCAAATGAATCTGTCCTAATGGTTGTGGGACCGCATTCGTCCATAGTGGCATTTGCATGTAGATAGTCTAATGCTGTCTAACAATGGTGTCTGTACTGGGCTGGCTACACTGTAGTCTGGTATCTGGCAGCGTTTTCTGCTGCGATCTCTGGTGCAGTCATGGCAGTTAATTGCAAATGTGTGAATGTGACCATTCATCCCTGGCCACCAGTACGTCTCTTTTAATTCTAATATGGATATAGAGATCCCTTGATGTATCAGACCCTCTCCCAAATGTGTTTCGTGTATCAAAGCTACTCTACGTCTCCTGCTTGGAATCACTCTATCCCCCACTCCAGGGATTTGAGCAAAAGGAACAGAGTTGGCATCAATTATGTATGAAAATTCGAGTAGATAATTTTGAGGTAACGCTGCACCGCTGCCTTTGCTTGTCGCATTGACAGCTAGCATTATTTCGCAGTCTATTTTTGTTTTTGAACGAGTGATTGTAGCTACGGAAGCCGTTTGCACAGCTGCCTTCGCAGCTTCATCAGCCAATGAATTCCCTGCAACGTGAACGCCATCACGTTGAAGACTCAGTGTATGGATCACGTGAGTCTTTGGTAGTTCTTTCTGTAATTGAACCACTTGTTCCCAAAGCAACTGTTTGCTTTATTGTGCCACCTTTTGCATCTTTTAAACCGTTTTGAATCCAGTTCTGCAAGTATTCATTGTAAGATTGAACGCAGTAATAGGAATCGCACACTATGAGTGTGGGGAATTTGCGATCAGTATTTTCAAGCGCCTTAAATGCTTGTAGTTCAGCTTGCTGAGCTGAACAATCCCCAAGAGATTGCGTTTTCGTGACCATAGGTCGGAATTTACCATCGCGCCAGCGATCTTTAACGATCGCACAAGCAGCACTATAAGCTTACAATTGGGGGTGGGGTCGCACACTACTCCCACACCAGCGGGATCGGCCCTAAGGACTGTGGTAAGTGTAGTTCGTGTTCCGCAATGCATCTTCTTTCGATTCTCTGCTATCTTCACTGTCTTCGCCATCCCTGGACACGTGTTTTGGGGTATTTACCCCTCATCAGCAGGGATTAGGCCGTGTTCTGGGGTTGCCGGTGGCTGCCAAATATCTGCCAGGTTTAGTACCACTCAAGCGCGTAGGTGTGGGATCCCAGGCTCATCAGCCAACTGCTCGAGGGAGCTTTAACATTACAATTGGGGGTGGGGTGGCCCCTAAGGACTGTGGTAAGTGTAGTTCGTGTTCTGCGATGCATCTTCTTTCGATTCTCTGCTATCTTCGCTATCTTCGCCATCCCTGGACACGTGTTTCGGGGTATTTACCCCTCATTAGCAGGGATTAGGCTGTGTTCTGGGGTTGCCGGTGGCTGCCAAATATCTGCCAGATTTAGTACCACTCAGGCACGTAGGTGCGGGATCCCAGGCTCGTCAGCCAACTGCTTGAGGGAGCTTTAATGTTGCAAATGGGGGGTGGGGTCGCACTCACACACCGGCGGTATCGCCCCTAAGGACTCCGGTTAGTGTAGTAAAGTGTTCCGCGATGCATCATCTTTCGATCTTCTGCTGTCTTCGCTGTCTTCGCCATCCCTGGACACGTGTTTCGGGGTATCACCCCTCGTCAGCAGGGATAGGCCGTGTTCTGGGGTTGTAATGGCTGCCAAATATCTGCCAGGTTTAGTACCACTCAGGCGCGTAGGAGCGGGATCCCAGGCTCGTCAGCCAGCTGCTCAAGGGAGCTTTAATGTTACAAATGGGGGGGGTTCTCACACTACTCACACACCGGCGGTATCGCCCCTAAGGACTCTGGTTAGTGTAGTAAAGTGTTCCGTGATGCATCATCCTTCGATCTTCTGCTATCTTCGCTATCCCTGGACACGTGTTTTGAGGTACTTACCCCTCATCAGCAGGGATTAGGCTGGTAATGTGATTTTGATGTTGTAGGGTGCCTTTAAACCAGAGCGCAAGCTCTTGGTATGTTAGTGGAATTTCAACATCCTCGAAAGGAGTGTATTACGTTGGATGTGATAATGCGTTTGCTTCAGGGAAGAGAATCCATGAATAGAATACCTCTGTTTACCGATATTCATGTGCCTCTATTACAAAAATTACCCTACCTCCTCTTGGTGATAGCCCATTTGTTATAAGCTTTATAGTGATGGTTTTCCTTAAATTTTCCGGGATGATTATAGTATCTGGGTCGTCTTGTTGGAAACATGTAACGTCACAGCCCGGTTGGGTTGCAGTTGCTGCAGCTCCACCGGTCGTGTTATTTCCATTGTTATTCGACATTGTTTAATGAAAGTTTGCAGTGCAAGTTTCAAGGAAAAAAGATAAGGTACAAACTATTTTGGAACACTGTATCCTTCAACGTTGAGCAAACCAAAAACTAATACATAGGATTTTCGTCCTACTCAGTTATGGTGGATATTTTATCCTTTTACCCACTCCAGACGTCTTTTGGAGTATTTTACGGGAGAAAAGAAGTCTCTAGTATCAATAGTTAAATATTTTACTCAGTCAATCGTGCATGCTTCGTTTCATCAGAGATGCAGAGAAATAGAGAGACGGGCGTTTTCAATAAAAGGATTTATTGAACAGACCTATATAAGAGCATGAATCGTGAAAATTACAATAGGGTCCTAAAATGTTATACAACACCCTCTCCACGTTATCATGTTCAGCTAAGTTCAAGCACTAAAACATATAGCATGTGTTTACAATCCCACCCAAAAGTACATATAAAATGCATTTGAAATGGTTGCACACAAAAAATATGAGCATTTGTACTGAATGCATTTAAAAGCAATGATTTCATTGTAAGCCCACAATATGATATTGGAAATGCTAACTGAAATTACATTTATGAAATGGCTCTTGGTTACAGATTTTTTTTTTTTCGAGACCATCCCATAGCAGAATATACAAGCAATTTTTGGTTTGCGAATTTAGGTCAATATTGTTTCTAGGAAGTAGTCAAAGAATTCTTGTTCTCTAAGAATAGTTCTACCTTAAACAGATTGCTTTGTGCCAAGGTTCATTTTTGGAAAAAAGTCAAATCAATCGTAGAAAAATAGAGTTCCAAAGCTAGAAGCTTTTGTTTAGAAAAAAAGTGATGGTCGAAATTCAGAGTTGAAAGAACACTGTGTGCTAACTTCAAAAGTTATTCTCGGTGTCAGGAGAAAACATTAAATCGTCAAGGCTGCAAAGAAATCGTCTACCACAGTAGATGAGAGTTGAACCACTTCATTAAGAAGGTCAATTGTACACAGATGTAAAACATCTCCGCCAGCGTCAGTCGCATTAACAATGTTCGCAGTAGATGGTACCTGTGTGCCTGTTGAACCGCGTATCTCACCTTCAGCTGGAATTGCCGGTGAGATCTCAATGAATGCCGTCATCAGGATTGGAAGCCGTTGGGGGCAACACAATACATGAGCCATTACCGGACCCAGTAAAGTGTCAACATTTGTTGGCATTGCTGATGGATGTGTTAGACAGATATCCAACACGCATTCCTCTCCACAAAGCAGGCATCGTAGAACAGGTAAGATGCAATCTTGCCAGATTGGTCTGAATGACAGGAACCATGTGGTATTCAGATCCCTCAAACGAGCCAAGCCAAGGATCTGTGTTATTCTTTCACGATTCTTCATTGCCAGAAGAGCATTCTCCATGGTAATTTGGGTATCGCTGGTGACCGGACTTGCCATAACGGAGCAGGAGGGATAAAAATAGTATCCCTGCGATGAGTCCCAAGATGAGAGGCAGGCCGCCGAACACAGAATGCACTAAGTTAGCAAAAAGGCTGAGGACTGCTCCAAAGGGTGCTAACAGTCCCGAAAAAATCGTCTTAAATACATGTACAATACCGCTGGTATCAGACATGTTTCAGATACAACCTAACACTTCTGCGAAATGTATGGGGCAGTTTGTTGATGATAATGCATGTATCTCTGCAGAGGACCTTTCAACTTGCAGTTCATACGTCTCTCGGGACGAGGTCAGTGGCACAGTTTTTTGTAAAAGAATGGCTTTCATTCTGCTTAACATATCAATTTGTATAGAAGAGATGTTCAGTGAAGGCCATAGTGGCGACTCTCCGTCTATCTTAGTTTTTGGAAACAATACTTGCATGCAACAAGTGACCCTGGCTGACACACTAACTAGACAGGCTGTCCCTGGCATCATTCCACAACAGCTGTGATCATTCAGCATTATGTAGCTTCCATTGGAAAGCTGCCTAAAAATTGGATCCATCACTGCTGCCGGGGAACACTGCATGTGGCATGATAAGTTGTTTAAAGAACCCTCACAGGCTCCATGTAAATGAATGCCTTGACATAGAAGTGTACCGCTTAATGTGGTTTTACAATTTTTACCACTAAGAAATACCTCCTTTCCCCCACTCCAACATTTGTGTGTGTATGGTAAATCGCAGGTCGACTTTATGTACCCCTTACCCAACCTTTCATACAGGCCTGCTGGTATGTGTTTTAAGCAATACTGCAACTGGACAATCGTCACTGGTATCGTGATGGTGCCATGTATCATCCATTCAACTGATGGTTTCTCAGAAACGGCAATGGTAATCTCTCCAGTTTTTCTATGCTCAGCACTGTATAGTCTGCTACCCTCTGTGCCAAAGAGATTTGTTTATCTGTAAGGTTAAATACAGTAAACAATGACGTGGTGTTGATTAGACGCCAAGGCACATAGCCAGAACGAAGGTTTTGTAACGTCCAGCCTAGCAGCATTATAGAACGTAATTTAGACTGGCCATGTTGTAACATTAGAAAGTCCTGTTCCATTATGTCGATGGCAGAGGATATGATGCTGTCCAAAGAATACATTCTGGACTACAGAGTTGTTAACCCATTGTCAACCACAGAGAAAGCTTTCTCTAAATTAATACGATCAATTTCTCGTATTCGTTCTGCAGTTTCCATTTGAGTGACTTTCCGTGCTTCATTGTAAGCAGCATGAATACCGGCGTATATGAAACGTTTATGACGAAAAAATTCTCGTAAGTCAACGCCATCTTTAAGTAAAGTTAAGTATTGTTTTATATCTGGGAGTGTGGATTTTTGTAGCCATTCAAGGCACAGTTTTCCTACACTGTAAGTTATTATCCCTGGATGTTGTCTCTGGACATATCTTGGATCAGGCCGAGTTATTGTAAATCCTTGTGTCTTGTTCAGGAATCTATCTTGACAGTTATTCGTGTCTGTGGGCCAGATTAACCATTGTTTCCATTCAGGATTACTTCTGTTTTGTTGTAGAACATAATTAGGGCTCCCGGTTTTCTGTTTAAACCAATTTCTACATATAAATACAGACTGAAAACTTTTTTTCCTTTGTCTGTATTTATATGTAAAATCGGCAAAATACTAGTAAAACTGTGAATGGATGAGGCTGCCTTCTGGCATGTGCTAATCAGTGAGGAAGCACACCTCGACGCACGTTAAGGATATTTCCTTCTCTATTATATTTTAGTCTCTATTTGCAAGCTCCTCCTGCAGGGGAATCGCATCATTGAGTTGGCCTGAAAGCGTTTTGAAAACCTTAAGGACAAAGAAATAAAGATTAGACTTTGGTGGGCATCTGAGCTGCGGATTTGCAGAGCAGAAGCCGCCGTCGCTGCTTGCAGTCGGAGTTAAATTGTTTAAGGGAGTAGGTGGGGGAGCCTTGTTAATGCATACTAATTCACCTCCGTTGACTTGTTTCCAATTTCAGCAACATCATTCCTTTCAAGGATGTCATTTGTCCATAATTATGAGCTTCTGGGCATTTTAGCAAACTGTGCTGTTCCCCTGCAATAAGCCCGGGAGTTAAAAAGTTCTAGGGGCCAGCTCGCACTTCGCACTTCCTTTTGGAACTTCACGGGATGCAACAGCACCTCCCCTCCCTCGCACAGGCAGTGGACAGCCCATTGTCATTCTGACTTCAGATGATTATCAAATTTAGAATGACAATGGCCCGTCTGCCTTTAACATGACATGTACACTGCAAGGTAGTGGCTGAGGCGAGTGACTCACGAAGCGCCAGTAGATACTAGCAGAAGAGCTTTCCCCAGTCAGACAGTTTCGGCGTCCAGCAATTAACAAGCTTTGGCAAAGCCAAAAGGCCTTACCTTAAAAGGCAGCGCTATTGGAATTTCTCTTGTTTTTGGAGAGAGCTTGAGAGAGGGCAGTGAAAATAACAGGGTGGGAGAGTAAAGAAACACATGTGCACTTAGACTGCTGGTTATTAAAAAAAAAGTATGTGAGGTATACAGTGGAAGGATACAACTTACCCAATCAGAACGCAGTCAACCCTTAATGCTAGCAAGCAGACAGAAGAATAGGGATAAATACGAAATCAAGACAGCACAACATAAAATAGACCACAAAAGCTTCCAATCACAAGCAAAGATTTTGCCCAAGTCCCACTCCAAGTACATGTTATTCACTTAATACAATAGATCTGCCTGCTCACACTCATAGCTGTCCTGACCCAAGGCCTTAAAAGAGGTGCAATAATAGGGTGGACAACATGGTGGGTATAGTAGGGGGAGCAGAGAGTGTGGTTAAGAGCGTGCATAGTGTGGGAGAGCAGGGAGAGAGTGGGTACGAAAGGGGATGCAGGTAGACGGGGTGTAAGGAAAGGGGGACAGAGTGAGACTGCGGGTCAGATCGTATGTAAAGAAAGGGGGAGTGGGAAGACAGTGGAGGATACTGAAAGGTGGAACAAAGAGACCGGGATGAAAGTGGCCACAGAAAATGAATCAGGGAGAGAGCAGGAAAACAAGGAGAGACCAGGGGGAGCTTGTAAGAGAGAAGGCCTGCTCCATGGTGTAGCCTCTAAGAGGCTTTTGCTTGCCAAGAGCAGAGAGTTGTTAACCATGGCAGAACAAAGAACACACAACATTTTCTCATTGTAGGTTGCACTTTTATCCCTGAAATGAGGAACTGGGACAGATCTGTATTATTTCCATACAAGTATTGACGTGTGTACACAGGACTATGCACTTCACGGGTCACATCTCACCTTTTACTTCGACAGTGAAACG
The DNA here is from genome assembly GCF_964263255.1 of Lissotriton vulgaris. NCBI lineage: Eukaryota > Metazoa > Chordata > Amphibia > Caudata > Salamandridae > Lissotriton > Lissotriton vulgaris. Next base: position 857,789,806 of record NC_141693.1, on the reverse strand, counting down.
TATGGCTTGAGGTGAAAGTAAAGAGCAGATGTGTGGCAGTTATTCACTTTTAATTGACTAATGACAAAATGTGAATCTTCATAATGATGTGGAAGACGGTAATGGAGAAAGGAATGGTGGAGTGGTGTAGCTCTCTGGTTAGAGGCGGCAGACCCGGGAGCAGAGGGTGGCCCGGGACCAGGGTTCAATTCCCGACGCGGCAGGGTCGTGAATAGGCATGGGCGTAAAATCTGTTCCGCTCGCGGATTTTGCGGATTTTCGGTAAATCCGCAATCCGCGAGATTCGCGGATTTCTCGCAAAATCCGCAAATCCGCGCGCTGCGGATTTTTTGCTTGTGTTCGCACTGCTCGCGGCCCGCGGCGCAGGCAGCAACAATCTCGCACTCGCGAAATTACAAAAAAAAATAAAAATGGCGGAGGAGTGAAGGAAGGAAGTGGCCCAGTCTCCAACTTCCTGTTCCTGTCCAGCAAGTTCCTCCCATTGGGGAGGGGTGAAGGAAGTGCCCCAGTCTCCAACTTCCTGTTCCTGTTTCCTTTCCTGGCCATTTTGGATTCGATCTTGACTGGGAAGGATTACTTTTTGTGGATGCTGCTGGATATTTTGGATTTGAGGCCTTTTGGATTCAAAATTTGATTTCACAAGTAAGTTGATAAGTTGATGTTGTTTGTGGTGATTTTTGTGTGTGTTTTTCGACTTTTGGGGTGGTGTTGGGGGCTGGCTATGTTGGTGGTGGGCCATTTGTATTACTTTTGGATTCGAAATTTGATTTCACAAATAAGTTGATAAGTTGATTTTCTTTGTGGTGATTTTTGTGTGTGTTTTCTGACTTTTGGGGTGGTTTTGGTGATTTAGCGGGTGTTTTGCCGCGTTCGCGTCGTGAAGCAACAATCTCGCACTCGCTAAATTGCAAAAAGTGCAATTCTGCACCAGAAAACCACCAGCAGGCAGCATAAACCTTCTGAAACTTGATGGATGGCATTGGATTGTGGTGATTTGTGTTGTCTTTTTTGACTTTTTGGAGTTGGGGTTGGGGGCTGGCTATGTTGGGTGGGGCCATTTTGAGGCATGGTCCTCCTGGCCATGTGGATGGGGGTCAAGCGGCCATTTTGAAGGCAGGCAGTGAGCTTTGTGCCATAGGCCTGCACCCATTTTTCCTTGCTTTCACCCCTTGTGCCCAGGTTGAGTCAGTGGTACATGAAACTACAAGCCTCTCTGTGGGCTCTCTTGGATCAATGTTGAATTCCTGTTTCCCAAAAATGTAGCAATTCTTATTTTTGATATTTCCATATTGTGGTGTGCACGTGTGTATTCGAAATTTGATTTCACAAGTAAGTTGATAAGTTGATTTTCTTTGTGGTGATTTTTGTGTGTGTTTTCCGACTTTTGCGGTTGTTTTGGTGATTTAGCGGGTGTTTTGCCGCGTTCGCGTCGTGAAGCAACAATCTCGCACTCGCTAAATTGCAAAAAGTGCAATTCTGCACCAGAAAACCACCAGCAGGCAGCATAAACCTTCTGAAACTTGATGGATGGCATTGGATTGTGGTGATTTGTGTTGTCTTTTTTGACTTTTTGGAGTAGGGGTTGGGGGCTGGCTATGTTGGGTGGGGCTATTTTGAGGCATGGTCCTCCTGGCCATGTGGATGGGGGTCAAGCGGCCATTTTGAAGGCAGGCAGTGAGCTTTGTGCCATAGGCCTGCACCCATTTTTCCTTGCTTTCACCCCTTGTGCCCAGGTTGAGTCAGTGGTACATGAAACTACAAGCCTCTCTGTGGGCTCTCTTGGATCAATGTTGAATTCCTGTTTCCCAAAAATGTAGCAATTCTTATTTTTGATATTTCCATATTGTGGTGTGCACGTGTGTATTCCAAATTTGATTTCACAAGTAAGTTGATAAGTTGATTTTCTTTGTGGTGATTTTTGTGTGTGTTTTCCGCCTTTTGCGGTTGTTTTGGTGATTTAGCGGGTGTTTTGCCACGTTCGCGTCGTGAAGCAACAATCTCGCACTCGCTAAATTGCAAAAAGTGCAATTCTGCACCAGAAAACCACCAGCAGGCAGCATAAACCTTCTGAAACTTGATGGATGGCATTGGATTGTGGTGATTTGTGTTGTCTTTTTTGACTTTTTGGAGTAGGGGTTGGGGGCTGGCTATGTTGGGTGGGGCCATTTTGAGGCATGGTCCTCCTGGCCATGTGGATGGGGGTCAAGCGGCCATTTTGAAGGCAGGCAGTGAGCTTTGTGCCATAGGCCTGCACCCATTTTTCCTTGCTTTCACCCCTTGTGCCCAGGTTGAGTCAGTGGTACATGAAACTACAAGCCTCTCTGTGGGCTCTCTTGGATCAATGTTGAATTCCTGTTTCCCAAAAATGTAGCAATTCTTATTTTTGATATTTCCATATTGTGGTGTGCACGTGTGTATTCATAAATGCCTACTTGCAAACTATTAATTGAAGCGCCACATATGCAACATATATTTAACTGATGTTCCTCTGTCTTCGTTTGCTTTTAGGTGCACAAAGTCAAGAACTCTGCATCATCGTTGAGCATCAGTGCCAGGAAGAAGTCCTGCTGCGGCCTGCTGTTCCGACATCTGAAGAAGAATCAGAAGATGGGTCCGAAAAGAGGTGCCCGTAGCTCCTCTTGCAAGAAAGATGTCTCTACTAAGGAGAAGAAGAAGCAAGTGGCACCACTTACCAAGGAGTCTGGTGCCTCGACCACTAAATTTATGTGGAAAAAAGAACCAAAGTCCACCATGAGTGCTGCACAGGTAGCCTGTTTATTGGTTCAATCACCAACGACCAGTGATGTTGGCTCAAGTACTATTCAACAACCAAAGCCGCAACAACAACTGCATGAGCTAACAGTTCAAGCACAAGTACATGCGCAAGGAGCTGTCCGAGAAGGAGCTGTCCGAGAAGGAGCTGTCCGAGAAGGAGCTGTCCGAGAAGGAGCTGGTCGAGAAGGAGCTGTCCGAGAAGGAGCTGGCCGAGAGCTGGCCGAGAAGGGGAAGGCCGAGAAGGGGAAGGCCGAGAAGGGGAAGGCCGAGAAGGGGAAGGCCGAGAAGGGGAAGGCCGAGAAGGGGAAGGCCGAGAAGGGGAAGGCCGAGAAGGAGAAGGCCGAGAAGGAGAAGGCCGAGAAGGAGAAGGCCGAGAAGGAGAAGGCCGAGAAGGAGAGGTCTATGGAGAGTTGCAAGTAGAGGTCAGTGAAGAGGGCCATGTAGTGGCGCATGGAGCGGTGCAAGTGGCCACAATGGTTGTTCTTCCCGAAGTCGGGGCACAGGAGGAAATTGACTTTGGACCCGGGGTATCAAGTCAGGAAGACGAAGCCACTCCTCCTGATGATTCATTTTCTCCCAGCTCCCCAGCAAGGAAAAGATCAAGGAGGGTGTGTAGAAGTTCCTCTTCAAGCCCCGCTCCCTCAGATTATCTGGATCAAGATTGGCAACCATCTCCGACGTCTGAGAGGGAGGCACACCATGAGCTGAGAAAGGTATCAAATGTTAAAAGGAAGGGCCCCGGAAAGCTCATACTTATGGATCCGCACGTCGGACTTGATGAAGTGGTGCATTCTGATGTTGATGAACAGGATGACAGCAATGACCTAGTCATCACACACGTCATTCCAGCCACACCGGCCATGCAGCAGACAGACATTTATACCCTATCCCGACGTCATGCTGAGCGTGACCCTGGCGATGTGGCACTGGTAGCACCACCAACGCAGTCATGTAGTACAAGTTCACCAAAACCTACAGCTCCCATATTTTCTCCCCAGAGGGGAACTCCATCCAGCTCGACTCCCTCAAGTAGGGTTGCTGCAATAATTGCACAACCCAGTAGATGTCTGCAAGGCTCATCCACCACTGCTTCATCTGGCATTGGCAGTATCATCACCTCGTGCGGCAAAACCAGAAGTTTCCAGTCCCCAGTTTGGAACTATTTTAGTGTCCATGCAAAGCATGATAACCTAGCCGTTTGTTCCATTTGTACGACTACAGTTAGCCGCGGTAAGATTGGTACCAACTATGGTACCGGAGGCCAGATAGGTCATCTTGAAAGAAGGCACGCTGTAGAATGGTTTGCGCACCTAGCAAACGTCAAGGCAAAGGAATCCCAAAGGGCAAGTGGCCAAAATAAACCCGTACTAGGTGTTTCATCTGAAGATGACGGGGAGGTAGAAGAAGCGTCAGACATTTATCCGGGCGCACCCAGTACCCCTGGCAGCACCACACCCTCCGGAACACATAGGAGGCACACTGAGAGTCTGGGAGACACACCAATGCGGAAAATGTCAACACTGAGCAGAAGTGGGTCGAAGAAGGCATCGGCATCATCCATTAAACTTGTCCAGCGCAGCATTACAGACATGTTCTCCTCAGATGCGCCATTTCAACGCAACCACCCAATTGTGCGCCTGTATAACACTAAGCTGGCTAAAATGCTAGCGGTGGACCTTCTCCCTTTTTCGTTTGTCGAAGGTGTGGGTTTTCTTGAACTCGTGGCAACACTGGCCCCTAAATGGAAGGTTCCTAGCCGGTTCTATTTTGCCAGGGTTGCTGTTCCAGCACTACATAAAGAGGTGCTTGAGTTGGTTGGGGCAGCTTTGCAGAAGAGTGCTGTTCACACTATACACCTGACAACAGACATGTGGACCAGTTGCCAAGCCCTTGATTACATGTGCATCACTGCACACTGGGTCTCTTTTTCAGGGGTTGCAAAACGGATAAATGCAGGTGGTGACTTGGTCGACATTTTTAAGGGTGCTCGTAAACATGCAACATTAGCCATGTTTGGCATGGAAAAAACTCATACTGCAGACAACATTTTGCATGACTTTAACAAAAAGGTCTTGCAATGGCTGCCCAAAAGAAATTGCAAGGTTGGTTATGTTTCTACTGATAATGGCAGCAATGTAGTTAAGGCCATGGCGGATGGTGACTATTTCAGAGTGCCGTGTTTGGCGCACTGTATGAACCTTGTCGTGCAAAAGTTCTTGAAAAAAGAACCTGCAGTCGACAAAATACTGACCATCTGCAGAAGAATATGCACACATTTCAACCATTCTTTTAAGGCCCGGAAGGAGCTGAGGCACCAGCAAAATGTACGTAGAATGCCAGTGAAAGCACTTATCCAGGAGGTGGCAACACGTTGGAACTCAACCTTCTACATGCTTGAGCGTCTGCATGAGCTGTTTCCAGTAGTCAATGAGTATTTCTACAACCTGGGTGGTGATACGACAGAAATGATGCTAGCGGTGGAGCAATGGCAGCTAGTTAAAAGCCTGACAGACATGCTTCGTCCTTTTGAGGTCTTCACGCGTGAAGTCAGCAGGGAGGACTGTTCTTTGAGCAAAGCTATCCCATTGTTGCTGAAGCTCGAGCACCAAGTCAAGGTGGTGTCTTCAGAATTAAAGGATGTGGGAAAGAATGAAGCATATGAGTTGGCGCAGAGATTATTACAACGCGTAGTTAGCAATAAACGGCTTGTAAATATCAAGAAACAACAGCACTACATTTGTGCTACTATTCTGGATCCACGTTACAGAAAGCCATTGTTAGGAAAAGTATTAATTCCTTTTGAAACTTCAGATGTTACAGAGTACAAAGGTTGGCTAGCTCGGTCAGCCATTAGTTTTGAAAGAGAGAGGAAGGGAACTGTAGGAGAAGACAGTACTAGTGAATCAGCAGGCCAACAGGCGTCGGATAAAAGCACTTCTGTGCCTGTGGCAGAAGTGAGTGTCTTTTCCTCTGAGCCGTTAACCACACCAGCAGCCGTATCATCTGCACCAGGCACAGGCGATATGTCTGAAGAGGATTGGCTAAGTCAGCTAGGGTTTGCTTGTCCCAGAAAGGACACAGAAGTGCAAAGTACAGGAATGCAGGAGAACATTGTTTCAATGGTGCAGGCCTACCTGGATGACTCAACAGCGGTCAATATTACTGAGGACCCATTGGCGTATTGGCATGGGAAAAGAAACATATGGCGAGAGCTCACCAACCTGGCTATCAATTACTTGTCTTGCCCACTCGCAAGTGTGTCTTCAGAACGTGTTTTTAGTTCTGCTGGTGGCATTGTGACTTCCAAAAGGTCCCGCCTCTTGCCCGCAAATGTGGAGCGGCTCACCATGATAAAGATGAACCAGCACTTCATACCACCAGATTACAAAGTACGAGAATGCACGCAGGAAGAAGAGGACACCGACCTACCTGAGGAAAGTTCTCCTCAGTTACCACAAGTACTACCGACTGAATTTGCAGAGTATGAGGACGAGTTCATTTTCCCTGACACCGAGTTCTGAAAATGAGTCAATGATTCATTAACTTTATTTTTAGTCCGACTCCTTATTCACTTTTATTCCTGTGTGTCTGTCTTTCTTTGTTTACCAAGTGCTTGATCCCATTCACAACAAAACTGTAATCACCCAATCAAAAAACAAGCCCATCAGCAGAACTGTCTTGATTTTGATGCCGCAGCATTCATCAGGTTCACAAGTTAGTTGCCAAGAACTCAGTCCTGGTCGTCTATCCTCCGCCTCCAGACTCACCCTATCCATTTCCCGTAATGCTGATGCCTGGATTCCGCACAATGAAGAAACTTACGTTGACGAGTCCCCTAAAGAGGTACTGGAAGTAGTGAGTCCTCATTTAAATACATTTTTCTAAGTGTGGCTTTTTTCCCGGATTTGCTTTTTGGCTGTTTGGGGGGTGTCAAACTTGTTTGCGCTTGGGTTTATGGGTCTTGGCTGGGCCATTGCTGGCAAGGTCTATTAAGGGATGAAATTGGTTAGGAGGAAATGGGAGGTGAAAACGTTTATGCGTTATTGCTCACTTGCCTGTCTTAGGGGTGCTGTCTGTGGGGCTTCTAGGGTTTTGGGGTCTGTGAGCCCCGCTGGCACATTTCGAATGTTGATTGCTTTTGCTTTGCAGAAAATCCACGCCGGGAAACTCCAGTTGGGGCCCTGCTGCGGAACGCTTTAGGACACTGTGAATTCCAGGTGGAGACAGCCCTCAACAAACACAAATTACAGGTAAGATAAGCGTTTGGATGGGAGGTAGTATAATGGAGTATTAGGAGGAGAGGCGAGAGAGTGACAGTGGTACTACTAGTAAACTCCTAGGACTCTTGATTTAGGAAACTCTGTGACAGGCATTTAACTTTGGAAAACATTTGGCCAATTACAGGTTGCTTTTGCTTTGCAGAAAATCCACGCCGGGAAACTCCAGTTGGGGCCCTGCTGCGGAACGCTTTAGGACACTGTGAATTCCAGGTGGAGACAGCCCTCAACAAACACAAATTACAGGTAAGATAAGCGTTTGGATGGGAGGTAGTATAATGGAGTATTAGGAGGAGAGGCGAGAGAGTGACAGTGGTACTACTAGTAAACTCCTAGGACTCTTGATTTAGGAAACTCTGTGACAGGCATTTAACTTTGGAAAACATTTGGCCAATTACAGGTTGCTTTTGCTTTGCAGAAAATCCACGCCGGGAAACTCCAGTTGGGGCCCTGCTGCGGAACGCTTTAGGACACTGTGAATTCCAGGTGGAGACAGCCCTCAACAAACACAAATTACAGGTAAGATAAGCGTTTGGATGGGAGGTAGTATAATGGAGTATTAGGAGGAGAGGCGAGAGAGTGACAGTGGTACTACTAGTAAACTCCTAGGACTCTTGATTTAGGAAACTCTGTGACAGGCATTTAACTTTGGAAAACATTTGGCCAATTACAGGTTGCTTTTGCTTTGCAGAAAATCCACGCCGGGAAACTCCAGTTGGGGCCCTGCTGCGGAACGCTTTAGGACACTGTGAATTCCAGGTGGAGACAGCCCTCAACAAACACAAATTACAGGTAAGATAAGCGTTTGGATGGGAGGTAGTATAATGGAGTATTAGGAGGAGAGGCGAGAGAGTGACAGTGGTACTACTAGTAAACTCCTAGGACTCTTGATTTAGGAAACTCTGTGACAGGCATTTAACTTTGGAAAACATTTGGCCAATTACAGGTTGCTTTTGCTTTGCAGAAAATCCACGCCGGGAAACTCCAGTTGGGGCCCTGCTGCGGAACGCTTTAGGACACTGTGAATTCCAGGTGGAGACAGCCCTCAACAAACACAAATTACAGGTAAGATAAGCGTTTGGATGGGAGGTAGTATAATGGAGTATTAGGAGGAGAGGCGAGAGAGTGACAGTGGTACTACTAGTAAACTCCTAGGACTCTTGATTTAGGAAACTCTGTGACAGGCATTTAACTTTGGAAAACATTTGGCCAATTACAGGTGAATCAACACGATGACAGTGTTCCGTAAAACAAACTTACTGCAAAACCACCACCCACCAGGCTCAAAAGTAGTAAAAAACAGCTATGCTCAGATAAAGTTTGAAAAAGTATATTTTTATATCCCTAACAAAATAAACTCCCGCAAGACCCTCCCTAACCCCAACAAATAAATAGTCCATCAAAAGTCCCCAAAAACCCCAACTCCCAATTCCCACCCCCCAAAAGTCTCTATAAAAGGGGCAAGGGACACTCTACGGATGCAGGTTGTTGAATTTGGCCTCCAGGGCATCAAACTTCTCCTGGATGATGGCTTGATCTAAACGGAGGCCCTCCACCAGATTATGATACTCCTTCCATCTCTGGACCTCCGCCTCTAGGTTGGACACTCTGCGGAGTGCAAGGCGCAAGCGAGCCTTTACAGTACTGTGAGGAGGTGCAGCCTTTGCTGCTCGGCGGTGGCGTCTTCCAGCACGGCTCCGGTTGGCTGGAGCACTGCGCTTACCGGCAGAACGTGGGGTCACGGAGGAGGATGCAGAAGATGTTACACTGGAGTGCGTGTCGTCCCCCTCCATTTCCACCAGCCGGCGATATTGCGCAACAGTGGCATCCAGCCTCCGTTGCCGGGCAAGTACAGCCCGCATACTCCTGCTCGGTTTTGATGTTTTAGTATTACCAACTATAAGAAGAAAGAAAAACATAATCTGTAACGAATGCTCTTTAAGAATATGATTAACACAAAATGATTCAGCAGGAAGTTGTGTCACAGTACAACTAGCAACTAGCCAGCGCAGTACAAGACTATTGAGGCCAGTATCATGGGCGTCCACATGGAGGGGCAAGGGGGGGGGGCGCTTGAATCACCATTTCCCTTCCCACAACTCACTTGTATCCTTGGTTTGGTGCTCTTTCATATGAAAGAGATCTGGCAGAAGTGAGTGACTTTTCCTCTGAGCCGTTAACCACACCAGCAACCGTATCATCTGCACCAGGCCCAGGCGATATGTCTCTATCTCTCTCTCTGTCTCCCTCTGTCTCCCTCTACCTCGCTGTCTCTCTCTTTGTCTCCCTCCCTCACCCTCCCTCTGGCTCCCTCCCTCTCTCTCTCCTTCTGTCTTCCTCTCTCTCTGCCTCTATCTGTCTGTCGGTCCCAGCCTGCTGTAATTACCATATTGTAATTTGTCACTGGTCCAGCACTGGATACACATCATATGCTATCTAAGAGTCAGATAGTACCATGATCCAGCTTACCTGTACTCCACACCACCGCTGCCTGCTTCCTCACAGTCTGATTGTCCACTTGCGCTGCATCCTCCCCAGAGTCGCCCTCAGACTCCGAGTCGATGACGATCACGTCCGAGCTGGCCCCGCCACCAGCTGTTCCACCTAAAAAATATATTTAAGACTGTTAGATTACACCACTCACTAGTATTTGGTCTAGGAATAAAGAAATTTGAAAACAGAAAAAATAATCGACTGTCTACTCTAGTCTAAAGTAAAAATGTCCCTCCTTCCAGGGAAGGCTGTTGTCTTGCTGCACTTTTTTGTCACAATTGATGAATGCTTGCTTAATTTTAACACACATCTTTTTTCTCTGAACAGACAGACGCTGGACTTCTAAGGACAAGAGCAACATCAACTAAACCAGGTGAAAGCTCGGCTCGACCACAAGACATGTGTTCCATTACTCATCAACTCAGCACTAAGCACTTTTCCTTTTCCAGCTAACTTTATTTTAATATATGTGTTTACTTTTACTTTTTTTAATAAAGCTTTTAAACTTGAATAGACTCTGTGGTTTTTGGTCCTCCAAGCTAGAGTGACTGAGCGAAAGGTTTTGTAATTTTTGCAAGGAGGAGTCCGTGCCGCTGACACTACCAAGTTTATACTATAGTATACAGTGTGCCAAACACGCCACTCTGAAATATTATTACTCTGGTCTTTGGTGTCCATAGTAAGGTTTGTGGAGAATTGTCCCTGCAACAGTAGTATTATTGATTTTGCTAAACACTGTTTCGAAAAATTTAAATTAGGAACGCTTGGACAACAATAGGTCCTCTATATTTAAATAAACTTACTGGGGCCAGCAAAGGAGCACTCGCTGCCCTGGCCTGCATCATCCTCCTCCTTTGGAGCCACTGCATCCGCTGTTTCTGTCCGCTTGCCCCTGGGCGGACCTGACGTACAACATGAAAGAAAGAACAGAAAAAATTGATGATTGCTGCTTGTCAATGTCCTTGTCAACCAAATCAAACATTTAGAAAGAACAAGAACCAACTATTTTAGCCAAAAAGAGGGCTACAAAGGAAGGACTGCACCTGAGCCTCTACTCAGTCATTTAGGACAATGATGCGTCACTGAAATCCTGCACCTGCATGAAGCAGGCTTACGGCTTGACGCAGCATTGCTGGAGCTGCGCCATCGTTGCAACGCAACTCCATCAATGAGCCGCCTTTACGGCACCGATGCGTAACGCTTCGGTGACGTTTTGGCACCATGGCGTGCCGCATTGAAAATACGGCGCACCATGGGTGGTGCTGGCGTGCCTCACACTTTGCAGGGATGCACAGGTAATTGCTAATCTGACACTTAGGGGCATACTTACGAGTTCTGGGCTGCACACCTCCAGGGGTGCACCAGAACAAAATGCGTAACTCAAAACTAACCTTGCGTCACGGCAGATGCGCCGCAATTACAATGCGGCAAACCCTGGCGCAAGGGTAGGCAGATGCGTGATGCATCTCGTGACGAAAGAGGGGCGCATCTCTAGAGTCGCGTCGCAGGCGCGATGCAACTATAGCAATGCTCAGGGATGCCCAATACTCAACATACCGCATCAGTCCTTACGCCTGCTTCAAGCAAGCAGGCATAAAGAATTGACGTAGCAGCGTCACGGAAGTGCCTGCGTTAAATCTTGTAGATTTCACGCAGGCACTTTTGCGAGGCGCACATCTGCCTGAACGCCACCCCCCCCTCCCCCTGCGTGGGAACGCACCCATTGTGGGGCAGGCCCAGGTCTTAACGTGGCACATCTCCTTAGAAGCATCACGTTGTACATGACTCGCAGGGATGCGCCACATTTACGTCGCTGTGCGTCAGGTAAGGCAGCGTAAACGTGGCGCAAGGGGCTTGTAAATCTGCCCCTTTGTGTCTAGCATTACGCAGTTCTGTAAAGTACACTCATACATTACTCAGCCCAATTAAATGAACACAAAATAGAAAACAAATAAGCAGTGGCACCGCCACAGAGAAAGAGAGCAGTGCACCTGAAATGCACAGAAGATTTTGAAATATTAATTTAGCTCTCCTATCAATGTAATCAGCAGCATTATTGCTCTTTGTAAAAAAGTTAAAGCAAACATTTGCAATATTAACACACAGAGCAGGAGAAAAAACAGAGTAGTACTCACCAAGCCCGGGGACCTCCACTCCCAGCAGATCGAGCAGGTCGTGCTCCCGCTCCAGAATATCGGTCCAGCGGTGGGTCACCTGATTATAGGTGCGCTGTACCCCCGTGATCTTAAAAAGGGCCCGGCACACCTGCCCCCACCGCTTCCGACGCTCCTGGCTGTTGGTATAACCGGCAGCAATCCTGCCGCCTGCTGCGATGGTCCTCGGGAGACGGCGCTGCACAAAATAAACGAGTGTGCCCACCTCCTCAGGGCTGAAGATCTCCCTGGGCACCACCATTTCCGCCCTCAAGCGGCCACACGGGAGCCGGGCACGGGCTGCGGTGCCCGGCTTGGGCAGCTTGACAGCTGTCTTCACCATGTTCTGGGCAGGTAAGGAGATAAAATGAAAAAGAATAGGAGTAGAGAAGAAGGAAATAAAAGTTTAAAAAGTACTTGAAAAGTAAACAAAAGTAGCCTAAAACACAAAAATATAGACCTAAAAAACAAGAGGGATAGAAAAAAAGTTTAATAGATCAAAAACAAAATAAAATAAGCAAAGGATGGCAGAGATATACAGAGGATAGAAACACCATGCCCAGACACATAGGAATGAATGAAAAACAAGATGGCGGCCGATCACGTGAGCGTAAGTAGGTTCTCACGCGATTTCTCTCGCGAACTCGTGCGAACTTGTATTCGCAAGGCGCTCATCGCGCGAGACTACACATAGCGGGCGGAAACGGAAATACGTCACGCAAACAAAATGGCGGCGCCCGTAAACCTTGGGGTAACTCGCACGAGTTCGCGGCTTACACGATCGATTTCGCATGACGCCGCGCCTCGCGAATAGTGCGAAATTACCGAAAAACGAGTTTTGCAAAAGGAAAAGCTATGAGCAGGTGCAAAAGTTCAACCTCATCATTTGTAACCATTCCCTGTAGTGCTTCCTGAAGGGGCCCTCCAGAATTCGGTTAGGTTCCTGTTAAAAAAAAATTACATTGCAACAACAGGAAAAGGAAAGGAAAGGGAGCAGACAAGCAGGTGCCAGCCTTCATTAATGTCAGTTGGGGCAGGGCAGGTGTTGTTGTAATTTAATTATGCAAAACTTAAGGCACTTAGCAGGTGTGCTTTGCTTTGCCACAATAATGCACACTCACTGGTCAACCAGAGGGTGCTGTGATGACACCGAGGGTGGCATGGGTGTGACAGCCAGAGGGTGGCATGGGTGAACCAGAGTGCCAGTGTTGACAGAGGATGGCAGTGCTTTGTTTGCCCCAATAATGTACACTGGTGAACCAGAGGGTGCTGTGATGACACAGAGGGTGACATGGGTGAGCCAGAGGGTGGCATGGGTGAACAAAGAGAGTGCCAGTGGTGACAGAGGGTGGCAGTGATGAAGAAAGGCTTGCAAACAGGCTGGGCACGTAGAAACAACAAGTTCGCAAAACTGGCGACCTGACAAGTAAGTTCGCAATTTGCGAAATTGCACAAAACCCTCGCGAACTTGCAGAAACCCGTGCGAACACCCCAAAAAAAAAATCCGCAAAATCCGCGAGGATTCGCGGATTTTGCGGATTTTCGCAATCCGCAAATCCGCAAATTCGCAAATTCGCGGATTGCGAATCCGCAAAATCCGCCCATGCCTAGTCGTGAACCAGGGTCAGCGGACTCGATAATTCTCACCTCTGTGCCTACTCCAACCAGGGATCACACTCGGCAACTCTGGGCATTAGCTTGCCTCATCTCCACAACGGCCCCCCACATACGCCGGGGATGCCTGGCTTCACCTTGGAGATACCCAGTAGGGACCATCTCACAGGGAAAGCCACGACGGGTTCCCCAGCGGTCTATTGTGCAGAGATACTCCTTCGGGAGTCCATTCTAGCGCGTTAGAAACCTGCAATTAATTAATTAATTAATTAATGTGCTTTCAGTGGTACAAATGTGTACTACTAGGTAGGCTGGGTGTCACAGGAATGTGTCCAAGGTCACAAGGCCACCACTGCGAGTTTTATAGAACAGAGGGTGTGATAGCAAAGTCAAGAGAACCCCTTTTTGAACCTGATCTTGAATGGCACTGAGTGAGTGGCCGTTGGGAGTGACCTTCCAATCATTTGATTGCTTCCCCGAGGGAATTCTGAAAAGAGTGTGGGCAAATTCATCCATCTATCCAACCACATACCCACCCATCCACTAAGGCTTGGGTTCATGGTGCTCATCATCAAGGTTGACATGCAGAATAAAGTAGACAGTGTGAGAACAACCAGTTGCTGGGTTTGCTAGATGAACCTTCCGGTCGTTGCCATTGTTTCAATATATTTAAAAGATTACAGGGGCCCTGAACTGAAGCACCGGTAAGGAAACATTAAAAAAAAATATATACTATGAAAAATGCAGACGTTTTTACTGTGGGAATTGCAGCTAATGTATGTACCATGGCACTGGAAAGATGGATCAATTAATACTGTGATACTAACAAATGCAATGCATTTCTTGTATATTATAGAAATAGTGCAGCACTAAGTTTACTCAATACCTTCAACTTCAAGTGTAGAAAGGCATTTTATTTTCGTTGTGTTTTCAGTTTAAATAAATGTGGAAAAATACTAGCTGTAGCATCGTCTTTTGCTTGTGGAAGAAATATATGTGGAAAAATACAGAAAAAATGGACAAAAAATAAATATGGATAAATACAGACTGAAATGGCAAAAAAATAAATACCATAAGACCAGGAGCCCTAAATATAATTTACATCTACCTCCTCATCTGTAGTTATATTACTATCAGGTGTGGGCTTAGGTATGGACGGTTTGTTTAAATCTTTCATCCTAGCCAGGCCAAGACAAGGTGTCTGTTGAATAGTTTCATTTAAGAACAGTATTTGTTCTGGGATGATGCAGGCTCTGCATAATGCTTCTAAACCTTGTACCTGCCAGTCTTTTGTGCTCCAGACAGATTTCGTCTCAATGTTGTCTTTCCAAAAGACAAAGCCTAATGTGGACAATTGAGCATAAAAGGGTGCAGAATAAATTTGTTTAGAATTAGTTAACATATTTTTCATGCCGGTCTTATTAACATTTTTAAAGTTAAACGTTTCTGGATTTGTGATATTAAAACCTGTAAAGTATGGAAATTTTCTATAGAAAGTTTTAGAGCTACCTTTTGGTGGCGTTGGACAATATTCCCATTGATTAAAAGTTAAAACATTTCTAGGGTTTGCTGATTTGTGCAAATAATGATGACCAAAATGATTAAAACAATACATTTCTTCATAATTTGATGAACCTTCTAATTATTCATGTTTTGCAAATTTTGCTGACATTTCAAAGGCTCCCATCGTGTTATTAACAGTTTCAAAGTCCCAATCATCAGAAAATGTACTCGGTGAAACAAAATCACTCAAGGAAACCTTAAATTGGTGTGGAATCTTCAGTAGCTCGACAGGGCCATAAATGTCATAATCAGTTCTATCACATGTTATTCCACCAGGTAGAGGAACCGCTGTGATGTTTACTGATGACAGGTCTCTTTGTTCACGATGAGATGATTTGTGTGGTTTCAAAAGCAAGTTGATGTTCTTACTTGCTGTGTCCATTTTAATATGTTTTCCATCTATCAGCTTTCCCAAACTTAAACCAAGAATGAGCCATAGTAGGAGAGAAAGTACACCTAACCCAATCCAAAATTCAACCCACGGTGAAACCAGATATGTATTTGCAAGCTGGTGAAAAAGTTCTGTTACTTGTTCCTTGAAATTTTTGTTTTTTGGCGTTGTTTCAGGTTCACTGGAATCCTCAGAAAAGGAATCGAAGTTGATGAAATAGCCAGAGGCAGTTCTATCAATAGTTGGTATCGCATCCGGATTATTTGAAATCACTGGAGCTGCTTGTTCCCTTGACATGTTAATGTAGTCAGTTGCTACATCATTGTAGACGGGAGTTTCTTGACAAACTGTTATTTGGGTTTCAAGAGGCACAAGTTCCATGGCTTTGTTGCAAAGTCCTTCTTTTCTCCCTGCAGATTCTTCAAAGGTGATGAGTCTTTCAGTTTGAACCTCTTGGATGGTAGCAAGATTTGGACATCTGCTACATCTTTGGAGTCCACTGGGCCTACTACTTATTATCGGCCACATGATGTGGTTTTACCAGGTCAATTGATACAGACCGGTTCTCCTTTCTTCCAGCAAGGGGAGGCAGTAACACTGTTCTTGATCCGTGGACTGCTAGTACAGGTACTGGTTTTCTGTCTGAAGGCCCAAATTCCTTCTTATCCGCTATTTTCTCTCTGACCAGATCCCCAATCTTTGGAATCCAGACAGGTCTTGCTGGTACAGGTGGTTTTTCTTCAGTGGCCGTTGGCTTTTGTATGGTGTTGCCTAGACTTCTTCTTGTTTCATTTAAGTCCTGTAAAACAGCCAAACGATCTTTGATATCAAAGGGTTTTTGTTCCACAACTGAAGTATGACGATCGAGGTCTTCAACCATCATTCTAATACCAAAAAGGATTTCATATGGAGTGATTCCACCCAGAGAATTTCTTGGCAGATTATTAAGACTACGTTGGACACTTATTAGATGTTTGACCCACCCATCACCCGAACCTAATACCCTAGCTGTTATGGATTGCTTTATGTCACGGTTTTTTCTTTCTACAACCAAATTTCTCTCAGGATGGAATGGACTGGAAAACTGCAATGCAACACCCAAGCTGGCCATGGCCTTCTTGTAAGCTTTGGAGCTAAACGCAGGACCTTGGTCAGAGTGTAGCTTGCCGATTGTGTATGTGCCGATAAAGACTCGCAAATCTTTTATAACATTTTGGGCGTCATCTGAGTGCTGAGGTCTGGAATCTGGTGACGCTCCAATCTGTGATCTCTGTAACAGTCATCGCAATTCATTTCCAAATTCGAAAATGTTGGCTTTCATCCCTGGCCACCAGTACATCTCTTGTAATTCTAGTAGAGATTTAGAGATCCCTTGATGTATCAGACCCTGCTCCATATGTCCTTCTTGTATCAAAGCACCTCTCCGATTCCTGTTTGGGATTACCCTATCCCCCCACCAGAATCCAAAAGGAACGGAGTTTGCATCAATTATGTATGTTTACTCGAGTGGAAAGTTTAGAGGTAACGCAGCTCCGCTGCCTTTGCTTGTGGCATTGACAGCGAGCATGGTTTCACCGTCTATTTTTGTTTTTGAACAAGTGATTGCAGCTACGGAAGCCGTTTGCACAGCCGCCTTCGCTGCTTCATCAGCCAATAAATTCCATTCAACGTGAACGCCATCACGCTGATGACTCAGTGTATGGATCACATGAGTCTTTTGTAGTTCTTTCTGTAAAAGAACTACTTGTTCCCAAAGCATTTTATGCTTGATTGTGCCACCTTTTGCGTCTTTAAAACCATTTTCAACCCAGTTCTGCAGATATTCATTATAAGACTGGACGCAGTAATATGAATTGCACACTATGAGTGTGGGGAATTCGCGATCGGTATTTTCTAGCGCCATCTTGAAAGCCTGTAGTTCAGCTCACTGAGCTGTACAGCCTCCTAGGGATTGAGTTTTTGTTACCATAGGTCTGAATTTACGATCGCGCCAACGACCTTTTACAATCGCGCACGCAGCACTATAAGCTTGTTTTCCCCCAATTGTGGGCTGTGCTGACCCATCTGTATCTATACTACTATTATAAAGGAAGAACTTTGAACCTTTGAGGCGGGTAAACCCGGGAACCACAGCGCCAATCCACACACCCGATACATCGTTGTAATCGTCAGGGTGTGCAGATGGACATAGGCTATATAAACGTAATAAATATACGTTATTTAAAAAATTTACCGAAAAAAAAGTAGTCCCTTGGAAGAAGCGCCGGCCGTGACTTGCGTGCCCGACGTGAGGAGCGCGGGGAGGAGCGGGGTCCAGGAGCGCAAGGAGGACAGGCGGACATGGCGCGGGGAGGAGCGGCGGACAGGCGGTGAGGAGCGGTGGACAGGCGGGGAGGAGCGGCGCACAGGCGGGGAGGAGCGGTGAGCGGTGGATGAGGTAGGTCATTTATTTATTTATTTAGGAGCGGTGAGTGGTGGAAAAATGAAGCAAAAATGAAAATCGTGAGCAAGAGGAAGCAAATGGAGCATTACAAAAGTGAGCCAAACGGTGCATTACAGGAGGAAAAAGTTACGTTTGCAGGTTACAAAAGCATACATCGTGAGCAAGAGGAAGCAAACGGAGCATTACAAAAGTGAGCCAAACGGTGCATTACAGGAGGAAAAAGTTACATGTGCAGGTTACAAAAGCGTAGAAAGTAAATATAGAGGTATAGTAGGGAAAAGTGACGTGTCCAGGTAGCAAGAGGAAGCAAATGAAGCGTTAAAAAAGTGAGCTAAACGGTGCATTACAGGAGGAAAAAGTTACGTGTGCAGGTTACAAAAGCGTAGAAAGTAAACATAGAGGTGTAGGAGGAAAAGGCGACGTGTGCAGGTAGCAAGAGGAAGCAAACGGAGCATTAAAAAAGTGAGCCAAACAGTGCTTTACAGGAGGAAAAAGTTACGTGTGCAGGTTACAAAAGCGTACAAAGTAAACATAGAGGTATAATACTGCAATATATGGAGGAAGGCTCCAGGGGACCCACGGACAATGTCGGGGCGGGCGGGGGCCCTGAAGCCTAATTGCTCCCGGACAACGTTGGGACGAGCTGCTAATATATTATACAGCCGTAGTGTTCTAGAGGCAGAATTCCAGTGGGCAGAGGACATTCTTGTTCGTATTGGAGAAATTCTTGTGCCTTTAAGTAAGGGTCAAAAACGTATTCAAAGTCTGTTGCAGCAAGAGAATTAACCCATTGTATCCATCTCGGAGGTAGAGCTTTTGCATGTGGAATGCTTGCTTTTATCACTGCCTCTAAGGCAGGTACAGGAGTAACGACTGTAATGCGTTTACCCTGTGCGAGGGCTCTCTCTTTTGCTACCACAGTCTGAACCGCTGTTAGAATTTTTTTTGTTGAAGTGAATTTCATTTCAGCTTTCGTGTACAAGTGTGATTTGTAAGGTATTGGTACCTTTTCACCTTCATTAAAGTTTAGGTATGTGAATCCGCATCTCCCTGGGATGAATCGGATTACAAGGTTGGGTTCATTTACGCGTGTCTGTAAATGTGTTGTTGCCAACATGCCTGTTTGCACTGAACGCAAAATTTCTGTTTGTTTTTGAGTCCAATTAGTAGGTTTGAAATCAGGTTTTAATAATTCGTAGAGAGGTTTAATCCTTTCTGCGTAATTTAGAATGCAAGTTCCTCCGAAATTCAGGAATCCTAGAACTGACTGAAAGTTTTTCAGCTTTTTTGGAGGTTGGAGCAGCACACCTTTTTCTAAAAAGTTTGCTGCCAGGCTTTTGCCTTCACTTGAAAGTTCATATCCTAAGAACAGGACGTTGAGGTGGGAAATTCTTGATTTTTTAAAGTTGAATTTGTACCCTTCAGAGGCGAATTCCAGTATTATGGTGTTCACCCTGTTCAAGTGCCTGTCCAAATCATCGTCTGTAAGATAGATGTCATCGACATAAGATAATGCCTCATCATCGTACGTTTGTAGTAACTTTGTTACTCTGGCTGAAAATAACCCAGGACTGTTTTTGAATCCCTGTGGGAGATGACAGAAGTGACGCTGTGTCCCCATAATTGAGAAAGGGGTCAAGTACCTGCTTTCAGGTGCAATGTTTTGACTGGAAAAACCGTTTGAAATATCTAATGTGGTTTTATATTTTTTGCACACAATGTTATTCATCAGTGCTGCACTCTGTGCATTTTGTACTACAAAGGTTTTGCAACAAGAGTTTAAATGTCTGTAGTCCAAAACTAGACGATATATATTGTCTGGTTTGGACACAAGAAATAAAGGATTGTTCATGGATGAAGTGTATGTTTCAATCACCCCTTGGTATTCAAGTTCATCTAGGATCACCCTGACCTGCTTTATAGATTATTGTTTAAATGTATACTGCTTCTGAGCAGCTGGTTGATTTTTTTAACTGGATCTTGTGGTGTGGAGAATCCTCATCCCATCCCACATGATTTTTATATAAGGCTGGTGCCCATTTTCTAGTATAGGTATATTTGTTATGAATATGAATATGATTTGAGAATGCTGGCATAATGATCTCTTCGCCATATGGGCACTCCCTGGCAAATTCAGGTGGCCAGTCTTTTTCAGCCAGAAGGATGTCATAACCCTTAGATAGTTTTTCCCAAAAGAGCACTTTTATTTTCCTAGTTATATCCCCCTCTATTCGGAGTGTTACTTCATATAACTTATAAGGTACACTAATCCTGGTATCTGCAGTTTTAACCTGAATGCTTTCATTCATGTCCACTGTCTCCAGATGATCTTCAGGATCTTGCGAGCTATGGTAACCTCTGCTGCGCTGTCCAGCATTGTCTGGGCCCACTCCCCGTTCTTGAGTTGTGTCCTCAAGATCCTCGGCATGTCTGATTTTAAGACTTGCTACTTTCTTTTTGGTGAATTGAGTTTTCTTATTTTTCGGAACGTGTTGATCGTCTTTAGACTTCACGTGTTCTTCCTTGTGTTCTGATCGTCCTCTTCTATCGGATTTCTGCGAGGAAGTCTGAAAGGTACGAGAGGAACGTGCTCAGTATCTTGATATCTATCAGGCTTTCTCAAGTTATCAGAGGGCTCCTTTTGAGGAGATCTACCTCTTGATTGAGAACGCTTCTCTTTAGGAAGTGTCTGTCTAGTATTTTCCCACTTCTTTTTAGGAGTAGTGAGAGTGTTTTTAATTTAAAAAAAATCAGGATTTTTTGTTAGTTCAGGTTTTACTGGTTTCCCTCCCAAACTATTCCTTCCTAGTTCTTCATAGGATTTTTCTATTATTCTGGCCAGTTCATATGGTTGCTCAGTTACATCAAATTCTTTTAGTTTTTGGTGGATTGCCACTGATGCTGCTTCACCTTTAATACTGCCTAATATTATAGCTTAGTCCTGTTTGAAATCTTTCAGCAATTTCATACCCAGATTTAAAGCAGGTTGTGCCCCGTATTCATTTTGAATCTGTTTCAGGATGTCTGGTATTACCGTCATGGACGGAACTCCATGTGTTTTTGTGTAGATTACAGCAAAGACTGTACCCCAAGTGTCACAGTCCTCTAGGTGTGGTGCGATCCCCATTGGTAAACAGATTGTTAGAATCCTGTATTTCTCATGAGGTATACTATTGGGAAATGCTGCCTCAATTTGAGTAATTTTTAGAGCTAACCAGAATCGAATTTGTTGACTTTTTGTGGGTAATTTGTCGATCACTGATTGTATAGTCTGTGGTGTAATTTTGTTTGTGTTCCCCTGATGAGGGGTGTGCTGTGGAATCCTTATAGCAGGTTGGACTGTATGACATATTGTACTAATTGCCTATGGATTTTAATTAATTGATTTAGCAGAGCTAATAGTTCTGTACCTGTCATGTGTTCAATGGCAGGATGTGGTATATAGCTGACTACCGGCCATGTTGCTTCTGGTCTAACTAGTGGACCGAGCCTGGTAATGTGATCTGGATGTTGTAGGGTACCTTTAAACCAGAGCTGATGCTCTTGGTAAGTTAGTGGAATTTCAATGTCCTCGAAAGGAACGTATTCTGCTGGATGTTCCTCTATCTTATAGAAGTGGAACACATGTGTTGTTGGATTTGTTTGTGGAAAGATAATTCATGAATAGAATACCTCTGTCTGCCTCTATGACAAAAATTACCCTAACACCTCTTGCTGATAGGCCATTTTCTATAAGCTTTATAGCTATGGTTTTCCTTACGTTTTCCAGGATGATTATAGCATCCACATCGTCTTGTTGGAAACCTGTAGTGTCAAGACTTGGTTGGTTTGCATTTACTGCAATTCCATTTACCCTGGGATTATTGTTGGAAGTATAAAGAAGACAGGAACCAACCGTAGGTGAGGACACTTTATTGGCCATCCACTCTCCTCACTTGAGAATAACACAACATTTCAAGGTGAGCTTCAAGTGGGGGAAACCAAGGGGGAGAGGGAACAGGGGGGAACGGAATGTACCATTAATGACAATAAGATATAACACATCTCCCTTCCTAATAAAACTGAACAAAGTAGAACAACCAGATTGCAGTGGTAAAGGAAATCCTGTAAGTGACAGAAGGAGAAAAAAAAGAGAGAGAGAAAAGGTAAAGACAAAACTACTTCACGTCTGAGATTTTACAATTTTGTCAAAGCTCCACCATTGCCAATTTTCAAGTTGGACTACATTTTTGAGAACTTTAACTATCTTATACGGAGGATAGAATTTGCTTTGATTGGCCTTTTCCCGTTTGCATCTCTTTACCTGCACTATGCCACCTACTTCCCAGTTGGAGACTTTGACACCATGTTTCTGGTCATACCATTGTTTGTATTTGGTTTGATTTTGGTTGATCTTTTCTGTGATTTCTTCCTGATTGAAGTTACTGGTCCTGCCTCCTTCCAGCCAACTGGGATTAAATGTTGTGCATGGTTCTCTCCTGCAGAGGGAGACAAAAGGGGAGACACCTGTCACCTTGTTAGGCGAAGTATGGTACGCCCATAGACACTTCCGAAGAGAACTCTCTATTTCGTGACCATTGGTGGTAGCCAATTGAATGTGCTCTTTAATGAGTCTATTTGCTCTCTCAACTAGGCCATTAGCCTTTGGGCAATAGAGGGCAGTGGTTTCGAGCTTTATGTTCATTTTCCCTAGGAAGTCCTTTATTTCCTCTGAGGTGAATTGCACACCATTAGCTGTCACTAAAGTGAGGGGCAAACCCTCATCACAGAATACTCCTTTGAGGACCTCAATAGCAGTTTTAGTGGTGATATGATGCACAAATTTCTGTTTAATCCAATGAGAAGTGTAGTCGATAAGAACTAACATAAATTTCATTTGGAATCCTGTGAGAAGTTGGCCTGGTATATGATGATCACTAATTCTAGTGAGCACCTTGCACCAGTCCAAACGACCCTTATGATGATTGGTTGTTAGTCAACCTTATAGACCAGCTATCCTAGTGGAAGCATGGACAAAAGCAGTCTTAGGCTAAACTCAAGAGGGCATGTGAAGCCAGCTGTTTTACCATATGCAATCCTTTATATACCAAATGAAAGGACACCACACAAGTTATATATTACAAAATATATGTATTTATTTCTAGAATAATCCCCTATACTCTTTATGAGCACAGAAGCACAAGCTTTAAACAAAGAACTCAATATAACATACAATAAGCTGCACAATTATGGATAGGCCGGGTGGCCACTCAAACCATATATTAAAAAAAGTGGTATAAGTACCACGTCACGAACAATGGTAAGGCCTCGGGCCTTGGGAATCACTGGACTAACGAAGGTTAGGACATAGGAGGCCCACAGGATGCGGGTGCAGTGTCTGTAGGCAACCGCGCTTACCATACAAGTCAATGGTGCGTAAAAATCAGAAAGTTATAGGTTTAGGAGACTTCCGACTAGACTAGAACTTAGCCACTTAAAACTAGGACACTAGGAATGTAAATCACTACAGGGGCACCGGAGTATCCTCGTTACCTCACCCACAGGAAGCGGGTGCATAGGTGCCAAAGTGCGTCGGATTTCTTCATGAAGTTCTATGGAGCCTGGAGGAAAAGATGCTGCAGACGGCCAGGAGAGAAGAGTTCGGTTGGATCCAAGGGTGAATCGAAGATGTAGAGTACCTGAAAGCAGAGGGGACAGAGTCTAGGTCACTAGCCAGTGACCAGGATGGAACCAGGACAGAACCAGGCAATGTCGGGTTGCGATCAGGTGCTGTCAAGTAGTTTGTCTCCACTCCACGTGGACCAGGAAGGATCGAGGATGGCCAGCTGCTGAAAACGAGCTGTCCCACAAAGGCTCTTGCTGTCGGCGGTATCGGTTCTTGAATCTGAGTCACCAAGCCTTGGCAAATGCAACCCACACAGGACTCGAAGATGTCTTCTGGATCGGACCGGGAAGGTCATATTGGTGGCTCCTTTTCAGAGGAGCTGGGGCCAGTTTGGAGCAACCATACCAGCAGCTCAAAATCAAAGGTTCATTGTCTCAGAGGCCACTAACCAACAGGCAAGTGACCAGACAACGTGTCAAGCAGGAAAAGTGCAAAAGGGCCCCGCGCAGCACTCTGTGAGTGTGGAGAGGTGATCATCGGTGCACAGGCTGCTCGGGGCTGGAGCTTCTCAAACCCCAATGCACAGCTTCGAGGGTGCCTCTGGAGCTGCACAGGAAGCACTGGACTTTGCATGGGACACCTTGTGTGCCCCAGGCAGTGTTTAGTTTCATTCAGCCCTCCCTGCCCCAATCCACTATCTCCTGTCTGGGGTGGTGTAACACCTCCCTGTGACAGGAAACCTTTTTTCCAAGCCTCCCCTGCCGGAGTTTTGGTCAGCAGCAGGAGGCCCGACTCGTGTCTGTTGCAGCAGCATCCATTTTGTTATGCTGAGGCTCTGGTTAGATTTAACCGCGTTTAAGGAAAGTAACATGTCTTCTCCCTCTAGAAGGGTAGAATGCTACCCCCGTCACCAGGACTGGCGAGGGGGTAGTATTCCAAAGCATATGACACCTTACACGACATGTTTTGATAAAGCCAAACTAAAGTTAGCAAGTAACCGCGAGGATTATAATGCACTTAAGAGTATATGGTATGGCAATATCCCAGAACAGCTAAGGGACATGGTTCTGAAAGCTGCAGACAGGCTCAGCTCATGCTAAAGCACCATCTCGCATAAAACCAAGCACTCTGCCTCCAGGATTGTTAAGGCCTGCCATAGGAGTGACTTATAGATGTATATGTGTCCAGATATAGGTTTAGATATAGGTATACTATATCTAAGCAAGGTCTGATTATACCACCTTGCCCCAGCTGAGTGATCAGCCAGTTGTGTCAGTTTGGATAGCCAGACAGGGGTGACAAAAGATATGCTGCAGCCCCTGGTAGGCATTGGATGCACCTATGCCCTGGTTACCTATAGTACACTGTACAGGGGCTGATAAGGTGACCCAATGTCCAATTGGTAATGTACCTAAGGTACATGGTTGTGAATTTAGAGAGAGAACAGCAGGCTGTGGGTCTGATTAGCAGGCCCACAGCCACATTAAGTCGAAAACCAGTGAAGCAAAAAGCAAAAAAATGTGGTGACCATAGGAAAGCAGACCCTACTCCCCTACAAATCCTAAGTTGTGCATTGTCCTGATGATGTCCATAGCTAATTTGGTCCAAGGTTTAGTAGGTATTTTGACAGGAGAAAGAGGCGTTTTCCGTAGTGCCTGTGATTTGTCGCTCTTGGCACATGTGACACAATCCTTCACTTGTTGCTCAGCCATTGTGTCCATTTTCAGAAACCAGAAATCCGCTCTCACTCTACTTTTAGTTGCACTCCGCCCCCAATGACCTTCATGTGCCAAGTCTATGATTCTTTTCCTCAGGCCTTTGGGAGGTACTACTCTGTTTTGGCGATATACTTTGTTTCCAATAATGCTGAGTTCTTTTCTGACTTCCCAGAATTCTGTGATTCCTGCTTCAAGATAACTCCTCTTGCTAGTCCAACCTTCTCTCATGATGCCTTTTAATGTGTCCATTTCAGTGTCTTCTCGCATACACTTCTCCCATTCTTATTCTGTGATGGCAGGTTCCTCCATCATCATTATTGCACTGTCTAATGCTTCTTCTGGCTCTTCTTCATGTAATGACGTCCTAGATAAGAAGTCTGCATTCTTACTTTCCTTCCTTGGAACATACTCCACTTTGAAATTGTAATGTTCCAGATCTAGGATCTATCTGCTTATACGTGGGGTGCAGTTTTCCAACCCTTTCACCGTAAAGATGAAGGTAAGGGACTTATGGTCTGTTCGAATAGTGAAATTCAGTCCCCACAAAAAGAATTTAAAATGCCTTACTGCCCCGAAACAGGCCAGGGCCTCCCTTGCAATAACGGAGTAGTTCCGTTCGGGGATCGTAAGACATCTGAACGCGAAGGCAATGATCTTTTCCTCCTTCCCTTCCTTCTGTATTAGGGTAGCTCCCAGACCTTTGTTGGAAGCAACTGTTGTGAGGATAGTTTTCTTCTTTGGATCAAAAACCCCTAGTGCCGGCGATTTCACCAATTCTTCCTTGAGAGCATCTGCTACTCTCTCATGTTCTTCGTTCCATGTGAATTCCTTGTTTTTCTTTAGGAGAACTCTCAAGGGTTCACATTTGGAGGCAATATTGTCAATATATTTTGACAGGCTACCTTTGGGTCTGAAACCTTCTTCAGAGATGGACTGTCCCAAATACTCTACAGATGAAACTCATATTTTGCACTTGTTTCTCTTGACAGTTAATCCGGCATCCATCAGTCTTCCGAAGACGCGTCTAAGGGAGAAGTCATGTTCTTCCACAGTTTGGCCATACACCAATATGTCGTCCTGAAAACACATGGTGTGGTCCACCCTTTCCAGGATTTGTTGCATTATTTTCGGAAAGATTGCCGCCACGGACGCTAAACCAAACGGCATCCTTTTAAACATGAATGCACAAAGGGGAGTGATAAAGGCAGTGAGTGGTCTTGATTCGGGGCGAAGTTTCCCCTGGTGATAAGCCATTGACAAGTCTATTACACTAAAGTCGACAGTGTTGGAAGTATAAAGAAGACAGGAACCAAGCGTAGGTGAGTACACTTTATTGGCCATTCACTCTCCTCACTGGAGAGTAACACAACATTCCAAGGTGAGCTTCAGGTGGGGGAAACCAAGGGGGAGAGGTAACAGGGGGTAACGGAATGTACCATTAATGACAATAAGATATAACAATTATCTTCGTCGGTATCCGACATTCTGTTGAAAGTCTTGCAGAGCAAGTTTCAAGGAAATAAAGATAAGGTGCACAATATTTTGGAACACTGTATCCTTCAACGTTGAACAAAACCAAAAACGAATAAATACGATTTTTCGTCCTACTCAGTTTAAGGTGGATATTTTATCCTTTAACCCACTCAGACGTCTAGTGCAGTATTTTGCGGGATAAAGGGGTCTCTGTGAAAAGCACGACTGAGTTACTCTAGTATCTAGCGTTAAATTAGTGCCTTACCAAACGTTGGGTGCCATGTAGCGTAGTTCCTATATTCCCAATAGGCTCTGCGCATTGGAATAATATATCCTATAGATGTGACGTAGGACTTATGTCTACTAGGTCTCTATCGAAATATATTAGACTTAATTGTGAGTGCCAGCTAGCTCAGAGGTCACGAGAAACTTTCTCGAGTTCACAAGAAGGGATTTAGTTTCTGACACCCGTATAAACATGACCACATTGTTTCCCCAAGATAAAACTGATCTTCAGAGTCGTGGAAACAATAGATAGATAGATGTTTTACTCAGTCAATTGTGCATGCTTCATTTCACCAGAGGTGCAGAGAAATAGATAGACGGACGTTTTCAATAAAAGGATTTATTGAACAGTCTCCTTTCTCAAGCATAAAAAATGAACTGCTACAATCGTAAAACTGGTTGCAAAATATAGTGTATACAGTAAAAAGAGTAGAATAAAATAATACTGTAAGAGCATTGTATGGTTCCTAGACCATAGATAAATACATACCTAAATATCAGAGGCTAAAAGTACTCAACTGGTGTTTCTAAAATACGCCTACCCCGGTGTACCTAACCCAAGCTTAGTACGAGGGAAGAAGTAAGTGAGGTGTAGCATAAATCTAGTATTCTTTGCCAAGAATCTATCCAAGATTTCTCTTAGGGTCTAATCGGCTCCGTACCTTGGTTTAGAATGAAGAAGGTCAATCTCAGGACTCGATTTCCCAACAACCCGCAAGGGTAGCTTGGAAACACTGGAGCTGGATTTCTCGGCAGGAGAAAAGACAGCGTCTCTCAGTGCGTCTGCTGGAGGGTCGACTTCCTTCGGCACTTGCAGTAGCAGGGTGAGTCGGGCAAGTAGATAATTGAACTGCTCCAAACCACCATGTGTTTGCTATGGCAAGTGTGGGCATATTTATACCTCTAAGGTGCCGAGTTTGACGTAAAGGTGGACATAATAACGTCATTAAAGAGTCTCAGTTCTTTGAAAACTCCATGAGTTCTTGGACAAGTCAGTATTCGAGCAAGGGGAAGTCCCTAGCTGCTGAAGCTGAGTTTTCCAAGAAATCGTTGTAGATTTTCTGAACTAGTGGAAGTAGCCCTGCTGTATTTGGACTGCATGAGCTATGTCTAAATATGGTTATGATTCTTATGCCTATATAAGGATATGGTGATTTATACCTAACCTATATAAGGGCATGAATCGGAAAAATTACAATAGGGTCCTAAAATGTTATACAACAATGCCATACAACAGTACGATGCATCTAAGTTGCAGACACCACTACTCGCGATGTACCAAAGGTGCAGACGACTCTACATACGATGCATCTATGGTGCAGACGCCTCTACGAATTGCCTTTTTGTTTGTTGAAAGATCTGAATGTAAGCTTGCATCTCCTTCCATCAGTAGAGGCGAGTTCAAGGAGTCAGGCCCACTATGCTGCAATGTTTCAGTGATGACAGTATTCAATTTGTGAAGGTTAAAGTACTCTCTCACTGAGTAAATAATGCCCCTTTCTTTTATATACGTGGTAGGCAGGGCACAAGTCCTAAAAAATGAAGTGGGGGGACTTTCCAAGTTAGGTGGTGTCACCGGCAGTGACATCACAAAATTTGCCATCTCTGTCTGAAATGCGTGAATACATACAAGATACAAGTAGAGGTATAATACTGCAGTAAGTGGCAGTCACTCAAAACACAAGAACACACTATACACGGGACCCATTCCTCGGATTACACGGTTATTACAGACTTGGGCCGTAGCTGTGCTCTGACAGAGGCTGGCGAGGGGAGGGCGCAAGGTGGAAGGGGAGATTAGTCTGAGCCTCGGGTGAATTTGAAAGGCTATCATTAGCGCGCAGGTGCAGACTCAGGCACCGGCTCCATCTTTTGGGCAGGGGGGACGGCGTCCACCCGGTAAAAACCCTGTAAAATAAATGGGGGAACGCCGTCCAACCGCGTTGTACCCCGACTTGAGCCCTGGTGGTAGGACGTATCTCGGGTTTGGACCTTCCTTGCCCCTGCTATTAGTAATTGTGAAATGGTTGAGTTTGTCCTCCCATTTGTAGCATACAAAGAGATGCATTGAACCTTGTTTCATTTGTGGTATTGCTTTTTAATTGTCAGATCATGATATTCCTCATATTCATAGTATCTTTAGGCAGGTTGGTAATTTTTGACAGCCGACATGTGTCCCCCCCCCCCCCTGTTGGCACATTGGCCTGGAGCTTTCTCAAGGCTCTTAAAACATTTCGCACATTTTATTTCTCAAACGTTGCACTTAGTGTCATTAATCAAATGTTTTGCAACGGAAAGTCAAACTAGGAACATTTCTAAACTATATTCCTTTGCTTGTATCTTGTCCTAAGTCAAATCCCTCGCCACTGGTCCGTGCTACCAACAAGATACAATGCTTTTCTTTATATGCTACTTTTGGTAAAACAAATAAAGAAACCAATAGTATTTCTAAATCAAATGGGAGTACGAGCTCAATACTTTTACAATGTTTCAGAAGTAGCACCTCGTCCACCAAGGGTCTACATAGCTCCTTAATGGAAGATGGTGCACTGGCTCAGTCAGACTCCATCTAAACACTCGCAATAGCTGAGGCACTCTCGGGAGGCGCCTCATGCGCTATATACGCTTCATACATTTACATTTACATTTACATTTACATTTACCAGGGCCAGTGGTTGCGATGTGCTTACTGCGCCCCAATTAGTGGTGTTTATTATTATTATCAACCTGGGAGGGGGGGGGGGGGCATTGCCAATTTCCTTCGTCGCATTAGAACCCTATTTACGTGAATGCCCAGCTCAAATCATGTACATAAATGTCATTTTATGATCTTCCAAAGAATTGCACATGTTCGATCTGACTAAGAAATTCTTAACAAAATGCCTTCTAGACTAAATATTTTCAGGTAGCTTTATTCCACGTTGAATGCCCTTAACCAGAAGAGGTGTATTAGGAAGAATGTATTGACCCACTGCATATCAATTCGAAGTGTAGGAAGACTAGCAATTCCAATTCCATTTTCTCCGGAACTCGATGCTTGCTTTTTCTGGAATGTCTAATACACCACTAAAGTTGTCTTGCCTGTTCTATCGTGTGCCTTCTACGACGTTGACCTGTTTTGGGTAATTTGTGAGGAAAGCCGATGACATTTTGAATATATCGTTTTAACCTGAGGACAGCTTGCGCGGTCTGTATGGCGAGTCATAAAAAATAGCCTGCTGTCGCTCACTAGGAAATGCATTCTGGTATGGATGTCCACTGGAGGGCGCAAGCACTCCAATAATACTCACGACGACATTTTGGCCCAACCGGATTTACAGGTGCCTAATGGGGCTAGCAAAGTCGGCTCCTGTGCACGGCATAAGGTCTCTCAGTCAGTTGGGGGGGGGGGGGGGGGGGGCGGCGGGCCGGCAAGCTAAAGTCTGCAGGGGCGAGAATACTGACCGAGCGACGTTGCTGCAAGCTACCCCCTCGGAGCCTACCATGATGCTTGCACCACATTACAGTGGCGGGGCTGGGAAGAGGCACTGTGGGCCGGTTAATAGAGCTAACAAAAACCGGCCCACAGGTGACCTTGGGTACCAGCCCATCGGCCGATGCCCAACTGCCCGCCTTCCCAATCCGATGCTGTAAGGAGGTCATACATCTTACCAAATGGAAGATGCACGCTCAATTGTCAGTTGACATTTGTTCCTTTTTTAACTCTAAACGAAACGAGGAATAAACCCATGGCCTCATAAATAACTTTTGGACAAAATTGCACCGAATCGTGATGCACAAGAGACGCAGTTTTTTAAATACATTTGACGTTGGTTTGTTTATTAGGTTATTCACACAGAAAAGGTTGCTGGATTGCTTGGGAAAAAGTGAACCACTCCATGAGTTGCCCATGTAGTAAATCTGTGATTATTTTTGACATGACAGTCAAACATGTACTCTGATGGACCCCTGTGCAAGGAATGTGATACAGAAGTAGGATCTGTGATCTGGAAAGGCACATTGCGTGCCATCACTGTAGCGTCCTCCCCAGCCCAGGAGCCTGTCAATGTACACCCCACACACAGAGCTCTGTAACAGACATCTTAATTCTTCAGCAGACAATCACATATTGCACTTGTTGCGTCATAACTTAAATAACCACACCCTAACACTCCCAGCTGAATGCATAATTCCTCTTCAAAGTCCACCCAGAACCATGAGGGTCCAACGCTCATAATCTTAAAGACACAACATATCCCCCTTTTTTTAAATAAAAGGTATAAACAACATTAACATCATATTTCCGCAGTGAGTCGTCGAGGCACTCACACTGGTCTGCCAGATCGGGTTGTACGAGGTAGTTTAGGGGCACATTGATCATTCAATGATGACATAGGCTCAGATACTTGATCTGGACGTTCATGTGGGGTTGCCTCGCTCATGATCTCGGGAGCAGATGAACACAGAGGCAAATGTCTTAAGTGTGACGAGTCACGAGTGATAGACTTTCCGTGTTGATGAGTGATCACCATTTGATGTGTCCTTTGGTCGTTACAACTCTCAGAGGGTTGACAGCAAACGAAGTGTCAATTTCCTGCTTCCTTTTCTGTTTAACCTGGGCCCTCGGCACCTCACCACTGATCAGCATAGCTTTTGTTATGTTATGTTATGTTATGTTATTAATGGGTCTTATATAGCGCAACGGCTACTCCGAAGTAGTGTCCCGGCGCTTTGTGCTCCAGACCCAGAAAAGATACTAAAGAAGAACATAACAGCAAACAAGAAGACAAAGGAAAAGGAAACAGAACTCTACCTAGCGAATAACCAAGTCTTCAGACCCTTCCTAAAGGCTAACAGATTGGATGTGGAACGTAAGGACAATGGTAGGGAGTTCCATAACTGAGGGGCCAGGAATCTGAAAGATCGCCTTCCCAGACGTGCCCTCTTTATACGGGGAACTGCAGCAAGAGCTAGAGACTCCGATCTTAACGATCGAGTCGGCCGATAGAATTCCAGCCTCTTCTGAAGGTATTTTGCACCCGTGGCATGCAGTGCTTTGTGGGCTAATGCCAAGGCCTTGAACATTATCCTCTTCCGTATAGGGAGCCAATGAAGGGATTGCAGCAAGTTTGAAACACTGGCTCGACGGTGCAGGCCGAAAATGGCTCGCGCAGCGGCATTCTGGGTCACCTGCATACGCTGTAAAAGGTATTCTGGGAGACCCAGATATAGAATGTTGGCATAATCCAATCTGGATCCGATGAGAGCCTGCACAGTTATTCTCCGATGCTCCTCAGACAGCAGAGGGAAAAACTTTCGGAGCATCCTGAGAATCCCGAAGCAAGTCCCAGTCAAGGTTGCCACCTGGGATTTGAGCGAAAGCTCGTTGTCAATTTTAATTCCCAGGTTCTTGGCCCATTTAGAAGACTGGGCTGGAGGGAACTTGTCAGCAGGCCACCAACCATGCCAGTCCGGTTCCACAGGGCATCCGAAGAAAAGTATCTCAGATTTATCCGAGTTACACTTGAGGCTGTTCAGATGAAACCAATTAAAAACAGCCCCAAGGCACTCGCGAATACTTTTGCCATCGAATTCTTCGCTCTTGCAGCAGGTGAAAAGGAGCTGGGTGTCGTCAGCATAATAGACGATCCGGGCCCCATAGGACTCCACCAAATCCGCCAGAGGGGTCATGAGGATGTTAAATAAAGTAGGGCTCAAAACTGAGCCCTGAGGAACTCCGACTCCCAATGGCGGCATTTCGGCAGATCCAGGCGAGGCCCAGACCGTTTGTCGGCGGTTGGCTAAGAAGGAACGAAACCAATTGAGCACCGTCCCCCCTAGACCGATGTCATGTAGTCTTGTGAGGAGATCCTCATGGGGAACAGTGTCGAAAGCCGCCGACAAATCTAACATCACCCTGCCTCCATCATCCAGCACCTCCTTCACAGTCTCAGAGACTTCCAAAAGTGCCGTCTCGGTGCTTAGGTTGGATCGAAAGCCCGATTGAGACGCATGGAGAAGCTCATTCGACTCCAGGAAGTTGGAGAGCACACTATGAACGTGCTTCTCGAGGATTTTAGTAAGTGCAGGAAGGAGCGAAATTGGTTGATAGTTGGACGGGGCTTCCGGGGCAAGGTTGGGCTTTTTAAGGAGGGGGATCACCATGGCCTGTTTCCAGGATGGAGGCAGAACCCCCTGACTCAAGGAAAGGTTTTCATCTTGCACTTTCGAGGAGTGTCTGACACACAAACCGTATCAGTGTTTTTTGAATGGTTTGATGTCCATTGTGGTAGCTTAGTTCCGATGACTCTCCCAAACAGCAAGGTGGCAGTGGTCTCACCAGTGATGGAGTGTGGAGTTGATCAATAGGCACGAAGGGCTTGAAACATGGCTTGTTTTAGATAGATTCCTTCCATCAATGCTCACTGAATCATTCTTTAGAAGGTGGTCATAAATTTGTTTTGACAACATCGTTGGCCTGAGGCCACAGAGGTATCCTCTTTTGATGCTTGATATTGAGTCGAGCAAGAAACTCCTTGAACTCTTTGCTATTAAGACAGGCCATTGTCAGATTTGAGGATAGCGGGAATTCCCCATGCTGCAAAGATGTCATCAAATTGCTCGATGACTTTGTCATGGGATGTCGCTGATAAGTCTTCCACCAAAAGAAAATGTGAATATTCATCAATGACTGCCATGAGATGATGTCTATTTAGTAGGGGCCCAAAGAAATGAACAGCTACTCTCTCCCAGGCATGCACAGGAAGGTCAGACATGGCCAATGGATGCTGCGTCACTTTGGGAGATAAGCAGTTACATAAGTGGCACACTTTCATTTCTTTCTCAACTCGTTCATCTAGACGAGGGCAGGGGCGTAACACAGGCCCCTGCAGCCCCTGCAGTGCGGGAGGCCCCCAAGCTCCAGGGGGCCCCTTCAGCACAGCAGTTTGTCTGGAGAGCTCCCGATTGAGCCCGGAGGGGGCCCCTCCCCGTATCTTGCAGGGAGGCCCCCTCAAGTTTCTTTACGCCAGTGGACGAGGGAACCATATTGGCGCAAATTTGTGGCATGGTGTGCAGACAGAGTGATTCCCCTTTCTGCACCCCTGCCTCAAGTGCACTGTTTATTCTTTCTCTTGCCCAGTAAGGTTCTGCTTTGGGGACATTAAAAGACTATCTCACTGCCATTTCAGCGTCTCTAAAGTTGCAAGATCAACCATCCGTCTGCAAATCCTCTAATGTACATAGGTTTTTGGAAGGTGGCCAACACATTCCCCCTCCTTCACCCTTTATCATGCCTCAGTGGGACCTAAATTTAGTACTCACTTTTCTCATGTGCACTCCTTTGGAGCCTCTACACAACTGTCCTATCGGGCTCCTTACCATCAAAATGGTCTTTCTGGTGGCTATAATATCTGCCCAGAAGGTTAGTGAACTCCAGACGTTGTCATCTAAGCCTTCATACGTCAACATCTTCCTGGACCTGTTGGTCCTTCGCACTAGAGCTTCCTTCTTTCTGAAGGTGGTCACTCCCTTTCATGTAGGCCAATGCATCACAGCCTACCTTTTTCGCTCCGCCGCTTCCCTCTAAGGAAGATGACCGAGTCCACCAACTGGACCCAAAAAGAGCGTTGGCGTTCTACCTTGACCACACAAAAGAGTTCCTCCCTGCTCTGGGAACGGATTTCTAGGACAGCGTTTTTCCCCTTTAAAGGCCCTAGTTTTACATACTAGTTGTCATTCATTGTTCTTCGTGGCTTTGTGCTTCTGGCTTGGAAAGTTGCAAAAAGAAACTGACATTATCACCCTGGGGTGGTGCCTATATAGGCATCACACGCATCACTTCTGGCACAGAAAATGCCAAGCAGAGCCGAACAACACCACCTACGGGTACACAGGGGTACTGCTCACAAAAAAAATCCAGATTTAGTCTGACGCAGAGGGATAATTCTTAAAGTGAGGAATCTGCGGCTCGTTAGTCTCTACCAGATAAGGCATTACTGAAAGTAAGTAACATGGTCATTAAGAGACTACAATTAGAAAAAAGCAGATGTTTACAATAATGTAACTAAATATAGCTGCAGGTGTCTGTTCTGAAGATGTATTGTAAATACTCCATCATTTTACAGTTCAAGCATGGCCACCGTATTTAGTACTAATGTGTTAGCTATCTTTGAATGGTAATACAATGATACACTATAGACCAAAGCATTCCATAAAGGTCTGCTTGTGTAGAAGTGACAAAGTAGGATGCTGTGTATTTGAAATGAAATGTGTGGCCAGGAAACTATCAGTTAGAACTGCCTGGATAGCGACAGTATCCTCTTTAGAAACATTAAAATAGAAAGAGAAGCAAAGACATTAAATGGGAACTATAAAAGGAAAGAATTGTAAACTAAAGGACTGGCCAACCTTGCCTGACACTAGGGTACTTGCAGTAGCGCAATTGGATAGCTATTTAGCTAAGACAAAATACTTTGTGGTGCATATGTATACATTTTTAGAAAGTTGTAGCATACCAATGAAAGCATAGATACTTTTATTATCACATTAAAAGTATTGGCATATAAATGTGAATTTGAAAACTTTACATCACAATTGATAAGAGATCAATTGATTGCTAGATGTTACTTTGAGAAAATACAAGAAAAGCTATTAACATGCAAAGATCCCTCATTTTTAGACAAGGCAATAGACATTGCAAAGAGCATAGAATGTTCATGTGAGGAAGCAAAGCAATTGGACGTCTCACTTTCCAACACAACTATATCAGGGGTGTAAACTAACAAAACTTCACAAAACCAAGACAGTAGGAAACTAGGTTTGATTAGAGCTCAGGATAGTAAAAAACAAAGTTTTACTGGTATGAGTAAATGTAATGTACCACTTAAATCTACACAAACCATTTTTTGTTTAGGGGTCATTCTATCACACGTGTCTTCATTTAAAGACTGTCCAGCTATGAAACAACAATGTAGAAATTGTGGTAAAATGGGTCCTTATGCTAAAGTATACAGAGAAGCAAAAAGTAATAGCATCATATGTGTTCTAAATGAATATGGAGAGAATGAGTCTGAAAAGGAAATTATAAAGAATTTGTTTTAGTAGTTCAAGACATGAACTTACAGAAGAAGAATGTAATTGCAGACTCAGATGTTGATGTCTTAATAGACAATCTTAAAGCCTAACTTTTACTGGGCACAGGTGTACACATTACCATTGTATCTCAGGAGAAATGTACTTAGTTTTGGAATATCAAAATATGATGTCCTCCTAATGTATTGACGCTAGCATTCGAAAGAAGTAGAACAGATCTCATTGGATATTTTTGGGCATCCATTGAAGTACTAGGTCAGATCATTCAAGGGAAGATTTATGTATCCAAAAAAAGATTTGTGTTCTTGGATGGCTATAAGAAGCTGAACTCAATGTAACTATTAGACCTGGATCCGACCCACTTGTTTTCATTGATAAAAAAAGTAGTATATTCATTAAGGGACATGAATAGTGTCAAAATTGATAGGGAAAGAACATTTTAAAAAGTCTTTCAAGACAAACTGGGTAAGATCACAAATTTCATTCACACTATTAAGGTGTAGCAAAATGCAAAACCAGTAAAGCACAAATAAATGTGCAATATACCATTAAGTATTTGGAAAGATTTGTCTACATTGTTGAAGAACTTATCTGAACAAGGCATTTTTTTAAAAGTTGAAGCAACTTAGAGGCTTTCACCAATTGTTTTAGCGAAAAAAATAAACCAGAGGATTTAAGAAGGTGTATAGTCTTAGGGAGTTTAAATGTATAGACTTAGGGAGTTTAAACAATGCGATATGGGTGGAAAATGTTCCTTTACCAAGGATAGAGGATTTGATAACAGAAGTTGGGTGTGCAAGTTGGTTTATCAAATTAGATTTAAAGGTGGCATACAGCCAAGTTGAATTAGATGTGGAGTCCAGACACTTAACAGAATTTGTGACTCCAGATGGAGTATTCTGGTTTCGCAGATTGCTGTTTGGTCTAACATCGGCAGTTGCCATATTTCAAAGACTAATGTCAGATATGTTTCGAGATAATCATCATATGGTGGTTTTCCAAGATGATGTTCTAATCTTTGCTAACAGCGAAATGCAACATGATAGTACTCTTGATTCTTTGGTAAGTATTTTAGAAAAAAAGTGAGTGACATTAAGAAAGGATAAATGCAGCTTTAAAATTAGCGAATATAACATTTAGGACATGCAGTGTCAGAACAAGGTGTTAAACCCAGACCCAGTTTGGTAAGGAGTATTAAGGAGGCACTGGCTCCAAGAAATACAGAACAATTATTATCTTTTTT
The DNA here is from genome assembly GCF_964263255.1 of Lissotriton vulgaris. Classification (NCBI taxonomy): domain Eukaryota; kingdom Metazoa; phylum Chordata; class Amphibia; order Caudata; family Salamandridae; genus Lissotriton; species Lissotriton vulgaris. The sequence goes on along the minus strand of NC_141693.1, from coordinate 857,752,701 downwards.
TTAGGCATGTGTGAATTTTCTCCCAAGTTTTTAAAGACTTTGCAAAGCATACTGAGTGTTTCAGGTCCTTATTAAAAAAAGGAACTACGTTTAAATGGTCTTATAAATGTGAAACTATTTCAAAAGCTAAAACAGAGAATCGTTAGCGCACCAGTGTTGCAACCGTTTTTGGAGGGGAGGAAACCCATAGTGGCAGTAGAAGCTTGTGATACGGGCTAGGAGCAGTTTTGTCACAAACTGAAATCACATGTGAAAATACTACAGGTTTTGCATTAAGGACTTTACGTCAGGTGGAATGCAAGTATACAGTGATTGGAAAATAACTACTGGCATGTCTGTGGAGTGTGCAAAATTTAAACAGTATCTATGGGGCATTTGTTTTGAAAACAGATCATCGTCCTTGAGTGGGTATTTTGTCTGCTAAAAAAGTGAAAGGTTCTACAGCCTGTATTGCACAGTTGTCTGCCAAACTTTAAAATTTTACTTTCACAGTGGAATACATTCCAAGAGGAAAACACTGTAGGCCAGACTACTGGTCCAGGCTACCAATTGTAGTTGTAGAAGAACAAGAATGGGAAACAGAAATTGCAGAATGTCTTGTAGCATGAATTAATGACAAGAATATGTGTGTGGAAGGAAAGGAATGGGTGGATGCAGTAAATAGGGATAAGACTTTAAACAAGGCAATGACTGATCAAATCGGGATAGCCTAAAGAATAGAATCTGTCAGCTGATTTGCAAATGTTTTGGAAGGTGCTGATGAATTATTCATTGAAGGTCAGAAGGTAGTGTGGGGGAAAAATGATACCACCTGAGTGTTTCAGGCAAATAATAATTTCATCAGCTCATAGGTCATTTGGGGTCAACCATTATAAAAAGTACAATACAGACTGACTTTTGGTGACCTAGAATGGATGGAGCAATTGATGAATATGTTAAAATGTGTGTACTTTGTAGTAGTAGTAGTAGTGATGAGGTGTTGGTCACAGAAGGGCAGGCTGAATCTTTTCTCCCTTTACCACATAGAGTGTAGCAAAGATTAGGAACTGATTTTTTGAAACATTTAACCATGCAATATGAAATATTTCATTGTCATAATTGAACATCTGTCCAGATGGGTAGAGTAAGAATCGGTCAACCATCCAACTATAAAGGATTGTGATCAGTTGTTTAAAAATAATATTTAGGAGAGAAGGGCTATCAGGAGAAATTTTAATGGTCCATTGAGTACAGTTTGTTTCAACAGAAATGCAACAATTTCAGCATAATTGTGGAATCAAACACGCCAGGATGCCACTATATCACCCATAAAGTAACGTAAAGATGAACAATTAATAAAGTGTTGGTGGGGTGTATTCAAGGAGCACACAGAAACATCTCATGTGATGAGCAGGCAATCAAGTATTTAGTATGGTCTTAACGCATTAAACCACATGTTGCTACTGACAAAACTCCATTTTAACTAATTAGAGTAAGGAAGGCATTTACAGAACTGTGTCTACTTTGAATGGTAAATTTGTTTCATGAAGGATGTAATAGGAAACAAGTATGGAAGGCAGCTGAAAAGGTATCAAACGAAACAAATCTAAAAAGGATTGATAAATGATCTAGTAAGACATAGCTGCCAAGGTTTCAGATTGCTTATGTGTAACATTGTCATAATTTCAGTGTAAATATGAGTGACATTCAACGACTATGAGTGACACTTTCTTGCGAGCAAAATCATGCAATGAAGATGAGGGAAACATATAAATATCAGAAATTACACATAATTGTGCAACAAGAAACTCTAAGATCATCTTAATACTGCTGTAAAGCACCAGAAATGTAAGGGCACTGTGGGACCCGGCTTTACCAAACAGGATGTGAGAGACCACAGCGTGGATGATATCAGCTGCCTGCTAATAAATTATCATGTTACTCAGAGTCACTAGTGTGAGTTTCAGAGACGGAGGCACATGAATCCACAAGGAACCTTGGAGCAGCTAAAAATGAGATTCTCTGCTTGGCCTGCCCAATAAGTTAAAAGCTGGGGGTAACTTGCGGTAAATAACAGGACTGAGCTATCCGTGCGGGCGGGGGCAGTAGACATTGTAAGCACAAATAGTACATGCATAAGGGAGACTGCAACATGCCACTGCCAATAACAGACAGGCCCCGAACCTGCATACAGCATGAACAACAGCAAGAGAAAGAAGATTATCTCATGGGCCAAGTTGGAACTTGGGGTAAAGGGTTGCAGGAGACGAGGGCTCACACATTACCCAGGAGGAGCTTAAAAGTGGACATAAAAGTTCTTAAAAATCGCAAATGCTAGAAGTGGGAAAATTAGACATGTACAGGCAGAAACAGAGCCCAGTATAGACAAGTTAAGGGTTGAGTCCCGAATAGGGAATTATCAGTGAAGTCTAGGAACCGTGGGTGTAGTGACTAAGTTGGGAGCGGAGGATCATGCTTTACAGTTGGCTTTAACAGAACAAGAAGTTGAACGATCCAGACCTGACTGGAAAGTGTACAGTGTTGGATATATCCCCTTTGAGCTAACAACGGTTTAATTGATCTTTTTCATTCATGGGGGTCTCCTTACAGTTCATTGACACTTTCTAAGCAGATGCAGATACTTTCAAAACAATGATTCGACTGGGATGGGGAGGTTGGCGATGGGGTGCAGTTGCAGGCGGCTGATCAAGGTGTGTTTGAGGAAATGGAGTCGCAGGCAGTGCTGTTCTCCTCGCATTTGATGGGGTAAAATTTTTTATATTTCCCTCCACTTAGAAAAATTAACTTTCTAAACGTGAAATCAGTGATAGTAAATGTATTTTGTGTAATTTTATGACAGTCACACATTCGGTTGGTGGTGGCAAGTGGCTGACAAACATTAACAACTTACTACTTACAGTTTTTGATCTTCAGCCAGGCAGGGTGACTGGAGCGTCGGCGACAGCTCAGCTGGTTGGCTCAGGTCGCGAGTGAGCTGCTACCCCCGCGGCAACCCACCTTAGTTGGTCCTGCTGCCCGGTGCCACTGCCAGCTTTCCTCAGTGAGTCTTGGCGGCAGCTGCAACCGACAGTGACGGTCAATGAGTCACTCATTGACTCCATAACGCCTCGTCCACTGTACTCTCCCTCGACCAGGCGGGCTCGGGAATTAATTAAATTAAAATTAGCTGGTGGGCAACGGCCGTTATAGTAAGCAATACTACACAACAATTATATTGGCCACCACAGCACGGGCGACCCGGCCCGGCCGGTGCGAGCGGCAGCGCTACGGACCGCGTCATGATTAATTTTCATCCAGAACCACGCGCAAACCACTGCCTCTCCTGATACTCCCTGCTCTAATGCAACAGGACGTGACGTTCCACAAATTGCGTCACGCAATCAGACTGGGCCATGGTTCTCTCGGTAGTTGCTATTGAGCACTACTCTGCATTGGCTCCAGGCAGGCTGACACACTGACGCAGAGATGTGCAGATCTGCGCGGCGCTGCAGGATCAATCACAAGAAGATACATTGTAGCACTACCCTCCAGGCATTAGCTAACTCAGCTGGGAGCGCCCCAAGACTACTGCTGCAGCAGCGCGCACAGGCAGCGCACTGCACTGACAGCTGACACACACAGATTGTATATGAAGATTGACCTGCACACCTAGTCTGTCGGTGATGGTAATCTAGTTTAATGTGAGAATGTAAATGTGGTAACTGAATTGCGGCGTGCTTACATGTGGTGAGGGAATGTGCCCCTTTCCTTCAGTATTAAGAGCAGTATACAAAGAGTCTAAGGATAATCATAGACTGCATGTAGCACAACCCAGGGCTAAGAAAAGCCTTCAAAATATAATCATCTTTAGCATTTCTTCAATCGAGTATTTCACAAATTTACAACAAAAAACGCTTCAACTTTGCTCTTTTCCAAGTCTTCATTCATAAGAGATCAAAAAATCACCTTTAAAACACTATTTCAACGTATGTCTTGCAGTCTATCATAAAACAGAATTTGCAATAATCAAAAAAGTTGACAACATAATCATTTTAACTGCATATTGTCCAAAGTTATAAACTTAAACAGAAACATTTCCAAAGCATTTCGGGTTCACCATGAACCCTTCTTCAGGGGTTATGTTGATTTTACAGAAATGATGTGGAGAAAAAATGGTAGAAATATTCTTCAGTATGTATTAAGTCCAGATCTACAACACAGAACAATATCAGTGAAAAAAACACTCCGAATCAAACATGAAAAACATGGTTATTGCTTCATCATATTTAGTAAATGCCTGAGATTTTCACTATCATAAGTTGAGAGGAGGTCAAGAAAAAATGTCACCGTAAAGGAATGTGCATATGGAAACCAGAAGGGAAAAGTGCCTGCTGACATCAAAGAAGTGATACCCAGTGTCATAGTGCTGATGTCTAAGAGAAAAAACTGACCTCCACAAATCGATTGTCCTCTAACCCCTGCCTAGGGTAGGGAAAGTGTACGTAATAGACGTTATGAAAAAAGAAATAAAAACAAAACCTGACAGGTTGGCCATAAATGCCGTATGTGATGTGCTAAAACACCATAATATGGAAATATTCCTTACCAAAAGACTTCTGCCGTAACTGAAAGTTTCAAAGAAACAGTATAGCACAATCCTGTAAGTGTAATGTATGAATGAAAATAAAAAGCCATCCTCTTGATATGCAAAAACGTTAAGACTCCATGCGTTTCACAAAGAATCTTATCATAAGAAGCAAATGATGCCGTGGTGTAGCGTAGGTAATAGGCTCAGAGAGTAGAGAATGCTGCCAAGTATATACAAAAGAGATTCAATAAGAACCTGTGTTTTCATGTCCCATAAACTACACGGGTGCAAAATAAACTACGTAACTCACCGAGATAAAAAAGTAGGCGTTTCTGCATTCGAGAGCTGTCCGTGGGCGTGTAATGTGACAATCACGTGAGAGATCACGTTGGATTATAAACGTATTTTAGAGTCCGCCCAGTACAAGAGCAAAAGGACAGACTTCAGGGTACATGCCGAGAGGGTGAAGTGGTAGACAATGAGAAAGGACCAGTTCAAACTCTAGAGTAATAATTTAATGTAAGAGACATGAAGGACGGACCATAGTGCGCTCCCGAGTTGAAACAAAACTTTTTTACCAAAAACACGAATAACAAAACCAATGGCCCTATGTATACAATGTTATCTCCCGAAAAAAACGAGTCAAAAATCGGAAAAAATAAAAAATGAATTCAGATCTTAATTTGGGCCTATAACCTTAATAAACGATAGGTATGAAATAGGAATGTACAGTTGTGGTCTATAATGATCTTCAGAGGGTTGCAGTGTAGGTCATGTCGATCTGACCTGAAAGTAGATATAAAATGTCTAGGTGCACAAAAGGAAGCGTGAAAAGAAAAAAGAAAAGAGAAAAATGCTAGTGCAATCCCTTACAATCTAACGTAACAGTAGTATTTAATTTTAAAGGAAAAATAACATTTCGTAATGGTCATTCAGACCTCCTGGTATAACCTTCTCAAGATATTTTATCCAATGGGTTTCCCTATGTGCTAGGGCAATGTTAGTATCAATTCCAGAGGTTATATGGATGCATTCCAGGATGGTGTAACACAATTATGGGATAGTGTGTGATGTTTCTACCCAGTGTTTTGCCAAGGATGAGCTGGTATTTTTGTTTCGGATTCTACTTTTATGTTCCACAATGCATGTTTTAATCTTACGGCTAGTCCTTCCTACGTATACAAGCCCGCAGGGGCATTTAATTCCATAAACTACTCTTTCTGTTGTGTAGTCAGATGTATGACGGAGTGTGATCACTGAACCTGTATGTGGGTGTGTATACTTATTTCCTGTGATAACATTGCCACATTGAACGCAGTTGTGGCATTTTTTTCATGCCTTTGTAACTAGCTTTTTGATCTATTTTAGAAGGTTTAAGCAATTCCCGTAGAATCTGTGGTCTAGTATGCGCATAGAGACGTATGTCTTTATAAATGTCCTTAAAGTCTGGTTGGTTTTCAATTAGTTCCCAACGTTTCTTATCACATTTTTGATCTGCGGTGCTTGTGCCGAGTGTTTTAGAACAAATACTTCTCTCTTCATTGGTGATTTCATTTTTGGCTGTAGAAGATCTTCATGTTTTTTCAATGAAACGATGCGTTCAGCTTCCTCTAGTTTTGCATCTGCATATCCTCTCTCCTTATATCTAGCAATTTGTTGCTTAATTAGATCTTGACATATATCTGCATCAGAGGTAATTCTTTTAATTCGCATGATTTGTGAGATGGGAAGATGTTTTTTGAGAGAGTGCGGTGTGCACTTGAAAACAACAGGGCATTATTCACATCAGTTGTTTTTTGTATACCAATGTTTCCAGACCTGATGCAGTTTTTTTATCTCAGTATCCAGAAAGTGAATCTTATCTGTATCTATTCCATATGTAAATTGTATCCTTGAGTTGCAGTTATTCAATTCCATGATACTTTCTTCCAGAAGCTTCTTCGATCCTTTCCAAATAACGGGTAAGTCGTCAGTGTATCGTATGAATAATGCTGTATGTTTTTGTCACCGTGGGTTAGTCAATACAAATTGGTCCTCAAAATGAGACATGAAAGTATTTGCGTAGGAAGGAGCTCCATGAAATCACATGAATGTTCCAGTTCTTTGGACATAACAATCTCCTTGCCAGGTGAAATAACTGTGATACAGCTCAAAATGTAGTACCTCTAACAAAAAAAATACTCTTGTCATGGGCCATGTTAGATTTTAAGAGCCTCCATTCTACTGCTTCTAGCCCTTCATTGTGGGCTATTGAGGTATATAAGGATACCACATCAATAGTACAGAGTAAGATGTCCTCCCGAAATAGATGTTTCACTGCTTCCAACTTCAAGAAACAATCTGTAGAATCTTTCACATAGGTCACCCATGCCTGTACCAACGGTTGAAGATGATAATCCAAATAGTAACCCAGGGGTTCATGAATCGATCCGCATCCTGTCACGATGGGACAAAATGGAGGAGATGTTCTGTTCTTGTGTAGTTTTGGTAGCATGTATATTTCAGGAACTTTAGGTGTTATGTTCATAAGGTATTTCCTAGTATTCTCATCGATCACGCCTGTTTCAATTCCTTTCTGCAGTATCTCACTGAGAGTTTCTTGTAATTCCTTAGTAGGATCATGACCCATCGCGATATAGGTATCTTCGTCATGTACATGTGCATTCACACTATTGTTGTAGAAATCAGTGTCTAAGACTACCAGGGCTCCGCCCTTGTCATCTGGTTGAAAAGTGATGCCTTTCTCCTGTCTGAGTTTGTTCAAAATACGTCGTTCCTTCTTCGTAAGATTCGGGTTCTGCACTGAGTTGTATCAGATGCATTCAAGATCTTTTTTAACCAGGGTTTCGAATGTGCCCAATGTCTTGTGTGAGATGGGAGAGATGAATTTACTCTTGGGTTTAAATTTGTGTGTTGGTTGTGTGTGTCCGTCCAGTGGAACGTTGGTATAGAAGAACCATCTTAGTCGTAGCTTCTGCATGAATTTGAAGAGAGCCACTTCCGTTTCCAAAGAATGCGATATGTATGTTGGAACAAAAGAAGTTCCCTTATTCAAAAATTTTTCTTCCTCAATACTCAATGGTCTTTTTGAGATATTGATCACTAGAGATTTTATTTCTTTAGGTTCCTCTGGGGTCTGCCTGTTTCCGTCATTTTTTTTGGCTTTTCCTAGCCTGGTGCGTCGTTTGGGCTTCCCATGCTTTTGTCGGGAGGTGTTTTCGTGCGGAGGCCCTCCGCTAACAAAGGTGGTTTGACAGATGATGTAGTGGCTGTCTGTTCAGTCATTCCACTGGTCGGTTGAACAGCTGTGGTTACACTTGGTCTTTGTAGAGAGAGAGATCTTGATCTGTGACTATGCTCTCCTCCGATGAGGTAGCACCAGGTTTTTTGAACACCCTTCTCTCTGCATATGCCTCAGCCCATGAATAAACTTCATCGAGTTTATAGTCTATTGTGTCTCTACGGAATTTTCGTATCTTACGTTCATGTACTTCTGTGGCATGAATGTCCAGGTTTTTATTGATGTTCTCTAGTACTTTACTCCAGTCTTCCTGTTCCATCCGTTGCATGATCTCATCTTTAAGTTTGTTAATATCATACGTAAGTTCCCTTAGTACTGTTGAAATCTCTTCTATAATCAGAAGAATCAGATCTAGGGAGCATTTATTGAGAATAGCATACCAACGTGCCATGAATGTTTTATCAAACTTGAAGTGCATTGGACGTAAACCGATTCTTAAGCCACCGGGGATTCTTTTAACCTTATGGTATTCAATCTATGCTGTTGCTTGTAACCGTTGGTTCACTTCCTTGCGCATCATATATTCCAGTTGTCGAAGTTGCTGTGTTGTGGATCCGGATGTTGAGCTGTATTCTCTTACTTCTTTTACTAAAGCATAAATGGATTCTGCATCTTCTGATGAATAAGCGTTCGTGTCTGCTTGATTGTTCATGAGATTTGATATATCTTGCCAGGACATATTGTATATTGGTGCTGATCCAAAGTTGGGCGCTAGTAGATACTATGTGAAAAATTAGGATGGACCTGCACACCTAGTCTATGGGTGATGATAATCTAGTTTAATGTGAAAATGTAAATGTGGTAACTGAATTGCGGCGTGCTTACATGTGGTGAGGGAATGTGCCCCTTTCCCTCAGTGTTAAGAGCAGTATACAAAGAGTCTAAGGATAATCATAAACTGCATGTAGCACAACCCAGGGCTAAGAAAAGCCTTCAAAATATAATCATCTTAGGGGAGGCAAGTTGGCCGCCGAGGGTTTGCAGTAAGCAGTCGCATCCTACTCCTCCTCCCCCTCTCAACTCATAGATGAGCAGAGTGTGACCCCCCAGGAGATGAAAGTGGGTGCTTGGTCTTTTGGTCAGAAGGTGCAAGGCAGCAAGGCCGGTCGTTGGGCAAGCATACTGAGACACACCGGGGACATTATCCAGAACTTACTAATCCGGGTTCAAAGGAAGCTCACGGTTGGGTTTGCACTAGCGAACAAAGTAACTTGCAGTATGCCACCACGAAATGCAAAGAGTAACGAAACGAAAGAAGTAGGCAAGGAGACAGCAGGCTTGAAAGAGCGGAAAGAGAACGAAAAGGATAAAAAAAGAAATGACTCAAAAGCGCTGGCTGGGGCCGGGATACAGAAAGGTGCAGCAGGGAAACTTTCAGGCAGAAAAGCAGGCTCCGAGGCATCGCTCACCTCGAATGCACAGCGAGATAGTGTCTTGAGTAAACCCATGCCACCTAACAAAAAATCCAAAGATAACAACCTGCGCCAGCCCACGATAGTGGAGAGTTTTGCCAACATAGCTGCGGGAGTTGCTGTAATCGGGAAGCTGAAGTGAGGAGAGGGCTTGGCTGGTCTGATCGGCGATCTGAACGGCGGCCTGAACGTCCTCGTGGACACCGGCTCTGCCGTTGCCAAGCAACCAGCAATGGCGGCGGTGGAGCAGAGGCAGGAACCCGAGAGCAGCTCAGAAGCTCGAGTGGCAGTCTCCGGCGAAAATTGTACCAGCATCTCCGTAAGTACCCCTGGCCCGAGGGAATCATCCGCGGCCCAAACAGTGGGGGAGAAGAAGAAGAAGGCTCAGAAGGAGGGCCCGCAGTACAGACAAGAGGGCATAACGAAATCAAGGGGGCTGAAGGGGGAGAAGAAGAGGCTGAAGCACCGGGGACTGGGTAACTGTGCAATTCTGGCAAATACAGCAGTAACTGATGCCCCACAATTAAGCACATATCAGGGCAGCCTCAGTGAGTGGGGGGCTAGTGGTGCTACATCACCAGACCGGTTTTTCTCAGTTAACGAAGACTCTCAATCTATGGATAGTGTGGAGGACTGTTCAGGGGAATCCACGGATTCAGAAAGTAGCACCTCAGCTCAAAGAAGCACTCAAAAAAAAAAGCGAGTGTCCAGGAGGCGACACCCCCCGCAGATAGCCCCACAGACCCCACAAAGAAATTAGACTTGGACTATTCAGCTACATCACAAACTTACCTGGAGCAGGACGGCGTCACTCCCATGCCTGGAGCTCAAGCTTCTCCTCACTTATTGCCCCAGCCAGTCTCTCTAGAGTTAATATTTAGTACTCTAAAAACCATGCAGAGCGAGGCGAGAGTTGAGAGTCGGAGGGCAAGGCAAGAGTCAAGGAAAATCCAGAATACTTTGAGAAAGATGAACAAGCGGTTTGACGAGGTAGAGGAGAGGGTTACCCAAGCCGAGGAAAGGACTGGGAAGCTGGAGGATGACCTTAATAATCTCAGGTCTCTCAAACAGGATTAGCAGAAAGTGGCAGATGATGTTCTATGGAAGCTCGAGGATTATGAAAATCGCCAGTGGCGGAATAACATTAGACTGCTGGGAGTGGCAGAGGGTTTGGAAGGGGATGACATTAGACTCTTTGTTGTGAACCTACTAAAGGGGGCCCTTCCGGAGCTAGCGTCATGGCAATGGGAGGTAAAAAATCCAGAGGGCTCATCGCTTCCCGTTTGTGATAAGGAAAGGCCAGGCACACTAGAAGAAGCTTAACGCATCGTTTCATTGAAAAAAGTGAAGATCTTCTACAGCCAAAAATGAAATCACCAATGAAGAGAAAGGTACCTGTTCTAAAACACTTGGCGCAAGCGCCGCAGATCAAAACTGTGATAAGGAAACGTTGGGAACTAATTGAAAACGAACCAGACTTTAAGGAAATTTTTAAAGACATACCTCTCTTTGTGCATACTAGACCACAGAATCTACGGGAATTGCTTAAACCTTCTAAAATAGATGAAAAAGCTAGTTACAAAGGGCATGAAAAAATGCCACAACTGCGGTCAATGTGGCAATGTTATCACAGGAAATAAGTTTACACACCCACATACAGGTTCAGTGATCACACTCCGTCATACATCTGACTGCACAACAGAAAGAGTAGTTTATGCAATTAAATGCCCCTGTGGGCTTGTATACGTAGGAAGGACTAGCCGGAAGATTAAAACAGGCATTGTGGAACATAAAAGTAGAATCCGAAACAAAAATACCAGCTCATCCTTGGCAAAACATAGGGTAGAAACATCACACACTATCCCACAATTGCATTACACCATCCTGGAATGTATTCATATAACCTCTGGAATTGATACTAACTAGCACATAGGGAAACCCATTGGATAAAATATCTTGGGACGGTTATATAAGGAGGTCTGAATGACCCTTACGAAATGTTATGTTTCCTTTAAAGTTAAATACTGCTGTTACGTTAGATCAGGGGTCTCCAACCGGTCGATCGCGAGCTACCGGTAGCTCGCAGAGACCCTGTGAGTAGCTCGCGCACCTTGCTCCTCAATTTAGTAGCCCTTTAGTGTTGTTTGGGCTCTTTAGGCTGTTTTGAAGCTCCGTTTCCTGCACTCACCCAAACCTGCTGCTCAGATTGGCTATGAGGTTAGCTGGGGCGGGGCAGGCCGAAGAGGATGACGTTCCTCCTTTGTACATGCAGATGAGTGTCTCGTGACCATCTATGCGCCCCTGCCTTTACCTCACTAGCACCGAGTGTGAAGGGTGCTAGTGCGGAGCTGCAACAGGGGTGGCAGGGCAGAGGAGCTGATTTGCCATTCGTGCAAGCAGTTAGAACTGCCGGGACCCACGCCATCTTCAGTTTTCAGCAGCACAGCCCGCAACCAAATATTTTCATTGATACCAGAGCAGCAGGTAAGCGTGTGCGCACCCCCGGCCTGGGGCCTTGAAGTACGACACTAAAGACTAGGCCTGCTAAAGACCCTGCATACCATCATGTGCAGTGTAAGCCTCAAACATGCAGGGTCCTTTCATCAATTTCCAGGCCAGGGACAGAGTATTCTCGCCATGAAGCGGTTGGTCATGGGAGTCTGATAATAGGAGAGGCCGCTCTGCGGTATTAACACTGATGTTTAATGTTAGTCAAGTCACGTGGTTGCCAATTTAAGAAAATAACTTGTAGCCGTAGGGATTAAAACCCTTTTTGCAGCGTTAATTTCAGTCAGACACAGCCCAGTGCTGCCCCCCCCCACCCTCCTCTCAAGCTGCTGAATGGCTCCCTTGTGGGTAGACATCGATGTAAGGGTCCGGTAAGATGACCTGCCCTGCGTCATTCATCTTCCTGCCACCGCTGTCAGCCCCGGTATATTAGGCCGGGGGAGCTGGTGGTAGTCAAACTCGACTAGGGCACGCTGGTGTACTGCTCCAAACCACTGAAGCCTGTTCTGGTTCTCAATCCATGACACAAATGCTGAATACAGCGCGTCAAGTGTGCTGAGGCCACAAATCTACACACCTTCCTCTGATGACCTGGAGGAGACAGGTCCCACGCTCTCCAGAGCCATTCAGGGGACATTCCTCCACCCCAACACCTGTCCTTTGGTGTCTAAAAAAAAGTGTGCCTTTAAGCGTACTCAGAGGTTATGCATGGGGTTCATCAGCACAGACCTGGAGGGACGCGGGAGGTACCAGCACTTGCTGAGAGGATGTGTGTAACGCCAGCTGGGTGAGGCTTCAGTGGGGTGAGGCGAACTTAGCCTTTAATCTTCCTGAAGTCGATAACATGGGTAACGCAGACTTGTGACATTTAAATCGCTATGAAGCCTCTGACTAAACTGTACCAGCAAGAGCTATAAATTAAAAAAAACAGGAGTGTGTATATTTGTATGGAAGACGTTCCTAAACACCGTTCTTGAGCGTGCCTTAGTGAAGGACATCTTTAAACAATTTCCTTTTCTAGACTACTAGAGCTTCTGGCCTGCCGGTAGGTGGTTTGGGTGGACCCGAGATCGGGGTTCAAACTGTTAAGTTTCCTCTGTTTTGGGTTTGAGGGAGAGTGTCAATTTTCTACAGCAGGCATATATGATTGTTCCGATGTATAAGAATTTGAGTGTTTTGCACGTCTTACATTTTGAAACGGAGCCAGCAGTTTTCCAGCACTTGTGTCTTTGGAAGCAGGGGCACATTTAGGTTCTGCTCTCAGTTTACTTTAGAGATGGGTTGGTGACTGCAAGTTTCTGAGAGCTGCCTTGGGAGTCATGGTGAGGCCTGGACCATTAATCTTTGCAGGGCAGGCTCCTGTGGCACGTACAGTAGGTGTCAGTTACAGGGTAAAAAGCCTTGAGGTTAATCTTACAGTATTAGTAATAAATTGGTGTAAGTGACAATGCCTTCCTAATGACGTGTGCAGCTCACACCCCGTGCTCCTGCGATAATGCCAAAGTCACTACACTAGTGTCCCCTGCTACTGCCCATGTAGCACCAACTTTGCTTCTTTTTTATGAAGCCCCGGTTCCTTGATAGTACCAACATTTACCTCTTCATACAGTACCCCCCTGCAACTGCCACAGTTCGTTCCTCTTCTATAGCGCCCACCGTGCAACTGCCACACAAAGTCCTTTCCTTTCTAGTGCCAACATCGCTGCTACCGGAGCTACTCTTTGCATCTATCACCAAACTCCCCCTACCTGATGGGGAGCCCTCATCCTCCCACAATGTATCTTTCCCTTTCTGCGCCCTTTCTACTTCCACAATGTGCACAAAGCCTCGGCCTTCCTACCAGAACTAATTACTAACTTCACTTATACTGAGCCTTTATATTCGAGCAGGCCTATGTTAGGGAAAGTGAACATAAACAACGAAGCATGCTTAATTATACTTAACTCCCCATATTCCAAAATGCTTACAGTGGAGCAAATACTTTCTTGCTCCTGAATGATTATTACATTCAGAACAAACCTTTCAGAAAATATGGAATAGGCCGGGTATAAAAGCAACTTGTCAACAGGCTCAGAACACACGCTAAGTGAGATGATTCACAGGTGAAATTAGAATGAGAGATGGAATGGTAGTTTGTGATGAAGTTGGGAAGCTCATTATCATTCAGTAATTTGATAAGCAACTATATGAGGGGGGCTGATATGCTATCAGGGGTGCACTATTACTTGCAATGGGTCGACTCTTGACAACACAAATGCAAAGTCAATCCTTTCAGTGTTTCTAGGGAACGTATTTTGTTCAAACCACAGTATGGGCTCTGAAGAAATTAGGCTTGAAGTCAATGAAACAAGGCGTGGGGGTATCTTTGAAAAATGCACAAGTTTCTTGGAGTTTAGTAGCTCACGACGATTTTCACTGACCAGAAGTAGCTCCCACGATACAAAAGGTTGGAGACCCCTGCGTTAGATTGTAAGGGATTGAACTAGCATTTTTCTCTTTTCTTTTTTCTTTTCACACTTCCTTTTGTGCATCTAGACATTTTATATCTACTTTCAGGTCAGATTGGCATGACTTACACGGCAACCCTCTGAAGCTTATTACAGACCACAACTGTACATTCCTATTTCATACCTTTTGTTTATTAAGGTTATAGGTCTAAATTAGGATCTGAGTTCATTTTTTATTTTTTCCGATTTTGACTCATTTTTTTCGGGAGATAACATTGTATACATAGAGCAATTGGTTTTGTTATTTGTGTTTTTGGTAATAAAGTTTTGTTTCAACTCGGGAGCACTCTACGGTCCGTCCTTCATGTCTCTTACATTAAATTGGTACTCTAGAGTTTGAACTGGTCCTTTCTCATTGTCTACCACTTCACCCTCTTGGCATGTACCCTGAAGTCCGTCCTTTTGCTCTTGTACTGGGTGGACTCTAAAATAAGTTTATAATCCAACGTGATCTCTCACGTGATTGTCACATTACACGCACAGGGACAGCTCTTGAATGCAGAAACACCGACTTCTTTATCTCGGTGAGTTACGTAGTTTATTTTGCACCCGTGTAGTTTACGGAACTTGAAAACACAGGTTCTTATTGAATCTCTTTTGTATTTACTTGGCAGCATTCTCTACTCTCTGAGCCTATTACCTACGCTACACCACGGCATCATTTGCTTCTTATGGTAAGATTCTTTTTGAAACGCATGGAGTCTTAACGTTTTTGCATATCGAGAGGATGGCTTTTTATTTCATTTATACAATACACTTACAGGGTCGTGCTTTACTGTTTCTTTGAAACTTTCAGTTACGGCAGAAGTCTTTTGGTAAGGACTATTTTCCATAGTATGGTGTTTTAGCACATCACGTACGGCATTTATGGTCAACCTGTCAGGTTTTGTTTTCATTTATGTTTTCATGATGTCTATTACGTACACTTTCCCTACCCTAGGCAGGGGTTAGAGGACAATCGATTTGTGGAGGTCAGTTTTTTCTCTTAGACAACAGCACTATGGCATTGGGTATCACTTCTTTGATGTCAGCAGGCACTCTTCCCTTCTGGTTTCCATATGCACATTTCTTTACGGTGGTGTTTTTCTTGACCTCCCCTCTACTTATGATCGTGAAAATCTCAGGCATTTACTAAATATGATGAAGCAATAACCATGTTTTTCATGTTTGATTCTGAGTGTTTTTTCACTGATATCGTGTTGTAGATCCGGACTGAACACATACTGAAGAATATTTCTACAATTTTTTCTCCACATCATTTCTGTAAAATCAACATACCCCCTGAAGAAGGGTTCATGGTGAAACCGAAATGCAATGGGAATGTTTTTGTTTAAGTTTATAACTATGGACAATATGCAGTTAAAGTGATTATGTTGTCATCTTTTTCGATTATAGCAAATTCTGTTTTATGATAGACTGCAAGACATACGTTGAAATAGTGTTTTAAAAGTGATTTTTTGATCTCTTATGAATGAAGACTTTGAAAAGAGCAAAGTTGAAGTGTTTTTTGTTGTAAATTTGTGAAATACTCGATTGAAGAAATGTTAAAGATGATTATATTTTGAAGGCTTTTCTTAGCCCTGGGTTGTGCTACATGCAGTCTATGGTTATCCTTAGACTCTTTGTATACACACAGATTGTAGGCAGCACTTAACAGGCAACTCAGCCACTATGCATTATGTGTGACAATGCATTTCAGTGCGGTGATGCGGAGCACCACATTGAAATGTGTTAGTCTAATGCCTGGTGCTTGATACTTGGCAGGACTGCTTAGTAAGAATGTATGCAAACTGAAAGTCGGTGTCTGGGTACGAGAAAAAAAATTAAATCCTGTTTTGATGAGGAAATGGTTGCTGAAATTTAAGGATTCTTAGCAAGTTTGTGACCTACGCAGAAATATTGTAAAATGGACAGATGGGTGTTGGTGGAGTACATCCCGTGTAGCTATGGATCCTACAAAAAAATATGGACATTTCACCAAT
Organism: Lissotriton vulgaris; assembly: GCF_964263255.1. Lineage (NCBI taxonomy): Eukaryota > Metazoa > Chordata > Amphibia > Caudata > Salamandridae > Lissotriton > Lissotriton vulgaris. The sequence goes on along the minus strand of NC_141693.1, from coordinate 857,736,424 downwards.
ACTAGACCTGTTAATATTATAAGAAGCACATGACTGAGAACACTTAGAATGATTTAATGACAACTAGGAAAAGTCTGCAAATTCACACTAAACCCAAAAGGTTGCAGGACTACATAGTTTCAAGGTAATGAGGATAAAGTTTATATTTGTTTTTAAATATGTATTCTGACTTTAAAAAAAAAAAAGAAATGTAGGGGGAGATGGTGATGTGTTATAGTTTAGGTATAATTAATAGGGTTTAGATATGCATTGTATGAGATTTTCTCCTGTATTTAGTAATTTATGTTCAAAAGGATTGTAATGTTTGACAATATCTTGTATGTCAGATTTCATATTGGTTATTATATGTAGGATGTTTACTTATTTAAAACAAAAGGGGTAGATGTGTGGTGATGTCACTTTGAAAGTGTGGAACATGACATCAATAGAACCTATGATGTAGGAGTGTTCTATGCCTTCAAAGTGACAGTTGCTGTCTGTGCACCTTATGATTGAGACATATAATATTTATGTCTTTAAACAATCCCTTTAAGGATACTGCAAAGAGTGCAGGACTTGTCTCTACACTTATGCTTTAAAAATGAACTTTTCTTGTAAATTAAGACTTCAAATGAACAAGAAACCTAAAACAAAGGTCTTCAACCCCTTTTGCTCTGAGTACCCTAAGCAAATGGTTTTCAAGTTGGACCGTCTTCCAAAACTGTATGGAAAGGAGTAGGGCTAGGGGGGGCAGGGCTGAGCACAGGTTGCTGGGCATATGAGATCATGTAGGTCATACTGCACACTAAATGAGAGATGTATGACCAGCAAATGCATCATGCAAAACCTGTACATGGCCCAAACATATTGCTCCACATAATCGGGATGTAGTGTGTCCCTTATGGCCCCGGGCCCAATGCAACTGCACCTTCTGCACTAATGATAACTGAAGCCTGAGTCGAAGGCTATAATTTCTGCCAATTTCAACCTATCTCTACCATGCCTGAACATCACTACAATCTTCAAACACATTTTCTGTCGCTTAAAAAAAAAAAAAAGCTCCCACATGTTGTCCCACTTTTTTCTGCAAGAGCTCCCAATGCTAGAAAGGAAAAAATACTATTTCCCCTTCTTTGCGCTGAGACAGTCACAAGTGTGATGCAGTGGGCCCCTCGGTCCTCTGGGCCCCAGTGCCAGTGCACCTGAGTATCCTCAGCCCTTTGTTAAAATCCGGACTCCCATCTTGCAACTTCACCTCACTACCATCTCCATGAGGACAAACTAAGATATTAACTCTGTTGCATTTCCCCCACTTTGAGCCATATTCTCACGGCCCTAAGCAACTTCGGCTATACAAGTGTTGGCTCCTCATACCACGTGGCCCTGATAGCCCTGCAGCACCAATGAAACTGCCTGTTTGTGTTATTTTAAAAAAGGACAGCAAGGATGGCTTCCAAGCTAGCAAGGGCAATGGGCCCTCACTAGTTTGTTTTGCTGTTGTAAGACATCCACAATTGGGTACACCCTGAACCCCAGTACCTACTAATGGTAGTGATGGCCCTGAAAAACAAAAGCCCCCATATATTGCCCTTTTCCTTAGAGACATGTCTTAGAAAGCGGTCTTTCCCCATTTGTAAACAAACAAATGAGTCTCTACTTAGTACCGCCTCTTCTGTGCCATATCTTTCACACTACCCTTGGATCTTGCTTATTTCCATGTTCTCTTGAGCCATTACTCTGAGGCCCCACGGGTCCAGAGAATTAGGGCTCTACATCTGAATGCAACCTTGTTGGCCTCCTCCCTGCCACTCCGTGGACTCATCTCTTACAAAAAACGCCTCTCCATGAACGGCTAATGCCAACATTGAGGTGCCCTTGCCTGAAAGTGAAGATGAGGGCAGGGATACAGAAAACTAAAGATGAAGAAACAGGCCTCCTCAATAGCCATTAATTGATGGAGTGACAAAAAGCTTCATGGTGACAAAGATGTATTCTGTTTACGATGTAACATAAGGGTGTTATCAGCTGAGTTTTGGAGTAATGAAGACACAAAAATGTTCACACTAGATACAGCCTAATTAAGTACTTCTAAAGTATATATTTTGAACGCATTTGTTTCATCTCAAACAGTACATCATTTTGCAGCAGCCTAGCTCATACTGTAATGCTATTTTAAAATGACGATTTAAATATTCATTGTGCTTTCTGTCACAGGCTGGGACCTGGTAGCACTATAAATACACAAGTTAATATTCCCCACTGCGCCAACTGGGATCAATTTGGTGCCTGTCTGGTGTCACACATACATCTGCAGTAATCATATTAACTAACTCGGGTTTCATAATGTAAAAGAGTACATTTCTCACTGATTCATTTAATTTATGATGTATGTGATATTTTAAATGACGTTACCTGAAGGCAAAAAAAAACCAACGAAATATTTCGCACTTTTTAGCCAAGCCTTTGACTCTGCCACCAAACTCACAGACTCTTGTCCCAATGGCACCCAGAATCAATACTTCTTTTTAACACTTCAAGAGCTGCTTATAAATGAAGACAGCCTGGAACCCTCCAGATAAAAAAATGTCGTGTTTCCAGGCCATTTTCAATTACAAGTAATTGCAAAGGCACCCCCCCCCCCCCCTCCCTCCCCACCCCCTCGGAAATGAAGCCATGGACCTCCAGTAGGGTACGTCCCACAGCTTAAAGACCTCTGGCCTAAAATTTTCAGAACAAGTCTGTGTAGGCCATCATTATGTTAAATACACCAGGTTCATAATACTTACCAAGGTACCAAGCAAATGCTATAGATAAATGTAGCTTAAATATATCTATTTTGGTACATCTGTAAAAGTAGCAGTGTGTTAGTTTAGAAACGTTGTTTTAAACTGCAACCTTCAGAACAGTTTTCTGAGTGTATATGAGAGAGAGAAAGAGGAAGAGATATCTCTTTCTCATATGCCAATTCCATTTCATTGTCACCCTTTAGTCCTACTTCTAAGTTTAGCATGTCCTGTTTTTTTCCTTTGAAACTCTGGTCACCATACCGGACACTTAAGCTCAGTCATTTTTTAGATGGAGGTACATGTGTGATCACAAAATGCCGTAATTCGCAGAGCAACAGAGCCAATGATTGGACTGAGCCATTGCCCCAACCAGTATGCTATACTGGATGGAAGCACAGTGTAAATAACACTGGCATAACAGAGCTCACCCAAAGGCCACCTATGTATTTATATGGGTACATATTTATATAAATGGATGTATGTATTATTCAATCATTTTTTTATTACAAGACCTTGGCAGGCAGATAGAAAGGGATTTTTAGCAGGAGTTATTACAGCAAAAATCTTCCCCTCCTAGGGTTTGGCAGAGGTTGTAACCAGCACCAAAACCGTTCCTCCATAAAGAGGTAATCTACCTATATATAGACTTTCATTAGGAAAAATAATAATCTAACCTTAAATGCCTATTGGCTTTTGCTTTGCACAATCAATATATCAGGCCTACAGCATTTATCAAAACATTTCAAAATAAATAGAAGCCGGCCTTTTGCATCGGAAATATGCTTTCTTAGTGAACCAATCAGGCCTCTAGCTGTTATCTTTGGCTTGTCAAAATTGCCAAATTAGGCCTCCAATGCTGAATTTAAGCATTCTCAAAGACAACCATCAGGCATAGAGCTATAAAATACATGGTGTACACAAATGCAATTGGCAATGCAAAATACTATCTCTTCCAAAGGAGCATAATAACAATTTTGACCGCGAAAATCTTATATACCCACAGTTTGTCAGAGGGGTAACCAAAACAGCACCAAGACCTCTGCCTACTGCAGTAATCTGTGAGATTCCTTGTAACATAATACAGGCTTTAGCACAGTATAATAACCCACCCTTAAAAGCCTATTGTCTTTTAAAGCATCTATAGGCTTTAATGCAGAGTTATAACAATCTACACTTAAATACCTGTTGATTTTAACATATGCAAAACTGAACGGGATACAGAATTACAGTTGGCTAAGGAAACTATCATCTTTTCTAAGAAGGCCTAACAAGAATTCTCACAAAGATAACCTTCTATATTCACAGGTTGTCACATGAGGTAACCAACATTAAAACCATTGAATTCTCTTTTTTGTTGCTCACATATGCTAAGGCAACAGTTGCCCCGTCAAGTCAGACCAAAAAATACATGTAGATTAGTGTAGCGCTGACAATCCTATACTGCCCTCAAAAACAAAACTACACTCTGAAGTCTAAAGTTAATGATGGAAGTGAGGGTGCTGGAACTCAAATACAGTGTTATGACTGCCCTCCTCACATCTGTGCTGTTGCAAGAGAAAACAAATACAGTAAATTATCTAGTTATCTATGACACCTTAACAGCATTACAATGTCCAGTGTGTGACCTGCCCTGCAAGTGCTAGGTCAGGCAGCCATGAAATGTTTGATCGGAGAGATATGGGGTGAGTCAGTTCTTAGAATTAGAAGCTCCATTAGAGGGAGTACCTCTGCCTCGGTCTTTGGAACTATTGCCTCTAAAGGAGCCCTGTGAGAAGTCTCTGCCACTCTTTTGGTGATAAAATGGTCGCTGGTAGAAGAGAATTCGTTCTGCAGAAGTAGCCTTGGACCATCCTCTATTTTGTTGCTTTTGAAAGGAGCCTCTGTCAGAAGGGACCTGGAAGGCACTCATCGCTTTAGTGGTCAACCTGTCTTTCTTGTTTTTTTTTGCCAAGCACTGTGGTCACCTGAGGTCCTAACTTGTGCTCCCCAATGAATGGCAAACCAAACACGGAGCCAGGAGTGGCACCTGAGGTTGCTGTATCAGACGAGTTCACTGTGCCACTGGTTTCAAGCTAGCCTGGCTGATGAAGTATGAGGCCCTGAAACCAGTCCCAGGATGCTTGTTTCCGGTCCACGGAGAACCTGGCTTGGCAGTTTGGGCTGGGCTGTTCTCATGAGGCACAGGGTCAAGACTGATTTGCATATGGCTAGGTCTAAACTGGGGTGGCATGATGAGCAAAAGAATGATGGATTTCACCCAGATCTTTTGACTGGGAGTGAATGTTTGATTTGCTCTGCATTCTGTCCATCGTTTGTGTGTGTCTTTTGGTTTCTCGCCGTAAGTGTGCCGGATATGCCCAGACGTGGGTCCCGGACTCACTGTGCCAATGGATTTAAGCTGCGGTTCAGGATACTATTTACATAGACAATCAATAACACTGACAAATTGAATTTGTTAAGAAAGAAAGAAGAAAATGGAGAACAAATATATAGAAAAATAGAAAACCCATATAAAAGAGGTATTAGAAAACTATTTCAATTTTATTCAGTTTATAAATATTAAAACAATTAAGACAAATGCTCAGAACAATACACTGGTACATATAAAAGTGCTATACAATACAAAACCAGACAAGTGGCAAGCAGAAAGGATTACATAGTAAAAAGAGGTTCAGGGTAAAACTGAAACAACATCAAGCTAGATGATGCGTCCTTCATTAATTATGGCCACACATGCGTCAACGGCGTTTCGACCTTTGTATAATTACATGGTCATCATCAGGACAAGACTTTTTACTGAGCGTCCAAAAAAGATCTATTACCGAAGATCATCATCGAACCCCGAATTAATTCACAGATTATACGGGTGTATCCAGATTTTTTGGGAAGGCGACAAAAGATGAATTAAAAAAATAGATGCAGGGTAATAACAAATATACCCCGAGATGTTAGAGAGCATCTACCCAATAGCTGCATGTGATTAATATAACAGAACTAGCCAGGTATGGGGTGAACAAATTTCCGGTAAAAATTAACCACCACGCAAGGGACGATCCGCCCTGTGCGGGAGTGAATCACACCGGAAATGTGTTCACCCTATCCCTGGCTATTTCTTATATATTTCTGGGGGGTGAATGTTTGATTTGCTCTGAATTCCGTCCATCATCTGTGTGTCTTTTGCTTTCTCGCCTTAAGTGTGCCGGGTATGCCTAGACATGGGTTCCGGGCTTACTGTGCCACTGGATTCAAGCTAGCCTGGCTGATGATAGGGCGATGCCACGAAACTGGTCCCAGGATGCTTGTTACCGGTCCAGGGAAGAACTGGCTTGGCAGTTCAGGCTGGACTGTTCCCATGAGGAACAGGGTCAAGCCTGATTTGCATAAGTCTGGGTCTAAACTGGGGTGTCATGGTGAGTAAAAGAACGATGGATTTAACCCAGATCTCTTGACTGGGGGTGAATGTTTGATTTGCTCTGCATTCCTTCCACCATCTGTGGCTCATCTGTGTGTCTTTTGCTTTCAGACGAGTTCAGGGCACACCTAATAGTAGCAATAGAGATGCCTTTCCCTTATTCAATTAGCTCCCCCCCCCCTTTTACGATATTGATCAGGGAGGTGTTGTACAAGACCCTCCATCTTATTCCAAAGAGCCCTACAATAACAGGAGATGATGCTTACAGAATTGGTGATATACCAATGCATAGCTGTACCCACCAGTACTCTCTACCGTGCAGCAACAATCCCCTTGCTCTATTTTTCAGGAGAGAGCGCGTCACCTGTAGCCTGGGCCGCTGCCCTTTTACTAGCGGTGGTGACAACTAGGGAATCAGGGGGGACTTGCCGCCTGATGTTGAGCAAGTCGGAGTGGGCGGGTTTGTACCTATTTTCTATTCGAGGTGTGGCTACCCAGAACTTGATAGGGTCCTTTAAAATCCCAGTGTCGGAATGTATCATACCCTTGAGCATGGGAAGAGATTGAACAGAATAGGGTGGTCTTGCTGTAGTGGGAAGTAAAATGAAGACGTTCATGACCAGCATTGAGCCAAGCAATAAAGATAGTAAGGCCTTATTCATTGCCTCTCCATATTAGAAAGATATCCTCAATGTAGCATTTTCATAGACTAATATTAGGGAAGAATGGATTTCGCTCATTAAGGACCATATAGAATAGCGAAGTTGGGCGTGAAACAGGCCGCCACCAAGACTCCTATTTTTGTTGATAAAAAGTATCTTAATAATTAACAACATTTTCAGAGAGCGCTATCTGGTGCCTCAAAATCAGGTAAGAAGTGGGAACCAGAATGGTGGAGGATCTTGAATCCCAAAGTTCTATAATTATGTTAATTCTCGATTTTTGTGGAATATTGGTATAAAGGGATTCTATGTTGAGCCCAACTAATTGTTCACTTGTGTCATCAAAATCAAGATCTTCAATCTGGACTATGAGTTCCAAACTGTTACACACATAGGTGTCTGTAAGCAGTACATAGGGGCTTATTTACAAGCCCCTTGCGCCACTGTCGCACAATTTTTAACATGGGAAAAATTACCTACAGGTGGTGCAAGGGGCTTGTAAATAAGCCCCATTATCTTTATTAAAGAGATCTAGATATTTGACGAGAGGTTTCAAAATAGACATACATTTGGAAATAGTGGCTCTCCTGGGGGGATATTTCAAATGTTTCAAGACCTTATGTAGTATTAAATATATATACTATGTGAACTGACAACAGGTGAGCTGAAATCTACACAGGGGGCGGAGCATGCTCTCAAGAACTAAGAGGGCGGCAGAACTCAAGTTTGTTTGTTGGAAACCTCCTGGATACTTGGGCGCTGAAGAAGGCTCATTTAATTGCCGAAATGCATTTGCCACACAAGGAATAAAGCGTGCTTCCAAAGTGTTCCCCTAAGTGGTCTCTACTCATTCGCAAGAAGGAGATTTGGTTGCATTGTTTCCGTGTCAGCCAGAGACACTTTCTAGAGACCCCCGCCTTGCAAGTTGGCCCTGATGTCACTGGCTTCGCTGCCGCGGCGGCTGTTCGTGTGTCTAAGGTATTAGAAGGTCGGGGCCCGCCATGGACTTTGGGGAGAATAAAAGGCGGTTTTGAGGTTACTTAACCGCATGCTAGACAGCATGCATTGTTATTGCTGCCCCTGCCGGACACAACACCCGATTTATGAGGCTGAGGCGGTTTGTAGACCCAAGGAGGTGCTTTGCTCCATCACAAGCAGGAAATTGGTTTTTCACGAACTGTTTTGCCAAAAACTGTCTAAATCTAAAACTCCCCATGGAGCACCTACCTGGACTCCTCACAATGCATTCTGGGTGTTGCAGTCCACATCCACTATGTGAACTGACAACAGGTGAGCTGAAATCTACACAGGGGGCGGAGCGTGCTCTCAACGAATAAGAGGGCTGCAGAACTCAAGTTTGTTTGTTGGAAACCTCCTGGATACTTGGGCGCTGAAGAAGGCTGATTTAATTGCCGAAATGCATTCGCCACACAAGGAATAAAGCGTGCTTCCAAAGTGTTCCCCTAAGTGGTCTCTACTCATTCGCAAGAAGGAGATTTGGTTGTATTGTTTCCGTGTCAGCCAGTGACACGGTCTAGAGACCCCCGCCTTGCAAGTTGGCCCTGATGTCACTGGCTTCGCTGCCGCGGCGGCTGTTCGTGTGTCTAAAGTATTAGAAGGTCGGGGCCCGCCATGAACTTTGGGGAGAATAGAAGGCGGTTTTGAGGTTACTTAACCGCATACTGGGCGGCATGCATTGTTATTGCTGCCCCCGCCGGACATAACACCCGATTTCTGAGGCTGAGGCGGTTTGGAGATCCGAGGAGGTGCTTTGCTCCATCACAAGCAGGAAATTGGGTTTTCCCGAACTGTTTTCCCAAAAACTGTCTAAATCTAAAACTCCCCATGGAGCACCTACCTGGACTCATCACAATGCATTCTGGGTGTTGCAGTCCACATCCACTATGTGAACTGACAACAGGTGAGCTGAAATCTACACAGGGGGCGGAGCGTGCTCTCAACGAATAAGAGGGCGGCAGAACTCAAGTTTGTTTGTTGGAAACCTCCTGGATACTTGGGCGCTGAAGAAGGCTGATTTAATTGCCGAAATGCATTCGCCACACAAGGAATAAAGCGTGCTTCCAAAGTGTTCCCCTGAGTGGTCTCTACTCATTCGCAAGAAGGAGATTTGGTTTTATATATATATATATAGATATATATATATATATATATATATATATATATATATATATAACGCTCCAAATCCTCCCAAAACTCCAACGAAAGGATAAGATATATATATATAAAGACCTTAATGATCTATTTGCACATATGAGTATTCATAACAAAACTTTATTTTGCATGTAGAAGTTTGCACAATAATGCGTATTTGTACATGACAATGTTTACAATGGCACTATGCACTTTATTATTGTCTTTTTTCTTACTGCTGTGATATATTTCTAACTTGTCATATATTTGACTGCAATGCAATCCCACAGTGAAAATATGAGTTTACACTTGAAGTAATGATTTTTGAAAGGTCGCAAAGGGTTTTATTTATGTGAGCACTACATTACAAGATGGCGCCCACACTGGATATGATTTATCTGTTTGTTCGCATTGTAGTCCTTTGCCTCTGTTGATTAAGATGAACAGCTTTGGCGCTCTTTGAGTAACGTTTAAATTGCACTGTGGTAGCTTATTCCGTTTGTCATCAGTGAGCAAGTCCGGCTTGCACCACTATTATTTATTCAATGAAATAAAAAGCTTTTGACACAGAAGTCTGACTCCGGCGATTATTGGTGTCTGCATACCTGTCTGTGCGGCATGCACTTTGAAGACAAGTTTGATTATATATATATATATATATATATATATATATATATATATATATATATCTCCTACTGGCGGTCGCCAGTAGGTATATATAGTTAGGACCTAGTTTCTATAGGAAATCCGCAACATTCTATTGGGAATAACTTTGGCGCCGGTTGTTGAATCTTCGCGAATTTCTCAAAGAAGATGACCCGTTCCGCTCCTTCCCTGAAAGTCTTGGGTAGATTCGTCAAGCGGGGGCCGAGAAAAAAGGGGGTCCCAAAACGTGTTTTCCCCCATGTTAATTTCCATAGGACATTTAGACACGGCTACAGTCTGATTCGCAGATCACCCTTTTGCTTAAATGGTGTAAATCCCTCCAGTAGTTCCTGAGAAAATCAAAAGAGAAAAAATAAATGCTAATTCCGAACTATATAAGGCCTGAAACATATGGTTTTTTCAGTGAATTTCAAAGGTTTTTTAAATGCTAATTCCTAACTATATAAGGCCTGAAACCTATGGTTTTTTCAACACCCACTGAGGGCGGGACAATATTTTAGGGCATGCTGGGTATCCATAAGACTTTTCTAAGCAGCCGCCCAGGAAGAAGAGGTTATTTACCTCGAAACGCATCGGCAACAGGAATTCAATTACAGGTGTGACTTTGCTGGCTGGCATATGCAATAAAGCTTTGGTTTTCAGCAGCAGTGAGTGCGTTCAGGCATGCTTTGGGCATTTGGTGAAGAAAATATATATGTATATTTATTACAGGTGTTCAACGATTTTTTTTTTAGGAAAATAAATTTGTTGTGACTGACAAAATCCTGTTCTCCCGCAGTTTTAGTGATATAAACAGTAGGATTTTGAATGTGTTTGGTGGGGTTAGAATGTAAGGGTAAGTAATGGTCCCTATTGGAGAGTTGCCACAGAATGTAATTTCTGGAGTGGGTTGTCCATAATGCTTATACCACCACCTTTGTCAACTGGTTTGGTAACTATTTCATGATTTGTTTTCGATCCTTAACCAGTTCTATGCTCATGACGGAGCCGCTCCGTCATGAGCCTTGGTTGAGCTGTGCTCATGATGGAGCGGTTCCGTCATGGCCCGCTCGGTGCGAATTTCGCGCCTGCGCTGGACGTTCCATTGAGCGGGGCGGGCCATGATGGAACCGCTCCGTCACAAGCACAGCTCAACCGCGGCTTGTGACGGAGCCGGTCCGTCACGACCATGCGAGCGCCGCTCGGCCGCCCCGCCCCCTTAGCGCTGCAGCGGAATTCCCGCCGCAGCGAAGGGGTTAAAGGGCTCAACTTCCTATTGTTTAAGTTGTGAGGGACATATTCAAATATAGAGCTAGTTATATGGTCTCATTCAAAACCAAATTTTGCAATAGAGATCCCCCCTTGGGCATTGCAGACAGTGAAGCGCTGAATTCGGGGGTGGGGGGCAGAGGCCAATGGCATGTTTTTACCTGTAATAAGATTTGCTTGTAAAATAGATCTGTAGTCTAATGCTCTAAAGAATCTGTGGCTATCCTCATGTAACAAATATACATTGCTGTGTTTTATGATATCGCTCCGATTGCAATTCGGGCTGCGGTGGTGACTGGTCAGGTAACCTGCGGGGAGTCGCCTGCGTCAAAGTAAGTGCACGGGATTAATTTACTTTGTCCTGACGCCCTGTACCTATACTACAAGTCCAGGACCCTAGAAAACCCTCATTACCCGGTTTTCTTCTCCTGACTATGACTGTTGACTTATGGGACACAGAGGTCGTGGCCTGTTTACATACTCGGCCCCCTCGTCTCGCATGAGATAACGGTGTGTGTTTTCCATTGTATACAGGGAACGCGGCGTGAAGATAACCCCCCACCATGCTGGCCCATGTAAAGCGACAAATTGACGCCTCCTGTGAGTTCGTTGGGAAACCTACCTTTTTTCCTTGTTTCAAAGACAAATATAATCGAGCACTTTGTTGTCTCGTTTTAAAAGTGCATTTTTCTTCATAAAAAAAGAAACCTTTCGTGAGGTATATTTAACTAATCTATCCTCATTTGATTCACCTTATTACTTATTTTGGTGGATTTGGAACATTCCGCCTGCTACATGTTACCAGGCATCTGAGACAGACACTATGATACTTTGTCTAATTAATATAGCAAAGTGCACTTTTCACATCTCCATATCTGTTCCTCATAAGAGATCACTGGGAACGGTGGATTTTGGTGAAGGGAATGAGATCATAAAGTACTGCACGAAAGATTTGAACATTGTCAATCTGTAACATGCCTAATACAATTTGTTTTACAGGTATTTGGCCCCAGCGATTAACTGAGTGTGCCTCATTACGGCTTTAGCCGTGAGTATACTTAAGCAAAGTAATACTTTTTAAACCTTTTTCACACTAATATCCTCATGGTTGGATGCACCTTAGCGAGTGCAGACCGCCGGTGGATCACACTACTGGTCCTGATGAATGCTGAGCGACTCGGGCTCTGTCAGCAGAAACATGTTGACCAAATTTATTCTAAATATCTATTGAGGACTAGGGGTCTCCATTTATTGAGACTATCCCTATTCTTCCACTCATCACTTGTTTTTAACCAGTGCTGGTTGGACTAATAATAAAATAATTGGTAGTCACAACCTAGCATTTTTTATTTCTTCCCCCCTTTTTTTGCACTTCACTGAGCACAATTGGGTTACTCTTATCACCTCAACACACACAAGAACCAGCTCAGCTGTAAACAAGCGTTGTAGCACACTGGGAGGACGCTAGGTCCTTCCAGTGGGAACCCGATGATGAAGCATGTCACCACCAGGTTGGTGAGTGAGGGTTCTTCCTAACCATCATTCTGTGTGTGAGCTTCACCATTTTTCACTTGTTCTTTGTCTGTCCCTCACATAATTCCTTGTGAGGTTCTTTTGTTTCTTAGTTGTGTCACTATCCTGTTGTTTATTAATTTTATGATATTGGGCCTTTGTTGAAGTCTGTTTTAATCAGATAGTATTTTTTTTAACACATTACAAATTGGTATTTATTCCTATAGTTTTAAGTTTCCTGGTTCCCATCTGTTCTTAGTGGAGATGTCGCCATGATTGTTTTTGGGCAAAATGTGGGTTGTGTTTCTTGGGGATCACCCCAACAGTAATATTTCTGTTGTGTTGGTCAGACATCTGGGTAATTGTAGCTTTGGGTCCCGTGAAGACATCTCTGTCCTCTGCCCTGTCCCCAGTATATGATCTACATAGGAGCCTGGTTAATTGTGAATGGTTTGTAGAGTACTCACATGTGCCCTTTCTAGAGGGTCTTCTGTGGAACTGATGATTCAAGGAATGTGACTGTCTTTTTATTTTTTGTATCTGCCCCAAGGACTTTTGTTTGGTTTGGAGACTGTGTATAGAACGTGTTACTTTCTTTACATAATTTTTTTGTCTCTAGATTTTGTTTATTTTTTTGTTTTGTTCAATGACATTGAAATCAGTTATAGATTATTCCAACTTCTCTAAAACTCTTTTAGCATAATTCCGTGGATTAGACCCTCAAATAGCTCTTTCTAATTCAAATAATTCTTCAAGTTCTTTTTCACTGTCTTTAAGTGTAGGGTCGATGCCCAACACCATCCAAACGTGGGAGCAAGGAGTTGCTACATGGCTGAACCCAGAACGATATCTCGGGCCATTAATAAAGATCTCCGAGGTGTTGTAATCCAAATGGGATAATGATTTCAGATAATCAGAAAGCATGCTTGCAGTTAGTGCATTTATGTTTCTTGTAAGTTTCTCCAGTTTATCAAGGAGTGTTTTTGTGCTGTTTTTGGCACTATGAGGTTTCATGGAGCTTAGAAGGGAGGGTCCACTGAAACTTTTGTTGGTGTATTCATCCAAATAGTTCGGTGTTTCTCTTAAACTCATACTTCCTTTTAAAATCGAGATCATGTATCTATATATGAAAATCAGGTACAAAATACCATTTACATTTAAAACTCTCACAATCGGGCAACTCTGCATTACGTAAAAAACGTGAAAAAACACATGAGCAACCCGTAGACCAAGGTGGAAGGGGGTACAGTAAACTTAAAACAACAAAGTCCAACCAGGTATCATTATAGACGTTAATTTGATAATGCTGGAAAGTTAGAAATAAATCTATCCAGAGATTATATCTGTGAAGAAAATTATGGGAAGAGGCATTGGGGCATATTCACAAATAAATGGCGAAGCGAGGCACTGCAAGTAATTTAGCAACTCCATGCTTCATCATTTAAAGAACGCTGGGATGACTGTACTCACAAGAATATGGCACACTCCTTTGTTTTCCCTTTAATTAATTAATTGTGGGTTTGTAATGCGCTAGAATCGACTCCCGAAGGAGTATCTCTGTGCAGTAGACCGCTGGGGAACCCGTCCTGGATTTCCCTGTGAGATGGTCCCTACTGGGTATCCCCAAGGTGAAACCAGGCATCCCCGGCGTATGTGGGGGGCTGTTGTGGAGATGAGGCAAGTTAATGCCCAGAGTTGCAGAGTGTGATCCCTGGTTAGAGTAGGCACCGAAATGAGAATTATCGAGTCCGCTGACCCTGGTCCACGACCCTGCCGCGTCGGGAATCGAACCCTGGTCCCAGGCCGTCCTCTGCTCTCGGGTCTTCCGCCTCTAACCAGTGAGCCACACCAGTGAGCCCTTGCACTGGCACTAAAAAAAGCTGCCTAGTGCCAACACAAACACCCTTGCGCCATGGTGCAAGTGTGTCTCCGTTGCAGGGATTATTGTTTATGTGCTGAAAGGGACACTTTCCTGCACATAAAGAATCATTAAAGGCGATGTGCTCCTTCTATATGTACTGCGGAATGCAGCAAACATAGAAAGAGCAAAAATGAGGAGAAAGAAAAGTATGTCTCCTCGTTGCACCAATGTAACACCTGCTTTTCAGTGGCGTTACTTTTTGGCGCTGCCTCAGATTTACAGATCCTTGTAAATCTGGGAGCAGCATAAAAAAATAGTGGGTGGGGCATGGCCAACCAAGATGGCCAAGCGGACCTAATCCGCTGAGGCTCTGCAGCGAGCCAATAGATAAAGTCCCCCAATTTCCTGTGGGGTGGTTCTCTTTGCTGCCAAAGGAGTGTGGGGAGGCCAGAGGTACCGAGACACTGAGAGGAGACGGGGAACTGCTAAAAGGCATTGTGCGCCGCAGGAGTAGTGGAACTACAAGGCAGCTGGGTGGTGGCCGGAAGCTCTCATCAAGGAAACCGTCAGCAGTGAGACGCTGGGAGGACCAGAGAGCCGACCCAGGCTGCAGGAAAGGTGCATTCTGTAGAAAAATGCAGGAGCAGAGATGAGAGCTCCGTGAAGCTGGTAGGAGACAACGAGAAGGGTGGGCCATGGCCGCAGCGAGCGTTCTCGGGCAGGGACTCCCTGACGACAGGGGAGCAAAGCAGTCAAGTAAGAGGGTTGTCCCCCTTCTGGTACCGGAGCGGCCACCGGGAGAACACGTGGAGGCGGCAGGCTGTTGCCTGATGCTAAGATGGCGACTCGGTGAGCTGAGGCAGGCCCAAAGACTCGAGAGGTACAGTGAGACCACACAGAGGCGATGAATTTGTCTGCAGCACAATGGGGAAGTCGGGTATAAGCAGGCACAGAGCGGTGGAAGTGCCAAGGGACGATAGGTCATCAATTATTATGGCGCCTGCCCTCAAAATGGCAGGCCCCCAGGGGTCTTAGAGCTGCACCGGTCATTGTAAAAAGCACTAGTAGACAGTGATTGGGCAAGGACGGCCTCCATTTGCAGCAGCAGTGCTCCACAGCGTGGATGTACAGGCTGAGGGGCCAACAGGGCAGTAAGGGAGCTTCAGACTACAGGGGCGCACCAGGCCTCTCGACTAACAAATGGTGGAAGAGCCTAAACAGAGAACAGGCAGAAGGGGGGATGGAGTGGCCTCCACCAGAGCACCTAAATAGAGATGAACACTGAGGCCACATGTGTGGGCCCGAGACTGTGGAGAACCTTGTGGGTCGACAGAGATCCAGGCGCTGGACGTTTTGTTCAAGCGAAGGAGCATAGCACGACAAGAAGCACCACTTGGCCTTAAGGGGGATGCTCAAATGCAAACAGAGTCTTTGCCTACTTTACCCCTACAGAAGCTAGAGGGAATCCACCAGAGGGAGGACAAGGGGGTGGGATAGCACTCACCAAGGAGGACCTGTTGGCCTACTTGAGAGACTTTAAGAAGGAGCTCAGGGAAGAAATTAAGGCGGACCTCGATGGGTCAATGGAGGCACTATGTTCCGACATTCCAGGCAAGCTAACAACGCTCCAAAATGTCGACGCAGTGGGGACCCATACTCCAGAAGTGGAATATAAGGTGCACGAGCTGGAGCTTAAACGGTGCAATGGAAAATGATACAAAAGGAAATACAAACAAATAGAGGGGCATATTATCTAGGACCGGCGTTAACATTATCGCCGTTTTATTGGCAGGAAACTGCCCATAAAATGGCGATAATGGGCTTGATAATACGCTCATGTTAATTCCCATAGAAGCCCACGTTAACATCGGAACATGGGCTTCTATGGGAATTAACAAGGGCATATCATCAAGCCCATTATCGCAGTTTTATCGGCAGTTTCCTGCCGATAAAACGGTGATAATTTTAACACTGGTCCTTGATAATATGCCCCAAAGTCTTCAGCTACTTTACCCCTACAGAAGCAAGAGGGAATCTGCCAGAGGGCGGACAAGGGGGGTGAGATACCACCACCAAGGAGGACCTGCTGGACTACTTGAGAGACTTTAAGAAGGAGCTCAGGGAAGAAAAAAGGCAGACCTCGACATTCCAGGCAAGCTAACAACGCTGCAACAAAATGTTGACCCAGTGGGCACCCATACTGCAGAAGTGGAATCTAAGGTGCACGAGCTGGAGCTTAAAATGGTGCAAAGGAAAATGAGACAAAAGGGCTCCACAAGCAGTTACAAGTTAATAGCCTCCAATGTGAAGATCTCAAGAACAGAGCCCGGAGGGATAATGCCAGATTGCGGAACCTGGAAGAAGGTGCAGATGGGATTGATCTGGAAGCCTTCATCGTGGGAATGTTTGGGGTAGTGTTTGGCCCGGGAGGCATGAAGATACAAATTGACAGGGTGCATAGAGAGGGTCCACCAGCATCCGGGGAACAGAAGCGTCCAAGAGATGTGCTGGCTAAATTACAATCTCACAAAATGCGGGAGGCTATGCTTGTGGCAGCTAGATCAAAAGATGTGGTCTCTTTCCAAGGCTTCAAATGTGATCTTTATCAAGGTGTGTCACCAGCAACACTGGCACGCCGGCAACTGCTTTGACCAATTACAGAGAAGCTGCAACACGATCACATAAAATACAGATGGACCGACCCATTGGGCATCGCCTTCTCCCTACACAATAGGCAACACCAATGTACCTTCTATGCCGAAGCGGCAGAGCTAATGGGCCTGGCACCCCCTGAAGACCCAGAAGAAGGAGCTAGACAAGGTGACGCAAGGAGAGGGACAGCAGAATCACAGGGAGAAGGACTATGGCAACAACAAAGAAGAACAAAATCTCAAAAGCAGAAATGACACTGCTGGTGTGAGACGGAGCAAAATGACAGAGGACCCAGACCGATACCTGAACTCAAAGCCATGTGCTACAGACAAGGGTCTGAGACAGTTATACGAATATACCCGGGAGGTTGGAGGTATCCCAGAATGGGGAGAGACTTGATAACCACCAGGGGACAAGATAAGTTGGAGGTAGAGGTGTTGCATCCCTTGGGACTGGAACAAGATGTAACGGCTCAAAGGGGCTGACCACGGTGGATGGCTGGGGCTGACCCCTTGGGGCCAGGATTGAGGTGAGGAGGAGAGATTTATCATTAAACTATGGGGAGGCCACATAGGGGGAGGACCGAGGGGGCTCCTGAATGGGGGCTTACATTACTGGAGGCCTGTGGGAGTCCACTCAGGAGCAGGTGACTTGATTATCGCATTCTACAGATCGCCACTTGCAGACATGGACCAATACGTCCGTGGTAGGTACATGACAAATGTACTTTACTAAAGTATTTTCTAGGAAGATGCGTCAGTTGACCCCAAATGTTCGGGTTTGGGTCTGTTAAGTTGTTCTTTTTAGGATGCACAGGGGACATTAATACTTTACGGGACATGCACGGATAGGGCGGGGAGCATGAGCAAGAGATCACTCATGATATGGGAGGGGGGAGAAGGAGGGGAGAGGGGCTTACCCATGGTTGTGCATTGTTGTGCATTGAGCACCGACTCCTACAGTTTAACTCCCCGGGTAAACACCAGAAACTATGGAAATACCTCCAAGACCAAAGGCATGATGTCGTAGCATTGCAGGAAATGCACATGAACAGGGCAGAGGCCCATCGGCTGAATCAGAGGGCATATTCACTTGTCTATCGATCATCCGCCACAACCAAACACAACAGGGTTGCACTGCTCTTTCATAGATCACTGTGATTCCAGCCAGAGGGCAGCAAAATTGATAAGTAGGGCAGAATAGTTATGCTCAGGGGAAACTGCAGGGCCACAGCTACACCGTTGCCTCCATCTACGCGCCCAACTCTAATCAAACTACGTTTATCTCCAAGGTCCTATTATGGTTGGCTGGGTTCACGGAGGTGGACATTTTCTTACTAGGGGACTTTAATTTGATATTGGAGGCGGGTGTGGATAGCACAACCCCAAAGGTCAACATCTAGCACCTTCACTAAAGCCCTGAAAAAAGATTTTAATGAGCTGGGGCTAATGGACACTTGGCGAACGATGCACCATAACGATAGGGACTACACTTTCTTCTCTCATACACATAGGTCTTATTCTAAGATAGACTATATCTTCAAGAGTAAAACCTTAACCCCAGCAATGCTGGTTGGAGGTACTCAGCGATACAAAAGGGGATGATGGACGGAGCGTTTGGGTGGAGGTACCCAGCATTACACCCAGTTACCATATCGGACCATGCCCCATAACTCTGACCTGGGATAGTCCCCCCTCAAAATATAAGAGATGGGTCTTTCAAGTGGCCATCACACAGGACCGCTTGTTGCAGGATGAACTACGCAAGTCTATTTAAGAAGTATTTCCTGAGAAATGATCCCAAAGATACCTCTCAGGCCACTAACTGGGACGCCTTCAAGGTGGTCCTGAGAGAACAATGCATCATGCTTAATGCAGAATTGACCAAGTGCAGAGTACAAGAGAGACTGGCACTGGAGGCAGAAATGAAAGAGGCAGAACTAAAAGAAAGGGAACACAAAAGACAACCTATTTTTAGTTTGCAAAGAAAGGTTTCAGCTCTTAGGGGTAAATTAAATGCTATACACAGTAAAAGAGCAGAACTGACCCTCCTATGCCTGAAATGCTCCACTTACGAGAAGGGCAACAAGGTGGGAGCGCATCTGACCAGTAAGCGAAGGATAAAAAGGGAACAGGACTATATAGGAGATATATGTACAAAGGGGGGCGGATACGGTAACCCAGAGACTGATAAGGTGCATGCCTTT
This sequence comes from Lissotriton vulgaris, assembly GCF_964263255.1. Classification (NCBI taxonomy): domain Eukaryota; kingdom Metazoa; phylum Chordata; class Amphibia; order Caudata; family Salamandridae; genus Lissotriton; species Lissotriton vulgaris. The sequence continues at coordinate 857,717,289 of NC_141693.1, read as the reverse complement.
GGCCACTTTTCCCAAAAACTTTAGCAAGCAGACCGCTAGGAAACAGCTGCATAAGTACAATATCTAAAGGAGAGAGAACTCCCCAAAATTTCGGCAACCCAGAATGACTACCTGGAGGCACTGATAACACCTGAGGAAGTTAGTAAAGCTATAACTAATCTAAAACCACACCAATCACCTGGCCCGGGCAGCATTTCTACAAAACATGTGGGGCGGAGATTATCCCACACCTGGGAAACTCTTACAACTCTATGGTGGAGATGGGGAGGGTGACTAACTCTATGGGGGAGGCTATTATTTCAGTGCTGCCCAAGCCAGGGAAGGACCCTCAACTATGTGGCTCGTACCGCTCATCAACCTTGATGCAAAAATCTATAAAAAGTTACTGGCTAGTAGGCTAGATTCACTAATGCCAGAATTGATCCACCCAGACCAGGCTGGGTGCATTCACGGCAGGCAAACTCACGACAACTTGTGGAGGGTCTTCCACCTCGTGGAAAAGGAAAATAAAAAATGGTTACCAGCGGTCCTCCTTGTGCTAGACGCCGAGAAGGCCTTCGACCGGGTGGACTGGCCCTTTCTCTTCCAGGTTTTGAGAAATATGGCAGATTTATAGCCATCATAGGAGGGAATTATGTATTCCCTAGCGCCAGGGTCCTGGTAAACAGGGTGAGCTCAGTTGTGTTTGCCTTGGAGAGGGGGGCTTGCCAGGGATGTCCCCTCTCCACACTGCTGTTTGTCCTCAGTATAGTACCGTTGGCAATTAAAATTCATATGACTCCTGAGATCCAAGGCATTCCGTTCTGAGGGGATGAACATAAAAACTCCCTCTTTGCGGATGATATGCTCCAATCAGTCACAGCGCCGGATACCTCACTGGTGAGGGTGATGGAGGAACTGCAGAGGTTTGGAACTGCAGAAGTTTGAACGGGTTGCAGGGCTACAGGTTAAACAGACTAAAACCTACCTGCTGAACCGAACAGAGCCTCAGAGGGACATGGAATCCTTAGTTAGTTCCACACCCTTTTAATGGGCTAAAAACAAATTGTTTATTTAGGAATTAGAATAACCCCAAGCTTCAAGACCTCTATAGGGCAAAATATCCCCCACTTCTCCAGCAAATAAAAACTTATCTTAAAGATTGACTCCTGCATACCTCTTGTGGATAGGCAGAATCCAGGTGATTAAGATGATGATAGTGCCATGGGTGCTATACCTTTTTCAGGACCTCCTGATGGAAGTAGAACAGGGGTTCTTCACTGCGTGAATCTATATTATAAAGCAGCTCAGCTCCTGGCGACTACAGAATGGTCATCTTGGGTGTCAGATAAACACTGGCTGCATATGTATAGAGCAGTGACAGGGAGGAGTATCTGGGATCTTTTGTGGAAACGCAAAGCGGAACGCCCGCCTAATAGTAATATAAGTACACCTACTAAAACGACCCTAAAAGTGTGGGGCCACATACACAGGCTGTTGGCTTTGACCCCTTTCCCTTCAACGTTTACCCCCATACACTATAATCCAGCATTTCCACCAGCTGAGGCCCTGGTCCTTTTGACGCGTGGAGGGAAGGGGGATGTCTCACGATCTCCGATCTTCCATAGGGGGGAACATACTCGCATTCGAGCACTGCCAGAGGGAGTTTAATCTTTCAGTCAACATACATTACCACTACACCCAGCTGCAACATTGGGTCCTAACGTGGGGAATCCAGGAAGCTGCGACTAGAGAATTCACACCACTATTGAAACTGGCAAAATTAGAAAAGGGTACAAAGGGTACGATTTCACACCTCTGTAAAATACTGCAGTCTGCACTGCAGAATGAACAGCCCAGACACATGCTCTTCAGGGAGAATCTCTTGGGGGTGAGCCCCACAAAAATGGGACAAGTTATACATGGACATACACAAATTCAATCACTTGATGGGAACAAGGGAGGCTCACTACAAAGTGCTCAGTGATTGGCATCTATATCCCACAAGACTCAAAAGGATTTTACCCGAGACGTTGGACTTATGCTGGAGAGGCTGTGGTCTTCAAGGGGACTGCAGACATATCTGGTGGGACTGTCCAACATTTCGGCCATTCTGGTCAAAGATTCTGGCTCAAATCAAGGGCACATTGGGTTACCCCATTCCTCCTGCTCTGGGGTGGACTTTGCTGGGTCTTCGCTCTGATGCTCTCAAACGCCAGACAGTTAGTGCTAGAATCATTCTCTGGCTGTGTCTAGGGGCAGCCAAACCAGTAGCAGCAGCATAGAAACAGAGGGAGGCCCCTCCCTGACCAGATGCACGCTCGCCTACGGCAGGGTCTCACTATGGAAAGAATGGCGAACATGTTAACAGACAACTTTAGGAACTTAGAGTACACATGTGACCCTTGATGGAGTACCTATCGCTGCACCTTCCCATGTTTGCACGCCCTACACGTTTCTAGGCACTAGATCGCTTCCAGTTTTAGCACATGGAGTGGTGGGAAGGGGCCCAGAGATGGGGTTGTGGGGTAAAGGTCTCATTGGTCTGCCTGACCAATCCTTACATTTAAACAGGAATCAACAGATCCCAATGCATCCTTTATGTTTAGGGGGTGGGGGGAGTTGCGAGGGATTGGGGCTTTAATTGACTAATGTACGAAGGTAATCAGCGGTGCCACTTTATTGTTCATGCCAATAGTTTATTCACGTTTGCCTCTGAAAGGAAGCAACTGTACCTCCTTATAGCTTCCTATTGTATGATGTAAGAGATGGGATTATAATGGCACTCTGTGATAAGCTTTTGAAAAATGTCAATAAAAATATTGTTGATTAAAATAAAAGCAGTGGGTTGTAGAGAAAAACCCATTGCATGCCCCTTTCATGCAGATACCTGTGTGAAAGGGTACGATATTTACAAGGTGGTGTTAAGCCAAGGAATGTGGCTTAACGCTGCTTTGTAGATATGGAGCAGGGCATGGCACCACCAGACCGTCCTAAAAAGCGACGTGCAGGTAGCGCAATGCCCTTGTACATATGCCCCCATATATTTTTAAATATTGTATATTTTTATAATCAAAGTTGAATAAGACATAAGCTGTGGTTAAGAAAAACATTAAGAGGCCAAACGTGAAGCTGACCACATGCTGCTAGCGATAAAAAACGTATAGCCAGAGAAAAGTGAGCATGTATTTTACGCTGCTCGGTCTGTTATCCAGTTTCAAGCTAGGGCGACTTCTGTGAACACATTCCTTTGTAAAGAGATGTTGGGGCAGATTTACTAACTTATCATGCAATGCAGAAAGGCAACTTCATGTGCTGGGTTGTGGGAAAGAGAGCAGAACTGCACAATATTTACTAAGATAGGATGCACTCCTGATCTCATGGTGCTAGCACACTTTAGGCAGCCTAGCACTAATGCAGGCTCCCTTGCACAGTAGTGCAAGGGTGCCTGCATTATGCGCAGGATTGTTTTTTTATGCAGGAAGGGATAACCTTCCTGCACAGAAACAATCTTAAATTTAATTAGCATATTTCTATGTGTGCTGCAGAATGCAGCATAAATGGAAAGAGAAAGTAACGAGGAGCTAAAGATATTTCTCCTCATTACGCCTTGCTCTGGTATGCATACCATTTTGGCACAGACCCAGGTTTAGTATAGTGTATCTGGGATGGCGTCAAAATACAACGTCCATCCTCCACCCATGTAATGCCTACCTGATGCAGGGTAATGCAAGATAGAGCAAGGTGCTGTGTTATTCTAAGACTGAAAGTGACACCATTCCACACATCTCGATTTGTGTAGCTTTATGAATGTAACTTAAGCACTTGCATTGGCTGTCGTCAACTTGTGTGATGCAAGAACAGTGCAAGTGTTTAGCAAATCTGGCCTGTAGTTTCCAATGGCTGTCAAACGTGGTTAAAAATGGAGCCTAACGATTGGACCAGAGGTAGACTGAAGTACCTTCATTTCAAGTGCTTTACATTTGTGAATTCATAATCATATTAAAACAGATGAAGCTATATTGCATTTGGTTAGAATACAATCCAACACCCACCACTTTTAAATGTGCCAGACAGTCAGTCAAAGTAGTCTTTATTCGATTTGCATCATAAAAGACAGAAATACTTAATCTAAATACATTCCATGATTGTTAAAACAATAAATACCAAACAAGTTAAAATCTATATAAGAAGCATATTAAATATCACATCGAAAGACACATGACCGAAACCATCTACAATCAAAGTTAATGCTTAAAAAGGGGTTAAAATGTAATAAAAGCGACAGATAAATCAGGGCTTCAAATTCCGTGATCGTATGGCCCAGGCCCAGCTAATGAACTTAGATACACCAATGACAATATAGGGTGTAGTATCCGATTTCAAATCCTCCTTGCAGTGATAGCAGAACTAGTACCCAAAGAACAGCACACAGGTTTTAACCAGACACGTCTGGGTACTGCATACATTGGACAGCAAAATATAAAATGATCGATAGATTCTAATGCCTTGATACAAAAAGGACATTTATCACTACTTCCAAGGTGCCAGGAATGTGTAAGCCCACGCAGGGGAAGTGAGCCCACTCAACTGGTGGTACAGTTTCCGATCAAGAGGTTTAGTTATTAGGTCCCAATAACCTTCAAAGCACGGGACTTCCTTATTAACTAAGAAAGCCGAGGTCATAGAAGGCCCCCTCACTGAGACCAATCTCTTATCAGAGATCCTTCTCCAGTATATTTTCTTAAGGGACTTCTTGGAAGGGAAAGTGGCACTGGCTGGGTTTACCCACAAGGCCTCCAATCCCATGTCCAGCAATGACACTCCAAGTGAAGATAACCAGGGTACCCTCGAAGACCCATGTAGTCCCTTAATCTCCTGGATAGCCTCGGCAAACATGGAGAGTTTCGGTGTAGACCACAAGCACCGCCAAAACGCTAGTGGTCTATACCGTGCCACATCCTCTATAGGGTTACTACCTAGATTCGACAGTAGGGGAAGGCGAGGGGTAGATTGGGGTAAACCAGTGGCCAATCTAAGGAATTTACTCTGCTCCACCTGCAATCTGGATAAATCACTATATCCCCACAGTTCAGCACCATATAGAATGGAGGGTAGGATTTTTGAGCCATAGATTTTAAGCATGGGTGCCAGGGGTTTGGTTTGAATGTTCCTTCAATAAGGCTCCCCCAGGCTGGGCATGTTTGAGAGACAGAAGGTCCAACTGGGGCTTCCAACTTAAGTTTTCACTCAATGGGATACCCAGATATGTAAACACCTCTCTTTGTTTCAGGGTAACACCATTCATCATCACCTGTGCTTTGATTGCCTTTGGGCCCCGGAGAACCATAAATTTAGTCTTCCCAACGTTCACCTCCAGCTCATGTTCGCTGCAGAAACGCTCAAAACGGGACATTGCTAGCTGGAGACCCTGCCTCATTTTAGATATTATGAGCGTGTCGTCAGCGAACATGAGCAGGGGAACTTTCCTCCCAGCAAGAGAGGGCGGATCCGTCGGGAAGTTAGAAAAATAATGTTACCCCGTTAATGAAGAGAGAAAATAGGGTTGGTGCTAAAGTGCACCCCTGCCTTACCCCTTTAGCAACCACAAAGCTATCTGTAACTTCACCTGGCCTGCCCCACCTGCCCTTGGCATAGGTATTTGCATGCATGTTAATAAGTAAGGCCACCTGCTCCTTTGGCATGCCTTACCCCAGTAGGACATCCCACAGCTTAGTCTTGGGTACGAGGTCAAAAGCGGACCTAAGATCAACAAAGGCCACAAATAATAAACCCCCCCTATATGTACCACCTTCCAATATAGTGTCATAAACCTAAATACTTGTTCCAAAGTCCCCATGTGTGAACGGAAGCCTGCTTGTAAGGGCGATAAAATGTCAAAATCCGACATCAAACACTGGACATGGCCCAAAAGAAGACGGGCCACAATCTTTTAGACAGCATCAATAAGACTGATTGGTCTATAATTAGCCGGGGAGGAGCGGTCACCTTTTTTTATAAATGGGTATGATCTCTGCCCCCAGCCAAGAGTCAGGGACCCCTGCCCCTTTTGCCAATGCATTGGCCATTGCTGTGCGATAGGGAACCCAAATATCGTGGTCCTGTTTAAACAGGTCAGCCGGAATTGAATCAGGGCCAGGTGCTTTGCCACTCGGAATAGCCTTTAGGACCGCCCTAACTTCGCCAGGAGTAAAAACCAGGGTATCCTCGCAAATAATAGGAGGCAAAGTAGCAGTAATGTAATAATTAACTTTAAATTGATTTCCATAATACGTGACCCATTCCTTAGGCTCCACGAAGTTTGAGGGGGCTGCATCCTGAGGGCGATTGCCCCATTTGAGATGATGCCAAAATGTGGTCATGTTGCGCCCCTGACATGCCTCCAGCAGTACTCCCCAACGTTCCTCATCCCAGTTCCTCTTAGCAGTATTTTGGGTAGCCTTGTAGATGGCCCTACAACTACGAATAGAATCCTGCACTCTAGATTTTATAGCAATGTATAGTGACCTTTGTGCCTGTCTACAATTATTGTCGAACCATGAGCAGGCTCTCAACTTTTTGCTTCCAGTACTCAAAGGAGAACTCTTAACAAATATAGTTTTAAGTTTTGCAAAGAGTTCATTATGTAGCGTAGGGAAATTGGCTAAGAGCTCTGGATGACATCCCAGTGACTATGGTGAGACAGCTGCTCCGAATCGGATAGTGGAAAAGGAGTTCTAGATATTAACGACTGGGGTTAGAAGAAGGTTAATGCCTTGGTAGAAATTTCTTCACCAGCTCTGTCGTCGAACCATTCGACTATATATTTAGCTACTCTATGGTCCTTGAAGTTTATTATGACAACATCCCCCATTAGATCCTTTGGTCTATGACCCAACCACCCTACTCTTCTGACATGAAGTATTTTACCATTAAGATTGGGAGGCAATGGCCTGTTGCTTGCCAACTAATGAACAACTTTGTTTTTCAGTATTTGGTGGTCTTCTGTCTTACCGATCGCTAGTTCTGGTACCCCCGTCAATAATACTACAAATGGGGTCGCCTGCGGGGGAAGGTGTACATTCCTCCTAAGACCCCTTGGGTGTTTGAAGTGGGGATGAGGCCTATTTCCTTCCACCTGGGTGATTCCAGTTTGGTCGGTTACTTGCTTTTGCTTCTGGCCAACCCCTGTTTTCCTCATAGGTTGTTCGGGCTTATTGTCCGCAGTACTAGAAGTCCTGCTTACCCTCGCTGGTTCCGATTGTAAGGTCTTTCTTGTTTTTTTTCTACTGAAGCAGGAGGTAGAGATGGGCTAACAGGGACATGTTTGGGTAAATTAATTATTATTATCTCACTGGTCTGGTCGACGTTCTTCTTTAACATATGTTCAAATTCACCCAGTTGATCTGTAATAATTTTAACCCTATGAACTAGAGGAGCTATGAATGACCCAAGTAAATGTTCCATATTCCCGATAACTTCTGTCATAAAATCAGAATTGGAACAGGGGAGTTTGTTTTCGGACCCAATTCCCCTAACCAATGGGCTTAAATTCTCTTGTGTGGTTTCCTTCCTCTGCGGGCTACGCACCATTTTAGCCATCTTGGCACAACCACCTTGCTTTTTTCTACCCCTATGTTTCCTTTTAGTTTGCCGGGTGGTCTGGACCTGTTGAACCTCGATAGGGGAGGGTAGTACTAGGTCAGCTAGTAGTGGGTCCTCCAAAGTGGATGCTAGTAGTTTATCTTCAAGTACTCCATTCTCATTTATCTCTATGGATAGGGACTGGTCACGTAGCTCAAGTGGGATGCTGATATCACCCTCATAATTGACATTTCCCACCTGAGCCGGTGGGGTGACAGCTACTGAAATCTTCCCCAATGATGAGCGTATATTAAGGGAGGCAGGTGACAGAGATAATCTAACAGATAACGCCTTTACATCCGTTGAAAAATGTCCTCTTCTAGTGGGACTTGGGCAAGTTTAGTACCAGGGAGGGATACAAAAGAAGGAGCCAAATATGAATCCTGTGAATTAATGCTTGTCCCTACAATATTTAATGTGGATGAGGGGGGGAGCGAAAGGCGCCTCTCCTTGTGCTCGATGGCATTTGCCACCACCCCAATGGTCTTTTGGAGCATACGGTCGATCGCCGTCAAGCTAGGAAGAGTAGTTTTTAGCCTCCCCTGTATTTTGGCTTTAGAAGCAGGCATTACGAACTGCTAATATATATACTGCTTGTTCCCTATGTTAGATAAGGGACAATTATCAGTAAGAAAACAACCAGATAACAAACCAGTATTGATATTACATGGGGTAACTAAGATGACACGGGTGGTGACTGATACTCCACACGGTCCGTTTACAACACAAACAGAACAATGCTTAACAGGACAATAGTGCAATATCTTACTAGCTAAGCTTCAGTGTCCAGGATTGTCCCAACAGAAATATCTCCTGCGATGCCAAGAGGGGGTTGGCCACCTCGACCGCCTCGTGCCACTGAGGGCCACAGAGGGCCCGCCCTTTGCCCGGGCTTTGCCCGGTGTGATCCCGCGATGCGGGGTCTGCCAGGAATTTAAAGCGCCTCCGGGCGCGGTGGCAGCTGTGTCGGCTTTCCTGGTGGGAGCAGGGCAGGCTGGGAAATGTAGTCTCCCTCCTCTTGGCAGCCGCAAGATGACCAGCAGCGGCGGCGGGAGGGAGACCAAGGGTGTTAGCGGGAGCGTCAGCTAGCAGGTAAGCCCTCAAACCAAGGACAGAAAAGCCATGGGCAAATGCGGATTAAATGTGCACTTTGTATGCATGCCTAAATATACATTTCCCTGCAACAGTGTCACTCATGGAGAAAGGGCAAATTATGTGTTACTGAGTAACAATGTGCATGTTTAAGAATCGCCTTCACTACTTCTGCAATTTGAAATGGTCAACAAACCGGTCTTCTTCCGCAACAAGGAGCACTATCTCTATATGAGAATAGGTAATATTGTGTGTTTAAGTTCTGATTCTAGCAGTCATTTAGTTGTACTCATGAAATAAAAAATAAAATCTACAGTCATCCTAAACAACTGAGAAGGTTCACAAAGCGAATTTGGTAAATCAAAGTCTGCATTTTCAAGGATGTTTTTGAACTTTGCTGACAGAGAAACGACTCTTCATTGCTCGAAACAAAAACAAAAGGAAGGAGGCTTGGCTTCTTTGCCATGCTTGGAAGAAACAATTAGCAGACACGTGTCTTGAACTAATTCAATATTTTATTATGCAAGCACATCCAGTCAAAACACAGAAAAATCTGCTTTATGGTACAGCTAATAGTTAACAGTTCACTGCAGAACAACAAAAGAATGAAGATTTTTAGAATGTGCGAGAAACACAAAGATCGATACTGGAATGCAAACTGCTTTCGCTTCAAGTAACATACAGAGAGTGTGGGTGACTTGCTGCACAGTCCGATAAGAAAGCTTTTAGCAGAACACATTGTAGTGTTCTAAAAGTACATTTCAAATATATAATTTCTACCATTAGAAGCTTTGCTTTTTAAAAAAATAAACAAAAAAAACATGTCAAGTATACACACACAAAGCTGATATACAATCCCTTTTTTGTAGTGTCCCCAGGTGTCCAATATCTAGCTTGAACACTTAGAGATGAAAGTGCAAAAAAACACTGTAATAATACAGTACGCATATTTGTAAGCTCAACGACTCTCTGGTACAGGAACATTTTAGCAGCAGTGTTCGAATCAGAGCCAGCCTGTATTCTGAACTGTTGCCATTGGCAACTGCCTTTCCTTGCCTCATTCTCTTCTATTTACATCAGGGAAGAGCAGCATCTTTGTAATAGCATCCTTTTGTTGCTATGGAAACTGATTACCACCCCCCCCCCCCTTAATCCACAAACCATTTATTTTAATCTATTTTCAGTAAAATAAAAGTAACGCAAAGATTATTCTATTACAAAAGACTTTTGGACATTAACCACTGGTGAAATTATGGAGTGGGATTTTGGGTTTCGTCCTGGGATATATACCGGTCATTCTTGGCTCTCACCAAGGAGGAAGTACGCTTTGGGGAACAATCACATTTCTGCCAATGGAGATCAATTTTTGAAAGGAGTGGTAGATTTAGTAGTAAAGTGATGCCACGTATGTTTATAGGACAATTCCACTCGCCTATGCCCACTCTTTGATTTGGGATGAATGTACTTGTACATTTTTACGGCACCCAACAGAAGACTGTTTGTTGACCAGAAGCCCTTTCTGAATGTACTGGGATATCACGCTTGTTTACAAATGGTTGCAGAAAACCGCTCATGTTTTATTAAATAAATTACACTCTAGTGTCTGGGGTGCACAGTTTCATTGAAGCTTGGTTAGGACTGCTGAACTTTAGCCTTCTGAGCATTTGAGATCTACTTTTGATGCTCTGTAGTACTCATCGTGTTCTGTAAATATGAAAGTTCTTATTCCTAGCTCATGAAGCAGATCAAAGGATACATCTAAAAGCGGATGCATCGTCGAATCCACCATTTTATGCCAGGAAATCCTCAGTATTATGGCGGCACTTGGATTGCAAATGATTACATTGGCAAATCGGGCCTCCCGTGTCCCAGTGTGTGAAATGCAGAGCTGGGATACCCTATGGTCATTTAGGATTGACTGACAGGACGACACCTCTGTCATGCCTGCAGGCTGAGGCACAGCCTGAAATGTTAAAGACAGACTTCGCCTGCAATGTATTTAAAAAATAAAATAAAAGTATATATATTTTAATCAAGGGGCTTACAAGTCAGCATCTCGTTCTAAACCAAATTTAGGAATCTTTGCAAAGAGCAGGAGATCTGCAATAATTTCTCATAGGTTTTAAAAGTGTCTTTCATATGATATCATATGCACTGTATTGTAAAACTAGGGATCAATGTGCTACTTTATCCAGCCTAACGTCTCTCACACGTTTTGGGTGTCCCAAGTTAGAGTAAATTTACATACAGGAATTTACAACTCAAAAAATGGATGAATGTGGAAATGTTTTTGGACGTGACCTCTATTACAAACAATGCTCTAGAATAATAAGTCATCAGCGTGGAGGTGGAGCCTACAGTGATATTTAATAAAAAATGTCCAAGAAAGAACGATGAGTTCAGAGAGTGGCTTTGTCTAATCCATCTTCTGGTCTTCTAGATATACTGTGGTCTTGTTCGTAGAACAGCTTTGGGGTGCCTACATTTCCTGACCAAATAGAAGAATTTCATGTCCTTATATGAGCGATGTCGGCGACATATGCAATACGGGGAGTATATATGTGGTTGGGTCATGTAGATGGATATTATTGCACTTATTGGCAAGGCTCTAAACACCATATGTACTGGCCAGGGTGGCAGAGCACAAAGACTTTTTTTAATCTCTAGGTGCCGTTCAACCTTCAGTCTAGAGTGGTATTCCAGACACCTCCATCCATGCTGAAATGGGGTCAGAAGTGATCTAGAACACCACAATTAACAAGTCAGAGTGCCACATGCCCATGACCATGCAAAGGCCTCCACTCACAAACCTAGGTATAATGAAAATAAATTAATTATCCTCTTTGCTAGAACATGTGGGCTGCTAACACAAAATGTATTCCTAATGTAGTGCGGTTGCTAGGGAAACCATGGCAATATCTTACACACCCTCATCCCAAACAGCACTCCATCTTGAATTCTATACGAGTTGACAACTTTGCACAGTACAGATTTCTCAAAAGAAAAGGCACATCCACAAACACGTCAAAATAATATACAACAGTCATAAAACCCTGTTGATATACACTCTTCACAAGTACTGATAAAAAGGATGCTCGAAGTTCCACAGTAATTTCCCCATGTATGAATCAAAACAAAATATTTCAGAAAGAAATGACTACAGAACAGAACACCTCCACCAACCTCACAATACCCAAATGTGTTTCTTTTGAGAACCCCCAGCATTTACATTCATAAACTTATTTCGGAAGGGCATCATATCTAGAGATGTAGTGAATCCTCTCTGTGATTCACGGAGTAGGATAGAGATGGTAAACTCACCCCCCAACCCCTACACCCTTTTTTAGGGGGAGGTTGTCAGCTTAACACTTAAGGCAGCTTGATGGAGTGACATAGAAATTTTTATTTTGGAGGCAGTCCTCACCCTCTAACAAGTATTTGTGTTCCAGGATGGGAATGAGAGTTGAATAAGGGGTCTCCAACCAGGATCTCGTGACCTACTGCAGTTCTCCAGCTACCTCAGTAGCTCACCTGTGCAGCTTATTAACTTAGAAAGATTTTGCTTGGTTGAATTATTCTGAATACACAATTTTTTTAATTATACAGCACTAATAATATGAATAGCTGTCAATGCGTTTCATTGAACATAAGTAGCTCTCAGTACAGAAAAGGTTGGAGACGCCAGGAATAATTTCAGGGTGAAGAAAAGATGCATGGTAAATTGTAGGGGCTACCAGTTTTACAGAGAACTCCACCCCGGGCAAGCCAAAGAATAAAGCTGGCAATTAAACTGTAGATTTCACTTTACTTTAATATTGGAGACAAATCTGGTTCTCCACGATCATCGTCTCCAATAGACAGGGAAGATCCTCTTGATTCGTATCTGACGTGACATTTCAAAACTGCCCAATTGTTGTGGCTGCTGTTCCCCTAGATGTCCAGGAGGGGCTGATCACATTCTCTCTTTTTATAGATGTGTGTCCTTTTCTCGGAATGGCCGCTCTTAGCTTGGTCTGATCCTCTTAATTCTTCACTTAAATGAACGTTCAACAAAACTGGAGGAGAGTGCAGAAATTGTAGTCCTTTGGCCACAGTCTTCGGCTTTCAGAACAGTAAGTCAAGAGCTTCTCACCCATGATGCCGCTCTTCGGTCATAAAATGGGCCCTGCCCTTTAATTTAACAAAAAAACCAACACAAATTAAGAGTTTCTCTTCTTCATTCTGGTCTTAAGTGCTGAAAATCTGACGCATGAAATATATAACTTTATATATATACACACATCTATAGCATGTTCTTTTCTTCTTCTTCATCATAAAAATGTATTTACAAAACCCTACTCAACCAGTGAGGCTAGGTTCATTTCAAAGTTTATCTTTTAGGAGCAAAAAATATTTCTTCCATGTGCTTTGTCCCATCGAAGTCAGGCCCTGTTCAGAAGGGTCGTCCTGTAAAAAGATAGATAAAATGGAGTAAGATTTGCTGCATAAGTAACATTTCCACAGCATAGTTCTCGACACCCACACAAGATGAGCTTCATTTCTTTTCAAAAATGTAGCTGTAACTTGGTGCCATTCTGTCAATGACCACTAGATGGCACTGCTACAGCAGTTTAGATTTGTATTCTGTTAGCTCAGCCACACAACGGTATACTTCGCAATTATTTCATTTCACAAATCCACATGCATACTTTGGATACTAACTAAACAGATGATTGTGGTCACAAAATTAGAGTTCTGAAGGTGGTTTTTATCGAGCACCATCCACCGAAACGCCACGTTGACAACGACATGTTTCTCTAGATTATCTATGAATTTGGGTGGTCGTTTGCCAGATTAGAATATGTATCTGTTATGTGATTATTTTGATTTAATGTATTGATGTATGAATTGTATTTGTTAGATACCATTAATTGATGGACAATATCAGAAGAGAAAGGGCCCCGTTTTAAACTGAAATAACATTGTTTTAAAGATTTTTCATATTTTCATAATAGCACTTTCATACCACTATTTACCACTATTATAGAAATAAAGTGAATCACCACATATAATTGGGTTCAGTATTTTTGGTTGTGTATGGGTGATGTGTGAATAGGAGAGCGTTCAGCGTGTGAGGAAATTAAGTGTCACGTGGGGGACACCATTTTGACTTTTTGCACTTGACCCTGTCCCCAACGTTTGTAAGGGTACCGCTCACATTTTGTGTAAGAAGTGGGCTGACTCAATGCATCATGCTCTATGCTGTAGTGGGTGAAAGAAAAATGTAAATGCCACAAACTACTGGGTGAAGGCAGCTAGCTGAAAGCCCCTGTAAAGTTAAGTAAATATTAAAGACATATTACTTTATTAAAATGGAAAGATCTAGACTTATCGCTAGATCTGAAAACAAACACCCTTGTCTGTACATTTGTGTGGTACATGGAAACTGTTCACCACCTTTCTGGCAATACACTTCTGTACAGGAGTAGAACATTCATAGACTTGTCATCACATGCAGGTTTTAAATCGGGAACATATTTTGTAATGGAATGTACAAATGGACTTCAAGTCCACAAACAGGGCAGTATGTGTTGGAAAAGGATATACCGAATAGGTTAACTGCAAGCAGCCCAGAAATGGCTTGAGAAGGTTTACCATTAATCCCTGGTCACATCTAAAAAGTCCTTCATTGAACCCCAAATACTACTTTTTGTTTATAACTATAACTCTGCAGAGTCCCATATACTGCACTAAAGGCCATATATTTGTTTCAGTGGTGTAATGAAAGCATAAATGCTACTTTTTCTCTTCGTTATTTTTAGGGTGTAATGGTTCATCAGTAAACATTAATGTCTGCTCGAGAGGAACTACCATTACAACGCAGGCATTACAACGCAGCCATTACAACGCAAGCCATTACAACGCAAGCCATTACAACGCAAGCCATTACAACGCAAGCCATTACAACGCAAGCCATTACAACGAATCCATGAAAATGCAGGTACCATTACAAAGCATGCCATTTCAACAAAAAGGTGAAGTTTGCCCCCCCAAAAATATTCAATATCTATACAGTTGAAAAATGGCCCCTTGTGAGGGAGAATACCAGTCGGTTATACATTTTAAAAGTTCAATATTTTTCACACACACACACACACGAATAAAAGGTTCATTTGTTATAAACAGACCACTAAACACAAGCGGAGGCAACAATGACATGGTACCACCACAATCAATCAACATTTTTTTGTTCAGAGCAAATGTCAGTATCTAAGATAGGTCTTAAGGCAAAAAGCAAGAGGTCAAACTAAAGTTTTGCATGCAAATAGTTTCATGACTCAGACAAGAAGATTATACCTGAGCGTCTTCCAGCTGTCCTTCTCCATGTGATTCTCAGGGCCTTCGCTCTCAAAGGAAGCCAGGTACAGAGCTATGGAAGAAGAGAAAGGACATTAGAACTGTAGGGCCCTAAATTGTTTCACTAAGCCCATTTTTCATTTGCTCCTTAGTTTCCTCATTTCCATGATAAAAGAACAATACTGCCACCATGAAACCCCCGCTACCCACCAATGTGCGCAAAATGTAACAGACAATAGGGAATTATAAAAGAATGTTAATGAGGAAAAGGGAAAGAAAGAGGCAGCAAAACCTTGTTCTGTGAAGTGCTGATGTCAACCCAAGAAGATCAATGTGCAAACAGTAAGAAAGCCATCCCAAAGCTTTCTCTATTCTGCAATATTCCTTTTTTTAAACGGGGACATTGCAATAACCAACCTTCTTAGACCGATTTTTTTTATTTTACAGAATCGTACTAGTCAAAGGGTAGGAACATTTTTTCTTTTTTGTGTGAACATTTTTAAATGTCTGGGGGATAATATGCCTCAGTGAAGTTCCAAGACTAGATTGGACAGTCCTGTACTGTACTACTCACAATTCTAAGTTCTACCTTAAAGCGAATGAACTATGTCAAGATACAAAATGGGGTGAAAAGAATCCCCCTCTAGAAGTTGCTCTTCAAAAAGATACAACTGGGAAGATGGAAAGGGCAATCCAAGCGGCTCAGGGTATGATTAGCCACACACCTGACACGTTCTCCGAAGGATTGGCTCACTTTTAGTGCCTCTTTGAAAATAAAAATAGGTGTAGACATTTGTTGAATTGTGTGGCAAATTAAAAACATCTGCACTCTGTTCCCTGGTTTCTCTCAGTATCACACAGTATTCCAGCACAAACAGGAATTTCAAGAGTGTGTGCAGTGCAAGGAAGCACTGTATTCGTATTTCACAGATGATTGCCCCGCAGTTTGTAAAAAGGGAAACATTTTTGCAACCCATGCCAGCCACAAGTGCCTCTAGCAATACATGTTTGCAGCATGTGTTACTACAGATCATATGCTTTGCATACTTCTGCCATCTAGTGTTCAAATCAGATATTGCAAGTTTTTTTTAATTTAAGTAGAGGTTATGGTTTCAAGGTGATTTGTGACCCCTCCCCGAAACCTACAATGCACCAGGACATAGACTCCTTCTTAGATTTTTTTTTTCTCTCTACCATTAGGTTTAGACTTCTTTTTCAAAGCTCCAAGAATGTCTTCACCCAACACTAGATTGGAGGAGGCGCAAAGCATGTGAATCTACAGCTCTATAAGCTGCAAACCAGTAGTTGTGGCTTTAAAAGGAGATTGGTTTATTAATATTTGGCACATAGACCATGGGTTCTGTGTTGTACAGTGTTCGCTTGCAGCTCCGCCAATCTCTTAGCTAGTGAAATGAGAAGATGCACTGAAGCTGGTCATTAACATTACTTTTTCAAATATTATTTTTTATACAGCTGGAATGAATTTAAGTCCAGTGGCCCGACTGAAAAAGACGTGGTCTAAAGTGAAAACTGCCAAATTCGATGTATTGGAGGTACGTGCAATTACGTGTACATTTTTATTCTAAGTTTTTGGGGGAAAGTGGCCAAAGAGTTATCTAATCTTAACTGGACTTTATGCAAATCCAGACAAAGTGCTTTTTTCAAAACCACACCGAGGGTTCATGTAGAGCAGGTTAAGATTAGCAAGGCAACAAAGGGAGCAAACTTCCAGATAAACACTCTGAGGAAACTTAAACCCTTCTTCCCAGCCAAAGACTTCCAAACCGAAGTACAAGCACTAGTCATCCCTCGAATTGAATACGGCAGCATCGCCCTCTGTGGACTCCCCCTAACTACAACCGCACCCCTAAGAGCTTCTCTAAACGCTGCAGCGAGACTCATCACTGGGTCAAAAAAACACTCCCATATTACCCCCGACTTGAAATCCCTGAACTGGCTGCCATTTGAAGCTAGAATACATCTGAAAATCGCCTGCATGACACAAGGCGGTACATCTAAACTCACCCAGATGCCTCGCTCAGACACTGACAATCTCTGGAGGAGCTAGAAACACCAGAGGCACAAACAATCTTCTGTTGAAACCTCGAAGATTCCAGAAGGAAAAAACATATAAGCGCTCCTTCTCGGGAATGGCGCCTAGGATCTGGAACTCTCTCCCGCCCGAAACCAGGCTTATCTCTTCCACCACACTCTTTAAAAATGAAGTAAAAGCTATCCTCATGGCTAAATACACGTGAACTACTATCTTGATCACTGTTAGTACTCTGCACCGATCTATACTACATGTTTGACCCTTTTGATTATTTGTATTAACTGTCCTATTACTCACATGTTTGGCTTTGTAGCCACCTATTTGTACTACTTTGTACTCATGTTGGGCTTAGTTGCCACCTACTTGTACTAATTGACCTATTGATTTATCTGTTTAACCATGCCCATGTACTTCTCTTTGTAAAGCGCTCTGATATCTGCAAGGATCTTGTCCGCGCTATATAAAACTTTCAAAATAAAGGGGTTCAAACACTTTGGTGAATTACCCCAAACTCATTCAGGAAGATCTTGTCGGGACAATCTAAATTTCTTGGTTTTTGCCTACATCTAAATAAAGGAAATGTGCATGTTAATGTATCACAGATACTTCTGAAACGGCTTCAGATATAGATCCCTTTAATACTCATTTTCAACAAGGTGACTTCTTCACATCGCAAACCTTTTACAGACTTTAGCGCTCAGCTAGGATATCTTAGTAAGTATTAAAAATCTGGCCTATTGATGCACTTTGAGAAAAAACGAACACGCGTTTTAAAAAACATTTGGTTACTTTTAAACGCTCCCAGACACTAGCTAGCGGATTAATGCACAACACGTGAATCCAGAAGAGATTTCAAACTGAAGAATGAGGTTTGGTGCTAAGACGTCTTGTTTGTGTATTTAATAGGAGTGAACTGGACCCAGCTAAACTCATCTTTATCAACGTGCATGCTATTGCCCAGTGGTCACCAGACCATTTACACCATAACAAATTAGCTTTTCACACCAGGCTATGCACCATCTAGGTGAAACACTAGTCGTTTCTTGTATCTAAAGAAATATGAGCTCAGAGGTACTGTGGCCTCTTCTCGAGTACATTGTTCCACTGGCCAACACAGACTCCTTTGCATGCTACATATTTCACATCTGTTGGACGACAAAATGTGTCCCCAAAAAATATATTCGTTTACAAAGGATTACATATGGCATAAAAAAAAAAGTATGCTGGTATAGTAAAATTGGTTTTAATTTCCTTTAAAACACTTTGTGGGGAAGAGGAGAATAAATGCTTATAACTGGAGTGGTCTTGTATAGGACAGTTAGGTAAAGGAAGTTAATATTTTATTTGAACTAGGACCAATTTCACAAATCAGACATTCAGCACTCCTCTGCCTTTATGGCTCTGACCCCTGCCCAAGAGCAACCAAGCAACAATGTGTTTCACATGAACGCTGCAGCTGTGACTACCTTCTTCGGAGTATATGGGCGCCGACAGCAGGTATGCCTGGATCTTCTTGTCTTTCTCGAATGGACACTCCACCTGCTTCCAGTTCAAGAAATCATGGATCTGTCTGGAAATTTCCCAAAATTTCTGTCGGTATGAGGGAACAAATGATATGATGTCATTAAAGTGTAGTAACAGAGCTAGTTCACCATTCTCAGAGCTTCCAATTCTAATGATTGGATTAAAAAGTCCTATACAAAACAATTTGACTAAGCGGATAAGGACGCAAACTAGAATGCCAGACGGAATGTTTTCTGTAAGCATGACGTTAACCCGCTGCCTTCCTAGCCATTTTTGGGGTATTCCTTAGGAAGGAGATATTGTTTTATATATGTGGTCTGAAACCTCATAAAGATGGCTTGTCTCGGCCATCTGGATGGAGACATGTCATCCTCATCAAGGCATGAAAGCAAGGGCACTCATGAGCCTGCCTCACTCCACCATGATCACTGCTTGTGATGAGCTCATGTAAATTTTACATCACGGGAACACATACGACAAGAGCAACAAAAGGCTGTGTTATCATTGGTCTCACCTTGAAGTTGATGTGCTCGCTGGGCAGGCGGTTGGAGTGAACTTTATGGAGGAAAAATATGTCCTTAATAAACAGGTTAAAGACAGGAATGACAATTTTCTCCCGACTGCTGTTCGCAGATTGCGATCGCTGAGCTGCCCCCTGCAGGGCGGTGCGGTAATTGCAGAAGTTGCTGGAGGGGTCCATGTGATGCTATTTGGAAAGCAAGAAACAGATTTTCAGTGAGACAAAGAGGGCATCACCAGGATTATTTATTTGTTTTATTTTTAGGACATGAAGCTTGCACCCCATTCAAGGCCAGCCTAATAAGCCAATTAAATAGTTTGGTAGGTTGAACACCTGTTGCAAAGACTAATATTGAACTTGTGGGCCACATATTTAAAAGCCATTGGGGTAGAAACAGCCTTTCATACTCCCATGGGCGCCAAAATGAATACCTTTGAATTGGGCAATAGAATTTACTAGCCAAGCACCAAAAGAGAGTTTACTTTGTGGCATGTGTTATGCAAAAGACCAAGTTGTTAACACTATTGTTATAAATGTATCTGGCAGAGAGCCACTAGCGTTAGTAACTGAGTTCAAACCCAGTAACTCACTGCTGCAACGGAGCAACATTTGTTAACAAAAGCAACTACCCACTGTTGTTACATCATAACTGAATTCCAGGCTGCTCTGTCTGGTCCCTTTGAGTGCTGGTCAAAGCTTCACTGGTAGGAAGCACAGCTTCAGGAGAGGGCACAGCGAGTCGTGGGCAGCTGTGGCCCTTCCATATGGCCTGAGGGGTCATGCCCACTCCTTTTTCCAGTGAAGAAAATTGTCCGTTAGGCTGAGTGAAGGTCAGCCTGATAGACACTCTTCTTGTTCAGGCCAGGCAGCCAGGAGATAGACATCCGCTAAATACGCAGGCCCCTGGCTGAGACTAACTTTGCCAGGCTGAGGATTTCACAGCCATGTGGCCATGACCTCCTCAGCCTGGCAAAAGTGCCTCGAGGCCCTGCTGCTCCTGACAGGGGGGGGGCGCCACCGATTTGCCTTGGATCTGAGCGATTCAGTGGTAAGCCATGAACTGCCTAAGACAGAGTGCAATCAGTGACACCTCATCACAGAGTAGGGTGGGGGTCAGCAACTCTCACTGGCCCCAGCCCACTAGTGATGAGTGACTGCTGCATAGGGTCAACCAATTAAGGAATGCAGCAGTCCCAAACCTTCTGGGACCGCCGAGGCTTTCCTCTCCCGGAGCTGCAAGTAAGGTAAGTTTTATGTTTTTTTTAATGTTTGGTGCATGCATGTATGTATGTATAAATTTGTTTTTTAGTGTCGTGCATGAGTGTATATTTGGCCGTTTGTGAATGAATGTGTGTGAATGTATGTGTGTGTGTGTGGGCCACCGGCTCCGATCCCTGTCAAAATTACTGGCCGTCATTGGTCATGGGGAGGGGTGGCAGGCGGCCGGATGGAATATATATAAAAATTAAAACACAGGATCGTGTTTCCATAGGAAATACATTTAAAAACACACACACATGCAAGCACGACACACCACAGAGGCCATGTAATGTATTTATGCCTCTCTCATTACGCCTCTGCCCCTGCGTAGTAGTGGAGTGCAGGGGCAGATGATTTTGGGGGACACACAGAACATACAATTATAGAATGGGTAAAAAGGGAACTACAGGGATGTTTTTTTACCTTGGGGTTCCGATAGACAGACATCATAAACAACTTGAGCTTTACTCTCGCCCTTTTGATAGCACTCAGAACCCCTCGGCCAAAAACATACCTGTAATTCACAGTTACTCATCCAGAGTTCTACGAATGTGTGCACTTTGCCATTAGATCTTAGATTTTTTCTATCAATATATTTGTGTGCTCTAACAACCTTTTTTTCTTACTTTGTGACACATTTCCGAGAACATCGGATTTTTTTTCAAAACCATTAAGCTAGCATGACTGTGTTGGGCTATACAGAACAATATATTTTATATCCTGTCAGGTACTAAGGGTAAGAGCGAGAAATTTACAGAAAGACATTATCTTAAATTTCCAACGTTGGTAAAAAGGTACCCGAGCGTCTATTTTGACAAGACCTGGTGGTGGTAAGATGGTTTTACAGAGCTCATTTCAAGGACTCAAGATAACGCGAGTGTAAGTGTTTCAGGGTTTCTAGTTTGAAACGTTGCACGACTTTTCCTAAACCGCCCACTGCTATTTTCTACTCTATTCAGCCAAAGGACGTTTTGAATGTTGAATTTTAAATACAAATCATATAATTCTGTGTCGCCTCTTTTGTCTAATAGGACTTTAATTCATCCAACAAGAAGACTGACCATTTGTAATAGGGTGCAGTACCGAGCTTCCAGCGCAAGATGGAGCAATTTGCAAATGGTTGTCACACTGACAAGCCAAAACACAAGCCAAAACACCTGCTGCTCTTGAAAAAAATAGGATTTGCGTATAGCAGCTGTCACCTGGATGTGAACGTGGTCGTGCAGGCTGCATGGTTTCTTCCGGACTGTTTGAAATAAATTGATAAAAAGCTCCATTCAACAGTGGTTTCAAATTCTACGTCTTCCCTCGTGCAGACCAGACTGCTTGCTGCCTTGCACCCAGGAGCTCAACTGTTTAAGTCACCAGCTGTGAGGAGCTTGTAATGCTGGAATTAGAACAACTTCCCTCAGCCTTTCATCCTCCCAAAGACAGGAGTGTGCATCGT
Organism: Lissotriton vulgaris; assembly: GCF_964263255.1. Taxonomy (NCBI): domain Eukaryota; kingdom Metazoa; phylum Chordata; class Amphibia; order Caudata; family Salamandridae; genus Lissotriton; species Lissotriton vulgaris. Next base: position 857,695,434 of record NC_141693.1, on the reverse strand, counting down.
GCCCAGGAAGCTCTGAATGCTTGCGTTGTGTCTGCAAGTGTTCCTGCTAATTGAACTGAGGCACGAGGGACTTTGTGCATCATGTCATGGTAACCTATGCAAGGAACAACTGGTGCTGGAACAATTTTCAGAGGCAGGTGCTGCCATTGATGTTAGATTACTGAAGTCACAAGGATTGTGAAAAATGCAAGCATCACACAAAGAACAAAAGTCGCAAATCTGCCACGCCCATTCAGCAGGAGAGTGGTATGGGTGTGGTATGTAGCCATTGGTGCATTTCGGAGCACTGGCGCGGTAGCACTCTGTCATTTACAGACAGCAACTTTTCCTCTGAAATGGCCACTAAATTTACAGATAAAACTATATAGCGCAAATGAGAGTGGGTGGAACTCAGGCTTCAGAGAATGTTTTATCATTTGCACATCTCCAAATACGGTGCCTTGATTTGTTGTTGCCATAATATTGCAGAATTGCCCTCAAAATCATGCTTCATTTGTACTTCCAAATTGATTCAATATTTTGTAATCGCTATTGTTCATTTACAGGGATTTAAATGCTGTTGTGTGTTAGAAAAAAGTCGAATCTAACTACTTGTAACCCCGGCCTGAATGTCACCTAGGTCGATTGTAAATATTTGCAGTCAGAGAAAGAAAAGTAAACACTAGTTTCGCTAGTAATAGAATCAGAAGACTTTGCCGGACATTTGAACTTTTCCTTTGAACCCTCAGCCACTAGGACGAAATAGGCAAAGTTTAAAGGCCTCTTTAGGGCTCAATCACCTTCTGAACTCTATCATGGTTATTCTGGGGATGCATCAGCACCCCGCCTTCCAGTGCCTATGCATGGAACATGAAGGAATAATGTAGTCTATGATCAAGGAACTTGGAGGTGAGACCTCTGATACTGCAACTTCTTTTCCTCCTCACAAATGAAAGAAATTCAACCCCAAGCACTTCTGTTTTTAGCAGCACTAGCATTACAACTCAGGATTAGTGTGAAGTAATAACTCTACGGACAGCACTGGTGCAGAACAGTGCTTCCCAAACTTTTAGAACCAGAAGCCAAACTCGAACACACTTTGCTTTAATGGGAATGAGAATGGTGATTTTTTTATGCAACTAAAGCATCGTGTGGTAGCACACTGTCATTTACAGACATCACATTTTCCAATGAAATGGGCACTAAAATTGCACTGGCATATAAGGCTACTGATAAAACTACATGGCACACATAAGGTGCAGGTTTCACTGAATATCCGTCGTTGGTGCATCATCAGGGTGTTTTAATCATACTAACATCATAGTTTCCAGAACACTTCAGCATTACACAAAAAGTGCTTCTTTTTTGCTTTCCTAACTGCTGAATATATGAAGAATGGGTATAAGCTAATGATATACTACCTCAGTCTCTGGAAAAGCTAATCTTACCCAACATTCAAGTTTAACACCATAGTAGCGTAGAAGGTTTTGCAGCAAACATTACCTCGCTGAGCGACATCACCAGTATTCTGTTACCTATCTGCTGCCATGAACTATATTATAATAAAGCTTTTATCGTGGTGGATTGAAAATTGATTTAATCAGTGTTTTGCTGTCATGGACTTTTTAATACTTTTGTTGTATATGACAGGATACATTTCCCTATGTTCAATGCTGTGAATTTACAAGGAAGCAAACATCTCGGTTTGAGATGTGAACACCTGAAGAGCCATTTTATGTTGTCAAATCCCTCTTTAAACGTCGCTGTTTCAACCTCATATACTGAAAGTGCAGGAAGCAGCGGTGCAAAGCAGTGGGTTTCAATGAGAGGAAGATGGCTACACCAAATCGCCTTTTAAGCCGTTTGCACTTGAGTGTAAGAGAGAGCACACATGCAGTCAGGTGAAGAGAGGTTTTTGGTCTAGCCCAGTTAGACATAAGAATCTTAACCTGCTCTACATGAACCCTCGGTGTGGTTTTGAAAAAAGCACTTTGTCTGGATTTGCATAAAGTCCAGTTAAGATTTGAGAACTCTTTGGCCACTTCCCCCCAAAAACTTAGAATAAAAATGTACACATAATTGCACGTACCTCCAATACATCGAATTTGGCAGTTTTCACTTTAGACCACGTCTTTTTCAGTCGGGCCACTGGACTTAAATTCATTCCAGCTGTATAAAAAATAATATTTGAAAAAGTAATGTTAATGACCAGCTTCAGTGCATGTTCTCATTTCAATAGCCACAAAATTGGCGGAGCTGCAAGCGAACACTGTAAAACACAGAACCCATGGTCTATGTGCCAAATATTAATAAACCAATCTCCTTTTAAAGCCACAACTACTGGTTTGCAGCTTGTAGAGCTGTAGGTTCACATGCTTTGCGCCTCCTCCAATCTAGTGTTGGGTGAAGACATTCTTGGAGCTTTGAATAATAAGTTTAAACCTAATGGCAGAGAGAAAAAAAAATCTAAGGGGGAGTCTATGTCCTGGTGCATTGTAGGTTTCAGGGAGGGGGTCACAAATCACCTTAAAACCGTAACCTCTACTTAAATTTAAAAAAAACTTGCAATATCTGATTTGAACACTAGATGGCAGAAGTATGCAAAGTATATGATCTGTAGTAACACATGCTGCAAACATGTATTGATAGAGGCACTTGTGGCTGGCATGGGTTGCAAAAATGTTTCCCTTTTTACAAACTGCGGGGCAATCATCTGTGAAATAAGAACACACAGCCTCCTTGCACTGCACCCACTCTTGAAATTCCGGTTTGTGCTGGAATACTGTGTGATACTGAGATAAACCAGGGACCAGAGTGCAGATGTTTTAATTTGCCACACAATTCACAAATGTCTACACCTAATTTTATTTTCAAAGAGGCACTTGTTCACCGACTGCGAGGCATGCCACATAATAGTTTAAATTTGGTTATTTAAGAAGAAAAAGTCTCTCGTCTGGTGGGTCTGACATGCTGTAAAACGAATGTAGCCCTTATGAAAAGTGAGCCAATCCTTCGGAGAACGTGTCAGGTGTGTGGCTAATCATACCCTGAACCGCTTGGATTGGCTGGAAATGCATCATGTGTGTACTTACAGATAATAGCCATCATGGAGTTGAAGTTGCCGATGTTGAAGCATTCGCGAGCCACGTCGATGAAGAACTCCACGATCCGCGTTCGTTGCTTCTTTTTCACCGCCTGCAGGCCGGAAAGAAGGGATACTTTAGACAAACTCTTCCACACAACCTGGCTTGGTCCATTGGTTGAACCGTGAGGAGATAGGGGGAGGCTCACTACAGATTAGGACAGTAAAAAGGAAAAAAAACAGGAGCTTGCTGGGGAAGTGGTCTGCATGCTTTATTCCACAACCTTACTTCAAGGTTCGCCCATAATGAGACTCCTCATCTTAGCCCAATCAATAGACCCCTTTGACAAACCTATCTAAATGACAGACAAAGCTGCCTTCAGTACCGGTTGGATAATGTTCTGTAGTAAGCTTTTGTTTATTTCGACACTTTGCTATGAGGTCCGCTCAGTGGATTGCGTTCAGTGTTCTTCTTTTGTCTGTCCCTTGTTTGTCTGTTAATCTAAAAGTAAAGGCTAGAAGCTGAGCTAGTTCCCACCAATGCTCCTGTGCTGTGTGGAAGGTTAGAAGGTTGTTCTTTCCCCAATTATATTTATGTCTATGTAACTCAGGAATACATCTAGTAAGGGGCCCAATATGAGCATTATAAAATTTTGGTCCAGCATTGCCCCCTCCCCCCACTCCCCCTGAAAGTCCTGATGCAGCAGGCATGAGTAACTCTGGGGTAAGGAATTTCTGCACATTGCAAGCTTTTTGGGAATGACATATGGAAATCAGTGTTTCTGCACAGGTTGATATATATATCTGGTATTTCACCCACACGCTGCCTGTTTTCAGCAGGTGAAATATACTGATCTTGTGCGTTCCTACAGGACTAGTAATCCTGATGGGGTCAGTAACTTGAGTTACTAGTCTAATCCGGATTACCTCAGTGTTTAGTGAGTGCATACAGCAATCCTCCAACTGTCTTACTTTCTTGCAAACTACTGAATGAAAAGTATCATTCGCTGCAATGAGACAGCACTCTCTGCCCCATATTACCCCCTCCCTGGTCACAAAGAGACAGTATTTGCTATATACATTTCTAAGCATACAGCACAAGCCTGGATCTTAATAGTGCTAAAACTGAAAGAAATGGGAGGATGCTCTTAACCCCGGCAAAAATTCCGCCGCAGGCGTTCTATTAGTTGGGCGGAGCTGCTTCGGCCAATGGACTTGCGCAACACTACAGCGGTACTGCTTGCGACGGCCGTTGGCTGACACGCGCAGCGAAGGGGATAACCAAAGGCAGCAGTGCAAGAAAAAGTGATGTGCTCTTATTGTAAGATATAAGGTTAAGCAGGAAAAGGCATGCTCTGCCAGGGATGTAGCCATTTAGAGAGGAGAGGACCAGGGAATGCAACCCGAGCGTAACCCATCCATTCATACATCTAATTTTGCCAACATCACAGGCTGGCTTTTCCCAGGTGAGTCTAGTAACATTCAGAAGGCTGCCGAGGGGGGAAGAAGCAACATCCTTGTGGACATGTTTGTGGGGGGTTTATATAGCACAAACTCGACCCGAAGGTACCAGAGTGCTTTAGATGAGCACCAGTTGCATTACAGACCGACACATTCATTTTGGTAGGCACGGGGAGATTAAGTGATTTGCCTAGAATCACAGAATGTTGAGCATCCCTGCCGAGACTCGAACCAGTTTCCCCAGCTTCGAGGTCGACCGCTCTAGCCGTTAGGCTACCAGCGTCAATGCAGCTCACATCTGCCACTGGCTTGATCTTTAAAGCGATGGGGAGTGTACATTTCCACATGGTTTGTGCTCGCTGTCAGGCCCCTGCCTGTGCGGTATCTTACATTGTACATGGTGCGTTTCGCTGCTTTCAGGGGTGCCTTTCTTTTATCATCGCCCATCAACGCCGATGAGCTTCAAACCCGGTGACAACCGAATCGGATTGTTGACCATGGAGTTCTGGATTTCTAAGGCTATCAGAGTAACGCATAGGCTAGTAGTGACTTAAGCTACCTGTGATGCCGATTGTCTAGTGTTCCCCAGTGAGCTCATTTGCAAGGAAATGTATGCCTGGATTCTTAGGGGGCTGGGTGGAGGACGCAGGTGCATGGTGTCTGGATGACGTGAACAGGGAAGTGTTATTTAGTCGGTTTAATGCCTTGGGAATCTGTAGTCTCTAAAGTGTTACCTTCCTCTGTTTTAAACACTTGCCCGAGAAGAGCCACCGAAGAAAAACATAGTTGAAACACGGAGTATATTTAGGGCCACTGGAATAATGCGATTATGCAGCCACGTCGCTTTTCGCATCATTATAGATTTGCCAGAAAATCCCCCATCTGCTGCATAATTTGCAGATACTAATCCCCCCCCCCAAAAAAAATCATTGTTTCTAGCTCAAACGGTTCAAAAGTTACTAGAGGCGCAGCGATAGGTGTTGCCGCACAGTGCACAGTGAACGGTCCTTTCCAAAGTTTGAATGGTCACATTATTGGATGCTTATTGATATATTTAAGTGTTGAACTGAAATAAATGAGATGCAACCAATGCCCAGACAGTGTTAACAAGTGTAAAAATGACAAAATAATGACATAATACAATCATAAAATGTGCTGGATTACGCTACATAATTTGGCTTTTCCGGGCCGCATAATTTAATCAACCCCACCTCATAATTTGGCAAACAATGCCAGATAATTCCAGTGGCCCGGGTATATTTCATGACAACGGTCCTACGCGCGTGACCTGTGACATCGCAAGGACAGTCAAATGTGCGCAAACACACTCTTACGTTTGAACTCACCCGGCAGATCTCAGTGGCTACTAGCATACTGAGGCAGTTAAACCAGTTGTCGTACGCCTCCAGGTTGTAGGTCTTTCCCATGTCTGTACTCCGGCACTGGAAAGGGAGAAGAGAGGGGTGTAAACTAAAGTAATACAGATGCAGACATTGCCTACCAGAGCCTTTTCACCATCAGAGTGTCTGGTAATCTGCACTGTGCAAAGCTAGTGAGTTGCACCAGGCCACACTGTATCAGACGACATCAGCCAATCAGGGTCTTTAGACAAGAGTGCTGTGCATGCCGGGGTTTTTGCACCCACAGTTCCAATGGAAGAGGGACAATTTCGAGTTACTGAATGGAAATGATTGTTGTTTAAAAGCCTGGCACTAGCTGGAGGGGGTGACACGAGACACTGAACCACGAAGCACATATACACAGAACAGAGCGTCGAAATATATCAAAGAGAGGGTGGGGAGACAAGAAACTCAAAGTAAAATAAGTTCAAATAAGTGGGGGGACGCCGTCCACCCGCGTTGTACCCCGACTCGAGCCCTGGTGCGGGGGTATAGGTCAGAAGTATAGAAACAGATTTCGGTAAAGGGGGATGAGATGAGAAAGACACGTGAAGAAAAGATTGTGTACGGAAAAGAGACAGAAAGTGACAAAGAAAAGAGCAAGAAAAAGATAAGCTAAATATGAGCTCAGATACATATATATTTTTTTAATTGTGCAGTGTAATATTACATAAATAGCGATTACAGGGCTTTGCAGATATAGCATTTTCTTGTTTTTTCTTACACATTTTTTTAACTTACACTGCTTCTCTCACCACTTTGTAGAATACAAAGGAAAAATGGAAATCACACATGGAAACTGCACTCGCACGGGGGGGGGGGGGGGCGGAGACACGAGACTGAGGGAAGAAAGCGAGAGACGCATGAGCAGACAGTGTTGATCCATGTAGAAACACAAGGGGTAAAGCATGACATACACAGTCGACCGTGAAGCAAGACAATTGACCAAGACGCAAAAAAAAGATTTTATCATTATGAGGACCCCTTTGGTTCAAAGTGTGTGTTCCAAATTAATGTACAAATACAGAATGACAACTGGACTATCCTATTCTGTGGAATTCAACCTCAATTTTCTTTTGAATGTCAATTCGAACATGTCGACTCCTTTCAGTCAATTCTCTTATCAAGGTTTACTTTAAAATGTCCACAACAAGGAGACCCAGGGCTTTAAATTGGGTGAAAAAACTGGAGGGTCTCTCAAAGGGGCGTGGCCAATGTAATTAAGGGTGTGGCTTAAAAACACTTAAGCTAAAAAATCCACGCTTAGCGTAGTGTGCCGCCCGACTTGTATTTAGCTGTTTCTATCGTTGCCAAGAATATGATTTTTCAAATTCAGTTAAACCAGTCTGGGAATAACCTCACTCCCTTGAGAGTTCCTGGAGTCCACTCACTGTCAGGCGCACATGTTAGCAGACATTACTGTTGCATGTACATACCTTATGGTTATCCAGCGAGTCCATGTGGCACACGATCTGCATCAAATCCTCTGGATAGATGTTCCTCAGCCGTTCCTGAAGGCCAAGGAGAAAAAGTTAATCATAGTTCTAAGTGCAGATTCCACAGTCAAGTATTAACACACCAGAAAGATGATCGCCAGGCATGACCTCCAAAGATGGACGCTTATGGCACAAGTGTCAAGATTGGGCACTCTTGGTGGGCCCTGGACGCCTACAATTATGGATGGTATCAGCACATGAACAGGGCGTGTATTGTAACTGATGCCTACTGTGGCCAATAGGAAGCTATGAAATGATCAATAGAAAGCCTGTGTATGCAGCACACCTTTGTATGAAATGCGGACATGATAACCAGCTGTGCTCCATCCTCAGCCCTGCTGTGTGATACATGGTTTGCTCGCATATTACATGCCCACATGGTGAAAAGCCGCTGTCAGGCAGTGAGCTGGAAACCCTGGCACCTAACATGTTTCCAGCTCATTAGTGAACGCCATTTAAACCAACCTAGGACACTGGAGGGGACTCCAAATGAGTTCCGTTTCGTTGTTGGGGAGAGCAAGTGTCTGGTTAGGCAGGGCTGGGAGTCTACAGACACGGTGTCTGAGCTTCCATGGCCGCGCCAAGACCCAGCCCATCTCTCCACACAATCACATGGTGACAATTTATGTAAGGTTGTTATCTGTACAACCAGCACACCCCAAAGGAACTGCATCTCCTCAATGCCGGCAATGTCCGATTACTCCCAGTCCAACATACAACTCCCGGACATCCTGCCCGAGGTGGATGGAGTAGGAGTCAATGTTTTACAGTGGAAATTACATGATAAAGGCTCCCACAGGCAGAATAATATCTGGATGTCTAAAAAAATTAAAGGGCATGCAACCTAGGATGAAGGCGGTACCAAAGTCCAAGATACCAGTGTCTTGTGAAAGTCAAACCTAGAGGTTTCAGATTTCCCTCTATAGTCCTGAAGGTCTGGAGAGCTAGATCACACACCTCAAAACTAAGGCCCTTTATACAGTACCCTGAAACTCCAGGTCCCACCACAGGTTCCAGACGTTGAGCAGGAGGATCTAGAACCCTCTCCAGAGACCCCCCAATTCTGGTTAAGACTAAACCTCGAAATCCCAATTTTTCCTGCCGCCTCACCAGCTCGATGTAGGTCAGCTGCTGCGCCAGCACAGACGGCTCGCTGCACAAGCTCAGGACGTCCTTCTGCGCGGACTGGGGCTTGTTCTTCATGATCGTGCCCTTGTCGGGAACAGGCTGCCGGATTTTATCCCGAATGTCCTGAAACTGACCACGAATCGCGAGCGCCCGCATCAGAGATTGCGTCATCTGAGAGATAGTCTTCTTCACTGTGGCATTCTCCTGTGGGTAGGTGAAAGGAGAAAAGAACACGGATAAGAAGCCACAGATAAACACCAAACAGAGCCATCTTCCCATACATGGCCAATCCAACACACTTGCTATCTATTGTGCTTTTAAATTGTCATGTATTACAAAACACACACGCACTCTAAAAAAATTAAGACTTCAGTCTCATGAAAGAATGACTACTGGAGTAATAGAGACCTACATTATCAAAGCGGAGTCTTTCTCAAGTTAGTGATCCAGAAAAGATGAGTTCTCTTTAAAAGTGGTGAGACGTTTACTTCAAGAATTAGTTCCCCATTCACATGACTAATAACTGCTGAGATCATGTGACCAACTACTTGATTAAAGCAAAATCTCCAGTCTCAGGATCCCAGAAGCTTAGTCAATAAAGCTGCAACTGTTGCCTTCCTAGACAGAAGGCGTCCATTTTGGGGGCGGGGTTGACTGGACCACTTTCTTATCCCTAACTGTAGTCAAAACTGTCAACAGCGAAACTCAAATCCTTCTTCGCATGTGCCAACGGTACTATTTATCATATGTTTGTGGTATCGCTTCCTCTCACCGCTTCCACGCTGCTGAAAAACCTGTTCCCCAAGCTCCCATGACACTTCAAAAACAAAGCACTTGTGCTCCTGCTGGCTCCAGCAATGCTCGCTGACCTATAAATAGCCCAACAACGTTTCTGAAGTGTAAATGGTATTTCGCAGCTGCCTCCGGGTAGTTTCTGACCCCAATAACGGATGAGAGAAGGCAGAAGAGGAGGAGAGGTCTCGGTTATTTATCAGGAGGCACTTTTACTCTAACAGAAACGATTCCATCACTATACAACAAGGTGACATTTTAAATGTCACTTTAAACACTAAGCAAGTAATTTCAAGTAACTGTATTTAGGTCTATCTTGACCCCTCCCAGATTCACTTGACCTTCTAAAAGAAGACTGCAAAGATGTGTTGAATGTAAACAAAACACTGAAGTGCTGGGCGGGGTGGACACTTAAAAAAAAAATGTTATCCCCGTTTGAAATTTGTAATAAAATGACAAGAAAGACAATCTAACCACAATGGCTTGAATTACTAAACATTGTTCAGAAAGGAGGTCGGGGGAGGGGTGTTGGAGAACATGGCGGACGTCAATGATCGCTGCGTGACTGGATGTTTTGGATTCAGCCAGGTTGGGCAGACTACAGGTATCTTGCAGAACTTATATTTTGCTTAGAGTGTAGGGACCTGGCACCCATGAATGTGACGAGTCACGGATGGGCAGGAGGTTTGTGCGAGGTAGGAACACTTGTCAGTACATGCTGTGTACACTTTCTGGAATAGATGGCTCTTACTAAGGGGCAGATTGGATGTGCCTAGGGTAGCGACTTTCCCATAAGCCTTTTGGGCCTGTTAGGCCATACAAGTTTCAAAGTATGACACCAGAAGTTTATTCATAACTGGTAGCATACTATCCACTCATGTAAAGCACACTGGCTGGAACTGGCCATGCAGACATGTACACACCGCAACCACCATCCAGTTTGCCTAACATGTGGGGCTCTAAACAGTGCTCAATTTCTACCAGTGGTGGACACAACCACTGGTTTTTAGTGACTGTGACTTATTTTCATCAAACTCTGAATTAAAGACACAGAAAATGATACCAAAGGGAGAAAGTTGGTGGAAGAGAGTGATAGGAAAACTGTGAGAAAGCAGGGATGAAAAAGCACCTGAAAGTATTGGGTTAATGAGATAAAAGTGTAGCGAAGTAGAAGAAAGAGGCATGATGAGGAGTGAAGACCAGACACCCTTGATATTCGGTAACACTGGTTTTCGGTAGCACCACAGCAGGCTGCTAAGAAAATCTTTGGTCCCCTGCACTTACATTTTTTTTTATTAAGCACTGATACCATAGTTGTGCCTAGCCGCCCAGCATCCATCACATTTCATACTCTAGGGCACATTATCCCAGGGTCCTGCGAGGTGGCATGTACCTCATCGCACTGTGTGATCCTGTGTGCAATCTCTTTTAGTTCCCTCATGCTCTTCTCGTCCTGGAAGTCATATGGGAAGGTCTCCGTCCACTCCTTCAGCAATTGAATGATTTTGGCAGCAAAGGACTTGAGCTTGGCCTGTGGAGATAAGAGCAGCAGGTTTAGACACACTGTTGGGGTCACTGATTTCAACTTAACAGAAATGGTCATGAAGCAATGAAAACCTATACAAAATGTATGTGTAAATATATCAAAACAAATCACTGGAGGAATTTTACTTTCAAGTCTTTGAATATTTTTTCACATTTTAAATAAAACTACGGACTAATCTCATATTTTTAGGAACTAGCCAAATGCCTAATTATAGTTATTTATACGAATATAACACTTGGTAGAAAATAAAAAATAAACATTTTACTTTTTCGTTACAGTGACGTAGAGCGAGAATACATTAATTCATTTTTGATTGTATGTCCTACTCTATGCTCCTTGTAAAAAACATACATTCACCAGACAATAAAACTCATTAAAAACACAGGTAAATCTCCATAAAATCAACCTTTCAATTATAAAATATGTGATATACACATATACTGAAGTTTTTCAGCTGAACCATCAACTTGAATGCCAATATACTGCCTTCAATCAGGCTATTCTTTCGGCGGCCCATTTCACAGAACTGGCTACAGGCCTTTCTCGGGGCTGCATTAAGCACATAGTCAATTATTGTTAAATTATACAATGTTTCTTTTTAAGGAAAAAAAAAACACAAATACCCTTAGCGGAATTTTAACCGACTAAGATGGAATAGGTAAAAAGAGATAACCCACTCACTCTAGTTGTCTCCTCCTCAGACTGTGCCACGTTTGTGATGAAACCATGTGGAAAAGCTGAAGGTTGTATATGGAAGGAACTCTAAAGAAGTACAACAGAGATCTGATGGTTTTAGAAACTATCCCACTCCGGAAAGGAGTGACTTGGGACGTGCGCGTAGCCTTTCATGATAACACATTAAATCTGGTGGCAATCTAGTGTAGCATAGGCAATTCACACAGACACAAAATCTGTGTGCATTATTTGGTCATATTTTACAAAAGTAGGGCAATTTCATAGTATATATGGTGACTATTGACAGTGATTAGTTAGTATATTTCAAAGTGATGGGGCATTTACATGATTATGTCGGGGTATAGCAGAATCAACTTATTTTTACTTGCTATTGCACTAAAGATAGCTAGAATATAGCTTTTCATCAATAGATGGATCCTAAAATGTGTGCCGAAAATATACATTTTCGGTGGTAGAGGAAAATGGGTTAAAAGATTTAGTTTCTACGGTTGCTAGCAATCTCCAGCTTCGTCACAAGCTCGCTTGCTGTCTGCAAGATTGATAATTTTAGGGATACAATGACGGTGGGTAGGCCCTACCACAGAAATACTGCATGAGGCTCATTACCAAATCCACGCATAGTGCCAAGAAACACCCTGTGGTAGCTTTTAAACTGAGTATTCCAAAAGCACAGGTGAAGAAGGATAAAAGCAACTGTGTGTTTCTTTGCCCACGATCACAAACGGTGCCAATGGTGAACAAGGATTAATACACCTGATCAGTCACCCTCAATAATCTGGAGAAAGAGGACGCAAGTGTGTAGTACGTGGTTGGAAAGAAGGCTCTAATCAGGGCTTTAAGTGGGATGAAAAAAACGGGTCGGTCTCTCAAAAGGGCGTGGCCAATGTAATTAAGGGCGTAACTTAAAAACACGCAAGGTAAAAATCTGTGCTTAGCATAGTGTGCTTCCCAAATTGAATTTTGCTGTTTCTGTCATTGCATCTAGATATATAATGCAACAAGTAACATCATACCTACAACAAGTCAGAATGGTTGTTAGTTGCATAAGATAAATAAGCAGCAACTGTGGCTTGTATATAATATTGAAAAAGCTTCCATCTAAAGCCATGATGACACCACGACGATGTTGCTGCGCCAGACTTACAAAAAGAGAAGGGAAATCCAGAGAGAAAAGGACTCTTAACCCCTTTGCTGCAGCGGCAATTCCGCCGCAGCGCTAGGGGGGAGGGGGGGGCCGCGCGGTGCTCCCATGCTCGTGACGGAACTGCTCCGTCACGCGACTCTGGCGCGCTGTGCTTGTGACGGAGCGGTTCCGTCACGGCCCCGCCCACTCAATGGAACGTCCAGGCGCAGGCGCGAAATCAGGGCCGCGCAGGCGTGCCGAGCGAGCCATGACGTAACCGCTCCGTCACCAGCACAGCGCGACCGAGGCTGGTGATGAAGCGCTTCCGTCACCAGCATGGGAGGGGTTAAAGGATTTCCTTTTCCCTAGAACGCTCATCTGGCATTAAATCATGCCATAACTTCTCCACGAGTGAAAAGTGAGCAGGCACACATCGATGTGCCTGCTGTCACTGCAGTCCGGAAAAAAACGGGACGCCTTTGCAAGGGCACAAAACAGCCCGACAGAGACCCGTTTCGAGGCCCCCTGAAAATGCTGTGCCAATGGCTAGGGGCAGAAAGTTGCACCTAAATTGTTGTTGTTAAGTTTTAGACGTGCAGTGTGGGCATGGCACGACGCCAATGAGCACGCAACAGTTACAATGTTCGTAGTTTAAAATTTGGAGATAGTTGTCAAAAGTAGAGGTGTGCAGCCCGCTTAAATATGAACTTTCAGAATACTAACATGTGCCCATCTCGGCTTCAGCAGTACTTGTGACTGTGCGATAACTATCCAGTGCATTTTTTAGGTTTAGTCTGGCCAGCGTACTGTGTTGCTCTGAGAGACATGCTGTACTTAGGTAGGGACTTGAAGCTCTGCCCACTCTCCACCCACATTTTTCATTGACTTGCGTCATTGTCCACTGTAAACTGTGGCTGTTCACTGGTCAAGAGGCTTAGTAGTCCCTCCTTAGTACTGACTTGTCTCATTTTGTAACCTCCCATGGCGACACCCCCTGTTAAGTTTGTTGTTGCTCAGTAGGCTTTAAATTACAGCCTCTGAGCACTATTTTCTCAAACAGATTTGACCTGCCTGCTGTTGCAGGCAGGACACGCTCTCTCTTAATGCTTTTTAAAAAAATGTATAACACATTTGCAATGCAACAGGTTTTGCGTTCGCAATAGTTTAACCACTTAGCTACAGCCGGAATGCCCCCGCTGTGTGGGAGAATTTCACGCGAGCGCTGTTCGGACGGCCCCCGGCCGTCCTCCGCACATATCCACCGTGACGTCAGACGGCCGGGGGACGTCCGATGCACCAAAGCTGTTAAGCTATTAGCATTGCAAAGTATCATGTTCTTTTATTGATCTGTTTTAACACTTAAATAAAAGGCATTGTCATTTACAATGCCAATAGCTCAAACTCTCATAATTGCGAGACCTATTGCATTGCAAATGCTGGTTTAATAAATACTGTGGGTACACAATGACCCCGGTTCCTCTTCACTGGTTAGACACAGACAAATTGGGCTTGCCGGATTCGGCCTCTTCACTTGTTCAAAGATTCAAAGTGTAAACTTGGTATTGAGAAGGCAGGCCGTGTAGTGCTTTTGGTATCCAATGCAAGTCTGCAAACAAATTTATGAGCACTAAATAATAATATAAAATGGTGACTCACTTCTCTGGCCGCCAAGAGGTTGGTTCGACCTCTAATATGCCGCTGGCTCTGCTGTGAAGACTTCATGTTACACACAGACCGCAGCTGCAGTAACAGAGTAGGAATCGCCCATAACAGTGCAGTGACGTGAGTCGCCAAAGCCCAGATATTTCATGTTGCTCTTTTAGAAGTACTGTTTGATACTACACAGAAGCAGATAATTCGGGCCTTCAGCACGGACAAAGAGGCAGCATCTGGCCACTTTTAGAGTGCTGCTTCCAGGTTGTCTCGGTGATGGTGGTTGTATAGAAATAGTTTACGTAAAGCCCTCCTCAACTCTTAAAGAAACAAGTTAGCCAATAAAAATTGACGTTCTCTGTGCCACTTCTAGGGCCGTTTACTTAGCAGAGTCAATTAACTATTAAAGTGAAAGCGGAAGGGACGCGCACACACACTGGTGCAATAGTGATACCCAGTGGTTCCCCATGGTATGGCATTGGCCAATTCCCAGAGAGGCGCACACAAGCGAGTGTAGTAGCAGTGACGCCTACTGGTCAGTAAGAGAATACTACAGATGGAAGTCGGCAAGGAGTTTAAGTGGTTCCCAAGGCTGTAATTGGACATTGGCGTAAACAGTAATGGGGGACTGTACAGCACTGCGTACATAACCTCTGCAAATACAAAGTACTTGGGTAAAAAATTAACAGGGCAAGAAGACCAGTGTTTTTGGCACATACAGCAAAGCACATAATGGCCCACACAGGGTAATGACCAAATCATAATACTTACACTAATCCATAACTGTATCCAACTGGCTACTAGCCAATATATTCCTTTACTAAACACATTAGTCTACTCCTAGTCTGCACTATTTGGTATCACTCATATCTAAAGAATATGAAGCACAACCAAATTCAATATCAAATACACAACTTTGACGCTGGTCAACAAAAACCTTAAAACTGTTAAAGGGCCTCTAGAAAATACATTATAGAAATGCATTTAACCATATATATTTTTTGAATTACTAACTAACCCCAAGAGCCATACATGAATGGATTAAAAGTGCCAAAGCCAGACTCTGAAAGAAAAAAAGCTAAAAAGGTTAACCTATAAAACTATGAAACCTCGCGCCTGGGTGCCAAGACTCCCCTCAAGCCACAACACAGGAGTAAGACCCCTGGTTTCCCCGAGCACGCCAAGGCCTCTGCCTTCGCTCTGCCTGGCAGTACCATCTCTGGAACTAAAGCTTGGGCACAGTCAGGAAGAGGGGTTATTGGTTAACATCATCCACATATTATCTCCTGGGCCCCATGCTAGTTTGTAAACAAGATGTTCTCGTGGAGGACAATGTGATAACTGCTAGATCAGGGCAGGCAGCCAACATTGCCGTCCTCGTGTCTCTGACAGGAAGCTGCAACGAGCCCTTAGCCTCTGGTGACGCACGCAGCGGTGGTGATAACAGCAGCAGCTAGTGGTTAGTTACAGCACAGAGCACAACAGCTGCAGCAGTGTGATGGTGCCACTGGCTTTAACCCGGCTAGCCCATGTGGCGGCATCACTTCGTTTGCATTTGCAGCACGCCGGCAGTTGGTGCCTATAACTTACTCGGTTTTGCATCCATCTGACTTTCAGACGAACAGAGAAACGTATGGAACAATTTATGCTTCTAACCAAACACAAACAAGAAACAAATTCCACTAAAATGTGTAATCAGTCATTTCATTGTGAAGTTTTGTATTCTAAGTGCTATTCTGTTCTTACAAATAGAATATATATCAGCCTTTTTGAAAATTACTTCACAACTTGCATAACGTTGCTGGCATCAATTTATTGTAAACCGAAATAAAGCCACAACACTGAAAAGAACATATATCCGTGCGTACCGTGCAGGTAGTCCTAAAGTGGTTTCCTAAGATGAATAGTAACAAGCCTTACTCATAACTCCATGTATTTGTTCGTCATTCTTTTGGGATAATAAAACTAGTGGTTATTAACAAGTGATGTTTAAATCATCACTTATTAAGACCTACGAAATAATTTAAAGTGTTCTTGATGTCACATACAGACGAACGTTAATAAAAAATGCTTTCTTTGCCTTCATTATACGTATTCCTAGGTCATAATATGAAAAGTGGCAATCTAATGTAGACATTTCTAAATCAAACCATTCTCACTTCCAAAATTGAGGTGAACCTAGCAGATATGTGCACATTTAGCATGTAGAAACAGTAATTTGGACTAGCGTAAAAAAAGAGCATTATGCAGGGTGTCATGCAATGTGCGCTGGTCCATCCAGGCCGATTGCCATGTAATATGCTTTTTATTACCAAGTTTGAGCATGGGGGGGGGGGTCTATGACTCACAAGAAGCTAAAATGGTCATGAGGCCTCTAGTTTCTCAGCAGTTGTAAGGAATATTTCATTCATCTAGATCCATGTTTTATGTCATTTTGCTTTTTACATATGCAGCAGTTATAATACAAGGTATTTAACAAGAGCACAAGCGATTTTTATTTGGTGCAGAGAGTTTTAGGAAATTAAAAGTGATATGTATTGTTAAGATATGTTCAAACTGTTCATATTCGTTTTCAGAAATATCTTGATTCTTCTATAACCTCACCCAACGTGTCCACAGTTGCAACCAAGTCCCTGCCAGCCGAACCTTCTCCAAAACCTCCATGCACCACATCAAGGTTCCAAACATTCAGCTTGCTCTACCCTCCACCGGAGGTCGCTTCGTGATGACCAGTGTGTTTTTCTCCATTCAAGATCGTGCTCCAACATCACTCCACGAACTAGACAGGTAAGACGCCAGTGGTGTCCTCTGAACCCCCAGCCGTACGCAAAATTGAATATTCCAAATATATATCCAAAATGTTTAATGTTTGTAATGGTCTTCACCAAAATAACTATCTAACGGTTTTGTGGATATAGCCATGGTGGGCAGGAGCCCGTAAACATTAACATTTCTTGTAAACCTGTTCCTTTTGGTCAATCGGTAGGTATCCATGCTACTTTGAAAACTACAGAGCCTTGAGGTGTAGCTGGAGACCACCGCCGGAGACCGTTGACGAAATAGCTAGTCTTGGTCTGTACAGCTCCACCCCTCTTATAACATTCAGCTGGGCCATGCATTAGCAGAGCAAACACAAGGAGATGATGGAGGGAGCACTGAAACTTTTCAGACACTCACCCCCAGTCACAGATCTGGGTTGAATCCATCATCGCTCTTTAGCTCACTTCACCACCCCAGGTCAAACCCAGCCAAACGCAAATCAGTCTTCACCCTGTGCCTCATGGGAGCAGTCCAGCGCCAACTGCCAAGCCAGGTCTGCCCTGGACTGGAAACGAGCACCCTGGGACCAGTTTCAGGGTAACACCCCTCATCAGCAAGGCTAGCTTGAATCCAGTGGCAAAGTGAGCAAGTCTGAACTGGAGTTGTGAAGTGAGCTAAAGAACGATGATGGATTCAACTTAGATCTGCGACTGGGGGCGAGTGTCTGAAAAGTTTCATCGCTCCGTCCATCATCTTTGTGTTTACCATGCACAAGTAGAGCCTAAAGTTCATTGCAGAACGATTGGAGCACCCCATCTGAGCATCACTCATGACGCCTAAGCTTCTCCCACGAAGGCAACTCTATAAATTCCAATCAGGCTCAGTAAATGGGGTAGCATATGCAAATACTGCTCGACCTCTCCTACATTGCTTCACTCCCTGCTTAAGTGCAGCAAAAGGTTTGATACAACATTCAATATTGCCCTCCCCAATCCAATGCACGACACCGAAACTCTTTCCCATATAAATTTCTTTTTAAACTCATCCACTCGACTAACCAGTCACAACAAAGTGATTAGCCGCTTACTCGTCCACCCAGCAGCACTTTGACCCCTCAGAGAAAAGAGGAGCCACACAAATGTTAGAACTCAAGATGCGAGGCCACTAGCTGCGTTAAAAAGCACTCAGCTTCATAGACAGGATTGCATTCCCAATTTATAACCCCCCTCCTCCTCGTGCAGCGGGAAGTAAGTGGTTCATTCCATCTCGCGCGCGAGCGCTCCTCTTTTGGAAATGAAACAGGTGCCACCGTGGTCCGTGTGAAGGATGCATCTCTGGATAGTTTCTTTGTAACAAAGCCAAGAGGTGTGAGTCACAGGCCTCGGAACGTGCTTAGGACAGACAGGGGGACGGGCAGTATGTCTGCTCCCAACCGCAGCCTGACAGCTGTTGGCTCAGCGCGCGCCGGAGTGCAGAGGCCGGAATGCAGTTGAAGTTGCGCAAGAACGCAAAGCAGCCGAGCACGGGGGCTTGAACGTGAGAGCGCACAGGCAGAGGTCAGCACCGCGACTCCTGCGTCACAGCAGCGCGCCGTGATGACGTCCGAGGTCGAGGAATGATTGAAATGGTCGTAAGGAGCCCAGAACCGCGGAGCCGCGCCAAGGCCTGTTCACCCAGAAAGAATGCCAGCCCACTGCGCCAACTCGATTCAAAAACATAATAAATGTTTTAGAGCCCTGTTTGTGGCCGGGGTTCATATATAGCGCTGGTAGAGATCAGAGCCCCGTAGACTGGCAGAGAAAAAAAAAACATAATTCTGCAAAGTTTGCTTAGTGCCCCTGCAGCCATAAATGTCAACTTCTGAAAGTTTAAGATCCTCAAATATAGTTAAGGGTGAGTGGCGATCCTTACTTTTACGAACCTTTCAAATTACACCCTTCGAGTTTTGTTATTAACTGTAAGCACGGAGAGGGAACTTGCAATAACAATGTGAAGGATATAAAAGCCTGGTAGTGGTATAAATGTGAAAATTAACTGTTGTCCTTTTTGCGGCAACTGATTTTTGCAATTGAAAAAAATCGTGCACAAAATGTCTAGTTCCATATGCAGGTCAAAGTTGTTGTTTTAACAGTGTTTGTTGAAGACGGCCCATGCATTTTTGCAACGAAACAGACCCAGTTAGCCAGGGAGAGAGAGACTGCGTATTTTGAATTTCGATTGACCGAGCAAGCTCCCGATTTTGGACATGAGATTTTGCTCTGGATGACAGTTCATGGCTCACGTGCATATAGGCACCCTTAACAGACCTTCTGGCCTCCTCCTACTGGACGTGTCTAAAGGATGCTGAAAAGTATTTTGTGGTTCCGACAAGAGGAAGTGGTGACTTTACTGGTGAATTATTAGCACCCGTTTCCTCATAATCCCGATTAAGGCATGATCACTTATTGAGAGAAAGACAATATTACCAGATGAGCGTACATTTTCTCTCTTGACATGACATTAATTACCCAGCTTCACCCCAAAAATGACACAACTTGTAACCTTGCAATGCCTCCTTTCTTTTTCTAGGATTTTATAAATTGCACTTTCATAGTTAATTTTTCTGTAACACAACTACTGAGTAGCATTGAAAATGGTGCCTTTTAGTAAACCGAACTACCCATGCACCAATCATAAGGTTACAAGATAAAACGGAAAATAATTTATATTAGTAAGGCATCTCAGTGAGTCAAGGCACCAGTCAATAATGTAGGGATCATATATGTGGCTGTTATAAAATACACACAATTTCCCAACTCGATAAACTGTAATGTTTTAAAGTGCGTGAATCGACAATTGTGCAAGGGCCATGTGAAACTGACACTCTCCAAGAATGTCAACCGTGTCACCACACAAAAGCGAAGTTGGAGGCATGAAACGCACCAGTGTACCCACTCCTCACAAAGCAAAGCAGCCAGAGCAACAAGAAATGTTTGAAACATTTTGCAAAAACCCAAAAGAAACACACAGCACCAAAAGAACTTTCAGAGAGCAGTGTGCTGCTTTAAAACAATACTAAACACTAAATACACCTCTGTACCTACGCTGACAGTAGAACGTGTTGCATTGTAATACCATAGTTTGTTAGGTGGCTAAACCAAGCCACATTAAAGAGATTAAACCTACCAATGGCATACCATATGTCCATACCAATGACAGACAAGCAGCGCTAATCCAATACAGAGTGCCAAAGTCTCTGCACAGAACACTATGTGCCACACAGCCAAGATAGCTGCAAATATGTACATGCCACCAGTATCAGGTCTTCACGTACCAAGAGGTGCACATCTCACCTCTACGCCATCGTCTTTTCTATGGATCCACCATCGTTCCAAAGGTAAGCCCAATAGCAACGTGTCACTCTCTAAAGAACTTTTACAATACACTGACCTCCGGTCATCCACCCAGCATGGCCCAAACCAGATCTCATCCCCGCGTCATCAAATCTTCCGGCACATCCAAAAACAAAGAAAGTGCCCAAATCAATTAAAATGTCTAAGTTCTGCTTTAATCATTACACTTGCAAATGCTGCCACCCTGCCCCCTGTGGGCAAGTTCTCATGCCTCCCAAGGCCCAGATAAACAGTGATGCACACTTCACATGGACCAGAACAAGAGAAGCTTTGAGCTCTTGAACTGTCCACAAGCGAGACGTGGCCACATCCTTAGCAGATGCACAGGATAGAAATACTGTTAATATTACATTTAAAGTAATGCGGTTCTAAATGGGCAAAAAAGGATTGGTTACAGCACCCATTCTTAGATCATGCAACTTATGAGCTTTTGCTTGGACTCACCTTTGCTAAAAGGTGGCCTGTGAAAGTTGCACACTGCCCAGCCTTTTTTTTCTGGAGTGAAAATCCCCAATAACAGTCCGCACAGCAGCGGCATGGTTTACGGATAAGGGCACAGAGGCAGATCAGTGTGGGGAAAGCTTATGCCACTGCGGATCCTGATCTGGGAACATATTGAATAAGGTGACCTCAAATTTAGGCACTCGGTTTAGTACATCTAAAAAAAAAAAAAAAAAACCCACTACAGTACCACAACATAGCAAAATAAAATGGTAAGGAGGCTCTATTAGTGTTAAAGTAATTGTGTGCAGTTACCTTGTCAGCGTCTGCTCCCGTCTCCAGGTGCTGTTTTTGCTGGATGCAAATTTGACCCACTTTGGCCAGCAGCTCATGGGGGTGAATGAAGACGCGAGAGCTCAGGAGAAAGGTGAAGATGTAGGTCCGCTGCAGAACGGAAGAAATTAACAAAGCATCAGAATGCGAATCCATGCCTAGAACATTCCCTGCACAAACTACAATGAATAAACCCAAACCATAACCGGGGCCTTATTCACTTCTCAACTCCCACCACAACCTATTTCCAAGATAGCAGGCATTACTCCTAGCACCGACCACCAGTTATCACTAATATAGCAGGGACCAACACTCGTCACTCACTACAACCTATCCTGACACACCATGAATACACACTCCTCTTACCTACAACTGCCTACTCCCGGAGACAGTAGGGACATTGCATCAAGTGCACCCTACATCTGAGATATTAGGGATTCCCATACCTCCTACTTAAACTACAACCTACTCCAGAGGTATTCTTCATACTTGAACCATGGGGGACTTTGCCCAACTCCAGCAGAGCCTTGACACTGCTCAAAAACACTACCACCTTTAATGGCAGTAAGGCCCACTCACTTTCCGGTCACCCAGAACTAGCACGGCATTCGACACATCACACACTACTCCATTCACCAAGCGCTGGTGGCCCACAGTCGCTCCACAAACACATCAGTGCCTTCAACCAGCAACAGCAGTTTTTCGACACACAAAGCTAATGACACACACACACGTGTGTGTAGCTGTGATCAAGGATACCACATGCCAAATAATTAGTTGGTAGGCAGAACTTTTTTCCAGGTAAGGGAATGCCTCATACATTCAATGAATATACTGCCTATATTTAAGTCCCCTTCAGAGGGGTTTGAGGGGCACAGAGACCATTTTGGAGAGTCAGGAAATGCCTAAGCCCATGAAAGCCTCCAAAAAATAATTTTGAAGATTTTTGACCAAACTTAGAGACAAGCTTGAGTTTTTCCACTATAGCTCAACATTCAGCGTATTCTGGGGCACAGTGTACAAAATAAAAATCGACAGAACCAGTCTGGTAGCATACGTGTTCCTGAAACGGAGGCCTAACTGCTCCACGCGCTCTCGACGCCCCTTTAGACTGGCCCTGCCGCCTTTGTGTGAAAATTGTGCTTCAGAGCGCCCACATTCAGGCTGTGACCACAAATCTGTTTGAGTTCAATGTGTGTTTTCTTTCCCGGCCTCCTTTCCCACAGCTAGCAGTCACGTGACCTGGCTGGGGTTACTTCTCATATGCCAACGATTACTGTACAGCGGCACATAACGCTTTCTTTTTTTACCGAGCCCTGTGATCAGTGAAAATGTTACAACAGTATGTGCGTGTGTTGCAGGGGGGAGGGGGAAGAGTATCAAATACATATTTGGCTAGGGAACTGACATGATGTAGGAGAGGGACTGAATTCCCGGCAGCTTCACCCGCCCTAGGATGGCGGGAACCGAGCAGATGAACGGCAAGTACTTGCAGACCAAACAGCAAGGGAAAGTGGTTTTTAAACCGTTTATTGGTTTGTCGAAGGCGAGAACATACTTTCATCTCCGAACCCCATGTTCCAAAGACAATACACGTATTTGAGGCCCCAGTTCCATGACAATGTGCGAGCGAAGTGCGCCTTCAAATAGTTTTTGGTCTTGGTTCAGTTCACCCGTAATCAGGTGTCCCAAAGACAATCAAGCATTGGTAAAGGCAAATGGTTAGGCACTGGCCCAATATTCATTTGGCTTGGTTAATGTTCTCTATGTTTTGCCATGGTTTATCAAAACTTTTGCTGGAGAAGAGGCTGGACCTTCAATCTTAAAAAAACAAACAAACAAAAAAAAAACACAAAGGAGATTCGCTAAAAGCCAAGGCAGCATTAAATAAATCATGCTCCTGGGAACTACTTTGTGTGTGGATGTGCTGATTGCGAAAGAGTGGAAGGCAGTCACTCACGGTGACGTTAGCCAATGGTTGAAGTGTGCTTATCCACTGCCCCATATTTAACCTGTAGTGGGTGGAACAAAACTGTGACTAACACAATTACCGATCAATTGATGAAGAGGGCTGGCTGAAAGCTTCTTTAAGGAAATCTATTATAGATATAATATTAGTAAAATCAAAGGTCTTGGCGAGCGCCCGACCAAAACACACTAGAACTGCACACATTTTGGGACGGTAGTCAGACCTTAAAGACAGGTCACAGATTTCAATCTGTTCTTCTGCTTTAGATCACACAGAAATCTAAGTGGCTCAATTGGACAGGCTCTTGTCTCAGAATCAACAAAATATGACCACTTCTATGATTACTTGCTCCGAGCAGGCAGAACAACATGTTTCAAGAGGTTTTATCAGAGTCTTTTTACCATCTGATTGGAAATTCTTTATCAACCTAAACTTCTCCACTCCCAGCCAGTTCCTGGTGGCAAACTAAAGCAGAGAAGTTGGTGCATTTACTGAACAAACACATTTACCCTTTCGGCAACAATTCAGCTATATTGAGCCATTCCCACCTACCCACAACCCCATTAGCACAGTATATATTAGTTTCCACAATCTACTTGGGACACATTTGCCTTTGCTGGCGGCCATTTTGAATTGACCCATTACCCCGCTTTGGAAATTCCTAAAGAAACCATAGGCACATGGCAGTCTCATTTATATAGCAGGAACACATGACTCTCCCTGCACCAACCAGTCGTTCTTTCAGAGGCAATAATCCATTTCAAAATGTCCTGGCAGACCAGTCCTGCTCTTTAGTCAAATGAACTTCCAGTGGGAGGGTCTTTCTAGAATCCTGAATCTAATTGCCCCAGGTCCCCAGAAAATTAGAGCACCAATGGAAATAAACATCCTTACAATTCGCCCTCCCTCTTCTGCTGAGGGCTCAGAGGCAAAAATGTGTAGCAGGGAAGATGCAGCATATCACTTCTTACCGAATACTTAGTCCAGTGACAAGTGAGCTCGATATGGCTCAAGAGTCAGGGACAGCAACCCTTGTGCACGAGTGGCACACAGGGAAAAAGCAGCAAGCTGTCCACATTCAGAAGAGTGCATCCTCATCACTCAGTCTGCATAAGCATCCCGAGTTTTTGGTAATTTGCATCCATTTAAGGGGACCAATAGATAGCAAAGAAACTGCCTGCAAATTAGGAGACTATTACAAATATAACACGAGACTTGAGCAAAATGACAGAAGGGGTCAGTGGGAAAATGGATCAAATAGCAATACCTTTCTCAATGTAAGCTAATGTGTAGGGATGAGTGTTTGCTATGAACCAGAATATTTATTTGTATTTTATATTTCTGGCTCCGGAACGCTTTTTAGAGCAGCTACACTTAAAGGAGGGGCTTAGTCATGTTTGCACGAATTAAAAGACAGTTCTCCATTTTG
Organism: Lissotriton vulgaris; assembly: GCF_964263255.1. NCBI lineage: Eukaryota > Metazoa > Chordata > Amphibia > Caudata > Salamandridae > Lissotriton > Lissotriton vulgaris. The sequence continues at coordinate 857,670,754 of NC_141693.1, read as the reverse complement.
CATGAAAGACTTGTGGCTGCAGAGCAGTACTGTCAATTGTAAGAAACACACACATTTATATTTTTAAAAATAGCGCCAACTCTGCAAGGGAGTGGCGCCAGCTTTCTAGGCCTGCCACGCCCTCAAGAAGGGTTAGCCACTGGCTTGAATAGCATTGGGTGACTTCAGCTTATGTGGTTCAGGACAGCACTGTACTTGCAGAACACTTCCCCCGCAACCATTAATTACATTTAAAATCTCAGTGTAATCAAATAAGTGCTCTCAATTTCACCCATTGCAGGCAAGTAACCTAGTTAGTCATTTTTATAGTGCTGTGCAAATCTGGTTGGGGTAAAAGGAAGTACTTTACACAGCAATAGCGAAGACATGGTAACTATAACACAATAAAGGATAGGGTGATCGCTATTGGCTTTGGCTGCAGGTGGCCAGCAAATGCCGCAAGTGAACACTAACAATGGTGACCTACTAAGGAAGTTTAGAGCACAGCACTTATATTTCCACAAATTAAACAGTGATGCGTACCCAAATCTACAGTATGATAGACATAGATAAAGACAAAGACAACTTAATTTAATTAACCAAATTCCCTGTTAAACCTGCTCTCTTTAACAGGAGGAAAGTCCTTATCCTACCTCACAGCCAAAGCCTGGAACACCCTCCCCCTCTACATCCAGCAATCTCCCACACTGCCCCAGTTCAGGAAGGACCTCAAGGCCTGGCTTTTTGGATGACCCCAGCACTCCGAGCCGCCCCACTCCCCCCCTCCCCAGTTCATTGAGACCCTCACAGGTGAGTAGTACTGCTTTCCCAACCCCTGATTGATTGACTGAAGGTTGGACCTGCAGGCAGCCACACAGCACCAAGAGGTGAGGGATGCCATCAGAGTATGGCATGGGTGCCCATAAAGTACCACCCAAGTTGCACCCCTCTCTCAGTAAATTAAGCTATCTTGTAATCTATTTCTGTGAATTGGCATGTGGTTTAATTTCCTAAGGAAGTTGTAAATACATGAAATAATAATAAAAAAAATTGTGTACGTAAACTCCTCTGACGATTATTGAACATGAAGAAAGGCGCCAGCTGGCACAAAGACCTCTCATCAGCAGGGCCTTCGTGCAGCGGCGGTTGCTCAAACCCTGCAGTCGCGCCAATTCGCTTCCCAAAAGTTCTTACATTTTTGTTTTCACAACTGAGTGGAGTTGAGCCACAAAGCCTCTGGTTCCTTCTTCTGATCCTGTGGGCTCAAGGTTCCCAGGCCGTAGAGCTTCTTCTGGTGTGCCGCAGTCTTGCAACAGCTAAAAACTCGCGAGAGAATCGCTGCGAGACTGTCAGTGGTGACATGTCGGCCGAACGCCTGCCGCAGCCATGTCTGCTCAGAACGGAAATTTACCAACAGCCTGTGTCAGCGACAGTTCAATGTCACACATCAAAAATGAGGCGACAGAAACCGAAATGATAACAGGCATCAGCGAATCTGGGCCCACCCTGTACAAAAATGAACGTACTCTACACAGATCAAGATAGTCAGCAATTCTGAGAGGTCCTGCAGTTTGCACCTAAAAGCCACTGGAAGAAGAACATATGGGCTGTTTGTACTCTATGGTTTAAAGAGGCTGTGTAACAACACAAATGGTTTGCTTTCCAAAATGACGAGCTGCCTTAGCCTTTACTCAAGCCCTTTTTTACACATTTTTTTATTTCTCATTTATAACGTTGGGGTTTTGCACTTTAGCGGCTTGAAGCTTCTGCTCAAGCTGCAATAATTTGTGTATGCACGCAGCTCACCTTGAGGCAGATTCTAGGTGAACATGGTTGATAGTGTGTGCATTCCCGCTAGGCATCAGTATCAAATCCTGCTGAACTCCGCCTTTTAACCGTGATCAAAGTTTGATAAAAAAAAATACCTCCACTGACTTCGGCATAGCACTAACTAAAACTTAGTTTTTTGCACTACTTCCAAGTGCCATGCTAGGCTATTACATTTCTACAACGTAGTGTATTAAAACACATAAATCAATTTTCAAGCCTTATTTCCACTATACTCAGTCATTCTTTTAGCAATATAAAAAAATTGGGCGGTGCGGTTAGTAATTTCAACATCTTGAACAATATACCCTTTGTTCAAATCATGTAAGTTAAGATACAAAATTAAAAAAAAAAAAAAGGCATCCATTCTAATTTCAGAGAGCGACTTATAAGCATCCTCGCGGGACAAAATAAATAAATACGAAATAAACTGAATGCGAGATAGTATTGCTGACCCTACCCCTTCTTTAGGATCGAGAAATGTTCAGACGAAAGGAGACATTCCGCTCTTGCTGTACCAGGCCAATCTTGGGTACATGTGGCTGTTTGCCTGTGACCAGCATGACCCACTGACACGAAATGAGGCGACAAAGCTGTGTATTGGGACATTCCATTCCCAAAACCACAGCAACTTCCCACCCCCTTTAGCAAACACAATGTTCTCGATGCAGTCACAGGAGCTATTCTCAATCTCTTCCCAGATAAACACAGGCCCGGGTGCCACAGTGCAGCATTGCTGCTCCCCGCGTGCGCACTCACGCCAGGTCAACGGAAAGGTCACCAGTTTGAGATCTGGCCCAAGAAGGAATTTTACAGAGTTTACTGTGTTTTCCTTCCCAAGAAGCCAGATACCGAGGGAGGCAGATTGTGAAATCTGAATTTTTTCAAAGATAAAGTCTGAGAGGCTGAGAAGTTTGTCTGAACTATTTGTACATTTCCCAGAAAATGTTATGAAAGATCCGTATGGAACAATACATGTACAGTGTGCAGATGTAAACAATCTGAGAATAATGCACAATCTGGTATCTTTTACAAAACTCCTCAGGGAGCAGGAGACGGCCTAGGACTTTGTTCGCTGTGCTCCTTCTAGAAGAGTTTGGGAGTAAGATCTGTGACACGGGTCCCCAGTGCAAAGCCCGTTAAATACCATTTTTTTTAGGGTCGACCACTATGTAGACAAGTTTTGTATAGATTAATTCTATGTAAATGCATCTGATGTGGCTGCCAAAAAACAATTAAGCATTGATCGTTACCGACGTAGTTGCACATCCTGGTCTATAAAGATTCAGGAATAAAGCAGGCTTCCTTTATTTGCAAAGTCGGAATTCGACCTCTCACCTGTGCAGCCAGAGAAAAGGAGCAGAGACAGCCCATCAGTTAAGTAAAAGAAAGACATCGGTTCCGACCACACAAAAGTTATAGATTATTAATGTAATATGCAGAATCCCTTTTGAATCTTTATAAATGCAAGACTTGATGTCCGAGCCACAAAGGTGGTCAGAGGATGACTCATCTTTTTCAACCCGCAACAGACCTCCTCTCTGACCTGTCCTTCAGGGGATTCTAAAGTAGACGCATTACTCCACTCCTCACGAATTGCGGGGAGGAGCAGTTTCCTAGGTCGGTCAGTGAGTTATGGAAGACTTCATTCAAGTGCACAAAAGCAATCAAGATCCAAGAAAAGTAGCCAGTACAAACCTATCGCAGGTGCTTAATTTGAGCTGGTGGTTTCTGGCGCTCAGCACCAGCACTTTAGTCTCAACACCGGTTCTCATGACATTCTACCACATGGTGGCGCAGTCGATCAAATTTTGAAATGAGTGGACACAATGTTTAACGATTCAATATACATTAAAAGTGAATAAAAACTGCCATCTGTGTCTCTTTTATAGTATTCTGTGGCCTGGAGTAGTCAGAATTGTCATACTTATGGAAGTGCGATGGTCATTGGTTATGCTGGCACGGTTACTGGCGGTGCTGGCAGGGGCACTGGATGCTGTAAGCTGCAAGACCTTCCGAGAAGGTCCCTGGCATTTACTTTTTTTTTTTTAACACAAATTAAGCACTGTCTATTGTTCTTGGCCAACCAGGCGAATTTGTGGTCAGTTCACCTACGGTTGAAATCGATGTTCAGTGCATACTAAATTCAAGTTACAAGCCAATTGGCATTGTGTTTTTATACATATCATATACTATGTTTATTTTGGTTTTTAGATCTAGCATTTTGATGAAATCTTAGGAACTTATGTAATATATGTATTTGTTCTGCTTGTATGGTTTGTTTTACAAATCGAATAAAAGCTTTTGAACTGAACTGGCTGCATCAGACAGTATCTGAACTAGTTAGTGACCAATGCGGAGGTGAAGAGTTGTGCATGTCTCTTTCGGTCTCATAAGAAAGTGAAGATACTTAACAAGGCCCTAGAAATGGCTACAAGACGGCTCAAGCATAAATTCCAACAAGCGAGAATCTGTACCTAAAGACTAGGAGAAACTGAGTGGTAGGCAGGCACCCAGGGAGGTTGGTGAGAAGCACAACTCCCATGGCCGTGAAGCTGTGACTGAGGTTAGCTCAAATCTCTTAGATTCACAGGCCTATTCTCTAAACTCAAGAAAATCAAACATATTTCGCCTAGCACCTGCCTTCTTAATAGAAGCATCCATTCTCCCAGTGAGGGAAATTCGGTCATATCAAGCACGTTGGGCATGTGACACGCTTAGCCAAAGCCCATACAGTCTTAAAAGGCTCAGCGACCTACATTCCAATACACAACACAAACGGGTACAAAGTAACACAAAAGGCACACCTAGGAAGGAGGGGAATTCTAGAATGCATATGATAGGAGCAAGGACTCTGCACAGCTCCCAACAATTCGTGGACTCCCCTGCTCCGCCCCTTTAGTGCGCAAATGAAAGGAACCCACAACTCACGTCGGGATAGTAATCCACAGTCGGTACCAGCCGCTCGATCAGCGCCTCTAGTGATCCGGACACCACATTCCCATCCTGATACACAGGGTCACCGCTCCGCTCGCCCATGTCTGGCTGCACCTGCCCACTACAGCTGGAACCGAGCATGCTGGGAAAAATCGGCGTCTGGGGCATAGTTTCCTGTGGAAAAGAAAAAAGTTATTTACTTTTTTTAATGTATGCATTATTCTTTAAAAAAAATGTGCGTGTGTACTTTAGACCTAATGAATCTCACAATTTTGTGGTTGGGATATTCATGCATCTCCAGACAGGGGACGCGTGGGGATGAGGTTAGGGGGATGGATGGTAGGGAGGGAGTATTATGGACTCCATCAATAAGATGCAGCTATGAGTTTAAGTGGTTCACGCACATTACAGTCAATTTCACTTCTATAGTGTGCATTTTCTCGTTTCTCAGATAGTTCCCTTCTCTGAACCCGAATTCTAAGCAGTCCTAGGGAACTGAAGTGACTAATGTAGAGGAGTATTCATCCAAGATCACACAGTGTTTCTTGTGGTTAGCTGGGTAGGAGGTAGGCTACCCCTCATTGGTCAAGCCAAATGTAGCATCCTCTGCCAATATTTCTAGACCACAACTCACACTCCTACAAAGTAAGATCCAACCTTCTTCCCAGATCACCACTCCTTCCGGCCACAAGACTGGATCTATTCCCCAGAAACCCACCACTGCAGCACAGTGACCTATGACTCCATAAGGTCATAAAAACTGTTGCACACTACGGTGGCCCCTCGCTAGATCACCCCATTTCATTCAGCCAAGTACCACAGCACTGGATGACCCCAGACCTACCCTTCAGGATACCACGCCCGACCTTGATTGTACATAGGCCTTACTGAACCACGCCCGCTCCTCACGATTGTGGGAGGACACACTGTGCATGCAGATGGCGTTCTGTCTCGATCATGAAATCTCCATGTGTGTGCTCCTACATACAGTACACCTACTCAAAAGTACAAGAACAACTCTCCAAAGCCACATGATGACACAATCATACACCTGTGCACTGCATGTTGATTTGTCCTCTTTGGCAACAACAGCCTCCATCCTACAACCCTGGAAGGATCCCACGACTCCAACTCTACACTTATCATTGGTAAACTACGGCAGCCCAGATGGGGCTAGTAGCGTAACCTCAATCTTCTAATTTTGTCCAAAACGTGACATCAGCCCTTTCATCATTAACCTGATTCCACCTGCTGATTTTGAAGTGACCAGAAGGGGAAGATACAATTTGTACCAGTTTGTTTTTCAGAAGCATAAAATGACACAACAGACCAGTGGACAGATGCATCATGTAATGGCACCATGTCTTCTCAACCCTTGTTTGGGTATATGAAAAACAAAACAAAAAAGGGATAAAGCTCTTCTAGATCAGAGTTCTCAAAAGTCGGTCCTTGAGGGCCGGATCCAAGACAGGTTTTAAGATTATCCCCATTTAGATACATGCGGATTCAGCACTCCAGGACAAACTTTAGAGAAACCGGTTCTAGATTAAGTCAGACTTTTACCTTTATACTATCTTATTCTTGACTTCTAATATTTTATAACATCTTAGACTATTTTATACTTACCTTATACTATTGTAGAATACTTAATGTTGACTTATACTATATTATACTATCTTATGACATCATATGCTTACCTAATACTATCTAAGATCTTAAACTATTTTATTCTGACCTTCAACTATCCTACAATACTTTATACTATCTGATAATATTGTATGGCATCTTCACAGGCTATAGGTGGCCACTCATTCCTGTCCCACTCTCCACCACCAGAATTCGATTTCACTTTAAATCCATTTCAAGGCGCTATAAACACAGCAGAGATGAGCAGCAGTGACAAGAGGTTTTGTCAAACAGCAGAGCCATCTCTTTGGTCTACAGGTTAAAAATGTGGAGGTTGTGTGTAAGAATGTTTTCCCTACTCAGCACAGCCTCTTTGTGCAGTCTCCATAACAGCACAGCATAGGGCTCTGGGAAACTCATTACTGTGACCAGAAGCAATATTGGTCATTCACATAGTAAACCAGAAATATACCGAGTTCAGTGGGTTATGCTTCTACTGCAGAAGTCCATGTGCCGCTTGGAGCATCAGATGATAGCTGGGCCAACTGTGCATTTCATCTGAATTTTCCAGCCCACTCTTAATGAGGGCCTAAGGCCTTGATTAGGTATGCCTGGCAGGGTGTGGTACTATACAGTACGCACATATGGTATGGCGAGGGATGCTTGCAAAATGCTAACCACTGCCAATCGCTCAGGTTATCATTCCAAACCAAAATGTTCTGCTACTGTGCCAATCTAGCAAAAGCCCCGCCATTTGCTAATCAGTACCGACCATGGTCCTCATGGGAACAGTCCTACCCCTACCTGCCGGGTGGGGACCCCTCCAGTAGGGGCCACAGACAACCCTATCCCAGTTGTGGCCTACATAGGCCTTGTAAGGGAGGCATAGCATGGATCCTATGGCACAGTGAGCAAGCTACCCACGTGTGGACATATCCTATGCCTGTGGGCAATGTACGACCCGAGGGCCGCTGGCGAACTGGCATGACCTTTCCTTATGGCCTGCAGACCTCCGCTTGGGAACGAGCAGCAGAGATACAAAGCTGCTCGAGTTCCCTTTTTTTCTGTTAACCAAGCAAGTTCGTTTTCTGATTCTTGCCTTTTTTTCCCCAGTTAGTTGAGCTTATTTTATGATCAGAGCAGCCCACCATTAGATCCCCAAAAAAAACCCAATGTTGCTAGGATGCCTGGGCGGAGAGGGACTATGCGCAGGTCCACGTAGTTGGGACCCAACTACGCTCCGCTCCATCGCTCACCTCCACCCCCTCCTAGTAAGAAATTAAATAAAAAGAAGACATTAAGGGGAAAATAATGAAAACTAACCTGGAGTGCGGCGTTCCTGGGCGGCCATTCTGCTCACGTTTCACGGCGATCTGAAATGCGAGGGCGAGCGCACATGCGCAGATCACAGTGAATCACGAGGAAGAGGACGGCAGCCCAGGGATTCCACAGTCAAGGTAAGTCTTTGTTATTTTCCATTTAATGTCTTTTAATGTAATTCTTACTGAGAGGGGTGGAGGCGGGTGCTGGTCAACTCTACTCCGCCGCGGAGTGTGCAGAGAGTTGCCTACTCCGGAGTAGGCATATCTCTGCATACTCCGAGGGCGGAGCAGAGCTCTCCTCACGCAATTAATTTCTTTATGCTCTTCTGGCTTTGGGCTTTATTTCTACAGCTACTTCAGCTTCTACTGCTAGATAGGCAGGCCTGCTTATAGGTGAAGACTTTTCTGATTGTTATGTAGAAAGTATAGAAAAGCGATGGAAACTGAACTTAAGTTCTGGCCTGGACTGTTCCCATGAGGCACAGGGTCAGACTTATTTGCATATGGCCATGTCTGAACTGGGGTGGTGTGGAGTGCAAAAAAACGATGGATTTAGGCCCAGATCTCTGTACTGGGGTGAATGTATGACTTTGTTCTGCATTCTGTCCATCAACTGTGGTTTTTGCACTTATTACCATAAGGGCACACTTTCCTTGTTTGTGACATGGTGCAGTTTAACACAAGTGTGCTGTGTGCAAACAGGGAAAGTGTGCCCCCCTTATGGTGAAAGCGTTGCTCTCAGAGCAGATGCAAAGTCGAACTGGGGGCAGCACATTCAAGTGAAATATGGAGCAGCTGCTTCAAAGCCTCTTTGCTTCACAGTGCCGGCTGCAACCCGCCTGCACTTTCAAGAGGGGAGAGAGGTCCCTTTGCAGGTGGTTGCAGTGAGTGATTGCCTCCCGCCTGCAAGGGGGATGTCTGAGGGGTCCATGGTAACCCCCTTTCACCTCTCCAGAGGGCTCCTTTTGGGAGGTGCACTGAAAGTGCAGTACCTGTTTGTGGCTCACTTTGAGTGTACCTCCGAAAGGCATGTTTGCATCTGCACCCACAATATGTACGGCACGGGAGCAGAGGCAAAGTGATTCCCTCATGTGTAAAGGGCCACTCCCCCAAGCAAATGAGGGAACAACGTCTAATAATAGACCTGGTGCTGCATGTGCACCAGAGCTAAATGTATTACAGAAGGTGGCACACAAGTGTCAGCGGCCCCTTATGAAATACCAAAATGACCCGGGGGCGCACAAAGTGGGTGCACATGTCCACTGCACCACCAGGGCACTCTGTTGTATGGCCCAGGTGTCATAAATTGCACCATTTACGAATTTGTCCATCTAACTGGACAGAACATGGGGATTTCCGCAATAAAACCTGCATGCCCTCTTATATACTGGGTCTTTTTCTCCTTTGCTAAGTTATGGCAGGTTTGGCCTACAGAAATTTAAAGGGTGCATTATGTGGATGGTATGAACATTATCGTACCTCTTGTAATTTCGAGCCCCTGCACGAACGCCGTTTACCCAGGGACTGCAACGAGAGGAGGCACTTGTAAATAAAGGCTAAGTACATTCCTTTGTTACTCTTTCTTACACTGCCACGCCGAGAGGGTCTAACGGCCACATGCATCATTGCAGCCGTTTGAGATTCCTAAATTGCGAAAATTAAGGAATCGCAATTTAGAAATCGCAAACGGCAATGCATGAACAATTCGCATTCATTTTTGCGAATCGTTTTTTAGGTTTTGCCTGGCGAAAAGATGCACTCTGCGCAACTTTTTCGCGCAGGCGAAAACCTATTGAGATATATATGGGAGACAGGAACGGCCTCCGTCTTTCATTGGCTAGCTCCATAAATGGAGGCTAGCCATTGGAAGACGGGCCTGTCCGTCAATGCCGGACCAGATTCGGGGGCGTTCCTGAGAATTTTTGGCTTTTGGCTACGTCACGCGACGTCAGCCAAAAGCCGGGAACGCCCCCGAATCTGGTCCGACATTGCCGGCACCTGCCTTCCTGCTCCTGTTAGCTGATTGGTTGAGCTGCGTGGACGTCACTGCTGGTCCGCGAGGGAGCCCACTCCTCGGGAAACTTCGCCGCCTGCCTGCCTGAGCTAGAGACGGGCCGCCAGGCTGCCCGCGGGGACCCGGAAGTGACCAGCCGGCCGGCCGGAAGTGCCCGCCCCCCGCAGCCCGGGGGAAGAAGGAAGACGGCAAGAAGTATGGCGGCCCACGCGGGGCTCCCGTGGCCTGGAGGGAGCCCCGGGAGAAGCGGAGGACGTTGCCGGTCTCCCATGCCGAAGAGGGAGACCGGAGAAGTGCCTAAGAGATTGCCACCGTCGCAAGGTGCAGGTGAGTCGATTTGTTTTATTTGGGGCTAGGGGAGGCTCCCTCCCGCTACCCGTGGCAGCAGTGGGTGTGGGGGGCACGCAGGAGTGTTGAGGTACGCCCCTGTGGGTGTGGTGAGGCAAGGAGGAGAGTTGAGGTACGCCCCTGTAGCAGTGGGCGGGCCCAGCACTGTCACCCAGGCTCGGCCCCCTTGCTCTGTATTGCTCGCGGCGCGGTCCCTGCTGGAGCTGCTCACAGTCACACATCCCCTGCAGTGGAGCCGGGACTCGGACGGAGGCAGCACCGAGTCCATGGCGGACAAGGACCCCGAACAACCCAAGGCCCGCAGGGCGAACGAAGGCGTGGGCCACTTCGAGGGTAAGAGGGGGCGCGGGAGATCGGAGAGCTGGAGAGGGGGCCTGGCTGGGGAGGTGTGTGACGGGGGGGGAGAGGGCAGGGGAAGGGGTGTGTTGTGGAGACGCGCAGTTGGGGTGGTGTGTAGAGCAGGGTTCAGAGGAGGAAAGAGGGTCTGAAGTGGGGAAGATGTTCTGTGGGATCCCCATGGGAGATCAGGACTGGGAAAGGGGCGGGTGATATTTGCACCAGGGCCAAGGGGGCGAAAACGATCAGTAGTTGGTAGGGTTTGCAGGGGGAATGTGTGGGATACTCTTGGGGACGAGTCCTGACATGGCACGAGTCGGGGGCTACACATGGGTGGACGGCGAGAGAGAGAGAGAGAGAGAGAGAGAGAGAGAGAGAGAGAGAGGTCTCGCACTATAATGGTTACTTTTAACAAATTGTGTGTTTTCAGTGCTTGTGGACGCATAAAGGGGCAGCTGTGTTCAGGTATCACAAAGGTGCCAGGTGCCATGTGATGAGTCTGCAATTTACCATTTATTTACCTGATGGTGGTCTTTCCTTTACGTAATGGACAGGGTTAAAGTTGTATGGGATTTTTTTTATTTTTAGCTCTGGGTATTTGTAATACTTTGTTCTGTCTACATCTAAGTACTTGACCGGATAGGGGTGAGTGTAGAAGGTGTGTGTGGGTGTGTGTGTAGAGGGGTCATGAGGGGGGGGGGGGAATATTTATTTACTGTGTGTGTTTTAATTATTAAAACATCGCAATCTATAGAAATGTAATTAAAAACGTAAATGGGTTCCCAGTGTGAGGTGGAAAATAGATTAAATGGACTGTTTTACCGCTTTTGAAAAAGATTGTGACCCTGCCCTGTGGAACGGAACATACACATGTAAACCTTATAGGGAAACGTCATGAATAGCGGAATAAAGGTGTGGGACGGACTCCCAACAGCAGACTTTTAGCTGAGTAGGACGCAGCTTCCGGTTAATGTCAGTCTGTCATTTATGGTTCGTGGGGTCAACAGGCTAGAGTAGAAAGGTCTACTGCATATACTAGTGAATACAGTCATCTCTATATACAGAAAAAATGAGTTATTTTTAGAGGGGTCGGAGTGGGACACAGTGTGTGGATCGATGCATGATGGATGGATGGATGGATGTATGCATGATGCATGGATGTATGGGTGGATGTATGGGTGGATGCATGGATAGGTTGTTGGTTGGTGGATTGCATAAATTGTTGAGGGATTGGCTGTATATATGCATCTATCCATCCACCCATCCATGCATCTATCCATACACCCATCCATGCATGCATGCATACATCCACCATCTCATCGATGCAAGCATTACAACAAGAGCCTTCAGCTCTCCTTCGTCTCTCCTCGCCCCCCCTTCCCTGAGCCCGCATCTCTCCTTCGCCCCCCCTTCCCCCCTTCCCTGTGCCCTGCCCTGCTATTGTAAATGGCAATGCCATTTATTTATGTTAAAAAAACAAATAAAAAAAAAATGTCAAGAGCAATGCCAATAGCTCTAACTTTAACAAAGGCAAAACCATTGCATTGTAAATGCTTGTTTTCCTTAATTGCGATACACAATTTGCGAATCGCAATTAAGGAAAACCCTTCCCCTTCATTCCTATGGGCCAAAAGGCCCATAGGAATGAATGGGAAGGCATTCACATTTTGCGAATTTAAAATTGGGATTCGCAAAATGTGAATGTAATTTCAAGGGTGAAGGGGGGGGTCCAAAGAACCCCTCCCTGCACCCCTGAAATGTAACTTTATATGCAATTTACACACACACATGCCCCAAGGGCATGTGTGTGTGTGTGTAAATTTAAACTTTCAAAAATACGATTTGTGCATATTTGAAAGTTTTCCGTAAATTAGCATGAAGTTCAACTTCATGCTAATTTACCACACTTCCAAATTGCGAATTCGCAATTAAAAAATGGATCATGCATTGCATTTAAGAAATCTGAAATTGCGATGTCTTAAATGCAATCGCAATTTTAGGAATCGCAACATGGTTGCGATTCCTAAAATTGCGAAATGCATGATGCATTCCAAATTAGTCAATTGCATTCGCAAACGGCCGAAAATTGCGATTCGCAACGTTTGCGAATGCAATTGATTTTGATGCACGTGGGCAATGATTTTTAAAGACCTCAAAAAGAAAAACCAGCAAGGGGAAGGCCCAGAAATACCCAACTAAGAGCAGGTTGAGTTTAGGAACTGACGAGCAGTGGTAATTTTAAAATGTACACACTGCGCAGGTAGTAATGGTGGGACATGTGCATATTTAAACATGCCAGCACTTCTTATTTGCATGAATCGGGTCATTAAGGACAGGAAAGCCAACTGTTACTTTTACGAATGTAAACAGATATCAAGTACACACACTTGCCATGGCAGTGATATTAGCCAACATTGATGTCAATCAGGGGCCTCAGTGCTTAATTTGAGCCGCTGGTTTCCGGTGCTCGGCAACGGCACTTAAATGTCAACACCACACTTATGACAGTCTGACACATGGTGGAGCTGCTCATCTAATTTATAGATGACAGAATAATGGTTGTTTATGAATACAATAAATATTAAAAAAAATACTAATACCCACCTTCTCCACCATTCCTTTAGCTTTGGGGCCCTGGAATAATCTGAAGTGTCACACTCGCAGACGAGAGAGAGGTTAGTAGTTGTTTTGGCACCGATGACAAGGGCGATGGGTCATGCAAGCTGCAGTGGCCTCCTGTTCAGGGCCCTGGCTCTGATTTTACAAATTAAGCAATGGTACTACCCCGTGCTTGCTCTTTTGTACGCCTACCACTACTGTGGTCTCATGGGCCATTGGAGCAGCTACAGGCACAGAAAGGAAACCAAACTGTAAGAGCCTTCTAACTTTCTTTAATGTGCATTAATTGGCATTTCCACAGCAGCAAACAGGACAATGTTGAGGAGCTTCACATCAGGCGTGTGAGGTTATCGGGAGTCAAAGGGACGAGTTATGTCATCTCGCTGTGCCCGTTTAGCAAAATCGACACCCACGCTGCCAGCCGGACTGAAATGAAATGATTCCGTCCTAGCCCTCCCGGCTTTCAGAAGCACCAAACATTCCGTTCGACATGGAAGTCTCCTACGGGGTAATCGGCCCGGAGTCCAGCCAGTATTTCACAATAACCTGCTTGTACAACGGGTGTGTTTATTTTCGCAACACTTGGCCGCGAAAGAACATTCCACCACCCGTCTGGCTATTCTTTTGTCGACATGCTGTTCGACATGTTTTTGCTATACTGCTCGCATTGTTTTACAGTGGCTGGAATGACAAAAATCTGTTGTGCTTGCTCCTGGGCTTTAAAACAGCGCCGCAAGTGCGTTCTCTTGCCAACACAACAAGGACACTTTCTTCCAAAGCCGTCTCAACACAAAGGTACCCTCCTCTCCCCGACAACAGCCCGCTTTCCAAAGCCAAGGTGAGCCCGAGTATTTACAGCAAACAGCGTGCTTGTTGCCATACGGATCAACAACTGCGCAAAGCGTGTATGAAATAAAAACAAAACCTCCCCTCTTATTGTGCATCACGTAGAAGGACTTAGGCCTGAGGTAGGGCGAACCCTACACTCGTGATCAAATTTAGTTTGGTCAAATGCTCGTTCAATTATTTGTGAGTGGATGGATAGAATATGTACATTGACACGCACTGACTGCTTATATGGTGGTCTGTCTGCACATCACACACGGCATCGGCTATTTATGCTCAAGTTAAAGGCCCACCGACTCATTTTAAAATCAACATTTGAACACTGAAGAGTGGGGTGAACCCCGAAGGGATTGACACCCGAGATCTTGGAATGTACACACAGTTCTCAACCCACTAGAGCGCCCTTCAGTTGTGGGTCTGTGGCCGGGCCAGGAACATCATTTGCTGGCAGTGATACGTTTCGGTCAGTGACACCCTCTTTCTTGATATCGGTGTATTTTATGGTTTGAAATATTAACCGAAATAAAGTCTTATTTGATTTGATTTGATTTGATATCGGTGTATAGGTGTTTGTGGTCCAAGGTGGCGGCATCTCGCCCATCAGTATAGTCGGCTGAGGACCAGAGTGAGTCTTTTTTCTCCCCATTCGAAAATGGCGCCTCATAATATGGTAAACATTTTGTGTGCTAATTACTACATGTACAGACATTTACTGTAAAAAACTTTAATTTCGCATTGAAAAATGTGCTCTGGGTAAGGTCGTTTCCAGGGTGCAGAGCCATGGGGGCGGAAGTGTCCAAAACACAGGTTCAAAGCTCAATTGTCTCCTTGCAAGGAGGCACTTCTCTCTCTCTCCCTCTCCCCCCCCCCCCCCCACGGTCTACACCGCCCCCCCCCACTTCTCTGCCCCCCCCCCCCACCACGGTCTACACCGCCCCCCCCCCGCCCCCCTCCAGTGGAGACCGTGCTTCTGGCGAGAGGGTCATCACCTGCTAATGGTGTATTCCTGTGGCGATAGACTCACCTTCAACACGCATGGCAACTTGTCAGTGTGTATCTGGTGTGAGGTGCCTCACTTGTTCTCAGTGTGCAAGTTTCTAGCAAAAGTGAGAGGAGAGGTGGGCGAGTTAAACAATTTAACAGGGAACACCAAGCCAGGGGTCTGGTATGAATCTAAGAGCCGGTGCATAGACCGAGCCCTCAAAATAAGTGCCAGGTAAACTATGCAGCAAGCATCATGTAATAAAAATATGACAAAGTAGCTGCATTTTTTTAATGAACGTTTATATTTGCGTAAGCTAGGGGTCAAAAAAGGGCTTCAATCTAAGCCAGAGCCAGGAATCTGGATCGAGTTTGGCTCACGATTTCAGTGGCTCGCGCACCTCTAAGGGACGGGCATCCTCCTTACGGGCAGTGTGACTTTAAATTCAATGAGAAGTGCCTTCTTGCTCCCAATCTCTGTCCCAATGGTCAGGATTGGGGGGCCTAGCTTGCTGCAGCGTGTATATTTATGTGGTCCGTGCAAAGTGTTTCTGTAGCTGTCAGTGCCTATAGGTTTGCTCCCTCTTTTGCATGTGCTGCGGGTCAGTGTAATTAACACGCCTTGCTGTCAGTGTGTATATACCTATAGTTAGGAAGAGTACCTATTTGCGCTCAGTGTATATTATTCTACCGTCATTGAGAGGCACCTGTTCGAATTTATTTTGTCTCTGGTCAGTGAGGAGCACCTGAGTGTCTCCCAGTTTGTTTGATATCTGAGAGCGAGCTACCTTGCTTCCAGTCAGTGGGTTTCTATGGTCATTGGGAGGTTCTTCTCTTCCGCTTTGATCAACGAGACGCAGCGTACTCTTTCGCAGTGCCTTATGGGACGCCACTGCAGGGTCTGGAGACACGTGTACCACAAACACCGGGTGCGCTGGTCCTGGATTTTCGCGCTCTGCGCTCGTGGCTGCAGCACCTGCAGGCACGCGCTCATCAGCATCAGTAAACTCTGCGCCTGCCCGAGGCCACGCAGTGGCCATCAAGAGGGCGGGCACCTAGTCAAGGAGGGCGGTCCCGCCCCCACTGGTATGTCCGGCACTTCCGCCTCACCGGTTGGAGGAGGCGGCCGGCCGAGAATCTCGTCCGGGCGGCGGGGAGGGGCTTAATAATAATAATAATAATACCGATATTTATAAAGCGCGAACAGCTACCTCACAAGGAGGTGTCCCGGCGCTGAGTGATCATTTTTCCAGGTAGGAATGGGCGGAGAAAGGGGAGAGAGTGTTTAGTTATTCTGGGAAAAGAGCCAGGTCTTTAGCTGCCTCTTAAAACTGGCTTCCGTTGGAGCCAGTTGGATGTTGACCGGTAGGGCGTTCCAGAGTGTCGCCGTGCAGGCAGAGAAAGATCTGCCTCCGAGTCTGGCTCTCTTGGCGCGGGGGATGGAGAGCAGGTTTCGTGAATTAGAGCGCAAGCATCTCTCCTGATAGTATCTGGGGAGTCTAAGCTTTAAATAGGAGGGGCAGGTCCCCTTTTGGGCTCTAAACGCCAGAGTTAGAGCTTTAAACTTGATTCTGCAGGCTACAGGGAGCCAATGCAGATCGCGCAAGTACGGAGAGACATGCTGTTTAAAAGGGATGTTTTTTAGCAGTCTCGCAGCCGCGTTCTGCACGATCTGCAGTCGTTGCACCAGATATTTGGGTAGGCCGAGGTAGAGGCCGTTTGCGTAGTCCAGTCTGGAAGTGACTGTAGCATGGACCACCGACTTGCGACAGTCTTCAGGCAGGAGGGACAGAAATTTGCGAAGGTTTCTTAGTTTATGGAGACAGCACGCAGAGACCTGCTGTATATGTGAAGAAAAGGAGAGACTCTCATCCCATCTTACTCCCAGATTTTTCGCATTGGTGCTGGGTAGAGGAGGGATACCCATTTCGGAGGGCCACCACAGGCTTGGGGGGGGCCGAGTATGTTTGCCGAATCTCGTCCGGGCGGCGGGGAGGGGCTTCAGGGGTACTTATGCTGCGGTGCCCTTCTCCTAAGCCTCTTTGCCGCCCGGACGCCGTCGCGATCTTGCTGGACACTCTTTTCGTTTCTCTCGTCGTTTTGAGGTGAGCGTGGCCTCGGGCCTACCCCATCCCCCCCCCTTTCTGCGTTGCCGCCTGCTCCCTCTAGGTGAGGTGTGAGCCTGGCGAGGCGGCCCGCTAGAGCGGGCTGCTGTGGGGGGGGGGGGACGTCCGCGGCTGTTACGGTCTTTGTCTGCATGGGCAGTGCGGGTCCGGCCTGTACTTGTCGGGCCCCGCTGTGATTCCTAGGTCGGCTAGCCCCGGTTTTCCCGGTTTCGGGCCTTTGTAAATTTGTGCGGCCTAGGGGGAGGGGTGAGGGTGCAGTCGCCGCAAGATGGGGCCTGTATTCTCCGGGGGCACATTACCTCCGTTCTTCCTTCCCCGCCCCTCCTTACTCCGGTCTGGGTGGCCATTTTATGTTTTTGGTCGGCGTGCGGTTTGTTCAGGGGGGGGCTGCACGCTGTGGTTAAGGTAAAATGTTCGGATTGTGCGCGTGTGTTTTCCCCCATTGCCTGCCAGTCGCTCATGGTATGTTTGCCGCACAATGTTTTATTTAAACGTTATATTCAAAGTCCGCAGATTGATTCATGTTCGTAACTTAGATTCATTGTACGATTTGTGCATCTGTTGTTCGATGTTTAAGCAAATGCCGTATCCATGTAGTACTGTAGTTCTTATCCTATGATTTATGCCTTGTGTTACGTTTCCTGAAGGCGCGGCGTATGTTCTCGAAGGGAGGCGGGGAACCAGCTAACAGTCTGCAGGCTCATTCATGTTGTATCGTAGTTTCATCGATGATTTGTGCTTATCTGATCCATGTTTTAGCAATGCCGTATCCATGCTGGTACTGTTGTCTCATCGCTATGCTGGTTGCCTTGTGTTACACTTCTGATGGCGCGGCGAATGTTTTCGAAGGGATGCGGGGAACCATTTAACAGTTATTCAATGTATGTAGCGGTGTGGGGGGGGAGGAGCGCTGAGCTTGGCGGTGTCCGGTCCTTGTGGGCGCGGGATCCGGCGAGCAATTTTGGCGGTACCCCCTCGCGGCCACACGCTTGCTGTCATTTTAATTTATGCGGTTTTCGCCAGTGTTTTCAGTGTATTGGTGGGATGGCCCCTCCGAAGTGTGCTACGCTGGCTATGTTCGTGTGCATCATTTGGCCGAATGTTTCTTTTTACCGATATGCCCTCGTGCTCTCTAGGCCTCATTCTTCCGATATGGTCAGGGTGTTGCGCGTGGTGGGGGGACCCGGTGGGCGCGCAGCGAGTCCGCTATGTTGAAAGCCCCCTTCCCGAGGTCGCGGAGTGATCGCGCTGGCGGGAGTTTGCCTTCTTGGAGGGGGAGGAAGGTGGGGCCTGCGTTGCTAGGGTCCCGGGCCTGCTAGGGTGTTGTGGCCTGGCGCCGGCCTTTCACCCATGCAAAATGTACTAATATTGTGGTCTTCTTTCCAGGAAGCGTCTGTCGAGGCTGATTCATGGGCTTTTCTTTCTGTGTGGGCGCGCGCACCGGCTATTGCGGCCTCGGCGGCGCCCGGTTATTTACATGCCTTTTCCTTTTTCTTACAGATTCCGGCCGTTGCGTGCAGTCGCATCCGCACTCAGGCCTTCCGGGGTTGCCAGGCATCGGTGCATCTAGCCCGCGCCCCCCCCCCCCCCCCCCCGCTCCCATATTGCGCCCACGCCTACGCGGAGACAGTGTAGGTATGTTTTCATGCGCGTGCGTTTTGGTGTTCCCGTGTAGGAATTCTCACGCTTCCTGCCTTCTTGGGCCCGCTTCCCCCGGGGTGTTCACCGGCGGTTTAGAAGCATGGGCGCTCATTGTGTCCCGGTAAGGGCATTTTATGTTTGAATTCAGGTGTCTCACAGCCCACTCTGTTGTTTCAGGAATTTTACTCGTTTTGGGGAACTGCATCGGTGCGTTACTTTCGAGCAAAGTCACGAGGATATTCGCAGAGGTATGTTAGTGCAACGAGTGGGCCTTCCCTAGGAGGAGTTTGTTGGAGGGACAAGTCTTTTCCTGGTCTAGTGTCTTAGGGTGCTTTGGGGTGAGAGCTTACAGGGGGTGGAAGGTGTCTGCTGGCTTGACGAAAGTCGTGTGAATACGTTGCTCACGGTCATCTCTTTTGCAGGATACTTTCGAAGGCGGCATGGAGAGTCAGGGGTCCCCCGCTCTTTTCTCACAGACATCCCAGGTTGAGGATTCTGGGCTAGGACCGTCGCAGGACCCTCAGATGAAAGCCCTTTTGGATGCGATAAAGGCCAATGGGGTGGCGTGGGCGAGTGGACTTTTACTAGCCAACCCCCCAAAAGCACCAGGGCCGGCCCCGGCCCCACAAATAACTGAAATAGAGGTGGCAGAGGACACAGCCACAGTGAGGTCTAAACGCACGAGGAAGCCAACAGTCAAGGACTTCCCACCGGAGCCCCCCGCAAAGTCCAGGGCGGCTGACCCGGTCAGAAATGTGATAGTGCACGCCCCCGCATCCCCCCCAGCGGTGGTCCGGGTGTGCCCCCCCTCTCCTCCTCGTTTGGCGGCCTCTAGTGCGGAATTCGCTACCCGGGCGGACCTGGGTAAGATTACTGACTCGCTGGCGTCTTTTATGTCTGAAATTAGAGCCAGTTTGTGCCCTGCCCAGTCACGGTCATCTGTTTCTATGCAATCTGTGATTTTGCCACCTTTAGCAGTGGCCCCTTTGTCTTCTGCCGGGGAGGCAGATGTTGTTCAAGTGTGGGGCGGTACTCCTTCCCAAGGGGTGGTTAATGCGGGTCCCGTCAGTTTTCCTATTGTCCCGACGGTCAGCTCTCCCAACAGTCTGGTGCCGGGAGCTCTTCTTCCACAGGTTTTGCCGCCGGTGCAGAGTGTGCCCCAGGAAGCCCTCTTGCCTGCGGTGGTCGCAGTCCAGCCATTGGTGGGGGCATCTGCCGCTCCTCCACCCTTGCCAACTATTAGTGCTGTGGCTCCACCGACAGCTGTGGTGTCCATCCCTGCGCCCACAGCCCTCATGACCATGGCTCCCCTTCTGTCAGGCAAATGCTCCCTGGCCTGGCAGGTTCCTCAGGCGGCTAAGGAAGGCATTTGGAGGAGGGAGTTCATAGACATTTTCTCGCTCCTCATGCTGGGGGCGGATGGGGTAGATGTGAGAAGGATGGGGTCTAAAGATGAGGAAAAGAAAGCTCGCTTCCAATCCTGGCCTGAGAAGACAATAAAAAACTGGCGTCAGGCCTTCGCCATCTTGGCGGCTGTCATAACTGAGCGTTTCCCTGATCAAGCACAGGGTCTTTTCCAATACAATAGCGTCATAATTAATGAAGCGGAAGCAACATCAGGGATGGGGTGGTACTTGTATGACTGCGAGTTCCGTAAAAAGATGTCGGTCTGCCCCGAACTGGAATGGGACCAGGTTGAGGTCAGATTGTGGATTGCTCATATGGGCAAAAGTAAAGTAGAAAGTGGTAACAGTGTTGTCCAGGCCAGGAAGATGGATAATGAGAAGCAGTTCTCGCAGAAGAAGAGTAATTTTCGCCAGTCCGTTCGTGGGGGCCGTGGGGGGGCGGTTATAACAAACAATTCGCCAAGAAGTATGCCCCTTCCTCCTGCAGGATGTTCAATGCGGGGAACTGCACCTGGGGGAAAGCCTGTAAGTTCTCCCATGCGTGCAGCAGGTGCGGTGGTTCCCACCCCGAGTCTTCATGTGAGAAGAGATCCCCCGCCCCCAACGCTGCCAGCAAAGACAAGTAGTATCTCCAGGGACTTCCCCCCCCCTTCCCCCGGTTCTGAGGTGCCCCAGCAGCCCGACTTTCTCATCCACCCCCATTGCCCACCTGTGTTGCCCGTCAGGGACCCTCCCCATCTTAGGTCCAAAGGCCCATCCCCAATCATTTTGCCTAGGTTGCTTGCCCTCCTTCATAAATACCCCAATGTGAAAGATAGGGATATCCTGTCTCATGGTTTCCTCGAGGGCTTCCAGATCCCCGATCAGGGTCCTAGAGTCAGCAGAGATGCTGAAAACCAAAATTGGTGAGGGAGCTCCCGGAGGTTGTCGACAAAAAGATCACCAAGGAGGTAGTTTTGGGGAGGGTGGCTGGGCCTTTCCTGTCCCCCCCCTCCAGGACTTTGTCGTGTCCCCTTTGGGTGTGGTCCCTAAAAAAGAACCTGGGGCTTTCAGGTTGATACACAACTTGTCCTTCCCAGAGGGGAACTCTGTCAATTCTTGGTTGCCTGAAGAGGCTTGTTCGGTCTCCTACTGTTCTCTTGACATGGCCATAGATTTGGTGAGGAGGGCAGGAGAAGGAGCCTGGCTGGCCAAGGCAGATATAGAGGCGGCTTTCCGCTTGTTACCGGTCCATCCTGACAGTCAGCATCTCCTGGGCTTCAAATGGAAAGGGGGGTATTACTTCGACAAGTGTATGCCCATGGGTTGCGCTGTCTCGTGTGCCTTCTTTGAAGCATTCAGCACCTTTCTGCAGTGGGCCCTCACAGAGGAATACAATGTGGCTGCGGTGTCTCACTACCTGGATGATTTCCTTTTCATTGGGAGGGAGGGCACGCAGGAGTGCCAAGAGGGCCTGGACTGTTTTGTGGAGCTGGCTGGTCGCTTGGGGGTGCCCTTGGCGCCAGGTAAGACCGAAGGCCCTGCTCAGGTGCTGACTTTCCTGGGGATTGAGCTTGACACTGTACAGGGAGTGTCCCGTCTTCCAGCAGAAAAGGTGGTGGCCTTGAGGGGTGACATTCAAGCTTTGCTGGGCAGAGACAAAGCGCCTCTGGGGGTCATTCAGAGCCTACTAGGTAAGCTAAACTTTGCTGCAAGAGTGATTCCTGTTGGGCGCGTCTTTGCAAGGCGCCTGGCCAAAGCCACTGCTAAGATTAACAAACAATACCATTTTGTCAGGTTGACCTCCGGTCTCAAGAAGGATTTGAGGATGTGGGATGTTTTCTTGGCAGAATTTAATGGGACCGTGAAGTGGAGGTCCCCGTGGGTGGAGAGTCCAGAGTTAAACATGTACACGGACGCCTCGGGCCGCGAGGACTTTGGGGCCATTTTGGGAGAGCAGTGGTGCGCG
Source organism: Lissotriton vulgaris (assembly GCF_964263255.1). Lineage (NCBI taxonomy): Eukaryota > Metazoa > Chordata > Amphibia > Caudata > Salamandridae > Lissotriton > Lissotriton vulgaris. Next base: position 857,648,798 of record NC_141693.1, on the reverse strand, counting down.
CAGGGTTGGCCCAATTCATGGCGCAAGCGGGGCATTACTTCCAACATTGCTGTCCTGGAACTCTTCCCTATTGTCATTTCCTTACACCTGTGGCCTGAGGTCCTGTCCCACAGAAAAGTCTTGTTCTGGTCAGGTAACATGGCAGTGGTGCAGGCGATCAATGGGTTGTCTGCCAGCTGCCCCTTGGTGCTGTCTCTACTCCGGGAACTGGCTAGCAGGTGCCTGTTTTGCAATGTCGAATTTAGAGCCAGACACATTGTGGGTGTCACCAATGTCGCAGCTGACGCTCTCTCTCGTTTTCAGCTGGATCGTTTCCGGGCAGCTTGCCCCCAGGCGAGAGAGGAGATGACCCCCTTTGCGCCAAGGCTTTGGCACATCTTGGAGTGGAGCAGCACATGAGGGAACTAGGCGAAAAATCCTTAGCGTTGAGTACACGTAAGCGCTACTCAAGCCACCGTGCTACATTCACTAAAGTTATCACTGACCTGGGTTTGCAAACGTTGCCATTAGAGAAGAAAGTTCATGCCTTTATAGTATGGGCTAAGAAGCAGTTGAAATCGCATTCTTGGGTTTGCGGCCACCTAGCGGCCATTGGTCACGAGGCTCGATTGGGTGGGGGGCAAGATCCCACTTCTTCTTTTGCGATTAGGGCGGCCTTGAAGGGTTGGGCGCGGGAGGATCCTAGGGCCCCAGATGGCAGGTCTCCCATTGATTTCCCTTCTCTCCAGGCCATGTTGCAAGCAGTTGTGCACTCCGGGTACGAGGAGGCCCTCTTCGCTGCTGCTTTTGTCCTAGCTTTCTTTGGTGCGTTCAGGAGTAGTGAGCTGGTGGCTCGCTCTAAGTCAGATACCTCTATGGATGCCCTGGGTGTGGCGGATATTAATTTCGAGGGTGGGTTGTCTATTAAGCTGAGAAGATCCAAAACTGACCAGTCTGGTAAGGGGTCTCTTATTAGTCTCTCCCCCCTTGGGGATTCCCGTTACTGCCCCGTGGCAGTGCTGCAAGCCTTCCTAGCATTGCGCCCGTCGGGGCCTGGTTACCTCCTAGTGCATGCCGATTTCAGCCCTTTAACAAAATATCAAATGGACAAGATCATGTTGGCTTGCCTTGATAGGGCTGGCTTGTTGGTTTTAGGGAAGAAGTTCTCTAGTCACTCCTTCCGCATAGGTGCGGCCACTTCGGCCTTCCGCGCTGGGATGTCCCCTGGGCAGGTGCAGTCGGTTGGGCGTTGGGAATCTGCTTGTTATAGGTGTTATGTTAGGCCTTGATCCCCTTTTTCAGTTTTGTGTTCATTTTGTTTGCTGTGCTTCGTATATTTGTATAAACATGTGAATTTGAATAAACACCCTTGAACATATTGCGTCTTTCTTTGACAGGTGCTCGCGTGTGGGTCTTGGGGCACTCTATGGTCAGCAGATTGGCACGATGGGCTGCCATCAGACAGTGGACTGGTACCTTCTCAGAGATAGAGTGCGTGTGGTTGGGATTCCCGGGAATGCGCTGGCATAGCCTACTCTTTCGACTGCGGGAGATCCTTGCCCGGGGGGGGGCCTCTTCCCCAGCATTTAATAATCCACTTGGGTGGCAATGACATTACCTCTGTAGGGAAGTCCGCTCTGCTTCTCAAGATGAAAACAGACCTGGGTATCATTGGCAGCATGTTGCGCGAATGCGAGGTCTGGTGGTCTGAATTAGTGCCCAGGAGACACTGGCGGGGTGCTAAGTCCAGCGAGGCAATCGAGAGAACTAGAAGGCGCATAAATGCAGCCATGAAAAAGTTTACGCAGCGCAGAGGGCTGGGTTTCATTAAACATGACTTGATTCAGGAAAAGGTCAAGGGGTACTTTGAGGAGGATGGTGTTCACCTCACGCCTGTTGGCTTAGACCTCTTTCTGCTGGACTTAAAAGAGGCACTCATGAGCAGAGGATGCAGGTAGAATAGGTGACAATGGTGGGGGGCCTGTGCGGCAGCGGTGACCACCGCACAGGCTGTGGCGGAGTTACGGGGCGATCCGGAAGAAGAGAGGTGCAAATGATGTACTTCAGCGGGCACATAGGGGTGCCAGAGCCTAACCTGTAACCTCATGGGAGGTGCAGGAATCCGTGTCGGCGCCCCAGTAGTCCTTCGGGCGGTTGTGGGCCTGTGCAGCCGGGGGTTTGCCTAGTCACGCCCAGCAAATGGGTGTGTCAGTATTTAATTCTATTATACAGCAGTTGGGTGGTTCGCCACTGTGCTGTTTGGCTCAAACAGGCGGACAGGTGGCGAGAATGCGGCCTGTCCTGGATCGCCCGTAAGCTAACCCACCATCTTTACATATGTTGTATGTAAATAAATCCTGCAGCAATTTTTTACCCAAACTTATAATTGTCTGTGTTTCCTTTGCGGGTTTGGGTATGTGGGGCGGGGGAATGTTATGTCGCCCTGAGTTGACTATGCGCCTGCCCGAGGCCACGCAGTGGCCATCAAGAGGGCGGGCACCTAGTCAAGGAGGGCGGTCCCGCCCCCACTGGTATGTCCGGCACTTCCGCCTCACCGGTTGGAGGAGGCGGCCGGCCGAGAATCTCGTCCGGGCGGCGGGGAGGGGCTTCAGGGGTACTTATGCTGCGGTGCCCTTCTCCTAAGCCTCTTTGCCGCCCGGACGCCGTCGCGATCTTGCTGGACACTCTTTTCCCTCCCTTCCTCTTACCCAGAGTGTCAATAGTGGGGGTGTTGTAATGTGTTTGTTTTTCGTTGCAGGCGGAGTTACGGGGCGATCCGGAAGAAGAGAGGTGCAAATGATGTACTTCAGCGGGCACATAGGGGTGCCAGAGCCTAACCTGTAACCTCATGGGAGGTGCAGGAATCCGTGTCGGCGCCCCAGTAGTCCTTCGGGCGGTTGTGGGCCTGTGCAGCCGGGGGTTTGCCTAGTCACGCCCAGCAAATGGGTGTGTCAGTATTTAATTCTATTATACAGCAGTTGGGTGGTTCGCCACTGTGCTGTTTGGCTCAAACAGGCGGACAGGTGGCGAGAATGCGGCCTGTCCTGGATCGCCCGTAAGCTAACCCACCATCTTTACATATGTTGTATGTAAATAAATCCTGCAGCAATTTTTTACCCAAACTTATAATTGTCTGTGTTTCCTTTGCGGGTTTGGGTATGTGGGGCGGGGGAATGTTATGTCGCCCTGAGTTGACTATGCGCGCGACCATGAAAACAAATGGTGGTCCGCTGCTACAACAGACACCGTCGAAGTGCTGAGTATCTCAGTGATACAAGTCCAAGCGAGGGCCCCATCCGAGGGCGGGGCCCCTGCCCCAGGCAGCACAGGACGTCCCAGTCAATCACCTGTGCACAGGCCTGGGGACACCCTTCCTGAAACCGAACTATTAACCGGGCACGGACCCGCCCTCTGTCAGCTGAAAACAAAATTAGTTTTGCTGAACCTCCCAAACAATGGGCGCAAACACCTTATGTAAGGTAGCAGCAAAACAACTCTACATTTATTCTAATTTCAACTTTGGACTGCTGCAGGGCCTACTTAAGAGCCACTTCTAGCAAACAAGATAATATTTGTATCTTAGATTGGCCTAGTACTTCTACACCACCCAAAACAGCAGTACTCAGATCACACAGTACTGCTACTCAGTCCCTGGGATCTTTATTAAAAATTAGGTATTAATAATTATCACCTGGCACACAGCACATATTACCAGTCTCGCAGAATGACCGATGGTAACCTCACAAGCGCCAAGACATTGTATGGTAACAGAGCACTTTTTCAAATCTCCTACATTAATATGCAGTTTCTATGCAGTCTTATGGTGCAGTTCACCATGCACTATAAAAATTTTTGTAAATTGATACTTGTATAGCGCACTACTCACCAGCAAGGGTCTCAAGGCGCTTGTACGAATACCGCTGTGGAACCCATCCTGGCTTTCCCTGTGAGGTATGCACTCCTGGGCACCCCCAAGGTGGAGACCAGGCATCCTTAGCGTTGTGGGGGCCGTTGGAGATTAAGCAAGCTATTGCCCAGAGTTGCAGAGTGGGACCCATGATTAGAATAGGCACAGAGGCGAGAATTATCAGGTCCGTGGAATTTTGAGCCCAAGACCCGCCGAGGCGGGGAATTGAACCCTGGTCCTGGGCTAGACCTCTGCATCATAGTCTGCTGCTCTAACCAGTGAGCCACACTTCTCCACTATCGCCTATACTATGTGGTACTCCCTCCAGCATCCATAGTAACAGTTGTGTGTCGGGAGGCCGCAGTAAGAACCGTCATTGTTTCTCCACAGCATTGAACATAATTAGTGCTACATGGACATGGTGGGGGCGGGAGCAGAGAACGCCATCAATTAAGTGAGTAGCTTGGGGAACAGCACGGATGAGCGGTCCCGCAAGGCTGATGAGCGCATCTTAACATTGTACACAACAATTTTTTAGAAATACACAGAGGCCTAGTGCTTCATCAAAGTTCTTAATCATATTAGTGCACGTTGTACGAAATTTCCTCTCAAAAGGTGGCCACAAATTGCACACCAACTTTTTGTGAACGGAAAGGAATTTTACAAATCGACCTATGCAATGCTAGATCAGTTCACAATATTCTGAATCGTAGTGAGTGAAATCCAATCTACGGCATCAATATTAATGAAGGTTCTCCACGTTTGGATGCCATCACAGGGAAGGTGGCTTGTTGCGGGCGGCAGACCATCTGTCTGATGGCATTTAAAAAAATATATATATATATATATAAACGCTGCCCGTTTTCCTTAAAGGTATCAGGGTGGTATTTAAAAAGAAATGGTTTTGATTGAGAGTTGGTAGTTGTCCTATGGACCACTGCATGCATTTCAATATATTTGTTTCCTTGAACATTCACAAAGTGGACCGACCCCTGCCCATTTGCGAATGGGTTACCACCTCCTTTGAAGTGTTCATAAAATGTCAATGTTTTGCAACTAAAACATAGATACATATTATAACAAAATTACTATTTGGAAGGGACGCCCTAAACGCGCCCTTTCGGAATATTATTTGTTATACGTTTCAAACAATTTTCCTATTCAGTAACAAGTTAAAGAATAACTAAATGGTTTTAGTATATAACTAATAGACTTTTCTTCGCCCAAAACCCTCGGATTTTGCAAATTGTAGGTGTTGCAACCACAAAATAATTTTTCATCGTGCCCTTAGTTTTTTTGACTGCTATTGGAACTCATTCATGTTCAGTTTATGTAAATCGTGAAGACCATGCAAATTCCACAATAAGGTGACCTCTTCATCAGGTTCACAATGCTCACGTGCTATTGACCCCAAAATAGCTCACAGTGAGCCATGCATGAATCAAGGATAAGCTATTGCAGGGATCTCAGCTCATTTTGTACAACATCCTAGTGTAACACACCTACGAAACTGAGGCTCCATTACACAGATGACCTAATCCATGACAAACTCCTGCAGCAGTCCCACTCAGCACAGCAGGAAGTAAAAAGCAAAGCAGGATTGGGTTATTGTAGGGCAGCGTTTCCTGAATATATGGCTTAAACATTGCACAATGATGCTCAACGGCTGCAGCTACTTGGTGCAGCGGCAGGCTTGAGGCTTCCCCGTGCAGGCAGGGTGAAGCACGCAAGCTGTATTGTGGTTGCCACGCCGTCACAAGATGTGCTCCTGTATTTGCCCAGGGAGCGGTTGCTGAACTGAGCCAAAGTCAACTCCACTGCGAGACGTCGTGGGCGAGAAGGACGGTGTAAACACACATTGTTGCATTCTTGTAGCTTCGGGCTCAACTTCCTCATCCCTTGCCTCATGCCACGTCCAATTGCTTCAAGCCTTCAAGCGATGCAGACATTACCCAGAAACCACCGCAGATGAGGAAGACCAGGTGACATCTGTTGGATATTGTAAGAACAAGCATCATACTGAAGACCAACACTTCGAGCACCTGGTTGCAGCTGACATAAATCCATGTGTAGAGCAAAGAGAAATTCCACTCTCAAGAGAGCCCAGCTGCCTCGTGAAGGCAGTAGCCTTGTGACGCCAAGCACTGCCAGTGTGATGCAAAACGACGTCCTGTTACCCAGAACCAAATTATGTGCCCTTAAAATAGCCATAATCTGCCATGCTGAAACCGTGTGAAAGTGTGCCCATGCTTTCCTCAAACCCTGTGAAAGTGTGCCCATGGTTTCCTCAAACTATGTGTATGTGTGCCCATGCTTCCATCAAACCCTGTGGTGAAAGTGTGCCCATGGTTTCCCCAAACCATGTGAAAGTGTGCCCATGGTTTCCTCAAACTATGTGTATGTGTGCCCATGCTTTCCTCAAACCCTGTGAAAGAAAGTGTGCCCATGCTTTCCTCAAACCCTGTGAAAGTGTGCCCATGGTTTCCTCAAACTATGTGTATGTGTGCCCATGCTTCCATCAAACCCTGTGGTGAAAGTGTGCCCATGGTTTCCCCAAACCATGTGAAAGTGTGCCCATGGTTTCCTCAAACTATGTGTATGTGTGCCCATGCTTTCCTCAAACCCTGTGAAAGTGTGCCTATGGTTTCCCCAAACCCTGTGTAAGAGTTCCCATGGTTTCCTCAAACCCTGTGAAAGTGTGCCTATGGTTTCCCCAAACCCTGTGTAAGAGTTCCCATGGTTTCCTCAAACCCTGTGAAAGTGTGCCTATGGTTTCCCCAAACCCTGTGTAAGAGTTCCCATGGTTTCCTCAAACCCTGTGAAAGTGTGCCTATGGTTTCCTCATACCCTGTGTACGTGTGCCCAAGGTTGCCTCAAACCCTGTGAAAGTGCGCCTGTGGTTTCCTCAAACCCTTTGCTAGTGCCTGCACCTGAGAAAAGATCTACTTCTGCTCTGAACCAGGTGTTCAGGTGTATAAATGCGGTCATCGGAACCACGGCAATGTACAACTAGATTAGCACCTTTGGGCCTTTATGCGCAAGCCTGTGAGGTCTGCACTCCATCGACACGCTTATACATGCATGTTGGTGCATGTACCCATTCACAGGTCCTTTTAGCGAGTAGAAGCCTGGCAACATTTCCTACTGCACGGCCATACACAGATGCTACGGTAATAGTTTCTATTTGTGGAGGGAAACACATTTACAGGAGAGGCAAAAAAAAAGCCTTCGAAAAAAAAATGAACACATTTCTAGGACTGAATCGGGAGACCTAACAATGGCGCAGTTGGAAAGGCCGAATTAATTTGCACTGAGTCGACAAAAGCTCCTGACGTATTTCAGAGTTAAAGGTCCCAATTACAACTAAGAGCGCTGACACCAACATGAGGCATGCACGTCAGGTTTCACCTCTGCCCTATCTGGAAGGCAGGAACCGCGGGCTCTGTGCCAAAGAACAAATCACAGCTATTTGTGGTAAAAAAAATCTAAGGCTCCGAACCACGCCTTCCTATTTTGCTTGTAAACAACCCTTAATTGTCATTTATCCTGCCTTCAAAGAAAATACAAAATTACAGGTTTTACGTACCAATTACAAAATACGCCATGGCAAAACTGTCTACACAAACGAGCAGCACTGCATGCTTGTTGTACTGTGCTATGTCCTTACCAAAAAACACCACCATTTGCAAATTATTCCTACCAGAAAAGCAGCTGGTCCCCACATTCCATGCCAAAAAAAATGTAAAGCCCATCATTATTCTTGGCATGCGCATTTCACCACACGGCTATTTCCGAATAAGAGGGGTGGTCTGATGTGACCTATGCCCTTTGCTCTAAGGATTCTAGCAACACTCTGAGTTAAGCCCATCTCGTTAGACCTTCCATCTCACCCATCAATCACCCAAAATGTTCAACCACAACTCAATGAATGGGACACATTGACTGACGAGAGGAAGAGAACCAATCACACATCACCAGCTGACTAGACCTCCAGTCTTCAAGAGTTACACAGGGGCGCATAACACAAGCACGTCAGTAGCGGATGGTGGTCTGGCAGAGGGGTCAGGCTCAGCAGGGAAACACAGGGCCTTGTCCCCGGTGGAGAAAAGCCAGCAAGAAATGAAATCCTGGTGCAAGACTCACCAGTGGTGTCACGGGCAACTAGAGTGTTACGGGTAGGAGGGAGCAAAAGTATAATTCCACTGGGGTGACAGCAATATGTATAATCCTTTAATGAAATATGTTTACGAGTATGCAAGTGGTGACAATTCAGTGCCAAAATTACAGTAATTCTATAGAAAAATACGGCGAGAACTCCTAAGGCCATTTGAGTCTTGTTAAAAATAAAATCGTCAGAAAGTGAATTTGAGAGTTCTCTCTGATCGCCGTTCCCCCGGTATTTATTTTGCTGACTTGCCGCCATGTTTTTGTTTTATATCCCGAGACTTTGAGAACAATGGCAGTCATTAGGGCCGCGCACGCGTGACCAATTTTCCCTAACTTCCATTCTTGGCAAAGGAGCGTAGCTCTGCATGGCATTCTCCGATGTGACCGATTACATAAGTTGTTACATGAGCGACTTGTTGGGAACACGGAGTAAGAAGGCGGTACGCACAAGTGGAACAGAACAGAGGGAGGGGTGCGGGCGTCAGACAAGCCCCGGTTGGCAGAATTCCAGGGTCGCCCCTCCCTTTGTGCTGTTCCACTTGTCCTTACCCTGTTCATAAGCACCCACGTGACTGTAACCCTCTCACCAAGGCTTTCTGGCAGACAGCTGACAGTATGTCATCAGGCCCCGGCTCCAGGGGCACAGTACATGAGTCACCAGACTCATGGCTCAGTAACTTGACGCCCACCACTGACATCTGGGGTGATCTGATGCTCTCGAGATCAGAGTCCTTGCAGGCCAGAGTCATGCCTTCCACCATTGGAAGTCCGTAAATTAAGTTATCATTAAACTGGGTAATAGTAACATCAGGTATTTACATAGATCAATAAGAAGCGCTAAGCAGGAAAAAAAAAGTTATTACGGGCGGTTGATTTTTCACCTCCACAAAGTCTTGTGAATTTTGTGAAATTTGGCTAACATTGTCGCAAGAGTCTGGTTCATGCAGCAAATTTCTTGTGGGAGCCATTTTCTCTTCAAACCAGGCTCCTTCTGGAGTTCAGATGAAGAAGTAATCTGCATTTTCTTAAACAGCTCAATAGATCTATCCTAATTGACATCACATCAAATCTACAAGAACAGTATACATTTTTTTCTTTACTGGGGGTAAATTCTCTAGTTGTATAAAAAAAAAATTGCCTGTGCATTTTTCTTTGCAGGCTAAGAACTAATTACAAAAAATAACCGTTCATCTCATTTATTAAGTTCGCTAATAACAAGCGGCGCACAAATCTAGTTCCGCGCAGTTTCAAAACTGAAGATGAAGAAAGCAATAAAAGAATGTGGGGAAAGTATAAAGGTGGAGATGGGGTTGTGGAGAGAAGAACACCATTCTTCATATCACTGCTTTAAGCCCATGTAGAGTAGAGCTCCCACCTCTGGAGGCCACTACGTCCAGTACCATTGAGTCCAGTTCGCAAGGTCACACCAAGAGTTCTCAAGGAATAACAGAGTTTCAGTCTAGAGTATTGTGTCCATTTCCGGGGAGTTGGGGCACATCTACAGTACTGCAATAGGTTCCCAAGTGGAGTGTTGAGTCCATTTCTGAAGGCCCTACCTGGGTTACTGTACATTGGTTCTGCCGGCCACCTCTCTAGAAAGATCTAGGCAGATTGAGGGAAATCCAGAGGCGGGTAGCCAAAATGGCCGATGACTTAGCTCATCAGTGCAGGAGGAAAGGATCACAAGCCATTGAACTTCCAACTTCCAACTGCAAAGTGAAGAAACTGTAAAAGGTAGTGCTTTTTTTTTTTTAAACACAGGTGTTCATGAAGCAGAAACTAAGACATCAGGATAAATAATACCAGCATATGCAGGGTATCCATCCTATCCTTTCTTCGGGTTGGTACAGAGCGGAAGACACCAGGGACATAGTCATCAGTGGTGCATTGGCACCAGGAAGAAGGGAGCCAAGGGGTCCACTGCACCCTGATTAATATTTAGTTTTTCTACCCAACTAGGCGGTTGAGCGGTGGCATTTTCCTTGCTAGCACTATGACCCACTGCTGCACCACTGGAGGACAACTCCAAGTACACTACATCGCTATACAGTAATGCTGTCAGAATGCACCACCTCTGCCTAGATTCGCTCTGATTGCATCGAAGCCTTCAACAATATAGAGTACACAACTGCCTTCTGGATAGGGGTTTGCAACCCACACATTACACACGTCTACCTAAGACAAGTAGATTCCAAGATATTGGTCCTGGCATCTGACAAGGACCTTCTACTCCGGCTGGAACGTTCCAGCCAAGTCCAAAAGCTTGAAGAAACAAAAAAACTATTGACTTTGTGCAGTAGAAAGTGCGATATCGGATTCCATTGATTTAAAGATTTTTTAGGGGAACATGCAGAAGCGAGTCCCCCAGACTATGAATCTTGTGACTTCTCTTTAAAGTACCCTTGGGCATCTGTAAAGTTAATTCTAAGGATTTTCAGCACTGTGGACAGCTCCGGCGGCATGTTGGCTTCTGAATAATGGGGCAGCATTGGCCCCAAGTTTCCTACAACTGTACCAGGAGACAGCCCCACGAAGACATCTGAAGCACCGACTTGTCCCCCTGCCTTGACATTAGATTATGGGAAATCCGAAACTTTAAGGGCTTGAAACTTGAGCATACCACTGTTCTCAAAGTTTATTTTGTGTCTTTATTACAGTGATATTTATTTTCAAGTAGTAATCCTGGCTCCACATGTATGTACATAATTGTGTCACCCTATATCCGACTCCACTGTCAGATGACTTGCCATAGACCAAGTCTTGGGTGGTCAACCAACACCAAGGAGAAATGAAGATGGTTTGAGGCTCATTGGGCCATCCCAGAGAAAGGAACCAACAGCAGTAGGCAACACAAGAGTCTCACCTTTGGTAATGACAGGAAATCCTGAGAGAGATCAGAAAATCCTCACAACAGATCTCCAGTCCTTCCTGGTCATAAGGAAAAGACCACGATGTCTTAGCTGGCTGTAAGTGAAAAGAGCAATTCTACCAAAGAGGCAAAATTGGAAGTGGCCGTGCTGTCCTACAAGGACATGGTGAAAGTAGTTGATGTTATCCAGTTATACTGGAAACTGGAAATGATGCGCTAACTGGAGGCAATCCAACAATAATCACAAATGACAGTGTATTTCTCCAGCTTTGTTTCTTGATGTGATAATTGTTTTAATATGTTTTTTTATAGCAATGGTTTTAATTAACTAAGCTAAATAAATAAACTAAACAATAATCACAACGTGCTGACTTTCATATTCCAGTTTGGTATGCACCAGTTGGCAAAATGGAAAATGTATATTATATGCTAAGGGTCATACTTGAAACTGGCAGTGATCATTCAGTTAGGCATACTTGTAACAGGCCATGATGTGTTAATGACCCCATCATTTGTTAACTGGGCCAAATGGAAAATGACATGGAAAAAATGTTTTAAAAAAATATATTAAAAGAATAGCCTGCAAGTAGCTGTTGTTTGATACTGGAGTTTTTTTTCGTGTTTTTTAGTTAAAGGCGCTAAAATGGGCGCTGGGACTCATATTGCGCTAAAACATAGTGCCAAATGCTGGTTTCACATAATGAAGTGTAATTTTGCATAATTTGTCTGATCCTTAGTATAATTACGTAAAAGCAAATTACGCAAAAGCCACACACCCCTACAATTGACCATAATGTGCTAAGCGGACAATTAAAATTAGCCACGATGTATTATTTAAGATGGGATCGTCAATGGCATGTTAATTAGACATAATGGGAAGAGGCGCGGATGTTTCAGTTTATTTATGGCACCCATTCGCTGGAGGCACAAACGAATTAAATATGTGTTGCAATGTAACACTGCAATGTAATACTGCACCATTAAAAGATTTTAATCAGTTTATAAACCAGCCACCCTTTGTCATTTTGATTTCCAATGGACATATAAAAATCCATTCATATAGTTCCAGCTTTGACAACCAGGAAATGAAACTCGAACAACCCCTCTGCCTAGGTGAAGAGAGAGCAGCGGATAAAGAGCCTTCAATATTCATAGGAGAGACGAAGGTGGTTCTGGAAAACACGGATTCGCTGGCTTTGCTCCTTCAATGGCAATTTACACCGTCAATTCGATTTGGCAGCTGGAAACAGGCAGCTCTGACATCTAAAATGTAATTATCTGCGTGACACGCCAGGGACCTGCTTAGCAAGGATCATGCTAGCGGGGAAGCAAGGGTCGGAATACAGGGGGCTGTGGAGGAGGGGAGGGGTGGAAGGACGTGTGAGGAGATGCAAACACCGGCACGTGCTGCTATGTCGGTTCCGAAAGAGCGACGGGCAGTTCTGTGGGGGACGAAAACTGCTGGTCAGCCCACCGAGAGAGAGCGTGGTGCGAGGGAGAGGCTGGGTTAAAAGCACAGGTGGCAATTAAGGGTCGTGCCCCCTTTGTACCTTTGGCCGTGGCCCTGCTACCCCTGGCCTCAGGGCATTAAAGCGGCAGCAGGAAAACAAAGCACACTTCTTGCAGAGCCACGTTTGTATTTTGAAGTTCAGACTCCGTGTCCCTCTTCTAACCCCGGAGAATAATAATATAAACAAAAAAAAACAGACAGGAGCCTGTAAAAGAGCGACAGGTGCGGAAAATTAAATAGTCAATAGTGTGATCAGGGGTCAAAGAGTTTGTGATGTCAACTCCGCCATCCCTGGCTCATTGATCTATCAATGTCAATAACCAGAACTTGCCCCAAAGGACAAGTACTGAATCGTTCCAACGTACTCACCTTCAAAACGACAGTGCAAGACCTTCCAGTCTCTAACACTCCAGCCAAACCTCTTCTGGGAAACAACTAAATACTACTATCCCTTCAATACCCAACCCACCAACCTCTTGAAACCTTCCCTTCAACACACAGGTCTTTCAGATAACTAGAATCCTTTCATTGGTTCAATAATCAAACCTACTGGCCTTCAAGAAACAACTCGAGACCTTCCTGTCCCTTCAACAGTCCAGCAACATTTCTTCTGGGAACCAACTTAGGACTCTCATCCTGTCAATACTCCAAACAACCAAATCCTTGAAACAACTAAAGACTATCATCATGTCAATACTCCAACCAACCAGCTTCTTGAAACAACTAAAGACTATTATCATGTCAATACTCCAACAAAGCAAAATCATTTCTGATGAACAAGTTTTTACCCTAGGCCATCACATCTGTATCTATTGAGTGTAACCATACCTGTGACTCTTTCTATGATGCCTGATCTTTTCATTGCGGACTACCTTTGAAAACAAGCTTAATAATTTGTGTATTCTCAAGGCTCTTTACTTCATTCATATATATGATCATTTTACTTGGTTCAATTATACCCTACCATCCCTTCATGTAAAGGGCTCTGAAACCCACTAGGCTCATGTTCGCGCTACACAAAACATTATGAATAAATACAAAAAATACAAAAATTTGAAAAAATAAAAAATCATTGAACAACCAAAAAGTATCATCCTTTCAATACTCCAACCAAGCAGCCTAGTCAAAGAACTAAAGACTTTCATTCATTCAATACTGCAACCAGCCAACCTCTTGAAACAACTAAAGACCATCATCCTGTCAATACTCCAGTGAAGCTGCCTCTTCAAACAACTGTGGACTATCATACTTTCAATAGTCCAGTCAACAAGCCTTTTGGAAACAACAGAAGACTCCTCATTCCCTCTAACAATCTAAAATACAGGCGTTTCATAAATAACTCAAACCCTACAATAATCCACCTACCGGCTTTCAAGAAACAACCGAAGACCTTCTTGTCCTTTCAAAACTCCAAACCTAATGGCCTCTTGGAAAAAACTACAAACTTTATCATCCCACCAGTACTACAACATACTGGGCTTAAAAAAAAAAAAGAGGACTCACAGCCTCCCATGCACTCTATATTCCAACCTACGGGCATCTCAGACACTATACACTACTACGAAACGCAAACTCTAGGCCCCTCAGAAACAACTTCAGACCGTCCCGTCTTTTCAATATTCCGACCGATCAATAGCTTTAAACAGCATGAGACCCTCTCATCCCTTCAACACTCCAACCAAGCAGTCCCTCAAACAAGGCAAGACTGCAAACCAATAGCCAGGTACGAGCCAGGTGTGCGACTTGGCTCTAAGAGCCTGTGCTAGAGCAGATGCAGGAAAATGTTTAAACAACAGTTGATGGACAGAATGCAGAACAATGTCATACACCCACCTCAGTACAGAGAAGGGCCTAAATCCATCGTTTTTATTCTCACAATGCCATTCCAGTTTGAACCCAGCCATATGCAAATCAGTCTTGACCATGTGCCTCATGGCATAAACTGTTTTTGCATTTGCCACCCCGAGTGGGAAGGGAATGCCCAGACATGGGTCCCGTGCTCTCCATGCCACTGGAATCAAGCTATCCTGGCTGAAGAGGGGTGTAACCCTAAAACAGGTCCTGGGATGCTTGTTTTCGGTCCAGGGAGGACCTGAATTGGCAGTTCGGTCTGGACTGTTCCCATGAGGCACAGGGTGAAGACTGATTTGCATATGGCCAGGCCCCCTCGCCTTCGCATATTGAAGTTGGTTGTAGTCGGAAGGAAAATATAGAGTCAATCGGAGGTTTAAGAGCTTCTGTGGGGAGACTGGAGATATTTAGAAAAAAATGTAGACGGTCCTCATATACAGTGTGACCTGACCAGACGAGTACCGGAGCAGTGAGAGGATTACCGTTTGTGGGGACACAGGAGAGAGAGCCGCGAGGAGACCAGTCCCAGCCCAACATCCTTGGTCCAGCGCCAGCAGCACTTCTCTGCCGCCAGTCGCGCCGCCGCTCCGGGACTACAGTTCCCGTGAGCCTTTGCGGCGGCGCGTTCCCTGACGCGCTCAACGCGACAGGAGGGGCTTCAAAGGAAGCAAGCCCTCGGCGGAGCAGGGGGTCCTGACCTGACCAGACGAGTACCGGAGCAGTGAGAGGATTACCGTTTGTGGGGACACAGGAGAGAGAGCCGCGAGGAGACCAGTCCCAGCCCAACATCCTTGGTCCAGCGCCAGCAGCACTTCTCTGCCGCCAGTCGCGCCGCCGCTCCGGGACTACAGTTCCCGTGAGCCTTTGCGGCGGCGCGTTCCCTGACGCGCTCAACGCGACAGGAGGGGCTTCAAAGGAAGCAAGCCACCCGCGTCGCGGGACGCGAGCGGGACGCCCAGGCGAAGCCCGGGCAAAGGGCGGGCCCTCTGAGGCCCTCAGAGGCACGAGGAGGCCAGGCGAGGCCTCACCCTTTCATCTGCATCAAGGTACTGTGTTAATCCTTTGTAACATTTTAGTGCCATTTCACGCTGGGACACACAAGGCCTGTATCATTACAGATACCGTCGTTTAGTCACATCGGCTCTCTTCTAGGCTAATTTCGGCTGAAGACGAGTCGTTGGTAAGTTGTCATACATTTTGAAAAGGCAATGGGAAAAAAACGGTTACCAGCACAGGCGGTGACAGTGAACACTATAGACTCATACATGGTACAAGTGGTAAATGACATCAATAATAAGCGAAGGCAATCCCTTGGACTTAGTCAGTCACCCATTATGCCTCCTGAAAGCCCATCCACAAGTGTACTTAGCGCTGGGGCATCTGACATACTGCAAGTGAACCCCGCAATACAACTCACAGACCTGACCATTCACTCTAATGGTTGTGAGGACATCAATAACGCCGATGATAATCTTCAAACTGTCAGAGAAGACCCAGTAGATCTATCATTAAACATCATTAACGATCCAAATCACCAGTCATCTAGCACGGAAGTAGAACCTCAATCACCGCGGCCAGCAACACGGGCGGTCAGAGCCTGCCGCAAATCTACATCTAAACGGGGGGGGAAACATCCTGGCAGGAAAAAGGCCTCCACCCCACCTCCAAAGCGGCTAGGGAAACAGGCTGACTTTGATATCGTGATTGACTCTGGAAGCAACAATGGTGATGATCTCTTTAATAGAATCCAGGAAATGATGGACATTAAAATCAAGACCATAATTAAACCCCTGATAGGGAAGCTGGATAAATTAACATCTGAGGTCAAAAAACTGGGTACTGCCCATAGCAAATTGGCGGAAGAGATGGAAAACTTGTCTTCTCTCGTCTCAAACTTGATACCTATTAACGAGGAGAACACCCCAAATGCAAGTAACCCATTATCTACTCATCAGGATTCTTTGCTCCCACCCTCCTCATTACCAATCTCACTGCCCGCTATTGGTCAAGCCGTAGATGCAGTAGACCCCGGCACCAGCACAACCCCAGCCCCCAGGGGGATCCAGCAGGAGGATATTTCTGCCGAATTTATCCTGGAAGCCTCACCGGTCGTTCTGGTTTTGGCAAATGTCCCTACCTTAGCTGAAGGCAAAACAGAGTCCAATCTGGATTTAAAAGACAAGGCGCTGTATTGGCTCACTAATAATATGCATATGTCAGCCCAAGGTTACGATAAGTTGGCAGGAGATATCGTTATGTCCAGGAGGGTATCCTGGATAGGAAGTAAGCCCAAAAAGTTCACAGGGGATTGTGTCATTCTAAACTTCGCTAACGCGGAGGTCCTTCCAGATGTTCTGAATAATGTCTTCCCGCCCCAACGACGCAGAGGATCCATAGTGCCTCTCACTCTCAAATTCTTTTATGATAAGACAAAATTTCGTACCTTACCTAACCCTAATGGCTATAATAGATACACCACTAGGAATAATTGGAGAGACGCCGCCAGACCCCGACACCCGAATGATTGGCTCCAGCCCACAGCCTATCAGGACTTTGGAAAAATTTTTCGCCCAACAGACCTGAACACCAGGTCTGCCCTGGGGCGTGAACCAAGAGGTAGTGTTTGGGATGGGGGCTTGCCGGGCGAGGTTCGCAACACATGGGGTTTTAGGCAAGCTCAGTGGCAGAGAAACGCTCAGTTACCGCATTACCCCAACACTCCTCTACTTACATGGAACCCACTACAACATGGCCAGGGCCAGGTGGCTACTCCGTTTGACTGGGGTGTTAGCACAGGTAACAGGTTCGCCCCTTTATCGGATCTTAACATATGTGATTGACTTGATACAGATCTTAGGCAAACCAGGGAGGCACCAAATGAGTCACCACCAGTAAGTGATGCTTTGGTTTTACAACACTCAGTCGGAATAGTCCCGGCAGTTCCAATTATTCAAAAACCATCATCGCCCGCTCCATGCAAGATCATAAGCTGGAACGTAGCAGGGACAAATGCAAAACGTCAGGACAAAGCCTGGTTGAGCTTTGTCTCAGAACATCATATCATCGCCTTTCAAGAAACGTGGGACACTTCAAACAGCTTTTGGCTGGATGGGTTCTCTAGTTTTGTTAAACCTGCAAGACCCAGCAGAGCGGGTAGAGCCAAAGGCGGCCTGGCGCTTCTATTTTCATTAGCCTTAAAAGGTACCTACAGGCAGATTAGTTCTGAATCTGACAATATCCTGATAGTCGAGAGGGTGATAAACAAAGAATGCAGGACACTGTTTGTTAATTTTTACAATTCCGGGAATAGTGACTACAGCGGCCGCAACATTGCTACTTTGGAAAATATTTTAAATTCAGTCTCACAAGATATCGATTTTTCTTTTGAGTTAATTCTCTTAGGCGATTTTAACATTCATCCATGTGGTTCTGCCTGCAAGGGTAGAGAAGTTGACGAGGCTGATGAGGCAGCCACACGTGGACCCCATTTCGAACATTCCGCCGAGGGGCAGGAGCTCGAGGAGCTCTTGGCCTTTTTCGATCTACACGAACCGGACTGTGGGCAGAGAAATCCAACCTTTAACGGAGCTCATCAGGGAACAGTGATTGATTACATTTTTGTTTCACCAGGCATCTTGCAGCGGTTTATGGCCTATCGCACAGTCCCTACAATCCATAGTGATCACAATCCAGTCCTGCTCGAAGTGGCATGGGGAGCTCATTTGGGGCCACCACCAGCAAAGCACAAACCTACCCATCCCCTGAGGTCTACAGACCAAGCCAGACGCATCAAGTGGGCTAAAGTCATCCCGGAAAACTTTTATGAAAAGTGTTATCCTAAAATAAAAGCACACGTGGAGCAGTGCAGAGATCCGGGTCCCCAAAGGCATAAAATCATTGCAGCTTACGAGGCAATTTGTGATCAGGTCTCGAAGGACTTACTTGTTAAACCAATCCAGGGTATTGATGGACACAAGCGCTGGTTCGACCATGCATGCTCCAAAGCTCACAGGGAATTATTGGCGGCCCTTAAATCTGTGCCTAGGGTCAAAGAGGACATTGTGCGCTTAAGGAAAGCCTACAAAGCGGCCATAAAGCACCGCAAAGATAATATCAAACACGAAACATGGGAGAATCTCCTATCGGCAGCTGTTTTGAAAGACAGTAGGAGATTTTGGGAAATAATCAAACAGCCTTTATTCCTGGACGATACCAACGACCCCATGGACTGCGTGATCACTGATGAGTCTTGGTTGTCCTTCTTTGAAAAAGTATACGGGGGTGAGGACGAAGGAACAAAGAAAGACTCACTGTCGTACAGCGATGGTCACCATATCACCTTCAACCCCCAAGAAGTGGAAAAAGCTCTGCTGGCAACCACAAAAAATAAGGCTCCTGGGCCAGACGGGGTACCTGCAGACTTCTTCTTGTTCTCACCTAAACTCTGGGCTGAGGTCCTGACAAACGTATTTAACGCGGTGAACGGAAATTTAGCTCCCACCTCATGGGCTCAATCCATCATCGTCCCCATTTTTAAAAACAAAGGCCGGCGGGACGACCCAGCATTTTATAGGCCAATATCCCTCCTGGACTCAACTGTAAAAATCTTGGGTCGAGTACTTCTAGCAAGACTGAGGGAGAATGTTGAGGCCCGCGGGGGGCTGTCTGAATTACAATACGGTTTCAGGGAGAGGAAAGGGACTATTGAGCAATGTTGCAACCTGCACCTACTCATCTCCAAGTACACAGTCGCCAAGGAGGGCTCCGTATTCCTCGCCTTCATGGATCTCTCGTCGGCGTTTGATCTTGTAAATAGATCAAAACTGTGGGCGATTCTATTAGAGTTGGGTATTGACAAAGCTTTGGTTTCATTCATGGCCGCATTGCACCGGGAACTATTTGCCGCAGTGCGTGTCTCAACCAATGGCAGGTGCACCTCCATGTTCAAATCTTTAAAGGGGGTAAGGCAAGGGTGTATCCTGGCCCCAACACTATTCACCCTGTACATTAATGGCCTAGGAGAACATCTGCGTGGTCAGGACGCGGACGTTCCGCGCGCAGGAGACGTGCAAATACCGGCACTCCTGTATGCGGACGACGCGGTGCTGATCGCTCGTACTGGCGTCGGATTGCAGCACCTATTGGACGCCTTCGGCTCCTTTATGGACAATTTGGACTTGAAAGTGAATGTGTCCAAATCTCACACGATGGTCATGGGGAGGGAGTGCACAAAAAAACGTCATAAATCATTCTTTTGTAATGGGGTCCCCGTCTCGAAAGTCACTATGTTCCCCTACTTGGGAGTCTTGTTCGATAATAAGGGAACATGGGGGCCGCAGGTAACAGCTAAAAGATTGGCGGTAACCAGGTCTTCCTTAGCGATCCTTGGCTTTGCGGGTAAGCTGGGGGCAAGGCCAATGGAAGCCCTTTTAAAGATCTATAGGTGCAAGTCTGTGGCCATAGCCCTTTATGGATCTCCGTTATGGGGTTATGTTAACCTCGAGCCTATCCAGAGAGCGGAGAATAAATTTATTAGATCTCTCCTCTCCCTACCACAGTCAGCCCCAACTTACTCAATACATCAGGAGGTGGGCTTACCCTACCTGTCGGATCTATTAAACCTAGCGCCGCTGACCTTATGGCTGAAAATGTGGTTGAACGACGATCTCCCTTTGAACCATACCATCTTGAAAGATGTACTCTCCCTAGATAAATCTAAGAGCATCCCATGGCTGTCCTACTTAGAGAAGTCATTCACTGATTTAGACCGTCCAGAACTTTTCTTATGTCCAGAAAAAATTAAGGCATCAGATATTTCCCTCATAAAAAAGGCATTTATGGAAAAGAAGGCAGCTAGTCGAGAGGATGTTGAAATATTGAAGCCCGCAGTGAGGGCACATAATCTCCTGGTCAGCGCTCCCTTACTCGCCCCTTATCTTAGCTTTGTTACACATCCCTACCACAGGTTTTTATTAACAAAGTTCAGGTTTAACCTGATACATTTTTATCTGGGTTCTTTTAAGAAATGGCAGAAGCCAGAGTTAGCACCACCGTGTAGCTGCGATGACTTTTCGGTGCAGGACACAATGCACATCGTCATGTTCTGTTCCCACTATCAGGAGCCGAGGAAAAAATATTTGCTCCCCATTTTGAGAGAAGCAGGGTTTACTCAGGTGCGCCCGGCGCTGCTCTATCTACAGCTTGCGTCAAACCCACATTCAACATTTTGTATTGCTAACTTTTTAGTGGCCGCAGCAAGGGCGAAAGCTGCTGGTAAAATTTCGCCTTCTTAAATCAATGTATATAGTACTTTTTTAAACACTTAACTGTATATATGTATTTTTTATGCCATGTGTTTTTTATTGTTTATGTTTCTTTGTATGACTTGGTTAAAGTCGAATAAAGATATCTTGACTGACTGACATATGGCCAGGTCTAAACTGGGGTGGCATGGTGAGCAAAAGAATGATGGATTTAACCCAGATCTCTTGACTGGGAGGTGAATGTTTTGATTTGTTCTGCATTTCCATCCATCAATTGTGAATATTTTGCATGAAAATGTTTGCCATGTAATTTGTGCAACAAAGATCATTAAAAACAGGACGCCTCTTCAAAATGTAAACAAGTGTATTGCTTTAACATTCAGAAGTGTTTGAAAGTACTACATCAGAGCATAATCACTGCATTGAGAGGCATTTATTAAAAGCAATAGGTTGAACTTAGTTTCAACTTTGAAATAGGCACAGGGGAGATTAAGTGATTTGCCCAGAAACACAGAATGTTGAGCCGACGCCCAGACTCAAACCTGGTTCACCAATTCCAAAGATGGCAGCTCTGGCCATTACGCCACATCAAATTATTTGGTAAAGCAAGTAAGACTGGTTTGGGCCCAGATTATCTGGTTTCACCCTGTCCAGTTAAGCTACTAGATGGGTACCCCTTTCAATCTCCTATTTTACATAAAAGTTTGTTTTACCTTAAATTTTTGGTGCATGAGGATATATGGCGGGTGGCTAGCAGAAGTCGCATGAAAGCTTGCTTCACTGTAGCAGACTCAAGGTTCCAAGAGGATCTCGAGCTGAGCCAGAGCTAGGAATCTGGCTTGAGCTTTCAGTGATTTGCCAACCTCTCCATCCCTTCAACACTCCAACCAACCGATCACTTGAAACGGCTGGAGACTGTCCCATCGCTCCAGTTCTCTAACCTAGCAGCTGTGAGCAAGAGAACTGTTCTTCTATTACGCCAACACAACAACCTTTAAACACAGCCCCCCAGTCTACACTCCCTACGTGCCTAGCTGCCTCATCATTACCATATTGTTGCCTTCAGTGGTAAAGTTACCCCTCGGGGAGGATTATTTGGCACCACAAAAGAGTGTATAGGTGCTACACACATTCATCTTAACAAGGCACTGATGCCTGTCCCTGTGCACAAACGAGTCCATAAAACGCTACACACGTCAGCCTCGCAGAAGGGGCCTGGTCACACATTCCAGGGATCACTGTGTTATGTTATGTTAGTATGAATTTGTAGAGCGCACGTTCACCCCAGGGTTTCTTGGCGCTGTGTGCCGCTGGGGAACCCGTCCTGGCTTTCCCTGTGAGATGGTCCCTATTGGGCATCCCCAAGGTGAAGCTAGGCATCCCCGGCAGCGAGGGGCCGTTGTGGAGATTAAGCAAGCTATTGCCCAGAGTTGCAGCGTGGGACCCATGGTTAGAGAGGCACCGAGGCGAGATTTATCGAGCCCGCTGACATTGGTTCCATACCCTGCCGCGTCGGAAATTGAACCCTGGTCCCGGTCCGACTTATGCTTCTGGGTTTGCCGCCTCTAACCGGTGAACCACACTTCTCCACTGTGAACACAGCTTTATATTTTTCAGTCCTTTACGAAACAAGTCAGCAGAGATGAATGGTTTAATTAACATTTCACTTCAGAGTGCTTACAGACAGGTGCTCTGGAGAGGGCAAAGAAGCATACACCAAGCTATGGCCCTGCAGCGCAGTTGTGTCTTGCACCAATGGGTATGTCCACCCAAATCACATTCACCATCCGATACTGACCACAACATATGGAACGGAGCATTAAAAAAAAAAAAAAAAAAAAAAAAAGTTCATGTTTAAGACCTGTGTTTTTTAAGAACGCTGAACCGAACTTGAATATCAATATCAGGATAGCTACATTATTACCCACTGTTCTTGATCAATCAGAGACAGGAGCCCGTATTGCATTTTGAAATCACGCGGACATTCTAAAGGCACATGGAAATCAACGAGAGATCCGCACACCTGGTTTTCCACAACCCAAACTTGTATACAGCACTTGGGTAGCGTGCGCGCGCTTGAAGTTCCTCGTGACAGCAATCACAGAGAGTGAGGAAAGGGAAACGGGTTGCATTATAATAGAATACAAACACTTTGGACCCATTGATTATAACATGACAGAACGTAACTGCTAGGCACGTTTGTAAGGGGTCGCCGCCCGTATTTTTGACACGATAATTAGTTCTGGAGCTGCAACAAGAATGGGTTATGGGAGCCTCATGTTTGACTACCACAAACATTTTATTTGCAAAGCATGGTTTTGGAGACTCGCTATTTTTACGAATTTACCCAAACGTTCTCACTGCGCTTGGATAAAACATAACGGCCTCTCGAAATATTTCATCGCTCGAAAATTCTGACAACAGAAAACCCTGCAGAGGGAAGGGGTTAGTTAGAAGGCGTACCCAGAAAAATACCCACAAGCATAACATCAAACAGTAGTGGAACCTCCTTGAATGATGACAGCACTCCAACTACAATGCAAGGAAAAAAGGAACCCGTCGTTTATGATGTCAAGGAAACGGCAATGGGGGGTTTCTAGTTGTCAGGCGTCACAGAAACATTTTAACCAGAAGCGTAGCCAGCGCGCCATAGTGCAAGGACAGAAGCGGCCCTGGTGTTTGAAATACAACACACAGTAATAATCTGTGTTCAGTGGGCCCTTCGGTCCCTGGGCCCCGGTGCCACTGCACCTGCTGCACCCACGGAAGCTACGCCCTGATTTGCATTGCAAGCACAGTGGGTACAAGCGCCGCGCACTCTTACAATAAAAACAATCTAAAAGCACAGTTAAGTGGGTAGAATGTCCTCGTGTTATGGCATCACAGAAACATTTTAACTGCACAAGGATGGAGCAAAACACACTCGAACCGTACACTGAAGGAGACGGAGAAAGAATGCTCCCATAGCCGAGCCGCAAGAGTTTCGTGACAGCAGCACACAAACAAGGAAGACAGCCGATCAGATAAGCCGCACGTGCCTTCTGAAACCACAAACCGAAATATCTGACCTGCACGGGAAGTACCCGAGAGGCGCTGCGCATTCTACTTTCAACAAACAAGTTACAATGAAGAGCCGGGAAGAGAGACGCCCTCCTCACCTTGGCCACCAGGGGGAGCCCTGTAGACTCTAAAGAAGCCCGCCAGCCTCGCTATCTACTTCTTTCGTATGATGTGAATGTGAACCCCTCTCGGGTTCCCGCCTACCAGCGGGGCCAGTGGAAAGGGAAAGTCGCGCCACCTACTTATTTCAAACAGAAACCGCAGCCCCCGCCCGGGAAAACTGTCAGACAAGCCGGCCCCGGCTCTCCTCTGGAATAGAACCGTTGTCCCTCATACATGAGGGGGCAGCCTGCTCTTGGATGAGGATGTGATATAGAACGACGGGAAGACTCAAGGAAGACTCACTTTTCAACTAAGCCCAGCCCCCCTGAATTATATCCATATTTGTTGTTTTACTAACAATACAAAAATAAATGCAAACTAATTTCTTCTGCCTACTTCAACACCCCACCCGCTGCAAAAATCACGCCCTGGGGGGGGGAAAAGTGGCAGAAATCAACAGGTGGATACACAGGGAGGAGGGGTATGAAGAACACACTGCAACGACTGACTAAAATACTAGATGGCGTGAGAGAGACTGACAGGTACCCACACTGAGCGCCCACAGCTCGTCGTGACATTTTGACGTCTTCTCTGCCCTCCCACACATTCTTTGAACCCTAGGAATTCCAATGTTCTCAACCCGCCCCGACGCCTTGTCAAAACCCCAAACAGCAGTATTGCAGGACAGAATCTCACCCTCATTTTGCGCACCAGGCGGCGCCTGTGGAACCGTGGGGTCCCCGTTGAGATCCACAGGTGGGGGCTTCAGAAGTCCAGTGCTTGCCCCCAGCAAGAATAAATATCCTTCGGTTCAAGCCAATGCAGCCCGCCCTCCGTGGGGGTGTTTATGTATGTCTCCACTGTACGGCGGGGGTGGTCTCCTGCGCCCTGCCCTGGGTGGTCCTGCTCCGACTCTGAACCCACAGGCTGCTGCAGCGCCTCTCTTTCCAGAGATCCAAGCGCTGCGGCTTTTGTATGCGCTCTGAATACTCCCGGCCGAAACACCGCCTCCTCCTTCCTGGGCCGGCGAAGACTCGCTCTGCAGGTTAAAGGCAGCCCTGCTCCCAGGCCACGCCCCCTTCGCTGGGCACGCCCCTTGCACTGAGCCCTCAGCGACCGAGAAGGAAACCCGGCTTATAAAGTGAACTGTAGCAGCCGAGCCCGCCAGTCGCAACCCAAGACGCCCCGACCATGTACAGTGCTTGTAGGAACACAGTGGCATTCTGGGAATTGTGGTTTCACTTTTTGCATTGCAAGTATGCACGTCTCGGAATGCTTAGGGGCTTATTTACAAGGCCCTTGGGCCACCTTGGCGTCATTTTAATAAAGTGGGGCAAGGGGGTTGTAAATCTGCCCCTAAGTGCTTTTGGCTAAAGTGATTTCATTTATTTAGTTTATATTGACCTCTGAGGAAGGTGTGACCATTTTTTTCTGTGAGGAGAGGGGCAAGCTCATTTTCATGTATCATTACGTTTTTTTTAATAAAGGTCAGGTCGCATTGAAATGTCTGGCTTCAGAGCGCTTTACAATATCGTATAAAAGCAAAAGACAGACAAATGATGTGTGGAATGCTGAACAAATCAAATATTCAGCCCCAGTCAAAAGATCTGGGTTAAATCCGTTGTTCTTTTTCTCACCATGCCACCCCACTTTGTACCCAGCCATATGCAAATCAGTCTTGACCTGCTCCTCATGGGAACAGTGCAGCCCGAACTGCCAAGTCAGGTCCTCCCACCCAGTGAGGCTGGGTTTAAACTGGATTGGAATGGTGGGCAAAAAAACAATGGATTTAGGCCCATTTATTTGTACTGGGGTGAATGATTGGTATTGTCTAGCATTCTGTCCATCAAATGTTCTTTTTGCATTTGTCACTCCGAGTGGGACGGTATGCCCAGACGTGGGACCCCTGCTCTCCATGCCACTGGATTCAAGCTAGCCTTGCTGATGAGGGGTGATACCCCGAAACATGTCCTAGGATGCTTGTTTCTGGTCCCGGGAAAACCTGGCTTGAGAGTTCGGACTGGACTGTTCCCATGGGGAGCATGGTAAAGACTGATTTGCATATGGCTGGGTTTAAACTGGAATGGCATGGTGAGCAAAAAAACGATGGATTTAGGCCCAGATCTGTGTAATGGGGGTGAATGTATGACATTGTTCAGCATTCAGTCAACTCAATTGTTTGTTTTGCATTTACAATATGGTATGGCATCGTAGAACTTTGAAGCATCACTTGGCATCAGGGTTCTTTCTGGGGTGAGGTGCTTGAACACCATCCCTTCTATGAAAGGACGTCAGAGATCTAACTTGGCGTGTTCCAATTTTCCTATGACTGTTTGTCAAAAAAACTTTTGCGGTACATGGGGGCATCAAAGCGCTTTACAAAAAGACAGTTTATAAGAGGGCTTCATAACACTAAAAGACATCAAAGGGCTTTATAGCATTGCTTAAAAGTGCTCTGTTGCACCAAGGCATCAGCCGGCTTTATGTAAATACTGGTTACCAGGGCGCTGTATAACTTTAAAGCAGTGCTTTAAATAGGCCGGTGCTGCCTGTTACTGCGTACCTGCACTTCTTTAATTGAGAGGCAGAGTACTCAGCACCTCTCCAATACATTTAATGGTTGGGTACCAGCACTTCTCAGGCGCAAACAAGTACTCGAAGCAGTGAGTACCTGCACTTCTATAGTTCCATTTAAAGCGCTGCCTGAAAGCGCATCCAAGGGATTCACCGCATAACAGGTTATTAGGCAGACTTATAATATGACAGGGCATTAAAGCGCACGATTGCTGGGTAAGGCATTAGAGTGGATTACAACTTAACACGACCCCCCGCCCCCCCCAACAAGCTTTCACCTCGAACCGCTACCAGCATCCAGCTGAAATGCCATGTGCACGGCCAGCTCGCCTTGCACGCCTTGCAGTTCGAAGGGCTCAGTTTTTTTCCCCAATAAATACATTCAGATCGATATATCAATTAGAACACTTTATAGCTTGGTAGAGCAGAAAAGTGTCTGAGAACGGCGCGATGTACTGAACCGCAGCTTCATCCCCGTTGACGCCCCCTCCGGGACCTCCAGCACGCCCCTCCCATTTCATGCCACAGGCACAGAGAGAGCATGCATGGTTCTCGATTCACCACAGCACGCGCAGCATCGTGTCTCCCCGAGTCCACCCACTGCACTTTCATCGCCTTCAGCTGCTGCGCGGCTGGTCCCGCGAGTATTTCCTATAACTTATTTTATTGCGCAGGGGGGGGGGTTCTACAGGTCTCGGAGACTCCGGCAGGCTTTCCTGGAACGGGAAACGTGGCGAGGTTGTTGTTTATGACTCTAATCTTGAGCCAGTCACTAGAGATTCTGAATTATGTTTCTGTCTGACTTCAACATGCTCAGGGAAATATAAGTGTGCCCCTTTTTAGAGGCGGGTGAGCCAGCAAATTTACAGGGAGAGCCCAGCCAGAGCCGAGCCAAGGGTCTGACTCGGATCTTAGAACCTGTGCACGAGCTGAGCCCTGACAATATTTGCTATGTAAATCATACAGCAATAACCGCGAAAAACAGGATAAAGTCTCTTCAAAATGTAATAAAAAGGAGCATTCCTTTACGTTTTGACACCAATGGGGCACATTATAGCACTCCAGTGAGAAAGTTCTTATCAAAAGTAGTAGTTTTATGCAACTGGTAGTCTAAACTCACATATTGGAAAGTGCTTTCATACAAAATAATGAAGAAAATAAAGTTTTGGTAAAATAAAATATTTACATAAGGTCACACAATTAAGGGAAGCTGCGATTTATCCGGGTTTTATTGTTCACTTTGTGCAAATTAGCTAGTAAAGGAGTATCTATTTGTTATGTTAAGGCTTTGTTTTTACCTTTCAGTGCATGTTTCTGTGGTTCTTAAAATATAGAACAAACTCGACCCAAAGGTATTGAAGCACTTTGCATAAGTACCAGTTACATTAAACAAGGTCGGAAGTATTGTTTACGGGCCTCAGGAGAGTAAGTGAACTGACCAGAATCACAGGATGTTGAGCCGAAGCCGAGAATCAAACCAGGTTCCCCAGTTTGCCACTCTGATCGTAACATCTTGGGTAGAGGGAGAGATCAATTTGCATGTATTTCTTCCCAATCCCCAGGGGTTATAATCAGTGCTTAATTTGTGCTGGAGTTTTCCAGTACTGACACTGGCACTCATTTGTTTACACAGGCTCTTAACCCCTTCGCTGCGGCGGGAATTCCGCCGCAGCGCTAAGGGGCGAGGGGGCCGAGCGGCGCTCGCATGCTCGTGACGGAGCCGCTCCGTCACGAGCCGCGGTTGAGCTGTGCTCATGACGGAGCTGTTCCGTCATGGCCCCGTCCGCTCAATGGAACGTCCAGCGCAGGCGCGAAATTTGTGTCGCGCTGGACGTAGAAGGGGTTAAGAAGGGGCTACGTATCACAGCCCACCACATGGTGGCGCTGTCTATTTCTCTAAGAGCACATCTGTTACCAGTGAACTGCATATTTAAAAACACAATGGTAGAGCTTGGGTCAACACCACTTGTTGTCAACATCACTTGTACCACAAGGCTCATCTCTCTCCCCTCACTTGTTCAACATCTATATATATGTTCTGATTCATGCTCTGAAAACCAGGGGATTGCAGGTATATAACTATGCCGATGACATGCAGCTGATCTTCCCGATTGATGAGACAGAGGAATCTAAGGAATTCTTCCAACACACCATGCTCTTCATTAAAGACTAGATGAGTCATAACTATCTCAAATTAAACTCGGATAAAACTGAGATAGTTATCTCTAATAATATACTTGATCAGTGTACGCCAGCACACTGGCCAGCTGCATAGGGCCCTCCACCCACCTCCAAAAATGTTGGTTAAACGTCTGGGGATTAAAATTGATGCTAAGCTATCCATGCATGAATAGATCAACTTGGTTACCTCCTCTTGCGTTTACTATCTGAGGACCTTTAAGAAAATCTGGAAATTCTGCACCAGGGAAGCAAGCACGGTTATCATGCTGGCACTGATCATGTCCAGGCTGGATTATGCCAACGCCATCTACTTAGGGCTCCCTGCTAATCAGACCCATAAGTTGCAGCTAATGCAAAACCAAGTAGCCAGCCTGGTCCTTCAGTAACCTAGACACTGTCACATCAAACCACTTCTGAAGCAATAACATTGGCTTTCGGTGACTCAACGGTCCATGTTTAAGACAGGCTGCATGGCCTTCAACGCACTTAGCGAGAAGGGCCCCATATTCATATCTGCTAAGATCTCAAGGTATCTACCCAAACGGAATCTCAGAACAACCACTATGCTTATGGCGAATATTCCAAGATTCAAGCGCAAGAGAAGTGATGGCTCCTGCTTCTCTGTTCTCGGCCCTACTCTATGGAACTCCGTGCCAATGGACATTAGACTAACATCTGAGAACACCAAATTCAAGGAAACAACTGAAAACATGGTTGTTCACTCTAGCCTATTGTTAGTAGTCCTTAGGAAGCTTCTCCCTCCCCTTATAGCGCCAAGAGACCTTTTGGTATAAGTGCGCTTAACAAATTCCCTCAACGTAAACATAGAGCGGCCAGTCCATTCTTAATGCTCTGTATGGCTTGGAATTGTCTAACCTGCGCAAAACCAAAAAACTGGGGATGAGTGTTTGATTTGCTTAAACGCTCCGTCCATTATCCCCTTTGGTATAGCTTTGTTCGCCCTAAATTGGCAGGGTATGCCCAGACGTGGGTCTTTACCACTGGATTCAAGCTAGCCTGGCTGATGACGGCTGAATAGCCAGAAACCGGTCCCAGGATGCTTGTTTCTGGTTCAGTGAAGACATGGGTTGGCAGTTTGGGCTGGACTGTTCCCATGAGGCACAGTGTCAGACTGATTTGCATATGGCCATCTCTGAACTGGGGTGGTGGAGTGAGCTAAAGAATGATGATGGATTAAACCAAGATCAGTTGACAGGGGGTGAGTGTTTGATTTGCTCAAACGCTCCGTCTCTCATCCACTTTGGTATTGTCTAAACTGCGACATTTATAGAAGTGTGATGTTTAGTATTTTTAGTAGTGAGCGTTTATAATAGGATGTGGCAGTGACGTGATTTCCAGTTGGTTGGGCAAGTTGCAGTGGCCTTCTGAGCAATAACAGGGCCCTGGCACCTGTTTACTCACAAAATAAGCATTGGCACTGTATTATATTCTAAGAAATGTGTTACAAAAACTGAGCATAAACGATACATATAGGCCAGCAAGCTTGTGTGTGTTTTTGGAGGAAGGTGGATCAAAGCATCTAAGATCTAAAGCTTTTCAACCACCATTTCTTTACCTTATGTGTTGAGATAGCCCAAGAGACCTTTGGGTGTTTGAGCACTCTAATAACAACATAAAATAACATGACATGGCATGAAGATGCGAGTGGAGTATGCTATCAATTCTACAATTGGATTGAGTTGGCAGCAAGTAGGTGTTGTGGACATGAGTGGCTTATGGTTGTTTGAAGAGGTGTCATGTTCTTTATATGGTTGTTGAAATCCATAGGTTTTTGAGGGCAGAGTGGGAACTCTAAGGGCTGAGGACAGTGCTGCAAGCTTTCCACAGCAATCCTAGTGTCAGCCTACAGAGGAGCATAGGGGATGGTAATGTGACCAAACAAAGGATGAGGGTCTTAGGTGGTGCAGATGCTGAGGCAGTGATTTTTAGGTCTGGCCTAGACAGCGGATGAGCTGTCTCTTCTAAACCTTTGTTTTCAACCAGTGGGCTTAGGGACAACCAATCCGGAAAAGGGGGTGGTGATGGACAGAGTTTCTGAATTAAACAGAACACTCATACCCAGTCAACAGATCAGGGCTTGATCCATCACCGTTTTTTAGCTCACTACACCATCCCAGCTCAGAACCTGGCTATATGCAAATTAGTCTGTCCCTGGCCCAGTGCATCATGGGAACAGGGCAGACCAAACTACCAAGCCAATTCTTATACTGGGAAGGAAACAAGCTTCCGAGGACCGGTTTCTGGCATTACAGCAGTCTTCGGCCCGGCTTGCTTGAATCCTGATGGTGCAATGAGCAAGGGACTCACCTCTGAGTACACCCTTCCACGCTTATGGTGGACAAAACGATTCAGAAAAGGGGGTGGTGATTGACAGAGTATCTGAATTAAACAGAACACTCATACCCAGTCAACAGATCAGGGCTTGATCCATCACCGTTTTTTAGCTCACTGCACCATCCTAGCTCAGAACCTGGCTACATGCAAATTAGTCTGTCCCTGGCCCAGTGTATCATGGGAACAGGGCAGACCAAACTACCAAGCCAATTCTTATACTGGGAAGGAAACAAGCTTCCGGGGACCGGTTTCTGGCATTACAGCCGTCTTTGGCCCGGCTTGCTTGAATCCTGATGGTGCAATGAGCAAGGGACTCACATCTGAGTACACCCTTCCATGCTTATGGTGGACAAAACGATTCAGAAAAGGGGGTGGTGATGGACAGAGTATCTGAATTAAACAGAACACTCATACCCAGTCAACAGATCAGGGCTTTATCCATCACCATGCTCAGACATGAGTCCCTTGCTCACTGCACCATCAGGATTCAAGCAAGCCGGGCCGACGACGGCTGAAATGCCAGAAACCGGTCCCCGGAAGCTTGTTTCCTTCCCAGTATAAGAATTGGCTTGGTAGTTTGGTTTGCCCTGTTCCCATCATGCACTGGGACAGGAACAGACTAATTTGCATGTAGCCAGGTTCTGAGCTGGGATGGTGCAGTGAGCTAAAAAACGGTGATGGATCAAGCCCTGATCTTTGGACTGGGTAAGAGTGGTCTGCTTAATTCAGACACTCTGTTCATCACCACCCCCTTTTCTGAATCGTAGGGACAACCAATGGCATACAATTGGTCAGCTTCATTGTTACTCTGGCATGCTTGATATTGGTCAACTATTAAAAGCTCAATTCTCCCTCATGTGTTTGTCTCTCCCCCAGTGCATAAATGCATTACTTGAGTCCTTCCAGTGCTCATTTTTGTAGGTGCACCATACTAGGTGTATTTAAGCACTCTACTGGAGTGCTTCTTTTTCAGTTACCTCACTCATGTACTTCTGCCCCCTCCGCTGTCTGTTACACCAGCCCCCATCCTCCTATTCTTACCAGTGTTGCATGCCCCCTCCAGGTATTCCACGCTCCTTCCTTCCATTATTGCCTGACCACAAGCAATCCACCAGCCCTTCATTCTTCAATTGATGTTTTTTACCACCTAGGTTCACACCCTCCCTCTTTCTGTTGTTGCTTGCATCACCCACCCTCCCTGTATTCCTTCTTCTGTTTTTGCTTGCCCTCACCCACCTTTTCTCCTTCCTTTGTGCTTGTTTCCAACTACCCTCCTGCACTCCCTACCTCAGTTTTTGCTTGCCTGTCCCCTTCTATTATTGTCAGTGTTGCTTGTCCCTCCCACCCAATTACCCTGTTGCCCATGTTTCTCCCTTACTGGCCACCACAAAGCGATCTGACATGGATAATTCTTGCTGCATCATCGAGTTTTCTTTTCTCTACCCGCATGTTGTCTCTACCTACCCCGTGTTGCCTACAGCAGTTAAATAACAGCACTAATATACTGCTAGTACTGATGCCATAGTGCTTTTTTAGGTCTCACCTAGGCATCTCTTGCACTGTCTCTTCGAGACATGCTATATTCAGGATATGGGCATGAAGCTCTGCCCACTTTCCACCCATCTTTTTAATTGGCTCCTGTCACTGAACTTTGTAAATTATGGCTTTTCATTGGTTAATAGCCTTAGTAGTCCCTCCTTTGTACCGTATTTTCTCTTCTTGTAACCTCCCATGAGGACACCCCCTGGTACATGTGTTGTTACTTAGTACGTTTTAATTACAGCCTCAGAGCACTATTTTCTTAAATGGCTTTCTCCTGCCTGCTGTTCCAGACCGGACATACCCTACCACAACGCTTTTTAATTTTTAATGTACCCAGCGCTGCACCCCTCGGCTAACATAATAGCGGCACGCCTTTCTTTCGTTATTTGCGGCACCAAATGTGGCCACATGCCTTTTTTACGGTTTACTTATTTAACTTTTGTTAAAATGGCAGCACGGCTGCCTTTGTAACAAAAATAAATAAATAGAAAAAAATGTATGCGTCCAACATTTTTTTTCTATTTCTTTACTTTTGTTACAATTGCGGCCCCCATGCTATAGCTTTAAATATCTCAAGCTAAAGTGCGGGCGCGACCATTGCTTCAAAAGTAAAGTAATAGAAGAAAAAAAGTTTTTTGTACTTGTCTACATTGGAAGCAATTGCGACACCTACGCTTTAGCTTATGATATTTGAAGCTAAAATGCAAGTGCTGCAATTGATTTTTAATGTAAGTTTGAGCTATTGGCGCTACATTATTATTAGCAACGCCAATAGCTCAAACTTTCACTAATGCGAGACCTATTGCATTGCAAACACGTGTTTCTTTTTAACTTCCAGCCATGCTGCATAGGTGATGCACTGTTGTACAACATGGCTACCAAATTGTCAAAGCCAGTAACCCGTGTAGGCAAGAACTATTGGCTTTGCCAATTTTTTTTCTTAAGTGGGTGAGCTACAGCCTCATTATTACAGGAGACATGCACTGAGTGGATGAACGTGGCATTTGCTTTGTGGAATATTGGACGTTGGGAGTCATGGGGTGTGTCTACGAGAGTCCCCTTGGACTGTGATAAATAAGCAGCCGCAGCCCGTGAGGTAAGAATGGTGGGATACTGGGGCCTGGTTGGGGGGGGGGGGGTGGATTTCGACAGATGACAATGAGGGAAAATTATTTATTTATTTAATTTTTCCCTGCTGGATGTCTGTCGAATCCCCCTCAACCCAGCCCCATCGCTCTTACCTGCATGGGCCGCGGCTATAAATAATTTTTTGTTGCACACCGAACTTGTTCTGAATTACAGGTGCACTGCCATGGTTTGTGCCGCGGTCCACCTTTACCAGCGCAGATCAGATCAGGGCACCAGATTACAGGAAAACTGTGCTGTCCCCAGTGGTTTGTGGAAACTCCAGCAGTTAAACTGTGAGAGAGGGTGTAACAGTTTAGAACTCTGACTCCTTTTTTTATTGGAAGCGAATCCAATCTCATTTCTAAGGTGAGACAGCGATTCCCGTGCCAGTGGGTGGGGGATTCCCCTTCCGGTGGGCGCAGTGTTTGACTACACCTACCAGGGCGGATGCCTGGGGCGCCCCTAGTAGCACCATGTACCAGCCGCGGTCGGTAGTAGGAGTTTCTGCAGGGCGGTGACGTGGGCAGGGGGAGGGGCAGGGTAGGGGGTAGTAATGTATGGATTACGGAGTTTAACAGGTAAGTAAGCATATACATAAATAAAACTAATTTCGTTGCGTGCACTGCATCACCAAATGCGATGCAGTGCGTGCAACGAAATTCGTTTTATTTATTTATATGTTTACTTACCTGTTAAACTCCGTAATCCATACATTACTACCCCCATCCCGCCCCTCCCCCTCCCCACGTCTCCACCCTGCAGAAACTCCTACTACCGACCGTGGCTGCCATGTACCCTGCCAAGGGTAATACTTATGTTGGCCTAATTCTTTGTGATGGAAAATCAGGGGCTTCTTTGCCCTTGCGCCCACGTCTGTACTACTGCGGCAGCGCACGGGTTCTTTTGCAAATGGCACACAACCATGCAAATAAGGGAACACCCACTTGTCATCTTCATTAGTGTGTATTTTGCATGGACATGATCCATATTAAAGACTCATCTGTGACCCCTTGTGTAATACCAAAGTGCCCATGGAGGCAAGACATAAAATGCAGGCAGGAATGTTGCCCCATGCTGGTGTGTACTATGTGTACTATGGCCTCTGGTGTTTCACAGGCAGAAGAAGCTGTAGTGTGGCAGGTAGGCGATGAGGCCAAGGTAGGCCTCATGCTTGTAGCTGTTTATTGTCGGGGGATGTTCACGGGGACCTTGTCAAATAGTCAAAGCATATTACATAGGAAGATGAGCTAGACATGGTATAACACAATTATCACACAGTACACATGAGTGTCCAGCAAAGGTTACATCACTCACATAGAAGGTGACTTAGAAGAATAAACACCTTACAGACAGTTGAGTAAAATGAAGGCCAACATTGAACGTCTCAGGACACTGGGCCCAGCGGTTCAAGAGAAATTCAGGTTCGCGGCCTGGTCCAGGGATTGCGAGATGGTTTGGGTTCCGGTCCATGATTCTCTTTGGCAGAACGTCTCTCCCAGGATGCAACGCGCCGATGCTGCCCTAATGGACGTCCGCACAGTGCATTGCCCTGTCCACAAGACTTAACGCTTTTAAGAGAGGTTTCTTCGCAGGTGCCCAGGGAATACGGTAGTCTACATCGCAAGCTGCAACGTCACTAGTATCATGGAGATTTATATAGTTGCAATTGGTTGTTTTCTGTTTTTTTCACCTAAGCCTGAATTCAATATAACAAACAAAAATCTAAGAAAAATGACAACTATGCCAGGTCCCACTGACCCTGGTCTGCATATTTTAGCCGCCACAGCATAGAAGGGTTTCCTGGTCCTGCGTGGTTGAGGTCAAGGGTCACTGGCAGCAACCACAACAACATCTCAGTTTTCAACAATCACTGTCGAAAAATTCAAATACAGAGACAGGTTAAAAATGTTAATTAGAAGCTGGTGGTGGGGGCATGGCGCAGGGGGCTCCCAACCCTTTAGGGACCCCTACCCAGGGCCGGGCGGGGAATGTCAAACAGCCCTGTCAAAAATAATAAATTCAGTCCCCATTTGCATCAAATGAGTGACTCCCGACAAGTTGCTCAGAATGATTTTCCCTAGGATAATTTTGGAAACGTAAAGCCAAAAGGTGCATGTTAACTGCTCAATTTTTCAATTACATTTGCTAGTTTTACTGGCTGCTCTGAAAATAAATAAATTAAAATATTTCTGTACATTGGAGTTTAGCAAATTGCCTCTTAGCGCTGTTTCTACACGGCTTCCAACCATACATGCACTTGTGAAAAAATAGTGTGCCTGTCGACAAAAAGAGCATGTTGGTACCGTTATGAGAGGCTTTCTTTTAATTCTTCCATTCATTAGCCTTTGAAACTAATCTAAAATGTCATGCAGGCTGCCGGGATAGTGTAACCGGCCTCCAAGTGTCACAATCGGCCTCCTGGAGCTCCAGCCCCCCGCGGGTTTGCCCTCCTCCCCGGCTGGCCAGTCCAGCTATGCGCCCCCCCCCCCCCCCCAAACAAAAATAACTTTCTGAGGGACTCCATTCCACTCAAGGCTGGTGAATATCTATGAAATATGGTAAGGCTCTGGGACCCTTCTTCACATTCTGCAGGCGGGGCTCATCATTTTACGTTATGTCACTCGGTGATGGCAGACGAGAATTTGGGGCGTAATATGCATGTTAAGGTAATTTTTAAAAAAAATACTCAGCCATCTTTCTCTTCCTTTGTCGCGCACATCTACAGATACTAGAGTTCCTCTCCAGAAATCTGAGGAATGTCTGAGAAACCTTACGTGGCGGCTCTTGCTTCATACAGAGGAGAACAGCCTCTCAAATTGCTCAAAATCCGCTGACTGTACGTCTGGGTGTCAGGGCAGCAGCACCGCGTAGAATGGATCCCCGTGGGAACTTGTGCGCACACATTCCACCCGACGGCCCTGTGACAGGGAGCTTAGTTTTATGTAACATGGCGCTGCCACCTCGCTGCTTCCGGCTCTTCCTGGGTCTGCACACAAGCTGGGCTGAATCTCTCTGCTGCATGGTGGCCAAGTCGGGCTCTTTCACAAGTCACACTCGTGCCTCAGAGGGACCCAGATGTAGTCCGTGGCATCCAGGGCAGGACTGAGGAACGCAAACAAGCCCAGACAAAAAAAAAGCTAAAATTGGCCCTACTTTTTCTTTTTTTTACAGAGTTTTATATAGCGCGAACTTGACCCGAATCTAGTATCAGAGCGCTTTACATAGCACCACTTGAGTTACATGAGGACAAATTCATTTTTGTTAGGAACGGGGAGATTACGTGATTTGCCCAGAATCACAGGATGTTCAGCATCATTGCCAAGACTCGAACCTAGTTACCCAGATTTGAGGTCCCCAGATTTGAGGTTGACTGCCCTAGCCATTAGGCTAACTCCTCCCCCCTACTTCCTTCCTCTCGTTGCACAGTCTTTCACGTTCAATCCATCCATTCTCCCTGTCCTCCTGTCCTCCACTCTGATCACTTTCCTTCTACCTTCCCTCTTGTCACTTCCCTCTCTTTCTTTCTCTCTTGAAGCCTCCCTGAGACTCCTGCAATTAATTTCAGGGAGCTGGGGAAAGTGACAAAGGCACCAGAAATCTACGACTTTCAATAGCAGTCCTCAAGGGCTGGGGTAGGGTGGTCAGATGTGCTGGGTTTGGGAGCTGCCCAGTTGAATACCAGGGCTGTGCAGCACTGATGCCATTAACCTTCTGCCCTTGAACCTGCCAAGTTTCACAGGCCCCTGGCTGACCAGCAGTCCAAGTTTTTCCTTTCCATTGTGAGAATCTAGTTTACCACACGATAGAACCGGGGTTACAAGATCCAAAAAGTAAAGGAAAATTCCTGTACTGGAGCACAGCCTGCCACTTGCCGCAAAGAGAAGTAGATGTCCTCTAAATTGTGGATGGTGGAACCAAGCGACTGGAGTTGGAAACCAGACTTTCCCACAGCCTCTCAGATATTAACCAATGGGCATGCGTCAACACATCTTGAAACAATGCAATATGCGACACATTTTCTCAGAATGCTATTGGGGTGCCAAAGCATCAAAGTACTCTAGGCTAGAACAAGCATTGGTCACACCAATAGGTTTGGCACTGGCTTACAGCTTTGGGCTTTGTCAATACATGTTTTGTTTTGCCATGGCTTTTCCAAAACTTTATTGTTAGAGAAACTGGCGGCCCTTCGACCATCTAAAAAATACCCAAGCACTGACATAGCCAATAGGTCTCGCCTTTGGGTCCTTATAAGTGTTTAGCTAGAGTTATTGACTTAGCCAACGTGCTTAAACTATGTTGTAGAGCAGTGTGGCTGCTGGCAATTATGTCAGCTTGTTTTGAAATGAGAGAGAAAGAGTAAGAAATTGCGTGTGGGTTGTTGATATCAAGATGGAAGTTGAGGTCACTGAAGTAAGAACAGTGAGAATTAGTGAAAATG
This sequence comes from Lissotriton vulgaris, assembly GCF_964263255.1. NCBI lineage: Eukaryota > Metazoa > Chordata > Amphibia > Caudata > Salamandridae > Lissotriton > Lissotriton vulgaris. The sequence goes on along the minus strand of NC_141693.1, from coordinate 857,610,872 downwards.
AAAGAGGAGGAATAGATAGTGTGTGGGTAAATGTGAGCGATGGAAATAGAGAAGGCATGAGAGTAGAAAAAGAGTACTATACCAGAAAAGCAAAAGAGTAGGCGGGAATGTTGAGAGGATTATTGGAAAGAGAGAAACAGAGTAGAGAAAGTGGAGGAAAAGAAAGGAAGTGTGAACGTGATAGAAATGAATATTAAGGATATTGTGAATTGTAGGAAAATATATGAAAATTAGGGAGAAAAGAAAAGTATTGGAGGGGAGAATGTGAAAATGTGTGAAACAAATTGTGAACGTATTGTTTTTAAAGAAATAATGAGAATGTTTGAGAACTAAAAGTGTAGGTAATGTCAGAAATAAAAAGCTGAAATACAAGAGAAGAAAGATGGTAGTTATGAAAGATGAAAGTCAAGTGAGGTGAATATAGGCGCTTAGCGGATGTGCACAAATAAAAATTAGTTTGTATAAGCTTGCTTTGGCCATTAAGGAAAATCACACACATGATGTATGCAGAGTTAAAACATTTGTATAGATATAACCAGATTAAGTCACACCCCTGTCATTAAAAAATGTCCTCTAAAACAATAAGCCTTTAGTCTTGGCTGTTTCTGGAACTTTTATATAATGTGAACTCAAGCCAAAGTAATCAGCACACTTCACATAAGCACCAGTTACATTACAAACGGACACATTCATTCTTAGGCATGGGGATAGTATGTGATTTGCCCAAAAGCAGAAGATGTGGAATCTCCTGCCAAAAGTTAAACCTGGTTGCCCAGCGTTAATTCGATCACTTCTAGGCATAATGCCATGTTAATGCATAGAAGGACAGGAAGGACTGGGACAGCGTCAGTGCCAGTGTAAAAAAAACATCAAATAAATATGTAAGCACATTACTTATAATTATTGTTTTGTCAGGAAGTGATTGATATTTTCATTAACTGCCAGAAAGCATTGGGCGTGGTGTTAAGTATGTGCAGATTTGCTTCAGTGTTATGCAACCCCACACTGCATGGAAAGCACAGGCATATCCATTTGTTACTAATTACTCGTCTGTTGGACTTCCAAGCACTGGAAGAACATCTATAGCGCACAGAAACAGACTGTGCAGCGGTTTGCATGCGTGAGCAAACACACTCCATGTCTTTTGCAGCTCGAGTCGTGGGAGGAATGAATTTGAATAATGGGCAGAGTTGGTTGTCCTTTCTATGTAAGGGCGCCTACTACCTTTTCCTTTTAAAGAAACTTGTCTTTATATTGCACATTTGCAGGGCCGGACTGGGAACCAAAACAGGTCCTGGCAAAGTGCTCGGCCAGCCCTCCCCCGAGGGGTTGGGAGCGCGGCTGAGCTGTTTGCCAAGGCTGGTTTCGGCCGATTTTGTTACGTCCCTGTAAAAAACGGCCCCCAGGTGCCCAAATCAGCCACCACCCTAGCAGCCTACCGGGGAAATGCCCAGTGCCCGCTATGGCCAGTACGGCCCTGCACATTTGCTTGGCTTTGTAGTTCTACGAATTAGAGAGGTATTAGTGAAGTGAGGTAACTGGTGAGTGCCACGAGAGAGAGGAGTCTGTGTGCTATATTGTGGACAGTTAATAGAGGTGTGATCATGGAGTGTTCAGCCACATGCTGTGAAAAGTGCCCATTTCGAATGCATAGATCAATTGCATGTAATAAATTGTGTTGCAACAGCCGTGCTTTGAACGAGGTGTATTGCTGGCATCTGAATGCCTTTTGTGTGGTGCCATTTTGTATGTGTATTTCAGGTACATGTGTTTAACACTATCACTTGCTCAGGTGTAGACATTGAGACGTAAAGAAACTACACTTTCCATCATGCACTAGTTATGGTGATCGCAAGAAGGGAGCGCTTACGCTCGTATCAGCAATCAATGTTCCGACGTTATTAATGGAGATGGGAACCATCTCTATGATATTATATTTTGGTGCACTACTGACATTAAGAGACATGGCCTGATGGAAAAATGTAATCCGAAGTTAGACCGAGCAAACACCCTTTTGTAACATGATATATGTGTGTGAGCCTTAATTATGCAATACCTCTGAATCAAGACAATGCTGATTCAAACAAAGGTGGCAGTCATGCAATCTAAACCAAAACAACTCCTGTATTAATAAACTTAGCACAAGCCACGGCACCCCTAGTGTTCAAAAAGGCTGGGCCTAATTAAAGCGGAAGTGGTGGAATAAACAAAGACTCCGAGTTAAACTGCTGGAAATTACTGGCCAGATTCATCAAGGTAAGGAATTGCGAGTCCTTAATAGCGAATTTTAAGGATTCGCTATTAAGGACTCGCAAAACGGGATTCATGTAGGAATCGCAATTGAATTTGCGATTCCCACTGATTCCTTATTTGCGATTAGCTAATTGCTAATCGCATCGCAAATAAGGAATGACTCCCCATTCATTCCTATGGGCCTAAAGGCCCATAGGAATGAATGGGGAGTCATTCCTTCTTTGTGATTAGCAATTAACTAATCACAAATAAGGAAGCGATTTCAAGGGTGCCAGCGGTGTCCAAAGGACACCCTGTAGCACCCCTAAAATGTAATCTACATTGGTGTTGCGCACACACATGTCCAAAGGACATGTGTGTGTGTAACATGCAACTGAGAAAAATGCACTTAAATGCTTTTTTCTAAGTTTTCGCTATTTACCACTAGGTTTGACCTCGCGGTAAATAGCGGCCCAAAATTGCGATTTCGCAATTTTAAAATGGTTCATGAATTGCATTTAAGGAATCTCAAATAGAGATTCCTTAAATGCAATTCCTCACAAATGTGTGAATTCTTTAATAGCGAATTTTGCATTTGGGATGATGAATCCCAAATGCAAAAATTGCACTCGCAAAGGGCCAGATTCTCAGAATCTGGCCCTTTGCGAGCGCAATTAAGCTTGATGAATCTGGCCGTACATCTCTAAAGGTGAAAGAGGCATGTTCTTATATAGCGGATACATTTCTTTGGATGTCAATGAGAAGATTTCATCATAACACAACTATCCGCTGGCAGTGGCGCCACATGAAATAAATAGCTGTGACCGAAGGAGGCAGGAGCTTTGACTGAAAAACTCTCCAGTGAAGGCTACTCTTGTGGTGCAATATATTTAGGAAACAAGAAATTACCATTCATGGTATGAGTGAAAGTAATTACCTTGGGAGTAAATGCAACGCCTTTACGAACCGCCAAAAGAGTGTAGGTGCCTGAACGCCGAAACCACATTCAGTTTTCAAGTACAGCATTCACGTGATCGAACGCAGGAGATGTAATGGAAGTGGTAAACAGAACCAAACAAACACACAAAAGGCGTGGAGTTAAACAGCAATCCACTGCACTGAACAAAGAATATCATCTGTGTGAAAGTGTCAAGGCAAGAAATCAAGGACAGAAGAAACTACGCATGAAGCCTGTCTAGGCACCTATTGCCACAACAAATAAAGAACAGAGCTGCTAACTTTGAGACTAAGGAACCAGGTTTGAATCTCGGTGTTGGCTTTCCCAGGGTCTGTATAAAAAAAAAAACAACAAAGCAGATATGCACGTTTTTTAACTGAAAGAAGAAAATCTAGCAAGAGGCAGAAATAATAATAAAAAAAATCAGTCAGTCCAGGAACCCTCCAAACTAATTAATCTGCTTGCAACGGTTCCGTCCCGCGCCGCCATATGAGATCATTATTTCACGCAAATTGTACAATGTTTAACAATTATTTATTATTACCACTATTAGTCACTAGGTGTCAGCTTGTACACGCGCGCATATGGAACAGGATTACTGAATAAACAATAAAAGCTGAAAATGATAATGTTCCTGTGCAGTGCGACATGAAAAGTTTTCAAGTGCATACTGTTTTGAGATCAAATTGCTTAATAAAGCTGAAAGATGCGTGATTTACTGTAGGCCTCGTATTCCCATGCTGGGCACAAAACACTTCTAAATAAACATTCTGGTAGAATTTGATAAAAGCTTGAATACGCAATTGGCGCGTGCACACGCGCTTGAGCGAACAGCCTGATCATTTTCATGCACTGCACTCTTGCTTGTGGCGTGCCGCTGCGCGCTCCCGCTAGGTAGATGCCGCCACAAGCAATGCTTGAAAAGGAGCAGAGTGACGGCTAAAGGCCTTCCTTTGCAGCGCATGCGTGCTGCGTAGGCGAGACCTATAAAAACGGATGAATCAAAAATATTTTTTAGGTTTCAAAAAGCAAACATTACCATAATAGTCCCTGGAACTGAAGGTAAAAACTTTGTGTGGGGATGTGCTCTTTGTGAAAGGGCTGAATGCTGACACTCAACGTGAGATTGGCCACTGGCAGTATTGCTGTATGTTGGCCACTCCAAGTCTCAGACCGGTAGTGATTAAAAACTGACATTTAATTGGGTCCCTAATGGGCTCTCTATTCATGTCCTTAACTTTGCAGGCAAAAACACTGATATTTCGAACGACTTTAACAACTGTTAAGTCTATCCAAGTCAGTGATGTGGCCCCATTATACTTTTCACATGTTTTACTCAATCTTGCTTTTCCTAAACTGTTTGCTTTTTACAGGATATATTTTTTAATTTCTGTGCAGCATATTAGTCTTGTATAGTGAACACTAACTACTCCATCACCTCCAGCTGTGGCCCGGGCAGGTAAGAGTGGTGGGGCGGTGGTGCCGGGTAGGGGGGATTTCAACAGACGACGTTGAGGGAAAATTAATTATTTATTTAATTTTCCCTCGTGGTCATCTGTCGAATTCCCCCTAACCTGGCCCCACCGCTCTTACCTGCACGGGCCACTCCTGATCACCTCTAGTTGTCTCTGTGAGGTCAGGATTTGGGTGGGCGTTTATAATTGAGAGCTCCAAAGTTGAGGCTGGAGGAAGAGTGCAAGTTTCTGACCGTGCCTGTCATTGGGGTGGAGCAATGGTCACATGTGCCATTTGTAATGGTGATACATGCGAAAGTGACAAAGAAAGAGCAAACGGCAGACCAAGGTCCAGCACATCCAGTCCACATGTACAATGAATTTGAAAGTGGTGCAATCGCTTCCCACACCCGCCGTCAAAATGCACGAATCAAAATCTGTTCCAGAATTGCTTCTTTTTATTTGAATTAATCTTTAGAACAGTTCTAAAGATTAATTCAAATAAAAAGAAGCAATTCTGGAACAGATTTTGATTCGTGCATTTTGACTTCACAACGAGTGCACCTTCCGTTTTTACTCGAAAAATACATGCGAAAGTGTGTGAAGGACGTACACAGCTGGCGAAATATTTAGAGGGTGACATGCCGCTGTTACAGGTGAGTGGGTATATTGTGTATGGGGATGGTGGTGCAGCGAAGTAGATGCGAGCAAGTACATGTAGGAGAGAGTGACCTGAGGGTGCTGAAGAGGAAGGAGATGAGGTGAGAGCTATGCAAATGAAAGATTTCAGAAAGGTGTGGGGGGGAGGGAAAGGTTTGTCTTGGGTATAGATGTATATCCGTCTGTCTGAATGCCATAACAGAAAGTTCACAGAGAGGCACGAAAATACTTGACAGATGTCACGCGACACGAGAACAGGATTTCAGTTTAAATATTGTAAGCCACACCCTTAATTATATGGATATGCCTCTGTGAAAAACATTGCCGGTTATGCTCCTTTGGCAAAGCCCTTTTTAAAACCTGTCACCCCACCCTATTTTTTCATCCCACTTAAAGCTCCGATAATAGATCACTGGACAAAGATGGTGGCTCAGAGTCCCTTTACATAAGTATATCATACATATGATTTGAATACAATTAAAAGATTGTGGCTAATGCCAAACCGTAAAAAGAAATTCATCCAGCTTCAGCGAAGCCCTTGCCCATTGCAACACGTCACTCTATTGAAGCATGAACATTTCTTGGATACCGGATAAATTGCCTCCTAAAAGAAACTTCAAATATCCAGTGTGGCGTACAAAGACTCAAAGATGGTGGCAGAACGAAACTTGAGGGGGGGTCCCCTTGCAAAGTATATTGAGGTGGCCCCACATGATCTGGACCCAGTCAGGAGCTCTCCCGCCGCCAATGCACAGTGCCCAAGGAGGCCCCCCTGGAGCTCGAAGTCTTCCTGCACCAAAGGGGACTGCCGGGGTGATTGTTACCGCCACTGCTCAAAGGTGTTCACCTTTTAATCAACTATCCCCCCAAAAAACGTGTTGCTTGTAGATATCTATCAGCATGGCTCAGCAGCACAGGCTTCCAGTCCCTGCTGGAGCGTGTAAAAAGCCCGCCCCGCCCAATCACTACGCTTTTCTCAGACTTGGTCATACCAGCCTGAGAGTAGCTTCTGGAATGGCGCAGGGGAATCTTGGAGCCTGTGTGAGCATCATCGAAACTGAAGAGGTGTCGAGGAGGCAGACACCAGGCTGCAGGTAAGGTGTTTTTTACCCCCCCAACCCTCGCTGCCCCCCTGATTTCCCCTGCTAGCGGCCGCCACTTAGAAAAAGTGTAGACACTTTTTATTAGTTTTAATAGATGGCATAGGAAAAATGCGCTTCTTATTGACTTGAAGAAAAGTCTCTCCTGGCTTTGAATTACTGAAGACAAAGTCAACGCACACAAATGACGATTGAAAAAAAGGATAAGCAATGGGAAAGAAACAAAAAGCACTGGCAAAGTAAGGTATGGGTCAACCAGCACTAGTGGACTGAAAAACGCTTCCTTTTAGGTGGATGTGCACACGCGATCAGGAAATAAATGCTGTCACTCACATTAAAAGGGGGAGAGAGTTGGAGCAATGGCTTCTTACATTTTGTGAATTGCGAATACTATTCAATCTGCTTCAGTTCATAGGAGTTATTTTATGGGTGCAGATTGGCTGCTTGTTTCGTAGACGTCCAACCAATGCCCACCACCGCTTCTTCTCAAGGGAGATGCTGCCCTTCCTGGATGTGGAAGCGCGCCCTCTGTAAGCTAAGGATACAGCTGGCTATTAATAAACCAGACGGAAGTAAAGAAGCACCTGCCCTACCCCGAGATGCTCCCTAATCTATTCTCAGTAGCCAATTAAAGACATTGCGTAACGACCGAGAAGACATGTGAAGGGTGACATAACTGGATCAATGTTGTAAGCAGAGTGTGTGAGAGAAGGACATTTATGAGGCTTAATCTGATGGGCATTACCTGAAAATGAGAAAAACATTATGCAGAAACCCAACATGACAAAAAACAAAATGCAGAAATGCGCATGTTTAGAATTTATAAGGAATAAATTTTTAGCTGTGTTGGAGGAGGGTTAGTAGTGGTTAAAGGTGTTTGGAAGGTAATGGTTGCACTAATGTTAAAGTGTACGGTGTGATTGAGATTTGGGTTGTGGATACAGTAAGAATGTGGGTTGACTTAGTTAGGTCACATGTCTGAGAAAGGGCTAAAAAGCTGTGATTTGTGTATGGGGTAGGGATATGTTTCATTTTATAGTTAGGATTTGTTTAAGATTAGGGATGGGTTTGTGTTTAGGTTTATGTTGCAGTATAGCTTTATATTTATGGTTAGTACCCTGTTAAGTGTGAATGTCAGGGTTAGCTTATTGTTTTATATAGGACATCGCTTATCTTTCATTCTGGTGTTCAGCATTCTAGATTCTTCATAAATGTATTAAAAGTAAAATATTATATTATTCACTTTGACTTTTACGAAATCACATCTTCATTCATGTGTTTTTTCAGGTTGCGTTCCAAATTATCCCTTGGGTCTAATATTCTGGATTAAAGGGGATATATGCTTGTTGCGTTTTTTGCCCCACTTTGAAGGACTGTCTGTTACCAAAAATGCTCATGTTTGTCTTTGTAAAAGGGTTAGTCATATGGGATACCACATGCAACCCTCCAGAAGAATGAACCAACACAAAATGTTTGAAGTCACGGAGGCAACGTAAAGTTACTGATATATAGGCAAGGCATTAAATCACCACATTGGAATGGATCAGACAAACAAATTCGCCATTGGAATGCATTGGTAGAACTTCTCTCTACGTTATTTATTGTGTATAATTAAGGCTCCCTGGGCCTCATTTATGAAAAGTGACGCATCGCTGCGTGAAAACAGCGATGCGTCACTTTTCACTGCGCACTCCTTGCGACACCAATGATGCGTCATATTTAATGTATGACGCATCATGTCGCTAGGACTTACAGATACGTCAGTATTTCTGACGCATCTGTAAGCGCAAAAGTGACGCATTGCTGGAGTGTGTCACAAAAGTGACCAAACTCCAGCAATGCGTCCATTCACATGGGGAAAGCCCCATGTGAAAGGGCTTGCGTCAGTCTTACGCCTGCTGTGAGGCAGGCGCAAGATTTTGACGCAACAGCATCCTAAAAGTGACGCAGTGAAATCTCATAGATTTCACTGCGTCACTATTACGAGGCTTTTTGCAGGGGAACGCCCCCTCTGCATACATTATACCTGACGCAGGTATAATGTGGCGCAGTGGTTTAAAAAGTGACGCATCTACCTAGATACGTCACTTTTTAAATATGGCGCAACAAGGCGCATTTTGTACGTCGCTGGTGCATCACAAAAAGTGACGCACCGGCGGCGCAAAACGGACGCAAGGCCTCATAAATAAGGGCCCCTGTTTTCTGTTTTAACTGAATTTTACAGATAGATACAGACATAAAACATTAATTTTCTTTGCTGTATTTATTTTTAGATGTGGATAAAAATGGCAATTGTTTTTTTTTTTTAGTAATTCTAAATACTGTCTGCCATGACTGCCAGGCCAATAGATGTGTGGATTGGTAGAAGAGGGGGGTAAAAAAGAAAGCAATTTTAGTAAAGAGGCTTTAACAGCTGTAGATATGTGCATGGTTAATACTGAAATTTGCATATTTTCATATAAGTGCACTGATTTATCTCCTGTGGATGTTCACAGCACTGTAACCTGACAGACATTCAAGCATGAGTGCATAGTTTTAGGTTAAATAAATGTGGAAATATACCAATTTCAGCTTAATGTTTCCACAAAACCCAATATAAATATGGATAAATACAGATAAAATTAGCAACAAATAAATATAGATAAATACAGATGGAAATGGCAAAAAAAAAATACCATAAAACCAGGAGCCCTATGATAATTCCATGTAAGAATGCAATGTCAAGAATACCCCTCCATGGAAATGCTTAAGGCAGTATATTGTCTTAGAGAAATGCCTTAGGCAGACCATCTTCCATCAACATACAGTATTTTTAAGAAAATCATATAGACAAAAAATATATTGATGAAGTTCCCCATCTATAAGAGCCATCGCCCGTGATGAGGAGAAGAGTATGTCACTGGGTACAGCTTAAGGATGAAGAACTTTTGTGGTTTCAATTAGAACATTTAAAGGGTATTATTTAAAGAATGATATATACCCAGTGCAGAAAGCAGGAAAATTGCCTGGATAGTGTACGGATATATGTCGTTACAACGCACGCGTTACAACGACCTACCATTACAACGCGGTTGTAACAACGCAAGTCGTTACAACGACTTGCGTTGGGGGGGCGCAAATTTAAAACATTTAAATTACTATTCCAACACCAGTCCCCGTGGATAGCAGGGAAGGTGTTGGGATAGTAAATTAAATGATTTACTATCCTCGAGCGCCCCCCAGCGCAATGCGTTGTAACAACTTTCGTTGTTACAACCGCGTGGTAATAGTAGGTCGTGGTAACGCGCGCGTTGTAAACGTTGCGCACCATAGTGTACCAGAGAAAATATAAGGAATAACTGGGCAAATATGGAGTGCTATTCCTGATCACTGGTAATTCTCAATTTTTCAGGGGACCCTTTGGATCAACTTGCAATGACATGATGTTCACCCCACTGGAATTACTGATATCCATGGAATTGATAATTCAGGTGGCGCTGGATTATCAGGTTAGTTTCTATCCAAGTTGTAATGGCCCAATAGATGTCTGTTTGCATGAGTTTATGAGCTGTAATGTCAGTAGTGCATTAATGGTTCTTATAATTAAGGGTACCCGGGGAGGGAGGAGGGGAGTCCCTAAGACATCCATTCCCAGGGCACTTCAGGTGAGTGGAGCAGTCCAGGGCTGTTAGTGATAGGTTCTTTTAGTGCAGGGGCTGCAAGGTCACGGTAGAATTATTCCCTAGTGAGCAATGATCCTTAGGGTGCATTAGCATGTTGCTTCTCCCTCCCTCCTCTTGCTTATTATAGATAGTTGGGTTAGGTCATTTTTGGGGTTTTATCCTAGCCAATGGAACAGGGTTGTTTGTGGGGTGGTAGTAGTTTCATAGGTGTTTGGTAAGGCTGTATGTCTTGGATTGGGTTTCATTGCTGCATAATAATAATAATAATAATAATAATAATAATAATAATAATAATAATAATAATAATCCACATTTGTAAAGTGCGAACCATCACCCGTTAAGGTCTCTAGGCGCTGGGGGGCGTCGGGAAGATTAAGCAAGTTATTGCCCAGAGTCACATGGTGCTGGGCTAATCTGCCGCCGGCCCCGGGGGTCGAACCGTGATCCCCAGATTCCAGAGTCAGTCACCCTGGCCGCGGTGCCACACCTGGCGGAAAAGACTGGTGGAAAAGACTAGGCTGGTGCACTGGTCCTGAAGGGCTACAGCATCAGTGGGTGGATGCTTGCAGCTAGAAAAGGGGTAATGGGTAAAGAAAGCAGGCAAGGACCTCAAAGAGGCTGAAAGAGAGATCTGTAGATAAAAGGAAGTTGTGTATGGAAGGCACCAGATGGGTTATATTTGGATGATGAATTGTTTAAGCACAATTGGAGTGGAGGAGGCGGTTGTTTAGTTGGGAGAGTTTGCTAATAGGGTGGTGTTGGGACAAAAAAGTCCCTCACATGATGATGGCTGGGTCCTCCTGCCCTAAGTACCCCCAACTAAAATGATGTCTGAATCCCTGGTGTTGTTTTTATTGTCATGAGCCAACATGCATCAAGCGTGTGCACCATTGCCTATGCCTGTGTCTTGGATTGCGGTCTTTTTGGACTTAAAGGGCCGCCCAAAGCACTACCATCATAGTGGTCCAGTGCATGAGGGTTATATGCCTGTTCCAGCTGTATGTGTGTGAGTGAACGGTACAATAAATGGAAGATGTAGTGCTGTGAAGTGTGTGTGTGTTAAATACATACACTGGATGCATATGTACCTGTGAATGGTACTGGACAGAGGAGAGAGGACTTCAAACGGAAACAGAACCCCAACATAAACTTTGAAGACTCAGATCCTAAATCACATTTAGGGTCTTGAATGGTCCTCGGTCACATTTGGTGTCTTGAAATGGTGACTATAAGAATGGGATCTTGAGGCCCCCAAAATGTTCAACTGTCAAGCAGCTAGTCGGGCTGTGTGCGAAGGGAAAGCTCTGCAAGAGTTCTCGCTGTGTCAAGGACTGGAGGCTAAAGCCTGCCAGTCTCCCAGCTGGGTGAAGGGACATCACCCAGGGAATCCAAGACTGTATACCCCTGGAGCCTGGAGCACCAGAGCTTGCCTGCTTATAAGAGTGACCTGTAAGGAAGAGGGGAATGCTGGAGGGAGCGATGTCCAGTGGGATGTCTTGGATCTCTGGAGTAAGGTGTTAGGAGACAGCTTTTGAACCAATCTGGTCATAGCCCTCTGCAGAGGGTAGTTGGCGACCTGTGCAAAACCAACGGGGATGATGGATGGAGTGTTGAACATTGCAAGCACTCACCCCCAGTCAACTGATCCGGGTTTAATCCATCATCATTCTTTAGCTCACTCCGCCACCCCAGTTCAGACATGGCCATATGCAAATCAGTCTGACCCTGTGCCTCATTGGAACAGTCCAGCCCGAAATGCCAAGCCATGCCTTCCCTGAACCGGAAACAAGCATCCTGGGACCGGTTTCTGGCTAATCAGCCGTCATCAGCGAGGCTAGCTTGAATCCAGTGGCAAAGTGAGCAAAGAACCCACGTCTGGGCAGTTGGCAACCTGGCCAGGAAAGGCCACCGTGAGGATTACTGCCATGCCGTCGTAGCACACGTGTGAAGTGAAGTCTGTGACCCCCATAGGCCAGTTGGTGCCACCAGGAAGATTTCTGCTGTGCCCATTGGGCCATATAGTCCGTGTGAGGAGTGAGGATGGTGACCCCGCATGCTAAATCGAACCACTGGGTAAAGGGCAAGGAGCGTGGTCAGGTTGATACTATCTTTGAGACAAAGAGGCCGTCATGGTGACCCGCACAGACCCAAGCCCCAACAAAGGATCCGCACCAGGAGTGTTGAATTCTCCATTACCTCCACCTGGGGGGAGGATGAATAAATGAATGAATGAAAATGAATGTATACATCACACCTGCTGCTTCATAAGATGAGCCCTGGAGCTAGAACAAAACAAGGAGAGTAAGAGAGATTCTAAATTTCACCAAACAGGTAGGTCTTCTGGTGGGTTTTAAACAGACTTTCACTAGGGATGTTGCAAAGGTATAGTGGTAAAGAATTCCAGGCGGTGGGTGGAAGAAAAGAAAATGATCTGCCACCACATTTAACGCTGCGCACTTTTGGAACATGCAATAAATTATTAATTGCTGAGGAGAGCGCCCTAGGGGGGATATATTCTTTTAATCTGTTCTGAATGTAGGATGGGCCGTTCTGTAAAAAAAAGCTCTAAGTGTGATCAAAAGGGTTTTTAATTTAAATCCAGACCTGATTGGTAGCCAATGATGTGATTTTAGGCCTGGTCTGATGGAGTGTCTTTTTGGAATATTCAACATTCGCAGAATCTAGTCTAGATGGGATCAGGGCCTGAGTAATCCCCTTCTGGGTGACTAAAGGGAGCTAGTTTAATAGATTTCTTTAGAGCTTTCAACAACCAGAAGCAGGTGAGAGCCTTGGCATGTACTTGAGGTTTGAAGGAAAGAGTAGAATCCAGGGATTCAAGGAAACTTACTGGCATCGGAGGGGTGTTGAGGTCCCCTTCCACTGTCCCAGCAGGAACTAGGACACCCGACCACTGCCCCTATCTTGGGAAAGGGTTCACCTCACTAGTGCCAATGACACCCCAAAATACAGATACAAACAACAACAAAAGGTCAAGTCATCCATTGCGAAGGGCATCCCACTGTGCAGCAGCAACGTGCGCCTGTGTTTTTAGTAAAATTTGATCCAGAAACGTTGCTTTCATTCGAGTCTGCAGCATATGTTGATTTATGTGGCAAATTCTGCAAATTCATAATTATGCACACAACATCACAGCCGCACAATCATTTTTAGGTCGAGTTATTTATAACTCGAAACCTATTGGGAGTAAACTAAGAGCTAAACTAAGCTCTCAAAAATACGGATTTCCAGAAGTGCATGTGTCCCGTGCACGAGCTTCTATCCGCCTGCCTGCCTGCCTGGCATCACCACATCAAAGCCAGCCATCTGTTGCTTCCCCTGAAGCTTCCCCCAGTGTGCGCTCGGCCTCAGGCCTTTCTCCTGCCCTAATTATTCACTGCCCACGGCCGGCGGTACTTTCACTTTCATGGCCGCCAGGCCGTGTCTCGCATTTCTCTTCACCCCTCCCAGTGTATTAAACTTGTTTGTATAGAGCGCACTTATGCAGTTCTTACGGCAAACATTCAGATTTTGAGCAAATTTTGTTCCAAGCAGTCCACATTGATGCATTGTGGAACCTAAGGTATATTTCAGAGGTGTATTCAATACACTTGTGTTACAAAGCACACATGTCCGCAGCAATGAGACTGCATGTTTGTGCGCAGGAGACCTTATGAGACACACCAAAGCGCAGTTTGTGCCAAGGCATGGCTGAGAAGTCTGTAGTCCTGCAAGGACGTACATGCACAAGAGGCACCTAGACTATACTCCCAGTGTCCACAATAAACTGCCCTATTCTGTTGTATATTATGAGCATCTACTTAACGTAATCTGCAATTGAGTTATTTTTCTTCTACTTCTTGACTTTTGGTATAATCGGCACCCGAGCTTTGCTTTTAATGTTGGGAGTGTAATGTTACTTGTTTAATTATAGGGGGCGGGTGAGACAGCTTAAGCTGGATCGAGGACAGACTTTAATAACTGGACCATTTACGTGAGTAAACAAGCACCTTCGAGGAGAAAGGGTGTATTAAGTTCATAGTGTTGCATTATACAAGCCTGTGAGACGACACTGAAGTAACTTTCACAGGTTAAGCTGGGGGGCTCGGGACCTGCATCCCCACGAAAGAGAACCCACCACACGCTTGATGTTTGCAGGTGGTTAATTTATAGAAAATTAAGTGCCGGGGCTCTCGTCAGGAGGCAGTTTGCACCAGCCCATTTCTCCTGTTAGCAATGCCTAACGCCTAAAACAGAACAAACTACTTCTCATGAAAGTGGTCAGAGGATGTGTAAAGGCGAGAGCTGCCGACTTCGGAGCTGGTACCAGGTTCCAGTCTTAGCCTCGGCACCTCTTGTGATTCTGGGCAAATCTCACCGTGCCTACCGTAAATTAATTTACCCTTAACTGGTGCGCATGAAAAGCGCTGGTACTGAGCACCGAAAACCACCGGCTTAAATAAAGCAAGGCTTGAAGGTCGAAAGGGCTGCTAATTACCCTCTAATCTCCCTTCACCCCCGCAACAACGTGGTTCGGCAACAAGCACCCAGTTGAGTAGAACGGCTGGATGAAGCACAGTTATAGACTGGTTTCTGACCCTGCACCGAGTGCCATTAGGCGTAGTAACTGAACACACTGCACCATACACATATCCCAGAGGCCAACATTGAAACCGCAAGGAGGAAGATTTAGTGAAAAGTATAGGAGGATTTCACTTCCTCCTTAACATGCACTGGACGATAAGAAGTTATAAGTGGCCGATGCTAAACTTGCATCATTTTATGCCTAAACAATTGTGAGTCCTCCACCTAAGTTGTAAATGTTGGCTCGAGAACGCACATGCACGCGGCTTCACGTTCGAACAATACTGTTTCCAGTCTTAGGGTTTCATTCAGCAAGTGCATCCTGGGACTTGTAGTTTTCGCTTGCTTTAAAATAGCTAATTGTACTAACATACTCGAAAAAAGGATTTTAAATCGTGCCCCTTTTTGTCCCGTGGCACGGGTGTTCATTGGCTGTCATCAGTGAGTTGGTGCCCCCCCCCCCCACGTGCCCGCCATTGCATGCCCCGTCACGGTGTCTGCGTTTCTCATTGCAAGGGGATTTCCGGTTTCAGTCATACTACCAATGACTGGAAGCACAAATTACGAAATAGTTGCTGTGATATTCCGTCAGTGGGGATTTTTTATATAAAAAGAAAAAGAGTCTGGAGTTCGTTCCTCTTTTAAAGTTCAAGTATTTATAGTACTGTGCATTTCCACTGCACCAAAGGGTGCACTCTGTCACCACAAGTGTGAATATACTCAATGTGTGCACGTAGTTCCCATCAGCGCAGGCTACCCCACGTAACCAATCAATCTTAACCAAACAACACATTCCTGAGCTCTCCCATCCCTCTCTGTTCCAGTGACCATCACTGTCAGCACCAATACCAGACATCAGTTCCAGGCCGACTAATTCATTCACCTATTGGATCACTGCAGCCCCCCCACCCCAGTAACCTGTGTTGGTTGACCCTTTTTAACAAACAACACCTCCAACACCCACTCATAAAGTCACCATTAGGAACAGTGTTATCCTACTCATCCTGATTTTATTCACACCTACACCAATGTCAGCAGCAATACCTCAGTCCCAACTAGTGCAGGGCTCCTTCAGTCATCTGCTTCAGGCTCACCATTTCCTTCCTCTTAGTGCCAGTTCAACCTGCACTCACCAGCACCTCCAACCCTCGTGCAGTTACAGACAGCAACAGTGTTATCCTACTCACCCAAATTGTAATCGCACCCACACCACTGTTTGTAACAATAAGAAACAATACCTAGTGCCGGGCCACCTCATGTATTATCACAAAAACCAGTACACCAGTATCCCGGAGCACCTCAATCTTGCAGCCAACATTAGCAACAGTGTTACCTTAATCCCTATCATTTCAACCACCCTCACATCCCTGCAGCAGAAATACCCCATCACCACTAGCAGCTGCCAAGTTGTCAGTTCAGTCATGGGCAGAGGAGTTGGCCTAACGGCTAGGGTGGTCGACCTCGAATCTGGGGAACTGGGTTCAAGTCTCGGCAATGATGCTGAACATCCTATGATTCTGGGCCAATCACTTCATCTCCCCGTCCCTAACAAAAAGGAATGCGTCCTCATGTAGCACAACTGGCGCTATGTAGAGCACTCTGATACCCGTTTCGGGTCAAGTTTGCGCTATATAAAACTCTGTAAAAAAAATAAAATAAAAATGCGCAACATTTCCTTTCTCAGAGAAAGAGGGATAGGTGGCAGCTGACATTTCAATGTCAGATGTGTTACTCTGCGATTGGCCCTTTATAACAAACTCAAGCAAGTGCTTACCCCCATTCAATACTACTTATGCCGTAAGCTACCCCTGTGACTGCAACATGATTGTCTAGTAATAACCCAAAAGTGTTAAATTATTGCACATCATGCACACAATTTGAGTAGCTCCTTCCTGTAAGCGTCCAATTATCTATAAAATATGTGGCTCTTGGAACTTAGGAGAAAACATAAATGTGGTACTAGGGTTGAGTGACCATTATTTAAGGTTCAGCAAGCGCACTCTGGATTAGTTCCTACACTGAATACCACATCTACACAGAACTTTTTCTCCTACTTCACAATACACATTATGGCTCCTATCCAGCTAGACTGAGCACCCAAGTACATCCCATATCCAACATGGCGCATTCTGAATTATTACCAGTCAAAGTTAGGGACATCTCCCAAACACAAGCAAACTCTAGACTGCTACTTGCCGAACACACACATTGATAGATTAAACCGCCTTACTAATGTGCTGTGGACCAACATTGGCCAATGTCTACCCAAAATGACTTAAGTTCTACTTAAACAAGCGTTTGCAATGCAATAGGCCTCGCATTATTAAAGTTTGAGCTATTGGTGTTGCATTATTTAGCAATGCCAATAGCTCAAACTTTAATAATGCGAGACCTATTGCATTGCAAATGCTTGTTAAATCCTGTGGCTCTGACTAAATGTAGCACACAGATCTAGCTTCGGACCAGCCCCATTAAAGCAAGCAGCCTTTTACTTTATTATGGATATCTTGTTTTATTTCAGTACTATCTCACCCCAGAGCGTGTTTTAATTATTTAATAGACTGCCAAATGTAGATAACCGAAAACGTTTTGTAGCTGCCTGCTTTAATTGGCTTGTCCATGTCGCGTGAGACGAGTGGAAGGTGAAATAACAAAGCGCTTCTGAAATCTCAAGGCGCACCCACCACGGCCTCTGTGATACAATATAATTCTGACTTGGTAGGGACGTGGCTTTTGACAGTTTCAAAAGGTAGGCCCGCCCACCACTGATTCTCTTACAAAATCTCAGCTCCCAAACGCGCCATTGCCTGTGAATGAGCCTGTCAGTCATTGCTCACAGGTGTTTATTCTCGCGCCTACAGACGTAATTGTTTTCGTCGCGAGCCCAAGGCAGTGCGTACCCAGGCCTACGTAAAGCCACGCCTTCTTAGGGCATAGCCCCACCCCTTCCCTAGAAGACAGACAGATCTGTGAATACCTCTGCCAGACCGGCTGTATAACAACCTGTTTCCCCAGGTGCCTTTGGGCGCCAACTCTCATCTCCTGTCAACAACAAGGCCCGAAAGCCGAGGTTATTTTTAGCCTATACAGACTACAAGGCTGCATAATTAGCAGCGTGAAAATTACAGACCTAGTTGGAGGTGATCCCGAAGTTGTGCGCAGAGCAGACCTGTAGGTAGGCCATTGTGTCCCTGGGAGCTGTGCCCAGGGGTGCCAATGCCAGGTATGCGTTCTAGAAGCCGACGTGGGTGTCCCCGGCACCCTTCCAGACCCCAGCCACAACTGGCATTGACGTCAACACACCGCAGACGTCTAGCCGCTCCTAACTTGTTTCCCCAGGTACAACTACAGTTATGTTTGTTTTTTTCATGAGTGCTCAAACGTCACGCATTAAAGGTAGTGTTATAATAAATTCAATGGCATAAAAGTCACCTACCTTGGAAAGGCATATGGCCAGGGCTTTAAGTGGGTCGGGACCCACAAGGCCTCAGCACCGGCAGTTCTTAAGAGCAGGTGCTGAGAGGGGTCCCTATCAGGCTCTTTATTTTTGCCCTCACCACAGGGTGAAAAACAAGTATTAAATCTGTAGCAGTGCCACCCTTCACTCCTTTGACATAACTTCAAAGAGACTGGTTGTAGTACCTTACTTAATGCTCTCATCATTTCAGAAAGGAAGCATTTTCAATATTATCTACAGTGAAGCCATAGTAGTTGCTTATTTACCTTAGGTAACTAATAACCACTGACAAAGCCAATAGTCCTGGCTTGTTGTAGGCATAATGTTACTTATTGTATTGTTTGTCTGGATGCATTGGACAGAAGCAGCAAAATACAGTAGGCACACTATGATAAGCACAGATTTTTTGCTTAGGTGCTTTTAAGCCACGCCCTTAATTATATCGACCCGCCCCTTTGAGAGACCACCCTAGTTTTTTCATGCCACCTAAAGCCCTGTGTAAGGCTGAGTTGGCCTTTCCTGGCCTGCCAATCTGCAATGTACGCATGGGTTAGAATCAGATATTTGAGATAAATTCAGTGGTTTGATTTATTCCTACCTGTTTTGACGTGACGGATATCCCATCCACTGTATTACAAGTGCCTCAGGCTATAATGCCATTGAAATACAACAGCTGGGATATCGTGACGGTGTTTCCTGTCTGCCACACTTTAAATCAGGCGCTTTGTACTGTAGATGTACCTCAATTGCAAGGGAAAGGGGGACATGTTGAGAAGCTTTGGTGCAGTATCAATATGTATTTAATTGAATAGCCCATCACATCTTACTGTTTGTATATTTTCTATATTTATAGTGCCACACAATACCATAAAGGAACTTATGATGCATCCAACACATACCGAGTGTTACTTTAAAACAAAATACACAGATCAAATGCAATTCTTCTGATTAATAATTGATAAAATGCAAATAACTGAACTCTAATAAAGATGAAAATCGCAATCCCCTCAAGGCCATTTTACATGCCACAGTCAGGTATCTCTCCTCACTGAGAAGTTCGATAACAGACTGCTGAAGGAGCTTTGTATATTAGACATCGCAATTAACTTTGTATTCCACAAAGTTAACTGCGATGTCTAATATACAAAGCTCTGCACTTGAACACACTACCTTATTTGGCTAACCTACATAAGCTCTTGGGCAAACTAAGGGGCTCTAGGAGTAGGAACACCCTACTTGTAGAAGCACCTAGATTCAGGACAGCTGAAGCCCAGCACCAATTCTTTTCTTATGCCACAACTTTGTTTTTGGAGCTCTTTGAGTGCAGATCTAAACACCAGGGACCATATTTAAAAAGCCAGTGTTATGTCCTTGCATCACGCAAGGCCATGCAAGGATAACACAAAGGCTTGAGTTATATTTACAAAGCAATGCAAAGCCTGATTTGTTTGGCCTTGCATGGCTTTGTAAAGAAGTATAATGCAAGGCAGCTACTTGCGCTGCGTTACATTGCTTTTCAACTTAGGAGCCACCTATGGATTTTGGCACATTCCCAGATTTACAAAGACTTGGTTGTGTCGTAGTAAGGAGTTCCAGAAGTCTTAGTAGGTTACAGATGATAACTTTATTATTCTTAGATGGTTAGATAGGTTTTCCAGTAGATATGTAATCAAAGCCCCACCAGGAACAGCCTCTCTGCAGCTCAGCCCAGGATCCAACTGACCGTCCAGCTCACAGCATACCACACATTCCAACGACATCCCATTCACACTAACTTTCTACTCAGACTGGCTGAACATCAGAGGCAGAGAAACAGGGAAGATGTAAGGTAGAAACCTTAGATATAATAGACTTGTAAGCCTGTGAATGTGTCAAAATGTTTTCCCAAATGAGGCACAAAAACAATCCTGCCTCGAACACAGACACCCTTGCAAGGGTACCTGCATTGGCGCTAGGCTGCACAGCGTACGCAAGCAAGGAGAGAGCAGAAATACTCTATATCTTTGTAAATATGGAGCATTTCTGCTCTCTTCCTTCCAGCAACTACACTTGCTGCCCAACATTGTGAGAAAGTTTAGTAAATGTGCCACCAAACCTCCATGTACGTCTTTCACACAACGTCTAAAAGCTAACCTGACATAGTCCATCCCCTGTACCGTTTCATACATAGACCCAAGTCCACATTTATTGTTACTGTTAAACTTTATATTTGTGATCGCATTTTTAAACACGCCTAGACACTTATTGGTGCCTGAAACCTGAGTAAAATGGTTATAGAAATAAACATAACCTCCATATCTACAGTCCACAACAAACTGCGACTCTCCCCCTGAAGCTAAGCAGTATGGAAGCAACTGTAGCACATCACAGACTTTAGTAATTTATCAAATGTCATTTTAATCCATGGAAAGCCATGATGGGCAGGAACGGCAAATACTTTTCCCCTAATCGAATTTTCCCTCTGAACCTTTGCCATATGCTATAAAACACAATTTGTATTGCCTCTTGCAGTAAGACAGTATCATCATTAGGGGGAGTCCTAAGTCTATTCTTGCTGTACCTCGCCTTACTCTCTGTGGTATGTACTGCAATAAAGGGATGTGGCCTAATAGCTAGAGCGGTCAACCTCGCAGCTGGGGAACCAGGTTCGATTCTCGTCACAGACGCTCATGATTCAGGGCAAATCACTTAATCTCCCAGTGCCCAACAAAAATGAATGTGTCCGTCTGTAATGCTGCTGGTGCTCATGTAAAGCGCTCTGATACCTTCGGGTCGAGTTCGCGCTATATAAAACTCCAAAAATCAAAAAAATAGTAGTGATGCACACAATGAATGCTATGCATTACTGTCCAGGAATGCTGGCCAGCACTGCTGTACACAATTACACACAACACTCCTAGTACAAAATGAACACACATCTGCTCCATACCCAAAGGTATAAAAAAAGTTCCTAGCGGTGTTGTACAGAATTAAAGTGCAACACAAAAAGATGATGGACGTAATGTTGAACATTGTCAAACATTCATCCCAAGTCACAGATCTGGGTTTAATCCATCATACAACATTAAAGCACAAGAATCCAGCATGCAACCGATGTCCAACAAGTCTGTATAAATTAACCACCTATCCGCAATCTACGCAACTAACGCCCCAGTTCTCAGCTGTGGTGCACTCAATTAGCGTACATCTCTCTCGAACACTGTAAATACAGAAGAACTCTACAAACCATCACTGAACACAAGAAATGACCAGTGACACAGTACACAAATTATGACAACCCACAGAGTACCCAATTAGCTGTCCACTGCGCTACATTCAGTTTCAGGAAGAAGTACTTAAAAGAGTTGTCTATCATATGCACTCTATACAGTCAGGATCTGCAGCAATGTGCAGAACACACAGCCAGAGGCATGGCATGACATTTAGGGCGCTCAGCATTGTGGGAAATCCGTGGAGAGTACAAGTTTGGAACATTGTCGACAGATGAAGCAGAATGTTACACATTTGGAAAGACAGCAGAAACAGAAGGAGAGAGCGCCGGAGGCACCCTGAAGGGACTGCAGGACGGAGAGACCACAGAGGGCGGACAGAGAGGCTGATCAGAGCAGAGACAGTCATCAGGCAGCCATTGAGAAGTACATAGCTGGTTTGCGGATCAGTCGGATTCGCCAAGCGTTTTCTAAAAGTGAACATGACCTATTCCTGAAAAACCTCGTAACTTGCACCTAAGCATTGATTCACAGATGCTTTACAGAAAAAAAATGCATCTAGGTCACCCGATTGCAGCTTGCTGAGAAAAATGTGAACATGCACACAGGGGGCCTGATTTCTAAGGGATAGAACAGTGGAACAAGCATTTGCAATGCAATAGGTCTCGCATTTGTGAGAGTTTAAGCTACTGGCATTGTAAATTACAATGCCCTTTTTTCGTATCTGTTTTGATAATTAACACATAAATAAAAGGCATTGTCATTTACAATGCCAATAGCTCAAACTCTTGCAAATGCGAGACCCTTTTTTATTTTAAAAAAGCGTCCGCCATTGTCTCGGGATGCTTAGAAAGTGAAAGCACGCATGATGCGCTGAATGTTACAGGAAAGCATGTTGTGCCTGCAGGAGGAGAAACTCATTAAAGAAAATAGTGCTTACAGACTAAATAAGATATACAGTGTAACAACAGAAGTAAAAGGGCCAGTCCTCATGGGAGGCTACAAATGAAGACAAGGCTGTACTAAGGAGGGATTAACAAGCTTTTTATGAATCAGAAGTGCGTCATTTATGATGGGCAATGACACTAGCCAATGACAAAAAATGGGCGAAGAGTGGGTGGGGCTTCTATTCCATATTCCAATACAGCATGCCGCAGAGCAGCACATGCTCTGCCCAGGCTCAACCTTAAAAGGGGCGGATCAGGAGAGCGGTTACCGACCTTCTGGGCACATCTTATTTATACAAGTAAAGTAGGAATTTTCAGGTGCATTAACCAAAGTTTTCAATATTGTTTGCAATAGTTTTGGACTGGAGATGCCTAAGTCACTCCTAAAGTTAGCTGGAGCAAAATGGGGTGAAGAGCGACCATCAACTCGCTATTCCCATTCATGGGTTTAGTGGAGTGGGAAGAAGCTTCTTTTGGTGAAAACGAATGAAATAAAAATGAAGGAAAACTTTACTTCATATCCAAGTGACCGTAACAGATTACAGCAAGTAAGTTACATGTGCAGGGGGTAACAGCAATGCGTGTCAGTCTGCTATCTGTGAATTTCAAACATTCGCTGTGGGTCTCCATTTATAAGTAGGCGGTAAGGCACGTACGTGATTGAGAATTAGCAAGAACGTTATATACTGCATACACAAGCAGGACATACACACACATTGAGGAAGTCACAACTTGTTAGAGGGAGGGGTCTCAAAAAACACTTCCCAACAGTACCCTTTATATCGTCAAACCTATTTGACCAATTAACTAGGCCTAAGTACCTCTAATTGTAGTTTCCATTTTTTAATAACAAATCAACCATTGCTGGGAAACTGGCACCTCTGTGACATTTCATGTCAGATCAAAGCAGAGTCTGAGTCTGTTGAAACAAAGTGTAAAGTGCTGGCAAGGTAAAAAAAAATAGGAAATTGGGGAAACTGCATCGCCATTAATTAGGGATAGTCATAGGTAGTAGTTTTTCCTCAACCTTGCAATTTGGACCCATGGCACAGGCCTTGGCAGCCATGTTGTCAGGGCTCGAACAGGGCAGGAACAGACAGTAAAGAGGTCTTTAAAGTGTCATGATTGCTTTCTATGGTTTCTACCCTCTGTAACCTACCCCCTCAGCAGCAGCTGTAGACAGTGGTGGCTCACACAGGAAACGCTGTGAGGCGGTGGGACAGGGCCTGGTGGGGGGGGGAATGGAGTTCAAAATATGACGAGAAACTGGAAAGTAAATAAATGAAACCACATACCTTGCGCTCGCCGCACAGCCGACTCGGCGATGCGGCGAGTGCAAGGTAAGTTATTTTATTTATTTCTTTACTCTCCACATTCCCGTCGTATGACGAACTCCACTGCCCCCCCACACAGCCCGCCTGCTTCACCGCCCCACAGCATTAACTGTGCGAGCCGTCACTGGTTGTAGATTATTCAAATCAAAGGGTAGATTAAAGGGTGACCTTGTGCTATCATCAGGGGGTATGTGGACTTTATGCCCTTTTGTTCTTTCCAACTGACATTTCGCTGCCTGCGATGTAGTGCCAAATTAGACAGAGCTTCATTTGCAGGTGGGGAAATGCCCAAGAGCAGGGTGGAAGGGGTATCTGGCGTACGGGTGGGTGCCATCCTTGTTAAAAAAAAATAGACAGCGGTAATCACCCCAGGACAAACATAGGCATCAGGAGTGAGTTGGAGTTTGTCACACAGTAAAATGTCCATAATTGATAATCAGGGTCCAAGGCTGAGTGATGCCACTAACTGAGGTGGCATAGTGGCCAAAATAACGATGGGCTGGGAGGCAGCCCCAAATAATTGCCAGTGACTGAGATTAATTCAAACATTTCATCCATCACTTTTGTGTACTTCCGCTACTTTATGACATTTTGGTGTGTATGACTTGGATTGGAAACCTCTAGATTTGATTATGGAACGCAACCTCGACCTGAAGGTATTGGACGCTTTGAATGCACGCCAATTAAATTATGTTTAGCAAAATACTTTCTGTGGACTTGGTTGTGGTTTTTGTGCTGTATCGTAGTTGTAACGCTGCATTGTTGCATTAGTTAGTCCATTATAGCTGTAGCCAGGAAGTTGCAGTGTTACAGCTGAATTGTACCTGCAGTGCAGTGGTGTTGGCTTTGCTTGACTTAGACAGATGATAAAGTTGATCATTTGCCGGCCTCTGCACTCTTTAATGCTACAGCGGTCTTCATAGTAACAGTACTTAGCATTCACTTGGCAACAGCCTCCGACAGCTGACAGCTTAAGCGAGACGGATACAGACGATTTTGCATGAATGATGCTAAATCCTCAGCGTAGGCCTGGCTCTGGTACTACAGCAGGGAGAGGAGGAAACAGTGCCTAACATCTGGGGTTGCACTGGCAAAACCTCGTCCAGTCAGTGCTGTGGATAATAACTTGGGTCTGAATAGAGAGATACTCTGACCTGCCTGACCTCTCGTTTTTTTGTTCTGGAGTCTCAGGAATTTTGTGCAGACCTCTGGCTCTCCTGGGAGTGCAGAGAGAAGCAGGTGCCAAATTCAATCCAGGCTTGACAACACACTGCAGTCTCACAGTTCACAGCCTGGGTGCAAGTCAGTTAAAACAAGTGATTTACTTTCACAAGCTCTCTAAAATAGCCAAATATTTCAATTGAAAAATAGAAACAATGTGAGAATGAAAGAGGGAAAAGCAATATTTCTATTTCTATTTCAACTTATATAGCGCGTTATCACCCCAAGGTCTCTAAGCGCTTGTACAGGAGAAAGAGAAACCGCCTCTACAGAAAAAGCTGATGACTTTACAGCCCTCCCCATGCTTCCCGGAAAAGAATGGTTTTTAACATTCGACGGAAAGACAATAAGTTGGGCTCCTTGCGCAGAATCGTTGGTAATTTATTCCACGCTACAGGAAGTAAAGTGGAAAAAGCACGCCCTCCCACGGTGGATAGGCGAAAGCGTGGTTTATTCAAAAGAGTGGCATCAGAGGACCGCAGCGCCCTACCCGGGACATAACTATATAATCTAGTTTTGATGTAACTGGGCGCATTCCCGTCGAGTGCCTTGTGTGTAATACACAGTCCCTTAAACAGTGCCGCTGTCTAACGGGAAGCCAATGCAACTGACGCAGGAGAGGTGAAGCATGAGTTTTCCTAGGCTTCTTAAAGACCAGTCTCGCTGCATCGTTCATGACTGTCTGAAGCCTCTTAAGTTGTTGCTTGGGCAGCCCTATGTACAGCGCATTGCCGTAGTCCAGTCTTCCCAGAATTATGGCTGACGGGCGGCCCAACCATTTTTTGGTCTCTTCTACTAAACAGTGCATGCATTGTCTTTTGCGAGACATATTGTTGGCTTACAGTGAGCTTAGAGTCTACCCAATGCTTATCATTGGCGGGCTTCATTGTCGCTCTCTTCTTGTGTTTGTCCCTCTCCTAAAGCATAGGAGCATTACTTGTGTCCTTCCACTACTCATTATCAGGCGCTACTTTTTTCTTTTTGTTTAAGCACTCAGTGGAAGTGTGTGTGTTTACAAGCTGTCTTCCTAATGTGCTTTTCTTCCCACCTCAATGCTCCATGTTGCCTTCTCTCCGTCTTGCCGATGTGGTTGTCTCCTGCCCGCTACTATTGCTCTCTCACCCACTTACACTTCCTACCCCACTCCATGTTACTCTTTCTGTTAGCTTTCTTCTCTTCTCTCGTCCACAGTGTTGCTTCCTCCCATAGCACCCATGTGTTGCTTCCACTCTGCCCTCCTGTTGCTATTCCTCACCCCATTAATACAATAAGGGGGCATGTGAGGGAAATGTTTATTGACCTGGCATTGTTATGGTCCCTAGAAATACTGAAAAAACAAAATGTAACAATGGGTCAGAAGAAAATTAGTGTAGCTATCAAGGTAACTGTGTGTATATTGACAGGACACAATCCCTGAATCCAAGGTTTTCCTGGTGAAAAATATGTTCCCATCAGATACCCGTCCTGTGCCACCTTACATCATTTGGGATCCTTCACCCGAAGGAAGTGGAATCGAATCCACTGTGGATTAGGTAGATTGTGTCCTAATCGAATGTGAAGGATTTTGTGATGTAAAAATGAAAACTAAGTGGTGGTATCAGGGGGTAATAAAATTAGCAGTGCAGAAAGTGCTCTCTGTAGCGTGTAATAGAGTGAAATTAATATTGGGTAGTGGGAGTGGAAAAAGAGTTTTATTGGGATCCTACCCACACCCAAGGTTAAAAAACAGTGCCAAGTAGTATTAACAAATAACTACTGAGGTCTTTTTCTAGGTCGACATGTTTCTGCAGTTTGTGGTTCACAAGATACCCATCTGCTTCATCAGGACCTTTATGATTAAATGCTACTGCTGATAGACGTGAAAAAAGTGTATAAAATCATATCACCCACGGTCTGGGGAATGAACTCTCCACCTCACCC
The DNA here is from genome assembly GCF_964263255.1 of Lissotriton vulgaris. Classification (NCBI taxonomy): domain Eukaryota; kingdom Metazoa; phylum Chordata; class Amphibia; order Caudata; family Salamandridae; genus Lissotriton; species Lissotriton vulgaris. Next base: position 857,584,137 of record NC_141693.1, on the reverse strand, counting down.
GGCTACAGCTCAGGTACAGAATGGAGCACCGCTCTGTCCGTCGGTACTCCTCGCCTTCCTCTAGGCTGACAGTGGGTGATATGATTTTATACACTTTTTTCACGTCTATCAGCAGTAGCATTTAATCATAAAGGTCCTGATGAAGCAGATGGGTATCTTGTGAACCACAAACTGCAGAAACATGTCGACCTAGAAAAAGACCTCAGTAGTTATTTGTTAATACTACTTGGCACTGTTTTTTAACCTTGGGTGTGGGTAGGATCCCAATAAAACTCTTTTTCCACTCCCACTACCCAATATTAATTTCACTCTATTACACGCTACAGAGAGCACTTTCTGCACTGCTAATTTTATTACCCCCTGATACCACCACTTAGTTTTCATTTTTACATCACAAAATCCTTCACATTCGATTAGGACACAATCTACCTAATCCACAGTGGATTCGATTCCACTTCCTTCGGGCGAAGGATCCCAAATGATGTAGGGTGGCACAGGACGGGTATCTGATGGGAACATATTTTTCACCAGGAAAACCTTGGATTCAGGGATTGTGTCCTGTCAATATACACACAGTTACCTTGATAGCTACACTAATTTTCTTCTGACCCATTGTTACATTTTGTTTTTTCAGTATTCCTCACCCCAACCACCATGATTCTGCCCCCTGCCCTCCATATGTGTTGGCTAGCCCTACGTTGCTATCCCGCACCCATATTTCTCCCTTTGCGTTTGACTCCCATAAAAACTAGGAATATTTGAATATGCTTCGGCTGGGAGCCAATGACCTTCATGAGTTTTGGATCAACTTCACCACGAAACAAACACAGCTTCTCGACTTTTAAATGAGTGCAACAAGAGGCCTGGGACCTTTAATCGCGGCATGCAGTCTCACAGTGAAGGAAATAAGGCCCTTGTATGTCTTTCACTTAAGTGCACGACTTTCCCCTCTGATGTGTAGCCCGTATGTGCTCCTGCCCTCCCAGAAACATTACAGATTGAGTACCACAAAGGAGCAAAGCCAGCCCTCCTTTCTAAGCTACAAGTTTTAGATTTGTCTTCAAGTACTCCAATGTTTAGGTCTCACCTAAAAGGCAGCTTTTAGCTGTCTGTAGGCACAAGCCTATTTATTGACCACAAAGCTTTAAGTGAGGAAAAAAAAAGGGTGACGTAGGCGGGTCCCTATGTTACTGTGGGTGTGGCTTAAAACATGAGAACTACAATCCTGTGGCTATCACAGCATGCAGCGTGATCATCATTTAGTTGCCTCTTCGAGAGTTTTAGCTACTGTTGCATCCAGACATCACACAGTAACAAACGCGTACGTAAAGTAAGCCAGCCCTATTGACTTTATGAGTGCTTGTTAGCAGTTTGATATAATGAGTAACACCAGTGATTTTGCTGTAAATAATTAGAATTAACAATTATAAATCGTACATACGGGATCATCTCTAATTGCATGCTAGAGAGAGGACAAGGACTGGATGAGCACACGCGGACATTTAATTGTGACTCATCTCACATGAACCACCCAAGCATTCGAAAACCCAATAGATCAGACTTTTTGAGCAGAGGCCTCTTGGCTCTGCCACTACTTAATAAACAATACATAATTGCACTAAAGCAAACAGAGTTTACAAATGTTAACAATTTCAAAGTCTTACAAAAAAATTGTAATGTATATACAGATACATTGCCAAACCATTTGCAAAGACAATAAGTCCCAAAGGAGAGGCTTTGCCAATGCTTGTTGTTGTCTAGTGAACCTTCCATGAAGCCCTTAAAAAGAATTACTAAATACATTACTGAATATATTGCTAAAAAAATCCCTTTACAATGGTCCTAGTCATTGAGGAGGCGTGCGTGTGGGGGAAGATGGTGTCCTTGTATCACAGGGGAAGCCGGCCGGCCTGTGACACCTGAGGGAACCTTGTTCTACCAGGGGTACTTGGTTCTCTCTCCCTCCTGGTTAATTAAAGTTCTTCAGTATACAAGCGGGGGCTTTGATCTAACCAGATCAAAGGAGATCTGTAGCTCCTCTAGCCGACGAGTAAACTAGGCTACAAATGTGAACTATCCTAAAAAAGGCGGTGGTCACTTCCAAGTTAGTCCTGCATGTCGACTTGCAGATCGTCCAATACACGCCCTCCAAGCACACATTCTAAGAGCCTCTTTAAATGTTCTCTTAGGGATCATTTTTCTCTGGTTCACTAGCGGTCATCAACAGATAATCACAAATGACACTGATAATACTTCTAACATCATTTCATGAAATAGTATGAAGGCACTGATACCTTCATACTCTTCAGCCTTCCCAGTGCTTAATTTGAGCCGGTGGTTGTTGGTGCTGGCCCACCGGCATACAATTTTGTGGACCAGCACTTATTTTCGCCTCATCAGACATTGATCATGAGAACTAGCGGGAAAAACACTCAGGGTAGGAAGAGAAAGAGGGGGAAAACGTTGCAAAGGGAGAAAGCAGGCACCTGTACAAGTGAGATAAAGGGGCAGGGAGTGTCTGATAGTGGGTGGAAGAGCCACGAGGTCGATTCACGACTACCCAGCCTTGGCATCCATTTTACCGACGTTTAAAAGCACTGGACGCAGATTTTTGAGCAGAGCTTTGCTCACCGGCATTTATTGTATCAAAAATTAAGCACAGAGTCCCTTCCATAACCCTGGGGATCCAGTTAACTCCAAGAGGTTTGGGAATCTCACACCATATGCCTTAGAGAGGAAGTGCCACCTTTGGTCTGTTACCAGTGACTCTTTGCACACCCACAGATTCTGCCTGGAGATGAAGATGTGGAAAGAAGAAAAATAAATCAATAGGCCTTCTCTGTTCTGCACCCAGGATCTGGAACAAATCCCTGTATCTATTAGGACAGCCCAACTCTTGAAGTAAGCCAAGACTACAAAACCGAGATTGCCTTTGGTTGTTAAATGAAGGTTTGGTTTAGTAAAATTGACGCATCTAGTGCAATTTGTGACTGCTCCCTATTCAATACACCAGGGGCGTAACACAAGGCCCCGCAGCCCCCGCATTGCGGGGGGGCCACGCGAGGGCCACTGGCTCCGGGGGCCCCCAGGGGCCCCTCACGTAACATGCTGCTTGCCGCACTTGCGCACAGCGCACACAGTGACAGTAGTAGGGCTAACTAAAAGGGCTGCCGCTGGCTGAGTGTGACAAAATAAGCAGCGTGGCGTGGGCCCTGGGCCGGCCGGAGTTTGAAATGGTGGCGGCCGCGGCGCCTGGCCGTGGCGCTGGGGGCCCCGACAGGGCCGGGCCCGGGGGGCCCTGCGAGAGTGCGAGTCTCACTGTCAGGCTGACTGGGACTTTCATCTTTTTATGGTGCGGGGCGCGACGCGGGCCGGCCGCCGGGGGCCCCCGGCCGCCGGGGCCCTGGCTGGCCGTCGTCAGTAGTGAGTGAGTGTGAGTGACTTGACTGACTCCTGTGACTGTGAGGGAAGGAAGACGAGGCGGGCGGGCTGGGGGCCCCGGCCCGGCCCCGACTCGAGTGTGATGATAGTCAAGACAAGTCCGAATTTCGGGGGGGGGGGGGGGGGGTCGTGCGGCCGTCTGTCTGTAGACTGTTGCAGGCAGGGGAGGAGGCACCGTGACCGTCCTTGACCGAGGCAGGGGCAGCCAGCAGGGTGGTACACGGCAGTGTGGCAGTGGCAGTGCACGCACGCCACCCACTGATGCAAATAAAATTTATATATCCTAATCCAATGGTGGTGAATCAATCGATGAATCAGGCGGCGCCGGGACGGGGACGGACAGACTGTGGATGCGCGGCGCGCACACACTTGTTTACTCCAGACTTGTCCTTAATTCTTAATTTTATTCTTCTTTCACTTTCGTTTGCGATTTCCGCCGCGTATGCGCGTGCCGGGTGGGGGGGCTGGGGACTGGGTGGGACTGGCTCTGGCTGGCGAGGAGAGGTGACCAATGATGCCCTTACCTCATTACATTTGTCAATGTCAGCACACAAAGCACATGCGCAATCCACAAACACAGGTGTGGCATCAGGGGCCAGGGGCGCGCATAGCCCGCCCACCCCAAGGAGCCAGGCCAAGCAGCCGCCCGGCCCGCCCATAGTCAAGACGACAACTTAGAAGACAACAAGAGATCGATTTAGAACTTCTAGAAGAAGACAAAAGCCAGCCAGGCCCGCTCCGCCCCGCCGGCAGACAGATTGTCCGAAGTAAGTGTCCCTGACCCTGCCGCAGCCACTGCCGTCACCGTCCTGACAGTGACACTGACCTGTTCTGCTAACGTGCTGTGTGGGGCCTAGGCTAAAGGGCCTTATAATCCTGATTTAAATTGCCCTGCCCCGGCGGTCCCTGCCTGTGCCCTGTCACTGTGTCCTGCCTGGCAGCTGGCTAGCTAGCCAACCAGCCGCCTCCTCTGAGTCTGGCCTGGGTGTGGCGCATGGCCGCATCATGCCATTCAGGATGGTGTGTCGTGTGTTGTAGTGTAGAAGAGCGAGCTACACTCCGGACTGGTTGGTAGAAGAACTTTGTTTTTTTAATTGAAAAATCATGGGCAATTAATTCAATGGCGTCGGCGAACGGGGCATATACATGGGCGGGCGGGCGTCTCTGTGTGAGGTGCTGTGGTAGGCAGCGTAGCGGCCCATAAGAGAGGAGAACGTTTGTTACTCTCAAAATGTGGAGGGGAGCAGGCGAGCAGCAGCAGTAGGCCCGGGCTAGGATTGGAACGGAACTACGGAACGGAAGGCAGGGGCCGGGGGTCAGGTGGTGGGTGGGTGTGTTAAGGACTACAAAATCCTACACAATTGCCCTTTTCTGATGTATCACCTGGGTGTGCTCCAACAGTCAATATGTGATTTTGCCTGAATGACTGAAAATCCTTGCTACGTTCCTGGGTGACACCGACATCACCTACAAGCTTAAAAATTCCTTTTCTAACCTGAAACGCAAACCCCTCCACTATCAACTGCTTTCAAAACCCTGTCACCTGCCGGTCTGCACTCGCGTAAAAGGCATTTCTGAACAGACAGGGCCAAGTACACAGGCCACCTGGGACACAGATGGGGTGGGGGCCCCACCCCACAAGAGAAGAGAAGAGACAGGGACAAGGATGGGGTGGGGGCCCCATCCCACAAGAGAAGAGACAGTGACAGGCCCCCACCCGAGAAGAGACAGGGACAAGGATGGGGTGGGGGCCCCACCCCACAAGAGAAGAGAAGGGACAGGGACAAGGATTGGGTGGGGGCCCCAACCCACAAGAGAAGAGATAGTGACAGCCCCCCACCCGAGAAGAGACAGGGACAAGGATAGGGGGGGGGGCCCACCCCACAAGAGAAGAGAAGAGACATGGACAAGGATTGGGTGGGGGCCCCACCCCACAAGAGAAGAGAAGAGACAGGGACAAGGATGGGGTGGGGGCCCCACCCCACAAGAGAAGAGAAGAAACGGGGACAAGGACAAGAGAAGAGAAGAGACAGGGACAAGGATGGGGTGGGGGCCCCACCCCACAAGAGAAGAGAAGAGACAGGGACAAGGATGGGGTGGGGGCCCCATCCCACAAGAGAAGACACAGGGACAGGCCCCCACCCGAGAAGAGACAGGGACAAGGATGGGCTGGGGGCCCCATCCCACAAGAGAAGAGACAGGGACAAGGATGGGGTGGGGGCCCCAGAGACAGCGCTCTCCACTGCTCCTCTGAGGCAGCTCAGAGCCCGGCCCCCACTCTCTCCTCTCCATAAGCAAAGCCCACCCCACAAGAGAAGAGAAGAGACAGGGTGGGACAAGGATGGGGTGGGGGCCCCACCCCACAAGAGAAGAGACAGGGTGGGACAAGGATGGGGTGGGGGCCTCAGAGAGCAAGAGCAGGAGACAGCACAGAGCAGTGCTCTGGACCCTGACAAGGGTGGGAGTGGGGGCCCCTAGAGAGAGCATTCTCCAGGGCAAAGCTCACATGAGAAGGGATGAGGCAGCAAAATGGTGCCCTCAGGTAAGCCATCTAGTTAGAACACACCATGGGCATCCGCAGGAGGGAAGGAGGGGGGCCGAGAAGGGTGCAAGGCAGAGGGGAAAAGGGTGCAAGGCAGAGGGGGAGAAGGATGCAAGGTAGAGAAGGGTGCAAGGCGGAGGGGAGAAGGGTGTAAGGCAGAGGGGAGAAGGGTGCAAGGCAGAGGGGAGAAGGGTGCAAGGTGGAGGGGAGAAGGGTGCAAGGCAGAGAAGAGAAGGGTGCAAGGCAAAGAGGAGAAGGGTGCAAGGAAGAGAGGAGAAGGGTGCAAGGTAGAGAAGGGTGCAAGGCGGAGGGGGAGAAGGGTGCAGGGTAGAGGGGAGAAGGGTGCAAGGCAGAGAGGAGAAGGGTGCAAGACAGAGGGGAGAAGGGTGCAAGGCGGAGGGGAGAAGGGTGCAAGGCGGAGGGGAGAAGGGTGCAAGGCAGAGGGGAGAAGGGTGCAAGGCAGAGGGGATAAGGGTGCAAGGAAGGGAGGATAAGGGTGCAAGGTAGAGAAGGGTGCAAGGCGGAGGGGGAGAAGGGTGCAAGGTGGAGGGGGAGAAGGGTGCAAGGTAGAGGGGAGAAGGGTGCAAGGCAGAGGGGAGAAGGGTGCAAGGAAGAGAGGAGAAGGGTGCAAGGTAGAGAAGGGTGCAAGGCGGAGGGGGAGAAGGGTGCAAGGCAGAGGGGAGAAGGGTGCAAGGCAGAGAGGAGAAGGGTGCAAGGCAGAGAGGAGAAGGGTGAAAGGCAAAGGGGAGAAGGGTGAAAGGCAAAGGGGAGAAGGGTGCAAGGCAAAGGGGAGAAGGGTGCAAGGCAAAGGGGAGAAGGGTGCAAGGCAGAGGGGAGAAGGGTGCAAGGCAGAGGGGGAGAAGGGTGCAAGGCAGAGGGGGAGAAGGGTGCAAGGCAGAGAGGAAAAGGATGCAAGGTAGAGAAGGGTGCAAGGCGGAGGGGGAGAAGGGTGCAAGGTGGAGGGGGAGAAGGGTGCAAGGCAGAGGGGAGAAGGGTGCAAGGCAGAGGGGAGAAGGGTGCAAGGCAGAGAGGAGAAGGGTGCAAGGCAGAGAGGAGAATGGTGGAAAGAAGAGAGGAGAAGGGTGCAAGGTAGAGAAGGGTGCAAGGCGGAGGGGGGAAGGTGTGCAAGGCAGAGAGGAGAAGGGTCAAAGGTAGAGAAGGGTGCAAGGCGGGGGTGGAATAGGGTGCAAGACAGAGAGGAGAAGGGTGCAAGGCAGAGGGGAGTAGGGTGCAAGGCAGAGGGGAGAAGGGTGCAAGGCAGAGGGGAGAAGGGTGCAAGGCAGAGGGGAGAAGGGTGCAAGGCAGAGGGGAGAAGGGTGCAAGGCAGAGGGAGAAGGGTGCAAGGCAGAGGGGAGAAGGGTGCAAGGCAGAGGGGAGAAGGGTGCAAGGCAGAGGGGAGAAGGGTGCAAGGCAGAGGGGAGAAGGGTGCAAGGCAGAGGGAGAATGGTGCAAGGTAGAAAAGGGTGCAAGGTGGAGGTGGACTAGGGTACAAGGGGAGGAGGAGAAGTATGCAAGGGGGAGGGGGAAAGGTGCAAGAAGGAGGGCAAGAAGGGTGCAAGGCAGAGGAGAGAAGGGTGCAAGGGGGATGGTGATGAAGTTAAAAATGTGCCCCCCCTGGAAACATTTCTGCAGACAACCATGGAACACACACTACTTTGTAAGGGAGAGTGGGAGAGAGTGGAGAGAGAGAGAGTGGAGAGAAACAGTGGAGAGAGAGAGTAGCTAGAGAGAGAGAGAGTGGAGAGAGACAGTGGAGAGAGAGTAGACAGTGGAGAGAGAGTGGAGATAGACAGTGGAGAGAAAGAGAGTGGAGAGAGAGTGGAGAGAGCATGGAGAGACACTGGAGAGAGTGGAGAGAGAGAGTGGAGAGAGAGAGAGACAGTGAAGAGAGAGACAGTGAAGAGAGAGACAGTGGAGAGAGCGAGTGGAGAGAGCGAGTGGAGAGAGCGAGTGGAGAGAGCGAGTGGAGAGAGAGAGGGGAGAGACCGAGTGGAGAGAGATAGAGTGGAGAGTGGAGAGAGAGAGAGAGTGGAGAGAGAGAGAGAGTGGAGAGAGAGAGAGTGTGGAGAGAGAGAGAGTGTGGAGAGAGAGAGAGAGAGAGAGAGTGGAGAGAGAGAGAGTGGAGAGAGAGAGAGAGTGGGTGGAGAGAGAGAGAGAGTCGAGAGAGAGAGAGAGTGGTGAGAGAGTGGAGAGTGGAGAGAGAGTGGAGAGTGGAGAGTAGAGAGACAGTGGAGAGAGAGAGAGTGGAGAGAGAGACAGTGGAGGGAGACAGCAGAGAGAGAGTGAGTGGAGAGAGAGTGAGTGGAGAGAGAGTGAGTGGAGAGAGAGTGAGTGGAGAGAGAGAGAGTGGAGAGAGAGAGAGTGGAGAGAGAGTGGCGAGAGAGAGAGTGGAGAGAGAGAGTGGAGAGAGAGAGTGGAGAGAAAGTAGAGAGAGAAGGGGGAGAGGGTGGAGAGAGAGAGTGGAGGGAGACAGTGGAAGGAGACAGTGGAGGGAGACAGTGGAGGGAGACAGTGGAGAGAGAAAGTGGAGAGAGAGACAGCAGAGATAGAGTGGACAGAGTTGAGAGAGAGAATGGAGAGAGAGTAGAGACTGACTGACTCAGACTGAATACCGACTGACCGAGAGACTGACTGACTGAGAAACTGACTAAGAGAGAGAGTGACTGACTGACAGAGAGAGAGAGAGACTGGTTGAGAGTGAGACTGACTGACTGACAGAGACTGACTAAGGTAGAGAGAAACTGACTGAGAAAGAGAGACTGAGAGAGAGAGGCAGAGACTGACTGACAGAGAGATAGACTGATTGACTGTGAGAGAGACTGACTGACTGAGAGAGACTGACTGAGAGAGACTGACTGAGAGAGACTGACTGAGAGAGACTGACAGAGAGAGACTGACTTGGAGAGAGACTGACTTGGAGAGAGACTGACTGAGAGAGAGACTGACTGAGAGAGAGAGAGAGAGAGAGAGACTGACTGACTGGGGTAAAGAGAGAATGACTGACTGAGAGAGACTGACTGACTGACTGGGAGAGAGAGAGGCTGACTGGGAGAGAGAGACTGGCTGACAGAGAGAGATTGACTGACTGAGAGAGATAGACTGACTGACAAAGACTGACAGAGAGGAAAAGAGACTGAGAGACTGACAGAGAAAGAGAGACTGACTAACAGAGAGAGAGACTGACTGACAGAGACTGACTGAGAGAGAGAGACTGACTGACAGAGAGAGACTGACTGACAGAGAGAGACTGACTGACAGAGAGAGACTGACTGACAGAGAGAGAGACTGACTAAGAGAAAAACTGACAGACTGAGAGAGACTGATTGAGAGAGACTGACAGAGAGAGACTGACTGACAGAGAGAGAGACTGAGACTGACAGAGAGAGAGAGACGGACTGACAGAGAGAGAGACTGACTAAGAGAGACTGACTGAGAGAGACTGACTGAGAGAGACTTACTGAGAGAGACTGACAGAGAGAGACTGACTGACAGACAGAGAGAGAGCGAGAGACTGACTGACTGACTGAGAGAGACTGACTAAGAGAGACTGAATGACAGAGAGTAATAGACTGACTGACACAGAGAGAGACTGACTGACAGAGAGGGACTGACAGAGAAAGACAGAGAGAGAGAGAGAGAGAGAGAGAGACTGACTGACTGAGAGTGACTGACTAAGAGAGACTGAATGACAGAGAGATAGACTGACTGACTGAAAGAGAGATACTGACTGACAGAGAGAGAGAGAGAGACTGTGATGGAATTGGGGTCAAAGTGTGTATGAACCTATGCAATGCCTCTCAAGATTGCTATTGTCTAATAAAAATAAAAATGTATTATCAAAATGTGCTCTTTGTAGTTACATCTGCTTTTGAAATACTGCATTGTCGCATTGTCTAATGTTTTTAAACGGAAACGAGAAGGAGCAGTGGATGCACTTTTGTCAAAACTGAACGATAAGTGGGCCCGGTGTTGTATATCATGACAGGAGTCTGCATCAGGAAACCCACCTAAAATTGGGCAAACTTCCCCGGCCTACTGATGGCAGGGGCCCTGTAAGGGATGGACCACCCCCTATCACAGCCTGCTGGCAGACTAAGCCCAACCTTTAACTCCACCATCCAGTGTTACTTATAACGGCTGCATTGGTGACAGTGGCGTAACAATCGCCCGCTTCCGCTGCAGTATGGCGGGTCGCTAGCCTCAGAGCTCTAGACTGGCACGGAGGATGGGAGGGGGGCCCCCTCCATGTAGTTTGCAGGGGGGCCCCCTCATGTTTCGTTACGCCACTGCAATACACGTAACATAAGGCTACATGTTCCAGGCTTCAAAGATAAATGCATGACTAGTCCCATCTCACTGGCCAATACAGGATTTATGAACAGCCAGACTTGTTACTATCTCTTGTGAAACCTGTAGATTTCAGACAATGAAACCCTCCAGCGCCTCAGATATCCAAGAAAGAACAAGTGCAGGGAGGTCCCAGTCCAGATGCATCCGATCAGGCAGCTGTACCAGCCCGTGGCCTGCCCTTCCTGCCAGGCGTGTGCTCCGTCCGTGCGGCTGAGCACAAGAACACACGCAGCAGCGCGAGGCAAGGGCGGCTCCTCCCGCCAAAATATGCTGGCGCTAGGAGGAAAATGCTATGACGTAGGCAGGCGGCGCCCGCCCATGAGTGAAGAAAGGTGCCAGGCAAACACCCCCATCCCTTTTTATTTCCAACTAGACCAAACTCATCAGATTTCAAATGGAATATAAACCACATCAAATAACAAGAACGAATTAAACGCCGTCTCTTGCTGAGAAATGAGAGCCTCGATTATTCACTTTTCATATTTTCAAGTTTTCACATTTTCCATAACAAGAACTCAAATAAATATGGCAAGGAATGAGGGAGAAGAGAGAACCATATAGAAAATAGAACATGGAGACACGTGGAGTCTTCATAATGCAGGTCACCCAAAGCTAAAATATTGGTGTGAGCTGCAGCTAATATTCTTGTTTAGTGTATATTGACTTATTAAACACTACTGTGCTCATCTTAAAATGAGATAGACTCCATGCGGGGGACTGTCACTAGAGCCTGGTTAAGAGAACTGTTAGTTCAAAGAAGGGCTCTAAGGAACCCTTGAAAATGCAAGCTTGGTAATACAAATGGTGACATTGTAGACCATTGGAGGCAGAAAATGCAGGCACAGGTACAAAATTATATGAAAATAGAACTTTCAACCTTTAAGGCTCTTCCCGGGTCTGAAAAAAGCAAGCCGGTGATATCTGGATGAAGTTAAGAGGCTAAAATATATCCTGTCCTCCATACTTGAGGGACTCTTGGCAGCCATCAAACGCATCTCAAGCTGTGGAACCAGCATTCTTATTAGGAGTGGCGTTGAAATTGGGCTGGATTTTATCCACGCCCTAGTAATCGATACCTATGGCTACCCCCGGAGTTACATATATCAGGGTTATCTGTAGCTCTGGGCGGTGGGAAATTCTGGGCCTTTAAATGGTGGACCATAAGGGTCCCCATGAAAATGTGGAATTACCGGGGAATTTCCCCCCTAGATGTCACACAGGGATTTTGGTTGTTGCATGAAAATAAACAAATCTGCAAAAACATCACATATCTCATAAATCTAAACGGCTGGTAAATACTTTTACCAGCCCAGTCAAAATTAAGAGACCACTCATAATGAAAGCCTAAACAGGGAAAGTGAGCCTTTTAAGAAAGGGAGACTGGCCAGGCGGCTTTCTATATCTGAAGGCTTGGATGCCTCCATTAGCCGAAACTGAGATCAAAGTATCAAATCAAGATGAAAAGAATTTCTGTGAACGAAGTTTGCTTTTCCGCTTTAGATCTGGCACATTAAAATATTTTTTGTGTTTCCCCTTAGGCTTTCAGCCTAACATTGAGGAATTGCCTTGCCCTTGTGGCAATTTAGGTAAGCCATCCATGTTGCATTTTCTGTTCTTTTGTAATTTTTATCAGAGGTACAGTAAGCAACTCTTGATCCGATTTTTTAGGGCAAATGGAATAACGGACTTCAAAGTTGCTCATGACTCTATCCTTCCACTTAATGGGGAAAACTTAACACTCTGTGTTTGTACTTTTTTGAAAACGGCTGTTCGTTCACGTGCTTCTATGAACCCCTGATAAGTGGACCCGATTGTATCATATGCACTTTTTTGTTTTATGCTGATAAAAGAAATATGCTTTTAGGTTCTTGACCGATACTCAAATGTATGGAGTTTTATGCCTGGAATTCAATAATTCAATAGCTTATCTCCCCCTGCTGCTATTCCCCATATATATATATATATATATATATATATGGGGAAAGGTTCCTCCCCAGCCTGCTCTGCGCTTGCAGACACCGCCTCCACGCCAACAAGGAAGAGGACCGGACCAGCAAATTCAGCAAGATGGTATTTTATTTACAGATTAAAACAGAACCAGCGACGCGTTTCGGGCGGGAAGCCCTTGATCACGCTGCAACATGTTTGTAATCAATTATGCTTTTTTATACGTGTATGCAGTGAAATAGACGCCACCCCCTGGTGACGCCCACCATGATCATGTGATTAGTAATAAACAGTGACAACGCACTATCGCTGATATATAGTTGCCATTGCTGAATGAAAATGCAAGAATTCATAACTGGTTAAATCCAGGAAACCATCAACATATATTCAATTACTATAATATTTCAGTACAATTCTTCAATGTTGAATTTCAGATAACAGGATATATATCTGTTATGTGCAAATAAGCAATCTAGTACATTTAGCAGCAAGACTATAAAGTGCGTGTACATAAAAGTGCATAAGTGATAAAAAATTGTGATAAAGTGCAAGAGTTAGCGGAAACATATGGAACTACCACTGGAACAGTAATCAACAATTAGGCATCATCTCTCAATGTTTATATACATAAATTCATCTAAGCCATCCTAATCCATAATTATTTCTATTTGAAAGGTCAAATACAGGGGCGTAACACAAGGCCCCGCAGCCCCCGCATTGCGGGGGGGCCACGCGAGGGCCACTGGCTCCGGGGGCCCCCAGGGGCCCCTCACGTAACATGCTGCTTGCCGCACTTGCGCACAGCGCACACAGTGACAGTAGTAGGGCTAACTAAAAGGGCTGCCGCTGGCTGAGTGTGACAAAATAAGCAGCGTGGCGTGGGCCCTGGGCCGGCCGGAGTTTGAAATGGTGGCGGCCGCGGCGCATGGCCGTGGCGCTGGGGGCCCCGACAGGGCCGGGCCCGGGGGGCCCTGCGAGAGTGCGAGTCTCACTGTCAGGCTGACTGGGACTTTCATCTTTTTATGGTGCGGGGCGCGACGCGGGCCGGCCGCCGGGGGCCCCCGGCCCCGGCCGCCGGGGCCCTGGCTGGCCGTCGTCAGTAGTGAGTGAGTGTGAGTGACTTGACTGACTCCTGTGACTGTGAGGGAAGGAAGACGAGGCGGGCGGGCTGGGGGCCCCGGCCCGGCCCCGACTCGAGTGTGATGATAGTCAAGACAAGTCCGAATTTCGGGAGGGGGGGGGGGGGGGTCGTGCGGCCGTCTGTCTGTAGACTGTTGCAGGCAGGGGAGGAGGCACCGTGACCGTCCTTGACCGAGGCAGGGGCAGCCAGCAGGGTGGTACACGGCAGTGTGGCAGTGGCAGTGCACGCACGCCACCCACTGATGCAAATAAAATTTATATATCCTAATCCAATGGTGGTGAATCAATCGATGAATCAGGCGGCGCCGGGACGGGGACGGACAGACTGTGGATGCGCGGCGCGCACACACTTGTTTACTCCAGACTTGTCCTTAATTCTTAATTTTATTCTTCTTTCACTTTCATTTGCGATTTCCGCCGCGTATGCGCGTGCCGGGTGGGGGGGCTGGGGACTGGGTGGGACTGGCTCTGGCTGGCGAGGAGAGGTGACCAATGATGCCCTTACCTCATTACATTTGTCAATGTCAGCACACAAAGCACATGCGCAATCCACAAACACAGGTGTGGCATCAGGGGCCAGGGGCGCGCATAGCCCGCCCACCCCAAGGAGCCAGGCCAAGCAGCCGCCCGGCCCGCCCATAGTCAAGACGACAACTTAGAAGACAACAAGAGATCGATTTAGAACTTCTAGAAGAAGACAAAAGCCAGCCAGGCCCGCTCCGCCCCGCCGGCAGACAGATTGTCCGAAGTAAGTGTCCCTGACCCTGCCGCAGCCACTGCCGTCACCGTCCTGACAGTGACACTGACCTGTTCTGCTAACGTGCTGTGTGGGGCCTAGGCTAAAGGGCCTTATAATCCTGATTTAAATTGCCCTGCCCCGGCGGCCCCTGCCTGTGCCCTGTCACTGTGTCCTGCCTGGCAGCTGGCTAGCTAGCCAACCAGCCGCCTCCTCTGAGTCTGGCCTGGGTGTGGCGCATGGCCGCATCATGCCATTCAGGATGGTGTGTCGTGTGTTGTAGTGTAGAAGAGCGAGCTACACTCCGGACTGGTTGGTAGAAGAACTTTGTTTTTTTAATTGAAAAATCATGGGCAATTAATTCAATGGCGTCGGCGAACGGGGCATATACATGGGCGGGCGGGCGTCTCTGTGTGAGGTGCTGTGGTAGGCAGCGTAGCGGCCCATAAGAGAGGAGAACGTTTGTTACTCTCAAAATGTGGAGGGGAGCAGGCGAGCAGCAGCAGTAGGCCCGGGCTAGGATTGGAACGGAACTACGGAACGGAAGGCAGGGGCCGGGGGTCAGGTGGTGGGTGGGTGTGTTAAGGACTACAAAATCCTACACAATTGCCCTTTTCTGATGTATCACCTGGGTGTGCTCCAACAGTCAATATGTGATTTTGCCTGAATGACTGAAAATCCTTGCTACGTTCCTGGGTGACACCGACATCACCTACAAGCTTAAAAATTCCTTTTCTAACCTGAAACGCAAACCCCTCCACTATCAACTGCTTTCAAAACCCTGTCACCTGCCGGTCTGCACTCGCGTAAAAGGCATTTCTGAACAGACAGGGCCAAGTACACAGGCCACCTGGGACACAGATGGGGTGGGGGCCCCACCCCACAAGAGAAGAGAAGAGACAGGGACAAGGATGGGGTGGGGGCCCCATCCCACAAGAGAAGAGACAGTGACAGGCCCCCACCCGAGAAGAGACAGGGACAAGGATGGGGTGGGGGCCCCACCCCACAAGAGAAGAGAAGGGACAGGGACAAGGATTGGGTGGGGGCCCCAACCCACAAGAGAAGAGATAGTGACAGCCCCCCACCCGAGAAGAGACAGGGACAAGGATAGGGGGGGGGGGCCCACCCCACAAGAGAAGAGAAGAGACATGGACAAGGATTGGGTGGGGGCCCCACCCCACAAGAGAAGAGAAGAGACAGGGACAAGGATGGGGTGGGGGCCCCACCCCACAAGAGAAGAGAAGAAACGGGGACAAGGACAAGAGAAGAGAAGAGACAGGGACAAGGATGGGGTGGGGGCCCCACCCCACAAGAGAAGAGAAGAGACAGGGACAAGGATGGGGTGGGGGCCCCATCCCACAAGAGAAGACACAGGGACAGGCCCCCACCCGAGAAGAGACAGGGACAAGGATGGGCTGGGGGCCCCAACCCACAAGAGAAGAGACAGGGACAAGGATGGGGTGGGGGCCCCAGAGACAGCGCTCTCCACTGCTCCTCTGAGGCAGCTCAGAGCCCGGCCCCCACTCTCTCCTCTCCACAAGCAAAGCCCACCCCACAAGAGAAGAGAAGAGACAGGGTGGGACAAGGATGGGGTGGGGGCCCCACCCCACAAGAGAAGAGACAGGGTGGGACAAGGATGGGGTGGGGGCCTCAGAGAGCAAGAGCAGGAGACAGCACAGAGCAGTGCTCTGGACCCTGACAAGGGTGGGAGTGGGGGCCCCTAGAGAGAGCATTCTCCAGGGCAAAGCTCACATGAGAAGGGATGAGGCAGCAAAATGGTGCCCTCAGGTAAGCCATCTAGTTAGAACACACCATGGGCATCCGCAGGAGGGAAGGAGGGGGGCCGAGAAGGGTGCAAGGCAGAGGGGAAAAGGGTGCAAGGCAGAGGGGGAGAAGGATGCAAGGTAGAGAAGGGTGCAAGGCGGAGGGGAGAAGGGTGTAAGGCAGAGGGGAGAAGGGTGCAAGGCAGAGGGGAGAAGGGTGCAAGGTGGAGGGGAGAAGGGTGCAAGGCAGAGAAGAGAAGGGTGCAAGGCAAAGAGGAGAAGGGTGCAAGGAAGAGAGGAGAAGGGTGCAAGGTAGAGAAGGGTGCAAGGCGGAGGGGGAGAAGGGTGCAGGGTAGAGGGGAGAAGGGTGCAAGGCAGAGAGGAGAAGGGTGCAAGACAGAGGGGAGAAGGGTGCAAGGCGGAGGGGAGAAGGGTGCAAGGCGGAGGGGAGAAGGGTGCAAGGCAGAGGGGAGAAGGGTGCAAGGCAGAGGGGATAAGGGTGCAAGGAAGGGAGGATAAGGGTGCAAGGTAGAGAAGGGTGCAAGGCGGAGGGGGAGAAGGGTGCAAGGTGGAGGGGGAGAAGGGTGCAAGGCAGAGGGGAGAAGGGTGCAAGGCAGAGGGGAGAAGGGTGCAAGGAAGAGAGGAGAAGGGTGCAAGGTAGAGAAGGGTGCAAGGCGGAGGGGGAGAAGGGTGCAAGGCAGAGGGGAGAAGGGTGCAAGGCAGAGAGGAGAAGGGTGCAAGGCAGAGAGGAGAAGGGTGAAAGGCAAAGGGGAGAAGGGTGAAAGGCAAAGGGGAGAAGGGTGCAAGGCAAAGGGGAGAAGGGTGCAAGGCAAAGGGGAGAAGGGTGCAAGGCAGAGGGGAGAAGGGTGCAAGGCAGAGGGGGAGAAGGGTGCAAGGCAGAGGGGGAGAAGGGTGCAAGGCAGAGAGGAAAAGGATGCAAGGTAGAGAAGGGTGCAAGGCGGAGGGGGAGAAGGGTGCAAGGTGGAGGGGGAGAAGGGTGCAAGGCAGAGGGGAGAAGGGTGCAAGGCAGAGGGGAGAAGGGTGCAAGGCAGAGAGGAGAAGGGTGCAAGGCAGAGAGGAGAATGGTGGAAAGAAGAGAGGAGAAGGGTGCAAGGTAGAGAAGGGTGCAAGGCGGAGGGGGGAAGGTGTGCAAGGCAGAGAGGAGAAGGGTCAAAGGTAGAGAAGGGTGCAAGGCGGGGGTGGAATAGGGTGCAAGACAGAGAGGAGAAGGGTGCAAGGCAGAGGGGAGTAGGGTGCAAGGCAGAGGGGAGAAGGGTGCAAGGCAGAGGGGAGAAGGGTGCAAGGCAGAGGGGAGAAGGGTGCAAGGCAGAGGGGAGAAGGGTGCAAGGCAGAGGGAGAAGGGTGCAAGGCAGAGGGGAGAAGGGTGCAAGGCAGAGGGGAGAAGGGTGCAAGGCAGAGGGGAGAAGGGTGCAAGGCAGAGGGGAGAAGGGTGCAAGGCAGAGGGAGAATGGTGCAAGGTAGAAAAGGGTGCAAGGTGGAGGTGGACTAGGGTACAAGGGGAGGAGGAGAAGTATGCAAGGGGGAGGGGGAAAGGTGCAAGAAGGAGGGCAAGAAGGGTGCAAGGCAGAGGAGAGAAGGGTGCAAGGGGGATGGTGATGAAGTTAAAAATGTGCCCCCCCTGGAAACATTTCTGCAGACAACCATGGAACACACACTACTTTGTAAGGGAGAGTGGGAGAGAGTGGAGAGAGAGAGAGTGGAGAGAAACAGTGGAGAGAGAGAGTAGCTAGAGAGAGAGAGAGTGGAGAGAGACAGTGGAGAGAGAGTAGACAGTGGAGAGAGAGTGGAGATAGACAGTGGAGAGAAAGAGAGTGGAGAGAGAGTGGAGAGAGCATGGAGAGACACTGGAGAGAGTGGAGAGAGAGAGTGGAGAGAGAGAGAGACAGTGAAGAGAGAGACAGTGAAGAGAGAGACAGTGGAGAGAGCGAGTGGAGAGAGCGAGTGGAGAGAGCGAGTGGAGAGAGCGAGTGGAGAGAGAGAGGGGAGAGACCGAGTGGAGAGAGATAGAGTGGAGAGTGGAGAGAGAGAGAGAGTGGAGAGAGAGAGAGAGTGGAGAGAGAGAGAGTGTGGAGAGAGAGAGAGTGTGGAGAGAGAGAGAGAGAGAGAGAGTGGAGAGAGAGAGAGTGGAGAGAGAGAGAGAGTGGGTGGAGAGAGAGAGAGAGTCGAGAGAGAGAGAGAGTGGTGAGAGAGTGGAGAGTGGAGAGAGAGTGGAGAGTGGAGAGTAGAGAGACAGTGGAGAGAGAGAGAGTGGAGAGAGAGACAGTGGAGGGAGACAGCAGAGAGAGAGTGAGTGGAGAGAGAGTGAGTGGAGAGAGAGTGAGTGGAGAGAGAGTGAGTGGAGAGAGAGAGAGTGGAGAGAGAGAGAGTGGAGAGAGAGTGGCGAGAGAGAGAGTGGAGAGAGAGAGTGGAGAGAGAGAGTGGAGAGAAAGTAGAGAGAGAAGGGGGAGAGGGTGGAGAGAGAGAGTGGAGGGAGACAGTGGAAGGAGACAGTGGAGGGAGACAGTGGAGGGAGACAGTGGAGAGAGAAAGTGGAGAGAGAGACAGCAGAGATAGAGTGGACAGAGTTGAGAGAGAGAATGGAGAGAGAGTAGAGACTGACTGACTCAGACTGAATACCGACTGACCGAGAGACTGACTGACTGAGAAACTGACTAAGAGAGAGAGTGACTGACTGACAGAGAGAGAGAGAGACTGGTTGAGAGTGAGACTGACTGACTGACAGAGACTGACTAAGGTAGAGAGAAACTGACTGAGAAAGAGAGACTGAGAGAGAGAGGCAGAGACTGACTGACAGAGAGATAGACTGATTGACTGTGAGAGAGACTGACTGACTGAGAGAGACTGACTGAGAGAGACTGACTGAGAGAGACTGACTGAGAGAGACTGACAGAGAGAGACTGACTTGGAGAGAGACTGACTTGGAGAGAGACTGACTGAGAGAGAGACTGACTGAGAGAGAGAGAGAGAGAGAGAGAGAGACTGACTGACTGGGGTAAAGAGAGAATGACTGACTGAGAGAGACTGACTGACTGACTGGGAGAGAGAGAGGCTGACTGGGAGAGAGAGACTGGCTGACAGAGAGAGATTGACTGACTGAGAGAGATAGACTGACTGACAAAGACTGACAGAGAGGAAAAGAGACTGAGAGACTGACAGAGAAAGAGAGACTGACTAACAGAGAGAGAGACTGACTGACAGAGACTGACTGAGAGAGAGAGACTGACTGACAGAGAGAGACTGACTGACAGAGAGAGACTGACTGACAGAGAGAGACTGACTGACAGAGAGAGAGACTGACTAAGAGAAAAACTGACAGACTGAGAGAGACTGATTGAGAGAGACTGACAGAGAGAGACTGACTGACAGAGAGAGAGACTGAGACTGACAGAGAGAGAGAGACGGACTGACAGAGAGAGAGACTGACTAAGAGAGACTGACTGAGAGAGACTGACTGAGAGAGACTTACTGAGAGAGACTGACAGAGAGAGACTGACTGACAGACAGAGAGAGAGCGAGAGACTGACTGACTGACTGAGAGAGACTGACTAAGAGAGACTGAATGACAGAGAGTAATAGACTGACTGACACAGAGAGAGACTGACTGACAGAGAGGGACTGACAGAGAAAGACAGAGAGAGAGAGAGAGAGAGAGAGAGACTGACTGACTGAGAGTGACTGACTAAGAGAGACTGAATGACAGAGAGATAGACTGACTGACTGAAAGAGAGATACTGACTGACAGAGAGAGAGAGAGAGACTGTGATGGAATTGGGGTCAAAGTGTGTATGAACCTATGCAATGCCTCTCAAGATTGCTATTGTCTAATAAAAATAAAAATGTATTATCAAAATGTGCTCTTTGTAGTTACATCTGCTTTTGAAATACTGCATTGTCGCATTGTCTAATGTTTTTAAACGGAAACGAGAAGGAGCAGTGGATGCACTTTTGTCAAAACTGAACGATAAGTGGGCCCGGTGTTGTATATCATGACAGGAGTCTGCATCAGGAAACCCACCTAAAATTGGGCAAACTTCCCCGGCCTACTGATGGCAGGGGCCCTGTAAGGGATGGACCACCCCCTATCACAGCCTGCTGGCAGACTAAGCCCAACCTTTAACTCCACCATCCAGTGTTACTTATAACGGCTGCATTGGTGACAGTGGCGTAACAATCGCCCGCTTCCGCTGCAGTATGGCGGGTCGCTAGCCTCAGAGCTCTAGACTGGCACGGAGGATGGGAGGGGGGCCCCCTCCATGTAGTTTGCAGGGGGGCCCCCTCATGTTTCGTTACGCCACTGGTCAATTAGAAAAGGAAGAACCATTTTTTCAAGAAGCTAAAAATAACAGTATGTACAAAAAGATTTATAATTCATATATATACATACCTACAAACACCCCCACTCTCATACCCACCACCCCAGATACCTAGCCCATTATATCTAAGTGAATTTTTCAATGGATTGCAAATCCCCATGTGCTAGAAAAGAACAATACAAAACAACACAAATGGCACTGACTATATACACACCCAACTCAAAAACCCTCACATAAATATTTACATGTGTGCATACCTGTGCGATTCCATATATACACGTCCATGTGCAACACTAAGCCCAAGGTCGCAACAATATCAAAATTCTATACATAATATCCACATAATAGTAAAATCACTGTACAATTAAAAGATAATACAAAATTGACTATCATTAAAATTGTATATATATATATCTTGGCACACCCTTGATAACTCCATGAAGATTTATTGAATTGTTTTTATATAGCTAAAGCTTTGATGCATGTTTTAAACCCAGATGATGTTTGTATGAGTGGTTAAGTGATTAATTTGTTTGAATTGTTTGTGCTTTTATGGATACCTTATATCCGAATAAAGATTATTGAATTGAATTGAAAAGAATTTCATAATATGGAAGGTTCCTAAAAATGTACAAAACGGATGGCACTATATTACAAAAGTCAGGACTGGTTAGGGTGAAAAGTGAGCTAGGCATCCCCACGAGGAACAGGATGTAAAAAGGTGGTATATATAATGGCATGGACGGAATGGCCCAGAGTTCCTTAAGACTTTAATAACTAGAGTGTGGAGAGAAGCCTCACCCTCAAGATTACTAGGAGTGGGCATAACTTGTGTAATTCTGTGTAGTGTAGTCATGTGGAATTACCTAGAAAGTCAGCAAGATTCTGTGGAATTAAGCGAGAAGAGTCATTTTGCAATTTAGCGCTATTTTCTTAGCAAAAAAATGCCCCCTCTTGTCCAAAATGGATGTGGGGATGCCGTTTGCACTAAGAAGTACCTCTAAGTGCAACATAACATGAACAAGCACTTTCATTTGGAGTAGAATATTCCCCCAAGTTACTTCTGGAATTTAGTACTAGTTTCTTAGCGCAAAATGCAACAGAACATAAACGGCAGCTTGAACAACTGCTTCGATGTGCTAAATGTGCTCTTGCAGTAGGATTTTTTTTCTCTCAAATTACTCTTCATTACACGAGTAGCCGTGATTGCATTATTATTGGTAATTCCACATCAAAGAGTAACACAGAATTCTGAAATTGCTCCGATTACTCTGGCAACATTGAAATTCCACCCCAGCCTAAAGATTACATGCAGGACAATTTGTCATTCTGCCTGGAAGAGCAAATCTTCCCAGGTACCATCCATGGAAAACATAAAATGGTTAAAGTAAAAGGCAGCACAAGCCAAACCTTCAGGATCAGGAAGTAAGCTGGACTCAAACAATCATGTTTGCTTTCTGCAGGTTCCACTCCATATCTTTCCCTTAGACCCTCAACAACAAATAGAAGTCAATTGAGGAGGGTGTTCTGTGGGTGATGGGTTGGTGGTAAACCCTGTGATGTCATTAAGAGTCAAATGGTACAGGATGACACTTTCACTACCCTAAAATGTTGATGAAAGCTATGGATGAAGCCCAAATAGAATGGTCCCATCCTCCATGACTTTACTACTGTTTCCTTATGTCCCTTTGCCTTTAATGTAGGTCTGGACTATATTTTTGTTGCACAGGCAAAATCTCAAAGAATTCCTAGAACATCATCTGGCATTTGTTAAGTGAGATTACACCATTATGCCACATCATGTCATTTAACTTAGTTCATGTAAAAATCCTATTGTGGGACCACCGGAAGAATGCAACAAACATAATGTGAGCAGCCAATGTTCGGTCAATTGTGTTTTATGCTCTATTTTTTGCGCAAAAAGTTTAATTACATCCAAAATGGATGCATGTATGCATTTCTCATTACCATAGTATGCGAAGTTCGGGGTTTGTGGTTCGTGTAATATCGCATATTTTTTTCTTAAATATCACATAATTGCGCAAAAGGAAATTACACAAATTTCACACGTTCCCATTTCAGTCCCAAAGAACTGTGATTGTTTCGAATGAAACAATTAAAGTGTTATTATAATCTGCAGTCTCTCTCGTACATTTTCCCTGTTCTTTTCAGCCAGGTCTACAATGTCCAAGATTTCTGGTCTTTTACTGTGTTTGTGGGGTTGCGAATAGAGACAGTGGGCTAAGCAGACAAGGAACCAGTGCTTAATTTGTGAAAGAAAGAGGGACTGTGCCCGGAGCTCCCTCTCAGAAGCCAGGCCCGAAGCAATTAAACATCAGTGCACCCAAAACCAAGGCTGGTAGTCTTTAGTCCTCTACCAGACTTTCCCTTCCCTTTTTTCTTGCTCTTGCAGGCTGCTGCTTTCTGTTTGTAAGAGTTTGACATCCTTTTCTTTGTCTGTCTTTCCAATCGGTTTGTTTTTCTCTTTCTTGCACTTTGCAAATATCTCATACGGAAAAATAAGTGCCGGCCCCCAACAAAAATAAGTGCTGATTCCCCCCTACCGGCAACCACCTGCTCAAATTAAGCACTCGACCAGCTGCTTCTTCTGGTGTTGCATTTTCCTGAATAACTTGATATCTGTAATTTATGAGTAATAGACATTTGTCAATTTGTTTTTATTTAACCTGATGTGTCATTTATTGTTCAGTACGTTTTCATGGTATGTTTTTACGAAAATAAACTTACTGATGATGATAATGAGTAAGCACTCTTCTACAGCAAGTGTATATTACATTTAGCTACATGAAGAGTCTACCTGGCTCCTGCTCACTAAGAGGTATCTTCAATAAAACAGAAATGCATGTAAAAACATGGTGCCTTCAAGATCATAGCAAAGAACAATATTGTCTGGTGTCTCAATAGAGTGGTGGGACGGGGGCGATGGGGGCGATGGGGGGACGGAATGAGGAGACAAAAAACCAAAAAGAAAACCACTTACCTGCCACATCACCGCATCCTTCTCCTCTCCTCTGCAAGCACAGGCTTCCATAGTCCTTTTTAGCCAATCAGGATGTTGCTTTTAGCATCATGAAAGCAGCTTCATTATTCGCCTGAGCGTGCTCGATTTGAGCTCCTAGTTAGACTGTAAGCCTGCTCTCTCCGACCCGGCAATGCAGCTCAGGTTGGAGTGAGCTTCAGTGCGCATGCCAGAGACAGCCGGCCAAATCTTCATGCACACTGATAACAGTGCACCTACCACTTTCCCTCGTCCTGTCATTCCCATGACCCCGCCCCTAAACCTCGGCTCAGTGAACAAGAATAAAACGATAATAAACAAGTGTTTATTATCGCATTATTTTGTACGTGTTTGGTGGATGGCAGGGGGTGACGCTCCTACGCCTTAGCGGAGGAGCTGCCACTGGCAAAGAAGCCATTATTACACAAAACTACACACTATATGCTTTAGATAGCTGAATGTGCCTGTTGGAGAAATATGCCAGTTGACTTAACATTACAGGCTCCAAAATCAGCAGGGTCTGTTTAGCTTTTATCTTGCCAATGTTAATCAGAAATGGACAAATGTTATGACAAGATTTGGTACCACACAGTGGCGTAGCTAGGCGCTACGCCACCTGTGGTGTCTCCTGCGTTTGCCATTCTGTTAGAAGAGCGGGGAGGGGTGTTTGCCGTTCATGTGACGGCCGCAGGTAAGAGTGGGGGCTGCCGCGATTTTTACGGCCGCGATGGCTGCAGGTAAGAGCAGGGGGATGGGGGCCGGCCACCACCCCCAAAACTAGTGCCGCCTGGGGTGGTCCGGCCCACCGCCCCCTCCCCTCCTTGCTACACCACTGGTACCACAGTATGAAGAAGCTGCATGCATATTCCAGATTATGGTTACCATTAACAGTAAACACCCAAAATATCGAATTTTAAATATCGACCTGCCAGAATATCGAATCAAAAATATAGAGAGGCCAGAATATCGAATTCCCAAAATATAGTTGTATAGAATATTGAATTTTATGTTAGAAATATCGATTTCCATAATATTGAATTTAGAAATGCAGTTTTCCATCATTTCGAATTTAGAAATATTGTTTTCCATAATATCAATAATTTTTTTTTTAAGACCTTTATTGTACAATTCTGAAAGACAGAATATAAAGCCTACAACCCCAGGGGGCGGCCGCTTTACGTACTTTTTCTGCTCAATATTATCGGAGAGACACAGCCCTTCAGCCGACAACCCTGGGGTCCGGCGGCGCAGTAGAGTAAAATGTACATAGATCAGTTGGTTCGTGTTCCGGATAGCCCGTAGGTCTTTGGTTTTTTATGTTTTGTTGAAAACTGTTTCTAGAACACGGTCAATAAAGCTTGAAAACATTACAATCAGTCAAAGGCAATGTAGCAATCCAAAATCACATTCCATCAGACGAGACCTCGCGCCCCTAGATTATCCCAGAGCATCATCGCTACAAGTATCCTACTTCTGTGTCAGCGCCCTACCTATCTATCCTTCACTGAATACCTCATCTATTTCCTCATCTGAGCTATCATCATCAAGTTCTGGCAGCGGATCACAGATGTCCCCCCTGAAAGTATTCCATGCAGCCCATATCTTATTCCACTTCTTCTGGCATTTTCTGGTGGCATATACAGTACATTCAGTGACCATGGTGAGGTCCAAATTTCTGCTCCATACTGACAGCGTCGATGCCTCCGCTGTTCCCCATTTCTGTGCAATATCTCTTTTGGCGACTATTAGCCCCAGAGTGACCCATGTCAGTCCATATCGTGTGAGGTCGTTAGGCTCCCATATGTTTAACAAGCACCTTCGTGGCTCTGGTAAGAGCGACGTTTCTGTAATCTGCGAAATGGTGCGAAGTACCTGTCTCCAATAATGAGTTATTATTGGGCAATCCCACACTGTGTGAAAAAAGGTCCCCTCTTCCCCGCAGCCTCTTAGGCAAAATGGGTGTGCGGCCCTCTGTATTTTATGCAGGGTGGTCCTAGTGTAATATATCCTATGAAGGATTTTAAGTTGCACCAGTCTCAGCCGCGCCAGCGCTTCCCTCCACTCAGGGTCCTCTATGTCTCCTACCTTCCTAGTCCATTTATCCTTCAAAGTTCCCATGGGGTCTGGAAGATTGTTAAGAAGTTTACGGTACGTGAGAGAAGTGGCGCCCTGGGACATATGGTCTATCAACAATCGATCTTCCAACGGGGATTGCCGCCATCAAAGCATGTCTTATTTGCAAATACCTAAACTTTTCATTTTGGCCCAAGTTGTATTGTTTTTTTAAAAAAAAAAAAAATTTTATGTCCTCATACGCCAATAAAGATATTTTCAGTATTGATTATACCGAGATCTTTATGGGAGCTCTTTCTGCAGACACCCGGTATAAATCTCACGATACCACCATGTGAATAGTCAGCTCAGTCTCTCAATTTACCAGACCCTTAGACTGATCTATGGGTGAATCATTCTGCAAAAAGGGCTAATCATTGGACAAAGTTTTTATAAACCATCAAGCCAAATAATACAGGGAGTCCAAAAATGCTTCCTTTTCTTCCACCCCCTACTATCCAAGCTGAGAGTATGCCTAATTGCCCTAATCCAATTTATATATGACGGAACAGTGGTGCTCACCCACAGTTTACATATTTCCCTACGGGCTAAGACAATTAAATAAAAAAAATAACTTATTATTATCTCGTGATACATTCTCATAATTAGAAGGTATTCCAAAAAAAACTTGTTGTGTACTAACCTGTATTTCATACCCAAAAAGGGCTTCCATACCATCTTGTATTTCAAACCAAAATTCTCTAAGTGCGGGACAGGTCATAAACATATGCAGGTCATCTGCTTTTTCCAAATTGCACTTTGGACAACAGGGAGTAGGCCCCTTCGAAAATTTGGCAAGTCTAGCTGGAGACCAGTATACTCTATGGAGAGAAAACAAGTGATTGCGCTTTAAATTGGCAGGTGAGACCGTAAGATGTAATAAGTCAAAGGATACTTGCCATAAATTCTGCAAGTCGACGTCCTGTACTTGATCCCTCCAAAGCTGATCTGGAAGGGCAAACTCTCCATCTTCTTCCTCGAGTATTGTCCAATAAAGGACTGATGTTTTAAGTGTTCTAGGTTTCTTCATTAAAAGCTCATCCAAAACAGTCTTGGCACCTTTAACCCCTGTAACAGCTTGGGTCCAGCTTTTAATTTGTAAATACTTGAATTTGGATAGATTGTTATCTGTAAGGAGAGAAATGTCTTCCCAACTCAAAAGGTTCCCTCCAGGTAATAGCTGGCCCCATGTTCTGATATTTGCATTCTGCAAAGCGATAGATAGTATATCTTTAGTCCATTCAGGAGAGCCAGGAGAGTCCCATATTGGGGCGAGGGCGGAGTAATATGAAATGTTCAACGCTCTTCTAGTTCTGGCCCACACATATGCCATATCTCTAAAAACTTTTAATCGCACTTTTTTGAAGTAACGCATATCTCCAAACTTGAACAAAAATGCATCAGATCCTCCCTGGATCTCAGATAACATATTTTGAAACATAAAGTCTGTTTCTGTCTCCCCTAGGGTGTCGAATAACCTTACTCCTGCTTTCAATAATAATGTCCAGGCATATACTCTCAGATCCGGTGCGCATAATCCACCTTTGCTTTTCTTCCTGCGAAGCTTTTTCCATGAGATCCTTATGCCTTTAGAGGCCCAAATAAAGGAATTCCATTTAGCTTGGATCTTAGTTAGTCTGGCTTCTTTAAAGGTAAGTGGAATGTTCTGGAATATGTATATTAATTTAGGTAACAGCATCATTTTTACTATATTGATTCTTCCGATTAGGGTCAGAGGGAGAAATGACCAGCTTTTCAAGGATTCCACGATTTCTTTCTCAATTTTTAAAAGATTTGTTTCAGCAAGTTGATTTATGTCCTGCGTGATTTGAATTCCCAGATATCTGATTTGATGTTTCAATATTGAAATGGAGTTAGCATGGGTTATATTCCAGCACATGCATTCTGATTTGGATTGATTGATCAGATAACCGGAGAGTTGGCCAAACTGCTCTGCTGCTTTATACATGGGAGGAATTGATTTAATAGGGTCCGTAGTGTACACCATGAGATCGTCCGCATATAAAGCGACTTTTTTGATCCAGTTGTTATATTGAAAGGGTAAAATGTCTTGATCTTGTCTAATTTTTTCTGCAAATGATTCCATGTATAAATCAAAAAGTAGGGGGGAAAGCGGACACCCCTGTCTTGTTCCTCTCTGAATTTTTATAGGAGAGGATAAGCTTCCATTTATTAGCAATCTAGCTATCGGAGCCTGGTAAAATGCTGCTATTGCCCCACAAAAGTTACTGCCTAAATTGACTTTTTCTAATACTTTAGCCAAGAATTCCCAATTGACACGGTCAAAAGCCTTAGCGGCATCTAATGTGATAACCGCTAGTGGGACTTTATATTGAGAGGCAACATCTATTGCACCCACCAAGGCTTGTGTAAGATCTTGTATTGAACGGCCTCTGACAAAACGCTTTTGGTCTAGATGCAATAGTTGGCCTGCTACCCCATTTAGTCTCTCTGCTAAAATCTTTGCCATAAGCTTATAGTCCGTATTAAGGAGGGAAATAGGCCTATATGAGTCACACTGGGATGGTTTCTTCATTGGTTTTAGAATAAGAACCACTATGGCATCATTCCAGGAAACAGGAATTTTGCCTCCTTCCTCATATATAGAGGTAAAAAGCAATTTCAGGACTGGTATTATTACAGGTGCTAACACTTTATATATCTCAGAGGGTAGTCCATCAGGACCTGGAGCCTTACTTTTTTTGGCAGAATCAATTGCCGAAGCTATTTCAGTGGAGCTAATTTCTCTGTTAAGGTTGTTGGAAGCCTGATCATCTAAAGCTTTAACCTGATATTGATCTAGCCATGACTGTATTAGTTGATGTTGTGGCAGGAGATCTTCTCTATACACTTCATCAAAATGATGGTGGAAGGCCTGGTCAATATCTGTACTTTTGTCTGAGATCACGTCCATATTTGGGATCTGTACTTCTTTAATAGAGTTTTTCTTGATATCCTTTTTTGTTTTCCAGGCTAAAAGTTTTCCGCTGGCCTCACCATATTCAAAGTGTGCTAATGAGCTAGCCTGCCAACGTTTCCTCAACCTTTTGTCTAATAGCTGCTCCAACTGTAATTTACATGTTAACAGATCTTTCCTATTATTCTCTTGATCTGTCAGGCTGGGGTCTAGTGCATCCTGTTCAAGAATTTTAATCCTAGCTTCAATTTGTGAAATTTGTGCCTTATATGCTGAATATTTTGCAATCTGAAATGCTACTAGGCGCCCTCTCAAAAAAGCTTTGTATGTATCCCAGACAACCGGGAGTGTAGCTGTTCCCAAATTAAAAGTAAAAAACTCATTTGATTCCTTAAGCAGCTTATCTAATACTTCTTCTTCCAAGAGAATACTTCTGTCGATTGTGCATCTCTTAACCAACTGTGGACCTGTCAATTTTAAAGTTAGAGTGACCGCTGAATGATCGGAGATATGGGCACCTAAATGTTTTATCTCCACCACTTGCTGACCTAGGTGTTCTGCGATCAAGAAAAAGTCTAGCCTAGATTTATGGCGTAATTTTTTGTTGTGGAAAGTAAATTCTCTTTTTGTGCCATTTCTTTGTCACCAGATATCTTTCCATCCAAACTGAATAATCGCATTGGCTAGCATTGCTCTAGTTTTAGAATTATGTGAGAACCTTGCAGTGGTGGATTTATCTAGCTGAGGATCAATTACTAAATTAAAATCTCCTGCAAGAATCACTGGATCCTCATAATCCAGAAGTTCAACAAAGAGGTCTTTAAGAGGAAGGGTGTCATCCGAATTAGGACCATAGTATCCCACAATCGTGAATTTGTACACATGTTGCTTTATTTTCGCAATAACCCATCTTCCCTTCTTATCAGATTTGGATTGTAACAAAGTTATCTCTGCATTCGGTTTGATCAATATAGCCACCCCTTTAGTAGCAGTTAAATGCGAAGTGGTTATTACCTGCTGAATCCATTTTTTATCCTTGAAAATATCTATTAATTCTTGTTCGGTAGAATGGGTCTCTTGTAAAATAAAAATATTTTCAGGTGCATCCTTTAAATACTGAAGAATTCTCTCTCTTCTATGCTTGACCCGTAACCCATTAATGTTCCACGAAAGAATCTTAAGGTATGATGCATGAGCTACCCTATCTTGCATTATTTCTCCTAACAAATGTGTAGATAATGAGGCTTTGAATATGGCGATTGGGACATTTTTTTGTGTTTTTTTTCCCCAGATGCTCCCCACCCAGTGCCCTCCCCTCCCTTCCCCCCCATACTAGCCCTCCCGTGCTCCCCTGGAGAACCCCCCTCCTTTTCCTGGCCTGCTTGGGCCATTGAGACTCTTCCTCCCGGGTGTCTTTTCTATTTACATTGAGAGCGTTGAGAGCATTGAAATGTATAGCTGAATACTACTTTAATTGATGCATAAACTAAAAATTTCAATATCTTCAGTGTTTGTTGTCTTGCTCTCTTAAATTATCATCTGTAAGTAATTGCAGGTATTCTTCTGCCTCATCCAACCTTTTTTGGACTTTCATTTTATTTTTATACATCACTTTCAGTGATGCCGGAAATTTGAGCTGTATTGTTGCTGTAACTGCGTAAAGGGCAGCACCGCTCCCTTGTCCCACATGTCTCCCACCGTGGATATACCTATGTTGTCCCACTGTGTAAAGCCCTTACACCACCTCAGCTGGCCCAGCGCCTTGGTGTCCCAGAGCGGCGTCAGTTTCGTGATCACTCCTTTCCATCCTAGCTTGGTGTGCGCTTTATGCCATAGCAGCGCTGTGTGTTTAGTGGGCCCCACGAGGTTCACGACTATGCCCCTATTGTAAAGTGCCGCCAGCATATTGCTCGTGCCCAGTTGTGCCCTGTCTGCGTTGTAGGCCGGATCATCGTGTGGTACATGTATCCATTGATTTATGATTTTAAGTTGTCCACCATCGTACCAACTGCTGTGTAGTTTTGTCTGTGCTATGCGAGCCGGCCGGTTACCCCAAAGCAGGATGGAGACTTGTGCCGCTATTTGCTGAAATTATCGGGGCGGTACTGGATCAGGCGTGTTTTCTAAAGCGTATAGAAATCTTGGGAGCGCTTTATTTAAATAGCGCCGCTCTACCGGGAAGTGTGAGGGGTAGCGATGCCCAATGCGCCACGTCACATTTTAGCCTCCCCAGCGGAGGGGCCAAGTTCAATAAGAAAAAGTCAGCTGCGGCTATATCGATTTTTTTTAGTGTTATGTAGGCTAGTATATGTGTTAAAATTATATATTATTTTTGTAATGTATGTTTAATTTTTTTAAAGTAATGAATTTTATGTTATTGAATTTTTGTGTAATTTAATTCCGTAGCGGTTTGTGGGTTTATAGGGGAATAGGGTGGGAAGTAATTTAAATATAGTAAATTAAATATAAATTTTTAGGACTTATTAATTATTTCTAATTTAATTTTGCATTTTAGTTCTGTAGCAGGTTGTGGGTTTATAGGGGAATAATGTGGGAAGAAATTTAATTGTAATAAAGTAAAGATGTATTTTTATTTATATGTATTGATCATAAATTGATTGTTAATTCATTATTAATTGGTAATACTTTTTTATTAACGGTAATTCATTATAATTAATTGTGTAATTGATAATTATGTTAATTGTATTAATTTATTATTTGGAGTGGGTTGTGGGTTACAGGGGAATAGGGTGGGAAGTAATGAAATTGTAATGAAATAATTATTGAAATTATTTTTGTGTATTGATAAATAATTTATTGTTAAATAATTATTAATTGGTAATTTTGTTATTACTTATTACATTTTTGGTATTGAACATGAATTGGCAGTTAATTAATTATTAATAGGTAATTACTTTTTAATAAATAATCTTTATTAGTATTTCTAATTGTTTAATTATTACATATTTCGTGATTAGTAATTAATTTTAATGAATTTTTGGTATTGATTGTAATGTATTCTTATTTAAATATTAATTCATTACTTTCCCTACTGTTGCACTCACTGGAGTGGGAATAGTAATTTTTACCCCTACGCTATCCAACGCTTTCCCTACGGCTGCACTCTCTGGAGCGGGAATAGTAATTTATACCCCTACGCTATCCAACGCTTTCCCTACTGTTGCACTCACTGGAGTGGGAATAGTAATTTTATTCCCTTAGCTATGTATTGTCTTAAATTTTATTAAATTTAATGTAGTGTAAATTATTAATTACCATAAAAAGTATTACTTTAAATATTTAAATTATTATATATTATTTATTTTTATATTTAGATAATAGGTTTATTTATATATATATATATGTAAATATATTTTTAATAATGTTTTAAATATTTTATAATTAAGATTAACAATTGTTTTATAATATTAAGTAAATATGTATGTTAAAAAATAATGTTTTTTACATCACATTTATTATTTTTACATGTTAAGCTTTTTTAGAATATTTTAACTGTTTTATATAATTGTGTTTATTATTTATTTACTTTTATATTATTTTTAATACATTTAAAATATCGATATTTTAGTTAACCATATTTTAACTATCAATATTTTGTACTCGATATTTTAGTACTTACCTGTTTATAGATAGGCATTCTATATTCTGTCCCTCGATATTTTTGAATCTATATTCTGGGCAGTTGATATTATGTCCCTCGATATTTAGTCACTGAACCGCAAGTAGCATTGCCCATTTGTTTAATAAGTGATTTATACCCATTAATTGCAATAATTATGAGAATAGGGTGTATCTTGAACGCACTAGTCATCCACGAGGCACTTTCATGGCTCTGATATTAAAAAACAGCACTTCTCTGTGCCTGCTCGTCTAAATCCAATTTCAGCGTTTGACCTCCACAGAAGGATACTTACGGAGATGTGATGGAATCTTCAGAGGCCCACAGCCAGTTAACATTTCTTAATGGTCAATAAATGTATCACATTGATTTTCCAACGAATAGTTTTTTTTAAAGCATGGAACTGAACATTAGACATTGCTCTATTTTTTAAATATAATTAGCCTGCTTCAAGATGTCTTATGCGCGTTGCAAAAAATACTATTTTTTAGCTAACTTTAAACGTTAATAAAAGATGTTTTATAGGTCGTAATCAATGAGCTGATCAGGAATCATCTTTGTTAAGTCCCCCCAGCGTGCATTTCCTTTAGACCTGATAATTTTGGTATGAAATAATAGTCTCATGATTATGACCTCTAGAACATTCATTAACGGTAGGCTCACAGTTTACAGAAATGTAAGGAATGTTGCATAGTGGAATGAAGGCACAAGCAGTAAAACGTTAAACAATTCTCTAGCAGCCAGGATCTTAGACGTTATCTGGTGATGATACTTTGGAAGGTACAACAAAGTCATGGCACTGTTGCCAAATTTTGGCCATGGGTTGAGGTCAGAGTCTTAAGGCAAAGCTATAGCCATAGTCAAATATTGATCAATAAGTACTTTGTAGTGTCTTTTCAAGGGGCATCGATTAAGGAAGAAGATGGCTTATAGCAGCAGCGGCTCCTTGCTAAGACAGAGGAGAGTTGCCCCACTCCTCTCAGAGCAGTGGAAAAATGAAAAAATAATGGTAAGAACACAACGTTATTAGCATTTTATTTTTAGTACAGGCTACATGGCCAGGTTGGGGCACAATGGGGCTGGGATCACAGGGAGGAGGAAATATGTATGCACCATAAGTGCGCATGGAAGTTTGGCTGGTCATCATGGACACTTAGCATTTCTCCACCTGGCTGTGTTGCACAACCAGGTGGAGAACAGTCCCACGGCTCCCAGGCACTGTCTGAGCAGCCAAACAGGCCACTCAGACCAATCACGACACTGCTGTCATGCTGGTGACAGCAGCGTCGTGATTGGCTCAGGGGAGCCTGTGTGCTCTGGGAGTCAGGAAGAGAAGAGGACGGAGGAGAAGCTGCAGCCGTAATCAGGTAAGTGATCATTTTTTGTTTTTATCCTTCCCCCTGCCCCAAAAACCCTATTGCGTAGAAGACGTCACTGGTTTATAGTCAACTGGATTTGTCCTTGTTCTGATGAAACATAAGCTCTCACAGAGAGAAAGTGAGCACTATGCAAATGCAGAGGACGGTCAGCAGGCTGGGAGGTGTCAAAAGAAAAAAAATACTGCATCTTCCAGTTAAATGCCACTGCATATTTGAAAATAGTAGCCCACTCTTCAAGATAGCTACCCTGCACTTCTGTTGTATAGTGCAGGAAACCAGCAAGCAAAACCTGCATGCCTTTCACGACAGACAACCACCCAGCAGCAGTCTCTTTCCAAAATACAAGCCACACAAAGGCAAGAGGTTGATTACATCTTAACAAGAAGAAGAGAGGTGGATATGGGGCAAGAGAAAAGGGCCAAATGACCCCCACATTTTCTCAAAGTACGGAAGAAGGGTCTTGAATTAGGTGAAAAAAACATATCAACTGCTTTTTGCTGAACAAAGCAGCATTTCATTACATGTTGTACATGTCTAAAAGGTATTCTCAAAGATCAGTGGGGCTATCGTAGTGCTGTATGCAGAGACCTATGATGTTCTACACTTGGTTACAACTCCTTCCTCCTAGCGAATAGTGGCATGCCACTTATCAATTGCTATACAAGAAGCCTGCCAATGAATGTACAACCAAAGGGGTGTCTTCCCTGTACAGCACGACCACACCCCCTGGCAATTTACTAGAAGCTAGCGACCAGGAAGCAGCCAATCAAAATCCAGCCCTCCTACTGTGCATGTGCAACATAAAGCATGAATTAAGCCTTATGTTCGTGGGTGAAGGAACTCATGCCACCGCTGTTGAGCGAACTCACAGAGCCAAGAATATTCATACAGTTACTTTATTACAGGAGTATCTTTTAACATAGTAACCTAACTAGGAGGAAACACAATTACCAACTCATCACTGTCAGCAGCAGAGCAGTCGTCCCCGACTGTAAGTGACATATCACCTTAGTTCTATGTCACATCAATTTTCCAGACGAAGGGGTTTAAGCATCAAAATATCACAGGTATACCTCAAATTAACCCCTCCCATGCTCATGGCGAGCTCAGCTCGTCATAGCCATGGTGGCCGTGTGCTCATGACGAGCTGCTCATGACCAGCTGAGCTCGTCATGACCGTTGCGCCACGCCCACACCGGGATAATTCCCATGCTGTGCTGGGCGTTCCATTGGAACGGGCGTGGTCATGACGAGCTCAGCTCGTCATTAGCACAGCGCCACCGTGCTGCGTGACGAGCTGAGCTCGTCACGAGCACCGGGGTGCTGTGCGCACCCACCCTCCCCCATCACAACGGGGGAATTAGCCCCGCAGGAAAAGGGTTAAGATATGACTTTTCAGGGAAAAGGTATTACATGTGCGTAGTAGACATGGTTACCGTCCTGCAGAAAAAATGCTTGCACTGTTTCTGTAAAATCATTATTTACTGCAAATAACTCCCTTTGCAATGCTTGTCCTGCAAAGAAATGCAAGCGCGCTGTCCCTTTCAGGGGCCTGCAGACATCTGACTGAAATCTTGCTCTCTCCAATTTATTTATAGGAGGAGTCTATGGGACATATTACCAAGGGGGGCGATAGGCAATTATCGCCGATTTAGCGGCCGTTTTCGGCCGCTAAGCGGCGATAAGTCTATCGCCCTATTAGCAAGCTGTCGCTAACTGATGTTAGCGACAGCTTTTAGGCGATAGCGAGTGGTTTGGGACCCGCTTTGCATGTCAGTGATGTTTATCGCTAATGACATGCAAAGTGGGTGTACCCAACCAGTTAGCGACTAAAAGCAGTCGTTCACGTCGCTATCGCCTATTAGCAAGGCAGGCGTAGCGTTGGAAATATTCGCACTAAGCGCGAATATCTCCAAGTACTAACACATGCCCAGACCAGTTCTTAGCCATGTTATCCAATGGGAGGTGGATAACATGGCTAAGGGCATTTCGTCGCTAATGCGTGAATATCGCTGTATTCTCAGCGATATTCACACATTTCGCCGCTATCACTGGATATTTTAGCACAATGGAGAAAAACGTTGCTAATAGCATGTTTTCTCCGCTAACATATCCAGCGATAGGCAGCGATAAAAAAATTGTCGCTAAGCCTAATTAGCGATAAATATCGCTACTTGTTGGTATTACGCCCCTATGTTCTTTCGGTGCCTCGAGAGCCCTTCACAGTTTGAGTGCATGCAAAGCCAATCTCTCTCACAGCTCACACCTTGCACCTACAAATTCGACACAGCACGTGTGAAGCTTCCTTCCGAACGTCATTCATGACACCCAACCATACCATAACGTCTATAAACAACACACAGCAATTGGGGTCGCGTTTTACTCCTTTTTTCTGCAGTTTGTGTACGAAACAAATTTGGCCCAATACATTAGGGAGCTTTTCACGATCACCAGATTACATTTGAAGTAGGCCAGATTCATTATTATTATTTTTTTTGTAGGTACATGGAGATTGAGGGCCTTCTTGTCCACCGTATTAGGATCTCTATAGGATATAATGAGAACGTAATACGGCAAACAGGATATCTGTCATTGTTGTGACAAAGTACTCTCCTCTGCCAAGATCTAAATCCGGCCTTAAGCGATGTGTCTAGAATCACAGGATGTAGAGCCCACCACTGGATTTCGATCCAGTCACAGATTTACTAAGGTTGGCAAACCTCAGACTGTGCAAAAAGGGCACACCTTCCCAATGGAGGCATAATGCGGAGGAATATCTTTATTTCTCCTGGTTATTTCTGCAACACACATAAAAAAAGGAAAATGCCTCAAATGATTGTTTTTGTGCAGGAAGGTGTCCCTTTGTGCACAAATTTTTTTTGCCTGTAATGCAGGCACCCTTGTACCATGGCACTCAGTGTGCCAGCGCAGAGAGAGAGCAGGAATGCATCATATTTTGGGCTCCCGGTTTTATGGTATTTATTTTTTTCACATTTCTGTCTGTATTTATCCACATTTATTTTTCACTAATTTTATCACTATTTATCCACACTAAAGGGGCGATTAGGATGGCGGACGGATTGCCTCCGCCGGGCTGACGGTAGCCACCGCCGGCCCGGCGGGGGTAATCCGTCCGCCATTCTCCTTGAACTGACCCCCACCACATTAGGATGGCTGGGGGGTCCGTGAAGGACGGCAAGACCATCCGCCGCTTTTCCTCCGGTCGCCTTTGCGACCGGTGGAAAAAGTGCTTACATATGGTGGCGGTGTCTGCGATACACCGCCAACCATATTACGATGCCGGCAGTCCTATGCCTTGCCACGGCAGCATCGCCGCCGTGAAAAGGCATACAGTCTTTGCACTGGGGGCTCGTTGTGGGCCCCCAGGGTGAAGGGGGGGGGGGTGGGGGTGCACATGGGAGGTACCTATGGTACCGCCCTGCGTTTCAAAGTACAACATGGCAGGCACAGCGCGGTGCCTGTCATGTTGTGCTTTGAAACGCAAAACATGCATTTTTAGCAATGCGGCAGCCGGTGCTTTCAGCAACGCCCGCCGCAATGTTAAAAATGCGGGCTGCACCCACCACTGGGGTGGATTCATCCTAATTTGACGCACAGGACCTCCGCCCCTGTGGCCGATGGTCCCTTCCTCCGACAGGTCGGCCATCCTAATCGACCCCTTATTTTGGGGTTTGTGAAAAAATAAAACTGAAACTTGTGTATTTCCACATTTAGTTAACTAAAAATATATACTCCTACTAGAAGAACAGACATGTTTTAATGATATCCACACCCACAGATGATAGATCAATACACTTAGATACTGTTGTTAAAGCCTCATTACTAAAAGTTCTTTCTTTTTTTAACCCTTTTACCTGTCTATCCGCATAGCTATTGGCATTTCAGTCATGAGACATCATTTAAAATCACTAAAAAGGGAACCTAGCTTCTGTTTTTTTCCACATTTAAAAATAAATACAGACAGGGAAAACAAATGTTTTTCTGTCTGTATTTAGCTGTATAAATCAGTAAAAACGGAAAACAGAGAGCCTTCATCACATCTTATTAGATACGGTGCATTTCTGCTCTCCCCCTGTCACACAATGAAGTGCAGCAAGTAATCTTGCTATGTTACTTGAATTTTTGATAAATCTGCCCCTGAGTGCCTATTCCAGAATGCACTTTTGCAGTGACTAATGATAATGGACTGCGTCAGAAGTGGAGAGGTGTGGCTCACTGGTTAGAGGCGGCAGACCCGAGTGCAGAGAACGGCCCGGGACAAGGGTTCGATTCCCGACGCGGCAGGGTCTTGGACCAGGATCAGCGGACTGATAATTCTCGCATCGGTGCCTACTCCGACCTGGGAGCACACTCGGCAACTCTGGGCATTAGCTTGCCTAATCTCCACAACGGCCCCACACAAACGCCGGGGATGCCTGGTTTCACCTTGGAGACCCCCAGGAGGGACTATCTCACAGGGAAAGCCAGGACGGGTTCCCCAGCGGTCTATAGCGCTACGAGGCCTCCGGGTAGCAGTGCGCTTTACAAGACACAACAATTTACAATTTACAATTCATCCTTCCATTCTTATCATTCTTTCACTGATAGCTGCAATTCCAATTTTTACTAAAGGTTGGAGTATCAAATTGCATTTTTGCATTAGCCACTAATAACACAATCCTAGTATTCTCTCCAAGATGTGCCTGGCATATAGTGGGTGTAAATGGAATCATTCTATTTTGCAGCATTGACATGTTCTGCCTAATAACGGAATTACCACACTATCCACGTATTCCACCATCTGAATCTAATTGGCAGATTTCAATGCAAAAGTTATTGTTTCTGGCTCAAATTGGCCAAAAGTTATCAGTCCTTTATAAAAAAATATTACATGGTCACTTTCAAGTTCTGATTGCTGTGTTCAAGTCTTAAAAAGTATTAGTAATAAGAAACTTTCCCATATATTCTTTGGGTCTGTTAAATGACTAAAGAGTGAAATAATGCTGCCAGACATTAGAGAACATTATTATTCTGGTTACTTTGCATTTTTTGTTGGTGCATACTTTATTCAACTCTGTCACATAATTTTGTCCACCATAGCCACATAGTTCTGGTGCTTGGTCCATGATTAAATGTTCTTTTTCATAGTTTAATGCATTGTACAGTGTGCAGAGGAAAGAGTTTTGAAGTTTTTTTAGATGGAGAACATCTTTTTAAGCCGGGCTCAGAAAGCCAGAGCGTATCATTTTGCATTCACAGCTGCAAAAATTGGAGAATTGTACCGTATTTTTACCTACATCTTTGCGCTAATAAAAGATGCTTATTTTTACCAAATTAAGTGATACTCATTTTATCAATCACAAAAGTTTTAACAACTAAATGGAACCCCTGGGATTCGAACTTGCGACCATGGCCTCAAACTGCGCACAAGCTTTGAGCCACAACATATATCAAAGCATGTTCAGCTGTGTTAACTTTTGGAGCCATTCTTGTCTTTAGGAAGACTAGGCGGTGAACTCTGCTCCATTCGTGTAGTTTTCCGCACCGCGTGGAGTTCTGTTTTATCCTCACTCATGCTCAGCAACGTCAAGTTGGCAAGTGAGGAAAATCCAATGCTAGACCACCTCCTAGTGAGATTTCTCAACGGTGATGGTTGCAGATGGTCACAACATCTTGCGTTTGGAAACCATCCATTAGCATTGATGAAGCTGCCTCTCAAATAGAAAATCTAACAGAGTGGCAGAAAAGGGCAACGCCCTCTTGCGTTGCACGTAGTGCTGTTCGCCCTGATTTTCCAGTGCTGAACAAAGACCCAAAGCTAAAAATCAGGGCAAACGGCAAGACCTAACACACTCCACCCTTTGTGAAACTCCGCATAGCACAACTGAGTTTTTTGGTCACTTTGCAGAGTTCCGCGGAGCGGAACTCCACAAACTCCACCCAGGCCGGTTCTTTGGTCATTTGGGCCCATCATGCATTTTGGAGTTTAGCCTTGAGGTGTTATACAAGCTGGAATGTTCATACCACTGGGAAATAACTTCACCTACAGACTGATGGGACTTCCTCCTTTTTTTCTGTAAGGGTGGAATGTCCTGTATGTTGTGAAATACATGTGGATAGTTTTGTGCTACTGTAATATTCACAGACTGTCTGCACGCTGATACATAAATCTGAAACAATGGAATGTAGAAGGAGGTAGTCGGTGGGAAGGACCGGGACAAGCAAAAACAATGGAATACAGGAGGGTGTGGAAGGGACTGGGCAAGCAAATACAGAATACTGGAGAGGATAGGAGGGATGGGGCAAGCAACAAAAGAATGGGGGACGGGGTGGGAGGGACAGGGTGGGTGCAAGTGA
Organism: Lissotriton vulgaris; assembly: GCF_964263255.1. Lineage (NCBI taxonomy): Eukaryota > Metazoa > Chordata > Amphibia > Caudata > Salamandridae > Lissotriton > Lissotriton vulgaris. The sequence goes on along the minus strand of NC_141693.1, from coordinate 857,544,439 downwards.
CAAAATGAGACGGGGTTAAGGAAGAGACGGCTTGCAAACACATGCACTTATATTTAGTGCTGCCACTAAAAGAAGAAAAAGTAACTTGGAAAGCACGAGCAGTGTAAGTACTCTTGGCAGGGACGAGGTACTTGAGCCATACTCCACAGGAGGAATAAATACACAAAGAGGAAGTGAAGATGGTATACAGTGACCAAAGAGAAGCAAGGGAATGAGGGTGATGATGAATCCAGCAGTTAATACGGAAATCGATGCATTAATTGATGAAAATGAAATCTCTCCTTTACCAGAATCGTCCATTGTGAACTCCACATTAACGTTGACTCGCAAATATGTACTCAAGCAGGCCCTGAGACCAAGGCCCGGAATAGCTCATTGATAAGTCACAGGTGAAAGGGTGCATAGCTGGCAGACAAACGCTCGGGGAGGAAACTCTTGATCAATGCCACGGATAAGCACAGCGACATTACAAGGGTGAAGGGAGATTGACCCAATAGTGCACACCTGGGGCACACACACTCCTAAAGTACAATAAAAAGTCAGATTCCACATGAGTTAGGAACACATAGCCAACCAGGACCTAGCACATAAAGAGCACCCCATGCGGGACATCTGGACAGGTTATTCACCGGCCGCATTGGGTCCACGCGAGCTCGAGACCCACCTGTGGCAATCATTAGACAATTAATTTCCAAACTACAAAGGCAGCAACCAACATTCCTTACCATTTATGATACACCGGAAACTTTTATAACCTATCAAGTTTTGTATAAAAGAAGGACACATACTGATTGTAAATTGAGACAGTCCTCAGAACTTGTGCCTGTCACTGTTATTCCGGCCATAATGTTTAATTAAACAAACTGTTCCTGCTTTGCCAAATGCCTCTTGTCTTCTGTTATTTAAAGGACTTCAAACCTGACTAGCATTTTGGCAAGCCAGATAGGAAAGATTGGGACCTCGATCCTGACTGCAGCCGAAGGAAGGAGACCCCGCCCACTACAGATTCACGATTGTGCAACAAGAAAGGTGGCAGACACTGCAGTTCTGCTGAATCCCCAGGGTGGAGGTCCATCCTGACACAGCCATCACAGATGGTAAGAGACTACATCAGGACCTAAAACATAGTCTAAAGCATTTGGCGTTTGGTAAACTAGGGAGAAGCATAAAAAGATAACCTAAGCGCTTGTGCCACTGACAGGGTCTGGCATATCACCTATTTTATATGTCCTAACTGAATCAGTCATAAGGCGGCCTTGGAGGCCTTTCCATCAACACACCTTTTTTCAGTAGCTCAGTACTCTAGTTAAGGTGAAGTTAGCCCTTAATAACTCCCAGGACATTGATTTTTGAGATATAGCTATCCTGATTGGGCGGAGTTGATACTTCAGTCTCATAGTTTTTTAGTTCAACGATTTCTCAGCGATAAGAGGCTTCTAAACACCCTTAGTATCTGGAAGGAATGTAGGCGGCACATTTAGCTTGGACCCTGGGCATTTAACAGTGTGGAATTCGGACATAGGGTAACAATTGTACCCAGGAATCTAGGCGTAACTCGTGTGTGGCCAACAGTGGCCGTGATTCTTGAGTTATTATGATATGGTTTCTATAATTACCACCTTTGGCACAGTTATGAGGGGGGGTTTTGATACCCTTCAAACAAAAGTTAATGCCTGTTGGTTACAAATAACCCAGCGGGAGATGCTCAAAATGATGAACAGCACTGAGCTCGGCCTCAATTCTATCAAAGAAGAAATGCAAGCCTTCCGCCTCATGGTAATGCAGCAACGATAGGAACTGGACTTAATGACCGCAATGGGGGGAGGTGGTCTGTGCCAAGATCGGAGCAGCTTGCTGTACGTTCATCCCATTGAATGACATTGACTATTGGACACAGACAGTTACCACTTAAACATTGCACAATCTGCAAAGATACATGCAGAAAGAGAGAGGTGCTCCTGGGAGTGATTTTTGAATTGGTTCTCCTGACTTCCACGATGGAAATCCAGTTTATGCAAATCACTGTTGCTAGTTACCATTATGTTGCTATTGGCATGTGGGGTTATACAACTGGGCATCACCTGCTGTAAAAACGCAGTCCTCACACTGGGAAGAATGCAGGTAATTAGGAAGGTAGTTGGCAAAAGCGAGAATAAGGAACAACAGACCCTAAATTAAGAAACTGTGAAAATGCATGAGTTAGGTAGTGTAGTTGAAAAATCAACAAGAGGGGAAATATTAACTCCTTGACCGTGGCGGAAATTCTGCCGCGGTGCAGGGGAATTAATGAGCGGGCGTGTGTCGGACGGCCCCCAGCCATCTTCCGCACATTCCCACTGTGACGTCGGATGGGCGGCGGGCCATCCGGCGCACACAGCGGGTTAATATGGAAATCGATGTATTTATCGATGAAAATGAAATCTCATTCTGATTAACAGAATTGCCCATTGAGAACTCCACATCAACCTTGACTCGTAAATATGTAGTCAAGCAGACACTGAGACAAAGGCCAGTGATTGCTGATTGATAACATCACGGGTGGAAGGATGCATAGCTGGCAGGCAAGCACTGGGGTAGGAAACTCTTGATCAATCCCAGGGATTGGTGCAGCGACTTTACAAGGGTCAAGGAATGCCCCAAAAGAGCACACATGGCCTGAGGGGTTATGCAATCTACTAAAACACCATAAGAAGCCAGATGTCACATAAGTTAGGAACCCAGAGCCAATCAGAACCTAGCAGACACAGTGATCACACGCTCCCCATGCCAGACATCTGGGCACGTTATCCACTGGCCACATTGTGTCCAGGCAAGGTCAAGACTCACCTGTGGTAACCATTAAACAATACATTTACGACTCCAAAGGAAGCCACTAACATACCTCACCAAAAATGGTACGCTGGAAACTTTTATAACACATCATGTTTTGTATAAAAGAAGGACACAAGCTGATTGTAAATTGAGACAGTCCTCAGACGTTGTGCTTTTAACTGTTCTCCCAGCTGTAATGTTTATTGAACTAACTGTTCCTGTTTTGCCAAATCTTCTTGTCTTCTCTCATTTAAGGGACTTTGAACTCGAGTAGCACGACCAATGGCTTGCAAAGGGTGGGCTCTACCCTCTGTATGAAAGAAAATGGTCTTGCAAGCAGTAGCACGCGCGCTGTCTCTGGTGGGACCTAAAAATTAGCTAAATTGCTCTCACCTCCCACCTTACAAGCTGTTCTTGGCTGTGTAAATAAAGCATGGTAAGGATTTTATTTACAAAACAAATTTTAACATAGCCAGACTTTCGATTGCAGTACAGAAGTCATATCAAGGAGGATGTCGAGGTTAAAGGAGTGGGGTGAGATGGAGAAGGCAACATCTAAACTACCCGAATACATGGGAGGTGATTTAGATCAGGAGTTAATGCTAAAATGTGCAAAATGCATTTGAGCCAACTTTGGCACTAACCTCACATTAGGATTTTAGTACAAAATTGCCCTCACTTCTGTGTTTGCACGTGGCAGTTACGACTATATGTTACCAGGGGGTATTTGTCAATGCAAACCTGGGGTAATACTGTGAATATAATTGACACGTATACCATTTATACAAGTTATTCTACTTTTTTTGCACACAGGCAAAAATCGTGGATAAATAGGCACACGTTCGTGCAAATCATAAATGTTATTTGTGTTTGGGATACTTAATACTGCCATGGTCTAAATAACCCCTCCTATATCTGTTAAAAAGATGAAACAATGTTTTTAAAAATTCTAACTTTTTTCCTAATATGTTGAGATTCACAAATATTATTTGGGACTTGCCTTATGTCTTCATACCGCATGCTGTCACATAACCCCCTGCTAGCTTGATGCAATTTGATTTTGTACTATATTTTATCCTTGTATAATTTTGCATAAACGCGTTTCCACTTCCTCGCGTTGTTAACTCCACTTACCCTGGGTTTTGTTCCAGTATTCCAAAATCAGTACTGTGATTCTGCCTACAGATAACAGAGGCTAGGTGTCCATGGTCCAATGGTGGCGCTGACTCCAGTGAAGCGGTAAATAGGGGCACTCAATGAGTTCATGTGCAAGATTGTACTCTCTCATTAGGAGCCTCGATTATTGATAGCGATGACTCAGCCTTTCATCATTTTGAGGTCAATAAAATGAGCACTATTTGGTTGGACAACAAGGTCTGCTATTTCAGCATTTCGTTTGTGCTGCTGTGCACTATGTATAACTTCAAATTATTATCATAATTATTAAAGTTATTAAAGTGTTATTATTAGTGTTGTTATAATTAGTGTTATTGTTGCTATGTTGGTGTTATTTATTGTTTATGTTATTGTTGTGTATTGTTGTTGTTATATTTAGTATAACATGATTTCACCATGCTGTTGCTACATAAGAACATAGGAAAGGTTCCTCAACTGCTCCCCCAGATAGCAATAGCGCCCATGTGGTCCTTTCAGGGCACACTTCAGCTACAGACTACACTGCATGCAGTGTTGAGTCATGATTCCTCTGCCACCCCCTCCCTACACATCAATAAGGCTTGGCAAGATGTGTTTCTGTGTGGCCATTGTGGACCACCCACCAGCAGCCGTGCCATCTTGCCAGCCCTTAGAGCTACAGTGAAGCAAACCCCTGGTACTCATGAAGCCACCTCAAGTCAGGGCCGGACTGGGAACAGAAAGCAGCCCTGGCAAACTGCTCAGCCGGTGCCCCCTGGGGTGAGGGGAGTGCAGCCAAGCCTTTTGCGAGTGCCGGTTTCGGCAAATTTTGTTACATATATATGATATTGCGGACCCCCTGGTAACAAAAACAGCTCCCCAGGGGTCCAAAACCGGCCCCCACCCTAGCGGCCCACCGGAAAACCACCCAGTGCCAGCAATGGCCAGTCCGGCCCTGCCCCAAGTCTCCTAGAGATAGGTGACCTCTTGATTGTGATGTACGACATCTCCATAGGCGTCATCCCCCTCACAAAAAGATAACAAGCATTAGAGGACCACTGTCACAGTGTGATAAGCCCCCTCCTGCACTCCTCCTCCGCATCCCTTCCCCTGCCATGCGATGCGGTACCTACAATCAGTCATGCAGATGATCTAGCTCGTCCATCAAGAGGAACAGACTTGAGCGACCACTGGAAGCACTGGTTACAGAAAGCCAGGTTAAAAGTGACAGTGGAGTGACCCACAGGACGATCTTGTCAGCGTCAGCCCAAGTAATGGGTTTGTAGTGTCTTCCCAGGAGAGGACAATTATCTGGGGCTTCTGAGTAATTGTGTCGGTAACTGCTCTAAAGTTGAAAGAGTATGATCAGGGCCACTGGAGTTATGCGTCAGGGGAGGGTAACATTATGCAGCAGGGTTGAGTAAATTATGCACCAAGAAAAGGCAAATTATGCGGCACATTTTGTGATAGTATTACTTCATTATTTTGACATTTTTAAATTTGTCAAAGGACCATCTGCCTGGCAGCACGATTCGCTGGATTTTTACTAACTTTTGGACCATTTGAGCTAGAATCAAAATGGTGTTTTTCCCCATAAAATATGAAGATTATGCGACAGATGATGTGAATTGAGTGAAATATGGCAAATCTACAATGATGCGAAAATCGCGACAGCCACACAATCGCATAATTCCAGTGACCCTGAGTTGGATTAGTAGGCATGATGTCTTGATATAAAAAACATCTCCATGAAATAGGCTACATAGCAGAAACCCTCTACACCTAGTCCAGCCTGCTCAGCCATCCATAGAATATAAAACTGCTGTCTATACCTAAAGTCACACATATACAATTAAGAAGCATATTCAGCACACCACATGACTAACGACACAGTGCACTCAGAAAACAGACTCCAAGCTTAGTATGCAATCCTCAAAACTAGAATGTAAATGTACCCAAACTGTAATAATGCTGTATGGCCATGCTACTAACATTGCGGTTCTTTTTAAGTCTACGTAACATCATATACTGAAAAGAGGGTCATCCTGGCACTAAAGTTGCCAGATTTTCTCCATGTCACCAAGATTGCAATGAACTAGTGTTACCTGGCAGTTTACTTCAATTGCTTTCAATTTTGAGAATCAAGACTGCAACTCCCAGAATGCATGTGGCTATTGCATGAAAACCCAGGACTAGAGCATTGCATCTTTAATGAGATGGAGAACACTGGTGATCTTTTCTGGGATGCATGCAGAGTAGAGAAGTGTGACTAGATGGACACCATGTAATCAGTACACTTCTCTACCAGTCCCGGGCTTTTCTTTAAAAAAGCCAGTGCATTCTGGGAGTTGTAGTCTTCCTCAAGTTCTGAAGTTCACTGAAGCCAAGTGGACTACGAAATCTGAAATCAATAAACAGGAGAAGGAGAGCAGCGTAAGGAAAAGTTGTGACGTGAACACACAGTAGCCCTACACATGCATACCTTATTACTGGTCTCTATGTAGTAGTTTACCTTTTTTCACACCAACGCATAGTAGGAGCTGTATGCAAATTATATTGACTCTGTTTTTGTGCAGTCACTTACTAGAAATTTAAGCTGGTGGTAAATGTCCTTGCAGTATATATGACAAGAGGCATTAACGGCCTAACAGGTGCAATACTCATGTACATAAGTTATGCAGTCACATCTGGATGGCAATAATGCCCTGCTCCTTGGCCTCCTAGAGTCTTCACTGGCACCTTTTGCCAACCCCCACCATCTTCAAAACCAGCTGCGTCGTCATCTACAAACCTTCACACCCTGCATCCTTGGTTATCTTGCAGACAAGCTCACCGTTTCTGGTGACTGAGCGACACCTGCAGCCAGGATACAATCAGACTGCAGGCTAATAAATGTAGAAAGGAAAAACAAGACAACAAGCCTTTTCCATCTCCGCACCCAGGATCTGGAATAACACCCCTCTATCCATCAGGACTCCCCCAACGCTGCTCGAATTTAGGAAAGAATTGAAGACGCGCCGCTTTGAAGTAAAGTGCATCACAACCCGCCTATATCTGCTATCACTCGGCTGCATCCTTGCTTTTGACCCTGTCCAGCGCTCCGATGACTTTTGACTAGGTTCATGCTATACAAACACCAAGCTCCGAAATATGCCCCTGTGTTGAAAATGTTATTTGCACTGGGCTGTTTTGAACAGGATAAATCTACTTTTTCAAAAGTCATAGCCAGGGGCGTAGCTTCCAGGGAGGTGTTTGGCGTGTTACACCCCTCCCCCCATAAAAAAGGTATTCTGTAGTCAACAGCCGGGTATGGTGAGGCATCTGTCGAATCTCGCCTTGGATTTTTACATGTCCACACTGACAAAAACACACACTCTCTCTCTCTCTCTCTACCTCTCTCTCATCTCTGCCTTAAAATTTGGTTAGTTTGAAAAATATTGTGCTTTAAATACCCCTAAAAATCTGCACTCCTCTCTTTCTACTTCCTCTTAAGATCCTCCTCGTTTCATGCTTCATATAATGTATTTTAACGAAATATGCTAGCATGATTGTTGGGAAATTTGAATCTTACACCCCCCTAATTGTATTGATCAAGCCCCGTCCCTGTTCAGGGCCGGACTGGGAACCACAACCTTGCAAAGTGCTCGTCCTGCCCCCCTCCCTACTGGGGGGGGGGGAGGGGGGAGGGGTTGGAGGTGCCGCCAAGTTCTTTGCCGGGACGGTTTTCGGACAATTTTGATACAGGACCGATTTTGCAGCTATGCTGCAAAAACGGCCCTGTAACAAAAATGGCCCCCAGAGGCCCAAACCCGACCCCCACCCGTGCGGCGCACCGGGGGATTGCCCGGTGCCCGCTATGACCAGTCCAGCCCTGGCAGCTTCTGAACTTAATACAGATTCGGGTAACTTTGCAGCCAGAAAATCAGCCAGAGTAACGCAAGAGCAGAGACTGGGCTGGAGAGTGGGGGCGCCAGGAGTCTAGAGCCTAAAAATGGATGGGCAGACTGGTGGGGAGGTGCCACCTCTGCTGCCTCACTGTCTACAAACACTTCTTCACACTTAAGAGCAGCTGATTCTGGCATTCCATTCTATAACTTACTCCAATCTCTGTGGACTTCAACTATGCTTTCTTCTATGAATGCTATTGAAAATCTGCACAAATGTCTGGCAGCAGCTGTTGCCCCCGTGCAGACTGGCACACCCCTGTAGCCCCCTGAAGCCCCTCTCCAAAATAACATGCATTGCCCAACCCATTAATAAACCTTTCAAGTTCACATTCTAGGATTTCGAAGAGTCAGTTTTCACAACAAGGGAATGTCTGTATACAGGGGCGTAGCTTCAAGGCGGGTGTTTGGGGCGTGACACCCCCCAAACAAATGCATTCTTGGCTTGAGAGTTGGGTCTGGGGGGGTCTGAGTCGGGTCTCCTATGCCTTTGTTGGTTTTTCTCGTGGTCCTCATTTGACTGAAAGGTTTTAACATATGTTTATTTTTATCAGGTGCTTAGACAGAGGCCCCTCTAATGCAAATCAGCATTGAACCTGTTCGTCATGGGAACAGTGCACCCAAAATCTCGTCACTCTTCAGCATGCTGGTTTTTAGACGATAAGTCCCCTCGAATCTCACTGACTTAGCTAAGCCCCTGTCTGTATAGTGTGGTGGGATGGTAATATAGCTGAGTGGGTTGAAGCAACTGCTGCACTAGCCTACAAGCAGCTGAGAGCTTTGTTTCTGACTTTCAGCGTTCTGTGGTGCATGATGGAATCCCATAACATATAGGTTATAGAAACATAGGTTACGCCTAATGTTATGAAACTAAAAACCAGCAACAAGCGCTATATAAAATGTGATTGACTTGTGGAGTATGACAAAAATCAAAAGAAGAAGCAGTGTTGCTCTGTGGGCAGCTTCAATTTCCCAACTTAAAATAAAATACATAAGTCATAAGTCAATGTTTTTGTATGGTTAATAAAAACCTTTACAAACAGTAAAAAGCATAGGAGTGTACTGCACTCAGATAAAACCATTTGATAAAAACATTGAAGTACCCACAGGAAAGATTTGGATGGGTCTTGTTTTCCTAAGAGTCGGAGAAACAGAACCCATTGAGAGGTGGACCTTTATGAATAGGTTTTAGCAGTAGGCCTAAGGCACAAAACACAGAACCCATTGAGAGGTGGACCTTTATGAATAGGTTTTAGCAGTAGGCCTAAGGCACAAAACACAGAACCGATTGAGAGGTGGACCTTTATGGATAGGTTTTAGCAGTAGGCCTAAGGCACAAAACACAGAACCCATTGAGAGGTGGACCTTTATGAATAGGTTTTAGCAGTAGGTCTAAGGCACAAAGCACGGATCTATGATGTTACAACGCGTTATTTTACAACGCATGCTGTAACATCGCAACTTTTACAACGCAGGTTCCATTACAACGGATGTCATTACAACGCAGGATATTACATAGCAGATGGTATTACAACGCATACCATTACATCGTAAGTATAGGTAAGTATAATTTTTTAAAAAAAATGAAATTAAGTTAATTTTATTGATTTTATTTTACTAATATAATTAAAATAATTGTAAAAATGTAATTAATATAATTTATTTAATTAAGTTTAATTTATTTTTAAATAGGAATTAATGTAATGTAATTAAATTAATATAATTTTATTAATTTAATTTAATAAATGTAATAATAGTAATTATTTAAATGTAATTATTTTAATTTAATTAATATAATTGTATTAATCTTAAAATTGTAATTAATTTCATTTAATAAATTTAATTAATTTTAATTTAATTAATTATTTTAATTTAATTAAAGTCGTACTTTAAAAAAAATAAACCCTAAAAATACCCCTGAACCCCAAAACCCAAACCCAGCCCTAAAACCTAAAAATACCCCTGAACCCCAAAACCCAAACCCAGCCCTAAAACCTAAAAATACCCCTGTACCCCAAAACCTAAACCCAGCCCTAAAACCTAAAAATACCCCTGTACCCCAAAACCCAAACCCTGCCCTGAAACCTAAAAAAACCCCTGTACCCCAAAACCCAAACCCCGCCCTGAAACCTAAAAACACCCCTGTACCCCAAAACCCAAACCCTGCCCTAAAACCTAAAAACACCCCTGTACCCCAAAACCCAAACCCTGCCCTAAAACCTAAAAACACCCCTGTACCCCAAAACCCAAACCCTGCCCTGAAACCTAAAAACACCCCTGTACCCCAAAACCCAAACCCTGCCCTAAAACCTAAAAACACCCCTGTGCCCCAAAACCCAAACCCTGCCCTGAAACCTAAAAACACCCCTGTACCCCAAAACCCAAACCCTGCCCTGAAACCTAAAAACACCCCTGTACCCCAAAACCCAAACCCTGCCCTGAAACCTAAAAACACCCCTGTACCCCAAAACCCAAACCCTGCCCTAAAACCTAAAAACACCTCTGTACCCCAAAACCCAACCCCTGCCCTAAAACCTAAAAATACCCCTGTACCCCAAAACCCAAACCCAGCCCTAAAACCTAAAAATACCCAAACACCCCAAAACATATACCTCAGTACCCCAAAACATATACTCCTATACTCATACTTATTTTAAAAATTACTTAAATTAATATATTTAATTTATAATATTAAAAAACATAAATAAATATATTTATTCATAATTAATATTAATTAAATAAATTAAATTAAATAAAAAAAATGTATATACTTACCAATACTTACGATGTAATGGTATGCGTTGTAATAGCATCTGCTATGTAATATCCTGCGTTGTAATAGCATCCGTTGTAATGGAACCAGCGTTGTAAAAGCTGCGTTGTAACAGCATTACGACGTAAAAGTTGCGTTGTAACAGTAACGCACCCAAAGCACAGAACCCAGACCCAGTGCTATACAGGTCTAACAAATAAAATACAATAATATGTTGTTTTTTTTTGTATGGTGTCGCTGTTATCCAAAAGCACTCCCTGCATTTACATCATGAAGGATAAAGGGCTGGGACATTCTGCCGGCAGAGACGAATCTCTGGGCTTCAAATCGGCGGCCGGCTCAGCTTGGGGGGGGGGGGGGGATTTGGGAGGGTAGCCAACAGACGACGGAAAAGGTATTATTATTTTTTTTAATCATACCTATTCCATCAACTGTCAACTTCCTCCCCTCCCACCGCGCCCCACCCACCCTACCGCTTCACCTTGCTTACCTGAGCCGGCCGCCGCTGGAGCTGCAGCATGCGCGCATCAGTGCATCAAATGCGTTAACCGCTTCCATGCTCGTGACGGAACCGCTCCGTCACGAGCCTCGGTTGAGATGTGCTCATGACGGAGCGGTTCCGTCATGGTCCGCTCGGCGCGCCTGCGCGGTGCTGATTTTGCGCCTGAGCGGCCCGTTCTATTGAGCGAGCGGGGCCATGACGGAACTGCTCCGTCATGAGCACAGCTCAACCAAGGCTCGTGATGGAGCGGTTCTGTCACGAGCATGTGAGCGCCGCTCGGCCCCCCCTCCCCCCTAGCGCTGCGGCGGAATTGCCGCTGCAGCAAAGGGGTTAACCTGCCCCGCTACCTACCCACACCACATTGCGAGGAGGTAAGCTGCTTTCATGTGCTCCAGATCCCTCCCAGAGACGCCCATCCGCCAAAGGGTGCAAGATTGAGCAGGGGATGCACGTGCGGCCCACCAGCACTCATTTTTGGGGACAGGCACTTATTTTTCTTCAACAGGCTTTGGTCCAGAGCAAGGAAGAGAAAACACAAAAGGGAGAAAGGAGAAGAAAGAGAAAGACGAGAACACAGTCACAAAGAGAGAAAGAAGGAATGGAAAAGAACCTGTGAAAGTGAGATAAAGAGGGATGGTGTGTCTGGTAGTGGATTTATGAGGCATGAGGTGGAATCGAGACTCTGCGGGATACTAGGCAAAACTAGCAGGTATTCTATAAGAACATATGAAGCACTGCTTCAGCGCAGCATGGAGCGCCCAGTTTCCCTCTTCATGGCGCTATAAACCCAGCTCTATAAATGCATAAATGAGCTTTACAGCTCAAGCGTTCCCAAACTTGGGTGGCGGTAGTGCGCTACACGTCTCAGTGGCCAGTCCACAATTCGGAATAATCCGAAGTAACTTTAAAGCCAGGCCTCTCCGAGCCGCAAGCCTGGCCTTCCCACGTGGACAGCTGTTGCAGGGCTCAGCAGCTGCTCTGCGCAGGGAGGGCGCCGGCGAGAAGCCCACGCACGCACCATCCAAGTTTGTAAAAATAGATTTGTGGCGCATGGCTGGCGCTTCATTTACATCGTTTTTTGACCAGTGACTATGAAGCTCAAGTCTGTAATATCTGTTTTTATCAGCGCCATTTCTCCCGCCATTCACCGTGGAACGGAGCGTTTTACATCGCTTTTTTTTTTTACTATGTCGTATTATGATTTTACAGATTTCAATTACATCAATTGTCAGAATCAGCACCAAGGAGAGCGATGAAACAGTACAGTCAGATTCACGGAGCACAAGCATATCTACCACAACTACCACGATGATGATGATAGCACCAGCAACCACAGCCCTTGACAGGTCTGACCCATTTATAGTTACAACAATAAGTACAACTGCTATTAAGATTTCAACAACCTCCAAAACGGGGTCTGAAAAAGTTAAAGCTAAGAAGGGCAAGCGATTTGTGGAGAGCTACAGACACCCAAAGGAACCTTCTTCCCAACTGGCTCGGCTCCCTGTCTGACAGTGGGCTCCCTGGCTGACAATGAGACAATGGCTGACAGCGGGGCTCCCTGGCTGACAATGAGACAATGGCTGACAGCGGGGCTCCCTGGCTGACAATGAGACAATGGCTGACAGCGGGGCTCCCTGGCTGGCAATGAGACAATGGCTGACAGCGGGGCTCCCTGGCTGACAGTGGGGATCCCTGGCTGACAATGAGACAATGGCTGACAGCGGGGCTCCCTGGCTGGCAATGAGACAATGGCTGACAGCGGGGCTCCCTGGCTGACAGCGGGGATCCCTGGCTGACAATGAGACAATGGCTGACAGCGGGGCTCCCTGGCTGGCAATGAGACAATGGCTGACAGCGGGGCTCCCTGGCTGACAGCGGGGAACCCTGGCTGACAATGAGACAATGGCTGACAGCGGGGCTCCCTGGCTGGCAATGAGACAATGGCTGACAGCGGGGCTCCCTGGCTGACAGCGGGATCCCTGGCTGACAATGAGACAGTGGCTGACAGCGGGGCGTTCCATGGCTGACAATGAGACAATGGCTGACAGCGGGGCTCCCTGGCTGACAGCGGGGATCCCTGGCTGACAGCGGGGATCCCTGGCTGACAATGAGACAATGGCTGACAGCGGGGCTCCCTGGCTGACAGCGGGGCTACTTGGCTGACAGCGGGGATCCCTGGCTGACAATGAAACAATGGCTGACAGCGGGGCTCCCTGGCTGACAATGAGACAATGGCTGACAGCGGGGCTCCCTGGCTGACAATGAGACAATGGCTGACAGCGGGGCTGCCTGGCTGACAGCGGGGCTCCCTGGCTGACAGCGGGGATCCCTGGCTGACAATGAGACAATGGCTGACAGCGGGGCTCCCTGGCTGACAATGAGACAATGGCTGACAGCGGGGCTCCCTGGCTGACAGCGGGGATCCCTGGCTGACAGCGGGGATCCCTGGCTGTCAATGAGACAATGGCTGACAGCGGGGCTCCCTGGCTGACAATTAGACAATGGCTGACAGCGGGGCTCCCTGGCTGACAATGAGACAATGGCTGACAGCGGGGATCCCTGGCTGACAATGAGACAATGGCTGACAGCGGGTCTCCCTAGATGACAATGAGACATTTACACTCTGACTGACAGCGGGACTCCCTTACTGACAGCAAGGAGCGAAGTCTGACAGTGAGGTTAACCCTGAGGTTCCCTTGTAACAACGAGGCTTACTGGCTGACAGCAGGATTCCAGGGCTCTCAGTGGGGATCTCTAGCTGATAGTGGTGCTGATTGGCTGACATTGGGGCTCCCTGACTGATAGTAGGTCTGATTGGCTTTTAGTGGGTCTCCTTGGTTGATAGTGGGGCTGATTGGCTGAAAGCGGGGCTCCCTGGCTGACAGTGGGGCTGATTAGCTGACAGTGGGGCTGATTGGCGGAGAGCGGGGCTCCCGGGCTGACAGTGGGGCTGATTGGCTGATAGTGGGGCTGATTTGGCTGAGAGCGGGGCTCCCAGGCGGACAGTGGTGTTGATTGGCTGAGAGTGGGGCTCCCGGGCTGACAGTGGGGTTGATTTGCTGAGAGCAGGGCTCCCGGGCTGACAGTGGGGCTGACTGGCTGTGAGAGGGTTTCCCTGGCTGAGAACGAGGCTCACAGTGGGGCTCCCAGACTGATAGTGAGGGTTCCTGGCTGACAGCAGGCATACGTGGGTAGTTTCTGGGACAGCTAGTTTCCACCTGAGCTCCTTGATTAGATATTGTATTCTTTGCTACCGGCTGGGCTGATTGGGTATCAGCAGGGCTCCGCTGCCAGAAGCCCTGCTCACGCCTCTCTAGTTAAGATTGCTTGCACCTTGAGCAAAACTGGGTTCTGTGACTCCCATCTGGGCTCTTTGCCATTCAGATGTGCTCCTTGGATACCAGCTGGGCCGCTAGCAGAACTCTCTGGTTTCCAGTTGAGCTCAAAGGGTTTTACTCGGACTTCAGGCAAATTCCCTGATTACTATCTGGATTCAAGTGCTTCCCAATGGGCTTGCTGACTACCACCTAGATTCCTTGTCTACCAACCTGCCTCCTTGACTGCTAGATAGAGCCGGCTTCCAACTGGGTGCATCGGTCTCAAGGTGGCTTCCAGCTGGGTAGTTTCACTAATGGCTGAACTCACTGAATTCCAGTTGGGTTTCCTGGTTGCCATCCAGGCAATCTGGCTACAAGCTGGTCTCACCGGTAACCTGTTGCGCTCCTTTGAGGCTAACTAGACTCCTTGGCTGTAAGCTGGTCTTCCTGAGTCCCTGTGGTGCTCTGAAGAATCCATTGTTTAACACAGAACTTTACAATAACTATCATTAGAGGGTGGACTTA
The DNA here is from genome assembly GCF_964263255.1 of Lissotriton vulgaris. Taxonomy (NCBI): domain Eukaryota; kingdom Metazoa; phylum Chordata; class Amphibia; order Caudata; family Salamandridae; genus Lissotriton; species Lissotriton vulgaris. The sequence goes on along the minus strand of NC_141693.1, from coordinate 857,529,430 downwards.
TTTGCTGCCAATTGTGCTCCCTGGTTTCAATGGGCCCCTTTGAGACCAATCCTTGTATTTGTATCACTAGTTGTGCTCCTTGGCCATTAATTGGGCTATCACTTCAGTTCCTTGGCTACCAACTAGGGTCACTGGGTTCTAGTTGACCTCCTTGTTTACTAGCTGTGCTCGTTAGCAAATGGTCCGCTTCTTGCGTACCAACTGGGCTCACTGGCCTGCAGTTCAGATCATTTTCTTGCTAAAAGTACTCCCTGCTTAACATTTGAACTTACTGGTTACAAGATATGCTTCTTTAATACCACTTGAATCCGTGGCTACGGACTTGACTCCTTGACCACTGACTATACTCAATCGCAGCTTGATGTTGGGCTCTTTGCCCGCCATTTGCTCTCCCCGGTCTCTGTTGGGCTTCTTGGTTTCCAGCTGGGCTTGGTTATCTATGGAAATCCCTAGTCATCAGGTTGGCATCTTGGCTCTCAACTGGTCTTATTGGCTTTTATATTAATGGAATTGCCATTAGCAGACATTTTTGCAATGACTTGGCTTCAGTGGCTTCAGGATAGGCTCCTTGACCCTTGGTTGAACTATTTGGCTCTCTGTTAGGCAGACTGACTACTAGCTGACCTCTGTGTGTGCCAATTAAGCTTATTGGTTATTGTTAGGACTCCTTGGGCAACATTTGGGCATCTGTGGTTCCCCCATTCCCTTTTCTTTGCCCTTGCAGTGTCCTGATGCATCCAATGGTTACCACAGCTTATGATCCAAACTCCCAAAAAAAAATCAGAATGCAATTAATCAGACCTTGGGCTTCTTTGCTAGTTGTGTAGTTGCTTGTTGTGTTTCGTTGTTATAGTCTAACTGCTTTTATGGCTATTTGTGCTACTTGGCCTCCACTTAGCCTCACTGGCTGCCAGCAAGATTCACTGATTACTAGCTGGGCTTCCTTTCGGCCCCTTGGCTACCAAATTGGCTCTTTAGCTATCTGTAAGGCCACTTAAGTAATAACAAAGATTGCAGGTTTCTTGTTGAATTTTTTCCCTGCCAGTTGTTCTTCCTGGTTATTACCTAGGCCCCTCAAAAACTAGTTAAGCGCATTGGCTTCTATTACAGCTTAGTGGATAATAACTGGCCTCCTTGGTAGACATTTGGGTCCTTGATTAGGAGTTAGGTATCTTGGCTACCTATTATGATATTTGAATATAACCGAGATATTTCTGTGTCTACAGGGTCCATTTGCCATTAGTCGAGCTACAACCTCACCTAGCTTATTGGTTACCAGCTTGGCTTCTATTTAAATCCACTTGCCATCAAATGAGCTTCCTGGTAAACAGCTGAGCATCTTAGCTTCCAGTTGGGATATTTTGGAACCACCTAGGTTCAAAGATTCCAAACGTGGTTCCTTACCCGTGAGAAGGGCTGCCTGACTACCAGATATTTTATAGTAAACAATTGGGGCCCTGGCGACCAATTTCTCTACTTCACCAACACAGACAATTTATGTGTAAATCAAGTCTCTGTGTAGCCGCACCTTTACCCTACTCCGTTACCCCACCAATGCAGAACCCTTAATTCCTTCTATTCTGGATCCCTGCCCCTCTATCTGTCCACTCATTCCCTCTAAACTGTGTGCTTATTCCCTCTAACCTGGTTCCTCGTTCCATCTAGCCAGACCCATAAATCCCCCTCTAGCATAGAGGGGAATCTATCCTTTCCCATCGGTTCCTCTATTTCGTGAATTTTATCCTCAGCGCCTTGAGGCGCCACTTGGAGTAAAGCGCTACAACAATCACCGTCTTAGAAAGGCACACTAACCACCACTGACAGGTAAGCGCACATACTGTGCCGACCACCTTGTATGAACACGAATGACGACGGTAACACGTGTCACATTACCCGAGTCAATGGTCCTCACTTTGCACCCCAGATGCCCCAACCCACATTGCTCCCGAGATGCTCGAACCTGTGAACTGCGGGCTACAAGCAGATCTCCGCGGCAGGCGCATCAACACACTGCGCTATCTCACCGCCTTATGATCAGCCTCGGTGTGAGGCCCCTCACCTGCACGCCACGCCGAGTCCACATGTCGACCCTGTCCTGAGAGCCGGTCAGCCGCTCCTCATGTGTCCGTGCGTCCGGAAAGGACGGGGTGCCTCCCCCGGTGGAACGCGTTCCGTCTCCCCAAATCACCTACCTCGCAGCCCGGGCATGTCAGTGACGGTCCGCCGCAGGCAGCCAGGTGGAGCGACCAGTCCCCGGAGATCCGCCAGGAATAATCCCAGTTGTAGCCAAGGACCGCGCACCAGCTCGTAACCCCTGCTCGCTCCAGCGGATGGAAGGGAGACAATATCCAGTGAGACGCAGCAGCGGCGAGAGCCCCTTCCTTCAGCCCGAGATGGGTGGCAGCGCCTCTCCTCCCTCGGCAGGCAGGAGCGGGGAGGCAGGGAGGGGTGATGGTGGGGGGAGCGCCGAATCCGTTTGAAGGGAGGGGGTGGGAAATCCGACTCAACCCTCGGAAATGTGACACAGCCCCTTTTGCCTAAGCTCTGGCGCTGCCGCAGCAACTCCCTTGCGTGTGTGTCCTGGTGGTGGTCGCAGCTTCAGACGGGGGACCAGGGGAGCGGCTGATGGCCGAGTCCCTGCAGTCGCATCAGCACCAAGGGTTGGATTAAAGACGCTGCCGGGCACGCTTTTTACTCTCTTATTACAAGTGTGCGGGCCCTGCCTGAGAGTCAGCCCATCATCTGAAAAATGAATTCATTCATTAATAAATACATAACAGTAAAGAAGTGAGCGGGGGCAAAGTTTGCCTTAGAAGCACGCCTCCAGTGACGGGGTCGCCGGTGCCTAGTCTCGATTCCACCTCATGCCTTCCTCCCACCTCCCTTCACTAGCTGCCTCCTTATCTCGCAGGCTCGTTGTCATCACACATTTTTCCAGTTGTCCCCATTTTCCTGCCTTTTATTTCCTCCCTTTCACTCTCTCTTGATCTGGGTTTAAGTCTGATGATGAAAAATAGGTCCCAGTCCCCAAAAATGAATTGCTGTGCCCACCATCTGCAACCATCACCTTAACCCACCGGCACAAATTAAGCACTGCTGAAAGTGTGTATGAGAAGTAAAGCATGTCTAGCGCCAAGTGCTGGTACCATGCCAGAAATATTAAACTATGATAGGAAGAGGTGTGGTGCAGCGGCCAGGGTACCTGACTCCGGACCACGGGGTTCATGGTTCGACCGACAGCGGCAAGTTTGCCCAGCACCATGTGACTCTGGGCAATAGCTCGCTTAATCTTCCCGAGGCCCCCAGCTCCGGGACACCACTTCGGAGGTAGCTGTGCGCTTTACAAATACTGGTATTTCATTTTATTTCATATTTCTTCTGAGAAGTGCTGCTCCAGGCCCATTGAAAGTGTGGCAGCCCTGCTAATAAGTGCTTGCCATTCGTGGGTAGCCCCGTTAAATCTGAAAGGTGTTCAGGAGCCGATACTCGTCCTCAAGGTTTGTCGATCACAACAGCCTGATCTTTAAGATGTTTGTAAACATTTCAAGATCTGAATTTTTCATTGCCTTTTCAGGGTACCTTTTCTATAACCTTACACCCTCTGCTTGAAACTCGTGCCCTCCAATTTCACCTACTGTTGACCTATGATAATGCTGGCTGGTGAACTGACACATGTCAAAGGGAATGTACCTTCCCCTAACTAGGAATATCCCAATCCTTTTATAGTTCCGCCTTGACAGAGCTGGTCCGTGTGTGCTCACCAGAAAGGAGCTTTCAGGAGAGAGAGAAATAAAGAGAGACCTCTGCTCTGCACACCTGTTGAAATATCTTCCTCTTTGCAGGTTTTTCATTTTGCAGAAAGTGTATGTTTGCACTGAAAAGGAGTGCTTTATTTAACCCGGCCATGATCCAGGAAGAGCTGGGCTCACATGTCGTGCAGCAGCCTCCCTCTAGCTAGGCTGGAAAGAAAGTCTGTTTTAACACTTGTTCTGATGTTTGCTGGTGCCCATCATGTCCCCATCCTGCCTGAATATCTCCAAAGGCTACTTTGTTTCTTGTTCCCTTCACGCGACCCTTCCCTCGGCGCCAAAAGAAAATATACACGTTCATATCTACTGTACTGAAGAGCAAGCAGCAAGGACTTTTTACGAAAGGCTCACACAAGGTGCAACCTGAGCAAAGGCCAGCCCTGCTTGTATTGCATTTTTCATTTGCAGAAAAGATTCTGCTCAATTGAGTAGGCCAGACAAGGTTATGGTACCCACCCCTGTCACAGATCTGGGCTGAAACCATCATCGTTCTTTAGCTCACTTCGCCACCCCAGTTCAGACCCATCCACATGCAAATCAGTCTGACCCTGTGCCTCATGGGAACAGTCCAGCCTGGACTGCCAAGCCGGCTCTTCACTGGACCGGAAACAAGTATCCTGGGACTGGTTTCAGGTAACATCCCTCATCAGCCAGGCTAGCTTGAATCCAGTGGCAAAGTGAGCAAGGGACCCAGGTCTGGGTATATCCTGCAAACTTAGGGTGAACAAAGCAAACACAAAGAGATGATGGACAGAGCGCTGAAACTTTTCAGACACTCACCCACAGTCACATATCTGGATTGAATCCATCATCGTTTTTTTAGCTCACTTCGCCATCGCAGTTCAGACCCAGCTATATGCAAATCAGTCTTGACCCTGTTCCTTATGGGAACAGTCCAGCCCGAACTGCCAAGCCAGGTCTTCCCTGGAGTGGAAACAAGCATCCTGGGACGGGTACTAGCCAGTGAGGAAAGCTGGTATGTTTATTATAAAATGTTACGAAAAGGGCAGCAGACCCGACTTATTTACTGTAAAAAGAGTATTTAAAAAAAATATATTCAGTTTTATATAGCACCAACTTGACTCAAAGGTATCAGAGCACTTTAGATAAGCACTTTTTGCATTACAGACATACACATTCATTTTTAAGCAAGAGAGATGAAGTGATTTGTCCAGAGTCACAAGATGTTTGAGCCTCCTGCCAGACTCAAACCTGGTTCCCCAGCTTCGAAGTTGGCCGCTCTGGCCGTTAAGCCACATGCACATCTTAAAGGCAATAGGACTTTTTGGGAGGATTGTTATAATGTGCTATAACCTGTAGCCAGGTATTTTGTTTCATTGAAATCACGGTGAGGGTTTGCGTGTTGGTTTCCAACTCTGACAATCACTGGGACTAAAAGATTTAGACTGTGATAGTCCTTGTTAACTTTGTTCATTGTTTTGCCAATTGTATTCTAGCACATATTTTAAATTTTATAACTGTATGACTGGTGGGTCCATTGAGGGAAGCTTTAAGGGCAAAACAGAATGCTTTAGTTGTTTGTGGTGAAGTGCAATTGGTAATGGTTATATCCCTCCTTGGGTCACCAGGTAAAGTTATGTTCGATGCCACATTTCTGACCTGCCTGTTATGGCAGTTGTGCCAAAGTGAGTAGGGCTAACACATTTAATGTGAGAAGCATATGTTAAAGCTAATAGACTTTTAAGGTCTGATTGCTTTTCCACTGTATAGCCACTATGCAAAATACCATTTCATAAGGAACACCTGCTGATGTGTTTAATTTTGTGTAATTTTGTATTGCAAGCATATGCCTACCGTGTTAGGTGATGGAAATATTTTCTTTTCCACTGTTATTCTTTTACTTTCTCTTCCATTGTACTTGCCGAATTTGTACATATGTATTTTATTATGAATGGGTAAGTGGGTAAATGCAAAGGAGTTAGTGAATGGATGGATGTCTGAATGCAAGATTGAGTGACAAAGTGCCTGTACAATGAGTTATGGAGTGCCTAAACTCACCACTAGCTGAAAAAGCACTTTCAGTTATAAGACAGACCAATTGTCATTGCCATGCTTGTTGTTTATGCTTGTTTTAGGCTTTCAAGTAGCTTGGTTTCATGAGTGATCTATTTTCCACTCATGAAGTCAAATTAGAGAGAAAGTTTTGTCAAGAGCCGCTTACTTTAATTAAGGTTTGTATGAATGCTATTTCATCACCATAAAAAGTAGGTACCTATGCAATTTTCCCTCTCGAACAATCACCTTGTAAGTGCTTAAAGATTTTGCCATGACCCACTTATGCAAGCTCAAAGATGCATTTGACTGAAATATCTCCCGCAAACATCAGGAGTGTCCGCGACCACCTTTTGCAGTTGCACAGCAAATATGCAGCTTCCCATGATTTTCAGTGGGGTTTTTGAAAAGTTTAGTAGTGCTCCCTTCAGCGAAGAGCCTGCACTGCGTTATATTTCAAAAAAAGGAGTGGTGATGAGAAGTCCTGGTACTTCCCTATTAACAGTGGCGGCTCCTCCATTGTGGCAGAGGAGCGTCGCCCCCTTGCTGAAAGCCAGAAGAGGCAAGGACATAAATAAAATGATAATAAAACATTTTTAATATGGTTTTCTTTGGGGTCCTGCAGGCTGCCTGCCAGCCAAGCTGAGCGAGGGGTGCAGACATCCACAATGACGCTGCAGCTGCAGCACCAGGGTGTAGGGGGGGAGTGGTGGGCACTGCTAAATGCAGATGATGGTTTGGCCGGACACAGAGGGCCGGCCAAACTGTCATGCGCACTTAGCCTTTCTCCACTAGCTGTGTTGTTGGTGAAACTAAAACAGGCTTCCAGTCTATGTCTGAGAACCGAACCGAGGCACTCAGACCAATCCCCAATAACATTCCTAGAATGTGAGCGGCGGTGGGATTGGGAGGTGGGAGAATGCACAGTGTACAACGGGCTCCTGACAAGGACACATGGATCGGGAGGAAGGCGGCCGTCGGAGCAGGTAAGTGCAATTTTATTTTTTTGTAATTGTCTTTTTTTGTGTTCCCCTCTCCCTGCTTCACCACTTCACAGAACGAGCGGCCGCTCCTGCTTATTACATGTATGGAAGTCATGCTGAGAAGAAGTTGTACTGGTCCCTTTAAGAATCTAAACGTCTCAGTGTCGAGAACATAACAAACAACTGGCTATTTAAAGCACTTCTAGAGAGAGAGAGAAATTTCTCTTTCCTGCAGCAGTGTGATAGTGAATTCCACCTACATGCGGATACCCACAGTTCCAGTTTTGGCAATTTCTCCTGTGCCCTTCCCTCCCCACACACAGTACATGGGGGCATCACGATGTACACATAATTCTGTAATCTTTCACAATCTACGCATGGCTAGCTTGTGCCTCTGAGGCAGAAACATTGATTGTAGGCATTTACAGCTGCCAAATGACCCATGATGTTTGACATCTTCAGCTGGTTCTGCCTTTATAGTCAAAAGCATGATGAATTCTGGGATATGTAGTTTCTAGAATTGTAAGAATTCGGTCCAAAAACGGTCTAAATACGCCAATAACTAACATAAGTAGACCTTTCACCGCTGTGATGCTCTGCTTATGAGGTTACATATTACAACAGTATTGATATCTGAAATCTATGGCGGTGTAAATGTAAATGTATAGGCATTTATATAGCGCACTACTTACCCGGAGGGTCCCAAGGCGCTTCGACCGCTTCGAAACCCTTCCTGGCTTCCCTGAGAGATGGTCCCTTAATGGGTATCTCCAGGGTGAGACCAGGCATCCCCGGCGGTCTGGTGGGGCTGTTAGTGAAGATAAGGCAAGCTAATGCCCAGAGTTGCCGAGTGTGAACGCTGATCAGAGTGGGCACCGAGGCGAGAGAATTATCGAGTCCGCTGACCCTGGTCCAGAAACCTGCCGCGCCGGGAATCGAACCCTGGTCCCGGGCCGTCCTCTGCTCTCGGGTCTGCCGCCTCTAACCAGTGAGCCACACTACTTCACTAGGTAAGAGTTATACTTATGTCAGTTACGTATAACGTAGAAATTCCCAGTTTTTTCAGGTTTTAAATGGAGGTGCTTTCCATTGAGTGTTTTTTTTAATGTAATTTGAAATCTCACTACCTTTCTCATGTAGAACCCCACTTTAACCTTTGCTTTTTTCCTTGAATTTCTAAGTTTTTTTTAAATGTAGAGTAATATCGCATTATGATACATTTGCAGCCAACGTCTTGCTGCACACGCTCTTGCATCCAGGCTTCCTGACATGCACAGTGGAGAGGTGCAGAGGGTGGAGCGCAGGGTCTGGCATTTGGTGAGTCCCAGCGGCCATCGCCCCACTTGTAGCCAACCACCGCTGGCAGCCAATCCCCCACCGCAAAAGGTCTTCAGCCATCCAGCAAAAGACTGCCACTCCTTTTTTAAATATATCTTTTTTACCCAATGGGACTCAGAGTTGACTACCACCGAAGTACTAGAGGAGCACATAGGGGGACAGGCTGGATCCCACAGGAATTTCCCAATATCGCGATGAGGTCCGACCAGATTCTTTTCATTTTTGGGTAAAGTAAGATCCCTCTGGGACTCCAACATAGTGACCAGGGTGTTAGGGTACCCCTACCCTGCCTCCTTACATCTTAATGTTTTTACATTTTTAAAGCAAACGGACCAAGGCTCCGTGTTCTTTATTAGCAGCCGCAACATTTACTTTCATGTTACGCCCATACAAACAATTCTCTTCCTCCCGCAGGACCATGAGTCCCACAGGTGCGGGTCGGCCGATGGGAAAAAAGCAGCTGCAACTAGTCAGATCACTCCAATTTTTGAAATTGTACCCCGCGGTACTGCAGTGGGAGTCTAGCAGCATCAAGTGTCAATGTATCTATACATTTTGAACCTTAATTTCTCAAAAACCATTGAACAGATTTACACCAAATCGTAAAAGGCATGCTTTCTGGGTAAAGAAATAGATTTCTGCCAAATTTGGTGTATTCCTGTACAGCCCTATGTCTGTATCGTTGTCTAATTTTTTCTTTGAAAAATGCATGGGCATAAAAGTCATTCCAGACCACACCTTTTTTTCTCAGACCCCACTTGATGAAACACCCCAAATCATTCCAGGAAAGAACTGATGTGAACTAATTCTTTAGAAAGGTTCATGAAGATTCGTCAAACAACACCAAAGTTATTAGCAAAACAAATCATGCTCTTCCTACTAAAACTCTGACTCATGTATACCTACACAGTGGCAACAACCACTGTGTAATATATATATATATATATATATATCCACAGAGTCCTCTCAATCGGGTATATATATATATATACATGGATAGATATACCAAAATATAATGAGAGACACCCCTCAAACCAAGGAGAAAGGGGTTCTACAAACCAAAAATGCTCAAAGACCTCCCCGGTTAATGCTTCTAGAAACTCACTCACTCATCAAGTAAAATGGCATCGGTCAATCTAATTCAATACCATGAGATTTGAAAAGAAACATGCAGGGCTATAATTGTATTATATTAAAATTCATACATTAAAAAATCTCATTTAATAAAAACACAAAAACACCAGCATGACAAATACAGTACAAAAGATAGTATAAAAAGGGGACTATTCTCAAGACAGTCCAATTTGCCTTTTGAGTTAAAAAAAAAACTCTCCTAGTGCAAGTGGAACTGGATCTTAATGGCTACATTCAATAACATATTGTCATCGTCCATGCACTGTAAGCCGTGCTATTGTATTCCATTGATGCTTTTCGTTGTTCCTAATGTGTATATACGTCACCTTCTTCACGACTAATAGTGTTATATTTCCTCCCAAATGTATCTTATTTAACATTATTGGAGGACCCACTTTGCTGTTGCCACTTTGTCCAATCCCTTCACTTAATGATGGTAGATGCATCTTTTATGGTACCTGGAGTATCCACATATATTCAATCTTAATCCGCCATCAAAGTTCCATAGGTGAAAAAAAACAGTGTTATAAATCACTGCAGTGAATGAACTGTCACAATGGTACAATCCTTTAGCCATACGTGGTTACAGATGCGAAATCCCTCAACATTTCTCTGACAGAGTTCACAATTCACAATATTTGTAGGGTCACAGCACGTAAAAGTGTCCTCCAATTATGGGGTACACTCTCTTTTAATCCCCTCCTGTTCTTTAGTGTGTGGGTTCACCAGGTCTGTTTTTATTACCCATGAAGCTTGGATAGTGGATTAAGATTGAATATATGTGGCTACTCCAGGTATCATACAGAAGTATCTTCCATTATTAAGTGAAGGTATTGGCCATAGTGGCTAGAGCAAAATGGGTCCCTCATTAATTGTGAACGAGGTACCATTGAGAGGAGGAATACAACTATCAGTCCTGAAGAAGGTGGTATACATATATACAGTGGAGCCACCGATATGCGTCAATTGGATTGGGATTCAGCCATACTTCCATGATACATCAGGGGAGTTACATTTCAGTTTTAATTCAGCTGAACTAAGGTTTCATTAGTGTCAGAATAGAACTGAGTGGTAGATTACAAATTGGCCAGATTTTGTTGCAGGGTTAACAGGTGGCTGGAATGAACATTTCTGAGGTGGGCATGTAAATAGGCAAAATACTGTCAGTTATAGATCAATATAGCCAGTGGCTGAAGTAAGCTGGTCAATTGCCCCTTGCTGTATGCTGTCATGTATGGAAGCAGAGTGAGAATGATGTTCGACCGAGACCAGTGGGGGAAGAGGGCTGATCCAAAGCCTCTCAATGGATGTTAATGTAAGTGTTTATATAGGTGAGTATTTTTTATTAATGAACTATTATTGCATGAGCCAGTCTGACAGCTAAACCTGTGAGTCCTCCTAATCAGGTCTAGCATGGATGATCACAGTGCATTCCTCTACCCTTATGTTTTGTCAAAGCGGATAATAAACACCCAAATCCTTGCCTACTAGAACAATTAGAGAGATTCAAACACAATACCTGCCAATTGGCTTTAATATATCCCTCTAATAATAAATAAGTCAGGCCTATGATATCTGAAATACATTTTCCCACAGAACCAAACAGGCATATATACTTTAAAATTGGCTTGTTCCATAACCAAATCAGGGCTACTGTATTGGCCATAAGATTTCCTACAACACATACATTAGTTATAGAGCCATTAATTTAGAAATATGTACACAATCAGAATATTGGACTGTTGAGAACTCCATTGAAAACAATGGAGCAATCCGGGCTTATAATGGCTGGTAGAAGCCCAGAGCATCAACATTCCAATGTTTAACACAGGCCTCCCGGAGCTTGAGGGGAGTTCAATTCCCTCTGGCTCTATGAGGCCTTTGTTTTACGAATTAGAACATTCTGCCCTCTAGGGTAAGAATGTTCTAATAGCCTTAGAAGTCTCTGTAGTGGGCTTTACCGGCAATTAAATGCCCACTCCCTCGTTAAATGTCCATGCCTTCGGCTCAGGCCTTCAATTCGTGGAGTGGGCCTTTAATGGTGGGTAGAGCCTGCTAGGGTGGGCTCTAATTCTATATTAGAGTCAGCAAAACAAAATACAACCCTCATTGGGGGGGCCTAGCAAGTATTATAAGAATGCAATATTCCATGCCCATGTTTTATCAGGGAGGCAAACTCGGACCCTTGCCAATAAGGTTCATCAATGAGGTTCCACGTAACAAGGTGCCAATAACACCGTATATTACAAATCTATCCTTAAATGCCTATTGTCAATAACATATGCTTTTCACAACACATATAATAGTCCCATTGGGTTTATAGTAACTTTAAATATTATATGAATCCTTTTCTAACCTTGAATTAGCACTATAATCAACCGAGTCCTGCCATATTAGCAAAAGCTTTCCCACAAGGTAGACAGTTCAATAAAAGTACTCTTTTTCAGCTACAACACACAGCTTCTGCCTCACCAAATGCTTTACTCTAGGATAGTAACATCTGGTCGAGCCAAAGCCCTGTGCTCAAAAGTACTACTGAATGCTCAGTTTTGTTGATCACATAAGGCCTGTGGCCACTCTGTCAATCTAGATCGAAAATACTTTCCAAGCCCTTGATTTTCCTTTCCACATAAAATGCTCCAAATCTTTCAAGTTAATGCTTTAAATATCCTTATGTTTTCAAACCCTCAAGAATAACACAAGAATCGCTAGGCAGTACATAGTGAAAAGAACAGTGGTCCCTAAGCATTAGATATACATACAATATTCAAAGAAACATAATAGTCCCCAGTGTTGGTTCAATTGACAATTAACTTTTATTAGAATTGTAAAAAAAAAAAAAAAATTACGACAAAAGTAGGGAATCTACCCCCCGCCAGGGTAGTTCCAAAAAAGTGTTAAAAAGGACAAAACAATCAACATACAGGCAAAGAAAGAAGGTGTGACCAGTAATTATACACAGAATAAGGATCACTTATTTCAGAAACAAAAGCACTTCTGCACCCAATCGAAAAGTGTATACAGAGTCTAAGGGGTCAGAGTGTAGGTCGATGGCGGCTGGATCCCCTAACAATCTGGGATCCTTGTATTTCCTTTCCACATAAAATGTTCAAAACCTTTCAAGTCCATGCTTTAAAAATCCTTATGGCATACATTTCATTTCTCCCGATTAGTCAGAAAATCATGCAGATAGCTGGATTTTAGATCTTTTTCGGTTAGTTTATTTGGTGTACGACGAAAAAAAAAATATTCAGAATATGAACAGCATGTATTTAAAAAATACCCACCTTTTTCCTGGGCATAAAATACTGTTAATTATATAATGCAAATGACCATTTATTGTTCATTTCTTTCATAAACTATTTCTGCTCATGGGATGGTATTTCTCAAATGTATTCACGAAGGAACGATTCACGAGGAGCAAGAAAATATATAAGCTGCCCAATAATAGAGTTTTTGATGAATAGACTGCCTGCAGCTGCAGGAAGAAGAAACCACACCGGTCCCCACGAAAACAAATCCCGCGACATCTCCGATTACCCTCCAGGAAAGGAGCATATTTCAGTCATTTTAAACTGTGGGAGAATGTGGACGCTTGTCTGCTGGTCTGTGTTGTTGCAGGGGTTAAAAGGTGGAAGGTCAGGGCATTAATCAGTGACCAGGGAGCAGCAGAGACTGGCTAAGCCTGGGCTGAAATATGAGGCTGCTGTCATGGGAACACGAAAGAAAGCAGGCCCCAGTTAAAGGGGCCGAGAACACAGGCAGCAACATGGCGGTTTCTTGTAATTAAAGGTCTGCAGAAATGCTCTGTTCTGTTTGTCCACGCGCACCCTCCCCTCCTTCTCCCACACAACAGTATTTGATGTCTTTAATTGGAGTGGGCGGGGAAAGGCACACAAAACACTGAAAGGACAAAGGCTGCGAGGGTCCTTGGGGGTTCCTACGGACAAACAACGGAGCGTAGGTTAGGAATTCCGAAAATTACCCTTTGCGAATCCTAGGACATTAAAAACGGACCCCTTGGGAGAGGATGGAAGTATGGGGGTGGCACAAACGAGGGAGAGCAGAATGTCTTTAAATTAGGCTGATGGACTTTTCTACCTGGCACTACCTTGCACATTTACTTCGAGCCACACTGGGATTTGTTAGGAAGCTGTGCCGTGAAAGTTAGCTCGTGTGCCATGGGCTACTGGAGAAGCAGGGGCCGGCTGACCTTCCAGAAAGCATTAACCCGTCTGGAATCGTTTTATTTCTTGTACCTTTATATAGCTGGACCAGACCCAAAGGTATTGGAGCGCTTTACATGAGCAAGTTACTTTACACAAGGACACGTTCTTTTTTGTTAGGCACGGGGAGATGAAGTGATTTGCCCAGAATCACAGGATATTGAGCCTATGCCGAGGCTTGAAGCTGGTTCCCCAGCTCCAAAGTCGGCAGCTCTGGCCGTTAACCTATGTTACAAAGTTTACTCTGACACCTTCGGGTAAAGTTCGCGCTATATAAAATTGCATAAATAAATACTTCTGTGTACCGACAGTGGCGGCTCCTCCGCTATGGTGGAGGAGCATCGCCTCACTGATCAAAAGGAAAATTAAAATGATAATAATGTATCGTTATTATCATTTCATTTTTCCTATTGCAGTCAGTGGCTGGGCAGGGAGGGGCGGAGCTGGCCAGAGCAGGGGGAGGAGTGGTGTGCCCGCCCTAAGTGCGCATAACTGATATGGCGCATTCCTATCTTTTTTTCCCTTTGTTGGGGCACAAAAGGCTGCCATGCACCAACACAGGCACCCACCCTTGTGCCATGGTGCAAGGGTGTCTGCATTGTAGGGGTGATTGTTTTTGTGCAGTAAGGTACACCTTCTTGGCCCAAAAAAATGATGAGGCTTGTTTTTGCCGCTTTGTATGTCTGCTGCAGAATGTAGCATAGCCAGCTCCCCCGCTATGTTGGAGGAAGCTCCCCCCACTGCTGAATTGCAGAAGTCAGAAGGAAAATAAAATAACACTAAAACAACTTTATTGTCATTTTATTTTTACTTACCATCCGCAGGGTCTAGGGCAGGACAGGACCATGCCGCATCGTCACACAGTAGGGGGAGGAGGGGTAGGCATTAAAAGTGCACATGTCGGTTTGGCCAGACATCCACGGCCAGCCAAACCAACATTCGCAGTAGGATATCTCCAGGTTGTTCCAGTGCTCAGGGGCAAAGGCTCCCAGACTCTGCTGGAGGGCAAACCGACCCATTCTGCCCAATCCCAGCGCTTCTCTCATGCTGGGATTAATAGCTTGAGAGAAGCACTGGGATTGCGTGGGGTCTGGAAGCCTGTGCTCCTGGGAATTGTAGTGCTGGAATGGGAGCAGAGGAGTACTGAGGCTCCGCATGGGAGCAGAAGCCACTGCTGGAATGCAGCACACATAGAAAAAGGAAAATTGAGGTGAATAAAAGGTATTTCTACTCGTTGCACCTCCCTTACTCCTCCTGTATCTAATGATGTCCACCTTTTTCTACTATACATTTTATGTATATAACTTTAATGAACATCTTTCATATGTGGAGTTTATCGCCCCCTCCTTTCCCATCTCTCCTTCTATGCCTTTCCCATAGGTATGCTTTTAAATTTGAAATAGAATATGATGCTTAGAATGTATGCCCTTTAGTAAAACCGATGCACTTTAAGCGTTTTTGCGCATTGCACTTTCTCCAAAGACCTCTTATCTTCCCCTGAACAGATAATGTGGCCTGGAATGCCCTTTAATAATGCTGCTTGTACTTTAAAACTTTTGTATATTGCACCTTTGAATGATGAGTTGTTGAACGTGGATTTGGTGCATTTCATATTTGGGTTAAGCTGTTCAGCATGTATCTTAGGCACGTTGATCAACATGTTTTAGTATGTGTATCTAAATATGTTGTTCAGTATTGTACTTCAAAAATGCTGGTTGCACTTTATGATAATTTGCACATTGCATTTTTTGAAAGATCCCTTTATGCCTAACAACTCCCGTTCCTTTAGAGAAAATGTGAAGCACTTTAAAAATCTGTTGCACTTTAAGAACACAGCAAGCATTTCTATGGATGAGCTTGTAATATAATTAAGGAAATGTTTGCTTTTAATAAAAAGGGTTGTCATGTTCCATGTTTTTTGTGTGAACTGGATGGCAGCATCCACCACACTCAACCCAATCTAACCCACTGTACTTCAGTCTACCCCACTCCACTCCAAACTACCCCAATCTAACCCACTCCGCTCCAATCTACTACACTGCACCTCAATCTACCGAATCTACCTCTGTTCAGTTCACCCCAGCCCACCCACGACGAATCTACCAGTCCCGACTCCAATCTAACCTACTCCAAACTGCCCCAATCTACCCCCTCAACTCCACTCCAATCTACCCCACCCACTCCAATCTACTCGACTCCATTCCACCCAATATAACCCACTTTACTGCACACCACTCTAATCTACCCCAATCTACTCCACACAACCCCAGTCTATCCCACTTCACTCCAATCTACCCAATCTTCCTCTTTCCAATCCACCCACTCCATCTCACTCCATTCACTGTGCTCCACTTCACCTCATTCTACTTCACTTCACTAGAACCCAATCTACCCCACTTAACTCCAATCTACCACTCCCCAGTCAACCTGAATCCACCCCACTTCACTCTACTTCAGTCCACTCTACCGCAATCTACCCCAGTTCACTCCACTCTACACCAATCTATGCTACTCCACTCCAATCTACCCCACTCCACCCCAATCTACCCCACTACACTCTACTCCAGTCTGCCCAAATCTACCTCAATCCACCCTCCCACCCCACTCCAATCTATCCCACCCTACTTCACCCCAATCTACCCCACCTCACCCCAACCTACCCAATTCCAATATACCCCACACCATTCCTATCTACCCCATTCTACTCCACTCCGCTCTACCAAAATCTACCCCACTCCACTCCAATGTACCCCACTCTGCTCAACTTCATTGTACCCCATTCCAAATCTAACATAATCTACCACCACTACCATCTACCCCACTCCACCCGAATCCACACCAATCCACCCCATCCCATTCCAAGCTACCCCACTCCATCCCACTCCCATATACTCCTCTCCAATTTACCCTAAGCTACCCCACTCCATCCCACTCCACTATACTCCACTCCAATCTACCCTAATCTACCCCACTGTCCCCAATCTACCTCACTCAACTCCAGTCTGTCCTCACTCCACTCCCATCTACCCAACTCTACCCCCTCCAATCCACTCAACTCTATCCCATCTGAATCTACCCCACCATACTCTACTCCAATCAATAACATTCTACCCCAATCTACCCCACTCCAAACTACCCCAATCTAACCCATTCCAGTGTACCCCTATGTACCCAATTCCAACTACAGCAATCTACCCAACTCCACCCCAACTCACCCGGTCCCACTCCACCCCACCCCACTAACCTTTAGCCATGCTGAACAGCACCCAGACTGGTGTACAACATGGCTAACACACATTGTCAAAGCCCATAGCTATTGGACAGGCAAGACCTATTGTTTGCCAGTGCTTGTTTAATAACACTACCGCAAAAACTGCTGAACAGAATCACACCAGATTTGGCATAAAGCTAGATCTTGGTCCAGAAAGCATGCTTTTTGTGATCCTATGTAAATCTGTGTAGTAATTTTTGAGAAATTAAGGTTCACAAATATTTGTATATCTGGATGTTCGGGTTCAAGCGAATCTCGCAGGAGTCCCTCAAACCCAATTAAAAAAATCTAAGTTTTATGATTGGCCAAGGTTTTTTTTTTCCCCTTGCACCAATTAGTTCCCATGGGAGACAAGCTCCCACGAGAGCAAGCGCTCTGATTGGCTGCCTGCAACATGAGACAAAATGTTGTAGGAAGCCTTTACTGGACTCAGGGACTTAGTCCTCTGTCTTGAGATTCATTTACACAAAAAATATATGGGGCAGAGTAGGAATACTCTACCCCATTGGCCAGCAATGCCTCTGGGGTCAAAATATTTAAAAAAAAATTTAAAACGCCACGTTTGTTAAAAATGTAATTGCGGCCTGGGGCCGCTGTGATTAACCAAGGGCAGGGGTGTGTGTGGCCCTCCTCCCCTGAGCCTCATTAAGGGGTCACGGCCTCAAGAACAAGGGAAGAGGCACACAGCCACTCTCCCTAGGCGATTATGGCTCAGGGGACCCCTGAAGCCCGTACAATATCTAAGGGCCCCCAAACCTCACTGAGGCCTGGGAACCCCAGACCATGGGATTGAAAAAAAGTAAAGAGGAGGGGGTGCATAGTCCCCCTTTCTGTACTAGTAAAGGCCACTGGGACCCCAGACCAAGGGGACAACATCTAATGATAGGCTAGAGTTACGTGCAGCCCCTTCCCAGAGCCTCTAAAAATCCACAGGGACCCCATCCTCTGGGGCCGGCTCTACTGTGATGTCCCAGGGAACCCACCCCTAGACACCGTTGTCCTGTCTGCAAGAAAGCGGGCAAGGAAATTTGTCTGCTGTCACCTTGCGGGAGCTTTGAAAATAATGGTTGCCCTTGAGTGCAATTTTCTGTACTTTCAATATGGCCTTCATATTGCATCTATATGCAACTTGACAGCCATCTTGGAGTCCCATTTTCTTTTTTTATACTTCCAAAATGTTAATCGCTTTTCTTCTAGCTTTTGATGCAACACAACAGGTGTCTTGGAAGTGTAGAAAAAACACTGTAAGAAAGCTTTACAGATGCTTTTGATACAAAGGTACACATTTGGCCCAAAGAAAAATACCTAAGACAAAAATCATTGGCACAGCTGTAGTAAAACAATGACAGGCAGCGAAATCTATTGGCTTTTCCAATCCTTCTAAGACCGTCCACAAAGTTGAGGCCCAAAATGTACTAATATTTTGCCTAGTTTTGTTTTTGCCCTTTTTAAAATTCTTTTTCCTTATTTCAAAGATAGACGTGCACAATGCATGTGAGGGGGGACCTGAAGCTACTTTTTCCTAACAGTACCTCACTTTTTAACTTTCTGATGATACATAAAATGGCTCATTAACTGCTCAGGTTTTTATCTTAATATGGGACCTAAATTGGTAATTGTTATAGTTCCCTATGTTGCTGTTTTATAAAGTCAAAAAACAAGGTTGGTGGAGGGACTAAAGGGAAAATTATTTAAAGACCAAAGGACAGACAAACCCCTTATTCACAGTATAACAATACAAAAGGACTGTCAATGGTCTGTACAACTAATGGGGGCAAAGAAAAATGTGACGGACTCTGTGTCTACCTATAAAGTGTGTACAACAAAAAGGAAATGAATCCCATCAGCCCACCCATATGGCAGAGCTTCATCATCTGGGATAGAACCAAAGAGGGTCCGGTTAAGGAGCCACACACCTGTTGGAATTATGTGGGATGTTAAATTGCAGTGAGAAAAAAGTGTGCAAAAAGAATCAAAAAGTGAGATGTAAAATTGGCTACCATGATTAATACCATCCGTAATAGACAGCTATTGTGTCAAACTGTTTCACACTCATTTTAATCTTGACACCATGATTTTCCATAATAAAGTTTTCCTTGAATCATGGTAGCCAATTTCACATCTCACTTTTTGATTCTTTTTGCACACTTTTTTCTCACTACAATTTAACATTCCACACCATTCTAAACTGATTTGACTTTTGGTACGATCCATCAGTGGTGGTTCCTTGGGTTTGGAGAAGCACATAATTCCAACAGGTGTGTGGCTCCTTAACCGGACCATCTTTGGTTCTATCCCAGATGATGAAGCTCTGCCATATGGGTGGGCCGATGGAATTCATTTCCTTTTTGTTGTACACATTTTACAGGTAGACACAGAGTCCGCCACATTTTTCTTTGCCCCCATTAGCTGTTTTATAAAAGCCCACATTTTGCCAATGGATTCCTACAGCGACCTAGAGCCTGCCTCTTTTTATTGACCCAAGTGAAGAAAACAACAAACCTTCTCGGGGTCCCACTGATACTTGGTCCTTTTAAACCAACAAAGAAGAAATTGGCACAGAAGCTGTAATATAAAATAAACATTTATTAAACCTCAGATGAGGGAGACTACGTCACACAGAAGCCTTAGCAAATGAATGAGGCAGTCTAAGGAGTACAAAAAACTGGGGCCATTATATATGCTTAGGATTACATAGTCAGCATAAGACCAAGGGGCAGTCCTGGCTCATGTAAGCATGCAAAATGACTAATATGGACATGAAAGATCTGCTTGCTCAACAAAGTGAGAGGAGCTAACAGTGGCTGTTTTGGCAAACACATCCTGACATTTACATACTAGGAACAGTTGCAAGCACAGCTGCAAGCTCAACTGAGTATGTGCGAAGGTGGAAGATGCTAAATATAGTTCATTTCTAGGCAGATTACAAGGGAAGTCAACACTGAGGGAGGACAGAGCACATGGCGAGCACGTGGCAGCACATGGCTAACTAAAATGGCTGTACAAAAGGGGCTGGTGATGGACGGAGAATCTGAACTAATCAAACACTCACACCCAGTCAACAGATCTGGGTTTAATCCATCACCGTTCTTTAGCCCACTCTGCCACCCCAGTTCAGACATGGCCATATGCAAATCAGTCTGACCCTGTGCCTCATGGGAACAGTCCAGCCCGAACTGCCAAGCCATGCCTTCCCTGAACTGGAAACAAGCTTCCTAGGACCGGTTTCTGGCATTACAGCCATCTTCAGCCAGGCTTGCTTGAATCCAGTGGCAAAGTGAGCAAGGGACTAACGTCTGAGCATACCCTGCCAACTTATGGTGAACAAAGCGGTACAAAAGGGGTGGTGATGGACGGAGCATCTGAACTAACCAAACACTCACACCCAGTCAACACATCTGGGTTTAATCCATCACCGTTCTTTAACCCACTCTGCCACCCCAGTTCAGACATGGCCATAAGCAAATCAGTCTGACCCTGTGCCTCATGGGAACAGTCCAGCCCAAACTGCCAAGCCATGCCTTCCCTGGACCGGAAACAATCTTCCTAGGACCGGTTTCTGGCATTACAGCAGTCTTCAGCCAGGCTTGCTTGAATCCAGTGGCAAAGTGAGCAAGGGACTCATATCTGAGCATACCCTGCCAACTTATGGAGAACAAAGAGGTACAAAAGTGGGTGGTGATGGAAGGAGCATCTGAACTAATCAAACACTCACACCCAGTCAACAGATCTGGGTTTAATCCATCACCGTTCTTTAGCCCACTCTGCCACCCCAGTTCAGACATGGCCATATGCAAATCAGTCTGACCCTGTGCCTCATGGGAACAGTCCAGCCCGAACTGCCAAGCCATGCCTTCCCTGGACCGGAAACAAGCTTCCTAGGACCGGTTTCTGGCATTACAGCTGTCTTCAGCCAGGCTCGCTTGAATCCAGTGGCAAAGTGAGCAAGGGACTCACGTCTGAGCAAACCCTGCCTACTTATGGCGAGCAAAGCGGTACAAAAAGGGGTGGTGATGGACGTAGCATCTGAACTAATCAAACACTCACACCCAGTCAACAGATCTGGGTTTAATCCATCACCGTCCTTTAGCCCACTCTGCCACCCCAGTTAAGATATGGCCATATGCAAATCAGTCTGACCCTGTGCCTAATGGGAACAGTCCAGCCCGAACTGCCAAGCTGTGCCTTCCCTGGACCGGAAACAAGCTTCCTAAGACCGGTTTCTGGCATTACAGCCGTCTTCAGACAGGCTTGCTTGAATCCAGTGGCAAAGTGAGCGAGGGACTCACATCTGAGCATACCCTGCCAACGTATGGCGAACAAAGCGGTACAAAAGGGGATGGGAATGGACGGAGCATCTGAACTAATCAAACACTCACACCCAGTCAACAGATCTGGGTTTAATCCATCACCGTTCTTTAGCCCACTCTGCCAGCCCAGTTCAGACATGGCCATATGCAAATCAGTCCGACCCTGTGCCTCATGGGAACAGTCCAGCCCGAACTGCCAAGCCATGCCTTCCCTGGACTGGAAACAAGCTTCCTAGGACCGGTTTCTGGCATGCAAGCCGTCTTCAGCCAGGCTTGCTTGAATCCAGTGGCAAAGTGAACAAGGGACTCAAGTCTGAGCATATCCTGACAACTTATGGCGAACAAAGCGGTACAAAAGGGGGTGGTGATGCACGGACCATCTGAACTAATCAAACACTCAAACCCAGTCAACAGATGTGGGTTTAATCCATCACCGTTCTTTAGCCCACTCTTTCACCCCAGTTCAGACATGGCCATATGCAAATCAGTCTGACCCTGTGCCTCATGGGAACAGTCCAGCCCGAACTGCCAAGCCATGCCTTCCCTGGACAGGAAACAAGCTTCCTAGAACCGGTTTCTGACATTACAGCCGTCTTCAGCCAGGCTTGCTTGAATCCAGTGGCAAAGTGAACAAGGGACTCACATCTGAGCATACCCTTCCAACTTATGGCGAACAAATTGGTGCAAAAGGGGGTGGTGATGGACGGAGCATCTGAACTAATCAAACACTCACACCCAGTCAACAGATCTGGGTTTAATCCATCACCGTTCTTTAGCCCACTCTGCCACCCCAGTTAAGACATGGCCATATGCAAATCAGTCTGACCCTGTGCCTAATGGGAACAGTCCAGCCCGAACTGCCAAGCCGTGCCTTCCCTGGACCGGAAACAAGCTTCCTAAGACTGGTTTCTGGCATTACAGCCGTCTTCAGACAGGCTTGCTTGAATCCAGTGGCAAAGTGAGCGAGGGACTCACATCTGAGCATACCCTACCAACTTATGGCGAACAAAGCGGTACAAAAGGGGGTGGGGATGGAAGGAGCATCTGAACTAATCAAACACTCACACCCAGTCAACAGATCTGGGTTTAATCCATCACCGTTCTTTAGCCCACTCTGCCAGCCCAGTTCAGACATGGCCATATGCAAATCAGTCCGACCCTGTGCCTCATGGGAACAGTCCAGTCCGAACTGCCAAGCCATGCCTTCCCTGGACCGGAAACAAGCTTCCTAGGACCGGTTTCTGGCATTACAGCCGTCTTCAGCCAGGCTTGCTTGAATCCAGTGGCAAAGTGAACAAGGGACTCACGTCTGAGCATATCCTGCCAACTTATGGCGAACAAAGCGGTACAAAAGGGGGTGGTGATGGACGGAGCATCTGAACTAATCAAACACTCACACCCAGTCAACAGATCTGGGTTTAATCCATCACAATTCTTTAGCCCACTCTGCCACCCCAGTTCAGACATGGCCATATGCAAATCAGTCTGACCCTGTGCCTCATGGGAACAGTCCAGCGCGAACTGCCAAGCCATGCCTTCCCTAGACAGGAAACAAGCTTCCTAGAACCGGTTTCTGAACAGCCGTCTTCAGCCAGGCTTGCTTGAATCTAGTGGCAAAGTGAACAAGGGACTCACATCTGAGCATACCCTGCCTACTTATGGCGAACAAATTGGTACAAAAGGGGGTGGTGATGGATGGAGCATCTGAACTAATCAAACACTCACACCCAGTCAACAGATCTGGGTTTAATCCATCACCGTTCTTTAGCCCACTCTGCCAACCCAATTAAGACATGGCCATATGCAAATCAGTCTGACCCTGTGCCTCATGGGAACAGTCCAGCCCGAACTGCCAAGCCGTGCCTTCCCTTGACCGGAAACAAGCTTCCTAAGACCGGTTTCTGGCATTACAGCCGTCTTCAGACAGGCTTGCTTGAATCCAGTGGCAAAGTGAGCGAGGGACTCACGTCTGAGCATATCCTGCCAACTTATGGCGAGCAAAGCGGTACAAAAGGGGGTGGTGATGCACGGACCATCTGAACTAATCAAACACTCACACCCAGTCAACAGATCTGGCTTTAATCCATCACCGTTCTTTAGCCCACTCTGCCACCCCAGTTCAGACATGGCCATATGCAAATCAATCTGACCCTGTGCCTCATGGGAACAGTCCAGCCCGAACTGCCAAGCCATGCCTTCCCTGAACCGGAAACAAGCTTCTTAGGACCGGTTTCTGGCATTACAGCAGTCTTCAGCCAGGCTTGCTTGAATCCAGTGGCAAAGTGAGCAAGGGACTCACGTCTGAGCATACCCTGCCAACTTATGGCAAACAAAGCGGTACAAAAGGGGGTGGTGATGGACGGAGCATCTGAACTAATCAAACACTCACACCCAGTCAACAGATGTGGGTTTAATCCATCACCGTTCTTTAGCCCACTCTGCCACCCCAGTTCAGACATGGCCATATGCAAATCAGTCTGACCCTGTGCCTCATGGGAACAGTCCAGCCCGAACTGCCAAGCCATGCCTTCCCTGGACAGGAAACAAGCTTCCTAGAACCAGTTTCTGACATTACAGCCGTCTTCAGACAGGCTTGCTTGAATCCAGTGGCAAAGTGAGCGAGGGACTCACATCTGAGCATACCCTGCCAACTTATGGCGAACAAAGCGGTACAAAAGGGGGTGGGGATGGACGGAGCATCTGAACTAATCAAACACTCACACCCAGTCAACAGATCTGGGTTTAATCCATCACCGTTCTTTAGCCCACTCTGCCAGCCCAGTTCAGACATGGCCATATGCAAATCAGTCCTACCCCGTGCCTCATGGGAACAGTCCAGCCCGAACTGCCAAGCCATGCCTTCCCTGGACCGGAAACAAGCTTCCTAGGACCGGTTTCTGGCATTACAGCCGTCTTCAGCCAGGCTTGCTTGAATCCAGTGGCAAAGTGAACAAGGGACTCACGTCTGTGCATATCCTGCCAACTTATGGCGAACAAAGCGGTACAAAAGGGGGTGGTGATGCACGGACCATCTGAACTAATCAAACACTCACACCCAGTCAACAGATCTGGGTTTAATCCATCACCGTTCTTTAGCCCACTCTGCCACCCCAGTTCAGACATGGCCATATGCAAATCAATCTGACCCTGTGCCTCATGGGAACAGTCCAGCCCGAACTGCCAAGCCATGCCTTCCCTGGACCGGAAACAAGCTTCCTAGGTCCGGTTTCTGGCATTACAGCAGGCTTCAGGCAGGCTTGCTTGAATCCAGTGGCAAAGTGAGCAAGGGACTCATGTCTGAGCATACCCTGCCAACTTATGGCAAACAAAGCGGTACAAAAGGGGGTGGTGATGGACGGAGCATCTGAACTAATCAAACACTCACACCCAGTCAACAGATCTGGGTTTAATCCATCACCGTTCTTTAGCCCACTCTGCCACCCGAGTTCAGACATGGCCATATGCAAATCAGTCTGACCCTGTGCCTCATGGGAACAGTCCATCGCGAACTGCCAAGCCATGCCTTCCCTGGACAGGAAACAAGCTTCCTAGAACCGGTTTCTGAACAGCCGTCTTCAGCCAGGCTTGCTTGAATCCAGTGGCAAAGTGAACAAGGGACTCACATCTGAGCATACCCTTCCAACTTATGGCGAACAAATTGGTACAAAAGGGGGTGGTGATGGATGGAGCATCTGAACTAATCAAACACTCACACCCAGTCAACAGATCTGGGTTTAATCCATCACTGTTCTTTAGCCCACTCTGCCAACCCAGTTAAGACATGGCCATATGCAAATCAGTCTGACCCTGTGCCTAATGGGAACAGTCCAGCCCGAACTGCCAAGCCGTGCCTTCCCTTGACCGGAAACAAGCTTCCTAGAACCGGTTTCTGACATTACAGCCGTCTTCAGCCAGGCTTGCTTGAATCCAGTGGCAAAGTGAGCGAGGGACTCACGTCTGAGCATACCCTGCCAACTTCTGGCGAACAAAGCGGTACAAAAGGGGGTTGGGATGGACGGAGCATCTGAACTAATCAAACACTCACACCCAGTCAACAGATCTGGGTTTAATCCATCACCGTTCTTTAGCCCACTCTGCCAGCCCAGTTCAGACATGGCCATATGCAAATCAGTCCGACCCTGTGCCTCATGGAAACAGTCCAGCCCAAACTGCCAAGCCATGCCTTCCCTGGACCGGAAACAAGCTTCCAAGGACCGGTTTCTGGCATTACAGCAGTCTTCAGCCAGGCTTGCTTGAATCCGGTGGCAAAGTGAGCAAGGGACTCACGTCTGAGCATACCCTGCCAACTTATGGCAAACAAAGCGGTACTAAAGGGGGTGGTGATGGACGGAGCATCTGAACTAATCAAACACTCACACCCAGTCAACAGATCAGGGTTTAATCCATCACCGTTCTTTAGCCCACTCTGCCACCCTAGTTAAGACATGGCCATATGCAAATCAGTCCGACCCTGTGCCTCATGGGAACAGTCCAATCCGAACTGCCAAGCCATGCCTTCCGTGGACCGGAAACAAGCTTCCTAGGACCGGTTTCTGGCATTACAGCCGTCTTCAGCCAGGCTTGCTTGAATCCAGTGGCAAAGTGAGCAAGGGACTCACGTCTGAGCATATCCTGCCAACTTATGGCGAACAAAGCGGTACAAAAGGGGGTGGTGATGCACGGACCATGTGAACTAATCAAACACTCACACCCAGTCAACAGATCTGGGTTTAATCCATCACCGTTCTTTAGCCCACTCTGCCACCCCAGTTCAGACATGGCCATATGCAAATCAGTCTGACCCTGTGCCTCATGGGAACAGTCCAGCCCGAACTGCCAAGCCGTGCCTTCCCTGGACAGGAAACAAGCTTCCTAGAACCGGTTTCTGACATTACAGCCGTCTTCAGCCAGGCTTGCTTAAATCCAGTGGCAAAGTGAACGAGGGACTCACATCTGAGCATACCCTTCCAACTTATGGCGAACAAATTGGTACAAAAGGCAGTGGTGATGGACGGAGCATCTGAACTAATCAAACACTCACACCCAGTCAACAGATCTGGGTTTAATCCATCACCGTTCTTTAGCCCACTCTGCCAACCCAGTTAAGACATGGCCATATGCAAATCAGTCTGACCCTGTGCCTAATGGGAACAGTCCAGCCCCAACTGCCAAGCCGTGCCTTCCCTTGACCGGAAACAAGCTTCCTAGGACCGGTTTCTGGCATTACAGCCGTCTTCAGACAGGCTTGCTTGAATCCAGTGGCAAAGTGAGCGAGGGACTCACGTCTGAGCATACCCTGCCAACTTCTGGCGAACAAAGCGGTACAAAAGGGGGTTGGGATGGACGGAGCATCTGAACTAATCAAACACTCACACCCAGTCAACAGATCTGGGTTTAATCCATCACCGTTCTTTAGCCCACTCTGCCAGCCCAGTTCAGACATGGCCATATGCAAATCAGTCCGACCCTGTGCCTCATGGAAACAGTCCAGCCCAAACTGCCAAGCCATGCCTTCCCTGGACCGGAAACAAGCTTCCAAGGACCGGTTTCTGGCATTACAGCAGTCTTCAGCCAGGCTTGCTTGAATCCGGTGGCAAAGTGAGCAAGGGACTCACGTCTGAGCATACCCTGCCAACTTATGGCAAACAAAGCGGTACTAAAGGGGGTGGTGATGGACGGAGCATCTGAACTAATCAAACACCCACACCCAGTCAACAGATGTGAGTTTAATCCATCACCGTTCTTTAGCCCACTCTGCCACCCCAGTTCAGACATGGCCATATGCAAATCAGTCTGACCCTGTGCCTCATGGGAACAGTCCAGCTCGAACTGCCATGCCTTCCCTGGACCGGAAACTAGCTTCCTAGGACCGGTTTCTGGCATTACAGCCATCTTCAGCCAGGCTTACTTGAATCCAGTGGCAAAGTGAGCAAGGGACTAACGTCTGAGCATACCCTGCCAACCTATGGCGAACAAAGCGGTACACAAGGGGTGGTGATGGATGCAGCATCTGAACTAACCAAACACTCACACCCAGTCAACACATCTGGGTTTAATCCATCACCGTTCTTTAGCCCACTCTGCCACCCCAGTTCAGACATGGCCATAAGCAAATCAGTCTGACCCTGTGCCTCATGGGAACAGTCCAGCCCAAACTGCCAAGCCACGCCTTCCCTGGACCGGAAACAATCTTCCTCGGACCGGTTTCTGGCATTACAGCCGCCTTCAGCCAGGCTTGCTTGAATCCAGTGGCAAAGTGAGCAAGGGACTCACGTCTGAGCATACCCTGCCAACTTATGGCGAACAAAGAGGTACAAAAGGGGGTGGTGATGGAAGGAGCATCTGAACTAATCAAACACTCACACCCAGTCAACAGATCTGGGTTTAATCCATCACCTTTCTTTAGCCCACTCTGCCACCCCAGTTCAGACATGGCCATATGCAAATCAGTCTGACCCTGTGCCTCATGGGAACAGTCCAGCCCGAACTGCCAAGCCATGCCTTCCCTGGAGCAGAAGTAAGCTTCCTCGGACCGGTTTCTGGCATTACAGCCATCTTCAGCCAGGCTTGCTTGAATCCAGTGGCAAATTGAGCAAGGGACTCATATCTGAGCATACCCTGCCAAATTATGGCGAACAAAGCGGTGAAAAAGGGGGTGGTGATGGACGGAGCATCTGAACTAATCAAACACTCACACCCAGTCATCAGATCTGGGTTTAATCCATCACCGTTCTTTAGCCCACTCTGCCACCCCAGTTCAGACATGGCCATATGCAAATCAGTCTGACCCTGTGCCTCATGGGAACAGTCCAGCCCGAACTGCCAAGCCATGCCTTCCGTGGACCGGAAACAGGCTTCCTAGGACTGGTTTCTGGCATTACAGCCGTCTTCAGCCTGGCTTGCTTGAATCCAGTGGCAAAGCGAACAATGGACTCACGTCTGAGCATACCCTGCCAACTTATGACGAACAAAGCGGTACAAAAGGGGGTGGTGATGGACGGAGCATCTGAACTAATCAAACACTCACACCCAGTCACCAGATCTAGGTTTAATCCATCACCGTTCTTTAGCCCACTCTGCCACCCCAGTTCAGACATGGCCATATGCAAATCAATCTGACCCTGTGCCTCATGGGAACAGTCCAGCCCGAACTGCCAAGCCATGCCTTCCCTGGACCGGAAACAAGCTTCCTAGGACCGGTTTCTGGCATTACAGCTGTCTTCAGCCAGGCTCGCTTGAATCCAGTGGCAAAGTGAGCAAGGGACTCATGTCTGAGCGTACCCTGCCTACTTATGGCTACCAAAGCGGTACAAAAGGGGGTGGTGATGGACGGAGCATCTGAACTAATCAAACACTCACTCCCAGTCAACAGATCTGGGTTTAATCCATCACCTTTCTTTAGCCCACTCTGCCACCCCAGTTCAGACATGGCCATATGCAAATCAGTCTGACCCTGTGACTCATGGGAACAGTCCAGCCCGAATTGCCAAGCCATGCCTTCCCTGGAGCAGAAGCAAGCTTCCTCGGACCGGTTTCTGGCATTACAGCCATCTTCAGCCAGGCTTGCTTGAATCCAGTGGCAAATTGAGCAAGGGACTCATATCTGAGCATACCCTGCCAAATTATGGCGAACAAAGCGGTGAAAAAGGGGGTGGTGATGGACGGAGCATCTGAACTAATCAAACACTCACACCCAGTCATCAGATTTGGGTTAAATCCATCACCGTTCTTTAGCCCACTCTGCCACCCCAGTTCAGACATGGCCATATGCAAATCAGTCTGACCCTGTGCCTCATGGGAACAGTCCAGCCCGAACTGCCAAGCCATGCCTTCCGTGGACCGGAAACAAGCTTCCTAGGACTGGTTTCTGGCATTACAGCCGTCTTCAGCCTGGCTTTCTTGAATCCAGTGGCAAAGCGAACAATGGACTCACGTCTGAGCATACCCTGCCAACTTATGACGAACAAAGCGGTACAAAAGGGGGTGGTGATGGACGGAGCATCTGAACTAATCAAACACTCACACCCAGTCAACAGATCTAGGTTTAATCCATCACCGTTCTTTAGCCCACTCTGCCACCCCAGTTCAGACATGGCCATATGCAAATCAATCTGACCCTGTGCCTCATGGGAACAGTCCAGCCCGAACTGCCAAGCCATGCCTTCCCTGGACCGGAAACAAGCTTCCTAGGACCGGTTTCTGGCATTACAGCTGTCTTCAGCCAGGCTTGCTTGAATCCAGTGGCAAAGTGAGCAAGGGACTCACGTCTGAGCGTACCCTGCCTACTTATGGCAACCAAAGCGGTACAAAAGGGGGTGGTGATGGACGGAGCATCTGAACTAATCAAACACTCACTCCCAGTCAACAGATCTGGGTTTAATCCATCACCGTTCTTTAGCCCACTCTGCCACCCCAGTTCACACATGGCCATATGCAAATCAGTCTGACCCTGTGCCTCAAAGGAACAGTCCAGCCCAAACTGCCAAGCCCTGCCTTCCCTGGACCGGAAACAAGCTTCCTAGGACCGTTTTCTGGCATTACAACCGTCTTCAGCCAGGCTTGCTTGAATCCAGTGGCAAAGTGAGCAAGGGAATCCCGTCTGAGCATACCCTGCCAACTTATGGGGAACAAAGCGGTACAAAAGGGGGTGGTGATGGACGGAACATCTGAACTAATCAAACACTCACACCCAGTCAACAGATCTGGGTTTAATCCATCACCGTTCTTTAGCCCACTCTGCCACCCCAGTTCAGACATGTCCATATGCAAATCAGTCTGACCCTGTGCCTCATGGGAACAGTCCAGCCCGAACTGCCAAGCCATGCCTTCCCTGGACCGGAAACAAGCTTCCTAGGACCGGTTTCTGGCATTACACCCGTCTTAAGCCAGGCTTGCTTGAATCCAGTGGCTGCCAGAAATACAAAATGGCTTTCAGCTCATGCTAACAAAGCCGTCCAAAATTTAACACAAGGTCCGCGTTTATTTTGTGTTAGTGGCCGCCTCTTGTGGGCACCGCTACTCATGTTCTTGGACCAGCACTTACTTTTCAACATCAGACTTTAACCAGTAAGAGAGAGGGTCAGAAAAAGGAGTAAACAGGACCAAGAAAAATATAGGAATACAATGACAGAGGGGGGAAATAGGGCTGAAAACTTTCAAGAGTGGAATAAAGAGACATGAAGTGCAGTGTGGAGGAAGAAGAAAGAGGAATAAGGTGGAGAGAAACCTAGCCAGCCTTGATATCCGTGAACCCCAGTAAATGCACTTAATTTACAAAAAAAATAAGCACCGCCAAAACCGTGTGTGTGGGAGGGGGGTATGTGAGAACTAGTCTGTGGCCTCGTAGCCCTTGTTCTTCTCCTAGCAATGAACCCCCGTATATTCGCTGCAGTCTACTTTCAGAATGATAGTGTGGGGTTCAGAGCTCAGGAGGAGGGTGTAGCTTTCATCCTGCAGAGGCTGCTCTCGAGATGAAAACAAAAGAACCCCCTGAAAATAAAATCAGGCAACATCAAAGACAGGTTTTTGGTTACAGGGATTCCAGTGTTCAAACTCTAAGCCAACCTTCTGTCCCTTGCAGCCCCCAGCCGCCCAGTGAGTAGCAGAAACTCAGAGAGAGGAACAGCTTCAACTCACATTAATTACAGCCTGAGGAGAATGGCCCTTCCAGGACTTTAAACATACAAGAGGCAGCAGTCTATTATTAGAGGTGTTCTGCCTGGGTGTAGCTAAAATAATAATGCTGGTGAGCATGGCAGGGTCCCCCTCTCCTTTCTACCTGTCTCCCCCTTTCACTATCAAAGCCACCAGGAGGCCCATGGCAAGTTTGACCCCCTATTGTCCCGGGCCAGACTGGCTGTAGTAGGCACCGGCTGTTTCTCCGGTAGGCCGGAAGGGTGGTGGCTGGTTTTGGACTGGTGGGGTGCATTTTTTGTTAGGGGCAAGTTTTGCAGCAGTGTTGCATAATTGGCCTCCACTGACAAAAGTGCACGCGGCAGCAGTGTTCCCGCCAGCATCCCCCCCCCGCACCCCCCGTCCCCCAGGGCCAGAGCCGGTTTGCGATCCTAGTCCAGCTCTGCTCTTGTCCAGCCTGCAGCCAGGAGCACTGCAGACTGGGAGATTAAAGCTATTGTCTACAATGGTGCAAACGAAGCTACAGGCCCCTCCTTAAAAAGCGTTGATAGAGTCAACAGGAGGACTGAGTGATAGGCCAGAGATGATATAGGTGTGATTTGACAGGCGACCTTGACTTTCCTATGCATCCAACGTTAACCTTCTCCAGCAACATTAGATTCCTATTGGAGAACTTGTTTAGTCTCCCTAGGTGACTGCACCATACAATGGGTTATGGGAACGGGGAAGATTTGACTGAAGAAGTCGCTATGCACCAGTGCTTAATTTGAGTCGGTGTTTGCAGGTGGGGCCCATCAGCACTCATCTTGGTGACTGGCACTGATTGTTCCCCAACAGGCTTTGATCCAGATCAAGGGAGAGAAAAACACAAAAGAGAGAAAGAAGGAGGAAGAGGATGAAAATGACTTGAAAGAGTGAGGTAAAGAGGCATGGAGTGTCTGGTACTAGACAAAACAGGAATGAGGTGAATTAAGACTGCGCAGCCTGTCCTTTGAAAGCGCCTGTGGCAGGCTTCTAGGCACAACTTTGTTATACAGCACTTTTTGTTTTACAAATTAAGCATTGCTGTGGATTTACCGGGGCATGACTTGGAAGCCAGGGCACTGTATGGCTGCATCAGCTACTCTTTGTGCATGACAACCCTGTGCTAGGCAATGTCTAGGCCAGTCATACTCAAAGTATGGCCGGCGGCCGCATGCGGCCCTCCTGACCTTTACATGCGCCCCCGTGAACAGCAGCAATGGGCTTTTGTTTACACCACTCAGCACTAACATTATAAAGATGCTAAATAAACAGGCAAGCATATATTTAAAGGTTCATTGAAGTCAATAAAAGACAGTAACTAGGTAGTCCCGCACCACTTAACTTTAAGAACACCTTCATTTTTAAAGACATTGTGCAGCAAAAGAATAAAAATATGATAGTCTCTTCACAGTTCAGAAAGTGTATTTCATACACATGCAGAACTGTTTCACCTCAGTACATCAGATAATATTAGTGAATTGAGAAGTCTTTTTTTAAAGTGATACTTATTAAACATGAATTTAGAAACATTAATTCTCCATCTCCCCCCCCCCCCCCACGTTGACAACAATGGCAATAGTAAACTAAGACACAAGTCAGTTAAGTGCGCTCTTTGAGTGACACGGTTTCCTATTAAGCATGAACAACATTATGGTTTATTATACCAAACACAGGAGAACGTTTTGTTGATTGCATATCCTAAAGTCATGTATTTCGAGGTCCTCTTATGTGATAATGAAGAAAAAGGAGGGAAAGTGAAATAAAGCAATTGCCTAGAATCAAACAGTTTGGTAAAGTAGGGAAGCTGGGATTAATCAGGATTTCTGGTTTCACATTGTGCAATTACCACTAGATATGTAGATGTATATGCTCTGCTTCCCTTTCACCCACCTTACTGCCACCCTCCCACTCTGCACCTCCACTCCTCCCTTCACCCCACCCCCACCCTGCTAGTATCAGTGTGGCCCACAGTCACATCACAGACCAAACATTATGGCCACTGGGATAATATTGGTGAGTACCCATGGTCAACGTTGGTGTTTTTGTAAAGAGCTGCATACCACGGTATGGTAGTGTTAGACCTGACATCATTGGCTTGAGTCTCTCCTCCATTTTTTCTGTTTTGCCTCTACTGTTTTACGATGTTTTGCTGGTATATGCTTTGGGCGCCGTGTCACTGCTGATCAGTGCCATAGCGCAAGTGCTCCCTATGTTAAATTGATGTATCTATTGTATCCATGTTTGGCTTATTTGGTTTACTATCAGTCCCTCGTCTAGTGCACCCAGAGTGCCGGGGCTTGTAAACGCAAATGCCGCTTGTGGGCTTGCAGCACGTGTTGTGCCACCCACAGGAGCGGCCTCGTAAAAGAATCTCTACGGGTCGGTCATTGCGAGACCCACGTGCAGCCTCGTGCTGTCACGCCGGCCGCGCAAGTATACCTACTTGCCAGCCCTCCAAACCTTCCCTTGGCTTCATGTTAGTCGCCCCTATGGTAGGCCTTCGGGCAGGGTGCATTGTAAGTCTGAGGTAGGACACGCCTGACCAAGTTGGCATGTCCTGATAGTGAATTACCGCCATCTTGGTCCTTCACTATTGCGAGGTAGCCTGCTCTCCATTGATTAGAATGGGCCGCCGGGATTATTAGTACTATGATCCTCGCTGGCTCGGAGAGCATGGTGCAATGTCGAGTTTGGTATCCCTGAACTCGGGGTTTAATTACGCATCCGTTGGTGTGGATGGTTTTTGGACTCTGGGTTCGAAAATAGCACTTTTAGAAGGTGTCTATTTTCTTGTCTGGTTTCTGCTGGTTTTGCGTGTGTGTGACAGGAGCTGGGTGGCTCCCCAGGTCTGGATGAGTCAGTGTGGGATGAGTGGGACAGTTACGTTGAGAGTAGGGGGAGAGTAGTTGTTGATAGCCTGCCTTGCCTGATACAATGCCGGCTCCACCTCCTGCCAAGCGGCTGATGGCTCTGTGCCTGCCATGGACGATCCTAGCCCCACCTCCTGCCAGGTGGCCGATAGCTCTGCTCCTGCCAGTGTCAATGCTGGCTCCACCTCCTGCTGGGCGTCTGAGGACCCAGCCCTGCTCAGTGAATAGGCCAGGTGCTTCTGCCTGGCTCCACCCACAACGGACCCAGGATGTTGGGAAACCCCCGGCATGGACAAAGGGATCAAAGACGAAAAGGGGTATAAAAGTAGGACCCCTGAACCAAGAATTGAGATCACTTCTGACAAGGAACCCTGTAACCAAGGACAAGAGGCCTGCTGATCTAAGGACTGCCTACCCCTTCTGCCAGTGTGCTGTTGTTGGGGGAATCCTGCAGTGCTTCTTTATTTTTGCCAAGGAACCAGGAGAGAGGAACTGTGTGTGTACTCTCACGCTTGCTAAGAAAATCTCCAAGGACTGGAAGAGTGCCAGTCTCCTGCTGAAGTCACAGGGCTAAAGGACTTCATCTGCTTAAAGTGCTATTTTGCTGGAACCGTGAATCCAGCACCTCTGAAAGAATCAGCAATCACGACAACCGAACGCTAGGCCCAACCGACGCCAGCAGCAACGCCAGTGAGTGGGAGTACGGCTCTAGCTCCAGAGGACCTCGTGTCTGCACCGCTGCTGATCGCATCACCTGTGTGCCCTTCGACGCCGTGAGCGCTGCTCACTCTGTGCAACCGCATCATCAACGACGACGCCTGCTGAGGCCGGATCGACACCGAAGACGCGACGCCGGATTGCTCGACGCCGCTGATCATCGTGTGCTTCATTTTCCTAAGGTACTGTGTTGTTGGGGGTCCGTGTGACTCCAGGCTTGACGTAGCGCTCCTCGCGGTCGACGCCGAACCTTTGGATTAACTTTGCCTTAACGTCGTGTAGCCCCCGTGCGGGTTACCCTGTTGCTAAGAACTGCATTGCCAAGAAGAAGATTTGCTTTGATACTAAAAACTTTGTGCTAAAGAAGAAACTACCTTTGAACTATCCTTTTTTCCCTTCCCAACGTATTTATTCCGATTGTGTACAGTTTGTCGTTATTTTGGTCTTGTGCTAAGCCTTATATAAAAATTCTTATTTTTATAATACTACTGTGTCGTGTCCATTTGTAGTGCATTCACGGTATTACTGTATGTGGTCATAGTTGCTTAACGCACAGCCTCTGAGATAAGCCTGTTCTGCTCTGCCAAGCTACCAAGGGGGTGAGCAGGAGTTTTCAAAGGGTGTGATCCCCTTGCCCTGACTAGAAAAGGAGTGTCCCTATTTGTCAGAAGTGTATACCTCTGCCAACTAGAGACAGCCGGTTCTAACATTGGTGGGTCAGCGGTGAGGATTTTGGACTTTGCACTTATGACCCATGTACAGTGATTCGTGTGCGCTACATAGTGAAAGCAGACCATAACGCAGTCACAATCTAATTGGGGAGGATCCTATTTTTGTTCTCCGCTTTCTTAAAACTTGATTTTTTGAACACTGCCAGTTTTAACCATGAGTGACAACGGAGTCACTGCCCCTGCTATCGTTGTTGTGGAGGAGTTCGAGAGGAGCAAGTTTAAGAAATACAAGAAAGATGAGCTGAAACACTTTTGCGACCAGTTTAAAGTTCCTACCACAGGCCTCTCAAGAAAAGATGATTTTTATAAAGCATTGCAGGCCTGGTGGGAGTCCAGAAATCCCTCTGATGTGGTGGTGGTACCCACAGAGGAAGGGGATGAGGAGGTGCCAGTGAATGGACCTGTGCCCTCTCCCGGAAGCAGTGTTTCCTCCAAAGGTCTTTCCCCTGAAGAAAGAGAAGAAAGGGCGAAAGAGCGAGCTTACAACATGGAGATGGCAAGGCTAAAGATAAATGGGCAGTTGGAGTTAGAAAACGCAAGAGGTAGAAGGGAAGCTGATTTGGAGATCAAAAAGCTAGAGTTTGAACGAGAGAAGTTAGCTTTGGAGCGTGAAGCCAGGTTGAGGGAGCTGGATATCCAAGCTAAAAAGTTAGAATTGAATCCCTCTGGTGGCAGCATTCCATCCGAACCTGCAGAAAGTAAGTTTTACTTCCCGAAAGATGTGATCAAAGATTACAATAGGAATGAAGATATTGGTCAATGGTTTAAAGCATATGAGTTAGCATTGTTGGCCCACCGGGTCCCTGAGAAGGATTGGGGAGCGGGTTGTGGGGTCGCTTTGTGAATGAGGGAAGAGATACCCTGTTAGACATGCCTGTTGCGGATAGGATGTCGTATGCTCATATGAAAGATGCTTTAATGTTGCGGTATGGCTTAACCCCCGAGAAGTACAGACAAGCTTTTAGAGAATGTAAGAAGTTGCCTGGTACGACGTGGGTTGAATATGTGTCTTATTTTTGCAGAGCCATGGATGGTTGGGTAAAGGGCAGCAAAGTGGAAAGTTATGAAGCTCTTTATGATTTGTTTGCTTGGGAGCACTTGTCTAATAACTGTTTTCCAGAGCTGCGCCAGCACCTGATTGATAGCAAGATATCTAACCCTAGAAAACTTGCTGAGGAGGCGGACCGCTGGGTCAGTACCAGGGTCCACAAGGGTCCAGTGGGAGACTCAGCCAAAGGTGGGCAGGGTCCCCAGCAGAAGAGTGGGGGGGACAAGGGAAAACAGAAGGAGTCTCAGAAAGGGCCCCAAAGTAATCCCCAAGGGAACCAAGGGAAAGGTTCCCAGCCTCCCCCTGAGAAGAAGCCAGGGGCCCCGACGGGTAAACCTGTTCATAGGGGCCCCCTAACCTGCTACGGTTGTGGGCAGGTGGGACACCGGTTTTATGACCCCCAGTGTCCCAAAAAGGATTCGAATGCACCGCCGCGTGCACCCCCTGTCAGTTGGCGAGTGTAGCCCTGGGAGGGGAGAAGATGGTTGTCCATGGTGGGAGGGGTCCCGCAGAAATGTCCCTGGTCTCGCTAGGAGACATGCAAATGGTCCCTCCACCCCCTCTGCCTAGTAACACTAGTAAATATAGGCAGTGGGTGACCATTAATGGCCATAGAGTGGAAGCTCTCAGAGACACCGGAGCGAGTGTGACAGCTGTCAAGTGTCACTTGGTGTCTAGAGAGCAGGTGGTTCCCCACGCATTCTACCCCGTGATAGCTGCCGACAACTCCGAGAAAGAGTGTGAGGTGGCTCAGGTTTCCTTTGAATGGGGGGGAGTTTCAGGTACTCTTCAGGTTGCTGTGAGGCCCGCCATGCCTGTCGATTGTCTCCTGGGCAATGATTTGGAAGACTCCCCTTGGGCTAAGGTGGAGAGGGAGGCGCACTTGAAAATGTTGGGCGTGCCAGAGTGGGTGTGTGCAACCACTCGATCCATGACAGCGAGTAAGGGTGTTGATGGGGTCCCGAAGCCTGAAAGTACGGCCCAGGACCCAGCTGTGAAGAGAAGAGGCAGGAGGCGTGGGAAACCGGCCCCCGTAGTTCCCGTGGTCCAGAAGGAGGTAGACCCCAAGGGGGATGCCCTGGAGCCCACAGGGGAACAAATTGCCGAACTGGGAGATCTGCCCGAGCTGACCCATTGGCAGCAGGATGGTGGTCCTTCCAGGGAGGAATTCTGTGCGGAACAGAAAGTGTGCCCTTCTCTTGTAGGCATGAGGCAGCAGGCCTCAGCCCAATCCTCAGGTGATCAGTCAGGGTCACATTTTGTGTACTGGGAGAACGACCTCCTGTATAGCGAGCCTAAGGCTGCTGAGCCTGGGTCAGCCCGTGTGCTGGTGGTACCCCAGCGCTTCAGAGCCTTCCTACTGGGTTTGGCTCATGACGTTCCGTTAGCTGGACATCTGGGGCAGGACAAGACCTATGACAGGCTTGTCACCCATTTTTATTGGCCTCAGATGCGAAGGGATGTAGACATCCACTGCAAGACTTGTCACACTTGCCAGGCAAGTGGGAAAAGCGGGAGGAAGCAGAAGGCTCCCCTCCAACCTTTTCCAGTGGTCAGTACCCCCTTTGACCGGGTGGGTATTGACATTGTTGGGCCCCTGGACCCCAAGACAGCCCTGGGCAACAGGTTCATCCTGGTCTTGGTGGACCATGCCACGAGGTACCCGGAAGCCATCCCTCTCAGAACAGTGACGGCCCCCGTGGTGGGACAGGCACTGATGGGTGTTTTCTCCCGGATGGGGTTCCCCAGAGAGGTGGTGTCGGACCGAGGCACCAACTTCATTTCGAACTATATGAAGTCTCTATGGAAGGAGTGTGGGGTAACCTACAAGTTCACCACTCCTTACCATCCTCAAGGAAATGGGCTGGTTGAGAGATTCAACCGGACCCTGAAAGGCATGATTATGGGTCTTGAAGAACCAATGAGGCGGAAATGGGACGTCCTCTTGCCATGCCTGTTGTTTGCTTACCGTGAGGTACCGCAGAAGTCTCTAGGGTTCAGCCCCTTTGAGCTCTTATACGGTCACCCGGTAAGAGGGCTTTTGAGTCTGGTCAAGGAAGGCTGGGAGCAATCTCCCAGGAAACCTCCCCAGGATGTATACAGCTACATGCTGGCCTTTCGGAACCAGACTCGGCGCTTCAGAGAACTTGCTCAGGCAAATCTGGAGGCCAGCCAGGAGGAGATGAAGCGTTGGTACGACCGGAATGCCACTCTGGTAGAGCTTCAGCCTGGTCAGGAAGTGTGGGTCATGTCCCCTGTGGAACCTTGTGCGCTCAAGGACAGGTGGACTGGACCGTTTAAGGTTGTGGAGAAGAAGAGCGATGTCACCTACCTGGTGGACTTGAAATCTCCCAGGAACCCCTTGCGGGTCCTGCATATCAACCGCTTGAAGCCCCACTTAGAAAGGTCCGAAGTGGGCATGCTCCTAGCTACAGATGATGGAACGGAGGAGGAGAGTGAGCCTCTTCCTGACCTCCTGTGTGCTAAAGAGCAAGATGGGTCGGTGGATGGTGTGGTCCTCTCTGACACACTGACCCTTGAGCAGAAACAGGATTGTCGCCAACTGTTGGGACAATTCCCGGATCTGTTTTCCTTGGTTCCGGGTGTCACGCATTGGTGTGTCCATGACGTTGACACCGGAGACAGCCCTCCTGTGAAGCACAAGGCTTACAGGGTGACTGACAAGGTCAGAGCGTACATTAAGGAGGAGGTCTCCAAGATGTTCGCGTTAGGGGTGATTGAGTCCTCTAGCAGTCCTTGGGCCAGCCCAGTGGTCTTGGTCCCGAAGGCTGCAGCGCCTGGTGCTTCACCGGAACTCCGGTTCTGCGTGGATTACCGAGGGCTCAATTCGGTCACGAAGACTGACGCGCACCCCATCCCCAGAGCTGATGAGCTCATCGATCGGTTGGGGGCTGCCCGATACCTTAGTACGTTTGATTTAACGTCTGGGTACTGGCAGATCGCCTTGACTGATGGGGCAAAGGAGAGGTCAGCATTCTCCACACCAGATGGGCTATACCAGTTCCGGGTGATGCCCTTTGGGATGAAGAATGCCCCTGCCACCTTCCAGAGGTTGGTCAACCAGGTCTTGGCTGGACTGGAGGATTTCAGTGCCGCCTACCTGGACGACATCGCAGTGTTCAGCGCCAGCTGGGAGGAACACTTGCGTCACCTCCAGGAAGTGTTGTTGGCCCTGCGCGGAGCAGGCCTCACAATCAAAGCCAGTAAGTGCCAGATTGGGCAGGGTTCGGTGGTGTACTTGGGGCACCAAGTAGGGAGCGGTAAGGTTGCCCCCCTGCAACCCAAGATTGATACCATCCTGGCTTGGGCGCCGCCCAAAACCCAAACTCAGGTGAGAGCCTTCCTAGGACTCACGGGTTACTACAGGAGGTTTGTCAAGGATTACGGTAACATCGTGCACCCCTTGACGTCGCTGACTTCCAGGAAGCAGCCACGAAACGTGATCTGGACTGATGCCTGTCAAACGGCCTTTGACACCCTGAAAACTGCAATGTGCACAGCACCTATACTCCAGGCACCCGACTTTTCGAAAGAATTCATTGTTCAGACGGACGCTTCAGAGCATGGCGTGGGGGCTGTTCTAGCTCAGGTGAATGAAGAGGGCCGAGACTTGCCTGTAGCCTTCATCAGTAGGAGGTTACTTCCCAGGGAAACGAGGTGGAGTGCGATAGAGAGAGAAGCATTTGCTGTGGTCTGGGCGCTGAAGAAGCTGAGACCCTACCTGTTTGGGACTCACTTCCGGGTTCAGACAGACCACAGGCCCCTCAGATGGTTGATGCAGATGAGGGGTGAGAATCCGAAACTGTTGAGGTGGTCCATTTCTCTCCAGGGGATGGACTTTACGGTGGAACACCGCCCTGGTACAGATCACGCCAATGCTGATGGTCTGTCCAGATTTTTCCGCCTTAGTGAAGAGAACTCCCTAGGTCAAGGGTAGTTCTCCCCACATTTCAGCTGGAGGGGACACGTGTTAGACCTGACATCATTGGCTTGAGTCTCTCCTCCATTTTTTCTGTTTTGCCTCTACTGTTTTACGATGTTTTCCTGGTATATGCTTTGGGCGCCGCGTCACTGCTGATCAGTGCCATAGCGCAAGTGCTCCCTATGTTAAATTGATGTATCTATTGTATCCATGTTTGGCTTATTTGGTTTACTATCAGTCCCTCGTCTAGTGCACCCAGAGTGCCGGGGCTTGTAAACGCAAATGCCGCTTGTGGGCTTGCAGCACGTGTTGTGCCACCCACAGGAGCGGCCTCGTAAAAGAATGTCTACGGGTCGGTCATTGCGAGACCCACGTGCAGCCTCGTGCTGTCACGCCGGCCGCGCAAGTATACCTACTTGCCAGCCCTCCAAACCTTCCCTTGGCTTCATGTTAGTCGCCCCTATGGTAGGCCTTCGGGCAGGGTGCATTGTAAGTCTGAGGTAGGACACGCCTGACCAAGTTGGCATGTCCTGATAGTGAATTACCGCCATCTTGGTCCTTCACTATTGCGAGGTAGCCTGCTCTCCATTGATTAGAATGGGCCGCCGGGATTATTAGTACTATGATCCTCGCTGGCTCGGAGAGCATGGTGCAATGTCGAGTTTGGTATCCCTGAACTCGGGGTTTAATTACGCATCCGTTGGTGTGGATGGTTTTTGGACTCTGGGTTCGAAAATAGCACTTTTAGAAGGTGTCTATTTTCTTGTCTGGTTTCTGCTGGTTTTGCGTGTGTGTGACAGGAGCTGGGTGGCTCCCCAGGTCTGGATGAGTCAGTGTGGGATGAGTGGGACAGTTACGTTGAGAGTAGGGGGAGAGTAGTTGTTGATAGCCTGCCTTGCCTGATACAATGCCGGCTCCACCTCCTGCCAAGCGGCTGATGGCTCTGTGCCTGCCATGGACGATCCTAGCCCCACCTCCTGCCAGGTGGCCGATAGCTCTGCTCCTGCCAGTGTCAATGCTGGCTCCACCTCCTGCTGGGCGTCTGAGGACCCAGCCCTGCTCAGTGAATAGGCCAGGTGCTTCTGCCTGGCTCCTCCCACAACGGACCCAGGATGTTGGGAAACCCCCGGCATGGACAAAGGGATCAAAGACGAAAAGGGGTATAAAAGTAGGACCCCTGAACCAAGAATTGAGATCACTTCTGACAAGGAACCCTGTAACCAAGGACAAGAGGCCTGCTGATCTAAGGACTGCCTACCCCTTCTGCCAGTGTGCTGTTGTTGGGGGAATCCTGCAGTGCTTCTTTATTTTTGCCAAGGAACCAGGAGAGAGGAACTGTGTGTGTACTCTCACGCTTGCTAAGAAAATCTCCAAGGACTGGAAGAGTGCCAGTCTCCTGCTGAAGTCACAGGGCTAAAGGACTTCATCTGCTTAAAGTGCTATTTTGCTGGAACCGTGAATCCAGCACCTCTGAAAGAATCAGCAATCACGACAACCGAACGCTAGGCCCAACCGACGCCAGCAGCAACGCCAGTGAGTGGGAGTACGGCTCTAGCTCCAGAGAACCTCGTGTCTGCACCGCTGCTGATCGCATCACCTGTGTGCCCTTCGACGCCGTGAGCGCTGCTCACTCTGTGCAACCGCATCATCAACGACGACGCCTGCTGAGGCCGGATCGACACCGAAGACGCGACGCCGGATTGCTCGACGCCGCTGATCATCGTGTGCTTCATTTTCCTAAGGTACTGTGTTGTTGGGGGTCCGTGTGACTCCAGGCTTGACGTAGCGCTCCTCGCGGTCGACGCCGAACCTTTGGATTAACTTTGCCTTAACGTCGTGTAGCCCCCGTGCGGGTTACCCTGTTGCTAAGAACTGCATTGCCAAGAAGAAGATTTGCTTTGATACTAAAAACTTTGTGCTAAAGAAGAAACTACCTTTGAACTATTCTTTTTTTCCTTCCCAACGTATTTATTCCGATTGTGTACAGTTTGTCGTTATTTTGGTCTTGTGCTAAGCCTTATATAAAAATTCTTATTTTTATAATACTACTGTGTCGTGTCCATTTGTAGTGCATTCACGGTATTACTGTATGTGGTCATAGTTGCTTAACGCACAGCCTCTGAGATAAGCCTGTTCTGCTCTGCCAAGCTACCAAGGGGGTGAGCAGGGGTTATCAAAGGGTGTGATCCCCTTGCCCTGACTAGAAAAGGAGTGTCCCTATTTGTCAGAAGTGTATACCTCTGCCAACTAGAGACAGCCGGTTCTAACAGGTAGCATCAGAACACTTGGGCTGGAATACAAGGGAAAAGCTCAGTTCAAACCTTGAGGGTACAAGGCAATCAATCAGGCAGAGAAGCAATGATGCCTCTTGCACCATCCATCAACCAATATGTCGGGGTGCAATGCTGAACCCTTAGATGGTTTAGTAATGCCCTTTTTCGGCCTGGGATGTTGAGGTAATAATAGGTATGGTAACTGCCCGGTAGTAAGGTTATCCTCTTATTACTCAGCAGGTACGGACTGGGGACGCTATGCTCACACCAGCTGCAGTGCAGACTAAGTTTTGTTAATGCAGATTCATGTCTCATTTCTGGACCCCAGGCACAGTTTTATGCTCCCCAGTGCTGCAGTGGCATTGCCAGCATATTCCTGGCCCTTCCCGCTGTGCGACCACTGCGGGATCCAGTATCCCGGCAGAGGTGGTGGTCCGACTGCCACACTCAGAATACTCAGGGCAGACCTGCAGTGTTAGTGATAGTCAGACCGCCACTGCGAGTACGGTGGTCCTTAGTAAGAAGGCCCTATGGGGGAGATTTACTAAATCTCCACGCAGTGCAGAAGTGTGCGACAGGGAGGAAGCAGGAGAGCGCCATATTTTCAAAGATATGGCTCTCTCCTCCCCTTTCCCTTCGCCGGCGCTGATTGCAGCTGCCGCGCGCCACCCCCACACCTAAGAGCCATAGCGCTAGGTTGTGTGTGTCAGTCCAGCATAGGTTTTGTACAGGAAGGGTACCCTTCCTGTACAAACTACTATGCCTAGACACAAGGGAATGCTTTTCCCACTTTGTATGCGCGCGGCACAGTGCAGCACGCATGCAAAGTTGGAAAAGGAAGGAGAAATTAAAGCATTTCTCCTGCCTTGCGCCTAATTTAAAAGGGCACAGTTTTCTCATGCTGAACGCAATCTACTGTATTTAGTTATTTGGGTTTAGCGTGAGAAACCTTGGGTGGTTGCATTGGAACGCCCAAGCACCACCCTTGGCATGCCCCCATGGCGCAATGTAATGCGAAGCAGTGATATGTCATGCTTCG
This sequence comes from Lissotriton vulgaris, assembly GCF_964263255.1. Lineage (NCBI taxonomy): Eukaryota > Metazoa > Chordata > Amphibia > Caudata > Salamandridae > Lissotriton > Lissotriton vulgaris. Next base: position 857,486,068 of record NC_141693.1, on the reverse strand, counting down.
CATTACTTTTATGGTATTTGCAGCGCTAAACAAGTTTAGCGCTGGAAAGTAAATTAGGAAATAAAGATTTTATGCCGTTTGCATCAGTTTTATGATGCAAACATGGCGCAAAATCTCAGTAAACCTCCCCCTTTGTCTATTCACCCATCCTGTCTGGAAGTGTCTTGAAGTAATTTATTTGGCAGACGATTGCTTAATTTGTGTAGGTAGCTGTGGAGCATGGCACAGAACCCTTTTGTGGGTACTGTGGCTTCTTTTTTGCAATCCGACCTTTGCCTAGAGCAAGAGAGGAAAAGGAGAAAGAGAATTTAGGAAAACAGTGACAAAACAATAAATCAGGAGTAAAATAACCTGCAAGAAAGAGATAAAGAGAGAGGACGTGTAGTGTAGTAGAAGAAACACGTACTATGCAGATCTGGTATTCGAAAACCTCGGCGTTCAGCATCAACTGACAGTGGCAGGCTCCTCTGAAAAAAAAAGTGGGCCTCAGCGATTATCTTAATTTATTTATTGACTTTCTTAAACATTTTGCACTATACACATTTGTGCTATGTAGGTATATTTATCGATCCACTTCGTGGTGCATACACTCTTGGCTGAGATATGGATTTTAAATCTGGGTGCCAGGCATTGCTTTGAATGGGCTGGTACTATACGGCACTGAGTACCATCACTTTTTTATTTTGACCGGGAGAGTACCTGCACTTCTCAAGAGAGACGTAATACTTTGAATTGGAGAGTACCTGCACTTCCCAAGAGAGACGTAACACTTTGAATTGGCGAGTACTGCACTTCTCAAGAGAGATGTAATACTTTTAACTGGAGAGTACCTGCACCTCTCAAGAGAAAAGTAACACTTTGAATTGGAGAATACCTGCACTTCTCAAGAGAGACGTAATACTTTGAATTGGAGAGTACCTGCATTTCTCGAGAGAGATGTAATACTTTTAATTGGAGAGTACTTGCACTTCTCAAGAGAGAGTTAATACTTTTAATTGGAGAATACCTGCACTTCTCAAGAGAGATGTAATACTTTGAATTGGAGAGTACATGCACTTCTCAAGAGAGACGTAACACTTTTAATTGAAGAGTACTTGCACTTCTCAAAAGAGAGTTAATACTTTCAATTGGAAAATACCTGAACTTCTCAAGAGAGAGTTAATACTTTTAATTGGAGAGTACCAGCGCTTTTTTAAAAAAAAGCAGGCACTCTGATATAGAGTACCTGCACTTCTACTTTTCAATTTCAAGCACTGGTGCCAGGGTAAATAAAATAAAAGCTTCTCCTGCCCACCAATTCTATTCTATCCCAGTGCGACTTTGCATCCCTTCATGCCTGTTGCCCTCCACCCTATGTAAATTTCACACTCTTGAAACTTCAAAGTTTTTGCGCACAAGGGCACCATAACAAATTGTCTCTTCGGCTCTTAAAAACAGTTAACAAATGTTTTTTTAACTAAAATTAGAGGAAGCGGTTTTATTCTCCCCGGAAGCGAAAAGTACTACCCTATAGGCATTCGCGCAAATAATATGGCGTGTCGATAAACAAAAAACTGGTACAACCATCTTTCGACATACCGTGTTTACCAGCTCTTTGGGTGTGATTGTAACAGCATCTATGCCCCCGCCCCCAGCCCCTTAAGAGGGTAGAAGGATGTTTATCTCCCCTCCCCCTCACAGCCCTTAAAGTAATGAATCTCAAAGCGCGCGCATGATTCCCAAGGATGGGGCCTCTCACTTGCCGTATTGCCTGATGGGATGCGGACCTGCGTGAGGGAGGGGGAGATACAGCTTAGATACAATCACTGGAAGAAGAAGACGTAGATTCACCGAGACTAATCCCCTGTAATCTGTCCTTCTCGCGCATGAGGTTATTTACATCTCTCTCTCTCTCCTTCCGCCCCTCGGGCTTCCTTCACAGAAGATAGCCGTTCTCATCAGAGATGGCCGATAGAGAGGATGGCAACTTGTGGCTTGCGAATTATGCTTCTCTGGCTGCAGGCTTCAGCGAGGTGCCCCCTCTCCACCTGGCAGCATTTTGGGCGAGCAATGGCAAAGTCAATCGTACTGGCTTCTGTGTAGTAATTTTTCACCAAGATTCTGTAAGGAAAGGGAACACGTGGTACTTTGAGAAGCAGTATTGCAGACTTGTTGGCTGCCACACTGAACCAATACAAATACGATAACTGTAGTGCAATATTCCCTCCCACACATGCAAACGACAGCAGAGCTAACATTGTAACTCATGAAACAGTGAATCTTGAGCAGCAGTGCAAGCTTCCCTCACACACAGAATAGGTGGGGTACTGGCTGCAGCACTGCAAGCTTCCATCACCCACAGAACAGGTAGAGTACCTGCAGCACTGCAAGCTTCCATCACATACAGAACAGGTAGAGTACCAGGAGCAGCAGTGCAAGCTTCCATTGCACACAGAACAAGTAGAGTACCAGCTTAGCAGTGCAAGCTTCCATCACACATACAACAGGTAGAGTAGCAGCTTAGCAGGGCAAGCTGCTCTCTCATACGGAACTGGTGGAGTACTGGCAGCAGCAGTGGAAGCTTCCATCACCCACAGAACAGGTAGAGTACCTGCAGCACTGCAAGCTTCCATCACATACAGAACAGGTAGAGTACCAGGAGCAGCAGTGCAAGCTTCCATTGCACACAGAACAAGTAGAGTACCAGCTTAGCAGTGCAAGCTTCCATCACACATACAACAGGTAGAGTAGCAGCTTAGCAGGGCAAGCTGCTCTCTCATACGGAACTGGTGGAGTACTGGCAGCAGCAGTGGAAGCTTCCATCACCCACAGAACAGGTAGAGTACCTGCAGCACTGCAAGCTTCCATCACAGACAGAACAGGTATAGTACCGGCAGCACTGTAAGCTTCCCTCACACAGAGAACAGTTATAGTACTGGCAGCACTGTAAGCTTCCCTCACACAGAGAACAGGTAGAGTACCAGCAGCCGCATGACAAGCTTCTCTCACACACACAACAGGAAGAGTACTGGCATCAGCAGTGCATGCTTCCATCACACACAGAACAAGTAGAGTACCAGCAGCAGTACAAGGTTTCCTCACACACAGAACAGGTAGAGAACTGCCAGCAGTGCAAGCTTCTCCCACAGAAAGAATAGGTAGATTACCGAAAGCAGTGCAAGCTTTCCATCACACACAGTACAGGAAGAGTACTGTCAGAAGCAGTGCAAGCTTCCCTCACACAATGAACAGGTGGAGCACTGGCAGCAGCAGTGCAAGCTTCCCTCACACTCAGAACAGGTAGAGTACCAGCAGCAGTGCAAGCTTCCCTCACACACAGAACAAGTAGAGTACCGGCAGCAGCAGTGCAAGCTTCATCACAGATAGAACAGGTGGAGCACTGGCAGCAGCAGTGCAAGCTTCCCTCACACTCAGAACAGGTAGAGTACCGGCAGCAGTGCAAGCTTCCCTCACACACAGAACAAGTAGAGTACCGGCAGCAGCAGTGCAATCTTCCTTCACCAACTGAACAAGTAGAGCACCGGCAGCAGCATTGCACACTTTCATCACACACAGAATAAGTAGAGTACTGGCAGCAGTGCAAGATTCCCACACACACAAAACAGGTACAGATCAAACAACAGCAGTTAAAGCTTCACTCACACACAGAGTGGGTACAGCATTGACAGTAGCTGTACCAGACTCACTCCCACACACAAAAGGAACTGTAAGTGCAAGCTTCCTTCATGCACAGAACAGGTGGAGTACCGGCAGCAGCAGTGCAAGCTTCCCTCACACACAGAACAGATAGAGTATGGGCAGCACTGCAAGTTTCCCTCACACATAGAACAGTTAGAGTACCGGCAGCTGCATGGCAAGCTTCCCTCTCATGCAGAACAAGAGGAGTACCAGTATCAGCAGTGCATGCTTCCATCACACACAGAATTATTAGAGTACCAGCAGCGGTACACAATTCTATCGCATACAGAACAGGTAGAGTACCGCCAGCAGTGCAAGCGTCCCTCATACACAGAACCGGTAGATTACCGGCAAATGCAGTGCCAGTTTCCATCACTCACTGAACAGGTAGAGTACTGGCAAAAGCAGTGCAAGCTTCCTCACACACAGAACAGGTGGATTACCGGCAGCAGCAGTGCAAGCTTCCCTAACACACAGAACAGATGGAGTACCGGCAGCAGCAGTGCAAGCTTCTTTCATACACAGAACAGGAAGAGCACGGGCAGCAGCAGTGTATACTACCCTTACACACAGAAAAAGTAGAGTACCAGCAGCAGCATTGGAGAATTTCATCACACACAGAATAAGTAGAGTACTGGCAGCAGTGCAAGATTCCCTCACACACAAACCAGGTTCAGTTCGGACAACAGCAGTGCAATCTTCCCTCACACACAGAACAGATGGAGTACCGGCAGCAGCAGGGCAAGCTTCCTTCACACACAGAACAGGAAAATTACCGGAAGCAGTGCAAGCTATCCTCACACACAGAACAGGTAGATTACCAGAAGCAGTGCAAGCTTTCCTCACCCACAGAACCGGTAGAGTACTGGCAGCAGCAATGCAAGCTTCCCTCACACAATGAACAGGTGGAGTACTGGCAGCAGCAGTGCAAGCTTCCCTCACACATAGAACAGATGGAGTACCGGCAGCAGCATGGTAAGCTTCCCTCTCACACAGAACAGGAAGAGTACCAGCATCAGCAGTGCATGCTTCCATCACACACAGAACTATTAGAGTACCGTCAGCAGTACAATATTCTATCACATACAGAACAGGTAGAGTACCACTAGCATTGCAAGCTTCCCTCATACACAGAACAGATAGATTACCGGCAAATTCAGTGTAAGCTTCCATCACACACAGAACTATTAGAGTACCGGCAGCAGTACAATATTCTATCACATACAGAACAGGTAGAGTACCACTAGCATTGCAAGCTTCCCTCATACACAGAACAGATAGATTACCTGCAAATTCAGTGTAAGCTTCCATCACTCACAGAACAGGTGGAATACTGGCAGCAGCAGTGAAATCTTCACTAACACACAGAACAGGTGGAGTACCGGCAGCAGCAGTACAAGCTTCTCTCTCACACAGAACAGGTGGAGTACCGACAGCAGCAGTGCAATCTTCCCTAACACACAGAACAGGTGGAGTACCGGCAGCAGCAGTGCAAGCTTCTCTCTCACATAGAACAGGTGGAGTACCGGCAGCAGCAGTGTATACTACCCTCACACACAGAACAAGTAGAGTACCAGCAGCAGCATTGCGCAATTTCATCACACACAGAATAACCAGAGTACTGGCAGCAGTGCAAAATTCCCTCACACACAAACCAGGTTCAGTTCGGACAACAGCAGTGCAATCTTCCCTCACACACAGAACAGATGGAGTACCGGCAGCAGCAGTGCAAGCTTCTCTCACACAAAGAACAGGTAGATTACCGGAAGCAGTGCAAGCTTTCCTCACACACAGAACAGGTAGAGTACCAGCAGTAGCAGGGCAAACTTCTCTCTCACACAGAACAGGTAGAGTAGTGGCAGCAGTAATGCAAGCTTCCATCACATACAGAACAGGTAGAGTACCAGTAGCATTGCAAGTGTCCCTCACAGAACAGGAAGAGTACAGGCAGCAGCAGTGCAAGCTTCCCTCACACAATGAACAGGTGGAGTACTGGCAGCAGCAGTGCAAGCTTCCCTCACACATAGAACAGATGGAGTACCGGCAGCAGCATGGTAAGATTCCCTCTCACACAGAACAGAAAGAGTACCAGCATCAGCAGTGCATGCTTCCATCACACACAGAACTATTAGAGTACTGGCAGCAGTACAATATTCTATCACATGCAGAACAGGTAGAGTACCACTAGCAGTGCAAGCTTCCCTCATACACAGAACAGATAGATTACCGGCAAATTCAGTGTAAGCGTCCATCACTCACAGAACAGGTGGAGTACCGGCAGCAGCAGTGAAATCTCCCCTAACACACAGAACAGGTGGAGTACCGGCAGCAGCAGTACAAGCTTCTCTCTCACACAGAACAGGTGGAGTACCGGCAGCAGCAGTGCAATCTTCCCTAACACACAGAACAGGTGGAGTACCAGCAGCAGCAGTGCAAGCTTCTCTCTCACATAGAACAGGTGGAGTACTGGCAGCAGCAGTGTATACTACCTTCACACACAGAACAAGTAGAGTACCAGCAGCAGCATTGCGCAATTTCATCACACACAGAATAACCAGAGTACTGGCAGCAGTGCAAAAATCCCTCACACAAGAACCAGGTTCAGTTCGGACAACAGCAGTGCAATCTTCCCTCACACACAGAACAGATGGAGTACCGGCAGCAGCAGTGCAAGCTTCTATCACACAAAGAACAGGTAGATTACCGGAAGCAGTGCAAGCTTTCCTCACACACAGAACAGGTAGAGTACCAGCAGTAGCAGGGCAAACTTCTCTCTCACACAGAACAGGTAGAGTAGTGGCAGCAGTAATGCAAGCTTCCATAACATACAGAACAGGTAGAGTACCAGTAGCATTGCAAGTGTCCCTCACAGAACAGGAAGAGTACAGGCAGCAGCAGTGCATGGCTCCAACGCACTCAGAACAATTAGAGTACCAGTAACAGTACAAGAGTTCCTCACACCCATAGCAGGTAGGGTACTAGCAGCAGCAGTGCAAGCTTCCCTCACACACAGAACAGGTAGAGTACCGGCAGCACTGCAAGCTTCCCTTACACACAGAACAGGTAGATCACAGGCAGCAGCAGTGCAAGCTTCGGTCATATACAGAAGAGTATGAGTTCCGGCAGCAGAAGTGCAAGCTTCCATCACATACAGAACAGGTAGAGTACCAGCAGCATTGCAAGCGTCCCTCACAGAACAGGAAGAGTACCGCAGCAGCAGTGCAAGTTTCCCTCACACACAGAACAGGTGAAGGTCTGGCAGCAGAAGTGCAAGCTTCCCTCACACACAGAACAGGTAGAGTACCGGCAGCACTGCAAGCTTCCCTCACACACAGAACAGGTAGATTACAGGCAACAGCAGTGCAAGCTTCCATCACATACAGAACAGGTAAAGTTCCGGCAGCAGCAGTGCAAGCTTCCATCACATACAGAACTGGTAGAGTACCAGCAGTATTGCAAGTGTCCCTCACAGAACAGGAAGAGTACTGGCAGCAGCAGTGCAAACAATTTGAGTACCAATAGCAGTGCAAGAGTTCCTCACACACAGAGCAGGTAATGTACCAGTAGCAGCAGTGCAAGCATCCCTCTGACACAGCACAGTTATAGTACCAGCAGCAGCAGTGCAAGCTTCCATCTCACACAGAGCAGGTAGAATACTGGCAGCAGAAGGGCATGCAAGCTTCTCTCACCCACAGAACAGGTAGATTACCGGCAACAGCAGTGCACGCTTCCATCACACACAGAACAGGTAGAGTACGAGCAGCAGCAGTGCAAGCTTTCATCACAGATAGAACAGGTGGAGTCCCGACAGCAGCAGTGCAATAATCCCTCACATACCGAACAGATGGAGTACCAGCAGCAGCAGTGCAAGCTTCCTTCACACAAAGAACAAGAAGAGCACTGGCAGCAGCAGTGTACACTACCCTCACACAAAGAACAAGTAGATTACCGGAAGTAGCATTGCACACTTTCATCACACACAGAATAACCAGAGTACTGGCAGCACTGCAAGATACCTTCCCACACAAACCAGGTTCAGTTTGGACAACAGCAGTGCAATCTTCCCTCACACACAGAACAGAAGGAGTACCGGCAGCAGCAGTGCAAGCTTCTCTCACACAAAGAACAGGTAGATTACCGGAAGCAGTGCAAGCTTTCCTCACCCACAGAACAGGTAGAGTACTGTCAGAAGCAGTGCAAGCTTCTCTCTCATACAGAACAGGTAGAGTACTCGCAGCAGCAATGCATGCTTCCATCACACACAGAACAGGTAGAGTACTGTCAGAAGCAGTGTAAGCCTCCCTCACACAATGAACAGGTGGAATACTGGCAGCAGCAGTGCAAGCTTCCCTCACACACAGGACAGGTAGATTAGTGGCAGCAGCAGTGCAAGCTTCCATCACACACAGAACAGGTAGAGGACCCGCAGCATTGCAAGCGTCCCTCACAGACCAGGAAGAGTACAGGCAGCAGCAGTGCATGGTTCCAACACACTCAGAACAATTAGAGTACCAGTAGTAGTACAAGAGTTCCTCACACACAGAGCAGGTAGGGTACCAGCAGCAGCAGTGCAAGCTTCCATCTCACTCAGAACAAGTAGAATACTGGCAGCAGAAGTGCAAGCTTCCCTCACACACAAAACAGGTAGAGTACTGGCAGCACTGCAAGCTTCCCTCACACACAGAACAGGTAGATTACAGGCAGCAGCAGTGCAAGCTTCCATCACATACAGAACAGGTAGAGTTCCCGCAGCATTGCAAGCGTCCCTCACAGAACATGTAGAGTTCCGGCAGCATTGCTAGCGTCCCTCACAGAACAGGCTGAGTTCCGACAGCATTGTAAGAGTCCCTCACATGAAGTACCGAAAAATATATTACAACCCACCTAGAGCCATACTTACAAATAGCCCGATACCAATTACCAATTATCAGTCAGTTGGCAGTGTAGAAGGTCCAATCGTTTATTATAACAAACAAACTCTGTCAGAGGAATTCCTTGCGACCTAACCCCACAAGGTCCGCCAAGAAGACTGCTGGCACATTGTCAGAACATCACATATATACTGTTACATTTCGAAACGGTTACCTAAGATGGAAAAATACAAGTTGGTACACGTTGGTGCAGGGGGAAAGACCATATATGGGAAACAAAACGTTTTGGTTTAGCTCATCTCATTATAGCAAGGTCGCGAGGGTGACTCCCTTCTGCTAACTCCAAGAGAGTCCGCACAGCACCCCTCGGAATGTGCTTATCCAGCCTCCCTCTTCTACCTGCAACCTTGACAGGCCTAACGTGCAGAAGCAGCAGTTTGCAACAGTTGGGCTATTTCTCAGGGGAACGGCTTGAGCAGAATACAAAGATAGAGTTTACTAATGCAGAGAGCGAACAAGGCCACAAAATGGCGTCGGTCGGGTCAAGCGGTACTGTCTGTAGTTTAGATACAACTATGGTGTATGCTAATTCCTAAATTATTATATTTCGTGTGTGTATCAATGCTTGCGTCTCTTCGTTAGTCTTTCTAGATGCATCACGCTAACTATCAAAAGCAACTATATGTTTCGCTAGGCCCAAATTGAATTCTGGTTCCTCACACAGAACCGGAAGAGTACTGGCAGCAGTGCATGGTTCCATCACACTCAGAACAATTACTCTACCAATAGCAGTACAAGAATTCCTCACCCACAGTGCAGGTAGGGTATCAGTAGCAGCAGTGCAAGCATCCCTCTGACAAAACCCAGTTAGAGTACCAGCAGCAGCAGTGCAAGCTTCCATCTCACACAGATCAGGTAGAATATTGGCAGAAGAAGTGCATGCAAGCTTCCACAACATACAGAACAGGTAGAGTACTGCCAGCAGTGCAAGCTTCCCTCACACACAGAACAGGTAGATTCCTGGCAACAGCAGTGCAAGCTTTCATCCCAGATAGAACAGGTGGAGTACCGACAGCAGCAGTGCAATCTTCCCTCACACACAGAACAGATGGAGTACTGGCAGCAGCAGTGCAAGCTTCCTTCACACACAGACCAGGAAGAGCACTGGCAGCACAGTGTACATTACCCTCACATACAGAACAAGTAGAGTACCGGCAGCAGCATTGCACACTTTCATCACACACAAAATAACCAGAGTACTGGCAGCAGTGCAAGATTCCTTCACACACAAACCAGGTTCCGTTTGGACAACAGCAGTGAAAGCTTCACTCACACACAGAGTGGGTACAGCATTGACAGTAGCTGCACCAGACCCACTCCCACACACAAAAGGCACTGTATAGGTAGTAGTATGGCATGCTTACCCCTTTTAAATTTTTCCAGTTTTATACAGTGAACTCGACCCAGAGGTATTGAAGCACTTTACATGATTACCAGGTTGTTGGACTTGGCCTTGCCTGCAGGGCTACCCCCAACATTTCCGCTGTCACCCACATGTTTTCTGAACCCATTTCTGTTGGCTTTTAATACTCGGTGGACTTTCCCAAGTCAAGTCAAGTCAAGTCAAGTCAGAATTTATATAGCGCACTACATACCCAGAGGGTCTCAAGGCGCTTGAGGAAGGGGGGGGGAGGTTTACTTATCGAATATCCAGGTTTTAAGCTGTTTTCTGAAGGCTAGGTGGTTTTGAGTAAGGCGGATAGTAGGAGAAGGATCTTCCCCCATGGTGGCTTTGTGGATGCGCGGAACAGCGGCGAGGGCTTGGTTGGACGAACGCAGCTGGCGGGTGGGGGTGTAAAAGGAAAGGCGCGTGTTGAGACAATCAGGTCCAAGTTCGTATAGGGCTTTGTGTGCGTGGGTGAGGAGACGGAACGTTATCCTCTTGTTGACGGGGAGCCAGTGAAGGTCTTTCAGGTGAACGGAAATGTGGTCTGTGCAGGGGATGTCTAGTATGAGTCTGGCTGAAGCATTTTGGATGCGTTGGAGTTTTTTCTGCAGTTTTGCAGTGGTACCGGCGTAAAGGGTGTTTCCGTAGTCCAGACGGCTTGTAACCAGTGCGTGGGTGACCGTTTTTCTTGTTTCGGTGGGGATCCAGCGAAATGTTTTTTTGAGCATGCGTAGGATGTTGAATCATGATGATGAGACGGCGTTGACTTGTCTGGTCATCGAGAGTGAGGAGTCCAGGATGATGCCCAGGTTCTGTGCGTGGTCCGTCGGTATGGGGGCTTTTCCTAGGGCCGTTGGCCACCAAGAGTCGTCCCAGGCAGAAGGGGATGCACCTAAGATGAGGACTTCCGTTTTGTCCGAGTTCAGTTTCAGACAGCTGTGCTTCATCCACTCGGCTACTTCTTTCATCCCTTCATGTAGGTTGGTTTTGGCGGTGATTGGGTCTTTGGTGAGTGAGAGGATCAGCTGAGTGTCATCAGCGTAGGAGATGATGTTGAGGTTGTGTTGACGTGCGATGGTTGCGAGGGGGTTCATGTAGACGTTGAAGAGGGTGGGGCTGAGTGATGATCCTTGCGGGACGCCGCAGATGACTTCGGTGGCCTCTGACTTGAAAGGGGGAGGCGGACTCTCTGAGTTCTTCCAGCGAGGAACGAGATGATCCAGTCCAATGCTTTTCCTTGAATTCCGATGTTTCTGAGGCATTGTATCAGGGTGCTATGGCAGACTGTGTCGAAGGCTGCAGAGAGGTCAAGGAGGATGAGGGCGACTGTGTCTCCGTTGTCCAGTAGTTTTCGAATGTCGTCTGCTGCTGCAATGAGGGCGGTCTCGGTGCTGTGATTGGCTTGGAAGCCAGACTGTGAGGAGTCGAGTGATTTGTTGGTTTTGAGGAAGGTGGCGAGCTGATTGTTGATGGCTTTCTCAATGACTTTGGCAGGGAATGGGAGGAGCGAGATGGGGCGGTAGTTTTTGAGTTCGGTGGGGTCATCTGTGGGTTTCTTCAGAAGGGCGCTGAGTTTGGCGTGTTTCCAGCTTTCTGGGAATGTGGTGGAGCTGAGGAAGCAGTTGATGACGTCTCGGAGATGGGGTGCGATAATGGAGTCTGCTTTGTTGAAGATGTGATGGGGGCATGGGTCTGTAGGGGATCCTGAGTGGATGGAGTTCATCAGGCGAATGGTGTCTTCTGTGGTGATTGGGTTCCAGTCGAAAAGGTTATTCGGAGGAGGTACAGGTTCGGAGGTGAGTGGGGTGGACTGGTTTACGGGTTGGTTGTCAAAGCCGTTATGAATGTCGGCGATTTTGTCATGGAAGAATGAGGCGAGGGAGTCGCTGAGGACTTGAGAGGGGGTGATGCCGTTTGAGCTGGCGGTGGGGTTGGTGAATTCTTTGATGATGTTGAAAAGTTCCTTGCTGTTGTGGGCGTTGTTGTCTAGTCGGTCTTTGAGTGCTGATTTCTTGGCTGTCCAGATTAGTTGGTGGTGTTTGCGGGTGGCGTTTTTGAAGGCGGCTTGGGTGATAGTGTTTGGGTCTTTTTTCCAAGTTTTCTCAAGGGAACGACAGAGCTTCTTGGATTTCTTAAGGTCATCGTTGAACCAGGGGGCGTTCTTGCTTCCTTGCTTGATTTGATGTTTTTTCAAGGGTGCTAGTTTGTCGGCGGTTTGGGTTAACCATTGTGTGAGGTTGATGGCGGCTTGGTTAGGGTTCATTGAATAGGCAGGGGGTTTTTGAAGAGGCGATATGGAGATCTGGTCGATGGTGATTTTGTTCCAATTTCTTCGCAGAGTTGGTTGAGGGTGGTTGTGGAACGTGGTCTTATTGTAAATGAAGTGGATGCAACTGTGGTCCGTCCAGTGGAGGGGTGTGGTGTGCGTGAAGGAGATATGCTTGCTGGAAGTGAAGATAGGGTCGAGTGTGTGTCCTGCATAGTGTGTGGGGGTGTTAACAAGTTGTTTGAGTCCGAGATTGGCAAGATTGTCCAGAAGGGTGGTAGTGTTACTGTTGTTGCTCTTTTCCAGATGGAAATTGAGGTCTCCCAGTAGAATGTATTCTTCCGAGGGGAGGGCATGTGGGGTGATGAAGTCAGTGATGTCTTCGCTGAATTTTGTACGGGGTCCTGGTGGCCTGTAGAGGAGGGTGCCTCTGAGTGTGGTCTTGGGGTCGGTGTGGATCTGGAAGGGAAGGTGTTTGGCGATAGCGAGGTTGTCTTATGAGCTGGTTGAGACGCGGATGGTGTTCTTGTGGACGATGGCGATGCCTCCTCCTGTTTGGATGGTGCGGTCCTTACGGATGATCTTGTAGCCGTCCGGGATGGCTATGGTGATGTCTGTAGCTGAAGAGGCATTCATCCAGGTTTCTGTTAGGAAGGCGATGTCCGGAGAAATGGTGTCGAGTAGATTCCAAAGGTCGATGGCGTGTTTGTGAACCGAGCGGGTGTTGAGAAGGATGCATTTAAGGTGGTTGGTGTTGGATCTCTGTTTGGTGTTTGTGGGTTTGGTGTGGGTCTTGATGCAGGTGAATTTGCAGGAGTGGCAGGTGAAGGGTCCATGGGTGTGTCCTGGTGCTGCTTGGGCGCAGTTAGGGAGTCGGCCGGGGTTAAGTGCTAAGAGGGTGGAGGCGTCGTATGTAATGCGGGAGGGGTGGGTGATGCAGGGACCAGGGGGTCTGGCGCTGGGCGCGGTCCAGGCGCGGACGGGCGTAGACGGGCTTACCTTTGGCCCGCCTTCGGCGCGCATGGGGCGCGACCGCTGCGCGTGGATGCTGCGCTTAAATGCATCTGTCATAAATGGAGGGGGGGCGGAGCGTGGGAGGGGCAGCAGGGAGGCAGTAGTGTGGGGGGAGGGACGGGCTGGAGGCACAACAAAATGGCAGCAACAAAAACAACAACAATCACGACGATATTGGGGGTAAATAATGTCAAATACTGCCGTGGGCACAGTCAGGCAGCCTCAGGGGGCAATTCAGGCAATGCGAGCGGTGGAGCGCCAGGAGCACAATCAGGCACAGACAATTAAAACAGTAATGCGAGGCGCAGGTAAGCACAAATTAAATCCAGGCACAGATTAAAGGCACAGGCAGCGCTACGATACCACGAGAAGCGAGGACAGGCACAGGCACAGATTCGTTATGGCAGCAGTGAGGGGAGAGCAGCGCTACGATGCCAGAGGAAGCCAGGAGCCAGGGGGGAGCGACCGCTTCTTCTGAGGACAGGCTGGTCCCACTGCTAATCAGTGCAAAGGTGCTTGTGCTCTCTCCTTTAGGCATGGTAAAATTGGATTAAAACCAATTGGCACATCTAATTTACTTGTAAGTGTTATGTTATGCTATGTTATGTCATGTTAAGATACTTGTAAAGAGCATGCCTGCCCCAGCAAAGGGGTGTCCCAGTGGGAAACCTGTAGAGTAGGGTCAGGCGAGATGAAGACGGCTAGTGATTGGAGAATAGCCAGGTCTTCACTGCTCTTCTAGAAGCCCAGTGGTCCAGAGTGCTCTGGATGGGAGGAGACAGGGTTTTCCTGAGAGCCTGGGCCATCAACCTGAAAGAGCGCCTGTTGGATATGGCCCTAAGCACCCGGGGCATGCGGGCAAGGTGGAGATCAGCCAAGCACAGGGCATAGGTCGGAACATAGGGAAGACGCAAATCACTCAAAATCGCAGGGCAAAAGGCTGTGCACATTTTATGAGTGATGAAAAGGATTTTCTGCTCTATAGGCTGCCAGTGCAACCGGGAAGAAGGCCAGACACAAGGCACTGTTTGGGGAGCATGTAGGGGGCACAGGCGGCGGCATTTTGGGCTCGCTGGAGCCTTTTAATCACCGACTTATTAGAACCGAGGACCAGCACATTGCAGTAGTCCAACCTAGCCAGAACAGTAGACTGGACCATCACCTGGCAAATATGGAAATCAAAGAGTCCTACAATGGGTTTTAGCCCCCGTAGAAGACCAAAACAGGTGCCTGCTACTGATTTTTCCTGGTTATCAAAGTAGAGGGAACAATCCATCCACACACCCAGGTTCTTTACAACTGGTTTTGGCTGTGGGGGAGAACCAAGAACAGGTGGCCACCAGTGGTTGCCCCATAGATGGGCATCCCTTCCTAAGAGAAGGATTTCTGATTTGGCAGATTTAAATTGAAGGCAATTGGCCGCCATCCATTCAGAGATGGCAATCAGATCCTTCTGAAATTTCACAGAGTATTGAATAGAATCATTGGAAAAAGAAAATACCAGCTGAGTGTCATCTGGATCTGATACCAGGGAGATGTTACAGGCTTTTGCTACTAGTGCCAGTGGCCGGATGTAAATATTTAACAGTGTGGGACAGTGCAGATCCCTGTGGGATCCCGCAAGGTAGCAGTTGTGTATGGTAGTGGAAAGTCGGCAAGATAACTTCAAAAGACATATCAACCAAAAAGGACGTAAACTAGGAGAGGGCTTTACCACCACTGCTGATCCCTTTCAGCCGATCCAGCAGGATCTTATGGGAGACCGTATCAAATGCTGCATTCAGATCAAGTAGAATCAGTGCTGAAGTTCTGCCCCATCCAGCGAGACCCGTAGCTGCTCAGTAACCGCTAGCAGAGCAGAGTCCATGCTGTACCGGGACCTGAAGCCATTTTGAGAGGGGTCCAAGATCGAGCTAGATTCCAGAAACTAAGTTAGAATAGTATTAACATGTGACTCTGTTATTTTAGCAAGGAATGGTAGCAGGGAAATCGGCTGGAAATGTTCCGGCAGAGCAGCATCCAGAGTAGTTTTTTTTAGTAAAGGAATAACTTTGGCATGTTTCCAAGGTTTCAGTACTGACGCAGAGGATAAAGACAGGTTGGGCAGTTGTAGACACCTGGGAAGAAGACATTCCTGAAACTTTGTAAAAAGGTCAGGTTTAAGGGGATCAACCAGAGACCATGATTTTACCTTGGTAAACAAATATAAAAGAGCTTCATAGGAAATAGGGTAAAAAAAAGAAGGGAAAGGGAGGCAGAGCTGAGGGATGACTGTATGTGGGGATCCGGGTGTTTGCTCTCAGGACGGAAACTGTCATAAATGCGCTCGATGTTGCTGATTAAAATTTAGCCAAAGCCTCACACTGAGAGCTTGTAAGAAAGGTGCTATTCGGGGCTGGAGGAGGTTTCACCATGTCCTTCAGGAGAGAGAAAATAGTTTTAGTAGGATTACTACTCGTACTTATTTTGTTGCAAAATGAGTGGCTCTCGTTTTCCAGACCAATTTAGCCTTAATCGCGTGTCAATACCGTGATTTAGCTTTCGGTTCATAGTTTCTTCTTCAAGCTCATTCTAGGACCTTATAATTCTGCCTGGCTAGAGTCAGACTCGTCGAACTAGGGGTTGACTCGCAATAATTTTTGGAGCGGTCCATTTGGCAGGAAGGCACCTGTCCAGTGCTTGGATGCACCTCAAGAAGCAGCTATTAGCTTCATCTACATTGGGGCTCTGAATAGTGAGTGCCAACCGGAAGTTATCTGGTCCAGTTTATGCCATGGACGCTTAATCAAGGGGTTATGATTAGGCTGAGATTTAGAGCCTAGCAAACTTAAGGATAGGGAAATGAGGGAATGCTTAGTCCATGACATAGGAAGGGGGGGCAGCGCCGCTAACAAAGAAATGTTAGAGAAGACAGGGTCAAGAAGGTGCCCAGCTGAGTGCGTAGGGCCTGAGACTCGTTGAACCAGTTGACAGGCTACCATGTCATCTAAGAAGTTGTTAATTTCAGGGTCGCAGTGAGATTCCAAAGGAAGACTGAGGTCACCTATAATATTAAAGTTAGCTGATTTTAGTGCTAGGGAGGTAGCAACTTTGACCAAGGCTTCTCTAAATACTTTGGATGGGCCTGGTGGGCAATAAATTAGTAGTCCTGAGAATGTGAAGTTATCCGTCATTGCCATTTTAAAAAGTGCAGTTTCACAGTCAGTAATAGCCTCTGGAGTACAATGCAAGAGTAGACTTCTTATTAAATGACTGCAATGCCGCCACCTCTCCCTACTGTTCTATTTAGCTGGTGCATGGCATAGCCAGCATGAAGAATTAAGGCCAGAATGGCAACGGAGTCCTGGGAGAGCCAGGTCTCCATGAAGAATCGAATATCTGGAGACCGTTCGTGGAGTAGGTTGAACAACTCAGCATGGTGCTTGACCAGAGAACAGCAGTTTGAACTTCATATTTTGTAATCTTTTGTGTTATAGGGGATATTAAGGGACAGAGAACTGGGGCGGACCCTAAACTGACATTAGTTGCATTGAGAAGGCCAGGCGGTTGGGGACCAGCAATCATTTCCACAGGAGGGGATGTCATGGAATAAAGTAAGAAGGGCCTCCCACGAGTAGGACAGCCTATGGGGGGAAGAGGGGCAGAGTGCCTGGCTCCTGGCGCCGTCCAGGCACGGACAAACAGAGACAGGCTTGCCTAAGGCGAGCCTTTGCAGCGCCAGCGGCGCGCCCGCTGCATGCGTCTGCTGTGCGTCTGTGCGGTGCATTAAGTACCTGGGGGGCACAACTGGCTGCACCCAGGCTCGTCACTGATTGGCTGAGCCTAACCAATCAGGACAAAGCACAGCAGATACAGGTAAGTATTTTAAAATTGCATAAAACAATTAGCAGGACAACCCCGTGCCTCGTACACCGTCTTTTCCCGAAACATGCACCAGTCCATGTTTTCTTTCCAGGCACTGAGCCTAGGCGGTCTATTGGAGCCCCAGAGCTGAGCTATGTCTCTCTTGGCAACCATGTTGCCCAGAGTGATCCAGAAGGTCTGAGCAGCTGTACAATCTGTAGGCTCCCACACATTAAGCAAACAGCGTCGTGCCTCAGGAAGAAGGGGGACCCCAGTAACACGTCCCATCACATCATGGACCCTAGATCAGAAAGCTGAGACAACCGGGCATTCCCACAAGACATGAAGAAAGGTACCATGCATACCACAGCCACGTCTACACAGTCCGTCCGTCGCAAGCCCCATTCATACCAGACGCGTACCAGTCACATATACACGGTGGAGGATCTTTAGTTGGACAAAACGAAGCCGAGCCGGAATAGCCACCTCTTTAGGGGAAGAAATAGCCATTTGCCAGTCTTCGTCATCTAGTTCGAGCCCATCTGTCACCCAGGAGGCACGAAGCTTCTCCAGCAGGTCAGCCCTGTTGTTAATAAGTTTTTTATAAATTAAGGAAATCGTACTGTCAGGGACATGGCCATCAAGAATACGATCCTCCAACGGGGAGGACTGGGGGACGTCGGTCCCGGGGGGAAAAACGGAGGATAAGGCATGTCGTACCTGAAGATACCGAAAATACTCCTTATCATCCAATTGATATTCCACCTTTAGGGCCTCGAAGGATTTCACAGTACCCCTGGCCCAGAGATCCTCCACCTTGCTAATCCCGATCATATCCTATCTATCAAACCCTTTCGTCCGCCACAGGTTGCCCAGCCGTTCAGAATCATACAACGGGGTCATACGCGTCAATCTGCCGCCCCAACCTGTAGCCACAGTAGCATCCTTCCAGGCACGCACGGCACATTTCGTAGGACCAGTCAGGAGACGGAGTGGTGACTTCGAGTATAAAGCTCTATTGAAGTTACCGCCTGGCAACAGGAGTTTATCCAGGGCAAAAGCGGGAGCGGGCTCCGGAGAATATGTCACATGATTGATTGCACTTAAATGTGAGGCCCAGTAGTACCGTTTAATGTCGGGCAAAGCAATACCGCCATCATACCAGGGGAGTGTAAGTTTAGATAAAGCGATACGGGCACGTCCATCCCAAATCAATTGCCTCTGTAGGCCTTCGATCTCACGGAAATAGCGAGCGGGGACTGGGTCAAAAAAATTCTGCAAGGCATAAAGGAACCTGGGGAGGGACAAAGACCCCCAGATATTTAAAACCATCTTCCGCCACCTGGATAGGAAACCTGCGGGGTAGCGGAGGCAATACCCCCGCTATGGCATAAACACATGACTTGGTCCAGTTGATAACCAGCCCGGAGTTCTTACCAAAGGAAGTGAGAACGTCGAAGAGTACGTTCAAAGACTTCTGGGGAGAGGTGAAATAGAGAAGGATATCATCGGCGTAAAGCGAGTTGCGATCCTCCAGATCTGGTGCCCACCGGATCCCTTTAATTGAGGGTTCCCATCGAAGCCACGCCGCAAGGGGCTCTAGCGCCAATGCAAAAAGGAGTGGGGAAAGCGGGCACCCCTGACGGGTGCCACGTCCCAATGGAAAAGAATCGGAGCTTCTGCCGTTCACAACGACTTGAGCCAACGGTTGCTCGTACAGGAGCCTCACCCATGCAATGAAACTAGGGCCAAAGCCGAACTTGGAAAGGGCCGCCCACAGATATGGCCATTCTATGCTATCAAAGGCCATTGTAGCATCTAAGGAGGCCACCACCGCAGGCCCATCGAGAGTTCTAGCTCTCACGAGAACGCCGTGGAGTCTACGCAGATTCAGGGCTGTGTTTCGATGTGGTATAAAACCGGATTGATCCGGATGGATCAAGTCACAGATTACAGACAACAGCCGATTAGCCAGGACTTTGGCAAGAATTTTGGGCTCAACATTTAGTAATGAGATGGGGCGGTAGGAGGTGCAGCGATCACGAGGCTTGCCTTCCTTATGAATGACCACTATAGTAGCTAGGCGCTGTTCAGACGGAAGGACCCCAGCCTCAAATGCATCCAGAAACATGGTCCGCAAGTGAGCGGCCATTTTGTCTGGTCGAAGTTTATAGAGCTCGATAGGCAAGCCATTGGGCCCCATTGCTTTACCCGATCGCAGGGATCTGATGGCAAGGGCGATCTCCTCTACCGTAAAAGGAGCTTCCAGGGCCAATCTATCCTCCTCTGAGACACAGGGAAGTGCAATATCACGCAACAGTAAACGGGAGTCGGCTTCATCACGGTCACTCACTGGGCTGTAAACCTTCCGAAAATGGTCCACGAAACAGTCAACAATCTCACCGGGATCAGACACACATTCACCAGTCTCACGGGTAATGACGGGCACAACACGATTCACCCTTTCAGCCTTATCCAGCCACGCCAGGAGTTTGCTAGCCTTGTCACCCACATCATACAAACGGCCCAGCTGATTCACACGCATCACCTTGGCAGCATCAGTCACACAGGCTCTATAATCCGCCTGCTTCAGTTCCAAGGAGTGTAGAAGTGCAGGCGTATCATCCCCACCCAACTCACTTTCGAGTGTGGTTATTTCGGTCTCAAGGGCCAGCACAGCCTCCCTCCTAGCTTTCCTTTCAGCTGCAATAAGAGGCAGTGCAGAACTCCGTATAACAGTTTTGAAGGCCTCCCAAAGAATCGAAGGGGAAGCTACCGAACCTACATTCTCATCGAAATAGCAATCGATCGCCTTAACCAAATCCGTGCGGAGCCGAGGGTTCCGAAAGTGCCATGGCGGGACAGGGGGAACTCTGCTTCCAGAAAGACCACCCACCGAAACCTCGAGCAGCAAGGGGAAATGATCCGAGATACCCCTGGGGAGATGCCGAACTTCCCGCACCAAGGATAAGTTAGAAGTCAGCATAAAAAAGTAATCAATCCTTGAGAGGCTGCCATGGGCACCAGAGTGGAAAGTGTATTGAGTCTGTGAGTGGTGTAACGATCGCCAGACATCCACCAGACCAAAGGTTTCCGTCATGTCAAGCAGCCACATCTGTGACAATGGCAGAACTCTAGGGGGCAGCCGGTCACACTCTCCCGACATCACTGAGTTAAAATCCACACCCATGATCAGCAGTCCATCAGGGAGCCCAAGGAGAGTCTTGCCGAGATCAGCATAAGTGGTAGCCTGCAGCCCCGGGGGAACATAGACAGCAACAATTACAATTAGCTTCCCCTCCCATCTCCCCGAGACAGCAGTATAGCGACCCCGATCATCAAGGGTGATAGCATCAATTTCAAGGGCTAAGGAGGATTTAACCATTATACCCACCCCTCGGGAGCCGGATGTAAAACCAGCGTGAGCGACAAGCTGGTAGCCTCGGCGGTCAAGAGCTTTACAGGCATTACCAATCAAATGGGTTTCTTGGAGTAAAACAACATCAGGGGCATGACGTCTTATAAATTGCAACACAATACCACGTTTGATCCTATCTCCCAAGCCATTGACGTTCCAAGAAAGAACCTTTACATCACCCCCCCCCATCCCAAAAAGAGTGTCCCAGCCCCGCCCCCTCCCGGAACCTCAGATCAAGGATGTACGCAAGCAATAGAGTACCATGTGAAAAGAGAAACAATAAACACGCAACATAACCAAGTCCCCACCACCCACCCCCCAACCATGAACCCGTTACAACACCCCCCACCCTGCACCCCTGCTGACTAAAAAGCCACCCCAAACTGCAGTGTGCCTGTCGCCCCATCTGATCTACACAAAGAACCCCTGAGGAGGAAGGGAGAAACTACCCCAACCCGCCCCCACCCCGGGTGTACAATTAAAGCACATGATGAAAGTTACTCTTTAAAGATTACGATCCAAAACCGGACCCCAGGGCCCAAATTCAATCCTGCGCCGTTGCGCCTCCGTCCGCACCTCCGGGTCCTCCGCTCTCGGCGTCGTCCTTTGGCAATGAGTCTAACCAGTCACTGGCACTGTCCGGCTGATCGAAGAAGTAAGCACGGTCCCTGTATTCGATACGTAGGCGAGCGGGAAACAGCATCGCATATTTTAGTCCCAAATCTCTCAGGCGTCGCTTCACTCCGAGGAATCCAGAACGCTGCCGCTGCACATGAGGAGTGAAGTCAGGCCAGATCGAGACAGAGTTGTTGTCGAACTTCAACGGGCCGTGTTTGTGGGCGGCCTGAAGAATGGCGTCTCTGTCTCGAAAGTGAAACAGCCTAGCAATTATAGGCCTCGGGGGTCCCCCCGGCTTAACCTGCCCACCTGGGAAACGGTAGGCGCGCTCGACCGCAAAGAACTTACTAAGGCCTGCGGGAGCGAGTTTAGCAACAATTAGCTCCTCAACCAGTAAATCGATCGAGGCAGCACCACTGTCCTCCGGCACCCCGACTAGCCGGATGTTGTTTCGCCGGGCCCTGTTGTCGTATTCCTCCATACGTTTGGTTAGCAGGTCCTGTGACGATCGCAGATTCCCAATCTCTGACTGCGCTTCCGCCATGTCCGTCACCAGACTGGAAGCTTTTAGGTCCAGTGCCTTGACCCACTCGTTCGTCTTGGCTAAATCGGCTCAAATAAGGGTAACATCAACCGCCACCGTGTCTATCTTGGACACGATGGCCTCATACTGCTGGCCCATATCAGCCTTGAGTCCCGCAATGGCGGCCAGTAGGTCTTGAAGTGACACTTCCGATGAGGTCGCTATGTCTGACTTTGGGTCCTCCAAACCGCGGCTGGTAGCACTGGGGGAACCTCTCGGCTGTGTATAGCGGTCGATCACATTAGACTGGACCGATCCCCCACGAGTGGTGGCCTTCCTGCGCTTCTCCATCTCGGGTTTCATCGCCATATTGGATTCAGCACCCCACTGGGACCTCCCGGGTGCGTTAGAATGGCAGCGACCCTCCGGACCTCGAATGTTTGGTTTTTGCAAGAAAATGTCACAGACCACTGAGCCGGCACTGCGATGGAAACGTGCTGCCAGTGAAAACACCGGAACAGGATTGTAGAGCAGGTCTCAGGCAGTCAATACAAGGGTGGACAAGAAACCGAAAGTGAAAGTGGCACACTATCGGTGAAGCAGATGCCAGGGAGCCGTTGTTGTTGCATTACTGCTCGGCCATCCAAGGCAGCAGAGTCCCCGGTCCCGGCCGGGGCTAGGCCAGAAAGCTTGAGACGACGTAAAAACGGTCCCCGAAGTCCGATTTCGGCCCAAAAAAGTTCTGCAGCATCAACAAGAGCAGCACTTCAAAGGCCCGTCAAAGTGACCAGGATAGCAGAAGGATAAATCAAGAAGGGCGGCGCGGGTCTCGGGAGCTCTCTGCTCGCGCGACCATCTTGGATGCCCGCGTAGCTCCTCGCACCTTATATCACTTTCTTAATATATGGTTTGGTACGCCCCTAGGGCTCAACGTATATTGCGCTAATTGACTGTGTGCTAAATAAGTATTTCCTAATGTACTTTTGCCTCTAGCCTCATAAAGAGACTAGAGGGATGTGTTTAGAATAAATACATATATTTTATATATAAACCTGGTGTGGTTCTCCTTTCATTTGGTCATTCATGAGATTATAGACTGGTAAAACAAACTGCTTTACATTCCATCAAGACTTAGCCTGAAGGCTGCTCTCCACAACTACCACTAGGATTGCTTTCTATATAGGTTGTCTTTAAACCTACCATCAATAAGGGTCATTTGGACTGGTGCAAGGTGCCCACTAGAATAATGGACAGCATATGCCAGGCCAAATTACCACAACCACCAACCCAATTTCAAACACAGGCACATTACACAAGACTACATTATTTTTATTGTTTTTTAGGCACTTGGAGAGCACTGATTTACCAAGAATCACAGGTTGTTGAGCCGACCCCGATACTCAAATCTGGTACTCCTGTTTCAATGATGGCAGTTCATACACAGAAGAGGTACATAAGAAGTTGCAGCCTTATAGCGAACAGGATTCAGCAGGGTTTCATACAGGGCCGGACTGGCCGTTGCGGGCACCGGGCATTCCCCGGTGGGACGCAAGGGTGGGGGCCAGTTTTGGGCCTCTAGGGGGCCGTTTTTGTTACAGGGCCGTTTTTGCAGCATAGCCCTGGTAAACAGCCTGGCCGCACCCCCCAACACCTGGGGGGCCAGCCGAGCACTTTGCCAGGGTTGGTTTTGGGTCCTAGTCCGACCCTGGTTTCATACTTTGTCACTTTTCCTAAGCTTGTCCACCAAACATTACTGATTTAACAAGGCCACTACAGTCACTTGGCAGTTATCAGACTACTTTCGTGTCCATGCATCGACCTGTCCCCTCTGCCTGAAATGGCTGACAAGTGCCCCAGCATTGCCTTGACAACTCAATGTGACCTCTCAAGGCCACACAGATGCAGATGCTGGGCAAGCGCTTTGCTGTCTGTGCCAGAGGCACTGGTCTTTCTCAAGTGGAGCTTTCTGTGCATAAGCTAGAGTCTGGGCCTTCCCAGAGAAAGACAATCTAAGGGCACCATTCACCAGCGGAACATGCAAGATCTTAGCGTCATGTTATGCTATTGGGGTTTCATAGCATACTAATCAGCCATGAGGGTACCCGGGTGCTCTGCAACCAGTGTGTGCGGCCGGCCCTGGCAGGTTTAACTGAAAATCCAGGTCTACAGCCTCTTGAAAAAGTCAAGAAGGGGGAGGCTCTGATGTCTTGTCCAGGTATTAGGTGCCTGATATGAGACGGTGCACCCCCTACTCTGCTTTTGGTATACATGGTGTGTGTGTTGTGAGAGACCAGCAGAGCCGAGATGTCTGGAAGTTTTGTGGAAATGAATGTGGCAATTCAGGTAGGCAGAGCCCGGGTTGTGGAGTGCTTTGCAGTTGTGAGGGAGGGGTTTGACGTGTGCGCGATTGTGTATCTGGACTCAGTGGAGTCTTCTAAGGTGTGGTGTGATGTAGGCTCGGTGTGAGAGATTGAGGACTCGTCTCCAGTGCCACCAGCGAGTGATGCAGAAGGCAGGCAGATGTGTGGCCCATGCCAGGCTGTGAGATCATTTCTGGCTGCGGGGGCTCTCTCTTCCAGATTGGCAGGGCAGTTTCACTAGAATGTTTTTTTTCTAATGAGTTATGAGATTTATGGGCAATTACAGCCACCAAGGTGCTCCTAGTACAATTAGTTTAAGCTAGCTTTCTGATTGTCCCTGTCTTTCTTTGACTTATTAAATTCATTTAGAGTCGCAAGCCAGGCAGAGTCTCTCAGGTTTTTAAAGATCTTCCGTTGGGCGGCAGAAGGTAAGGTTCATCTTCACCAACCTCCCACCTAATTCCACAGATCTGACAAGCATTAAAGGTGCCCGTAGGTCTGCTGTCTACAGACCAAGCAGAGCATTGTCAGCCTGGGTGATGTAGAACAAATTGTGTAATGGACTGTTGTGAGGAACACTTGAGGGAGGGTGGAATCTGTTTTTGTTCAGGTCAGAGACGTTTTAAAGCATGGGCAAAGTGGACTCTGGCCCAGGGCCCCTACATTCCTTGGGGCCCCATCATTACTCTTTTAGGACAATTACAGACAGTGGCATAACACAAAAAATTGATGGGCCCCTTTGCAAAATATCAAAGGGATTCCCAGGTCTCCAATATCTCATTAATATTCAAAGGTTTTGCCTGAATGGAGGCCCCCTGAAGGACTGGGGACCTTTTAAAGTTTTGGGGGCCAACAAAGAGGGTTGTCATTGATCAGAACATAGTTACTGATGGCATGAATAAACTGGAAAGGAATGATACATTCAGAGTTTATATGAGCAGGGTGGCCCAAATTATATTTTTCCTGTGGCCCCCAAAATCCTTAAGATGTCCCTGGTTCAGGTTAGAGTAACCCCAATCCTCTGCGACATATTTCCATGTTATTACATATTCCTCTTGGAAACTGTGGTGAACGGCTCTGTGACTCCCTGAAGATGCACATGTTCAGTGCACTACATGTTAAATATAATCTAGGACTGTGAGGTGAACTGGCTGTGCATAAGAACATGTGACAAATGCAGCACAGCACTACACACACCGCTGATTAGTAAGAAAGATAATCACATATGTACCAGCATTCCATGGGAATGTATATTGAAGACTATGGCCATCTTTGCGGAAAGGGGGGTGTTTATACCCATGGTGTCACCAGTTCTAAAATAACAACATTTCCATTACCAAACATGGCTTCTAAAACTATTGACAGTAAAATGATGGTCAGTGCCAAATGTATTTCCACCAGCTTTACCATCAGAGAAAATAAGATGATCTACAAATATTGGTATTTAGTGATTAATTCATACCGGTGCTTGCATGTGATGGAGGGAAACAGCCACTACAACGAGGCCGTTTCCACGCTGTACTTAACCACGCATGCTTTACAACGCATGCGTGGTTACCACGTAAAGCCTTTACTACGCATTTCATTACTACGAAATACGTAGTAAAGGAATGTGTGGTAAAGGTAAAATAAAAAAAAGGGGGGCTCGGGGGGGTTTGGGGGGGGGGCCCCCCCCCCAACAAAAAGATGGAGTTTAAAAAAAAAAAACACACTTACCAAAAAGAGAATGATTTGAGCCTTTCGTCCTTCGTGCAATAAGCCAGCCTCCCTAACGACGTAATAACGTACGTGCGTCCACGTACTTCCATAACAAAAAAAATAGAAGAGAGACCAATTTAAATTGAAGGAGAAGTCCGTCTATGACAAACAGTGAGTATTTTTTTAAATTATACCAACCTTTAATGATTTTCGGGAATATATAAGGAATGGGGGAAGGGATCGGAAAAAAAGCATTTACAATGAAAATGCCATTAACAAGCATAGTTATACAACGAAAAACGAAGTATAACTATGCGTGGTAAAGGCATTTTCGTTGTAAAGCTTATTCGTGGCAGTGGCATTCTCGTGGTAACGCATGCGTGGAAAAGGCATGCGTTGCAACGGAATGCGTAGTAAAATCATACAACCGTGATGGATATTGGCATTCAGTTTCGGGGCCACTTATCAAGGGCACTCTGGCCCAATCAATCTATACTAAGATTACCTCTAATCTGGTTCCGTGCACTCCGAAAGCCTTTGGGCTACTTCCTTCCTTGGTGCATATTCTTCATATCCAGCTGTTAATCTCAATTAATGTTTGGTAAAAATACCCAGGGCAATCACCAAACAGGGTGGATCTAAAAATGCTTTTACCCCCACACCCATGAAGCAAATAGCATAATAATTTGTGGTCAGTGACCAGACCTAACAGTCAAATTAGTATGATGCTACTAGTGGTGCCAAAGGCTGTGGTGCTGGTATCTGATGGGGTCTACTTTTTTGTCCTGATGCATGTCCAAAACCTGAAGGCAAAAATGAAACCATGTATGCTCCTAATGGCCCACATAGGTAATTTAATATTGTATTCTTGCACTAATGAGATAGCAAATATCAAAAGAAATACGCCTCCTTCCACTATACAATTTCAGCTCCCGCCTCAGAGTAGATCATTTTCACAAGTCTTCAATTGCTCTTAAACATAATATAATAGCTTGCCCAGGACAAGGTGTCTTTGACTAGGAGTGTACTTGATGCTGAAGAATGGCATGTGTTTGTGCCTGTATATGTGATCAAGGCCGAGTCAGGCCGAAACGCGTCATGGCGGTCATGGTGGCATAGAGCAATATATATATATATATATATATATATATATATATATATATATATATATATATATATATATATATATATATATATATATATATATATATCACCATTTTCCATATGACACACCCACCTATGGGAGGCTCAAATGAGACTGTGCCTTCTGAGTAGTGTAGTGTGGAAAGCACACAATCAAATCCTGTATGGACCCTACAGGTGGGCCCGTCCTTGATCCTATATACGGCTGCTGTTCCACTTTCATGGCCCCCAAGTGTTACGGGGTGGTGCATACTCCGCGGCTGGACAAGGATCGAGGACGGGCCCACTTGCAGGGTCCATACAGGACTTGTTTGTGTGCTTTCTGCACTACACTTCCCATAATGCACAGTCTCATTTGAGCCTCCCATTGGTGGGTGTGTCATATGGAAAATGGCGAAGCGGGTCAGCGGTTGCGCACACCGTTTCCGTTAAAGCCTCTGAAGAGAAGCATATGGAGCTTCGAAACGCGTCAGGCAAATACACTACGGAGTGGCTCCTACAAGCAGATCCCCATCCCTACCTACAAATAAACCAAGCGAGTGCTACTTACAGGTGGACAACCTTTGGAGCAGTATATATATATATATATATATATATATATATATATATATATATATATATATATATATATATATATATATATATATATATATATATATACACACACACATACATATACTCATATTTATATATATATATATACATATGGTAGATAGATTTTCACTGTAAAACAAAGGTTTACATAATATATATGTAGGATCTGCTTCTTATGGTTACCCCCACTTTTTGCTGATGTATCACTGTTTTTAGACTTGTCTGACTCGGATCCTGCTTTCCATGACCCCATTCTATCTGCTTTCTCCCTTCATTGTTATATGTGTACTTTAGGTACACTACAGATTGGATACTGAGGTACCCTTATCAGTCCCTAATATATGGTACACCATGTACCAAGGGCATTGGTACCCCAGAGGCCTCCCATGGGCTTCAGCATGTATTATGCCACCCATGAGAGGCCATTCAAAATTACATGAGAGGCCTGCTACAGCAGACTGTGTAAGATGGTGCTTGTACCTTTACTGAGATATAGGTTCACTATATCTATCTAAATCACTACACTTAAAAACGTATCAGTCACCCCTATGGCAGGCCTTATCAATCCTGAAGGCAGGTTGCTGGGTTTTAAGTGAGAGGGTGCCCCTGGATGGGCAGAGCCCCTCTGCAGCCTTCGGAGAACATTTTCTGGGTTTGTCTGTGATGCAGCCAGAATATATGTTTAAGTGCATTATAACCTCGCTGTAAATGCTAACTTTAAAACGGCTGCTTAGAAACATGTTGTTTTTGGTGTCAAACACCTTAGAATCATACCTCCATGCCAGTAACTGGTATGGGAGGTGTGATTCCACCCTTCTAGAACCACTACTGTGGGTCACCGGTCTACCCCTTACCAGCTTTCACGACCTGGGCAGCACAAAATGGATGCTGCCAGCCAGAGACACGATTCTGCTCTCCTGCTTCTGAGCCAAGCTTGAGCAGAGGAAGGCATGACAATAGGCATCATGTCACAGGGAGGTGTGACCACCTCCCAGACAGGATTTATTGTAGTGGGGCTGGGTGTTTGTACTCTGAGAGTGCCAGAAAGTCTGCACTGGGGCACATTAGGTGTCCCTGTGCATAGTCCAGCTCAAACCAGTTCTGGGAGCCATTGGCTCCTGCTCTGGCGCAAATCTGAACAAAGGACATTGGTGTAGCCACCCCTCTGTCCTGGCCCTCCCCTAGGAGGGTCCACAGAATCCGTCCAAACCCTTCCCATGGGTATAAAGTGAGTTACCTGACTACAGGAATTTTACGTAGACAAGATTCTGCTAAGAAGAAACCAAGTACTTCGACTGCCTGCACTACGATTGCACAACTGAAGAATCTCCATTGGAGTAAACGAGTTACTCCCCTGCAGCAGCAGGCACCTAGAAGCATCTGTCTGGCTTGCTTCTCCAGAGCTCCTGCAGACTCAGAAGATTTCAGCTACCCAGGAGGTGGGTTCCCAAAAGTCCCTGAGGTAGATCTGAGCTCTCAGTGATTCTGAGACCAGTAGCCCCCGTGGGGGGCATGCAACTTGAACCCCTGTGCACTGGGTACATTTGCAAGTTTATATGCTTTTTGGTGATCCCTGAGGCTGTGCATTGGTCTTCGTGTAGTCCTGACCCCGAGCCATATTTGCACTGAAAATATCTGGCCTCCACACACAGAGTGCTCTGTGGGCTGGTATTTTGCACACTCACTTGAGATCTCTTTGCAATCCCTGGCCCGTTGACCTGTGGGTACTGGCGAAGGTCACCTTGTTTGTTCTTGGGCTTTCCTGGTTGCTCCAGATGTGCCCTGACTCTCAATTGCTTAGAGAGTCCCCTGGACCTTGCAGGTCCATACCGTAACTTGTTTCCTCTGACCACATGGGTTGCATTTGCCAAGGCTTGTTGGTGCTCTAGCTGGACATCGACCCCTCAGCACTCGACATCCTTCGTGGGACAGCTCACCTTTTGATCCTGGTTGTCCTCAACATCTCCTGGTCCCTGTGGCTGCAGAGTCAAGCATCCCTTCTTCGCACCTGAAGCACCCGACATCAGTGAGCATTCGACTGCTGAGCCCCTGGTCAACTGTCATGACCCAGACTCTGTCCAATCTGCTTTTAGGTTTCTCTCACCTCAAATCCAGCCTTGGATTCCACTGGACACTCTTCGCCTTCCTGGCAGCAGTACTTCTTTGCAACTCTCCATTGAAAACGCCAAAGATTTCCGACACCACTTGACCCCCATGCACCCTGCTCCTCTGGGATAGGTAACACGGGTACTTCAATACTCACTGGTGGATTGGCTGTAGAACCGCCTATGTTCCAAAGGGTTTGCTTGAAGTCCTCGTAGAAGTGTCCTTAAACTCTAACTTTCCAACTGCGACTTTCCCATAGAGTTGTACGGAGCACGCAGTCATGTTTCCTCACTGCACCCATCCTCCATGGGCTCCCTGTGTCACTCCTCTAAGTGGTTCTTTGGGGTCACAATGATTCTTCGTGCTCTAGGCACTGTGCCTATTGAAGTTGTGATTGTTATAACATTTTTTTACTATATGGTTTGGTCTTAGCCCGGAGCCCGCTGTGTGTTGTGCTACTTACGAATGTTCTATTGTTACAGTATTGTGTGCTTTATGTTCTAATCTCATGTAGAGAATAGTAGTAGTTATATTAATAAATATATATTTTTATATAACTACTGTGTAGTTCTCCTTTCATTTAGTCATTTGGAATGTGATATTCTGATAAAACAAGCTGCTTTACATTCCTTCAAGATTAAGACTGAAGGCTGCTCTCCACAGCTACCACTAGGATAGCTTTCTAAAGGTTATCTTGACCTCATACATCATAAGGGTCGAGTGGCCTGGTACAAGGTGCCCACTTTAATTAGTGGACAGCATAAACCAACCCACCTTCTCACAATACACATATATTATTTTTTCTTATGAAAGAGCAGACTGCCACTCACAGTGAAGTTTGCCAATGGCTGATGATGGTTGACCAATTGCCCCTTACTGTATGCTGAAGAGGGTGTAAGAAAAAAAGTGAATGAATTAACAGGCCAATGAATGAAGAAAGCTGGTGGAAAGCTCCTATAGTAAGTATATTTTAACACCTTGGCTGCGGAGCATTTTCCCCTCCTGTGCTGAAAATGCTTGAATTCCATTGTTCATGACAAGGCCAGCTCGTCATGAGCACACGAGCACCGTGCCTCATGACGAGCTGAGCTCGTCATGAGCATGGAAAGGGTTAAATATAATGATAAGAAAATCGAAAGGTCGGACTAAGACCGGAGCTAGGGCACAGACGCAAAGAAAAAGCAATTCGCTCATTTGTATGGGGCCACGCCCCATACAAATCAGGAAACACCCTCTCAAAGATAACACTGGCACTATATGTTCTCCAAGGCTGGAAAACAAGTATCCAACTATAAGACTAGTGTGTGTACTGGGTGTACTGTTAGTCCCCAAGGATTTCTCCTGCACATGAATGAGCTGAGTACCTTTCACCATTTTCAGCCCAAAAGCAGTGCAATTTCTCTCAATCTTCAAGGAGAGAGGGCATTTCTAGTATGACACAGTTTATATTTAGAATTAGGCAGTTCTTTAGAGTATTAAGGCAATCTGGAGAATAGAGCATGTATTTTTCTCGTTACTGTATATTTTTTGAGTCATTTAGTAAAACCGCCGAAAATAAATCTCACCGTCCAATTGAACGTGCTACTCTTCTTTGCTTGAAATTAAAATTTTGTAGGAAATGCTAATTGGGAACATTATTACTGCTGCAGGGTATTTGTTTCAGATGTTGCGAAGGACTGGAAACCAGCTAGGCTTGTACATGAAAGACATTTTGCTGCTGCCAGAAGATGCCTCTTGATATTTCTCTTGTGGGATCTTTGTTCCCTCCTGTCTCTTATCCCCACTATACTTAAAGTCTTTCCCATTCCTCCATTTATCATTGTCAACAAAGTTCCATTTTTCACTTCCCTGGTGTTTTTACATCACCCTGCTCTATTTGCCCTTTTTCCCCTTTCTTCAATCCTGTTCTCCTAAATTTAAAAAAGTGTATTTCTTTAACATGCGGAAGGTTTGACAATAATAGGGCATGTTATAGACCTGCACTGAGAAAGATTTGTTAAAAGTAATAGTTTTGAACTACTGGTAGTCTGAACTCACATAGTTGAAAGCGGGATAATGAAGAAAAAAAACATGTGGTGAAGTAAAATATGTGCATAAGATGACACAATTTAAGTGGGGATGCCAAATATTTCAAGTATTTAGCCAGGTTTTTTGGCGTCACTTTTGACAAATCAGTCAGTAAATCGGTATCTATTTGTCTTTCCTTATGTTAAGGTTTCTTTTGTTTTTTTTTACCTCTTAGTGCAGTTTTGAAATATAGCACAAACTCGACCCAAAGGCTGAGCGATATACATAATCACCAGTTTACAGTGCACCTTGTCCCATGCATTATTTATAGGCTATTTATTTAAATCATTTGCTTAGAATCATAGAATGTTGAACTAATACCGAGACTCGAACCTGGTTCCTCAGTTCCTCAGTTTCCAGCTCTAACCGTAATGCCACATCCCGGGTCAAGGGATGAAAACAGACAGTAGCCACATGAAAGCTTGGCTCATTATGGGCTCAAGGTCTTAACGTGATCTTAAGCCATGCTTCAGGCTCAACCCTGATTAGAGTTTCAGTGGCTCGCTCATCTCTGGTTTAATCCGTTTCCCATTTGGCATTCCATAAGCACCCTTTTTCATCTGGCACTTGTACAAGCCCTGTCCCACCTACCTGTGTCCCCTTCAGCCCTCTATAAGCCCCCCTGCCCATTTGGAACTCTCATAACTCACAGGTTAACCCTGCACCTGCCTGTGCCCATTTCAGTACCCCATAAGCCATTACATCACAGCACAATTGCAAGTGTTAAGTCTGAGCCAAATCTGCTTAACGATCTTTCACACTTTTGGGTAAGTAGCAGGGCAAGTCCCAAAGTCCTAGTAGTATAATTACTTTACTCCTATTCAACTTCTGGTCTGATGTATTTCGTGCTTATGAGCGTGCTCAGATGGCATGGATGTGGTGCAATCAATTTGTATATGTCAACTAAAAGCTTGGTGCTATGTGGTCTACAAGTGCTGAGTGCTGTTTTATGTAGTTCTTGTTGTCAGAGGGGTTGCTGCATAGGCTGCTTGGACTAGGGTTCTGATAGGCTACTAGGACTAGGGTTTCCTATTGGATTTAGGGATTAGGGTTTGGCTTTGATTGACTGTTAGGCCGAGGACTGCAAATGGTTATTAGGGTCAGGTCTCCTATTGTCTCTAGGGTTTATGTTTAGGGTTCTGATTGATTAGGGTTAGACTAGGATTCCATTGGTCAATAGGGCAATTTTAAACAACTGGCTCAGGACGCCTTAGTCTGGGTATCAAGGCTAAGGTTGGAGAAGGGCAGTTGCCTGTTTGGGCTGGGCGGAGAGGACAAGGTCAGTTGCCAGTTTGGGCCTGTTCGAGTCGGGCCTAGAGCAGAGATATTCTACCCAATTTTAATTTACAAGCTACCACCTTAAGTCCTTCACATCTGGCAACATCCAAACACAATATCAGCAAAGGCATTCTACTTATGCACCACAAACAAACCTCATACAGATTTCAATGTGTATTAAACCATGACACAACCACTACAAAACTCAACAAACCACACCTGCACACAATTCTACCCCAACTGCAACACTATGGAACCTGCATTCTCACACAAGACACAACTCTGTCCTATACCACTAACACATCCACACATCACCAACACAACAGAAAGCCACATTATACACAACTGTAATGCATCTAGATACACACTCCCTGTTCAAACAAAACACAAGTTCTATCCTCTACTTGCTCCTAACTGATCCCCTTTTATCATAATAATACCTATACTCAGCCTTCCATCACACCATCCACCAACACCCCCTCCTCTTTTGACCAATTACACAAAACCATACAATCCTTACACATCACTCCACCACACACATTACCCATTCCAGCGATCAAATCTAATACAACGCTCATAACTCTTGTCCATCAATTACAGTTCTCCAAAACACATAACCGCCCCTGTATTGTTCAAATACCACTCACCAGCAGAACTGCACCTACAAATCTTTTACAGAAAACAACTACATCATTATCTCCTCTCACTACTCCACAAAATCACAACACGCAAATCTCAATATATTATATTCCTTACACATATATTCCGTTACTATGTAATCATGTATCTATATATTTATTAATTTAGTCCTATTTTATAAGAAAAAAAATACTCTCTATCTGTCCTATCATCACCCTACACTTCTATCATTTCCATTTCATCCTCTATCTCAACTCTCTCATCCCAAAACCTTTCTTCTACTATGATCTCCAAAATAACCCTTCCTAGACTCCTCCATTCTCCACACCTTCTGGCTCATCCCAAACATCAGTTTACTACTATCTCCCAAACAATCCTTCTGAATTCACCCTCATGTTATCTCTCCTTGGACTCATCCCAAACCTCATTTTTCTACTTTGATGTTCTTTCTCCCTAATCACTTTCTTCAGGCTCTTCACCCTCCATCTCTGCTTTACTCATCCCAGACCTCAAGTGACTACTGTGATCTGCCTATTCCCACTTCTGGTTTTCTACCCTTTTCTTTCTCTACATTACTATATTCAATCCAATTAACAGATTCACATGTCCTCTGCTCAAATTAACTCGTACCTTTCTGTACTAATACTATACCCATATTTCCCTATACTAATCCACCACTAATCCTGTTGGGTTCCGGAGTAGCGCACTAATCGATGAAAAGTACTTTGACACCTCGTCAGGGGTAGTAAGCGCTATATAAATTCAATTACAATTACAACCTGTGTCCCTTCGGCTTTCTGAAGAGATACAGTGGCACTGGGATGTGTGAGCACAAACATGTTCGTATGTAGAGGAAGTTTACTTTGCTACCCTAGTTGTTACTGTTGTGTAAGGGATATCAACTTGAATGTTAACATTCACTGTAACTGCTTTGTACATTTGATTAAATCTAGCACTGCTGCAACACATGCTTAATGTATGGTTATGGAAGGTTCCATGGCTGGTGCCACATCTGTGGCACCTGCCCTGTGCCTCACGGAAACTTGACATTGTGCTACCCTCAACATGCCTGTGTTGTGTGCATAAGGAAAGAGGGATATAATAGTTTTTTTACTACTCAAAAGACAATCTTCTGTAGGCATACCCAGTGATTGATTATAGTTCCATTGGCTTTTCTTTCTGCATCACCCTTGCAGTTAGAGTAATGTGAAGAGAGTAAATACACTTATCCTCTTTCTTATTTTCGGATGAAGTGAGGCCCTACCAGCCTTTTACCTCTGCCGGAATGTCACTTTTTTGACGTTTGGGTAGCACAATGTGCTAACAGCATATAAAAAGGCCATGTAAAGCCATGGTACGCTGGCATTTCATGGCCTTCAAAATGTGTGCCCCTTTCACGTAAAAAACTGAGCGAAATGGGCATTCCATGGGTGTTGGTGAGGCTGTTCCCAGAAACATCCATGGCTTTTAGACACTGCCCCAGATTTAAGAGAAATCGTAAGTCTGAGGCAGCTCAAAAAACATACGTCTCCCCAGGGGTGGCGTAAGGAAGGCACAACAAGGAGAAATGTCTTTATTTCTTCTTGTTTTTCCTCTTTCTATGTGTGCTGCATTCTGAAACAGTAAATGAGGCCCAAGGCCCCTAAGTGTCGCTAAATGCCCTAGTGGGTTGTGTGCCCTGACTATCT
Organism: Lissotriton vulgaris; assembly: GCF_964263255.1. Lineage (NCBI taxonomy): Eukaryota > Metazoa > Chordata > Amphibia > Caudata > Salamandridae > Lissotriton > Lissotriton vulgaris. Next base: position 857,450,817 of record NC_141693.1, on the reverse strand, counting down.
TGCAATTAGGAGTCACTACCAGGCAAACCGTGTTGCATTTTTGATTCTTGACAGACTGGCCCAGTCGTTTCTTTGTCTCCTTGGGCATCTGGAGACTATGCCATCCTGTGGTTATCAAAAATAAAATATTGAGGAGATGAGTGTGTAGGTAAGTATAGATCAACTATTCTTTTTTTTTTTTTTTAACCTTTATTCATAATTCAAAGTACACCGCTATTCAGCCATACATCCCGGAGGCCAGGCAGCATTATAAAGCAACTTGGAAGTGTGCACAAAACAGTAGGAGGAGCAATCAGGTTTAATTTTGTAGTTTTGAAAGTGAACTCGATGAACAAAGTGAAACCAAAGAGGGATAAGGAAAGAAGGAAAAGGGAAGAAAGAAGAGGAGAAGGAGAAGAAGATGGCAAGGCAAAGGAGCATAGAAAATCGGTAAGGCACATATCCAGGGGGAGAGGCAGGAACCTCAGCATCATGAAATAACCATTTCGAATAAGCAAACACGTGTAAGGGGAGCAAAAGACAGGATTACATCACGTGAAATCTGGGTGGAGGGAGTAGCTATGGTGAGAGACGAATTTCCGGTTGGACTTCCTCTGGGGGCAAACAAATGTCACCTCTATACGAATTCCAGGCACCCCAGACCAGCCCCCACATCTTGGGCTTACCCCGGGCTAAGTAAACAGTTTTCTCCCGGAGCATGCACTAGTCCATGTTGGTTTTCCAAAGACTCACAGTGGGGGAGGGCCGGTGCACCCCATCTCTGGGCAATGTCCCTCTTGGCCACCATATTACCCAGGGTGACCCAGCGGGTCTGAGCAATATTGTAGTCGGTCGGACCCCACACATTCAGCAAGCAGCGTCGAGCCTCCGCAGGCAAATTCACACCAGTCACGACCCGCATAACAGCATGCACTCGCTCCCAATAAGAGGCTATGACATGGCACTCCCAAATGGTATGCATGAAAGTGGCCGTCGCACCACAACCCCTCCTGCAAAGGCCATCTTGAGAAAGCCCCATACGAATCAATCTGGGGCCAGTGACATACACCCTGTGGAGCACTTTCAGCTGGACCAAGCGCAGTTTGGCCGAAATAGCCACCTCCTTAGGGGAGGAAACCGCAGACTGCCAGTCCTCGTCATCCATCTCAATCCCATCATTCATCCAGAGGTCTCGTACTTTCACCAACAGGTCCGTCCGAACATTAATACGTTTTTTGTAGGTCAGGGAGATGGCACTGTCCGGCATGTGGCCGTCCAGCACTCTGTCTTCTAGCGGGGATGACTCGGGGACTTTTTCACCAATGGTCAAGGAGGACGTAAGGGCATGCCTCAATTGTGCATATCGAAAATACTCTGGCCCCCAATTGAAATTCAGCCTGTAAAACAGCAAACGATTTAATTTCCCCCCTGGCCATCACATCCGCCACTTTGGATATACCAATGAGGTCTCACCGGTCAAATCCTTTGGAATGCCACAATTTCCCCAGCAAGTCAGAGTCATAAAGGGGAGTAGCCATGGTGAGCCTATCCTTCCACCCCAGTACCTTTGTAACCGCCCTCCACAAGTGCACCGCGGTCCTGGTGGGACCAGACAATTTCCGGTCCAGAGATCTAGAATACAGCGCTCTATAGTACATCCCGTCGTTCATGAGCCAGCGATCCATGGCATACCCCGGATTGACCACCGGTCCGTAGAAGCCATGATTGATGGCCGCCAATTGAGAAGCCCAGTAGTACCGGCGCACGTCAGGCAAAGCAATACCACCGTCATAACACGGAATGGTCAGTTTGACTACGGCAATGCGCGGCCTACCATCCCACAAGAGGGTACGCTGCAAGCCCTCAATCTCCCTGAAATATTTAGAAGGTACTGGGTCCTGCGTGTTTTGAAGCGCATATAGGAATCTCGGCAGGGACATCATTTTGAACAATGCCGCACGGCCCAACAAGGACAGCGGCAATCGTTTCCAACCCTCCACGTCACGCCGAAGGCATGTCAGAGGAGGGAGCAAGTTGTTTGTGTATCGTGCCTGGGCATCCGTTGAAATATAGATGCCCAGGTACTTGAAGCCCTGTTGCGAGACCTGTATTGCACAGCCCATAGGGAGACGCGGAGTGTCTCCGCGTAGCACATAGAGGTAGGACTTGGACCAGTTGATGACCAGGCCCGAGTAGCTACCAAAGGTACCCAGTACATCAAACACCACAATCAAGGACCGACAGGGGGAGGTGAGGTAAAGAAGAATATCGTCCGCGTATAGCGAAACACGATCTTCAAACCCCGGTGACCATTTGATACCAGTAATATCAGGGTGAGTGCGGATCCAAGCAGCCAGTGGCTCCAGCGCAAGGGCGAAAAGGAGCGGCGATAACGGGCAGCCCTGTTTGGTACCCCTGCGCAAGGCAAAGGAAGCTGACATGCGGCCATTGACCGTTATGTTGGCCATCGGGGAGGAATAGAGGAGCCGAACCCAACTGATGAAGTCAGGGCCAAACCCAAACTTAGACAGCACCGCCCAGAGATAGTTCCATTCAAGCGAGTCAAACGCCATCATCGCGTCCAGCGATGCCAGGACTGTTGACTCACAAAGCATGTGCGCCCGCGCCATGACAGCGTGAAGTCTTCTAAGATTAAGGGCTGTGTTACGGTGGGGTATGAAACCAGACTGGTCCGGGTGGACCAAGTCTGCGATCACGCCCACGAGCCAATTGGCCAGCAACTTAGCCAGGATTTTGGGCTCGGCGTTTAGCAAGGAAATAGGGCGATACGACCTACAAAGGTCTCTATGCTTCCCCTCCTTATGGATGACCACAATGGTAGCCAGGCGTTGATCCAGTGGGAGTTCACCGGCGTCTCGGGCTTCCAGGAACATATTCCGCAGGGGCGCGGCAATAGTGTCCGCTTTGATTTTATACAGCTCCACCGGGAGACCGTTGGGACCCGGAGCTTTCCCGGAGCGCAAAGACCTTATCGCCAGCGCCACCTCATCAACCGTGATGCCGCGATCCATGTCATCGCGCTCAATATCAGACAGGCAAGGGAGCTCAACCCCCTCCAAGAAGGAGGCCGAATCCGATTCAGTCAGAGCGGAGACTGATGTATAAACCATCTCAAAGTAGTCGGCAAACGCCACGGCAATAGCAGTGGGGTCAGTAACAACCAGACCATCTTCGCCCAGGATCTCAGGCACCACACGAGAAGCCAGCTCTTTCTTGTCCAGCCAGGCAAGGAGCTTGCCCGCCTTGTCTCCGGCATCGTAAATCCTCCCTTGCTGTTCCCTGCCCATCGCCTTGGCCGCGTCAGTGGCAGTGGCACTGTACTCCGACTGCTTCAGGGAGAGAGCATGTAGCAGGTCAGGTGTCGGTCCCAGCGCTAATTGGGAGTTCAGGTCTGCAATATCCGACTCCAACCGTACCATGTCTTCATCCCGTCGTCTGCACACCTCGGCTATCAAGGAGAAAGCCTCTCCTCTAAGGACAGTCTTAAAGGCCTCCCAGAGGGAAAGGGCCAACGTTACCGTACCAGTATTCTCCGTGAAATACAGATCAATAGCTTTAGCAAGGAGGTCACGAGTCTTGGGGTTGCGGAAATACCAGGGATTGACCGTCGCCACCCTAGTCGCCGTCGCGATACCAAAGTCAAAGGACACCCAAACTGGAGAGTGGTCCGATATACCCCTGGCCATGAGGCGAGCCCCAGAGACGGTCTGTGCCTGAGCTGCGGGTGTCAGGATGTAATCAATTCGGGAGAGACTACCGTGAGCCCCCGAATGGAAAGTGTACTGTCGTTGGGCCGGATGTAGAAGTCGCCAACAATCAATGAGGCCCATGGTGCTCATGAAGTTCGGGAGCCATGATTGTGCGCTGCGTAGATCTCTGGACGGAAAACGATCCAACGTGCCCGAAACCACAGAGTTAAAGTCCCCACCCAGTATTAACAGCCCCTCCGGGAGACCCAAAATGGCGCCTCCAAGATCCTGGAAGGTAGCCGCTTGCAACCCCGGAGGGACATAAACAGAAACCAAAACCAGGGTACGTCCCTCCCATCTGCTCACCACGGCAACATAGCGGCCCCTATCATCAACCACTGTGGACTCCACCTCCAGGGGAAGAGACATGCGCATCATTATCCCCACCCCTCGGGATCCCGTAGAGAACCCGGAATGGGCCACCATTTTGAACCCCTTTCTATTCAGAGCCTTACAAGTATTACCAACGAGATGAGTTTCTTGCAGGAGAACAATATCTGGAACACAACTTTTAAACATTTGTATCACAACACCACGTTTAATACGATCCCCCAACCCATTCACGTTCCAACTGAGTACATTCAAGGTCTTACCCCCCATCGTCAAAGGTGCCCGGTCCCAGCCATCCCCCCCAGAAAGCAGCAACCGAAACGGTGTATTCAAGACAGTAGTTCCCTCGCCATGAGAAAAGTAGGGAAAGAAGAGATAAGGAAGAACACAGAACCCAACTGACCCCCACCCTGCACCCCTGCATTAGACTAAAAGCCACCCCAACTAGCAGTGTGCCTGTCGCCCCTTATAAACTAACCTACAAAAAGCCCCCAGAGGAGAAAGGAGACATCCTATCACCCCCGTCACCCTCCAAAGTTGAGAAAACAGGAAAAATAAAAATAAAAAAAGGAAACAAAAGTCAATGAATGATGCCGTCCGCATAACCCTTCGCGGAAAGAAGGCCAACATTTTAAAGTTTATTCCTGGGAACCTGGACCTTCCGACGCCCCTTCCGACAGGTCCTCCGGAGTAGTACGACGCTGAGGCAAAGTGTCCAACCAGTCCACTGCAGCATCCGGCAAATCAAAGAACAGCGTCCGATCACCATGTTCTATTCGCAGCTTCGCTGGGTAAAGCATGGAGTATCTCAACCCCATCTCCCTCAGTCTTCGTTTCACACCCAGAAAACTTTGGCGGCGTTTCTGGACAGCTTGAGTGAAATCGGGGAAGAAATTAATGTCCGCATTCTGAAACCGCAGCGGGCCGCCACTTCTCGACGCTTGTAGGATTGCGTCTCGGTCCCTGTAGTTGAACAGTCTGGCAATGATGGGGCGCGGGGACGCACCCAACTTTGGTTGGCCACCAGGCAGTCTGTGAGCTCTCTCAACCGAAAAGAATTTACTCAGGCCTCCCGGCGCCAAGTGCTTCACCACCAGGTCCTCCACAAACAAATCCGCAGCATCCTCCTCCGCACCCTCCGGCCCACCTGTAATACGGACGTTCTGGCGCCGTGCCCGTCCCTCAAAATCATCAAGCCGGCGCGCAAGCATCACATTAGCGGCCTTCAAGTCCCGTACCTCGGTCTGCACGTCCGACACATCAGAAGTCAGGCTCGACGTCTTAATGTCGAGTGACTTGACCCTGTCGTTTGTCTTCCCGAGGTCGTCCCTGATGAGGTTAAGCTCGATCTTGAGGGTATCAACCTTAACAGACAGCGCTTCGTGTTGGCTGTGCATCTCGGCCTTCACGCCAGCAATGGCTCCCATCACATCCCGGAGGGTGGGTTCGGTATCTTCTGGGGACACGTCCCGCTGCGGGTCCTTGGTATGACCCGATGCACCCGGCGAACCTCTGGAGTGAGAGAATCGTTCAGGGATGGTGGACTGCGAGTGGAGGGGTTTCCTGCTGACCCTCGGGGGCTTCCCTTTGTCTGGATCTCCTCTGCCTGCCATGTTGGGTGACGGGAATCGTACGATCCAAGAGGGGGCAAGCCAATAACACCACCTCCACTCGATCAAAGCCAACAAGTCCCTCCACCGTCCCCAGGGAACAGCAAGCCTCCAGGGAGGTCAGCAGGGCCGCCGGAACTAGCAATTCAATTAGTCCCACTCGAAGTGCCACCGCACAGGGGCTCCGTCACCGCCCCAAAAATGCCAGGCAGCTATGGCGTCGTCGTCATCAGGCTTTACAACGGTGTAACTCGGTCCAGGAAACTCGGATCTTCAATCTGAGACCAGGCGCCGCGTCAGCATCAACACCGCAACTGATTCCCACCGTCGTGGGACAGGATAGTTGGCAGGATCAATACGGAGGATCGGAGGGTCTTCGGAGCTCCGAGCTTACGCGGCCATCTTGGTTGCCCGCGAAGCTCCTCCCCCAGATCAACTATTCTTAACTGCGTATCCGCCTGCATACCTTGAAGATGTATACATGTAAAGGTACATTTCTTCTTGGGCAACTTCACTTGTTCTGTTGCCATTAATGCAGATGTTTTCTCGTGGTAGGATGCCAACAATTGAAAAATCTACGTTTAAATAAGGTAAATATATGTATCAATGGGTGTAGAAATTGTATGCATACTTGTGGCACAGGCATAGGGCCTTGAACCAGTATCTAGTCTGAATGAGAAGCCAATGATGTTTCCTAAGATGTATCGAAATATTATAAAATTGTGGCTGCCTGATGTGAGTTTGGTCGCAGCGTTCTGAATTAGCAGCAATCAATGCATCAAATAAGCAGGAAGGCTGACATACAACACATCACAGTAATCCACCATGCTAATAATCAGTGTTTGAATCTGGAACTGCCTAGAGATTTGTGGGATAAAAGGTAAGATCTTTTTTTAATTCCTTCGTAATCAAGAAGATGGCGGTAGTAAGTATTTTTTACATGGGGTTCAAATGACATTTTAGTGTCAAATACAACTTCTTGCACTCTTATATTCCATTGCAAGCCCTGGCAGGGGTGAATAGTAGTGTCACTTTGCAGTTGGGATATGGGCTACAATATACAGCCTAATAAAAATGTGTGGGTGTGAAATTTCTGCGAATCAGAAAGTAACTTTGGAAATTACTTTTTGACGTCTGCTTCATAGCGTTTCCTATGTATATAGGGACTTGTCATTTTGCATTCGAAAAACGACTTACTTTGCAAATCGCTGGCTGTACAAACATTAAAAATGTCATAAAATATGGCTTTATGCTGCTATGCTGGTTATGCGAGAAAACAGTTTACTGGGTAAGGTGCTTCTTTCATAGAAGTACAAATACTTAAAATAAAGATTTATACCAGCTTGTACGTTTAAATAAAGGGTATTTAATATTGAACACCATAAGAAGGTACAATGACACAACTACACATAATCACAGGCACAATAGGAGCATATTCTGTCATCTAAAAAATAATTCATGATACTCGGGTTGTTTTGACTGGATAGGTTACACATTTCCTTTCAAATAGTTGTATTGATTTACGGATCAAGGGGTATTAACATTATCATAGCTTTGCGAAAGTTAACAAAATTAGCAGCTTCTGGCCGCCTTATCCATTTTGCTTTCAAATCGAGTTAAATTCTTAATTGTAGGATTATTGTAACCTTGTCAAAGCATCAGCAATAAGTTTTTTTTGCCACTCTCAGTGTTTTAATTTGTCACTGATTTAAAGAGGTATAGGGCTCGTTGCTCTGCACATTATCGAGATCAGTGCAAGGATGGAGCTTTCCGAAATTAAAATAATTTTTTTTCCATGATTTCAAGGTTTTGTTTGCTGTCAGATATCCTTTCATGAACCTTCTCGCCATATAAACGGTTGGAGATTTGCTCCTTTAAAGATATCAAGCAAAGTCCCTTACTTTATTGGAGGAAAAATGAAAACTCCTCACTTAGTGAGAGTATATGGCAAGGAGTCTCTCCATGGGGAATAATGTTTTTTGAAGAGGAAACAGCTTATTACAAATAGTCACTGGTTATCCCTAAAGTGGGCCTGTACTATACGCACATTTATGCATTGTGGGCAGGCCAACGTTCAAATACGTCACGTCATTTCCAGCTGAATGCCTGGAAACCTGTGATGGTGTAGCCTTCCTGCCTTGGTAATGTGTATGCTTGTCAATTAAAAAAAAGGTACATTTCCCCCATTAGTGCTTAATTTGAGCTGGTCGTGGGGCCTATCAGCACTCGTTTTTGGGGACGGGCACCTACTGATTGATTGAGAGTAAGAGAGGGAAAATGCACAAAGTGGAAAGACGGGCAGAGAGATGAAAAATCATTACAATGGGAGAATTGTCACAATGGGAGAAAGCGGGAAACAGCACGAGTGGGTAAAATGGCAGGGGATGTCTGGTAGTGGCTTAAAGAGGTCTAAGGTGGATTCCAGACTATGCAGCCTTGATGTTTAGCACTCTGGTGCTGGCGGCAGGCTTCTGAGCAGAGCTCTGGGCGCCAGCACTTATTCTTCTATAAATTAAACACTGATAGGAGTACTATCCATGCAGAATGATGGGCTTCAATGACTGCATTACAGCACTGAGAATATGTATTACAGATGCGAGTAGGCCAGTTGTTTTTTCAATTGGTAAATTTCTCACAGCCATATGGGGCCTTATTTATGAAGGCCTTGCGTCAGTTTTGCGCCGCCGGTGCGTCACTTTTTGTGACGCACCAGCGGTGTAAAAAATGCGCCTTGTTATGCCATATTTAAAAAGTGACGCATCTAGGTAGATGCGTCACTTTTTAAACCCCTGCGCCACATTATACCTGCGTCAGGTATAATGTATGCAGAGGGGCGTTCCCCCGCAAAAAGCCTCGTAATAGTGACGCAGTGAAATCTATGAGATTTCACTGCGTCACTTTTAGGACGCTGTTGCGTCAAAATCTTGCGCCTGCCTCACAGCAGGCGTAAGACTGACGCAAGCCCTTTCACATGGGGCTTTCCCCTTGTGAAAGGACGCATTGCTGGAGTTGCGTCACTTTTGTGACACACTCCAGCAATGCGTCACTTTTGCGCTTACAGATACGTCAGAAATACTGACGTATCTGTAACTCCTTGCGACATGATGCGTCATACATTAAATATGACACATCAGGAATTTCGCATGGAGTGCGCAGTGAAAAGTGACGCATCGCTGTTTTCACGCAGCGATGCGTCACTTTTCATAAATGAGGCCCATGGTATTTAAGGAAAAAAAAAAGGAGTGTTGGAGAAAGGTCTTTACGGACATTAACATTTTTTTAACTGTATGTACTTTTGCCAAATGGGCTGTAACCTGATTTTATCACTTCTTAACTACATTAATTTTATATGTATACATATGTATATGGTATTTTATATTGTTATCTTTTATGGTTTTCTATGAACCGAAATACTGGAAATGAACAAATGAGTGCTACAATACGTGCAAATGTATTACTTTGGTTGTGACTGCGGCCTACTGTGTTAGGGTATTTAATATTGAACACCACATGAAGGTAAAATGACACAACTACACATAATCACAGGCACAATAGGAGCATATTCTGTCATCTAGAAAGGAATTCACGATACTCGGGTTGTTTTGACTGAATAGATTACACATTTCCTTTAAAATATTTGTATTGATTTACGGATCAAGGGGTATTAACATTATCATAGCTTTGCGAAAGTTAACAAAATTAGCAGCTTCTGGCTGCCTTATCCATTTTGCTTTCAAATCGAGTTAAATTCCTAATTGTAGGATTATTGGAACCCTGTCAAAAGCATCAGCAAGAAGTTTTTTTTTTTGCCACTCTCAGTGTTTTATTTTGTCAATGATTTAAAGAGGTATAGGGCTCGTTGCTCTGCACATTATCTAGATCAGTGCAAGGATGGAGCTTTCCGAAATTAAAATACATTTTTTCCATGATTTCAAGCAAAATCTGGAAAACACAGTAGGCCACAGTCACAACCAAAGTAATACATTTGCACTTATTGTAGTACTCATTTGTTCATTTCCAGTATTTCAGTTCATAGAAAACCATAAAAGATAACAATATAAAATACCATATACATATGTGTACATATAAAATTAATGTGGTTAAGTAGTGATAAAAGCAGGTTACAGCTCATTTGGCAAAAGTACATACAGTTAAAAAAATGTTAATGTCCGTAAAGACCTTTCTCCAACAGTCCTTTTATTTTTCCTAAAATACCATATGGCTGTGAGAAATTTACCAATTGAAAAAACAACTGGCCTACTCACATCTGTAATACATATTCTCAGTGCTTTAATGCAGTCATGAATGCACATCATTCTGCAAAGATAGTACTCCTATCAGTGTTTAATTTATAGAAGAATAAGTGCTGGCGCCCAGAGCTCTGCTCAGAAGCCTGCCGCCAGCACCAGGGTGCTAAACATCAAGGCTGCATTGTCTGGAATCCACCTTAGACCTCTTTAAGCCACTACCAGACATCCCCTGCCATTTTACCCACTCGTGCTGTTTCCCGCTTTCTCCCATTGTGACAATTCTCCCATTGTAATGATTTTTTCATCTCTCTGCCCGTCTTTCAACTTTGTGCATTTCCTCTCTTACTCTTGATCAGTAAGTGCCCGTCCCCAAAGAGAGTGCTGATAGGCCCCACCTGAAACGACCAGCTCAAATTAAGCACTCATTTCTATGAACGGGGGGGGGGGGGTAATGTACCTTTTTTTTAAATTGACCAACATACACATTACCAAGGCCGGAAAGCCGCACCATCGCAGGTTTCCAGGCATTCAGCTGGAAATGACTTGTGAGGTATATGAACGCTGGCCTTACCACAATGCATAAATGTATGCATAGTACAGGCCCACTTTAGGGATAACCAGTGACTATTTATAATAAGTTGTTTCCTCTTCAGAAAACATTATTCACCATGGAGAAACTCCTTGCCATGTACTCTCACTAAGTGAGGAGTTTTCATTTTTCCTCCAATAAAGTAAGGGACTTTGCTTGATATCTTTAAAGGAGCAAATCTCCAACCGTTTATATGGCTAGAAGGTTCAGGATAGGATATCTGACAGCAAACAAAACCCATGAGTTTATTAATATTTTACTTCACAGCTCAAACCACGCCTTGCTCCACCCACCCCCTACCGCGGCGTGAGGTTTACTCCTGCACATTTGTAAACACTGATTGAGTAAATTTAGTTACACCTGATATTTTTTTGTGCCATTCCAGCCACACTCCAGAGATAAGAATATTAAGAAAACCTGCCAAAATATGTTCCTGCAGCTAATAAAGCCTTCTAAAGTATTCATTTTGGGACAGATGGGAATCGTGCCACTCTTAAGCGTCTAACCAACACAGTTGATATGATTTCACAGGAAGTGGAGAAATCATTAACCAAATGTGATGGATTAAAAGCAGGTGTTCAAATTTTCTAGAATCTGAAATGACCATCCTCCAGTTTCAGATGCAATGGTGAGCAAATCCACAGAGTGGATCCCTTCAAATGTAAGGTTCGACCACCACATTTCTTGTATCTGATCATGTGGATTGACAGGAGCCCTTTGTTAGGGGACCTGAGGTTTCTGGAAGTAAGATATGGGGTGAACAGTTTTGGGGGGGAGTTGTGTACACAGCCTTGGAGTGCCTTATGTTCTGTGCAAAGAGCCTTGAAGGTCTATTTCTCTTTAACTGGGAACCAAAGGAGTGAATTCAGGGCAAGTGTGATCTTCCTTGGCATTCAGTGAGCTTGCAGTATCATCTTGTTCGTATGGTTCCAGGTGGGGTAGACAATCCTTATTGTTTTTTTAAGAGTGACCTTAAGTTTTCAGCGGTTGCATTTTGACAATCTGTTATTTTGATGTGCTGGCGAATGTCTATTTTACTGTGGACCGTCAGGGAATATAATAGATTTATTCTTTACTAATTAGTGTTCTCTCAAGTCTGCCATGTACTTAGTACTTACCGCTGCTAACAGTGTCAAGTGGGCAAGCCTTGTAACAAGTGGCGCTTTGCTCCTTTATCCTTGGAGCCTCTTGAAACTCTTATTTAACTTTTCATAATAAAAACAAAGGCCTTCAATGTTCCTGTTACAAAGGGAAACTGGGTGAGAATTGAGGACCTTCATTGTTGCCAATGCAGTTTTCACGACACAGCTGCAATACTAATACCACTGTCAGATAAAGGTACGCTCTGAAAAGAAGTCCAGAAGACCTTTCATCAGTTGCGTAGCTGGATCCTTTGTGCTGCCTGTGGTGGTCACTGCCTTTGCCGCCCGCGGCGGCCTCATTAAAGAGCGAGGGGGACCACTCTACACCACTGCCTTGCTGAATGCATTTATTAAGGGCATGGTTGCCGGTCCTCTGGTCCCAATGATCCGTTCTATAGAAGATTGCCCATGCTCAGGAAGAGGTATCTGGATGAAACTTGAATGTGCTGCTGGAATAGGGAAAGGAGCAATAACTTGGGATATCTTGTGTTAGAACCACCCCAGGTAGAAGACATGGTAAACTCCTGTAACCAAGAACTACAATTGACTCGGACTCAGTGAGCATAGCCATGCGAATTTATCATTTCACATAATATAATTTCACAAACCTGCTTTTCAAATTTAGTGTGACCATACAAACAATGATTTTGTGAACAAATACTGAACCACTGAAATTTTAAAGATTTTCTGACCATATTCTCCTACCAATTGTGACCATGGAAACAATAACCATGTAAAAAGAGACTTGTTTAGGATATTAAAACAGATTTTGAAAGCTGTACTGGCCTACCTTCTCATACATGAGAATAATTGCAGACCCTTGTGACAAGTTAGTCAGAAAGCAGAACACCATGTCAGTGGTACGGAATTTGTTCACAAAATCATTGTTTGCATGGTCACACTGAGTCCTAAGACTATGTAAAGATTTTGTTGTGAACAACTCCAACTTGTTGCATTATTGTTCTTTTTGTTTAGAGAATCCCTGAAGAAGGGAGTGAATCCCAAAATGCATTGGGCACATTGCTTTTTTGAACATAACACAAGAATTGAATGTTGTTATTGATTGAAATTTAGATAACAAATGTAATTACAGGATTGATCTTAGAATAAGGACAATGGAATAATTTGGCTAACAATCATAGGAAAAGATAATCAGAAACAAGATTAAAGCAAATGTACTAAATATGAAATTGGGATATTATATTATGTTTAACGATCAATTTGCATAGCTTTGCTCAATGAGTCCGGGATAATTTAAGTTCTGGCCACACTAGTAATTATGACACACGCATGATAGACAGCATACGTCACAGTGAAGCATGCAAAATTGACAATAGGAATACACAGAGAAACAATAAGAGAAGAGAGTGCACAAAAGAAATAATGTTATTTATTTTTAAATTCCTGCAACCACCAGCAAAGCCTAGGAGAATGAAAGTGAGGCTATCCTAGGAAAGGATGCTGAAAAGACAACTGCCACCAGAAAGCACATTTTACCTGTGGCCAGTTTTAAGCACTACAGCAGGTTGGAATGGGGAGGTGGTACAGAGGACTTTGAAAGGCTTCTGCTTCGCCTAGGAGAGAAAGATGGATGCACAATCATATTGATCTCACAGCTCAATCAATGCCAGTACCACCCAAATTCACAATGAAATTAACACAGATTAGGTGAAAACTATCTCCGAACCTGTTGATTCATTCATGCCAGGCTACGGTGGCTACTGTGGTGGGCATTCAGGGCACGTCATTGGCTTGAAACCTTTCTCTCATGAGCTATATATGCAGAGGCAGTAACAGTTGCCACTACTGATACACTGACAGATTCCGAAGTGGACAAACCTTGATGAAACCACCGTCAGGTATGACAGAGGCATAAACTGGCTTAAAATAAACCACTAACCAACAAGATTAAAAAATGAAGAATGTGCATATAATAATTGGGAGCATTGCAGTGGAGAAGAGAGGCGAAAAGGGGCAAAGCAATCCACTGCTAGGTGCCCTAGAAAGTGAATGTTAGATCTGGCATCTTTTGGCATGGTTTCGCTTTTCTTTTTGCTTCTGACCTCCCGTTTATGACTATGTGCTGAGCTTCGTTTTTACTAGTTTTGGAACTCTGGGCACTTTACCACTGCTGACCAGTGCTAAAGTGCATGTGCTCAGTGTCTAAAATATTTTTTTTTCCATGTTTACCAGTATTTGATTTACACAGCTGCGTTCACTTTATCTACAATAAGCCCACAACCATCCTCAACCCACTCTGCGAAGAAACTGGAACAAAATCATCATCGACCAGATCTCCTCATCGCTTCTTCTAAACCCCCCCGCCCACTCCTCAAACCCCGACCAACGAGCCATTAACCTCACCCAATGGCTATCCAACAGCGCCGACATCCTAGCACCGTTGAAAAAACGTCATATCAAACTAGGCAGCAAAAACGCCTCCTGGTTCAACGATGATCTTAAGAAATCCAAGAAACTCTGTCGCTCCCTCGAGAAGGCCTGGAAAAAAGACCCAAACACCAGCACCAGGGACGCCTTCAAAAACACCACCCGCATACACCACCAACTAATCCGGTCTGCCAAGAAAGCCGCATTCAAAGACCGACTAGATAACAACGCCCACAACAGCAAGGAATTATTCAACATCGTCAAAGAATTTACCAACCCATCAGCCAACTCCAACGACATCACCCCCTCTCAAGCCCTCTGCGACTCCCTAGCTTCATTCTTCCACAACAAAATCGCAGACATCCACAACAGCTTCGACAATCGACCCGGAGACCAACCCACCCAATCTTCTGCAGGACCTTCACCCCCCTTGAACATCCTTAATGACTGGAACCCAATCTCCACTGAGGACACCATCCGCCCGATGAACTCCATCCACTCAGGATCCCCAACAGACCCATGCCCTCACCACATCTTCAACAAAGCAGACTCCATCATAGCACCACACCTCCGAGATGTCATCAACTGCTCCCTCAACTCCGCCACCTTCCCGGAAAGCTGGAAACACGCAGAACTCAGCGCCCTTCTGAAAAAACCCACAGCTGACCCCACCAAACTCAAAAACTACCGCCCCATCTCGCTTCTTCCATTCCCGGCCAAAGTCATCGAGAAAGCTGTCAACAACCAGCTTGCCGCCTTCCTCGAAACCAACAAATCCCTCGACTCCTCACAGTCCGGCTTCCGAGCCAAACACAGCACTGAAACCGCCCTCATCGCAGCAACAGACGACATTCGAACTCTACTGGACAATGGAGACACAGTCGCCCTCATCCTCCTCGACCTCTCCGCAGCCTTCGACACAGTCTGTCATAGCACCCTTTTACAGCGCCTCAGAAACGTCGGAATCCAAGGAAAAGCACTGGAATGGATCACCTCGTTCCTCACCGGAAGAACCCAGAGAGTCCGCCTCCCACCATTCAAGTCAGAGGCCACTGAAGTCATCTGCGGCGTACCACAAGGATCTTCACTCAGCCCCACCCTCTTCAACGTATACATGAGCCCCCTCGCGGTCATCGCACGCCAACACAACCTCAACATCATCTCCTACGCTGATGACACTCAACTGATCCTATCACTCACCAGAGACCCTAACACTGCCAAAACCAACCTACATGAAGGAATGAAAGAAGTAGCCGAGTGGATGAAGCACAGCCGTCTGAAACTGAACTCTGACAAAACAGAAGTCCTCATCTTAGGCACCTCCCCCTCCGCCTGGGATGACTCTTGGTGGCCAGAGGCCCTTGGAAAAGCACCCATCCCGACGGACCAGGCACGGAACCTGGGCGTCATCCTGGATTCCTCACTCTCGATGAACAGACAAGTCAACGCCGTTTCTTCATCTTGCTTCAACATTCTTCGCATGCTCAAAAAAACATTTCGCTGGATCCCCACCGAAACTAGAAAAACGGTCACCCACGCACTGGTCACGAGCCGCCTGGACTACGGAAACACCCTATATGCCGGTACCTCCGCAAAACTCCAGAAAAAACTCCAAAGCATCCAGAACGCTTCAGCCAGGCTCATACTAGACATCCCGCGTAAAGAACACATCTCTGGTCACCTGAAAAACCTCCACTGGCTCCCCGTCGATAAGAGGATTACTTTCCGCCTCCTAACCCACGCACACAAAGCACTTTACGAACTTGGACACGAATGCCTCAACACACGACTGTCCTTCTACACACCCTCCCGCCAGCTACGATCCTCCAACCAAGCCCTTGCCACTGTACCTCGCATCAACAAAACCACCATGGGAGGTAGATCCTTCTCCTACCTGGCAGCTAAAACCTGGAACTCACTTCCCACTCACCTTCGCCTTACTCAGAACCACCTAGCATTCAGAAAGCAACTTAAAACTTGGATATTCGACAAGTAATTCCCTACCCTTCTTCAAGCGCCTTGAGACCCTCTGGGTATGCAGCGCGCTATATAAATCTCTTGACTTGACTTGACTAAGTACAGTGCACTGCATTTGCCCAGGACCTGAAAATCAAATGCTGCTGGTGGACCTGCAGCACTGGTTATTCCACCCACATGAGTATCCTTTCAACCCTTCTCATGTATGCCACTGCAGAGCCTGTGTGTGCAGTTTTAAACTGCCATGCCGACCTGGCAAGTTCACCTACTTGCCAATCCCTAGCCCTTCCCTTTCATTACATGTATGGCACCCTTAAGGTAGGCCCTAGATAGCCCCATGGGCGGTGTTTTTAAAAGATAGGGCCTGTGCTTTTATGTTTTGCATGTCCTGGTAGTGAAAAACTGTTCTATTCGTTTTTCACTACAGCAAGGCCTATCTATCCCATTGGTTAACATTGGTTCTGCATTGTAACCCTTTACAGGTGTATCTTCCAATTGGAGGCAGATAGATATTGGAGTTTGGTGTCTGTCTCTGGTCTCACTATGTAAAAACACATCTTTTTGTGAGGTTGTTTTTTTAATTGCAGATCTGAAAACTCCACTTTTAGGAAGTTGACAATTTCTCACTTTAACCATTCTGAGCCTCTGCCTGTCCCTAGAATACACGTCTAGGTGGGATGACAGTTGGGCTTTTGTGAATTCACTCTAGACATTCATACACAAAGGTATCTGAAGTGTACCCTGCATATCCTGATGGCCCATCACCAAACTGATGGGTCTTCATGAGCTAGAGTGGTGGGAGGAGTTGACAATTGCACCTGAACAGTACTGTGCCTGTCCTCACACAAAGAGCTGAATAAACCCTGTAGAGTGTTTTGGGCCAGGTCCAGGAAGGGCAGGAACTTGTGCACTACAAGACCTTTCTGTGAAGGCTCCCTACTTCAAAGGCTAAAAACATGTATAAATACTGGGCCTCTGACACCACACTCTCGGAACACTTCTGTACTGAGAACATTCTGCCAGGAAGGAGAGCTGTTGGACAGTGAGGAGGGGCTGCCACTTTGCTGTGTTGGCATGGGTATAGAGACAAAATATCGACTGGACATAATATCGAGTTTTAAATATAGACTGGACAAAATATCGACTGGACATAATATCGACTACAAAAATATCGTTTTTCAGGTAAGTGAAGTAATATCGACTGTATAAAATATAGATAGAAAAAATATCGATTTTTTAATAATATATAATATTTTATAGTGTATTTTTATGTAATAATATGTGTGAATAGTGTGTATTAATGTTATAAAATATTTTATTAAATGAATTTTGTTTTTATAATAATTGCGTATTGTAATTCTGTAGCGGGTTGTGGGTTTATAGGGGAATAGGGTGGGAAGTAATTTAATAATAATTAATTAATATATGTTTGTTAATATTTTTAATTAATAATTAATTGATAATTAATTAATATTAATTAGTTAATTAATTAATATAATTTTGAACATATTTTGTATTAGTAAATAATTGTTAATTAATTAATTGTAATTAGTTAATTAAATTAATTAGAGTACATTTTTAATATATATAATTTTGTGTTATTTTTAAGTAATTAATTTGGAAAAAATAATATTAATTATTAAAATAATTACAGCTAATGTTCTAATATATTTACTTTATTGTTATTGTTAATTAATAATTAATTGGTAATTAAATAATATTGATAAATTTTGGGTAAAGGAGCATTTTTAGGGTTCAGGGTCAGTTTTCAGTTCATGGGTAAAGGGGTATTTTTAGGGTTCAGGGTCAGTTTTCAGTTCATGGGTAAAGGGGTATTTTTAGGGTTCAGGGTCAGTTTTCAGTTCATGGGTAAAGGGGTATTTTTAGGGTTCAGGGTCAGTTTTCAGTTCATGGGTAAAGGGGTATTTTTAGGGTTCAGGGTCAGTTTTCAGTTCATGGGTAAAGGGTTTTTTTTAGGGTTCAGGGTCAGTTTTCAGTTTTTGGGTAAAGGGGCATTTTTAGGGTTCAGGGTCAGTTTTCAGTTTTTGGGTAAAGGGGCATTTTTAGGGTTCAGGGTCAGTTTTCAGTTTTTGGGTAAAGGGGTATTTTTAGGGTTCAGGGTCAGTTTTGGGTTTTTGGGTAAAGGGGTATTTTTAGGGTTCAGGGTCAGTTTTGGGTTTTTGGGTAAAGGGGTATTTTTTTAGGGTTCAGGGTCAACAAATAAGATTGTAAAAAATTATTTTTATTATTTTCATTTATTATTTAATTATTATAATTTAATTTAAGTCGTTTTAAGTATATTTTAGTCATTAAAATTTAATATTAATTTAATTTAACACTGTTTTTAATAAAGTCGATATTTTTTACATCTATATTATTGTTAACGATATTTTGTACTCGATATTTTTGTACGTACCTGTTTGTAGATAGAAAGTCGATATTTTGTCTGTCGATATTTTGTCAACGATATTTTTGCAGGTCGATATTTTGGCAGTCTATATTATTTCAGTGATCCGTTGGCATGCTGTCTGCTGCCTATTGCCTGGGAGTGAGAGGACTTGACTTTGTTCTCTGCATCCTGCTTTCTAAAATTTCTCCAAGGGCTTGAGATGAGCTTGCCTCCTGTTGGAAGTCCCAGGCCCATCAAAGACTTCTCTTGCATCTTGCTACCAGCAATGGGGCTCCTCTGCTGTGAGTTCTGTCCTACCAAGGGGGCCAAAACCAGTCCTGTGCCCCTGGACGTGATTCTGGCACTGCAACCAAGAAATTGATGCATTGACTCCAAGGGCCTCATTTATGAGCTGTGTGTCACTATTACGTCGCCGGTGCATCACTTTTTGTGACACACCAGTGGCGTAAAAAATGCGCCTCGTTGCGCCATATTGACAAAGTGACGCATCTAGGTAGATGCGTCACTTTGTAAGCCCCTGCGCCACATTATACCTGCGCCAGGTATAATGTATGCAAGGGGGGCCTATTGACGCAAGGAAGGGTCGTAAAAGTGATGCAGTGAAATCTATGAGATTTCACTGCGTCACTTTTAGGACACCATTGCGTCAACATCTTGCGCCTGCCTCACAGCAGGCGTAAGACTGACGCAGGCCCTTTCACATGGGGCTTGCCCCATGTGAAAGGACGCCTTGCTGGAGTTGCGTCACTTTTGCGCTTACAGGTACGTCAGAAATACTGACGTATCTGTAACTCCTTGCGACATGATGCGTCATACATTAAATATGACGCATCAGGAAAGTCGCAAGGAGTACGCACTGAGAAGTGACGCATCGCTGCTTTCACGCAGCGATGCGTCATTTCTCATAAATGAGGCCCCAAGTGTCGTAAAGGGTGCATTCCTCCAAAATTATCACATCACCACTACCTAAACCGAAGTCGTGGTCCCCGCTCGCTGAGTGTGCAATGCAATGAACGCAATTTACAATGCAAGCCCTGACTATTCTGCAGCACCTCCGCTGTGTGAGTCTCAAGAACCGTTTCTCCGAAGTCCGTAATGCACCACTCTGATGCAGTGCCTGCCGATTGGTGGATCGACATTGACCCCATGGATTTGATACACCGTGATGTTTCATCGACACATCGACTACACCGATTTTGCATCATCTCCCTAGTGCCCCATATTGGCCCCGGGCATTAGCTGCTCAATGGCCCAGCACTCCCTCTCGGAACTGATGCATCACTTTGCTACAGTGACGTCTCACCTCCTTTGCGCAATGCATCGTCTTTGACTTTTTGATGTACACAAGGTACTCTACCGGGGTATCCAAGGTACTCTACCGGGGACTGCGCGATTCCTGAAGCCAGCATGTGCTCCATCGTGGTCGGACTGAACTTAGCGTGTACTACACTTAATCTGACAAGAGTGTGGGACCATACTTGGACAGGGTACAAGCCACTGCCAACTAGATACCCTGTTGCTAACAATGAAGATCATTTACCATCAACTACATTACATTTTCAGCCCTTGATCAAGGATTTTCACCCAAAAAAATCAAGCAAGCACAGCCCGTGAGTATGTAAAAGGGGAACTTGTGTAATACTTCTGACGTTATCCTCAAACAGCTCCATCTTTGGATTCCAAATCCATGTTTAAAGTGACAGGCTTCACTCTATGACATTATTGCGAATTTGAATTTATGAAACCGTTTATTATCTGTAATATACAGTGTCAGTGCTTCAGCATCTCGCACAGCTACACATAAATTATAATACAAATTCAAAAAGGAGATACTGAGTTGAATTCAATATTCAATAGACTATTAATACAGGCAATGAAATTCAATTAAACATGAAAAGAGTAGGAAATAAGCACAATTATTCAAATTACCTAGATATAGTAGTGAGGGGGAGGAGATTCAACCTATTGGCTTTGGAGGCAGTCACCGAAAGCCATCTTTCTGCTCATGACCTCAGCAGCAGTAGATACTGCTTTATTTTACACTGAAGATGCTCAACAGACTTAGGTCCTTGTATATAATTTTTCAGGCGTTTGCCTCTGGCAATTTGAATGATCTTCACTCAAAATTTGGACAAGTGCTTTTTTGAGATGAACGTTTTTAATCGGAGTAATTTCTGAAGATAAAATTCTGGTGCTCTTATCTAAAATATGTATACCCTCACCTGCCTGACCCTTTATTTTCAGATTAAAATCATTGCTACATGCTGGTAAAGCCAAAGCAGAATTGACTTGATTAAGGCTAATCTATTTTTCTGCTACAGGTGATAACATCAGATTTTTCACTTCTTCATAATATATTATTTTCAATTTCATAGATGCTGGGCCTCCAACAAGTATTCAACAGATCTGTTGACCGCCAAAGTCACAGTTTCTCCATTCCATTTAGCATCGAGGGAAGTTCCATGTTCACAATGGCGGTTATGTCGCTGGGTCCACCTGAGGAAACCTTAGAACAGCAGTTCATCTGCTACTGGGATGTCAGTCAATGCGCAGAAGACTGTCAGCCCTATTCGGGCTATACGTGGGATGAAAAAACTGGGGGTCTCTCAAAGGGTTGTGGTCAATGTAATTAAGGCTGTGACTTAAAAACACGGAAGCAAAAAATCTGTGCTTAGCATAGTGTGTCGCCTGACTGGTATTTTGCTACTTCTAAAACACACAAAATGATGGACGGAATGTTGCACAATGGCAAAGCATTTACCCCCAGTCACAGATCTGGGTTTAATCCATCGTTATTTTGCTCACCAAGCCACCCCAGTTCAGACATGGCCGTATGCAAATCAGTCTTGACCCTGTGCCTCATGGGAACAATCCAGACCAAACTGCCAAGCCATGACTTCCCTGGACCGGAATAAAGCATCCCAGGACCGGTTTCTGGCTGTTATTCGTCTTCAGCCAGGATAGCTTGACTCCAGTGGCTGAGTGAGCACGGGACCCACGACTGGGCATACCCTTCTCACATAGGGTGAACAGCAACACACACAAAATGATGGGCGTAATGTTGCACAATTGCAAAGCATTCCCCCCAGTCACAGATCTGAGTTCAATCCATCGTTATTTTGCTCACCAAGCCACCCCAGTTCAGACATGGCCGTATGCAAATCAGTCTTGACCCTGTGCCTCATGGGAACAGTCCAGACCAAACTGCCAAGCCATGACTTCCCTGGACCGGAATAAAGCATCCTAGGACCGGTTTCTGGCTATTAGCCGTCTTCAGCCAGGATAGCTTGACTCCAGTGGCTTAGTGAGCACCGGACCCACGTCTGGGCATACCCTCCTCACATAGGGGAAACAGCAAAACACACAAAATGATGGACGGAATGTTGCACAATGGCAAAGCATTCACCCCCAATCACAGATCTGGGTTTAATTTATCGTTATTTTGCTCACCAAGCCACCCCAGTTCAGACATGGCCATATGCAAATCAGTCTTGACCCTATGCCTCATGGGAACAGTCCAGACCGAACTGCCAAGCCATGACTTCCCTGGACCGGAATAAAGCATCCTAGGACGGGTTCTGGCTATTAGCCATCTTCAGCCAGGATAGCTTGACTCCAGTGGCTTAGTGAGCACGGGCACCACGTTTGGGCATACCCTTCCCACATAGGGTGAACAGCAAAACACACAAAATGATGGACGGAATGTTGCACAATGGCAAAAATATTCACCCCCAGTCACGGATCTGGGTTTAATCCATCGTAAATTTGCTCACCAAGCCACCCGAGTTCAGACATGGCCATATGCAAATCAGTCTTGACCCTGTGCCTCATGGGAACAGTCCAGACCCAACAGCCAAGCCATGACGTCCCTGGACCGGAATAAAGCATCCTAGGACCGGTTTCTGGCTATTAGCCATCTTCAGCCAGGAAAGCTTGACTCCAGTGGCTTAGTGAACACGGGACCCACGTTTGGGCATACCCTTCCAACATAGGGTGAACAGCAAAACACACAGAATGATGGCCGGAATGTTGCACAATGGTAAAGCATTCACCCCCAGTCACAGATCTGGGTTTAATCCATCATTAATTTGCTCATCAAGCCACCCCAGTTCAGACATGGCCATATGCAAATCAGTCTTGACCCTGCGCCTCACGGGAACAGTCCAGACCGAACTGCCAAGCCATGACATCCCTGGACTGGAATAAAGCATCCTAGGACCGGTTTCTGGCTAATAGCCGTCTTCAGTCAGGATAGCTTGACTCCAGTGGCTTAGTGAGCACCGGACCCACGTCTGGGCATACCCTCCCCACATAGGGGGAACAGCAAAACACACAAAATGATGTACGAAATGTTGCACAATGGCAAAGCATTCACCCCCAGTCACAGATCTGGGTTTAATCCATCGTTATTTTGCTCACAAAGGCACCCCAGTTCAGACATAGCCATATGCAAATCAGTCTTGACCCAGTACCTCATGGGCTCAGTCCAGACTGAACTGCCAAGCCATGACTTCCCCTGACCGGAATAAAGCATCCTAGGACCGGTTTCAGGCTATTAGCCGTCTTCAGCCAGGATAGCTTGACTCCAGTGGCTTAGTGAGCACGGGATCCACGTCTTGGCATACTCTTCCCACATAGGGTGAACAGCAAAACACACAAAATGATGGACGGAATGTTGCACAATGACAAAGCATTCACCCCCAGTCACAGATCTGGGTTTCATCCATCGTTGTTTTTCTCACCAAGCCACCCCAGTTCAGACATGGCCATATGCAAATCATTCTTGACCCTGTGCCTCATTGAAACAGTCCAGACCGAATTGCCAAGCCATGACTTCCCTGGACCTGAATAAAGCATCCTAGGACTGGTTTCTGGCTATTAGCCATCTTCAGCCAGGATAGCTTGACTCCAGTGGCTTAGTGAGCACGAGACCTACGTTTGGGCATACCCTTCCCACTGAGGGTGAACAGCAAAACACACAAAATGATGGACGGAATGTTGCACAATGGCAAAAACATTCACCCCAGTGACAGATCTGGGCTTAATCCATCGTTATTTTGCTCACCAAGCCACCCCAGTTCAGACATGGCCATATGAAAATCAGTCTTGACCCTGTGCCTCAAGAGAACAGTCCAGACCGAACTGCCAAGCCATGACTTCCCTGGACCAGAATAAAGCATCCTAGGACCGGTTTCTGGCTATTAGCCGTCTTCAACCAGCATAGCTTGACTCCAGTGGCTTAGTGAGCACGGGACCCACGTTTGGGCATACCCTTCCCACATAGGGTGAACAGCAAAACACACAAAATGATGGACGGAATGTTGCACAATGGCAAATCATTCACCCCCAGTCACAGATCTGGGTTTAATCCATCGTTATTTTGCTCACAAAGCCACCCCAGTTCAGACATGGCCATATGCAAATCAGTCTTGACCCTGTGCCTCATGGGAACAGTCCAGACCGAACTGCCAAGCCATGACATCCCTGGATCGGAATAAAGCATCCTAGGACCGTTTTCTGGGTATTAGCCGTCTTCAGCCAGGATAGCTTGACTCCAGTGGCTTAGTGAGCACGGGACCCACGTCTGGGCATACCCTTCCCACATAGGGTGAACAGCAAAACACAAAAAATGATGGACGGAATGTTGCACAATGGCAAAGCATTCACCCCCAGTCACAGATCTGGGTTTAATCCATCGTTATTTTTCTCACCAAGCCTCTCCAGTTCAGACGTGGCCATATGCAAATCAGTCTTGACCCTGTGCCTCATGGGAACAGTCTAGACCGAACTGCCAAGCCATGACTTCCGTGGACCGGAATAAAGCATCCTAGGACCGGTTTCTGGCTATTAGCCGTCTTCAGCCAGGATAGCTTGACTCCAGTGGCTTAGTGAGCATGGGACCCACGTCTGGGAATACTCTTCCCACATAGGGTGAACAGCATAACACACAAAATGATGGACGGAATGTTGCACAATGGCAAAGCATTCACCCCCAGTCACAGATCTGGGTTTAATCCATCGTTATTTTGCTCACCAAGCCACCCCAGTTCAGACATGGCCATGTGCAAATCAGTCTTGACCCTGTGCCTCATGGGAACAGTCCAGACCGAACTGCCTAGCCATGACTTCCCTGGACCGGAATAAAGCATCCTAGGACCGGGTTCTGGCTAATAGCCATCTTCAGACAGATTAGCTTGACTCCAGTGTCTTAGTGAGCAGGGGACCCACATCTGGGCATACCCTTCTCACATAGGGTGAACAGCAAAACACACAAAATGATGGACGGAATGTTGCACAATGGCAAAGCATTCCCCCCAGTCACAGATCTGGGTTTAATCTATCGTTATTTTGCTCACCAAGCCACCCCAGTTCAGACATGACCATATGCAAATCAGTCTTGACCCTGTGCCTCATGGGAACAGTCCAGACCGAACTGCCAAGCAATGACTTCCCTGGACCGGAATAAAGCATCCTAGGACCAGTTTCTGGCTATTAGCCGTCTTCAACCAGGATAGCTTGACGCCAGTGGCTTAGTGAGCACGGGACCCACGATTGGGCATACCCTTCCCACATAGGGTGAACAGCAAAACACACAAAATGATGGACGGAATGTTGCACAATGGCAAATCATTCACCCCCAGTCACAGAACTGGGTTTAATCCATCGTTATTTTGCTCACAAAGCCACCCCAGTTCAGACATGGCCACATGCAAATCAGTCTTGACCCTGTGCCTCATGGGAACAGTCCAGACCGAACTGCCAAGCCATGACATCCCTGGACCGGAATAAAGCATCCTAGGACCGGTTTCTGGCTATTAGCCATCTTCAGCCAGGATAGCTTGACGCCAGTGGCTTAGTGAGCACCGGACCCACGTCTGGGCATACCCTCCCCACATAGGGGGAACAGCAAAACACACAAAATGATGGACGGAATGTTGCACAATGGCAAAGCATTCACCCCCAGTCACAGATCTGGGTTTAATCCATCATTATTTTGCTCACAAAGCCACCCCAGTTCAGACATGGCCATATGCAAATCAGTCTTGACCATGTGTCTGATGGGAACAGTCCAGACCGAACTGCCAAGCAATGACTTCCCTGGACCGGAATAAAGCATCCTAGGACCGGTTTCTGGCTATTAGCCGTCTTCAGCCAGGATAGCTTAACTCCAGTGGCTTAGTGAGCACGGGACCCACGTCTGGGCATACCCTTCCCACATAGGGTGAACAGCAAAACACAAAAAATGATGGACGGAATGTTGCACAATGGCAAAGCATTCACCCCCAGTCACAGATCTGGGTTTATTCCATCGTTATTTTTCTCACCAAGCCACTCCAGTTCAGACGTGGCCAAATGCAAATCAGTCTTGACCCTGTGCCTCATGGGAACAGTCCAGACCGAACTGCCAAGCCATGACTTCCCTGGACCGGAATAAAGCATCCTAGGACCGGTTTCTGGCTATTAGCCGTCTTCAGCCAGGATAGCTTGACTCCAGTGGCTTAGTGAGCATGGGACCCACGTCTGGGAATACCCTTCCCACATAGGGTGAACAGCATAACACACAAAATGATGGACGGAATGTTGCAAAATGGCAAAGCATTCACCCCCAGTCACAGATCTGGGTTTAATCCATCGTTATTTTGCTCACCAAGCCACCCCAGTTCAGACATGGCCATGTGCAAATCAGTCTTGACCCTGTGCCTTATGGGAACAGTCCAGACCGAACTGCCTAGCCATGACTTCCCTGGACCGGAATAAAGCATCCTAGGACCGGGTTCTGGCTAATAGCCATCTTCAGACAGATTAGCTTGACTCCAGTGGCTTAGTGAGCACGGGACCCACATCTGGGCATACCCTTCTCACATAGGGTGAACAGCAAAACACACAAAATGATGGACGGAATGTTGCACAATGGCAAAGCATTCCCCCCAGTCACAGATCTGGGTTTAATCCATCGTTATTTTGCTCACCAAGCCACCCCAGTTCAGACATGACCATATGCAAATCAGTCTTGACCCTGTGCCTCATGGGAACAGTCCAGACCGAACTGCCAAGCCATGACTTCCCTGGACCGGAATAAAGCATCCTAGGACCAGTTTCTGGCTATTAGCCGCCTTCAACCAGGATAGCTTGACTCCAGTGGCTTAGTGAGCACGGGACCCACGTTTGGGCATACCCTTCCCACATAGGGTGAACAGCAAAACACACAAAATGATGGACGGAATGTTGCACAATGGCAAATCATTCACCCCCAGTCACAGAACTGGGTTTAATCCATCGTTATTTTGCTCACAAAGCCACCCCAGTTCAGACATGGCCATATGCAAATCAGTCTTGACCCTGTGCCTCATGGGAACAGTCCAGACCGAACTGCCAAGCCATGACATCCCTGGACCGGAATAAAGCATCCTAGGACCGGGTTCTGGCTAATAGCCATCTTCAGACAGGATAGCTTGACTCCAGTGGCTTAGTGAGCACCGGACCCACGTCTGGGCATACCCTCCCCACATAGGGGGAACAGCAAAACACACAAAATGATGGACGGAATGTTGCACAATGGCAAAGCATTCACCCCCAGTCACAGATCTGGGTTTAATCCATCATTATTTTGCTCACAAAGCCACCCCAGTTCAGACATGGCCATATGCAAATCAGTCTTGACCATGTGTCTGATGGGAACAGTTCAGACCGAACTGCCAAGCCATGACTTCCCTGGACCGGAATAAAGCATCCTAGGACCGGTTTCTGGCTATTAGCCGTCTTCAGCCAGGATAGCTTAACTCCAGTGGCTTAGTGAGCACAAGACCCACGTCTGGGCATACCCTTCCCACATAGGGTGAACAGCAAAACACAAAAAATGATGGACGGAATGTTGCACAATGGCAAAGCATTCACCCCCAGTCACAGATCTGGGTTTAATCCATCGTTATTTTTCTCACCAAGCCACTCCAGTTCAGACGTGGCCATATGCAAATCAGTCTTGACCCTGTGCCTCATGGGAACAGTCCAGACCGAACTGCCAAGACATGACTTCCCTGGACCGGAATAAAGCATCCTAGGACCGGTTTCTGGCTATTAGCAGTCTTCAGCCAGGATAGCTTGACTCCAGTGGCTTAGTGAGCATGGGACCCACGTCTGGGAATACCCTTCCCACATAGGGTGAACAGCATAACACACAAAATGATGGACGGAATGTTGCACAATGGCAAAGCATTCACCCCCAGTCACAGATCTGGGTTTAATCCATCGTTATTTTGCTCACCAAGCCACCCCAGTTCAGACATGGCCATGTGCAAATCAGTCTTGACCCTGTGCCTCATGGGAACAGTCCAGACCGAACTGCCTAGCCATGACTTCCCTGGACCGGAATAAAGCATCCTAGGACCGGGTTCTGGCTAATAGCCATCTTCAGACAGATTAGCTTGACTCCAGTGGCTTAGTGAGCACGGGACCCACATCTGGGCATACCCTTCTCACATAGGGTGAACAGCAAAACACACAAAATGATGGACGGAATGTTGCACAATGGCAAAGCATTCCCCCCAGTCACAGATCTGGGTTTATTCCATCGTTATTTTGCTCACCAAGCCACCCCAGTTCAGACATGACCATATGCAAATCAGTCTTGACCCTGTGCCTCATGGGAACAGTCCAGACCGAACTGCCAAGCCATGACTTCCCTGGACCGGAATAAAGCATCCTAGGACCAGTTTCTGGCTATTAGCCGCCTTCAACCAGGATAGCTTGACTCCAGTGGCTTAGTGAGCACGGGATCCACGTTTGGGCATACCCTTCCCACATAGGGTGAACAGCAAAACACACAAAATGATGGACGGAATGTTGCACAATGGCAAATCATTCACCCCCAGTCACAGAACTGGGTTTAATCCATCGTTATTTTGCTCACAAAGCCACCCCAGTTCAGACATGGCCATATGCAAATCAGTCTTGACCCTGTGCCTCATGGGAACAGTCCAGACCGAACTGCCAAGCCATGACATCCCTGGACCGGAATAAAGCATCCTAGGACCGGTTTCTGGCTATTAGCCGTCTTCAGCCAGGATAGCTTAACTCCAGTGGCTTAGTGAGCACCGGACCCACGTCTGGGCATACCCTCCCCACATAGGGGGAACAGCAAAACACACAAAATGATGGACGGAATGTTGCACAATGGCAAAGCATTCACCCCCAGGCACAGATCTGGGTTTAATCCATCGTTATTTTGCTCACAAAGCCACCCCAGTTCAGACATGGCCATATGCAAATCAGTCTTGACCATGTGTCTGATGGGAACATTCCAGATCGAACTGCCAAGCCATGACTTCCCTGGACCGGAATAAAGCATCCTAGGACCGGTTTTTGGCTATTAGCCGTCTTCAGCCAGGATAGCTTGACTCCAGTGGCTTAGTGAGCACGGGACCCACGTCTGGGCATACCCTTCCCACATAGGGTGAACAGCAAAACACAAAAAATGATGGACGGAATTATGCACAATGGCAAAGCATTCACCCCCAGTCACAGATCTGGGTTTAACCATCGTTATTTTTCTCACCAAGACACTCCAGTTCAGACGTGGCCATATGCAAATCAGTTTTGACCCTGTGCCTCATGGGAACAGTCCAGACCGAACTGCCAAGCCATGACTTCCCTGGACCGGAATAAAGCATCCTAGGACCGGTTTCTGGCTATTAGCCGTCTTCAGCAAGGATAGCTTGACTCCAGTGGCTTAGTGAGCTTGGGACCCACGTCTGGGAATACCCTTCCCACATAGGGTGAACAGCATAACACAGAAAATGATGGACGGAATGTTGCACAATGGCAAAGCATTCACCCCCAGTCACAGATCTGGGTTTAATCCATCGTTATTTTGCTCACCAAGCCACCCCAGTTCAGACATGGCCATGTGCAAATCAGTCTTGACCCTGTGCCTCATGGGAACAGTCCAGACCGAACTGCCAAGCCATGACATTCCTGGACCGGATTAAAGCATCCTAGGACCGGTTTCTGGCTATTAGCCGTCTTCAGCCAGGTTAGCTTGACTCCAGTGGCTTAGTGAGCACCGGACCCACGTCTGGGCACACCCTCCCCACAAAGGGGGAACAGCAAAACACATAAAATGATGGACAGAATGTTGCACAATGGCAAAGCATTCACCCCCAGTCACAGATCTGGGTTTAATCCATCGTTATTTTGCTCACAAAGCCACCCCAGTTCAGACAAGGCCATATGCAAATCAGTCTTGACCATGTGTCTGATTCGAACAGTCCAGACCGAACTGCCAAGCCATGACTTCCCTGGACCGGAATAAAGCATCCTAGGACCGGGTTCTGGCTAATAGCCATCTTCAGACAGATTAGCTTGACTCCAGTGGCTTAGTGAGCATGGGACCCACGTCTGGGAATACCCTTCCCACATAGGGTGAACAGCATAACACACAAAATTATGGACGGAATGTTGCACAATGGCAAAGCATTCACCCCCAGTCACAGATATGGGTTTAATCCATCGTTATTTTGCTCACCAATCCACCCCAGTTCAGACATGGCCATGTGCAAATCAGTCTTGACCCTGTGCCTCATGGGAACAGTCCAGACCGAACTGCCTAGCCATGACTTCCCTGGACCGGAATAAAGCATCCTAGGACCGGGTTCTGGCTAATAGCCATCTTCAGACAGATTAGCTTGACTCCAGTGGCTTAGTGAGCACGGGACCCACATCTGGGCATACCCTTCTCACATAGGGTGAGGAGCAAAACACACAAAATGATGGACGGAATGTTGCACAATGGCAAAGCATTCCCCCCAGTCACAGATCTGGGTTTAATCCATCGTTATTTTGCTCACCAAGCCACCCCAGTTCAGACATGACCATATGCAAATCAGTCTTGACCCTGTGCCTCATGGGAACAGTCCAGACCGAACTGCCAAGCTATGACTTCCCTGGACCGGAATAAAGCATCCTAGGACCGGTTTCTGGCTATTAGCCGTCTTCAACCAGGATAGCTTGACTCCAGTGGCTTAGTGAGCACGGGACCCACGTTTGGGCATACCCTTCCCACATAGGGTGAACAGCAAAACACACAAAATGATGGACGGAATGTTGCACAATGGCAAATCATTCACCCCCAGTCACAGATCTGGGTTTAATCCATCGTTATTTTGCTCACAAAGCCACCCCAGTTCAGACATGGCCATATGCAAATCAGTCTTGACCCTGTGCCTCATGGGAACAGTCCAGACCGAACTGCCAAGCCATGACATCCCTGGACCGGAATAAAGCATCCTAGGACCGGTTTCTGGCTATTTGCCGTCTTCAGCCAGGATAGCTTGACTCCAGTGGCTTAGTGAGCACCGGACCCACGTCTGGGCATACCCTCCCCACATAGGGGGAACAGCAAAACACACAAAATGATGGACAGAATGTTGCACAATGGCAAAGCATTCACCCCCAGTCACAGATCTGAGTTTAATCCATCGTTAATTTGCTCACAAAGCCACCCCAGTTCAGACATGGCCATACGCAAATCAGTCTTGACCCTGTGCCTCATGGGAACAGTCCAGACCGAACTGCCTAGCCATGACTTCCCTGGACCGGAATAAAGCATCCTAGGACCGGGTTCTGGCTAATAGCCATCTTCAGACAGATTAGCTTGACTCCAATGGCTTAGTGAGCACGGGACCCACATCTGGGCATACCCTTCTCACATAGGGTGAACAGCAAAACACACAAAATGATGGACGGAATGTTGCACAATGACAAAGCATTCCCCCCAGTAACAGATCTGGGTTTAATCCATCGTTATTTTGCTCACCAAGCCACCCCAGTTCAGACATGACCATATGCAAATCAGTCTTGACCCTGTGCCTCATGGGAACAGTCCAGACCGAACTGCCAAGCCATGACTTCCCTGGACCGGAATAAAGCATCCTAGGAACGGTTTCTGGCTATTAGCCGTCTTCAACCAGGATAGCTTGACTCCAAGTGGCTTAGTGAGCACGGGACCCACGTTTGGGCATACCCTTCCCACATAGGGTGAACAGCAAAAGACACAAAATGATGGACGGAATGTTGCACAATGGCAAATCATTCACCCCCAGTCACAGAACTGGGTTTAATCCATCGTTATTTTGCTCACAAAGCCACCCCAGTTCAGACATGGCCATATGCAAATCAGTCTTGACCTGTGCCTCATGGGAACAGTCCAGACCGAACTGCCAAGCCATGACATTCCTGGACCGGATTAAAGCATCCTAGGACCGGTTTCTGGCTATTAGCCGTCTTCAGCCAGGATAGCTTGACTCCAGTGGCTTAGTGAGCACCGGACCCACGTCTGGGCACACCCTCCCCACATAGGGGGAACAGCAAAACACACAAAATGATGGACGGAATGTTGCACAATGGCAAAGCATTCCCCCCAGTCACAGATCTGGGTTTAATCCATCGTTATTTTGCTCACAAAGCCACCCCAGTTCAGACATGGCCATATGCAAATCAGTCTTGACCTGTGCCTCATGGGAACAGTCCAGACCGAACTGCCAAGCCATGACATTCCTGGACCGGAATAAAGCATCCTAGGACCGGGTTCTGGCTAATAGCCATCTTCAGACAGATTAGCTTGACTCCAGTGGCTTAGTGAGCACAGGACCCACATCTGGGCATACCCTTCTCACATAGGGTGAACAGCAAAACACACAAAATGATGGACGGAATGTTGCACAATGGCAAAGCATTCCCCCCAGTCACAGATCTGGGTTTAATCCATCGTTAATTTGCTCACCAAGCCACCCCAGTTCAGACATGACCATATGCAAATCAGTCTTGACCCTGTGCCTCATGGGAACAGTCCAGACCGAACTGCCAAGCTATGACTTCCCTGGACCGGAATAAAGCATCCTGGGACCGGTTTCTGGCTATTAGCCGTCTTCAACCAGGATAGCTTGACTCCAGTGGCTTAGTGAGCACGGGACCCAAGTTTGGGCATACCCTTCCCACATAGGGTGAACAGCAAAACACACAAAATGATGGACGGAATGTTGCGCAATGGCAAATCATTCACCCCCAGTCACAGATCTGGGTTTAATCCATCGTTATTTTGCTCACAAAGCCACCCCAGTTCAGACATGGCCATATGCAAATCAGTCTTGACCCTGTGGCTCATGGGAACAGTCCAGACCGAACTGCCAAGCCATGACATCCCTGGACCGGAATAAAGCATCCTAGGACCGGTTTCTGGCTATTAGCCGTCTTCAGCCAGGATAGCTTGACTCCAGTGGCTTAGTGAGCACCGGACCCACGTCTGGGCATACCCTCCCCACATAAGGGGAACAGCAAAACACACAAAATGATGGACGGAATGTTGCACAATGGCAAAGTATTCACCCCCAGTCACAGATCTGAGTTTAATCCATTGTTAATTTGCTCACAAAGCCACCCCAGTTCAGACATGGCCATACGCAAATCAGTCTTGACCATGTGTCTGATGGGAACAGTCCAGACCGAACTGCCAAGCCATGACTTCCCTGGACCAGAATAAAGCATCCTAGGAACGGTTTCTGGCTATTAGCCGTGTTCAGCCAGGATAGCTTGACTCCAGTGGCTTAGTGAGCACGGGACCCACGTTTGGGCATACCCTTCCCACCTAGGGTGAACAGCAAAACACACAAAATGATGGACGGAATGTTGCACAATGGCAAAGCATTCACCCCCAGTCACAGATCTGGGTTTAATCCATCGTTATTTTGCTCACAAAGCCACCCCAGTTCAGACATGGCCATATGCAAATCAGTCTTGACCATGTGTCTGATGGGAACAGTCCAGACCGAACTGCCAAGCCATGACTTCCCTGGACCGGAATAAAGCATCCTAGGACCGGTTTCTGGCTATTAGCCGTCTTCAGCCAGGATAGCTTGATTCCAGTGGCTTAGTGAGCACGGGACCCACGTCTGGGCATACCCTCCCCACATAAGGGGAACAGCAAAACACACAAAATGATGGACGGAATGTTGCACAATGGCAAAGCATTCACCCCCAGTCACAGATCTGAGTGTAATCCATCGTTAATTTGCTCACAAAGCCACCCCAGTTCAGACATGGCCATACGCAAATCAGTCTTGACCATGTGTCTGATGGGAACAGTCCAGACCGAACTGCCAAGCCATGACTTCCCTGGACCAGAATAAAGCATCCTAGGACCGGTTTCTGGCTATTAGCCGTGTTCAGCCAGGATAGCTTGACTCCAGTGGCTTAGTGAGCACGGGACCCACGTTTGGGCATACCCTTCCCACCTAGGGTGAACAGCAAAACACACAAAATGATGGACGGAATGTTGCACAATGGCAAATCATTCACCCCCAGTCACAGAACTGGGTTTAATCCATCGTTATTTTGCTCACAAAGCCACCCCAGTTCAGACATGGCCATATGCAAATCAGTCTTGACCCTGTGCCTCATTGGAACAGTCCAGACCGAACTGCCAAGCCATGACATCCCTGGACCGGAATAAAGCATCCTAGGACCGGTTTCTGGCTATTAGCCGTCTTCAGCCAGGATAGCTTGATTCCAGTGGCTTAGTGAGTACCGGACCCACGTCTGGGCATACCCTCCCCACATAGGGGGAACAGCAAAACACACAAAATGATGGACGGAATGTTGCACAATGGCAAAGTATTCACCCCCAGTCACAGATCTGGGTTTAATCCATCGTTATTTTGCTCACAAAGCCACCCCAGTTCAGACATGGCCATATGCAAATCAGTCTTGACCATGTGTCTGATGGGAACAGTCCAGACCGAACTGCCAAGCCATGACTTCCCTGGACCGGAATAAAGCATCCTAGGACCGGTTTCTGGCTATTAGCCGTCTTCAGCCAGGATAGCTTGAATCCAGTGGCTTAGTGAGCACGGGACCCACGTCTGGGCATACCCTTCCCACATAGGCTGAACAGCAAAACACACAAAATGATGGACGGAATGTTGCACAATGGGAAAGCATTCACCCCCAGTCACAGATCTGGGTTTAATCCATCGTTATTTTTCTCACCAAGCCACTCCAGTTCAGACGTGGCCATACGCAAATCATTCTTGACCCTGTGCCTCATGGGAACAGTCCAGACCGAACTGCCAAGCCACGACTTCCCTGGACCGGAATAAAGCATCCTAGGACCGGTTTCTGGCTATTAGCCGTCTTCAGCAAGGATAGCTTGACTCCAGTGGCTTAGTGAGCATGGGACCCACGTCTGGGAATACCCTTCCCACATAGGGTGAACAGCATAACACACAAAATGATGGACGGAATGTTGCACAATGGCAAAGCATTCACCCCCAGTCACAGATCTGGGTTTAATCCATCGTTATTTTGCTCACCAAGCCACCGCAGTTCAGACATGGCCATGTGCAAATCAGTCTTGACCCTGTGCCTCATGGGAACAGTCCAGACCGAACTGCCTAGCCATGACTTCCCTGGACCGGAATAAAGCATCCTAGGACCGGGTTCTGGCTAATAGCCATCTTCAGACAGATTAGCTTGACTCCAGTGGCTTAGTGAGTACGGGACCCACATCTGGGCATACCCTTCTCACATAGGGTGAACAGCAAAACACACAAAATGATGGACGGAATGTTGCACAATGGCAAAGCATTCCCCCTAGTCACAGATCTGGGTTTAATCCATCGTTATTTTGCTCACCAAGCCACCCCAGTTTAGACATGGCCATGTGCAAATCAGTCTTGACCCTGTGCCTCATGGGAACAGTCCAGACCGAACTGCCAAGCCATGACTTCCCTGGACCGGAATAAAGCATCCTAGGACCAGTTTCTGTCTATTAGCCAACTTCAGCCAGGATAGCTTGACTCCAGTGGCTTAGTGAGCATGGGACCCACGTCTGGGAATACCCTTCCCACATAGGGTGAACAGCAAAACACACAAAATGATGGCGGAATGTTGCATAATGGCAAAGCATTCACCCCTAGTCACAGATCTGGGTTTAATCCATCGTTATTTTGCTCGCCAAGCCACCCCAGGTCAGACATGGCCACATGCAAATCAGTCTTGGAGTGCAAAGACACCAATGGATTTAGTCCCAGATCTCTGTGCTGGGGTGAATGTATGAAATTGGTCTGCATTCTGTCCATCAACAGTTGTTTTTGCATTTTGCTACTTCTGCCATTGAATACAGGCAGGGCTCAAGTCTGGGGTCCACGCGGCATCCCCCCACTCTTTTCAAAGGGTGGACGCCGACCCCCCTGTAAAAAACTTGGGCCCCACGGGGCGTGGATGAAAAAGGAAACCGTTTGTGAAAGCAGTATCGTCCTAATTGCAGTAATATAAAAGGGCTTTCATTTGCTGTCCTGTGACTTTAACACACAAATCGTCTGAGTTAATCACGCAGCATTCATGGTGATTCTTTGCTATCTAGTGTGGGTATTTGATTTAGCCGCGGGGCAGCTTCCTCTAATAATGCAGAGCCCCCAGCTTTCCCAGAGTCTTGCGTGATTAGTTCCCTCAGTCCAGGTTTTTACTTTGTGTACAAAGTCTTTGTTTGCGCATTTTCTAGTGGGATAAGCAGGACTACAAGTTCCAGAATACAGAGTAAAAACTTGGACTGGACGTAGAAACGTGCGAGCTCTGCTTTTCATGACATCTTGAGGTCATTTGCATATTGTCAGTCCTTCCACTTCTTTTTATAGGACTTGTGCCCTGCATCCAGGTACATAATACAATGAGTAACATTACACCTACGACAAACCAGGACTCTTGGCTTTGCCAATGGTTGTTAGTTTCATAAGCAACAACTATAACTTAGTTGAATATAATATGACAATCCTTCAGTTCTGAATCGATGAAACTGTGAAAGAACTATAACGAGTCTCTTCGAAGTTACCCCCAGGGCAGTGAAGGGTAGTCCTGCTGCAGAGTTAAGATTTTCTTTCCACCCATAGGGTGAGGTCAAAGATGGAGAGCCCGATAGGGACCTGTCTCGGCACCTGCTTTTTAGATCTGCCCATGCTCAGCACCGGCGGGATCCGGCCCACTTAGTTAAGGTGTACATTTTTCAGGCGCAGGGGGGCCAGGAAAAGCCTGAACTGTAAATCAAGAAATGATTCAGGATACCAGGCCATTTGTTTTTAAGTAACAAACTTCTGATTCTGAGAAATAAAAAAAACTTTTCCGAACTGCACAATAACACCTTGGGTGATAAGCAGATCCCCCTCCTGTGCTGATATTTACCGAATCCCCTTTTACATAACGAGCTCAGCTCGTCATAAGCACACGAGAGGTGTACCTCAGCATCGAAGGGGTTAAACATGGCAACAGCTCTGCTGAAGCCACAGAGATCATTGCCTGTTTACGGGGGGCTCTTTCAGAATGACGGGTGGCCCTCTGCCAGGCTAGCAGTGCAGGGTAGCAGTGCAAACGCTTATAAAAATCCCAGACATCAGTTCACGACGTTATAGAAAAATAATTAGATGCACGTGTACATAAACGATGCAATGGGAATTCCAGATTGTATTTTGTGTTCTTGTGGTTTCTACTCAGTGGCGTAGCTAGCACACTGTCATTCGTGCCGGTCCCTGCCTTTGCTGCCCGCGCTGAAGAGCGGTGGTGGGGTAATGGGGGTTGGTGGGGGATTGGAGGTTGGGGGGGGGGGGTTCTGGCCTTCCACAGCAAATGCATGTAAAACGGGGAAGGGGGAGGGTGGGGGGGTAGCCCCCAAAACTCGTGCCGCCCGGGGAGGACTCCCCCCCCCACACCTCTTGCTACGCCACTGTTTCTACTTTATGTAGAGTGAGGCTATTTTCCATTAAGGTACATCTAGCTTTACCAGATTCTCTGTCTCACGCCATCAAGCTGTGCTTGTCATTATCAGATACCCCCCACAGGTGCAGCGCGCCAGAAATCACCCTGTTTAGCGTTCTTTCTGACAGCATGGTCTAACCACACAAGTACGCAGTGAACAGCACGTTATTGGTCGAAAGACAAACCCTGAACAGTTAATGAACCCCGACTTCACTGCCTACTGACTGTACTGTCTCATTATTTCTGTCTCCGTAGACCTGTGATTGAGGAGACTTCTCATTCCATTCACCTTTGATCATACATACATATGGTTGTAATGTTGCCTGACTCTACTGATTCCACTAACCCTGGGTTTTAGTAACTTCAATTTCCTCTGATTCTGCTCCACAGTCCTGATTACACTTACCAGTGTCACCAATGACTCCTGATGCCACTCACCACTTAATCAACTCAATTGACTGCAGATCCCACTCACAGCAGTTTCCACTTTCTGCCATTGGATAAGATTGTGCTGTTGTCTAAGAGTGCCCCATAAGGTAACACTGAGGCCTCAAATAAATTGAATCTTCATAGGATAACATTGGTCATTGAGTGAGCATTGGTTCCACTTTTTATCCATCCTTTCCAGCTCTTGTTGTCATCCTTCCCTTCCACCTAAAGAGTTTGTTGTCTTCTCAAACCTATAAAAGCCTCTAAACACCACCTAGGTTTGGTCCTCCATACTGACTACCTAGACAATGGCTCCTTAAAATTCAATGATCCCTGCAGTAGTCTTCTTCCTGTGCTCTCATCTAAGCCTTGGAATACATCCCCTACTGCTCCCTTGTCGCAATGTTTGTGGTTGGTGTTGATCTTATATTTCCAGGTGCCTTACAGATGCCACTGCAGCTGACTCAGAGCTTGGGAAACAGTGCACACCGGGGAGAAACCTAGACAAAAGCTAAGGCATGTATAAGTGTATGCTCGTATGCCATACACTTATACTAGTACCACAGGAATCAGACTTCGCTCAGAAGTACTGATGAGTAAGTAAGTAAGTAATATTTATTTGTTTATTACTTAAAATCATTACAATCAGCAAAAGTACATGTACAAAATAAAATTTGGTTAAAAAAAGCAGCTACGGTGTACATTTATATCCAAACAAAAAATCTACAACTAAGTCCTAACATCGTTTTTGTAACTGCAAATGATGAGCATGCAAAAGTAAAGTGCATTGTGCCAGCAGCTATAATTTACAGTATACAATACATGACTCTGAGAAAGACTTTATAGCAATGGGAACTGTGAAGATAAAAAATGCCCAATAAAATAACATTTAAAACAGCTATCGCAATAAATTGCAATTGTGCTAGCAAACTTTTAGCAGCGGAAACTAAAGTGCATTGTGCTAGCAGCTAAAGTTGTCAATATACCAAGAAACTTTAGAATAGAGAAGGATACATAAAAAACACAACCAACCATAGTAGAATTGCAATAAGGACGACGTTAGCAATATAGTGCATTTGTAATAATAGACTGTAGCAACAAAAATAAACTGCTTAATGCTGGCAACTTTGATTTACAATATACCATACATCAGTCTAAAAGATACTTTACACCAATGCGAACAGAGACAAGGAAATGGAAGTCGTAGTAGAATAAAATCGTTCAAACCTCAGAGATCGTGTGTGTTTTCGCTAAGCAGACTTTAACTATTCTAATTTCAGGGATGTTAGCACTATCCCTAAAACTATTTAATAACAATGGACAGTGAAACTGACAGAGTTGTAAGTCTTAATCACTATATTGTGTCCCTAACTTGTGCACAGCACGGTCCTTAAAAAAAGAGTGCGGCCAAAATATATACAAACCAAAATATTGTGAAAGTAAGTTTGTATTTATAGGTCGAAACAGGTTTACTGTACTTAACCCTACATATATTCACCATGATGTTATATATCTTTAAAGTGTGTGGATGTGGTGTTAAGGATGGTAACTATATACTTACCTTCACAATATTTGTTTGTCGGTATTTTGGCCAATATATTTTGGTAGGACGATATTTCTATTCTCCATATTCTAACTTGCAAACTAACCTACTTATTGTATAAATG
Source organism: Lissotriton vulgaris (assembly GCF_964263255.1). Taxonomy (NCBI): domain Eukaryota; kingdom Metazoa; phylum Chordata; class Amphibia; order Caudata; family Salamandridae; genus Lissotriton; species Lissotriton vulgaris. The sequence continues at coordinate 857,411,481 of NC_141693.1, read as the reverse complement.
ACACCTATCTCAAATCTTTTTTTAAAAGTACCCTTGGGAATCATCCACAGTCAGACCCAGGCCGGACTATGTAAGACCCAGTTGGACCTACAAAGTATGGGGCGACTGCTGAGGAGAAGGCTGTGTATACCTGCAGTACAGATATAATTGAGGGATTGTGCCTAATGGATGTGGAAAAGAGAACTGGGGCAGGAGTGGGGGCGACAGGCCTTAATAGCCTCCAGCAAGCAAAAACCACTATACCATTTAATTCATCTGGTGTGATATCACCAGCTAATGATCATGTATCTGTTTTGCTGGAGAGTAATAGTAATGTAACTCAAGTTCCCTCAAACCCATACATGTCGATAGTTTCCTAGAACATAGCCGGTTTAGCACCAAAAACAATCTCGATTGACTGGTCAACTTATATCGACAGCCATGATGTTTGGATATTTCAGGAAACCTGGTCCTTGGCCCAAATATACCATTCAGGTTTTAAAAATGTTTCCAAAGCAGCAGTAGGGGGACATAAGGGCAAGCCCAAGGTTGGTCTCACCCACTGGGTCAGATAGCAAGGGGGTTACACAGTGGAAGAAGTATACATTGATAGCCCGGACATTATGGCCCTGCGCCTACGGAAGGCGCACAAACTTGATGTCCTGATTGTCATTGTCTACGCCCATGGGCTGCCTGGGGGAAGGAGATCCAACGTAGTCACCCTCCGTGATAGCTTTCTTGAATGCAATCGGGAAAGCTGTAATTTGATACTAGCCTGGGATTTTAACCCCTTCCATGCTCATGACGGAACGGTTCCCTCATGAGCGTCGGTTGAGCTGTGCTCATGACGGAACCATTCCGTCATGAGCCGATAGGCTCATTAGAACCTTCAGCACAGCGTGAAAATTTGCGCCGCGCTGAAGGGGTTAACTACTCCTTTGAGCCACTGGATAATGATGACGGCTTGCTTAGCACTGAGGAGGATGCCCAGTGAAACATCCCGCAATTAGAGTTATGCCCTATTAGTAAATGGACAGAAGCAGCGCGTCAACTAATAGGGTTGTGCCTGGAAAGGGGACTGAGTGCAACAAACGGGAGGTCACAGTCTGATAGAAAGGGTGTACATACCTTCAACAATGGTCTGGAAGTAGCCGTATAGATTATATATTTTTAAACATCGAATTCTGGTCCTCTCTCTCAGATATGGTGGTGCAGGAGCAGATAGAAAGCGATCATAACCCATTTGTACTTCACCTACTGTCGCCAGGTCTAAGAGACTGTAATCATAACGCTGTTGAGTATGTAACAGCTGATACCAGGCTCACTAACGACATGAGGAGTTAGATGGGCTAGGATTTCCAACAATGTCAGGGAACTGGAATAGATGAAGGCATTGGTAGTTCGCTCTCTAAACACCATTTATAGTTGCGACTCTCAGGAGGGCATTAACCAGACTATTGTTCAGATCCATAATGAATTGTTTAACAAACTAAACATTTTTTTTGTAAAAACTAACAAACCTAGGAAAACCCCCTGTGCTAAGGCAGCTTCCTGGTATAATAAATCCTGCAGAGAGTGCTACAAGCTATTATCAAAGAACATTAAATCTAAAGCAATGGCTGATATTAAAATGGCTAGGGCTAGGAATAAGACAACCCAATTGCGAGCCGAGAAGGATTGGCATAAGACACGTTGGCAAGATTTGCTTGATGCCAGTGAAGGGAAAAATATGGTCAAATTCTGGCAACTTGTCAAAGGGGGTAGTGGCGAACTAAACCAGACTCCTATTAATCACGTCTCTCCCGAACTGTGGGTGTCTCACTTTGAGGCACAGTTCACTGCCATTAACCATAGTGACGATCCACTCCAATGGGCCCCTCCTAGTACCCCTTTATGCTTTACCAGTGTCGAGGTAGAATCTGTACTCCGTTAGATCCCGAGAGGTAGGGCCCCGGTCCTGATTGTATGCCTGCGGACCTGTTCGTATCTGACAGGGAACACTGGGTTACCTACATAAAGTTACTTGCTAACGCTATAGCCAGTGGCTCTCCTATTCCCGACACTTGGGTAGGTGCTGAGATCCTACCTATATATAAAAAGGGTGATCGCTCTCTATCAAGCAACTGCAGGCCAATAAGCCTTATAGACTCAATTCAGAAGGTAGTGGCCAGGTTGGTTTTAGGTAGAATCCAGGCCTGGATGGAAGAAATAGATATTTTAACCCCATTGCAGGTGGGGTTTTGAGCCCATACATGTGCTATAGACCAGGCTTTTAAGTTTGTGCTTATTTCCTGGAGGGTAGTTTTAATTGGAGGGGGCTCAATCTACGCAGCATTTGTTGATCTCAAATCCACGTTTGATTTAGTCCCTCGTACTAAAATGTGGAGAATTTTTATGGATATGGGGATGCCATTGGAACTGCTGTCCTTCCTAGTAAAACTGCACGGATCGAACTACGCACAGGTCCGCAGGGGAACGCAGGGGAAGTTACTAACAGATTTGCTGTCAATAAGAGGGTTAGACAAGAGTGCGTCTTAGCACCAACCTTGTTCTCTCTATTTGTAAACAGAGTTGTTCAGTACTATAACACCTATCCCACAGATGCTTCAACGCTAGCGGGCATGAAGATACTGCTACTCATGTTCACAGACGACACCCTAGTCATATCCAAGACCCAACAGGGTCTCCAAGCAGCACTATCATGCTTTGAGGTGTTCTGCCACGATCATGAGTTAGTAGTAAATGTTGAGAAAATGAAGTTTATGGTGCTCCTCAAACATAAAGTTATAAAAGGGAGAGTGTACATGAACAACGTCCCCTTAGAACAGAGAGATATATTTACTTACCTGGGGATAGCGTTAGGTAGGAGATTCAATTGGCAGCCCCAGATTGATATGCTGTCCCTTAAACAAGCTCAATTGACTGGTGAATTAATAAAAGAACAGAGCCTTTCTCAGTCCAAACCCATCACCCCAGCCCTGAAGATCTACAATCCAAAATCAGTTCCTCCATATTAAATGGCGCTGAACTTTGGGCTCACGAGAACCTATCATCCCTGGCTCTAGCACAGAACAAATTTGTCAGATCTTTAATAGGCCTCCCACAATCCACCCCACTCATGCCTTTATACTTAGATATGGGTAGTCACAGTGTAGAGGACCTAGCCCGCTTTAGACCTATTGCATATTGGAGAAGGCTTTGGACTACTCCAGAGCTCTCATTATATGCTAAGGCGTTCACAAAAGTCAAGGCGTTGGGCTGTTCATGTAAGATATCTTGGCTAACCAATTTAAAAGCCACCCTGACCAATATGGGGATTAGTTCTCTATGGGTGACCCCTGAGGATACCCTATTTCCATCTAAAAGGGACCTCAAGGCAGTATATTGGAATATGGTTAAAACCAAGCGTCTCTGATCAGTCGCGGGGCAACTATGGTGAGAGAATTTTTGGAGCATAAAGACGAGTCTAAGCTTGAGTCCTATTCGGATCTTATTACCAGACCGAACAATAGGAAGTTATACCATCAGTTTAGAGTGGGCTCGCTCCCAACCAAAGCTCTCACCAGCAGATGGCAGCCCCGACGGATGATATATGTTCCTTCTGCCCAGCCCAAATTGAGTCACTCGCCCATATCCTGTTTGTATGCCCAGCCTATATGCCACCCAGGAATAAATGGCTGAAACCAAATCGCATGAATTTGGGCACTAGATGTGCTATGGTGGCACTTAGGATTTTAAAGACCAATACGGAGGAACCCATTGTGATCGCAGTGGCCACATTTTTGAGTTGGACATGGGTTATTCGAGCAAGAAAAACCAACTAATTGCACTTTAGCCTTGTCAGATCGTCCATAGGAAGTCATGAGGATCATGGCCTGGAGTGGTAGCTCCATCCCTTGTATTGGCTGGCAAGTGCCCCCAGGTTGCTAAGACTGGTCTGTTTTCTGTAGTACTATGGGCCTAGCAGTTTTTGTATTAGATCAGTTGTACGTGGTTGTCATCTACTCCTTGTTTTTAGCTTTTTTTTAACACACAATGAAATCATTTTATCACATGGTTTATCTTGTTGTGAATTTAATGTAATAATGTTTAAAATCTGTGAACATTACATGATATTAATGGATTGAAGCCTTGACGGTCGCTGCTTAAATGTATTACGATCATTTTAAATTATTTAGTATAGTTGTACATTGTCTTTTATGATTGAAACAAATCGAAATAAAGACTATATTGATTAATTGATTGATAGAGTACCCTTCACATCCCAAAACTTTTTCAAACAACCCATAAATTTTTCACAAAAACAAATATAACATACTGAATTTATTGTTGTGAGATACACCAGTGAAGTAGCCACGCCTATAGCCTAGTATCAGTGTAAGAGATCTGGCAGCCTATCCACCTATGCCCTAAAATCGAAGAACACCAAGGCCAATCTCAATGCAAATTGACATTGGCATAGTTTTTAGCTGTCTGCTTGCTAATGACATTTTGGGGCCATTAGGAAAGCTTCCCATGGAATGCATCTGCCCATTTTTTACCATTTGCTTTGTGGTTTGCAACTCACATTTGCTTGCTTTCTATTTGCTGCCTCTCTTTGTTTTAGACTGTCCAGCTTCAGTTCATCCCTTCCTTTGTCCACACCAGCAAACCCTATTTACTGTAATTGTCTACCAGTGCTCGATTTATGTAAACAGGACTGTAAATGTTCTTATCTTGTCACATTTGCTGTGCATTTAATTACAGAGGTCAAATGTCAGGCTCTCTCTTCCAGGGAGCCTGTTGTTTACTATTCTTTCTCTGACTTCAAAGTGAGGGGATTTTTTGTGACAATCATGATGACTCCAAGGAGTGCTTGAGGAAGGCTGTACAATGTTATTTTTGTTCTAGCACACAACAAAATTAAGTTGTCTGTAAATGAACTGTGCAGATAATTCGGAATTAGAAAAACCCAAATGAAGCACATTTTTGGCAATTCTAAAATGTGATAGAAGTAAACATTATGAAATGATCAAAAATCAATACATTGGGACATCGTGCATATTTCCACACATTATAGTTTGTGCGCTGTATACTTTGACCAGTGTAACTGTATGTCTGTGCAAATGTAATGGTTGTTTCAACTGAAGATGTGTCGTCTGTAATGGAATTGTGCTATCACATCGTACATGTTCCACTCTACGGCACTCCACTCTACTCTGCTCCACTCCACTCTACTCCAAACCACTGCACTCTACTCTGTCCCACTTCACTTTACACCATGCCACTGTACTCTGAGCCACTGCACTCTACTCCACTCTGTTCTACTCCATTCTACACCTCTTCACTATTTGCCTTTCTGCTCTACACCACTGTACTCTATGCCAATGTACTATTCGCCACTGCACTCTACACCACTCCAGTCTAGGCTACTCCACTCTACTCTGCACAACTCCACTCTACTCACCTCCAATCTACACCACTCTTCAAAACTTTCTACCACTCCACTCAATGCCAATACACTTCACGCCAATGCACTGTACTCAATACCACTCTACTCTATGCCCCTGCACCCTATGCCAGTCCACGTTATGCCATGCTAATCTACTCTGCACAACTGCACTGTACACCACTTTGCACCATTATTCTACAATACTGTACTCTGCACCACTTCACTCTACCCTGCACCCCTCCACGTTTCACCAGTTCACTCTACTTTGAAACAATCTACTCTACACCACTGCACGCTATGCCACTGCATTCTATGCCACTCTGTGTCACCCCACCATATGCCACTGCACTTTACGCCACTCTAATCTGCACCACTGCACTTTATGCCAGTGTATTTTATGCCACTCTACTCTACTCTGCACCTCTTCACTACTGCACTCTACTATGGATCACTCTAATCTAAGCCACTGCATTTCACTGCTGAATTCTATGCCACTGCATTCTACGCAACTGCACTCTACAAAACTTTACTCTGCAACACTGTACTAATGCACTCTCCACAGTACACTCTACTCTACGTGGCTCCTCTCTATGCCACTTCAACACACAAAACGTTGTGCCACTCCACTATATGACACTCTACTCCACTCTTCCCAATTCCATCTCTACAACACTCCATGCCACTCTTCTATACACCACTAAGTTTTAGCCATGCAAAACAGCAGCCACGCTGGTACAACATTGCTAGAACACATTGGCAAAGCCACTAGCTCTTGCATAGGTGAAACCTATTGGCTTTGCCAATGCTTGTTAACCTGGGTGTCTCTGTCTACAGAGAGAACCCCATGCCCTGTAAGGAAAATAGGCGACTGCCACTCTACTAATTTCCCCTCCTATCAACTCTCTTCTACATGCCTGCTGCTGCCTCCTGATTGACGGACTCCTTAGTGACAGGGAGCAGCAAAGCTCAACCATTCTCCATCCCTGCAAGTCACCCTGGGCAGAGTTCCTTCGACTCACTATAACCAGCACAGGGAATAAACCATTTCACCGTCACAGACAGGAGGAAAGGGCCAGTTTTGTGCATGTCATTGCCACTTGAGCCATCCCTTGACCAGTCTTTCCCTACACCTCAACACAAAATTAAGACCCTCAGCTGGGCAAATACACAATTGCTTTCATTATTCACAAAAAAAACAATTAATTGGCAATTACTACCATATAAAAAACACTTACACAAGAATGTTAGATGTTTCGCACAAAATGATGTTTGCATTCGGATAAAAAAGTCTTGCAAAACGGCCTTAAATATTTCACTATCTGCCACATGCATCAACAGAAGGAATTGCGATTCATAAATAGCGATTTTTAAGGAATCTCTATTTAGGAATCGCAAAAGCCTATGCATGTAGGAATCGCTATAAAAATAGCGATTGCTACACATTCCTTAATTGCTACTCGCAAATTGCTAGTCGCAATTAAGGAATGCTGTCCCATTCATTCCTATGGGCCTCCAGGCCCATAGGCAATTAATTGAAGATCGCATGAGCAATTTGCGAGTACCAGTAGGTACTCACAAATTGCTCGTGCAATTTCAAAGGTACAAGGATGTCAAAATGACACCCTGTTGCACCCCTTAAATTTATCTGTGCACATATGTTGCACACGTGTGCGCAACATGAAACTTTGAAAAATGCACTTTTCAAAGTTTTTGCAAATTACTATGAAGTTCAACTTCATGGTAATTTGCTACTCCTATTAGCGAAATCGCTAATTTTTTAACTTTCATGCATTGCATTAAAGGAATCTCAATTTGGGATTCCTTAAATGCAATCGCAATTTAAGGAATCGCAATTTAGACATTCCTTAAGTTGTGATTTTTGCATTTGGGATGATGCATCCCAAATGCAAAAATACCGGTTGCAAAGGGACAGATTCTCAGAATCTGCCCGTTTGCTACCGGTTTTTCCTGTGATGCATGTGCCTGTTAGAGTGTAATTTCAGTACAGTTTCATACGAAAAAATATGCAGTTTCCCACACGCCTATCGTCTGTACATATAAACTAAAAGCACGTGCACAGGAAGCAGGGGACGTGGCATGAAGAACGAGGCCACTGCACACTCTACAGAGCCGTCCAGCTTTCATCACTCCAATAGTAATAGGGCCATGACGGGCTGTAGCGTGAGCGCCATTACTGGAATTCATGGGCCCACGGGACCTCTTATTTTTCTCTGTTTCAAAAGGAATTCTCTTTCAAGGTTTATTTTTTTTTCATTTTTTCATATACACGCATGTGTTCAGGCCACCTGTGAGCTCACTGGATTAAAGAAAGTGTTTTATAGCCTGAAAGGCCTCTCTTGTCTCGTTGCCTAAGATCTTTATAAAACACGCCATGGTCTCACGTTCAAAGGTATTTTTATTTTGATTATGTGATAAATGTTCAAACTAGACTGCAGATGTTTAGATGTGTTTAGCTCATACGTCGTCCCAGTCTCCACAATCGAAAACTTTGCAGGTTCACCGGCTTTGGCGGTTCACTCAAGACAAGAGGCGAGCCGCTAAATTAACAGGGAGAGCCGAGCCAGCGTTCGGCTCTGAGCCGAGCCGTGGCCGAGCCGTGAAATATTTGGCATGTAAATCATGCAATAAACTTCATGTAAAAATATGATAAAATGTCTTCAAAATTCAAAATAGTGTATTTTTTTAACAAGCAGTAGCGTTTTCCATTGATAATTCAGATTATATTATTGAATTAAGAAGTATTTGTTAAACGTCATCATTTTAAAATATGAACTGAGACGCATTCCTGCCCTTATCCTGATGACAATGCTAGAGGCAAGGACAATTGTCATGAGCATTCTTTGTTTGGCCTCTATGCATATAATTAATGGAGCAAGGTTGTGGCCTCCTAAGTCAAACACAACAGGGTGTTTCGTAAGCGCCCTTTCTAAATTCACCTGTTAGAAGGTGATCTCATATTTGATAATAAAGAAACAAGGGGCCATATTATCAAGAAAGGGTGATTCATTATCGCCGCTTTTATCGGCAGGAAACTGCCGCTAAAGCGGCGATAATGGGCTTGATAATATGCCCTTGTGAATTTCCATAGAAGCCCAGGTTAACACCAGAACCTGGGCTTCTAGGGGAATTCCCAAGGGCATATTATCAAGCCCATTATCGCCGATTTAGCGGCAGTTTCCTGGCGATATTGTATCACCCTTTTTTGATAATATGGCCCAGGATGCTCTGTGAAATAAGAGTATTTGCCTAGCGTCACCAATTTGGTCAGACAGGAGAAAGCTGAGCTTTTCCAGTTTCATACTCTGCAACTTAGCCACTCCTTGGTATCTCTCACATCAAAGGTTCTTGCTTTGTTCTTAATTTTTAAAGAATGAAATTAGAGCATATCTTTTTAGCAGTTTTAGAAAGTGAGAACATTGACTAGAGATAGGCGTCTGGTTGAGCATGGCTCGACTTTTCAGAGGCTCGCGATCCTTTACTCAAGACTGGAAGCTTCACTCAACCCAAAGTTCATAAAGGTCACATCCAGCATAGGAACCCTTAATTCTCAGGGCTTCATGCCACGTCTCCCTACTGAGTGCCCTTCCATGTAAATGTAAATCCAGTATTTGCAAAGCGCACAGCTACCCGTAGGCATCCCGGCGCTGGGGGCCATCGGGAAGATTAAGCGAGCCATTGCTCAGAGTCACATGGTGCTGGGCAGTCCCCTGCGTCCGGTGCCGGGGTTCAAACCGTGATCCCCAGCGTCCGGCATCAGTCGCCCTGGCCGCTGCCCCACACCTCTTCCATGACCAAATACTTCCCGACACCAACAGACAACATCTCTGAATGGCATTTGAGACAATCCATCACCTGAAGAGACACATGATCAACTATGAGGGAATTAAGATTTTTAGAAAAAAGGAAAGAAACCCAGACCACATTTAACAGTCAAGTTAAATTGTCCCAGAATACTCCATGACCTGCTAACCCTGCTCTCTTGTACTCCTCCTGGTTCTCCACACCTATGCAATACTCCACCACGCAAACCATCTGACTAGAAGGTAGCATGCATAGCATGTGCAGACCTTCTTCATGAATTTGACTCTATGTGCGGCTCTCAAGACAGTGATGAACTTTCAGGATATTCACTGTTGTAATTTATTTTAGTTGTTTGCCTACAGGCTGTAGTGACCAGGGTCGGGGTGGCACTAGGACCCTGCACCCATAGGTTGGGAGGGACAGGAACCGTTGATAGCACTTAGATACCCCTGGGTGATAATGCGCTCTATAAGTCTATATTAACATAACATAACATAACATAACATAACATAACACCACTTCCGGTCAGGGAGTGGGGAGGAATTCCTGGACAGCGAGGGCACGAGTAAGGACGTGCAGGCAAGCGCCGCAGAAAGACACAAAGAATAAAGAAGTCGTAATCACCAATTTACCTGTCTCTGCGTGGTCTGTAGACACAACATCTGGCTACTTGAAAATGCTTTGAGCTAGGAGTAAGGGAACTTTTCAGGGGCATTTTGGTAGGATCATCAGATTTCCTGGGACCAAGAGGGTGGTTTAGAGTTAATAAGACAAGGTACTCCCTTTGAGTCAATTTCTTTCTCTGTGTCTCTCTCACTGCCTGCGTCGCCTCCTATTTTATGCTACCTCTCACTGTTTCTCCATCCTTTCCATGGCTGTCTCTCTCTCCCCCTTTGCCGCTCATAGTCTCTCTTTTTGTTCCCTCACTGTCTCTCCCTTCCACTCTTGGTCCCTCACTCTCTTTCGCTCCTGGTGGGTGTATCTCATTCCCTATTTCTCTCCCTCGTTCCCTACATCTTGATCAATTGCTCTTATCCTTTTTTCTCCTTAACTTTCTCTCTCGCTTAGTCTCTTTCTTTTTCACCCCTCTCTCATTCTCAACTCTCTCTCTGTCACCCTCTATATCTCCTTTTCTTTCATCATTCTTTCTGTTGGACAGTGCCCTGCATAGACAGCGATCGCAAGACCCGCACTTCCTGGTGGAACAGAGAAATTGACAGTCTCCCTTAGACGTGGTTCAGCACCTAAAGGATAGCTGTTTATAAAGTCTAGGTGTAAAAAGTAATTTTTTGATCACAAACCCTGTTATTCGCAAAATCAGAGGAATTGCAACCATAAAATGGCTGTTTTTTGTGTTTAGAACCTAAACAATTCAGGGTAAAACCACTGAATAGTCACCTAAACCTCAGAGGAGGTGGTAAGTGATTCTCAAAAAAGAAGGGATCCCAAAGGGACACCTTCCTCTGTGGGAATCGTGATGGTTGGCTTAGTGAGAGTAGGCAGTGGTGCAGGGACCAATCCCTACTCTCCCAGATGTTTTCCCAAATAGTGAACTTTTAGTTTTTCTAAGCAGCACTGGTTCCTTTAAGGAACCTGGCCGCTTAAAAAAAACCTATTTGGAAATGTAACTTAAGGGACAGCGGCCTCTTGCCCCTTACAGACTACCATCCCTGTGTTTTAAGCCAATCGGAGGATTGCGACTTCTCAAATGAATAATAATTAGGTAGGTCGACTCATTCTGTGAACCCTTGCGAATGGCGATTTTTGAAAATTATCCTATCATTACATAGGCTGGTTCACAATATAACAATATAAAAAAAAGAAAAATGTTAAACTATTTAAAAGAACATTTGTATTCCTTATCAAATGAATCTATTTCCAAATTCCCATGCAGTATTTATGAATATAAGGACACAAAGGACACATGACATAAAAAACCATGGTGATTTTTCTTCTTGTAAGAAAGTACTAATGCTTCATGGACATGGAAAAAAAATCAATCCTGAACCAGATGGCTTTTCACTCGAATTCTATTAGCATACTTTTTTTGCATTCCGGCAGGGAAAACACTGCTAGAGACATATACTAAAAATAACGAAAACTATGCTTTTTGAATTATAAATACCAGTAGGGTGAAAATATCACACTTTTTCGTGCATAGATTTTGTCAGGTACCACTTTTTGAGTTTTGTAGCTGGCAACGGGCAAACAATTGCAGTATTACTACATAGCACACATTCCTCTGTGCGGAAATCAAATAGGAAAGTAATACCATACCCTCTGTTAGAAAAGGGCTTCTGGTTGGCTAAGGTATGCACCCATGCCAGCCAGAACCCACCATCTGTTCTGAGTAAGTCAGACACTTACCAAGATAACCTGTGCTCACCCTCTGGTAGCTTGGCGCAGAGCAGGCAAGCTTACCTACAGCGACAATGTGTAAACTGTAAAGCATTTGCGCAACATACACACGCACACACACACACAATGAATGCACCACAAAAAGACTCTAAACAGGTTTATATAAAAAAATATCTTAGTATCTTATGAATAACAACAGAAGGCCAAATTGACATGAATCACATAATCAGGGCAAGTAATACAGGATTGAAGAAAATCTCATACATTGCTGGTAAAATTCTAAAAGATTTTTTTCAGAAAACTTAGAACACAGGAGCTCCTGTGCTCCAATTAAACTTATATGGTAATGTTGTGTAAATCGAGTCCCCAAACCATTGGGTCTCTACTGGTGTCTCTACACCACTCTTGGGATTCTTCACAGAGGTTCTGCCCCACAGCGAAGAGGAAAGAACAATGCTCAGGAATACAGTATTTAGGAGAAGGGGGGGCACAAGCTTAAGGTGAACGTGAGAGGTCTCCCTTGTGTGCGGTGCAGCTATCAGGTCATAGTAATTTTATAGTGCCAGGACTACATGGCCGGTCTGCCACCAGACCCCACAATGCCTCTTTGGCATCACAGGAAGGTCAATGGGCTTCAGTGGCCAGGACCCGCGTGGCCAATCTCCAGAGTTCCCTGTGGCCGGGCAAGGTGACACTGATGCATCTAATTTACCAGGGCAGCATGACTCAGCCATAATACGGCTCGTAGAGTCCGTGTGCCCTGCCTGGGCAGCAAGAGTCACAGGGCACATGCCGGCAGCCACGGTCGGTAGTAGGAGTATCTGCAGGGCGATGAAGTGGGGAGGGGGAGGGGCAGGGTGGGGGTAGTAATGTATGGATTAAGGAGTTTAACAGGTAAGCAAACATATAAATAAATAAAACAATTTCGTTGCCTGCACTGCATCACCAAATGTGATGCAGTGCATGCAACAAAATTTGTTTAATTTATTTATATGTTTACTTACCTGTTAAACTCCGTAATCAATACATTACTACCCCCCACCCTGCCACTCCCCCTCCCCACGTCACCGCCCTTCAGAAACTCCTACTACCAACCGCGGCTGCACGCCGGTCTCAGGTGGAACGAGGAAGGCTCAGTTCACACTACCTTAACGGCATGGCTCAAGAGATGGGCACGCCGGTCCTTAAAAGACACTCAAGCCCTCCAATAATTCTCCCAGGTAAATGCGTGGTCAGGCAGGAGCCACTTTTCGGTGCTGCAGCATCAGTGTAATAAGTCAGGATTCTCTGTCCTGGCAGAAAGGCACCAGTGCTTCAGGCAGGCAAGACGTGTTGTTTCTAGGCAGCATAGAGATTTGCGCTTGTAGCTGAATTAATCGCTGGATCATTTGGAAGCTGGGAATTGCCGGAATAAGAGTCCCTTGGCAATAATGTGGATGCAGTGTCTTAGATGGCCCAGAGACTCTGAAAGAACAGGGGGCAAGTCAACAATCCATTGGAGAGTACTTATTGGGCACAGAAGCAGGTAGCAAGCAGCTGGCCAGCACATCAAGGCAGGTTGCAAAGTGGCAGTTCTTCCTGCTGCCCAGCAATCAGGAGGCCAACACAGCAAAGCAAGTAGCAAGAATGGAAGATTTTCCAGGCAGCAATGTGCAGATGTAGAACCAGCAGTATTTGGTTACAAACCCTGTGCAGTGTCTAAAGATGTAGGGTTAGATCCTTAAATATTGGGGGTGACTCCAAGGAACCCTCACAAGTGCATAAAGATGCCTTTCAGCCTAGCCCTGGCTCCAAATGATCAGTAGGGGGAAAATCAGCCCTTTGTTTGAGGGCAGGGCACAACCTATTCAGATGTGTGAGCCACTTCTCCCTCACCCTACCTGGGAAGACAATCAGTATGCAGATGAAAGCAGATGTAGCTCCTGTCACACTCAGCCCTTCTTATGTTGTGGCTATCTTGAGAGAATGTGAAAAGTGTAGCTGTCACCCAGCCCAGGTGTGTATAGGAGACAGGCTGCAAAGCACACAGAGTTATAAGCACAGAGAAATGCAGACTTCTAAAGTGTATTTTTTAAAATAGTAATCTGAAATACAACTCCAACAGTAAGTATGTGTAAACAACCTTTACAACAAAACTTTTACAACGTACTACCATTACGACGCAACTTTTACAACGCAAACCATTACAACGCATTGCGCTTGGGGGCGCTCTAGGATAGGGAATAGGTTTAGTGTACTATCCAACACCTTCCCTGTTGGAATATAAAATTATATAATCATGATTGTCCCACTATGTACCATACAACCGCATATACGTATTTATAATCGTGGATAAACCAAGATTGTATGATAGCCTAATAATAGGTTATGAAGGTTCGTTTTGTCCTATTAATGTAGTTAGGACTACTTTGTTTTGTCTCCCTTCACCTATCTATTAAGTCTCAGACGTTACATGGTATAAACGCAGGATATGAAAACAGGTTAAGTTGCTTAGTCTGCTTCTCCTCCCATTCGAACATGGCTCAGGGAAACCCAATGTCACACTTGCTCTTCTCGTAGGATGCATACATTCTAGCAGGGCCCGTTTCTGTACTCCACGGGTCTAAGATAGACAAGAAGGGCACCTCACTGACCTACCCTCGGAATAGGTTTTAGCTTAGCTATTGATAAATGTGTAAGAACCTTAAATGGGTATTCTTGTAGGCTAAAGGACGACTTGTGTACTTCCTTCTTGGGTGTTAACCAGAATATGTAAAACGTATATATACTTTGTGTTATGTGTATTTAGTTAGTCTCCTCTGCGCACCTCTATGGGTCGTGTAGACTGAGGCTCCCCTGTCAGGGCTTGTATTTTGATTCAATAAACGATTCAACCTTCTCCATTGCCGACTGCCTTGTTATTCCTTGATTATAGATATATTAATCTATATTCTTGGACTATTGGTAAGTATAGTCCGGCCTTCAGAAATTTAGATCCTTCAGTTGGCGACTCCGCCGGGACTCCGCGTTAGGGTCATCCCCTCCTGTAAACAGGAGCAGAAGGGACAGGGAGGAGTTCTGGCCGAATGGGTGGACAAGAAGTATTTATTTAAAGACCCTGTTAGTGGAGAGTCCGCCCTCCAACCCAGTATCCCTCCCGGCTGCCGGAGACCCTACGCCGGAGTCCTACGGGCTTAAACCGAGAGAACCACAGACTGTGTTGTCTGTCTAGAAATCGGCAGTGAAGAAGTCGGGATCAACCTGAGTGCACCAGGTGAGTGAATCTTCAGATTGGAAACGGACACTTGAAGGAAGTGTCCATTTGGAAATTGTAAACTGTTTGTTTGTCGGTGGCCGGGGAAGCCGGACCACGAGGGAATCAGTAAACAAAAAAGGGTCTGGCGTTGTGGTGCAGGGGCTGCACGGGCAGACACCTTCTGGGATTTGTATTGACTTTGTGAAATTACACTTGGTACCTTGCGAAGCACGGGGTGTTTGCTCGGCCAAACTCACTCGGGAGAAGCCCTGGGAGCAGCTGGGTAAGCTAGGGTTCTGGAGCCTTGTGCCCCGAAACATCGGCCCAACCAGAATACGACCAGGGGATATCTAAGAAGCGAGTTTGTGGTTTTCCTACCAAGAGGTTTTATTGTGGTTGTTGGAATTCTTTGGAATTTGATTCCCCGAACAGGAGTCGGCAGGCTCCGTTTGTATTAAAAGACATGTCATTTGTGTTTGATTTTGTATAAGAGCTCATTTCTGAAACCCTGACGCAGTCCTTGCGGCATCTTGTATGAGAATGAAAGGAAGAGTATAAGAGAGTGAATGGTGAAGAGGGCGCGCCCGTATGACAGAAGCGATTGCAAATTTGTAGCATTTGTAATATTATCGTTAATATGCCTTCTTTTAGTAAACTATGTTTTCGGTGCTGCTGTCGGAGAGGTACTCGGCAGGAAGAAAGACAGCCTGCCCCTCCCGACGGAAGCCCCAGTTTTGATATGTATGTTAAATATGGTCTTACTCCAATTTTATTTAATTCATTATGGAATAAGTATACTAGAGATAATGCCGAATTGCAATGGCCCCTAACCGGGTCGTTTGATGAAAACAAAATAACCATTTGCAAAATAAAATGTTTATGAAGAAAAGTCGCCAGTCTATGTTTGACTCCTTGAACCTATGGTTGAAAGAGGCTAAACGACGGCGAATAAGGGAAGAGAAATTGAGAAGGATTAAAACGGGACAGACCATAACTCAAAGGCTGTAGCTTATGATAGGGGAAAATTGGAGGAAAATATTGCTCAAATGGATAGACAGTTCCGTTTAGAAACAGACAAAAGTTATGTGACTCAACCCGATACGGGAGATGAATTAGAAGGGTTGTTAGAAGCTCGTCCCCCTCCTCCTTATGCCCCACAGGGTCTATACCAAGCAGTGCCATTGGTTCAACAAGCGCGTGCGCCTGCGCCTGCGCCTCCGCCAGCGCCCCCACTACCACCAGCATCTCCCATACCAAATATTGTAGGAGCAATGGCTACGGCCCCATTAGACGGGTCTGTACGGGATGCGCTGCTTCCCCCTCCTTCGCTCTGCCCCTCTACTTCACCCTTGGTTACATTACAGCCAGATTCGATTGTACCGTCTATATCAAGTCCGATATTTATCTCCCCTCCGGCACGAAGCATTATAGATCCTCGAGCTTTGGCTACCCTACACACGACCCCTAAACGTCTGGGATCGGATCTGAGTGACCCACTGGTTTATACCAGATCTGCGCTGGGTATGGAAGAACGAAAAACTATAGTAATTCAGGCATCCCAATGGATGCGGAATGCTATTTATACCATAGAGCAGTGTTTCCCAAACTGTGGTCCGCGGACCCCTAGGGGTCCGTGACACATTCCCAGGGGGTCCGTAGGCAACAGTTTTAAACGCACAGAAACAGTTCTTGTATAATTAGCAGCTTTCCAGCAACAATAAAAGTGTCAAGAGAATGCCAGTGATTAATGTACCTGCTGGAGAGCAGGAGAGTTTTGTTCAGTGGCAGCTTTGATTTAACTAATGTAGCACAGAGGGTTAATGTGCCTACTGCAAAGAACGTGTAACATGCATCTTAAAAAGCAGTGTTTTATGTGCCTAGGTTCGTGGTTACTGCTTTTGTCACAGAGATTCTTTTGTTACTGTGCACTTCATAAGTGACAATCGTAATCTAGCAGAGGGACCTATAAACTGTCATCAAAGAGCTGCTTGCAAACTGCATGGTACCAGTTAGTAACTTATACTTTGTCCCAGTTATTCATTATCCTGATGCTGCTAAAAAGATATATTTGGGTGGAAATACATTTTTAATGTTATAATCCATGCTAGCCACTGTGTTATGTTCTGAATCCTTTGTTTGTGCTTTTCCAGATCAAGCACTCTTTAAACATTTTATATACACACTGATTTACATGTATGATTCAATGTCTCTATATGTGTGTGATGTAAAGTGCTCTGACATCCTACAATGGTATGAGAGATGCTACAAAACAAATGAAATACATGTGACAGAGGGGCTATTACTTCAAAATAAAATACTAAGGGCCAGATGAACGATCTGTTTTTATATGCGCAAACGAGTTTGCGAACCCGTTTGCGCATGCAAAAACCTATTGGGTCATGTACATTGCCTATTTCGCGAGTCGCAATTTGTTTGTGACTCACTAAATAGGTTTTGCAACTTGTTAATTGGAAGGGGCATTCCCTTCCAAATAGCCAGTCTCAAAACCATGTACAAATGTTTTGTGGTCGCAAAACAGTCACAATTACCACCTACTTCAAGTAGATGGGAATGCATTCGCAAATGGGAAGGGGTCCCCAGGGGACCCCTTCCCCTTTGCAAATGCATGCACAATTATATTTTAAGGTCAGGCAGTGAATGTACCTCGCAATTTGCGACACCATATGGAATCCAAAACAGTGTTAAACACTCTGTTGTACATTTCATTTAGCGACTCGCAATTTGCCACTCGCAATGTGTCGCCAATTGCGAGGTGCTAAATGAAATGGTCGTACATCTGGCCCCAAAATCCTTCGTACTTTGAGTATTTGTTTTGTGTGCACACGTCTGTATTTTTTTTAATCACTGTTTTAATGTTTGAAATTTAACTCATACAAATTGCTTGGGGGTCCCCGGCGTCCAGTGGTAACTCAATGGGGGTCCTCAGAAGTCAAACGTTTGGGAACCACTGCCATAGAGGATATTTGGAGTACTATGAAGGATTACCAGCCTGTTGCCCAACAATTAGCTTTAGAAAATATGGCGATTCGTTTGATTTCACTATGGGAACAGTGTTTTGAGGAGGGGTATGCCCCACAAATTATAAAAGATATAAGAGATAGAGCCCACAAATTCCACCTACAGGCCGATGAAGTATATCAGAAAGTGGCAACTCTCTTGCAGTATCGTGAGCGAATGCATCGGAGATGTACTGATTGGGGAACACAGAATCCTATGAGAGAAGTACATCCTCTTTTCGTTCCAGAATTACCTGAACTTAAGGATGCCAGGGGCAATGTAACTAGAGCTAGGGAGGACGCAAGGCTTCAGGAACAATGGGTTTATATCCCTTGGAAATGAAGTGAGGTTCTTACATTAAAAGCTCAGCTCCCTGACCCTCGTAAGAATCCCACTGCTTATTACAAAGAATTGGGCGAAGCTGCTAACTCTGTGATCATGACTATATCCGACATTGAGTTGTTCTTTGGCCTCTTGATCCCGGTCGATATCTGGAGACAGATACATGATACGGATCATATTCCCGAGTTAGGAGCAACGTGGGTTCAATTAAAAGATTGGGATAAAGAACGGAAGCCTGGGGAAAAGACCCGAGATGAAATATTAGCAGTACCAGATACAATAATTACGTACATGCAAACACTCCTGCCTCCTAAGAAGATAGATTGGGATAAGTTAGCTGCTTGTAAACAGAAAAAGGATGAGAGTGTCTCGGATTTCTTCACCAGTTTGAGAAAACATTTATAGATTTTAGTGGGCAGGATTTATCCACGGATGGGGGAATACGATTGTTTGTAAATAAATTTGTGACAAATTTGTTACCTGAGATTATGACATGCCTTCAGGCGGCCGAAAGTACATGGACTACGTCCACCCCATCTGTGATCCTTAGTATGGCTCAGTATTACGAGCACCGAGAGAATGAAAATAAGGAAAGGACGGAGAAGAAAACAAAAGATTTGAAGACTAGAGTCTTGATGCAACAAGTCAGTAGAGGACAGAATTCAGGGTGAAGTGGGCGCGGTACCTTCTAAAGAAGGGCCGGCAGAGGACGAGGAGGTCCCCCGAATGCTGGTTTGAATCAATGCTCGTATTGTAAACAAGAGGGCCATTGGAGAGCGGACTGACCGTTGTTAATGGCCAGAAATGTTCCCAGTAGGGGACGAGGCCGGGGCCGGGGAAACATTGATCGAAATAGCATGAGAAAAGAAGACGGGGATTCCCGAAAAAATTATTTCGATAATCCACAGAACAGGCAATACTATCATGAGAATTTCGTAAATGACGACTACGATGAACAAGATTATGCATGAGACCGCCAAGGACAGAGAAAGGGCCACATTACAGTACCAATTGACCAAGAGGGACCTTATGTACAGGGGGAACTGTTGGGTTCATCAGGAAAATGCCTAGTGGATACTGGAGCAATGAATAGTTCAGTTGCTCATACCATGGTCCCAGAGGCGACTCTGTCTGGCCACAAAAATGTATCAGTAGGGTTCTCTGGAATACCAGTGGTGAGCCCCATTTCCAAGCCTCTGCCCTTCACTATAGGACCTATCTCTATACAGTCGCCCTTTTTGTTAACATCTAACTGTGGGGAGAACCTTTTGGGTTTAGATATCTTTAAAAAATTACATGCTCGGATTTACTGCTCACCGGATGGTGTATATTTGACAATGCAGAAACCTTCTTTGCAAGATTCTCAATATTTTGCAAGGAACAAGCATTTACCCCCTGTATATTCTACCATTCCTCAGACTTTGTGGGGGACAGGGGACACTGATGTAGGTCTGTTAAAGATAGCCCCGTATCCATTACTCTGAAACTTAATGCGCAGCTGCCTCGCATTCCACAATATAAGATTTCACCTGAAGGTGAACGGGCTATGTTAGAAATTATTCGGGACCTTATTCAAAAAGGGGTGGTAGAAGAAACATCAGCTAATATTTGTAATAGCCCGATTTTGCCAATTCTGAAGAAGACACCAGTTGATGGTGCTCCAGATTATAAGAATACTTACCGTTTTGTGATTGATCTTCATGCAGTTAATATAATAGTGGTTTCACAGTATCCCGTGGTACCTGATATAACACCTATTTTAACAATGATTCCTCCCATGGCCAAATACTTTTCGGTAATTGATCTGAAGAATGCCTTCTTTAACATCCCAATTCATCCAGATAGTAGGCATATCTTCGGATTCACATTGGCTGGCCGAAGTTTCAGATGTACACGCGCTCCTCAAGGCTATACTGAAAGTCCCAGTATTTATAGTCAGGCTTTAAAAGCCATCCTAGATGAATTAATTTTGCCTGCCGGAAATTCCATTATTCAGTATGTGGATGATATACTAGTGGCTTCCGATACTAAGGAGGGATGCAAGGAGGCCACAGTAATATTGTTACACCATTTGGCCAAGAAAGGAAATAAAGTGTCCCTTTCCAAATTTCAATATTGTCGACAGGAAGTGACCTATTTAGGTCATTTTCTGTCGAAAGCGGGGAGACGATTGACTCCAGAGCGAATATCTGTAATAACTAATATGTCTGTCCCTCGTACACAACGTGATGTTCGTGCTTTTCTTGGCATAACCTCTTACTGGCGCCAGTGGATTCCTAACTATTCCCTTTTCTCTAAACCCTTGTTGCAATTAACTACCAAAGATGTGCATGAACCCCTGCCCTGGACGGATGAATGTCAAGAAACCTTTGTATCTTTAAAGTCTGCTCTTTGTTCTGCACCTCTGTTGGGAACTCCAGATTACCGGAAACCTTTTTCACTTTATGTGCATGAGGTGGACGGTTGTTCATTATCGGTGTTAACACAGACTTTTGGAGAGAAACAGAGACCTTGTGCATATTTCTCTTCGATTTTGGATATTGTAGCACAAGCCCTCCCAATCTGTCTAAGGGCCACTGCTGCAGTAGCACTGGCCATCCGACAGTCGGAAGGAATAGTCCTTAACACTGATCTCACAGTCATGGTACCGCATGCTGTGGATATTCTTTTAAACAGAACCAAAACTCAACACCTC
The DNA here is from genome assembly GCF_964263255.1 of Lissotriton vulgaris. NCBI lineage: Eukaryota > Metazoa > Chordata > Amphibia > Caudata > Salamandridae > Lissotriton > Lissotriton vulgaris. The sequence continues at coordinate 857,390,601 of NC_141693.1, read as the reverse complement.
ACAAGTGCTAGATTGACAGGATATGAATTGACATTGTTTGCCCTCCATATTACGATTAAGAAATGCACTACTTTGAATCCTGCTACGCTATTACCTCTCCCTGATAAAGATGAAAGAGTTAATGTCCATGATTGTGTGTTCAGAACAGAAGAGGAAACAAAAGGACGTATAGATTTAACTGACACCCCTTTACTTGAACCAGATGGAGAGTTATATGTTGATGGCTCTTGTTTCAAGTTGCCAGATGGCACTACGACAGCTGCATATGCCATCACTACTCTAAAGACCATAGTGGAAACGGCAAGGATTCCACATCATTCAGCTCAGGCAGCTGAATTAATAGCCTTGTTAAGAGCCTGTGAAATATGTGAAGGTCTAGAAGTAAATATTTTCACAGACAGCCAGTACGCCTTTGGCCGATTCAGTGGCAAAAGAGACAGCTCAGACTAAAGGAAGTCCTATGTTTTCTAGTGCATCTACCCGATGGCCCACTGAAACATCCCTATTTGAAAATACCCTTGAAAGTGTAAAACAATTACAGAAAGAAGCAACTCCAGAAGAAATACAGAAGTGGGACCAAGACATTGGGAAATTAGATGAGAATGGGTGCTGGATAGATCGATCTGAGAAACAGCGATGGTTGCTTCCAAATGCAATGGTATACGCAGTAGTTATGATGGTACATGGACCGGCCCATATTAGTGCGAAAGGAATTAGAACAGTACTAGATCCGGTGTGGTATAACACTAATATTGCTAAAACAGCAGCCCACATTGTGAAATATTGTCCGGTGTGTTTACGACATAATCCTGGAGGTAGAGAATCTGTTTTGAGTGGCAACTTTGCTCCGCCATCCTTACCCTTTGAAGTTTTACAGATAGATTTCATACAAATGGAACGTGTAAATACTTTAAAGTATGTCTTGGTGGTGGTATGTGCTTTCAGTAAGTGAGTTGAAGCCTACCCCCACCAAAGACGCAACTGCCATTACCACTGCAAAAGTTTTGATTAAAGAATTCTTTCCTCGGTATTGTTTGCCTCGAATGATCTGGTCAGACAACGGACCCCACTTTAATGCTACCCTTGTACAATGTGTTTGTGATGGCCTGCAGATAAAACAAAAGTTTCATGCCGCTAGGCACCCGCAATCTGCAGGACTGGTTGACAAATATAACGGTATACTGAAACTCAAGATGGCCAAAGTCTGTGCAGACACTAGACTAAAGTGGACTGATGCCCTCCCCATAGCTCTGCTATCTCTTAGAACAACTCCTCATTCAAGGACTGGCCTGTCTCCTTATGAGATCACATTTGGCCGTCCTGCAAATGTGTGGGGAGTCCCTAGACCTAGATCCTTTAGGGATATTGATTATCCATTGATGACAGATTATCTTTATGAGTTGACTAAAGATCTGCGTTCTATTCATCAACAGGTATCGTACACATTGCAACCACTACCGGAGGGTCCTGGACATCGATTGGAGCCTGGCCAGTGGATACTGGTAAAGAACTATCAGCGAACATCGAGTTTAGAGCCCAAGTGGTGTGGTCCTTACCAGTTATTGCTGGTGACGAGGACGGCGGTGAAAGTGCATGGCCGCAAGCACTGGATTCACGCCAGTCACGTCAAGAGCCTCCTGTTACCACTGCCCTCTGATCGACAGGACAAAGACGGAGTGCCGAGTCAGAAGAAGAATTGATTCGGAGCTTTGTGCCCTTTTCGAATATTCAAGAGAAGGAGCGATCGAGTGATGTGTTGCCTGAAGGGGAAAGTGAAATAGCGGAGTCAAAAGCAACTGCTACTCCCGAGGCAGCACGAGAGTTGACCAGGCCTGTTACCCATGCCATTGAATTGCTTTCTGACCAGGAGCAACCTGGCCGTTGTCGATACGATCTGCGGCCCCGAAAACAGCGCAGTACCCCACTCACTAATGAAGGAAAATAGAACGAGACATTGTGATCAAGCAGAGTGATTGGGGTGCTGAGCGAGACACTGTACTGAACTCGTAGGGAGCTGGGAACATTGTGTAAAAAGCTCTGTTCAGAGAGAAGGATTGAGAAAAGGGCCACAATCGTGCTTTTGGAATTTGAAAGTTTGCTTTTCCTTTGGATAAAAAGATAAGAGTCTGCCTGTGAGGCTCTGAAAGAAACAAAACGGACACAGGGAGAAGATCCCTCGCAGGGAAGAAGAAACCCTCTGGTGGTTGGCGTGCTTTGTGGATACAAAGATTAGTTTTGGACTTGTAGCAAGGGACCGAGATAGATTTGGACTTTTAGAGAGTATGTTTCCCTTTGGTCGAATTATGATGGAGGATGAAAGACCACTGGCCCCTCGGCGCCAGATTCGTGATATGCAATTGTTTTCTGGATGGCCCACCAGAGTGAAGGTGGCATTCGTTGTTTTAATTGCCTTAATTACTGTAATTATGATGTGTGTGTTTATATACTTAGAATTTCAATAACCAGTTCGTAAATTATTGAAGACTACTCCTTCTCCAGAGGAACATCAATTTTATTCTCTACCCCCACATAAGGCTAGGCATAGGGAGACTGATTAGAAAAATGTATTCATAGAGATGTTACACCAGACTCACAGTACCACAAACAAAACGAACTGCTGGGTTTGTGGGTTATTGCCGCCAGTTATCCATCAACATGAATTATTTATATCTCTTCCTCTATCGTATTTAGCTAGTTTTGAGGAATGGTGGCAACTGTTATAATTGATGTATTCCCATTATGTTGTGAATCCCAAAATATATTCCGAAAGAGATTATGAAGCTATTTTAAAATATATAGAGAGACACCAAGGATTTGATGCAGAAGGAGATACAGGTCAGGGTTCTTTAGATCCAAATGCTTGCATGAATGTATATACAGATTCTAAAAATGATACATTGTTTCAAGAAGAGATGCAAGACTTTGAGCTTTTTAATTCCACTTTGTATTTCCAACATTTTAAGGAACGCAATGTTACAAATGATAGAGCTCTGCCAGTTCCCATTATAAATTCCACTTCTTTGTTTTGGATCAGGGGGCGAGGTCACATTAAGGTAGGGAGTAGTAACTGTAATTACACCTACACGTTGCAAACTGATAGTACTCCTCCGATGATCTCCCCCCCCTAATGTGTATTTCGTTTGTGGGGAAAATGCTTATTCTTGGCTTCCCCGGGGATGGGCAGGACGATGTTATCTGTCTTTCCTTTACCCTCCTGTTTATGTTGCCCCTTTCAATTACCATAAGACCCATCAGCTGATGAAAAGAGAATTAGAAACTAATAGGACGATAAGAAGCTATAATACTGATAAGACTGACCAGACAGATACCTCACTACAACAGTTTGAAGATATTTCAAAGGGCCTGGTTCCATTTTGGGGTCCGATTTTCAACAGTCGGAACATAAGGCGCCTGTCTAGAATTGTGGAAAATGTGGTCCAAACAACGACTGAATTATTAGCTAATATCACTGTAGAGCTTCAGGCTACGAGACTTGTTTCTCTTCAAAATCGGATGGTGTTAGACGTCATCCTGGCAGATAGGGGTGGAGCTTGTCGTGTGATCAGCAGCTCTTGTTGTGTTTACATACCTGATTTGGCCCCTACTATACATCTCGCTATAAAAAAATTGCATCTATTAGCTAATGAACTACATGAAGAGAATGGCACCTGGTCCCTCAGTGGGTGGTTCTGGAGTCTTTTAGCTACATGGGGATGGAAGGTATTTATGATTTTAGTAGGAATATTTGGAATAATTTTCACTTGCTGCTTATGCCTTCATTGTGGCCCAGCATGTTGTACCTTTTGTGCTACCAAAATAACGTCTTCTTTGAGCCAGGCCCGACAAAAGAAGGTAGAAAAACAGATGTTCCAGAAGGAAGTAGTGGATCCTATGCAGATAGATGAAGGGGTATTTGTAGAGTAGAATGGCATAAGTTATATTGGCCATAGTGGGCCAAAAGGGCAGTCTTTTGGAATATAAAATTATATAATCATGATTGTCCCACTATGTACCATACAACCGCATATACGTATTTATAATCATGAATAAACCAAGATTGTATGATAGCCTAATGATAGGTTATGATGGTTCGTTTTGTCCTATTAATGTAATTAGGACTACTTTGTTTTATCTCTCCCTTCATCTATCTATAAAGTCTCAGACGTTACATGGTATAAACGCAGGATACGAAAACAGGGTAAGTTGCTTAGTCTGCTTCTCTTCCCATTTGAACACGGCTCAGGGAAACCCAAGGTCACACTTGCTCTTCTCGTAGGATGCATACATTCTAGCAGGGTCTGTTTCTCTACTCCACGGGTCAAAGATAGACAAGAAGGGCACCTCACTGACCTACCCTCGGAATAGGTTTTAGCTTAGCTATTGATAAATGTGTTAGAACCTTAAATGGGTATTCTTGTAGGCTAAAGGACGACTTGTGTACTTCCTTCTTGGGTGTTAACCAGAATATGTAAAACGTATATATACTTTGTGTTATGTGTATTTAGTTAGTCTCCTCTGCGCACCTCGATGGGTCGTGTAGACCGAGGCTCCCCTGTCAGGGCTTGTATTTTGATTCAATAAACGATTCGACCTTCTCCATTGCCGACTGCCTTGTTATTCCTTGATTATAGATATATTAATATATATCCTTGGACTATTGGTAAGTATAGTCCGGCCTTCAGAAATTTAGATCCTTCCTCTCTACTATCCACGGGGACTGAATTTGGAATAGTAAATTAAACTATTCACTATCCAGCGCCCCAAAGCACTATGCGTTGTAAAGGCATGTGTTGTAAAAACCGCGTTGTAAAGGCATGCGTTGTAAAAGCATGCGTTGTAACGTCGTACATCCGTAAGTATGCTTTATCAATTCTATGCTAAACATACCGAACATGGCAATGACACTCCTTTATGATCAGCAGTAACCACTTAAATGTATATATGAGAATTCACACTACTCTCCTCTTGTTGCCGGGATGCTGCTCAGGAACAGAACCATGCTTGGGACCATAGAACATTAGTAAATAGGGACTCAGTCACCATACCGCCTCTGTACCCATGAGCCATAGTCCGACTAGCTATAGTGTCTCATTTGCCCTCCTAAACATATCCAGAGAGCAAATTGACACCCCAGAACACAACCCTCCCAACCCTCTCAGGGATCGCAGTAACAGGACATCCCCTTTCACTCTCACAAATGTCCACAATAAGATATAACTGAGACACGAAGGCAGTTTGAAATGTTTAATTAAAACTATCATGCTCAAGAATGCATTATTTGTGTCACAATTAGTAAACAAATGCCTAACGAAAAAACATTCAACATAGTCAGTAAATCATATATTATGAAATGCCCTGTCATATGATAAGACAGATCAGCCTAGTCCCTCTCCCCTTCTATGGAAGCAGAATGATTATTTAATAAAGATCTCTGGGATTTTTAGCGGACCCTGTATCTTAGCATACCCAGGTGGATGTTCTACATCTCAGGTACAGCAGTGATCTCCTCTCAGAAAGTCTCTCTATCACTATGTATGTTACATTACTCTGCATACCTATATGACAAGACTCCTATGCTCACAAATAAGACGCTGCTCTCATCTAGGTGCTAGTGCCAGACCAGAACAAAATAATAAGAGACATTGTTGTTTGACCTTGTCTGCTGTATTCAGACTAAATCACAGGAAAGAACAGAATGCAAAAACAACTTCAAGTTCTGTGTGGAACTACAATGTAGCACAAAGACAGACATGTTTATATAGTAACGTGTGCAAAGCAAATGCGGCCTGCATTGTGTACAGTTAGGCTATCATAGGGTAAACTATGTGCACTGATCACATGACATTCTGGGAGGAGCAGGCCTCAGAGCAGTGAAAAATGAAATAGGCTGTTTGTCACTACCAGGACATGCAAAACATGAAGGCACATGTCCTACTTTTTACTTAAACCAAAAGATCTTACGCAGTGTACGATAATCTCGAATCCTCCTGACGCGTGGATACGCGTTAAGTCAATAAACGTTCAGGATCAGTAATCACAAATGATCTTCTTAGAAAAGAATTTATTTTGAAAGCAATTTTCAGGATATTATTTCATATGCTGAATAGTTTGCAAAGATGTGTATGTGTTTCCAAAAAAATTACAACATAGGTGCGTTTCACATTTGTACACATCAGTCATGAATGCATCCCCTATGCATTTCGAGCGGTGCTCTTCATCAGGGGGAATGTCTGAAAAAATCAAAGATAACAGAAGATATAGCACGAGATAGGAGCGAAAAAGTCACAATGTACTATAACAGTGGTACCAAATAATGAGAAAAAAAACTGGTACAAGAGCGGGTGAGGCATGCTGCTACCTGTATTAATGAGAAAATGGCGTGAATTAAGAGGCTAGCAGAGTAGAAAAAGAAATCCAAAAGGAACCACCACGCGTGTTGCAACCGGTGAAATTACAATGCTGGTGCATAAACAGAGGGTGGAGTGTATTTAAATGTCAATAAGAACCAAATGAATCGAACGCTCAAAAACGGGTCACACCTGGTGTCCTTGAAATTAGAGTAACTCCGAAGGTGAAATGGTGAAGTCTAAATAGCTGGTTCAAGCTGGTCAAGTGCGTAATGGGAAATGCTAATAAAAGTGGCAAGCTGTTAGTTCAGAAAATTGCAGTTACAGGGTGAAACGGGTTAGCGTAATCTTACCGCATTAGAGGAAAGAAGCGTGCACATCGGTACAGTCGCTATCACGGGTGTAATCCAACAAAATCCCAAAAACCCGGGACTGGTGTAGGAAATTGTCTAACAGGCATGCGACTTTAATCTACCTAAATTCTCAGGGAGTAGAATTTGGGAAAAACACCCGGTATTATTTCTACATTAAGGTGTTTGTTGTCTCTAATGCCTTACCGTCCTGAAACAGACATTCTAGTCTTTCATTTTCGCTAATTGTGGGGGGTTCATAAATCTTCAACTCGGCCCAACCCAAAAAAATGTCAGGCCTGTTTAGGGACCATACACAGAACCACACATGTACCCAAATAATAAGTGAAAAAATGTGTGGCGGAGAGGAAGGCACCTCACGGGCGAACACCCTCGGGGCAATCTGGTCAGATTTTTACCAGAGACTTGGCCCCTTTCTCATCATAGGCGTTCGTTCCTATTCCAGAATTTTGGTGAATAAGTGAGAAAAAAGGAAAAGAGTGAAGGTGCAAGTCAAGGAGATTGAGAGCGTGACTCCTTGGACAAACAAAACAGAGTGAAAGATAAAATCAACAGCCACACCACTCGTACTACTTTTATTAATAAATCGGGTGTGCGAAGTTGAAATAAAAAGGAGGGTAGCTTACAGTTGCATACCACTACCTGTGACCAACATGTTTCACTGCCCAGAAACCTTTATGGCAGATTCATCAGGGTCAATACTCTGTTACTGCACCACCTTCCAACATCTTTTAGACAGGAAGCCTTATTCAGCTATGCTCCCTCGTACCAGCTGAAAAATAGGGGTACTCCACCGAACTGTCAGGTTCCTGGGATGATAGATCGCCCAGTTTCCTCGTCTGTACGGTTGATGTGACAACCGACTGTTCGGTGGAGTACCCCTATTTTTCAGCTGGTACGAGGGAGCATAGCTGAATAAGGCTTCCTGTCTAAACAAAGCCCATCTTTGCTTACCAACGCACCAAAAATATTCAACAATTGCTAAAACCCCCCAAAAATTGAACAGACGTCGTCTATAATGGAACTATACCCTGCCACAATTGTGGCAATTGTAACAGCATCATCAAAGGCACCGTTATTCATCACCCTACACAAGGCGCACCTATCCACCTAAAAGTCCACGCCACATATGATACCACCAATGTGGTATATCTTCCTAAATGCCCATGTCGTTTCCCCTACGTAGGCAAGACTGAGAGAAAAATTAAAACTAGACTGACGGAACATCGCAGCAACATTCGGACTAAAAACTTCAAATCTAGTGTAGCGGCCTATTTCACTAATCAATCTCATAACGTCAGCCAGTTACGTTTCCTGATTTTGGAAGTCGTGAACAAAGTTGCAGGAAGAGACAATAAGAAATTTCTTTTACAAAGGGAACTTTATTGGATGCATAAACTGAATTCCATACATCCGAAGGGCCTCAATGAGAGACTTGAATACAGTTGTTATTTATGAAGGACTCTTGTGCATGCTGATGCTTCTGCTCTTGTGTTTTGCCCCCTCTGCTACCTCCTTTGCTGACCTCCTATTCTTTCATCTTTATCTTTCAATCTTTTTTGACCGGTTGGTTCTCTGTTTCATCACCCGTTCTTCCCTCAATACTTCACTCTACCTCCATATTTGTACTGTCACTTCTTGTCTTACTTCTATTGCACATTTTTCTTTTCACTTTTCAGCTCACCCTTACACTTCCTGTTTTTTTGCGCTTGCTTCCATCTCCTCTTATCTCTGATTTATGTACACCATTTTAGCTGGACCGCATTCTCAGTGAACCTTAGCTACCTTTACTTCCACCCTTGGGTTGCCCAGAATCTCTCCAGATTTCCTTGCTTTTTTCTTTACGCTATCCTATCTAGTTTTTCTATTTCTTCCAACCTCTCCTCCGTCAGCAGATCATCCTTTGTATTATCTTCAATTTTCGTTTAGACTGTACGTTTCAGTTTCAGACTTTCCTGATTGTTTCTAATTGTATGTTCTTTGTAGTATTTGTTTTCATATGTTTACACTTTTTTCTTTCTGCCTACATTCGGTTGTCTCTCCTTTTTCTTTTTTCCCCTTTTATTATTTATTATTTTTACTTGATACTTCATGTTTCACCCCACTGCTTTTTATTTTATATATCTTCATTACTCTCAAGTGTGTCTCCTAGACACCCCCCTTTTCACCACAGTCTCCTTTCTATGTTTGTTCTCCGCACACTGACAACACCGTCTAAATTTCCGGCGCTATCGGCACGACACACCTGTGATAGCGACTTTACCGATGTGCACGCTTCTTTCATCTAATGCGGTAAGATTACGCTTACCCGTTTCACCCTGTAACTGCAATTTTCTGAACTAACAGCTTGCCACTTTTATTAGCTTTTCCCGTTACGCACTTGACCAGCTTGAACCACCTACTTAGACTTCACCATTTTACCTTGGGAGTTACTCTAATTTTGCGGACACCACTTGTGACCCGTTTTTCGTCGTTTGATTCATTTGTTTCTTAATGGCATTTAAATACACTCCACCTTCTGTTTATGCACCAGCATTGTAATTTCACCGGTTGCAACACACGTGGTGGTTCCTCTTGGGTTTCTTTTTCTACTCTGCTTACCTCTTAATTCACGCCATTTTCTCATTAATACAGGTAGCAGCATGCCTCACCCGCTCTTGTAACAGTTTTTTTTTCTCATTATTTGGTACCACTGTTATAGTGCATTGTGACTTTTTCGCTCCTATCTCGCGCTATATCTTCTGTTATCTTTGATTTTTTCAGACTTTTCCCCTGATGAAGAGCACCACTTGAAATGCATAGGGGATGCATTCATGACTGATGTGTACAAATGTGAAACACACCTATGTTGTGATTTTTTGGAAACACATACACATCTTTGCAAACTATTCAGCATATGAAATAATATCCTGAAGATTGCTTTCAAAATAAATTATTTTCTAAGAAGAACATATGTGATTATTGATCCAGAACGTTTATTGACTTAACGCTTATCCACGCGTCAGGAGGATTCGAGATTGTTATCTTACACTGCGTAAGATCTTTTGGTTTGATTTGAGTTATCAGTGCCTCACAGTCAGGAGGTGAACATCTCGATACCCCTCACCTTGATGACCCACATTAACAGACTGATTACTCTATAATTACTTCGGAGTGCTGTGGTCCTCGCGTTCACTACTTTTTACTTACACAACACCCTGCATGTATTGAAGCTGCATGCAATTTGAATTCGAAAACGTATCTCTTCCCCCGGGATAGTTAGGATAGGTGAGGTTTCAGGGTGTGGAAATCTCTGCAGTTGCACTGCAGCGCGGGGACACACTGGCAGAGTGTAACCATGCGCTTTATAAATGTGCCTATTATTATTATTATTATTATTAATATATGCCTCCCTCAGCACTCTGCATGTCTTGAAGCTGCAAGGCTCCCTCGGCACCCTGCATGTATTGAAGCTGCAAGGCTCCCTCGGCACCCTGCATGTATTGGAGCTGCAAGTCTCCCCCAGCACCCTGCATGTATTGAAGCTGCAAGCCTCCCTCACCACCCTGCATGTATTGAAGCTGTAAGCCTCCCTCAGCACCCTGCGTATATTGAAGCTGCAAGCTTCCCTCAGCACCCTGCATGTATTTAAGATGCAGCCTCCCTCAGCACCCTGCAATGTATTGAAGCTGCAAGCCTCCCTCAGCACTCTGCAAGTATTGAAGCTGCAAGCCCCCCTCAGCACCCTGCATGTATTGAAGCTGCAAGCCTCCCTCTGCACCCTGCATGTACTGAAGCTGCAAGCCTTCCTCAGCACTCTGCATGTATTTAAGCTGCAAACCTCCCTCAGCACTCTGCATGTATTGAAGCTGCAAGCCTCCCTCAGCACCCTGCATGTATTGAAGCTGCAAGCCTCACTCTGCACCCGGCATGTACTGAAGCTGCAAGCCTCCCTCAGCACTCTGCATGTATTGAAGCTGCAAGCCTCCCTCAGCACCCTGCATGTATTGAAGCTGCAAGCCTCCCTCAGCACCCTGCATATATTGAAGCTGCAAGCCTCCCTTAGCACCCTGCATGTATTGAAGCTGCAAGCCTCCCTCTGCACCCTGCATGTACTGAAGCTGCAAGCCTTCCTCAGCAACCTGCATATATTGAAGATGCAAGCCTCCCTCAGCACCCTGAATGTATTGAAGCTGCATGCCTCCGTCGGCACTCTACATGTATTGAAGCCCATATGAGAAGGGATGAGGCAGCAAAATGGTGCACTCAGGTAAGCACGATTGTTAGAAGCACCATGTGGGCATCCGCAGGGGGGCAAGGGTGTCCGAGAAGGGTGCAAGGCATAGGGGAGAAGGGTGCAAGGCAGAGAGGAGATGGGTGCAAGGTGGAGAGGAGATGGGTGCAAGGCGGAGGGGAGAAGGGTGCAAGGCAGATAGGAGAAGGGTGCAATGCAGAGGGGAGAAGGGTGCAAAGCAGAGGGGAGAAGGGTGCAAGGCAGAGAGGAGAAGGGTGCACGGTAGAGGGGAGAAGGGTGCAAGTTACAGGGGAGAAGTGTGCAAGGTAGAGAGGAGAAGGGTGCAAGGTAGAGAAGAGAAGGGTGCAAGGCAAAGGGGAGAAGGGTTCAAGGCGGAAAGGAGAAGGGTGCAAGGTAGAGAGGAGAAGGGTGCAAGGGGGATGGTGATGAAGTAAAAAATTTGCCCCCCCTGGAAACATTTCTGTAGACGCCCACGGAAACGCACACTACTTTGTGAGAAAGAGTGGAGTGAGAGAGAGAGTGGAGTGAGAGAGTGAGTGGAGTGAGAGAGAGTGGAGCAAGAGAGAGAGTGGAGCAAGAGAGAGAGAGTGGAGCAAGAGAGAGAGTGGAGCAAGAGAGAGAGTGGAGAGAGAGAGAGTGGAAAGAGAGTGGAGAGAGACAGTGGCGAGAGAGAGAGATAGAGAGAGAGAGTAGAGAGAGAGGGTAAAGAGAGAGGGTGGAGAGAGAGACAGTGGAGAGAGAGATAGTGGAGAGAGAGTGGAGAGCGAGAGAGGAGGGCGAGAGTGGAGAGAGAGCGGAGAGAGAGAGAGTGGAGAGAGAGAGAGTGGAGAGTAGAGAGAGTAGAGGGAGTAGAGATAGAGTAGAAAGAGTAGAGAGAGAGTAGAGAGAGTGAGTGGAGAGAGACAGTGGAGAGAGACAGTGGAGAGAGATTGCTTTCAAAATAAATTATTTTCTAAGAAGAACATATGTGATTACTGATCCAGAACGTTTATTGACTTAACGCTTATCCACGCATCAGGAGCATTCGAGATTGTTATCTTACACTGCGTAAGATCTTTTGGTTTGATTTGAGTTATCAGTGCCTCACAGTCAGGAGGTGAACATCTCGATACCCCTCACCTTGATGACCCACATTAACAGACTGATTACTCTATAATTACTTCGGAGTGCTGTGGTCCTTGCGTTCACTACTTTTTACTTACACAGCACCCTGCATGTATTGAAGCTGCATGCAATTTGAATTCGAATACGTATCTCTTCCCCTGGGATAGTTAGGATGGGTGAGGTTTCAGGGTGTGGAAATCTGTGCAGTTGCACTGCAGCGCGGGGACACACTGGCAGAGTGTAACCATGCGCTTTATAAATGTGCCTATTATTATTATTATTATTAATATATGCCTCCCTCAGCACTCTGCATGTATTGAAGCTGCAAGGCTCCCTCGGCACTCTGCATGTATTGAAGCTGCAAGGCTCCCTCGGCACCCTGCATGTATTGGAGCAGCAAGTCTCCCACAGCACCCTGTATGTATTGAAGCTGCAAGCCTCCCTCACCACCCTGCATGTATTGAAGCTGTAAGCCTCCCTCAGCACCCTGCATTTATTGAAGCTGCAAGCCTCCCTCGGCACCCTGCATATATTGAAGCTGCAAGCTTCCCTCAGCACCCTGCATGTATTTAAGATGCAGCCTCCCTCAGCACCCTACAATGTATTGAAGCTGCAAGGCTCCCTCGGCACTCTGCATGTATTGAAGCTGCAAGGCTCCCTCGGCACTCTGCATGTATTGAAGCTGCAAGGCTCCCTCGGCACCCTGCATGTATTGGAGCAGCAAGTCTCCCACAGCACCCTGTATGTATTGAAGCTGCAAGCCTCCCTCACCACCCTGCATGTATTGAAGCTGTAAGCCTCCCTCAGCACCCTGCATTTATTGAAGCTGCAAGCCTCCCTCGGCACCCTGCATATATTGAAGCTGCAAGCTTCCCTCAGCACCCTGCATGTATTTAAGATGCAGCCTCCCTCAGCACTCTGCATGTATTGAAGCTGCAAGCCCCCTCAGCACCCTGCATGTATTGAAGCTGCAAGTCTCCCTCAGCACCCTGCATGTATTGAAGCTGCAAGCTTCCCTCTGCACCCTGCATGTACTGAAGCTGCAAGCCTCCCTAAGCACCCTGCATGTATTAAAGCTGCAAGCCTCCCTCACCATCCTGCAAGCATTGAGGTTGTAAGCCTCCCTCAGCACTCTGCATGTATTGAAGCTGCAAGTCTCCCTCAGGACCCTGCACCTGCATGTATTGAAGCTGCAGGCCCCCTCAGCACCCTGCATGTATTGAAGCTGCAAGCCTCTCTCAGCACCCAGCATGTATTGAAGCTGAAGCCTCCCTCGGCACCCTGTATGTATTGAATCTACAAGCTTCCCTTGCCACCCTGCTTGTATTGTTGCTGCAAGCTTCCCTCGACACCCAGCATGTATTAAAGCTGCAATTCTCCCTCAGCACTCTGCTTGGATTTCAGCTGCAAATCTCTGCAAGCTTCCCTCTGCACCCTGCTTGGATTTAAGCTTCAACCTTCCCTCAGCATCCGGCATGTATTGAAGCTGCAACCCTCCCTCGACACCCTCCTTGGATTTAAGCTGCAAGTTTCCCTCAGGACCCTTGTTGTCTTGAAACTGCAAGCGTCTATCAGCACCCTGCATATATTGCAGCCGCAATCCTCCTTCATCACCATGCATGTATTGAAGCTGCAAGCCTCTATCAGGACTCTGCATGTATTGAAGCTGCAAGCCTCCCTCTGCACCCTGCATGTATTAAAGCTGCAAGCCTCCCTCACCATTCTGCAAGCATTGAGGTTGTAAGCCTCCCTCAGCAGTCTGCATGTATTAAAGCTGCAAGTCTCCCTCAGCACCCTGCATGTATTGAAGCTGCAAGCCTCTCTCAGCACCCTGCATGTATTGAAGCTGAAGCCTCCCTCCGCAAATTGTATGTATTGAGGCTACAAGCTTCCCTTGCCACCCTGCTTGTATTGTAGCTGCAAGCTTCCCTCGACACCCAGCATGTATTGAAGCTGCAATTCTCCCTCAGCACCCTGCTTGGATCACAGCTGCAAATCTCTGCAAGCTTCCCTCTGCACCCTGCTTGGATTTAAGCTTCAACCTTCCCTCAGCATCCGGCATGTATTGAAGCTGCAAGCCTCCCTCGGCACCCTCCTTGGATTTAAGCTGTAAGTTTCCCTCAGGACCCTTGTTGTTTTGAAACTGCAAGCGTCTATCAGCCCCCTGCATATATTGCAGCCGCAATCCTCCTTCATCACCATGCATGTATTGAAGCTGCAAGCCTCCCTCGACCACCTCCTTGGATTTAAGCTGCAAGTTTCCCTCAGGACCCTTGCTGTTTCGAAGCTGCAAGCGTCTATCAGCATCCTGCATATATTGCAGCCGCAATCCTCCTTTATCACCATGCATGTATTGAAGCTGCAAGCCTCTATCAGCACTCTGCATGTATTGAAGCTGCAAGCCTCCCTCTGCACCCTGCATGTATTAAAGCTGCAAGCCTCCCTCACCATTCTGCAAGCATTGAGGTTGTAAGCCTCCCTCAGCACTCTGCATGTATTGAAGCTGCAAGTCTCCCTCAGCACCCTGCATGTATTGAAGCTGCAAGCCTCTCTCAGCACCCTGCATGTATTGAAGCTGAAGCCTCCCTCCGCACCCTGTATGTATTGAAGCTACAAGCTTCCCTTGCCACCCTGCTTGTATTGTAGCTGCAAGCTTCCCTCGACACCCAGCATGTATTGAAGCTGCAATTCTCCCTCAGCACCCTGCTTGGATCACAGCTGCAAATCTCTGCAAGCTTCCCTCTGCACCCTGCTTGGATTTAAGCTTCAACCTTCCCTCAGCATCCGGCATGTATTGAAGCTGCAAGCCTCCCTCGGCACCCTCCTTGGATTTAAGCTGTAAGTTTCCCTCAGGACCCTTGTTGTTTTGAAGCTGCAAGCGTCTATCAGCACCCTGCATATATTGCAGCCGCAATCCTCCTTCATCACCATGCATGTATTGAAGCTGCAAGCCTCCCTCGACCACCTCCTTGGATTTAAGCTGCAAGTTTCCCTCAGGACCCTTGCTGTTTTGAAGCTGCAAGCGTCTATCAGCACCCTGCATATATTGCAGCCGCAATACTCCTTCATCACCATGCATGTATTGAAGCTGCAAGCCTCCCTCGACACCCTCCTTGGATTTAAGCTGCAAGTTTCCCTCAGGACCCTTGTTATTTTGAAGCTGCAAGCGTCTATCAGCATCCTGCATATATTGCAGCCGCAATCCTCCTTCATCACCATGCATGTATTGAAGCTGCAAGCCTCTATCAGCACTCTGCATGTATTGAAGCTGCAAGCCTCCCTCTGCACCCTGCATGTATTAAAGCTGCAAGCCTCCCTCACCATTCTGCAAGCATTGAGGATGTAAGCCTCCCTCAGCACTCTGCATGTATTGAAGCTGAAGCCTCCCTCCGCACACTGTATGTTTTGAAGCTACAAGCTTCCCTTGCCACCCTGCTTGTATTGTAGCTGCAAGCTTCCCTCGACACCCAGCATGTATGGAAGCTGCAATTCTCCAGCAGAACCCTGCTTGGATTTCAGCTGCAAATCTCTGCAAGCTTCCCTCTGCACCCTGCTTGGATTTAAGCTTCAACCTTCCCTCAGCATCCGGCATGTATTGAAGCTGCAAGCCTCCCTCAGCACCCTCCTTGGATTTAAGCTGTAAGTTTCCCTCAGGACCCTTGTTGTTTTGAAGCTGCAAGCGTCTATCAGCACCCTGCATATATTGCAGCTGCAAGCCTCCTTCATCACCCTGCATGTATTGAAGCTGCAAGCCTCCCTTAGCACTCTGCATGTATTGAATATGCAAGTTTCCCTCGGCATCCTGAATGTATTTAAGCTGCAAGTCTCCCTCAGCATCCTCGTTGTTTTGAAGCTGCAGGCTTCCCTCAGCACCCTGCATGTATAGCAGCTCCAAGCCGCCCTTAGCACTCTGCATGTATTGTATCTGCAAGCCAATTGTAAACAACAAGGACCCCCTGAGAGACGGATCAATTTCCTGGGTCAACGCGTAGAAGAAATCGTCATTACCTCAACTTTGTAATCTTTTTATATGTGTATCTTATGTAATTTTGTTATAATGTAACGTGGTACCAAACTATATAAACTGTTATGTTTTTTAGCAATATGTATATGCAAATTATTAAACATATTTTTATTGTTTTTACACAAAAATTCCTTTCAGATCAGTGTTATTTTTATCTTACTGGTCTTCATTGCATTGCTAAATTTTGGTTGTTTGCCTGGGTTTGTTATTTGTCATTGAATCTGCAAGCCTCCCTTAGCACTCTGCATGTATTAAAGATGCAAATTTCCCTTGGCACCCTGGTTGGATTTAAGCTGCAAGCTTCCCTCCACATCCTGCATGTCATGTTTTGAAGCAGCAACCCTCCCTCAGCACCCTGCTTGGATTTAAGCTGCAAGTCTCCCTCTACACCCTGCGTGTATTGAAGCTGAAGCCTCCCTCCGCACACTGTATGTATTGAAGCTACAAGCTTCCCTTGCCACCCTGCTTGTATTGTAGCTGCAAGCTTCCCTCGACACCCAGCATGTATGGAAGCTGCAATTCTCCCGCAGAACCCTGCTTGGATTTCAGCTGCAAATCTCTGCAAGCTTCCCTCTGCACCCTGCTTGGATTTAAGCTTCAACCTTCCCTCAGCATCCGGCATGTATTGAAGCTGCAAGCCTCCCTCGGCACCCTCCTTGTATTTAAGCTGTAAGTTTCCCTCAGGACCCTTGTTGTTTTGAAGCTGCAAGCGACTATCAGCACCCTGCATATATTGCAGCTGCAAGCCTCCTTCATCACCCTGCATGTATTGAAGCTGCAAGCCTCCCTTAGCACTCTGCATGTATTGAAGATGCAAGTTTCCCTCGGCAACCTGAATGTATTTAAGCTGCAAGTCTCCCTCAGCATCCTCGTTGTTTTGAAGCTGCAGGCTTCCCTCAGCACCCTGCATGTATAGCAGCTGCAAGCCGCCCTTAGCACTCTGCATGTATTGTATCTGCAAGCCAATTGTAAACAACAAGGACCCCCTGAGAGACGGATCAATTTCCTGGGTCAACGCGTAGAAGAAATCGTCATTACCTCAACTTTGTAATCTTTTTATATGTGTATCTTATGTAATTTTGTTATAATGTAACGTGGTACCAAACTATATAAACTGTTATGTTTTTTAGCAATATGTATATGAAAATTATTAAACATATTTTTATTGTTTTTACACAAAAATTCCTTTCAGATCAGTGTTATTTTTATCTTACTGGTCTTCATTGCATTGTTAAATTTTGGTTGTTTAACTGGGTTTGTTATTTGTCATTGAATCTGCAAGCCTCCCTTAGCACTCTGCATGTATTAAAGATGCAAATTTCCCTTGGCACCCTGGTTGGATTTAAGCTGCAAGCTTCCTTCCACATCCTGCATGTTTTGAAGCAGCAACCCTCCCTCAGCACCCTGCTTGGATTTAAGCTGCAAGTCTCCCTCTGCACCCTGCGTGTATTGAAGCTGAAAGCCTCCCTTAACACTCTGCATGTATTTAAGCTGCAAACTGTCTCAACATTTCCCATGGCCTGAGGTGCAAGTCTATCTAATCACCCTGCATGAACTGAGCGAGCGGTCGCGAGCACACGCGACCACTCGCAATGAGAAACCTGACCTCCCCACGTTGAGAATCTCACCAGGAGGTTTATTTTCCATGCTTGCGATCAGCAAATTGATGTTGCTAATAGGGAATGAGGAAAAAGTCTCACCGGGATGTCATTTTGATTGCTCGCTGTCGCCAACTTGACGTTGAGGACCGCGAGCAAGCAAAAAATGACAGCTGCACTACGCTACGCTACACGTATTTGCACTGTGCTACGTGCAGTTCGCGTAGTGCGAAGTAGCGCAAACTTCGCAAACTACGTGAGCGTAGTGCTTTGACCAGGGTTAATTATGATTTAGAAAGTGCACTGGGTCCTGCTGCCCATTGTTCTCTCTTTAAAACTGATACATGTGAATTGGTAACCCCATTTGGAAAAGACTTTAACCCCCATTATAAGTCCCTGGTAAATGTTACCAGTGGTACCCAGGGCATGGGAGGGCATGTAGCGCTGTTTGTGCCCTCTGAGTGACTCAAGTAATTGAATGACAGCAGCCCTGGCATTGCAGACTGCAAGAGAAGTGCAAACTGCTCGAATTTGACTTTGCCCTCACCTTGTGTTGCAAGGTCAATGCACTATTTGTAATATATGTCAGTCACCCCTGAGGAAGCACCCCTGAGCCCAGGAGGCAGGGTGCATTATATTGAAAGTGAGGACATATAAGTGAAAGGCTATATGTCCCTATAGTAGCATTTACCATTAAGGGCTACTATAAGCGATCAGCAGCCCATAGGATAACATGAGCTCATACCTGGGCACCCCTGAGGTTGCCTCTCCATTATGGTACTGCCAAAATAGGCCATGTCTGGTATCAAACAACCTGCCTCCTCACCTCTGACATGATTCTCGTGCCAGAGTCTATGTGGGATGCACCCAGGTAGCTCACCCGGTTGCCCCAGCCTGTCCTGGGAATGTGCCTGCAAAATGAAGCTGCTGCTGCCAAGGCATAAATATGACACCCTGCCAGGAGGTGTGAACTCTCCTGGGAGTCAGAAACAAAGGCCTGGATGGGAAAGAGGTGACACTTCCCTCCCTGACAGGATAACTAGTGAAGTGGCACATCAAGGCGGTGAGCTTCAAAGCTTTAAACACCTTTGATATTTATCCAGGTTGTCTCCCAAAAGATGTAAGGAGCCACCCCCTGCCCTCAATCACATTTGCACTCAGACAGGTGGGAAAATTATGTAGTCAGGAGGTGTACTCCCACAGACGGCTAACCATATTCCTAGGATGGGATACCAGGTTTGTACAGCTAAGGAAGGTTTCTGCCATTTCTGAAAGTGGCAGTCTAGTATCCCATGGACACTTGCACTTACACGGGTCACTGACACAACATCGATGTAATAAATATCAATGTAAAGAATATTGAGTAAAAAATATGCACAACAAAAATATTGACTCCTATACTTAAACAGGTAAGTACAAAAATATCTGCAAACAAATATTGATGTTAAAAATATAGATGTATAAAATATCGACTTTTATATAAGTATAACATAAAATAATATATATATATTAAATATATTAAATAATAAATTTAATTTCAGCACAATAAAATAAATGTAATATACATTTTAATAAAATATAACAAATAAACGTCATAAAAAAGATAAACACAAACATAATTATTTATAGATATATATTTACTTAACAACAATTAATAAACTGTTATTTTTAATTTATGTTAAAAGTTTAAAATTATACAAAAAATACAAATATACTTCAATGATTTAAAATATAAAAAAACACTGATCTATAATAAATAAAACATTAAACTATTAAAACATATTTAAACTTAGATTTCAAAATACAGTCAGTGCAACAGTAGGGAAAGTGTTGGATAGCGGAGGGGTAAAAATGTACTATTCCCACTCCAATGAGTGCAACAGTAGGGAAAGTGTTGGATAGTGGAGGGGTAAAAATTACTATTCCCACTCCAATGAGTGCAACTGCAGAGAAAGTTTTGGATAGCGGAGAGGCAAAACTGAATATTCACACTCAAACAGTTAAAAAAAATATATAAAAAATTAAGAAAAATTATAAAAAGAAATAAATAATATTTTAAAAATAAAAAAAAAATTAAATATATAAAAAAGAAAACATATTATATTAATTACATATAACAAATACCTACAAATATTACACAAAATTAAATAATGCATAAATATATATATATATATTTTTAAACTAGAAAATATTTACAAACAAAAACATTAATTAATATATAAATGTATTTATTTTATTTCCTACCCTATAACACCACACCAATAACATCACACTTCAACATTTTAAATTACATTTATTCTATAATTAACATAATTAATAATCAATTAAAAAATATTATACAAAATAAATAATAAACATGAATTAACTACACACACTTCAACACTATATTCTCCACAACACACACCTACATTAAACTATAACATAATAAAACCCAATTAAAACTTATTCTAAAATTAAAAACTATTACTATCTAATTATAAATTAATTAAAATGTATTTAATACCCACCCTTTACCCTTTTAAAAGTAAAAACAACACACCAACAAATGAACAATTACCCAAAATAAATATCAAATAATTAACATTAATTAATAACTATATATTAATTAATTAAACACAAATTACTTCCCATCCATTATCCCTATACACACCACAACACACCCTAAAATTAATTACAGATTTTCCATAATACAGTTTTAAAAAATTTCATTAATATCAATTAACAAATAATTATTAATACAAAATAAATAAACTACTCAACTCCCTTTCCCATATAAACCCACAACCCACTACTGAACTTGAAAAAGCAAAATTCTAATAAAAAAATTATTAACTACAAAATATGTAACACATAAATTAAAAATTCAAACAGTTCTTATACAAAAAGCACACATCACATGCGTTTAGAACATCTACTGAAAAAACATAACACTAATTAAAAAAATCGATATTTTTAACAACTATATTTTTGCAAATGATATTAAACACTTCAATATTTTTAAAATCTATATTATTTACCTTAAGTCAATATTCTTGACCACGATATTCTCGTTGTCGATATTTCTGAACCACGATATTTCTGACTCGATATTTGTGCAACTCGATATTTTAAACTCGATATTCTGTCTGCACACCCACTTACACCCCTAATGCCCCTAAATCTATGATTTAAGGAGCATCATTGACACCAGAACCTCAGTTCTGATCTGACTTCCAACAAAGAAAACAGAAGAGACCAGAGTCTGCGATAACAGGAGCTGCACAAACTAAAGGTGTGATACCCTGCACCTGTAGCAACCTTCTTAGAACGGCACAACTGTGATTTATACCAGACCAAATACCAGTTCTCCAAGACAAAAGATCCCTTTTGAGAGCCAAAGGCAACTCCAGACCCCCCTTGAACTAATTGCACTTGTCCCCTGCAGTCCGAAGGTAAAAAAACATACTGGCGCCACATACTCGATGGCCATCGGGCCCTCCAAGGAATCATCTAAAGATAGATGGTCCAGTGTATTGTGGTAAATGTAGTCCTGCCCTCCGTAACGTTTCAGGTGGCTACCGCTTTACCCCAGACTTTAAGACGTCAAAATAACTTCTTGCTGACTGTACTGCTGCCAAGGCTTGTTGGTGGCTCAACTCAAGGGAATATTGCAACACCTTCATCTGACTCCAGTACTGGACCCGGGGTCAACATTTTTCACCTGTTTGCCCACCAATACTGTGTAGGAGGTAAAACCAGCTCAGCACCCTGAACAGCCAGGACAACTCTGCACCCAGGCTTCTTGAGCCAGGTAAAATTGAACTGACTGTCGTGGCTTGGTCTTGGGACCCACACCACCTTAATCCTCCTTGGGTTCCAGGCTACTCGACCTGCAAGTGACCAAATGTCACTAATGCTTTTTATCATTGACCACAATGCTAAAGTATATGCAGTATTGATTTGCACTGATTTATTTTTGCTTCTAAAATCCATAACTCAGGTTATACTTATCTGATTGACTTTGTTCTGGTGTCTAAATTAATATAAACATTTTCTTTATCTTTATAAATTGGTTTTGGATTTCTTTTGAGCTGTGTCAATAACTTATCATCCATGTTGGTACTCTGAAGTGGTTAAAACATGTCCTCTAGTAAAGCCTGCATGCTCTTTGCCACTCTACCTGGAATGGGCTGAGGATTCATTATTGTGAATCCAAGGACCTTCTTTGGGGTATTATGAGAGTATTACATTGTGAAGCCTAACCAGCATCATCAAATAATACTCCACTTTACTGCAGTCTCTGTTGAAAGGTTTATCACACCTCAATAAACACCAATATATATACGATTAAATGTAGGTTGCTGTTCTGCAAACTGAGTCGCCTCTGTACACTTCTAGGCAGAGGAAAAAGCTTTATGAAGCCAGTCAGAAAATGCACATTTGTAGTTTAAATCTAAAGCCCAAGTTCCACTGGGCCAGACTGTAAACCAAAATCAGACCTTGAAAAACGTTTAACCTGCCGAACATTGCAAGAATCCACAGCTAGATAGGGGTACGTTCGAGTCATTTCATCCCACACTGCTCTGAAAAAAGTACCCTATCCTGCAGCCTATAGGGTAACTAGATTGGTATACGGTTGGCCAGTCCAGGCCCGAATGTGCATTTTTATTTGTGCGCAGAGCGTCTGGAAACGTACAGAGTCACTGAACTGAAAACGTGCCACAAATTTATGATGTTGAAATGTAATTGGTAAATGGGGTAAATTTTGATCACTGGTGTGAAGCATTGCACAGGGCATAGGCATGCTTAGATTGTAAACAAAACACAAGTGCAAGGGTCCAAAGTTTTGTAAGGTGTCTGCTGCTGGCGTGGCTCAATGCTGGATTTTATATATACAGGGCCAGCCCTAAATTGGGTTGACCGGGACAGCGCCCAGGGGGATACAAAAATTGGTATTTGTTGTGGGGGCAGGGTCGTTGTGGTGAGACGGCAGGGGGTGTGAGGAAGATGGGAGGGGTAGGGGGTTGACAAGGTGCTAACAATTACGCTGAGGTACATTAAGGGCTGATTACAAAGTCTTTAACTGTACCCAATTGAGACCAAGTGGGATGGACAACCTGCTATTTGCATAATATTGTCCGCCAGCTCCCTGCCTCACCCGTCGGAATATTGGTGCCCTGCGTTCAACCGCCCATGTCCTAGGCAGCCTGGACTGTTTACCATGGCTGTCTAGTTTTGTTCCACCACCATGCACTTCCTGTCTCTATATGTCACTCTTGCTTATTCATTATCATTCTGGGTTTCTACCTTTGACACCACTGTTTTCCTATCTTTCTCTACCTTCTTTTTTCCCTCTTCTGTTGCTTTCTATTACTTTAAGTCAAAGTCTGGTGAGAAAAAATAAGATTAAACAATGAGTGTGGTACCCAACACCTGCACCAATTAAGCAGCGGGTGTAGTGCTATATTTTTCTGCTCCTTTGTTTTCAAATAACACTTTTGTTAGTGATGTTTTTTAAGAATGATGATCAGGTTCCATGGTCTTTTTTCTGGTTTGGCTACATTGCAGTCGATATAGGCATTTGTGGGACTTGCAGCTGTCATAATTTGTCTTCCAAAAGCTAATAAATTGAGTTGCCATCATAGAGGAATTGATGGTGTAGCGTCTTCCCCAGCCAGGGTATCCGCCAATGACTATGCCCAAGAACCCGTAGGCTAGTTTTGCTCGTATTTATGCGTCTGCGTGTTACTGTGAACTCAACATTCTGAACTTGCCTACAATGCAATCTGCTCTAAAACGTATGTCACTGTTCTATGGAGATCATCAGGAGCCAAAAGGGTTCCATTATTCCTAACTTGCAAGACACTACAGATGGAGGGCAGCGACCATAGACCTGACAAGGCGTCAACTGCTCCAGTGGTGTTGGCGGTAGGCCAAGGTTTTCAGCTTAGAAGTTTTGGTTATAGCCTGTGCTTGGATGAGCGGTAGAGTCAGAGGGTTGTAGTAATGGTTGGTGTTTCATTTGTAGTTGAGAAAGCCTTCTTAGGCATGACACAGCCCATATGTTTACAAGTTACATTAATTTGTGCAGTCTGTGGATGGATGGACGGCCTCTGCTTTAGCTATGTTGGCCTCAAAGTGGCACATTTAAACCACACTAAGGGCCTCATTATGATGGCTGAAGGACCACCACCGACAGGCTGTCGGGCGGTCTTTCAGCCATCTTACCAGAGATCTCCGTCCGCCATGTAACAATGGCTTTTTGATGGGTGGCGGTCAGAAACACCAACCTCCATGGTCCTGACAGGCAGTCTGTATCAACCCACCTGTCGGTCCTCCCTGTAATCCCAGAATTACGGCGGTGCCTGTTAGGCACCAACGGAGGGATTACAATATCCCTTCTCGACTGTCGTTCTGCTGTGGTCAACCCGCAGAAAAACTGCAGGCGGAAACAGATTTGGGGGCCTATAGCAGGCCCCCCTAACTCTGTGGGCCAGCGACATAGGCCCTAGGGGGCACCTATGTTGTTCCCTACCTATTCCTACACCATGTAGTAGGCTCCATATGGTGACTGCCACGTAGTGCAGGGATATATGTGGGGTGCCTGTTTTGGCTTGCAGTGGGTGCTGTAGAGCGCCAAAACTATTGGATGGCGGACGGACAAAAGTCAGTCCGGCATCCTAGTGGCCCCCTATATTATCACCGATCCATACAAAGAAAAAGTGTATGTCTCTATTTCAGACACCCTTTTGTGCTGTAACCCAGCACATTCATTTTATTTGTGCCTGGTTTAAGAAAAACAACTCATAATTCAATTGCATAGGCTATAAAAGACAAACCAAGAAGACCTTCCTTGCCTGTCCTCTGAAAGGGAACTGCGTTCACAGGCAATCCTTGTCGCCTCATGTTGTGAAGTCACATCCAATTTCGTTTCTCTCCCCTACCAACAATGCCCGTGGGACTCCTGGTCAGCAGCAGGCTGGTGACAGGTCTCAGCATTCATCAGATCAAGGCAGTGACATTAGTGATAAAAAAAAAGAAGAAGGCCGCCTCGGAGCCTGGGCCATTTTATTAGGCGTATGACCATGGAGTATGTTGATGGAGGCGGGGATGGTGAGTAAATGAGATATGGGATTAAACTAGTTTTCCTGGGGTGAGGAAGAACCGTTGCAGGACATGAAAACAATATATATGCTTTAACCAAATAAAGATTTGCATAAACCAAATAAATAGGTGTAAATACATGAATGTGCTGTAAGCTAAACAGACATGAAGACAACAGAATGCTGAGGCAAGATTGGTTTATTGATACCGGTGTCACTTGCTGCACCAGGGCAAGATGGAGAGCCTTCAGAGCTTGGTTCCATGACAGGGTAGCACTGTACAAGGACGCTTGGCTTCCACATTTTATTGTAATACTTATATAGCAATTAATACCCCTATGCGGGCCACTGAAGCACTTGTCAAATCAAATCAAATTCAAATAAGCTTTATTTGAATTAACATTAAAATCATAAGAGCACTTTTTTCACATATAATTATAAAAAACAAATCACATTGTTATTACATAGTTTAAAATGGTATAAAATCATGTATTAAAAGCCGTGGCCCTTATTTATGAGGCCTTGCGTCAGTTTTGCGCCGCCGGTGCGTCACTTTTTGTGACGCACCAGCGGCGTAAAATATGCGCCTTGTTGCGCCATATTTAAAAAGTGACGCATCTAGGTAGATGCGTCACTTTTTAAACCCCTGCGCCACATTATACCTGCGTCAGGTATAATGTATGCAGAGGGGGCGTTCCCCCGCAAAAAGCCTCGTAATAGTGACGCAGTGAAATCTATGAGATTTCACTGCGTCACTTTTAGGATGCTGTTGCGTCAAAATCTTGTGCCTGCCTCACAGCAGGCATAAGACTGACGCAAGCCCTTTCACATGGGGCATTCCCCATGTGAAAGGACGCATTGCTGGAGTTGTGTCACTTTTGTGACACACTCCGGCAATGCGTCACTTTTGCGCTTACAGATACGTCAGAAATACTGACATATCTGTAAGTCCTTGCGACATGATGCGTCATACATTAAATATGACGCATCATTGGTGTCGCAAGGAGTGCGCAGTGAAAAGTGACGCATCGCTGTTTTCACGCAGCGATGCGTCACTTTTCATAAATTAGGCCCCAGGTTCATATTCCACTTTGTTTTCCTAAATTTGATCACACATTTCAGATACTTTGCTAAAGGACTAGTAAACATTTCATATTGTAAGAGTAGTAACGTTAAAAATGCTTGGTTACATTGTCTCAGGTCCAGGATCTTTATAATGGCAACGATCCATCTTTTTCTGGGAACAGAATTAAAATTACAAAATAGAAGAGTGTGCATTGTAGACTGTTGAGAAGAATTGCCACATGGGCATGTGCCAAGGGTTTTACACCAGTCATTCATGACAGGGAAACCAGTAAGTCTATGAAAAATCCCCAGGCGAAAACGAGTCAGCAACATCCTGCCATAACCCCCCTGTTACATACACAAGATATGGTTGAATGCCATAACATAACAATAACAGCTGATTTTCCAGAACCTTGGGCTTGACAATTTCTTTTGAGAGTCTAATTGTCTCTAGATGCATTAGGCATTCAGCTTTCAGTTTTTTTCTTGGGATTAATGTAATGCTATCCAGGTTGTCAGAAGAGGTAGCAAGCTACGCTAAATAGGGTGTGTGGTGGGAAAGGTGCTGTACTTGTTTTGAGCCTATGCCAGGAGTGTTTTCATGTTTGGGTGATGACAACTTGGGCATGGTTATCGTGTTATGGAACGCAGGGTTTAGTTGTATGATAGATAAAGAGGTGCGAGAGACAGAAGTGCATTTCATAGGTAGTAGTATGCTGGCACCTTGACTGGACCTGCAGGTCACGTTTGAAGTGTTCTTGTATGTTACATTCCCCCTTGATGGTTACCATACACCATCATCCATTCTGAGGTCTTATGGACTTTTGCAGTCATAGGGTGGAGGGGAGAAGGCCAGATATGAGTCAGGATAGACTATGTTATAGTAATCATTTCTGTGATGGTCAGTAAATGTTCGTAGGGAGTGGTCACCAGTATATGGCTAGCAAACACCTGCCAGAGTGGGCTGTTAGAGAACTTTGGTGGCCAGCACTGAGCTGCAGACCTCTTCAGAAAGTCCTTCCATGTCTGTCCAATTAGTAGGTAGAGCAAGTAGATTCTGGGGGCAAAAAGAAGTGAGCATTTTAATCTGTTGTCAATCATTACGCAATGTAAACATGCTCCCCTCTGCCTCCCTTTCTCACTCTCTTATTTGTTTTTAGGATAGGATAGGATATAAGCTTATATAGCGCTCAAATGCCGTGGCGTCTTTGCGCCCGCGTGCCTCAGATGAACTGAGCATGCTTATCACTTGATAGGAGTCCACAAGTGAGAAATGACTAACTTAAGATGGACCTGGTCCAGCATGGCATACCACAGCAACATCACTGCTTCAGACATATTTTCATGAAATCCTTTTGTATTTTTTATGTTCCCTAAAGCCTGATAATTTCCACAACCATGGTCTATAAACTATGAGTTCATAAAGTTCTCCAGCTGCATCAGGCACTCCAGCCCCTGTACAGTCACAGAAGCCAAGAACTAACTTACTGCACAAAGGGATTTCTTTATTTGTCCCACAAAGTCTGTCCAGCAGTTCTAAATCATGGCACCTGGTATGACAAGTATTCTCCTTCTTACCAATGGTCTATTTTATTTTATTTTTTTCTGAAAGAATGTAGTGTTACATATATATACAAAGCACATTATAACCTCAACCTCTCAGGGCATGGTGGGATTAAAAATTGTGACCATCAGGTCAAACACAGATTCCGGCAGTGGATGTATTAATCCACTGAGCCACCAGATGCAGGTATACTAGCCTACAATAAAGAGATCAAAACACCAAAATATGCGAAACCTTACCAAGCGGAGCACTTACTCATTTTATGTTAACACAATACTTTCAATAAACCAACATTTCTATTTTCCCTTCTACAAACTCAGACTCTCAGAAGGAGAGTAATTGGCAGAAATGATGAGGAGATAGACCTCATGGCTGGTACAAGTAACAGAGGTGAGTGGTAGGGCAGGGAATGTGAGGTGGGGCGGGGGATGTGAGGTGGGGCGGTGGGTTTTGGAGTCGACAGACGACAGGATATGGAAAGTAAAAGAAAAAAAACCACTTACCTGGCGCCCACTGCATCACCGACTCAGGGATGCTTTGAGCGCAAGGTAAGTGGTTTTATTATTTTTTGTATTTTACTTTCTCTATCCTGCCGTCTGTCCACTTCTCCCCTCATCCCTGCCCCACCCCACCGCCCCACTGCTGTTACCTGTGCTGGCCGTATCTGCGAAAGACAATCAATCACCAGCATATTGTAAATGTAATTACCTTTATTAAGTTGGCTATCAATGTAGCCATAGCAGTGCTCAACACTGTGACGAGGAATATTTTGGAAACTGCTTTTATCCCTTAACATCTATCAGTAATTTTCAGGGTCCCTATGTCACTTTTGTGCTTGAAGGGAAGCGGTGTTTCACCACCTTAAAAGCTGTGTTCTCTCTTTATGGATGATTTACTTCTTTCAAGGAATGGTCACACGGCTCCAGGTATATTTTCGCTGTCAATATTTATACTGACAGCCAGTGTGCCTTTGGGGTTGCCCATAATTTTGGGCGGCTCTGGGCGGAGAGGGGATTCTTGACTTCACATGGGTTAAAGATCCAGAACGGCCCACTAATACACAGGCTTTTGTCAGCTTTGACACTTCCCCAAACGTTAGCAATAGTGAAGTGCAGTGCCCACAAGGCAATTACCGATGATGTGGGGAGGGGAAATGCATTTGCAGATCTGACAGCTAAGGAGACAGCCAGATCTAAGATGAAAAGAATGTTTGTGGCAGGTCCTGCTAGATGGGTACCCAACGGTGCGATGTTTGAAGATACATTGGAGAATGTTAACGAGATTCAAAAAGAGGCAACAATTGAGGAGTTAGCAATATGGCAGGAGAGTATAGGACGTTTAAGCGAGAAAGGGTGTTGAACTGATAAGTCAGAGAAGCAGAGATGGATGTTACCAGATGTAGACATACTCCCTGTAGTCACAATGGCTCACGGGCCAGCCCACATTAGTGCGAAGGGAATATGTAAATTGTTAGATCCTGTATGGTAGAACGATAACATCCCTAAGGTAGCTGCTCATCTGGTGAAGTACTGCATGGTCTGCATGATACATAATCCTGGAAGAGGCACCCCTACAACTTCTGGTCACTTTGCACCACCTTACTTCCCTTTCGAGGTTCTCCAGATGGATTTAATCAAAATAGAACGAGTCAACAATTTGAAATATGTGTTAGTGGTTCTTTGTGTGTTCAGTAAATGGATTGAAGCTTACCCCACTAAAGAGAACACAGCCATGGCGACGGCAAAGGCACTCTTAAAAGTGTACTTCCTGTGTTTGAGTTTGCCCCATTTGATTTGGAGTGATAACGGAAGTCACTTCAACTCAAAGGTTATCCAGTTACTGTGGGATTGTTTGCACATCAAGCAGAAATTCCACGCAGCAAACCATCCCCACTCAGCAGGTTTGGTTGAGTACAATGGTGTTCTCAAACTGAAGTTGGCAAAGGTCAAAGAAAGCACATGGCCAGATGCGTTACCCCTAGCCCTCTTGTCCACAAGGGCGACAGCCCACTCTAGAACAGGATTGTCAACATATGAGGTCATTTTCGGTCACCAGGCAAATGCCTTGGGCGTCCTAAGACCCCATAATTTTTCTGAGCAAGAATACCTTCTGCTTGTGTACTACCTGTGTGAGGTGACCAAAAATGTGCAGTCTATTCATAAACAGATTCACAAGGCTCTACCGCCAATACCTGAGGGGCCAGGCTACAATATCCGACCCAGTGATTATTTCATGGTGAGAACTACAGCAGTAAGGGAAGTTTGGAGTCGCGCTGGAAAGGATCTCCGCAGGTCCCCCTTGCCACCCGGACGACAGTGAAGGTGAACAGCTGGAAGCATTGGATACATTTGCCCCACTGTCAGTGAATACCTCTACTTCTCCCCTACGACCAGTGGGTCCTCAACAGCATAGGGGATCACAAGACAGAGAAGGTGCCACGCTTAATCCCTTTTTCGGACGCTCAACTGACATGGGCACAAATGGAGGAGGAGAACGCCACTGTCTTGAATGGGGTGGTTCCCCCAGAAGTAAGGGCTGCCCAGAATCCTCCTCCATCTGGCCCACAGGAGCTTGAGTCTTAGTCCCTTGACCCCTCTGAATTTAAGATCCTTTTCCGTGAGAATACAGTGCCGGGAGTGGCTAGATACAATTTCGCCCCCGACGGAGGGACAGTGCACCAAAGGAAGAGTCAGATTAGTAGGATGGACTGCATGGATGAAGAATAGGGTGCATGTACCCTGTCTACGGTACCAACAATAGATCAGGGAAAGGGAGTTTGATGCATTGTCCGAGACACTGGACAGGATAAGTTGAGGGTGTGTTCCCAGGAGGGAAAATGCCCTATCCTGAGCAACGTGGATTTCTTAAGAAAGGGATGCAATCTCACATATCCACTGAGAAGTGCTCAGTAGTATCACCCTAGATAAACAATAGGAGTCTGCCAGCGAGGCTGTGACAGACGCTGGGTTTTATGCCAGTTGTAAGTTCAGGGGGTGGACCAGGGTCTTTTGGGGCGTCACATAGAGATTTTTTATAAAGAAGACTAAATAACTCACACTTACTGAGCAGTCAGGCTACACCTAGGGCCATATATGTATGAAAGCACCGATTTGCGATTCTCAATGTGCGATTTTTAACGAATCGCACATTCAGAATCCCAAAATGGTATGTATGAAAGAAATCGCAAATATTTAGCGATTCCTTAGAAATCGCTATTTATTTGCGATTTACCCAAATGCGATTCCTTAACCCTTAGGAGTCGCACAATTTACCAAATCGCACAGAAAAATCGCAATTTTCAGCAATTTCCTACATTTGCGATTTTGCTTTTGCGAATTTCGCAAAATGTAAACTCGCAAATGTACACAATTGCAGATTAATCGCAGATAGGCTAATTTCGCAAAAAGAAGAATCTCTTCTTTAGCGATTCCTTAACTTGTGTACATTTTGCATTCATACATGCCATTAAGCTAATTCGCATTCACAAAGGCCCAAATTCTGTGAATTTCGGCCTTTGCGAATGCGAATTTGGTTGATACATATGGCCCCTAATGTTCCTTTATTAGGAAATTTCAAGCGTCCAAGGTCAGGTGAAATTAGTTAACACAATAACAGTCCTGGGGAAGAGGATTATACATGGTAGGAGACTGTCTCTATTATTTCTGGTGTCCTTGAAAAGCCTTCATCCCGTGGTTCCCTTTTCAGGTTCTCTTGTTTGTAGGGGTGGTCCCGCTGTTCCAGGGATGTGGAGAGAACAAAGAAATGAACAAACAAAGGTCAGCTTACTGGATAGACCCGTCTTTTAGTAGTGCAACCTTTACCAGTTGAGTTATCACCAGGGTGAGGGAAAAGATGTGGGGAACAATCTTGCAATGCTGGGCCCTTCCCACCGCCTGTCCTATCTTTATTCAGCCTCCTTCCTTATTCCTCCCCCTCCCGTTAACCTTCTTAGCAATCCTGCCCAGTACACTTGCCTGGGTCCATAGTCCTCCTGGACAGCAGCAATGGGTATCGGGGCGTCCTCACCTCCTCTGGGACGTGTGGATACTTCCGCTTTTAAAAGCTCTGGGAGCGAGCCTCAGCCACCACACTCCGCTGTAGTCCTGCTCTCGATTCCTACCGTCGCTGTGCCTCTGTCGTCTCTCCGTATCCAAAGATTCGTGCTCTTTACTTCTCTGTTGAACCCCCACTCTCCTCTCATGTTCCACTGGCGTCTGATGTCATCTGTGGGCGTCGCTCCTCCGCTAGACCATTGACCGTCATCCCAAGGAGGATACTGTTGGAATCCATGTTGGAGTACCCGGCAAGAGGGGTCTCCGTACCACATTGCCTTTCCTCCTGAGATGGACAATCGGGCCATTCAGTTACAGGAAAACGAGATAGATAGTCCACATTTCTATGTAGTTTCCCGAAATGATGTAAAGTCTGAAATGAAAAGGGCTGTAGGGGTAAGAAACAGCGTAATACTTTTGCATTAGAGTCTTTATGGGTGGATAGCTATGTTAGGGGTGCGTGAATGTTAACAAAAAAATGTATGTCCTAACAGGTAATACTGTAGGGATTCCATGGCCCATTTCACTACTAGGAATTTCTATTGTGGCATAACGTCTTTCCCTTGGAAACAGTTTCCGACTGAGGAATAAAACTGGTCGTAAATGGCCCTGAGAGTTAGGTTGCGATAGAACCGCCCGAGACCTCGGTCCGAAGCATCTGTCTGTAATACAAAGGACTTCTGGTAGTCAGGGCATGTAAGAACTGGAGCATCAATATTAGTTTTTTCAGGGCTCTAAAATTGATTTCTTGAGCGTTCCCCCACTCCATCTTGTGTCGGGTGCTAGAGTGCCTAAGTAGATCTGTGAGAGGGCTGGCTACCTCAGAGAACTGTGGTATGAACCTACAGTAGTATCCTACTAACCAGAGGAAGGCCCTCACCTCTTTCCAGCTGGTGGGTGGCGGAATGTTTTGTATAGCCTCTATATGGTTGTGTTGTGGTTTAATCTCCCCTCGGCTGATGGTGTACCCTAAATATTCGATTTGATGTGTACCAAGAGTTGTCTTTTTAGGATTTAAAGTCAGTCCTGTCTGCATCAGGGTGTTAAATACACTTCATAGGTGACTTATGTGAGTCTCCCAGTCAGGGCTATGGACCATGATATCATCTAAATATGCTACAGCATATGATTGATGAGCTTTCAGTATCACATCCATTAACCGCTGAAAGGTCGCAGGGGTCCCATGAAGTCTGAAGGGCATCACTTTGAAGTGATAAAGCCCAGACGGAGTAGAAAAAGCAGCCTTCTACCTTGCTGTTCTAGTTGGGGGATTTGCCAATATCCCTTTGTTAAGTCAATAGTAGACATGACTTGTGCTTCCCCTAATATTTCTATTAATTCATCCACTCGTGGCATGGGATAGTTTTCAGATTTCGAGTGGGCGTTCAATTGAAAGAAGTCAATATAAATGCGGATACTGTCATCGGGTTTGGGCACCAAAACAATGGGAGAGCGCCAATCGCTCCGAGATGGCTCAATGATATCTGCCTTCAGCATTGCTTCCACTTCCTGTTCTACCACTACACATCTTGCTTCTGGTATTCTTTAGGGTTTTAGATTGACAACCTTTCCCTCTGGGGTTATGATGTTGTGTGCTACTAGCGTAGTTCGTCCTGGTTTGCTAGAACTTAGACCTGGGAACCCATTAAGTAACTGCCGTACTTGTTCCTTTTGGTCAAGGGAAAGTTCTGATCCCAGGTTAGGTATCTCGTTTTCTGTGTCGGTTCCATTCCCTACATGTATTTCGAGTGGTCTAGAGAGGGTTACCTGATTTATGGAGATCACGGAATCTCTTGGGGGTTCCTCGGAGTCCTCCCATTTTTTAAGAAGGTTTGTGTGATACTTTTGCCCGTCTTTTCCTGTATGTGGTACCGCCACTCTATATGACACAGGAGTTACCTTTTGGGTGACTACATAGGGTCCTTGCCATGTGGCCAACAATTTCTTTTCAGATGAGGGCAGAAGGATTAACACCTTGTCTCCTATGTCTAGTGTCCTCATCTTACTATGTCGGTCGTATTGTTCCTTCTGACTCATTTGCGCTTTATCCATATTTTGATGAACGGTTTCCCACAGAGATACCAGAGTTTCCTTCAATGTTTGCATATATCCTAAAAGGGGTCTTCTATCGTCTTCCTCTTCTGTTCACTGTTCTGCTACCATTTTGAGTAGTGTTTGTAGCTTCCTGCCAAATAAGAGTTCCAATGGGCTAAACCCTGTCGATTTCTGTTGATGTGACCGAATAGCATATAGAACCAGGGGAAGGTTACGGTCCCAATCCTTCCCTGTTTCACTGATCAGTTACGGAGTATGGTATTTATGGTTCTATTGTATCTTTCTACTAGCCCATCTGTCTGAGGGTGATATACAGCTGTTCTAATGTGATGTACTCTTAGCAGTTTACATATCTCCTTCATTAATTTTGCTATGAAAGGAGTCCCCTGGTCTGGCAGGATTTCCTGGGGAAACCCCACCCGGGAGGAGAAGGAATTTATGGCCTGAGCTACCGTAACGGTGGTCATGCTTGTGAGGGGTATGGCTTCGGGATATCGAGTGGCATAGTCCACTAGAACTAATATGTACTGATGTCCTCTAGCCGAGGGAATCAAAGGACACACTAGGTCCATCCCTACCCTGTGGAAGGGGATGTCAATTGGGGGTAGAGTTTGTAAAGGCACCTGTTTGTCTTTGGAGGGGTTGATTAACTGACATTTAGGACAGGTAACACAGAACCTCACAGTCTCATTGTAAATCCCCGGCCAATAGAACCGCTGCAACAAATACATCAAGGTAAGTTCTTGACCATAAGGCCCCCTCCTACTTGTTGGTGAGCTAAGTGTGAGGCCTGTTCTCTAAAAGCTATCGGAATTACAAATTGCTCAGTATGGCCCCTGTTGCCTCCCGTGTTCCTATACAGCAGGCCTCTTTTAATAAAGAAATATGGGCCTACCTTATAGGGGTTTGGGTTTTGTGCTTGATTCCATGCGTTCACTAAGGTGCTGTCTTCCTTCTGTGCTGCACGAAAACTCCTGGAGGGAGTGTTCCCATTGTCTGGGGAAGAAAGTATACATGGGGAAAGAAGTAGACTATCCTGATTATATTTTTCCTTATCTTTACTTTTCCCACTTCTGGTTTTCTTTTCCCTACCCTGGGGACTCTGTAAAGGTTCTTCGGAGAATGATGCTTCTTGTAACCAGTCTCTTTCAAAGGACGAGTTTGTGACTGTCGCTAAATGCTCATTAAAGTCCGGTAAATCGGTGCCTAGAACTACCTGTTCCAGAAGCTGAGGAACTACTCCTACTTTTTGGACTTGTGGGTATCCATCTATTTCCAACAGGATTTCTATCAAAGGATAAGCCCTAATGTCACCAAGCACACACAATACCAATCCTTCATCTCCCCATGGTTTTGCAAAGGGGACCAACTCCTGAGAAATTACTGTATGGTGATAGCCTGTGTCTAGTAATGCCTCCAGTGGTCGTCCATTTACTCTTATAGATTTCTTATATTGTTTCCTAACTCCTCCTGTGCTAAGGATCCTACCCAGAGATAGGCCTACCTCCATGGGTTCTGTGGAATCGGGTTGTAGGGGACAATTGCAGGCTATGTGACCCCATTCGGCGCATCTGAAACATTGGGGACCCACTGGAAGTTGGGGAATTTTAGGAATGGGTTTATTCACAGGTTTAGTCAGGGAAAGGGTACATCGGTCTCTGCAATCGCTAAACACTCGAGCAGAAGGCTTGGGAAGAACAATAGGACCCTCCCTATTTGGCCTTTGAAGTCAGGGGTTCAGTGGTAGGCACAAGCTAACTCCACTGCGGTGTGTGCTGTTAAGTTCGGATGCTGTTTCACCCATGCTCTGGTATTTGAGGGCAAGGCATCTAAATATTGTTCCAGGAAAATCATTTTGGTGACTTCTTCCATGGTAGATGTTTGAGGTTGTATCCACCTGGTTCCTAGGTCTCAGATGCTATAAAAGAACACCCTGGGGTTGTCCCCGCTTGTCCATTTTTCTTTACAAAAACAGACTTTGTAATTCACTTGATCACAGCCTAATCTTTCTAGAATCGCTTTTTTTAATATCTGGATATGGAGTAACTCCAGCTGGGTTGGCAGCCTGATACGCTGCTTGTAATTCGCCAGATAACAATGGTGCAATGTATTGACCCCACATTTCCGGAGGCCACGTGGCAGTGGTGGCTACCCTTTCGAAATTAGTAAAGAAATAATCAGGGTCGTCACCCTCCTGAAATTTCTGTAATACACTATCAGGGATGTTGGGTGGACTTTGACGCTAGTGATAGCGTAAGTAAGGCGCAGGATAGCCATGTCTTGTTTTTTTTATTATTAGTGAAGAGTATTGCCTGTTATTTCAAGGCAGTTTGGAAGGCCTCTCTCTCTTTCTGCGTGTTTTGATTTTGTTGTTCAAGCATCAACTGTAAGTGTCTCTGACCCACTGCCAGCTGGCCCAGCACGTCTTGCATGGTAATGGGTTGGGACATCTTTTAGCTTCAGACGTCAAATCCCACTTCTAACACCATTGTTGTAAGTTCTGGGGGTGGACCTGGGTCTTTTGGGGCATCACATAGAGATTTTTACAAAGAAGAACGAATAATAATTCAAACTTAGTGAGCATGCAGGCTGCACCTAATGTTCCTTTATTAGGCAATTTCAAGCGTCCAAGGTCAGGTCCCGAGGCAGGTACTGTTGGAATCCATGTTGGAGTACCCGGTTAGCTGGGTCTCCGTACTACAATGCCTCTCTTCTTTATTTTACCATCAATGGCTCCATTGAATGACCTTTCCTCTGGTAGTCTGTAAATCATTTTTTTTACCCATTAGGCCGCCCAATTATGGATGAAGAACAGCCCTTAGCAGCCCCACGTTTTGAGCAAAGTGGTCCTGGTTGGTCTAGCTGGTTTACTAAAAGCAAGATAGTCTTTGTAGTAATTGTTCTGATTCTTTAATAACTTCATTTGGAATTATGTGGTTTCTTGAAGATAAATATCCTGTGCACTGTTTGATTGGTACTACTCCTGTTCAGCCTGAGCATGTATTTGTTACTTTAGCCCCTCATAAGGAGAGGCACAGACAAACGTACGTTTACAATGTTTTCTCACAGACGCTCCATAAGGCGCACCATACCTCTAATATTACTGATTTCTGTGTTTGCTACTTGCCCCCTTCTGTGATGCATAAATACGATTTATTTTATGTCTCTACCCTTCTGTTATTTAGGGAGCTGTGAGTCATGGTTTCAACTGTTTACCATGATGTATATCCATTTCCATACTGATGCAATGAACATGACGTATGCTGATTATGAAACTTGCTAGAATATATCAGTGTACACCAGCGGTTTACTCCAGGAGAACAAGGGATCCCTGATACTTTGCATCCAAATGCCTGACCGAATATTTACAAAGTCAAAAAGAATGTAACGTGGCTCCAAAATGAATTGATGGATTTTCAAGATTTTAACATCACTGAATACTTCAGGTCATTTCAGATGTGTAATATTACTCAGGACGAGGCAATGCCAATGCCAATAGTTAACACGACAGCTGGTTTCTGTGTCCAAAGTTTTGGGAGTGTTAACGTGGGAAGGAGTATTGCAATTATACTTATGACTTTAGCACAACCAATAGTCCACCTTTACTTCCACCCCATAACGTGCCTTTTGTTTGTGGGTCCCAGGGTTATATATGGCTTCCCAGGGGGTGGTTTGGTATATGTTAATTCTCTTTCCTCCTACCACCAGTATATATAGCACCATCCAGTTATCACAGAGACCATCGATTGCAGTGTAGGAGCTTATACTTGTCCCGAGTTAGAAGGTTTATCAACACAGAAGACTCATATCAGACAGGCACTACTTTGCAGCCGTTTACTGATGCTATGAAGGGTATACTGCCCTTCCGGGCCCCTATGTCCAATAGCCTTAACATTCGCTGACTCACAAGGGTTGTGGAGGGAGTTATCAACACCATAGCAGGAATACTGATCAACATTACAGCTGAGCTTCAGGCTACGAGACTTGTTGCTCTTCAAAACCGGATGGTGTTAGGCGTCATCCTTGCTAATCGGGGTTTGGCCTGTCGTGTCATAGGTAGTAGCTGCTGTGTGTACATACCCTGACCATGCTCCCAATGTCTATGCAGCAATACAGAAGTTGCACCGACTTGCATCCAATATTCACCAAGAGAATGGCACCTGGTACCTTTCTCGTTTGTTCTTTAGTTTGATAGCATCCTGGGGTTGGAAAATACTCCTTTTCGTAGTAGCCATTGCGGGTGTCATTTTCACTTGTTGCCTGTGTATTAATTGTCTCCCTGCCTGCTGTACATGTTGTGTTGGATATTGATAGGGGGGGTTTTACCCAGTTAAAGATACGGGGACCTGGGTTATCAAGTGAGTAATGGGAAGGGGTCCCAGTAATATGAGAACATTAACCAAAAAGATGAAAATAATCAAACAAACATAACTTCAGTCCACATTGTTTAATTCACAATGGGATAGTACATTAAATATGTAAACTTTTCACAATCATTAATCTGTGGTTATTTGCAGTGCCCCAAAGGTAGAGACGGGGAGGGTGGTGAGATGGTGCTGGGAATTGGTGAAGGAAAGAAAAAGGATTCGTACGTGACAGTAAAATCAGTAATTCGCACTTATTTTACAGGGTTACACAATCTGTACCGTAAAACACGACCACCAGGTTCATGTAACTTGTTTTTAAACACACATCATACTCCAAATATTCCATGAATGAAAGCAATGTGGTGTGGAGTTGACGATGAAGGACATTAGGTTGTCGACGTTTCTACCCTCATACGTGCAGATATTAGTGTTAATCTTGCTGTGGGGTCTTCATCAGGACCAGGGTGTGGGGGACACGTAACCTAATCAAGGTATAAATATATGTATTAAAATTACGGGAATTTATCCTTGAATTACTTAAGATAACAATGCATACCATCCACATAATGGGATATCCCGCCAGATGGCTGGGACAGAAATAAACTGCGCAAATAACAATTAGCGCAAGTCATTGCATGTAGTTCAATCGTGTCGAAACATCTCACAAATTCGGTGCATTAATGGAAAGTCAAGGTCAAGAGCACATGGGAATAGGCCAGAACCGCACGGATGGACAAGTAGAAATTCAGTGAGAAACACTGATAAATTCAACATGATTACCCGGATGCAGTTATGGGCACAGGGTAAGGGCCACATGGCTACACGATTTAATGCATTTATTGGTACTAATGTGCGAGTACCAAGCAGTTTAAAACTTACCACGGGTGTGGTATATTGCAGGACCCGATGTGATGTGGGTTCAGGGTCACTTTGGAAGAATCTATAAGGTAAAGTTATAAACGATACACTTTAAATAGAAACCGTGCTAGGAGGTTCATGTACAGATTAACCACAGGGTGAGGGACTCACCGTAGTATAACCCAGACGCTGGTAGTATAATTGGGAATCTGAGGGGTTCCTGGTACCATCGGTAATGTACAATCTAGCAACAATAAAACAATTGCACTAATTAGGGAACGGGTAGAAAATTGGAGACGATCAAACTAATAGTCTCGATGAACTCGGTAACAAACTCACCAGTACGCCGTAACCAGGAAACGTCCGACGGGGATCGTGTTTAAAGGCGATCAGGCAGTTTGGGGTGGTTTGCTGTATCTAAGAGTGGGGAGGGTGCAGAGGCATTAGCGTAAACATGCTTGAACGGGTAGCTGGACAGATCGTGAGACCCCTCCTCGGTCACAGCCCGCTTACCGGTCGTGGAGTGAATCCGGTTCTAGACACTGCTCTCAGTCGCAATGGCGAGGCAGAGTTCCGGATGCAAGATTATCACCAAGGAAACAGAGTCACGTGATGATTTGCGCCTACGATAGACATGGTGGAAAGACTCACAGGAGTTGTTAGGTTGCGAGGAGACTCGTTATTACGATGTTGTATGCATAGTTAATTGATCATAATTCCTGATAGATCAAAGAGTACATTGCCCTGTTGGGATAAGGCAATTTTCAAATTTAATGATGTCATTGGTTAGGGAAAATCATATAAAGCAGCCTAATGAGATACCGCGTGTGTGATGAATCACAGACTTATATATCCGATTTATGTGCAAAAATTGCCGCCTTGTTAACGTCATTAGTATGGCATACAATGTGCATTCAAGTACATGCTTAATAATATATGACTCATTTAACAGTGCTAATAGCCTGACATCATGTGAATGGATGAACACTCCTTGGTAGTAGTAGATGTTATATCAAACAGAGGGTGGTGTACCTCTCGCATGAGGGTAAAGACCACCTTACAGTGCCAAAATCTATAGAGCAACCTGATAAAATACCATGTGTGTGATAATTCAAGGATTGATATATCCGATTAGTGTGCAGGAAATGCCGCCTGGTTGGCGTTATTAGTATGGCATACGTTCAAGTACATGCTTAGAAATTTGTAACTCCTTTGGCAGTACTACTAGCCAGATATCATGTGGAGTGGTGAACACTCTATGGTAGTAGTAGATGTCATATCACAGACCTTAGCAGACATTCCTGACGGTTCCAAGATGTGTGTCACCTAAGCTCAACTAAGTTATACTGGTTATGATTAGGTGGTCTTTACCCTCATGCGAGAGGTACACCACCCTCTCTGTGATATGACATCTACTACTACCATAGAGTGTTCACCACTCCACATGATATCTGGCTAGTAGTACTGCCAAAGGAGTTACACATTTCTAAGCATGTACTTGAACGTATGCCATACTAATAACGCCAACCAGGCGGCATTTCCTGCACACTAATCGGATATATCAATCCTTGAATTATCACACACATGGTATTTTATCAGGTTGCTCTATAGATTTTGGCACTGTAAGGTGGTCTTTACCCTCATGCGAGAGGTACACCACCCTCTGTTTGATATAACATCTACTACTACCAAGGAGTGTTCATCCATTCACATGATGTCAGGCTATTAGCACTGTTAAATGAGTCATATATTATTAAGCATGTACTTGAATGCACATTGTATGCCATACTAATGACGTTAACAAGGCGGCAATTTTTGCACATAAATCGGATATATAAGTCTGTGATTCATCACACACGCGGTATCTCATTAGGCTGCTTTATATGATTTTCCCTAACCAATGACATCATTAAATTTGAAAATTGCCTTATCCCAACAGGGCAATGTACTCTTTGATCTATCAGGAATTATGATCAATTAACTATGCATACAACATCGTAATAACAAGTCTCCTCGCAACCTAACAACTCCTGTGAGTCTTTCCACCATGTCTATCGTAGGCGCAAATCATCACGTGACTGTTTCCTTGGTGATAATCTCGCACCCGGAACTCTGCCTCGCCATTGCGACTGAGAGCAGTGTCTAGAACCGGATTCACTCCACGACCGGTAACCGGGCTGTGACCGAGGAGGGGTCTCACGATCTGTCCAGCTACCCGTTCAAGCATGTTTACGCTAATGCCTCTGCACCCTCCCCACTCTTAGATACAGCAAACCACCCCAAACTGCCTGATCGCCTTTAAACACGATCCCCGCCGGACGTTTCCTGGTTACGGCGTACTGGTGAGTTTGTTACCGAGTTCATCGAGACTAATTAGTTTGATCGTCTCCAATTTTCTACCCGTTCCCTAATTAGTGCAATTGTTTTATTGTTGCTAGATTGTACATTACCGATGGTACCAGGAACCCCTCAGATTCCCAATTATACTACCAGCGTCTGGGTTATACTACGGTGAGTCCCTCACCCTGTGGTTAATCTGTACATGAACCTCCTAGCACGGTCTCTATTTAAAGTGTATCGTTTATAACTTTACCTTATAGATTCTTCCAATGTGACCCTGAACCCACATCACATCGGGTCCTGCAATATACCACACTCGTGGTAAGTTTTAAACTGCTTGGTACTCGCACATTAGTACCAATAAATGCATTAAATCGTGTAGCCATGTGGCCCTTACCCTGTGCCCATAACTGCATCCGGGTAATCATGTTGAATTTATCAGTGTTTCTCACTGAATTTTTACTTGTCCATCCGTGCAGTTCTGGCCTATTCCCATGTGCTCTTGACCTTGACTTTCCATTAATGCACCGAATTCGTGAGATGTTTCGACACGATTGAACTACATGCAATGACTTGCGCTAATTGTTATTTGCGCAGTTTATTTCTGTCCCAGCCATCTGGCGGGATATCCCATTATGTGGATGGTATGCATTGTTATCTTAAGTAATTCAAGGATAAATTCCCGTAATTTTAATACATATATTTATACCTTGATTAGGTTACGTGTCCCCCACACCCTGGTCCTGATGAAGACCCCACAGCAAGATTAACACTAATATCTGCACGTATGAGGGTCGAAACGTCGACAACCTAATGTCCTTCATCGTCAACTCCACACCACATTGCTTTCATTCATGGAATATTTGGAGTATGATGTGTGTTTAAAAACAAGTTACATGAACCTGGTGGTCGTGTTTTACGGTACAGATTGTGTAACCCTGTAAAATAAGTGCGAATTACTGATTTTACTGTCACGTACGAATCCTTTTTCTTTCCTTCACCAATTCCCAGCACCATCTCACCACCCTCCCCGTCTCTACCTTTGGGGCACTGCAAATAACCACAGATTAATGAT
The DNA here is from genome assembly GCF_964263255.1 of Lissotriton vulgaris. NCBI lineage: Eukaryota > Metazoa > Chordata > Amphibia > Caudata > Salamandridae > Lissotriton > Lissotriton vulgaris. The sequence goes on along the minus strand of NC_141693.1, from coordinate 857,348,465 downwards.
TGTGAAAAGTTTACATATTTAATGTACTATCCCATTGTGAATTAAACAATGTGGACTGAAGTTATGTTTGTTTGATTATTTTCATCTTTTTGGTTAATGTTCTCATATTACTGGTACATGTTGTGTTAGCAAGTTAACACCTGTACCTAAGGCCCCAGGGCATGATACTAAGGGCCAGATGTAGGTAAAAAACATTTACTGATTTTAAAATACCGAATTGTACCGATTCGGTATTTCAAAATCGGTAAATGGTATGTAGGTGCCAACATCTGGATTTGTTACCGAATCCTTAACACTTCTTTAATTACCGATTCGGTAAATACCGAATCGGTAATGCCCATTCATTCCTATGGGCTTTGAAGCCCATAGGAATGATTAGGCATTACCGATTCGGTATTTGCCGAATCGGTAATTAAAGAATTCACAAGGGTGCTGGGGGTGTCACTTTGACACCCTCTGGCACCCCCAAAACAGGCACAGGTGCCATGTGGCAGGCATACCTGCCCTAAGGGCAGGTCTGCCTGTCACATGACATAGGTGTGCAGGCACACAGGTGCATGCACACCGGAATCGGTATTTTACCATCAAATTGGTTTTGATGGTAAAATACCGATTTGTAAAGGCTCCTGGGACTCTGAAGAGTCCCACCTACATATGGGTGGCTTCAAATCGTTAAATTTACTGATTTTTTATTTTACCGAATCGGTAAAATTACCGAATCGGTAATTTTACCGATTCGGTAAAATATTGCCCCCTACATGCCAAATATTGTAAACCAGTCGGTAATGGCCGAAAATACCGATTTTCGGCCGTTACCGACCGACCTACATCTGGCCCTAAGTCCGCAGCTATGATGATGCAAGCTGTCCATGATTTATTGAATAATGATGAGGATATTTTTGAATATTAGCAGTATGTGAATTGCCCCGCATTATTGTTTTTCCTATGTTAGTAGTTATAAGTATCTTAGAGCATAGACAAAATTGTTAGAAAATGCTAAAAGGAGGGTCTGTTGGACTGCAAATGTGTCTAGCCACCTCCTTCTAGCATTGTTAAGTTAGCATTTGCAGAGCCATTTTGTCTTTAGTCGTCATTTTATACTATGATCAAAAGTAAGCTTCTGTCTAATTAACTGTCTGCCTCAGCAAAAAGCTGCTTCCCAGTTACTTCTTCTGTCATATTCATGTTGAATCCTAATGAACTAATGAATAGCTTATTCTGTTTTCGCATGCCTTTCCTCTACCATAGCCCTGCTCCCACACTAAAGAGTGTTGAGATTGAACAAGACAACCTTGAAAATGTGACACCATGTACCCGTTCTGCAGGTGGTAGCTCATACCTCTGTACCTCCTTTGTTCATCAGTGCCCGAGCTAGAAAATTCCAGTCTGGACGGGTCTTTTGGGGGTATTGGAAATGCAGATTATGTATTACCAAGTGTTCTGAAGTCAGTCCCTCTGCTGCTATCTCATAAGGCTGGTCAAACTGGACTCCGCTGCATCGCAATGCTAATAAATAACTTGGTTAGTATTCTCTACTGTTTCACTGACTCTTCATTTCTTGTGGAAGGCTGAGAGGTGGTTGCGTGTTTCCCGGTGGTCCGTTTCGGGTCACTTCCTTCATCAATCATGTATTGGATCGTTTCTAAGTGACTTAGCCATGGAAGTGATCTAATTACCTCACACAACACCTCCTATGTAGAATATTTCTCAGGGCAAAGCCGTCATTTGTGCAGGGGGGCTATATTGTTACCCCTTTGCAGTTGATGACTATTTAGTTATTCCTTGGCCTATTTCCTAGTGGTCTTGAACTGTCCCGCTCAACCGATGGCCTCCTGTCAGCAAGTCAGCTACTCTGGGGTAAGGTATAGGGGTGAGACTGCAGTGCAATGAGTAGCATTCAATGTTTTATTAAATGTGCCTGCGCTCAGTGCTGGATGTAGCACCAAGGGCTGTGCTGTGTAAATTTTTGTTACAATGTGCATTTCTGTCTGTGCACTTTGTGCACAAAGTGTGCTTCGGCAAATGTACACAGCACTGTTTATTTGATCATATGCACAGCATACATATATGGGAGTGGATATAGTGTTGTGGTGTCAGGGTACATTTTATAGCTCATGCAAAGTCTGTGGTACATCCCATCCTAAATAAGGTTCTATTTCGTTAGTTATGGATGCATTGAATTTACACATTTGAAATGATAGGTTCTTCCCATAACATGATTTGCATTGGAGTTTCACAGTAAACACACACATATCTAGACACACACAATTTTATACACAGGCATCCAAGATACACACACATGAAAGAGAAGTGTGGAAGAGAGTTTCAATAGTTATAGATGAGATGAGTTCACTAATCCCTTTTGATCCATTTACATCATCGGCGTTGCATTTGGGCAGTGTGTGGCTTATCCAGTTGTGCTCCATTCTTCCAAACCTGGTGCAGATTCGTCAAAGGGAAAAAATGTTATTGAGGGAATCACTGTCGAAGGCATGTGCATTAAATCATTGATTGTTTTCTTCCACTGTAGCAAAATGGCCGGCACAGACTTATATCTTACTTGGGAGGAATATCAATCAATTAATCAGTCAGGGTGGGTAAAGCGCAACTACTCACCCGCGAGGGTCTCAATGTGCTTGCGGCTCTGTTGAGTGCTGGGGTCATCCGAAGAGCAAGGTCTTGAGGTTATATAGTTCATGTATCAGAACATTCTACTTCTTGTAAATCCTTTCAATAGTTTCCAGTTACTATTAAAACCAAAACATGCTGATTTAGCAAACTGAAATGTATCTGTACCGCTAGTTTTGATTGATCTAGTCCCTGCTTATCTTTTTAAACTTTCAATTAAATGTGATTAATTAGCATGCCTGCGAGTTTGTAGACCCATGGGGAAGATTTGTAGATTATTTTCCCAACATAACAGTGCTATCCTTCATTTTTCTTTGTCCAGCAGTTCAAAAACTCTAGGGCGTTTCACAGAGGAATATTCACTGATGTATAAAAAATACACAGGACTCCCACAGATAAATCTCCCACCCAATGTTTTTTTGTTTGTTATGGCCATAGCCGTCATCCCCTCCTCGCACACCTTTCTTTCACATGACATCTTTCACCACACTTCTTTTGTTTTTTTCTGTAAGGGTCCCATTAGGGGATTACTGAATGCGATGGGTGGGATCCGAACACCAAGCCAAGATGAACTACACTGGCCAGTCCCTACTATCTGAATGTACCATGATGTAAGGTGTCTTGGCAGACATGCCAGGTGGACAGAGTGATTTTAGACAACTAGCCAGTCTCTCCCAGTGCCATCTTATGGATTTTTGGTCCCAGGCATACTTTTGAACCCCTATTCAGAACAACAATAATTCTGAAACCCGTAATAAAATCAATTAAGTCCATGTGAGACCAAAAAATATTGAATTTTACATTAACATTTCAGAAATGGGGTGTGTCATAACAGCTGAAAACTGAGACCGGCCTGTGTGAAAGATCGGTACGGAGGTGCTAAGAGAGGGGTTAGGATCATAAATGTATAGAAATTGGTCGGGAGCAGTAGAGAAGAGGTGAAGTTAAAGAGGTTAGGTGAAGTAGAGAGAGAGAAAGAGAAGAAGATTTTTTTACAATTTAAAACACTACGGGCATATTAACAAGGGCTTTATCTCTGCATATTTGGCTTCATAAGACAAAGAAGCGGAGATAATAATATCGCCCTATCAACAACAGGGTTCTAACATGCAAAATCGCATGTTAGCACCCTTTTTAACTATGTTTCCCGTTGCATCTTTAATGAGATGCAAAGTGGGCATTCCAGTGCAAAATAAAAGGAGAAATGTCGCTAAGCGACATTTCTCCTATTATCAAGCTTCACGCTAACCCTGTTAGAGACAAAAAAGCTGAGCTAACCACGGTTAACCCTGCTTTTTTCACGTCTGCTAATTTGCAGATTTAGCCATGTAATCCAATGGGAGGTGGATTACATGGCTAAATCCACCATGGGCTATCAGCAAGGATATCCTATCCTTGTAGTTTATCGCTGCATTACCAGCGATAACCTCCCAAAATGCCGCTATCGCGGGATTTTTTATCACCTAGGCGTTTAGCGTTGTTAATAACGTGATAACCAGGTGATATTATCCAGCGATAGCGGGCAATAAAAAAATTAATGCTAAGCGCCCTTACCGTTAATATTTCCTGTTCCTTGTTAATATACCCCTAACTTCCTGCGAGCATGATGGTTAAGGATGCGAGTGCCTAGCATGCTGACTTTTTAAATTAAAAAAGGATCTGTTATGCACATCATTGCCACTTTACCTGAGCGCTCCATGAAACTGATGACAGTGGGGGCCCTTGGAAATTGCCCACTTTACCCATGCCTTAAAACAGTCTGTCAAATCGGGAGATGCAGATTCTTGCAGCTGCCTTACTAGCTCCAGGTATATTCCTGGATATAAGTGTGCATGGCTCTCTGGCCTATCTCCCTCCAAGACTCCCATTCACAAGGCAATTTTAAATATGTTATGTTATGTTATGTTATTTTTGACTTATATAGCGCACGGCTACTCGAAGAGTGTCCCGGCGCTTTATTGTAAACCTGTATCACAACATAACGGACAGAAAAGAACCAGAAAAGTAGAAAAAAACCCTAACTAACATTTAAAACGGGAGTACATACCCCCTATTCCATTTGTATTCACAAACATTTTCCCAGGGGCCAAAATGTTTTGTCTGTGATGTGACCGAGGGTCGCATTGATGACAGCATGGTGGTGGACAAGGGCGGGTGGTTATGTGGGGGCTATGCAAATAAGGTGGATGTAGGGGAAGCAAAGAATATACATCTAGTGGCTGAATTGCACAAGAAAACCTAGGTTTCATCCCGGCTTCCCTACTTTACCAAATTGTGTGATCCTAGTCAATTTTATTATTTCAGTTTACCTCCTATTTCTTCATTATCACGTTAAAAGGACATTGAAATACATGACCTTAGGATCTGCATTTTACAAAACCTTCTCCTCGATTTAATTTTAAATCTATAATATTGTTAATGTATAATAGGAACCCAGTCCAAAGAGTACACTTAACAACTGACTTGTATCTTAGTTCACTATTGACATTGCTGTCAGGGAAGAATGAATGAATGGAAATACTTCTCAATGCACTAATAAAATGTGATGCACTAAGTTGAAATGGTTCTGCATTGTAATGAAATACACTTTCTGAATATTGAAGAGACCTTATCATATTTGTACACTTTTGCTGCAAGATGTCTTTCAACTTAAAGGTGTTTCTAAATCTAAGCGGTGCAGGATAACCTAGTTACTTCCTTTCTTTAACTTCAATTAACCTTTAAATGAAGGCTTGCCTGTTTATTTAACTTTTCTCTCAATGTTAGCGCTGAGTTGAGAAAACAGGAGCCCAGTTCTGCTGTTAACCAGGGGACCGCATGTAAAGGTGAGGAGGACCGTACTTTGAGTATCACTGCCCTATTTAATTGTAAATGTAAAACTCGCAGGATTACACACATCGAGCACGGTTCACAGATGCGTGGCTCTTTTTCTCATTTGCAATGAACCGGGTATTGCATGTCAGGCCTTCCATCATTCTTCCAGGAACTGTAAGGAAAGCCACTCGGCTTTAGTCTCGATTAATCCTGTAATTATGCGCCAGGGCTGATCGTTTTCTAAGGAAATGTATTACGTATTCCTTAATGAAAAGCTAAACCTCCCTGGCTGAGTTTCTCCACGCCACACAAAGCATCTGAGATCAGGCACATTCCAGTTATAGCCATTTTTAGAAATCTGCCTTTTAATTCCTCAGGTATTGATGTATTTCCTGTCTAGGTCTCTGTTTAATAAGGGATGAGCGTCACAATATCTTGTTACCTCTTTGTGATTAAAGCTATCTATGACTGAATGAAATCGACATGCCTCTGTGACCATTATATGCTTGGTGATTCCGCAGTGGCACCGCCTGCATGTTAGGGGCCTCGGACCACTGCAAGACAGCCAGGGATCATGGATTCTTGGCGGCAGCAGCTGTCCCATGGCGGTCCAACCGCCCAACTTGTTATAGGGCGGCTGGACCACTGATGCTTACCACCGCACCGCCACAGTAGGTTTGGCGGTCCACCTCAAAATAAGGCCCTTAGGACCAGATTTTTGCAGGATTACGCAAAACCTAGAATGAGATTTATCAACTCTTGCAAGTGGCTTGGTAAACCTGGAGTAACTCAAGGCAGTGCAAGTCACTACCTTACGTTACTTTGTATGCTGGAGGTTACATGGGTGGAGTTTGGCTGTTCCCACGATTCCACCAATGTATTATGAAGCATTCCCAGATTTACCAACACTGGTGGACCCGGGAATGCATGAGAACTGTACGCCTTACCACCACGGGCACAACAAGGAGAAATATATTTATTTCTCCTCGTTGTTTCTTCTTTAAAAGTAGAAAGAGAAAAATGCTGTATGGATTGTTTTTGTGCTGGGAGGGGATTGTTTTTGTGCTGGGAGGTGTCCCTTCCTGCACGAAAACAATTGTCCCTGTAACAAAGGCAACCTTGCACAATGGTGCTAGGCTGGAGTTTGTGCACCAGCGCAGACAGACAAAAGGAATGTGCTGTATCTTTATAGAGAAGAAATCTAATTATCTATGCAGTGCTGAGATCATGTAGCAGGCAACATGAGTTAAAAAACGATGGCACAACTTGTGCTTGTTGCACCATCCATCAGGAACTAACACTAAGGGAGCTTCAGCAAGAGGAAGGAGTCTTGGACAAGGCAGAGCATCATGCCAAAATATCTTTTCAGAAATGTCTTGAGACAGTAATATCCTATCAAAAAAATTGTTATGTCAAAGATATTAGGGATAGAATATAGACGGTGAGACTATTGTTTTTTTAAGTCTTTATATTTATTTAAATATATTTTTATATAATTTCATTTTCTATCTATTTAGTTGTTTTATTCGTTTTTGCTTTTTAGTTATTGTTATTTTAAAGTTTTCTGTGTTTAATTATTTTTCATATTTGTTTGATTTAGTAGTATATTTTAATTATTTTCTGTCAAAATCTTTTGGGCGGGCTGTTGGGTTTGTCATGGCATAGGATGAGAAGTATTTTTAAATATTTATTTTTTAATTCATTATAATTTTATTCTAGTTTTAATTTGTTAGTTAGATAGTTATCTATGCTGTCTTGTTTAATTAGTTAATAGATACTTTTAAAAATATGGCAGGAAATCATTTTATGTTTTAGTCTGTTTAGATAATTAGCTATGTTAGTTATGTAGTTGTTTTTCATAATGTAGATAATAATTATATTATGTGTAAGGATTGTTTGTACAATCATTTTATACTGTGGTTATTTTTTTAAATATAGTACATTGTGATTTTTTTCAGTTATGAATTTCATTCGTTTTTGCGGTTGTTGGAATTTTAGGGTACATGTGAGGAAGTATTTCAATCAATTTACATTTTTTCATTAATATAATTTTTCAAAAATACTTTTATGTATTCTATGTGTTAATTTTATATTTTGTGTTTTAATAATTAATAAAAAATATATAATGTAACATATTTCACAATTATAGAAATATATTTTATGTTCATTTATTTAATGTATATGCTATTTATTTTGTATCATTTTGAATACTCAAAATTCAATCTGACACCTCCATAGACCAATGCTTTTCCTACCTTTGCTTATGTCGGGGAGGGAATAGCAATTTTTATTAACCTGAACAACAGTAAGGAAAGTGCTGGACTTTAGATTAGAGTTAGAATTCTAAATCTGACCTCTCCAAAGTCGAACACTTAACCCATTAATGCTTATGTTGAAGTGGAAATGACAAATCTGACACCTTCATTGCCCTCACTTTCCATACTGTTGCTTATATTAGCTAGGGAACACTGAATATGATTCCTCTAAAGTGCTATGCTTTGCCTACTGCTGCTGAGGTTAGAGTAGGAGTAGTAAATCTGGCCCCTCCAAATTCAACCACTTTCCCTCCTGTTGCAGACGTTGGAGTGGGTATATTGGGAGTAGTGAATTTGACCACTTTTTTACCTGATTTATTTTAATATTTTTAATATATTTTTTTGTTTGTATTTTAAAAGTTAGTTTATCGAAAACTATGAAAACTATATTTTAATTTCAAAAGAAATTCTAGTAATATGTTTTCTTCATCTGCTTTTTATTTTGATGCTATTACATATATTTATATTTTTAAATACCTAGAGTTTGTAATTATAATTATTTTTGCTAGAGTTATCATTCGCAATCTTTACATTACATTTGAATTTTTGGAAAGTGTAGATTTTTTTTGCTATTATTTTAAAGTATCTAATTTTACTTTATGTTTGTCAGTTATATATTGTTAAGATATGTTTTATATTAGAAGTAAAGATTTTTTACAATAACATTATTTTTAAAGTTAATATGTTTTAAAGTTAGTAAAGTGTAATAGTTAAAATTCAATATACTTACCTATTTTTGACCATATTGTAGTCTTCCATTTTTAATTTTCTATTGCTTTGACTTAAAATTAAAGTATGTAAAGTTGTTATTTGTGTCCTTGATATTTATTTGGTGATATTTTTGTTTCTTATAACTTTTTTTCAGATATTCGTGATAACCAAGGCTAAACTGACCTATCTAGGTCAAATGGAATACGCGATCTTAGGGCCTAATTCCAATATCCGTCTCGGGACCGACCTCCAGTCGTCGGTTCAAACACGCGATTACAATGCGACCGCAATACTCCCGTTTGTCTATGGGAGCTTGTGCTGCAGTCTTAAACCGGCCCTAGCACAAGCTCCCATAGACAAATGGGAGATTCTGTTCATCCCTGCACCGAGTGGCAGGCACCTCGGGATACCTGCCACACGGTTCAAGGATTAGCAGGGGGGAACCATAGGTCCCCCTCAGCCACCAACCGGGGTCTGCAGGTGAAGGGGACCCTGCTAGGGCCCCCTTTGGTAATTTTTCGACAGGCTTTCCATGTCGAAAAGTCAGACATGGAAAGCCTGTCGGAAACCAACATCGTAATCCCTATGGCGGATACACCGTCCAAAGGGATTACGGTCAGGCCTCCGACTGACTCCTTGAGCCCACTGGAATCCAGCCGGAATGAACGGCCGGTTTCACTTTTGACTGCCTGCATCATAATGAGGGATCAAAACTAAAATGGAAACTGTGATGAGACTAGGAAAGCCTCTGACCTGCTGCCGTAGGCTTTCCGACTCTCATCGTAATGAGGCCCTTACTATAGAAAACTGTATTGAAAGTCTATCAATTAATACATTGATTGTTTATTAACATGAAGTATTCACAAACACATTTTAGCTAAAAGTAAAAATTAATTTATTAAAATTGCCCAATGTAACTGGTTCAACATTTCCATATAACTCTTCCCATAAAAATATTCTTATTGAACTGTCATATAAAATTCTTGCTTGGAAAAGAAACACAAGAGTGGATTACAGTGACGGCTCCTCCACAAAGACGGAGGAGAGTCACCTCATTGCTGCTGTGCAGCAGTAAAAGAAAGGAAAAATAAAATGTTAATAATACAATGTTCTCTGACTGAGGGAGGTGGGAGAGATGATTGATCATAGCTTTCTACCAAAATTAATGCATTGATTGTATTGTTGTCATGACTACGTCAATGTGAAATGAGTCGTGAGATATTAATCAAGCTTCAACTTGAACCGCTTTTTACTTTTGCCATGTCATCAATAAAAAGAGTTAAAAAAAAAATCAATGATGCACTGTTATTATCATTTTATTCTTCCCTGTTGTGGCGGCATGAGGGCTGGGCTGCTCTGGTGACAGAGCAGGGGAGGAGTGGAGGACAAACTAAAGTGCGCACAATGCTTTGACCCGCCCTCTAGGGCACGCCAAACAGTCATGCACACTTTAGCATGTTCTATATGCAGGCTGCATTACAGCCTGCATGGAGAACATGCCCAGGCCCACAGTCCCTGTCTGAGCGCCGAACCACAGTGCTCAGACCAATCACAGCGCTGCATTGTAGCTTTGTGATTAGTTTAGGGGAGCCAATCACAATGCTGCATTGCAGTATTGCAATTTCCTCAGGGGATCCTGGCTGCTTCCTGTTCAGTGAAGGAGAGACAACAAAAGTATACCAAGAATACCTCCTGAGTCCCTCGACTTGTCGACCGGACGGAAAAGCAGCATACGGTCTTTCCATCCCCCGGTCGTGGTCCCCCCGCCATATTAATATGGCGGGGGAAATGGGTTGCCCGACATCCTAATGACCCCTTTAGTGTTTGGAGGATGGAATACTCCATCACAAACTTGATAGAATATCCCGTCCACTGTATAAGGGTATTATAGCCTATGGGACTACTAATATATAGCAGATTGGATATCCATCACGTTTGTGACTGATATCGCCTCCACCAAACTGTAAATCAGACCTTTGGTCTTTCCTCTTTTAGGAAATTCCAACCTTTCTGGGCTTTTCATTCTTAGCAACTGAATGCCCTAAGAATCTTCACTACCTTATAAGCGGGCATAGATTTGATTGGATTGGCAAGGATTTCTTGACAGAAATATAACATGAACAGGTGAGGGGGCTCTGTAAAAACACACAACTGTAATACCTTTGGGAAAAATGTACCTGAGAAATGGGGCAACTGAATTCTTGCCACAAAGGTGACAAAATTTCCTTTTGACCCATGGATCTACCTAGGTGTTTTTGGTACCAAGTCAGCGTTCGAGTGCATCGGTATGAATATGTCTTGCATATAGTAGCATCGGAGCCTCTAACAAACTTACTTCAATAAGGCAGAGGCTATGGAAGTCTACGTTTTTATGGGTGACTGGTCTGTGAGAATAGAACTGTGATTTCATCATGCTCCGCGTTCGAGTGCATCAGTATGATTGTCACATGATGTATTGGCATTTGGATAGCAACACACTCGGTACTTTGTTACAATAGTACTGACCCAGGAAATTCCCGGAAGTGCCATTTGAGAGCAGCTGTATATATTGTGATTTCAAGAGTTTTGTATCGCTTACTTTACTTCATAGATCATCAAACGTTAGAGCTAAAAGCTAAGCTGAGACACGGGGGTGCAACCCAGATAGGCTTACCCCTTTTGCTTGTAAATGAAATAGTAGAAAATCTGGATAATGCTGACATCATTGTGCATGTGTTTCTGTGCCCCTAGATTGATGTTCACAGTCATTGTGATTATGGAGACTCACTTCTGGAGTACTTTTTTACCCTCTTGGAGCCCCTGGCAGCTGGTATGAGTAAAGCGGGCTGCTTAAGGGTAATCAATGTTGACACAACACTATACATATAGCTTTTAAGGGTGGCTTACGGGTTTTTACTTTCTCTATTGTGCCTTTTTTTTTTTGACAGTTGACATAGAACAAGTGTCCAATAGTGGTGTGGCAGCAAATTGTGCAGCCCTGATGAATCTGCAAAAATCCTTACGGCAGAGAAACATGTCGGCAATAGGCATTGGTGTGCATGAATAGCTACCAACCTTTTTAATTCAACAGTGCACACCCATTTTCTACGAATACATTTATGGAGAGGTGTGCCTGCTGATTTTAAGCACTTTTTGATTGCCACAAGCAGATTCTTTCTGCTTCCACTGTTCCATGCACTTTTCTGTTTGTTGTTTAGGACACATTTTCTTTTTGAACCGGATGACGACCAATGATGAGACAGGGGCCTGTCTGGAGATTACATACCAGTTGCCCTGATGGTGGTGTTTCCGTGAGGTGTCATTCGGTTCTTCACATTTATTCCTGAATAGAACTCTGCCTGTTCCTAATCTTGTGTGGTGGATACTTGGCACTGTTTAAGGTGTCAGATAGTTGTCTACTTTTGTTATGTGTGACTGTCAAAGAACTGTCGGCCAATAGGTTTCCCTTTAGTTTTAAAGACTTTGGACATAGTGCAGTGAAACTTCCCCTTAACATAATAAAATATATAGGGGAGGATAACAGTTATCAGTACTTATTGACTGTTCCGTTATAAAAGTAACTGACACAATTCACGTCCCTAAGACAGGGTTTTTGTTGTTGATCAGTGTAGAATCATGTCAGCTAAAATATATTGTCATCAAATGTGGCATTAAAATTAGTGCAGAAGGGGCGTGGCTAGCAGCCGATCATGGCGGCAGCATAAGGGACGAGCTCCGCAGCTGAAGCGGCCTCTTCGTCTATCCGACTCATAATCCGCCACAATTTTCAAGCCCTACAGGAGGGTACCGGAGCCCAGGACCGGGCGGTGCAAGCAGCGAGAAGCGGCATTCAAATCCGACGTCTGGAGACCGAGTTACGTCGTGGCTGCGGTTTGGCCTACTTCAACCTCCTGAACCGGGGTCTTCCCTGACCGAGTGGCCCGGCAGGAAGTGCAGCTGATCCGGGGGACCAGGACCAGAAGTGCCCGCAAGCCGCATAGGACGGCCGAACACACGAACTTCGCGAAGCCAGACTGGGCGCCGCCTACGGTTCAAAGAAGTGTGACGGAATATAGCACTATCACCGGTGCCCCAGCCCTGCTTGAAGTCGGATCGGCGGCCATAAGCGTGAGGGATCCTAAGAAGGTGGAGGACAGCCGCCATTTTCTCGGCCGAGGAAGTCACTGCGCACTTATTGACTGCTGGCACTCTTCGCCCTGCGGAACACCCTACCAGTGCCCGATTGAAGGGCCTGAGCACAGCACACGACTACACCTGGTTCAGGAGAGTGGGTGCGCCACTCCGGACAACCTGGAGCGGAGAGGCCCGAAAAGCACGAAACCTAAGAGCATGGCGGGAAAAGGTCCCAAGGGCAGCGCCACACAGACCCGCATTGAACGATATACCTCCGACAAACCAACTGCCTCCCCAGTGACGGGGAAAGATACGGGGGGCAAAACTGCAGATACCCCGGGAGGAAAGAAGGCGAGGTTGGACGATGTGATGCATGCTTTGGCTCAACTACAGACGGCGGTGGGTTCGATCTCCACGGATGTCACTTTGCTTAGAGCCGACCTCCACAAAATGTCGGAGAAGGTTAAAGACATGGAGGTGGTTACAAAATCCCTAGTGGAGGATGTCTCTGAACTTCAGCAGGCAATGGGGAAGATGGCGCAGGACAATAAATTGCTGCGTGAGAAGCTTGATGAGCAAGAAGGGCGTTCTAGGCGGAACAACATCCGTATTATTGGGGTGCCGGAGTCGGAAGGAATAAGAGCCATGGACTTGTTCGTGGAGAGCTTAATCACGGATGAACTTAAACCGAAGGGCTTGTCCACCTTTTTCTCCGTGAAAAGAGCCCACCGCGTGCCGGGAGGCCAGCCGAAACCAGGGGCGACTCCGCAGCCCATAGTAGCCCGCTTGTTCAACTTCCGCGACCGGGACGCCATCTTGAAGGCGGCCAGGACATCTCCTCCTATTAAACTTCAGAACTCCACCATTGCCTTCTTCCCCGATTATACGGCGGACGTCGCACGCAGGCGAAGAACCTTCTTCGAGGTTAAAAAGGAGCTGAGGACACGAGAACTGCCGTACTCCATGCTCTTCCCTGCGAGGCTTAGGGTAGTAGCAGAAAACAAAACTTGGTTCTTTGACAACCCAGAGGCAGTGCAGGACTGGCTGGAGGGGTGGAGACCGGGACACCACCCGCGACGAACCAACCGACCCAAAAAGGGCCGAAATGCGGGACAACATCCGGACTCCCAGGCTTCGGGAGGGGGCCCAGAGAGCAGCGAGTCCTTGGGAGCAGAAGGCGGCCAAGAAGACAATGGGGAACAGTAATCTCCAGACTTTTATGCTTCCTTAGACTTATAGTGCTGTACACGCACTTCCCGCCATTGGACACTGGGTGATGGACCTCCGAGGGTGTGAATGAGAGACTGCCTGCAGCGGAGAGTCCCTCACCCCAACGCGCAAGTACAATGTTTTGGGGATGGGGTATGCACTCTGCTCAGTTGGGGGGGCGGGCAGTTTGGAGTCCGTGTAGCAGGGGGGCAGGGAGGGGGGTGGGTAGGGGTACAGGAATGTTTAAAATTCAGGACAACTTGGTCCTGCGAGTTTTTGTTTTGCACACACACATGTTTATTAGTATGTTTCAGTATTTGGGAAGCATCGTATGTCATGGGGACAGCCAGGTGACGGGAGGCTGGAAGGAGTCACATCTGCCCTGCACTTGTCTCCGCACACCATCTCACTCATGGCAAGAAGGCCTCACGACCGCCCACCAGTTTTTCCTATGGCTAGGATAGATAACCACACCACACCGGCCCCGTTGCACGTCATGTTGTGGAACGTTAGGGGCCTAGGAGACTAGATCAAGAGGGGCCTGGTGTTGCAGGGCATTAGGAGACAGGGACCCGCCCTAGTTCTTCTGCAGGAGACACACTTGTTGGGGGCGGCCACACGGGCTCTGGATAGGAGGGGATACGGTATGATAGCACAAGCGGAGTTTACCTCAGGGTCACGTGGCACGGGTATTTTGCTAAGAAAGTCCTCCCAATACATAGTGAAATCCACAATAATAGATGATCAAGGCCGCTTTGCGGCAGTGCATGGCCAGTGGGAGGGTAAACTGCTAAATGTGGTCTCCGTATATATTCCGCCGGCATTACAATCAGTGGCTCTGCCGGACCTCGGCAAATTCCTGCTGGAACTCCCTGAAGGGGATTTGCTTATAGGTGGGGACTTCAATATGACACTCACGGACACCCTCGACCGATTCCCCACACAAACACACACAGATGGCCCCAGCAGGTTGCAGACCTTTTTGGACGCACAGGGTTTAGTGGATGTATGGCGTACATTGCACCCAGATCAGCAACAATACTCCTATTACTCAGCAACCCACAATAGTCTTTCAAGGATAGACTACTTTTTCACACTGGGTAACGGTCTCCTTAACATTGGTTATGCAAAGATACAGCCAAGAGGCATCTCGGATCACTCGCCGGTCACCCTGACCGTCACTAGCGCAGGTACCAAACGCAAGAGGGTATATCCGATTTTTCCAGGGTATCTTAAAGCCCCACTGATTAGTAAAGATCTGAAGAATGTGACCCGGCTTTACTTTGAGGAGAACCAGTCATCGGTAGACTCCCCCTCCATACTGTGGGAAGCCTACAAAACGGTGCTCAGGGGTCAGGCTATCGCAGCAATAACGAACCACAAGAAAGCACACAGGAAGGAAGCATTGGAATAGGAGTTGGGCCTTGAGAGGGCCAACACTGCCCATATGGCGGACCCATCGGAAGACACACTTCATGACTTACAGATACACCAGCGCCGCCTCAACGACCACTTGAGACGTGTGACGTTGGCGGACATCGCCGCGACTAAACACAGGGTCTATGATATAGGGGATAAAGCTAGTAAACTCCTGGCGTGGCTGGATAAGAAACAAGGGGGGGGTAGGAATATACTACAAATTACAGACTCATGTGGCATCGTCCACACCCAACCGGGGGACATAGTAGAAGCTCTGGCTGATCACTTCAATGACGTATACACTCCAACGATAGTGGTGACAGAAGATGAGGCCCGGGACGCCCTCGAATGTGTGTTTCTGCCAAAACTGACGGATGAGGCGGCGAAGGATATCGATGCCCCCTTAACCATCGACGAAATTCAATTGGCCATTAACTCCCTCCATTCGGGTAAGGCTCTGGGCCCCAATGGGGTGCCCATTGAGTGGTTTAAAACCATGTCTGAATCTCTAAGTACGCCCCTTCTTCAGATGTATGAGGAGAGTAGGTTGAAGGGAACATTGCCCCCGGATCAACGGATGGCGACTATCGTTGCTATCCCGAAACCAGGTAAACCGTCCAGCGACTGTAAATCGTACAGGCCTATTTCCCTCCTAAACCCGGAGGCCAAAATAATAGCAAAAGTGCTGGCAAACAGACTTATGCCATGCTTAAGTCAACTGATTCACCCATCAATCCGGCTTCATGCCGCATCGAAGCACGGCCCTAAACCTTCGTAGGGTACACGGAGTTGTGGCGAGACTCTCAATGTTGCAGGAACCGGCAGCGATACTATCACTAGACGCCAAGATAGCGTTCGATTTGGTGGAGTGGAACTACCTCTTCACGGTGCTCACACGTATGGGCTTTGGTCCAGTCTTTATTTCCTGGATACGGATGCTTTATAAAGATCCCATGGCCAGGGTAGTAGCGAATGGCCACATATCTCAGGCCATACGTTTAGGACGTGGCACGCGACAGGGATGCCCACTCTCGCCCCTCCTCTTTGCTCTGGTTCTGGAACCGCTAGCAGTCACTATCCGTACTACGCAGCTCCTGAAAGGGATCCAATGGGATCCACAGTGGGAAGACAGAGGGTCCTTTTACGCGGACGATATGCTAATATACCTTACTGACCTAGAAAACAGCCTTCCCAACTTCCTAGCACTTTGTAACTCACATGGGCGAGTATCAGGTTATACCATCAATTGGGCGAAATCGATACTTTTTGAGCTCAAGGGGCCACTCCCGCCACTGCCAGACTCCTGTCCACTGGAGATAGCTCCCTCTTCTTTTAAATATCTGGGAATCCATATCACTCGAGATGAGGCAGAGTTTGCGCGGCTCAACTTGCAGCCTCCCTTGCTCCGACTCCGTAACGATGTGCAACACTGGAAGGAACTCCATTGACATTGCTGGGCAGGGCAGCATTATTTAAAATGATGGCCCTGCCGCGCTTTTTGTACGTTCTTGAGAATGCCCCACGTTTGATACCAGTCAGCTTCCTACAGAGAATAACAGCACAGATCACAAGTCTGCTCTGGGGGAACCGGCCAGCTCGGATTTCGCACACAAAGCTAAATAGGAGCTGGTTCGATGGAGGCATTGCACTGCCCAATATGCAAATGTACTATTGGGCGGCCCAACTCAAGATTCTTAATCAGTGGGTGCACGCCCCGCAGGATGATCCAGCCTTTAAAGCAGACAGGACACAACTGGGTACGAATAGCTTACTGGCACCTCTGTACCATCGAGGCACTGCGGCAAAACTCATAGGGCCCACTAAACACACCGTTCAACTGTGGTACAAGGCACAAGCGAAGTTACACTGGGATGGGACCATCACAAAACTTACGCCTTTGTGGGACGCCAAGGCACTGGGTCATCTACGACGCACTAAGGGCTTCACTCAGTGGGACAACATTGGGATATCAACCGTGGGAGACATGTGGACTAGGGAGGGAGTGGTTTCGTTCGCGACCCTTCAAGAACAGTACGAATTGGGGGATAGTGAGCTGTACAGATACATACAGATCAGACATGCCCTACAGGCAGCAATCCCACCAAACACATCCCCACCAGAATCCTCCCCGCTGGAGGACCGTCTGCTCACAGATTTCATACAGGAAGGCGCAACCTCATTAACATATTGCAAACTAATCAACAATTTCCCTGACCCGCTGGAGAAGCTAAAAGACAAGTGGATGACTGACGTCGGAGACCTAGACGAGTCCGACTGGAACGCAGCCATGGCATCTCCACGTGAGGCGGGTATATCATCTAAATTCCGTTTGTTGCAGTTAAAAATTTTACATAGGATTTATTACACCCGAACGACACTACACAAACTGCAGAGAGCGGTCCACCCGTATTGTCTCAGGGGCTGCGGGGCAGAGGGCACGTTTATACACACGCTGTGGGAATGCCCATGTGTTGTTAGTTATTGGCAGCGGGTTCTACGCACCATTGCACAGACACTCCACACCTCACTCACATTGGACCCGCCGGTATGTTTACTGAATGTGTGGGGGCCTACAGACCTTACTTTCTATGAAAGGGTGTGGACCACGATAGGGCTTGTCACAGCCAAACGAGATATCGCACAGAAATGGGGATCGGCAGACCTCCCCACACTGGCGCAGTGGATCAGGAACATGGATATGCTTATGTTGACAGAAAGAGCAGTCTACAAATTAAGAGATAACCCACGCAAATGGAATGGGGTCTGGCAACCGTGGAACTCCTATAGGGAGGATATTTGTGAGCCATTGACGGAAGAGGACCTTGAAGGTTCAGACGATGAGGAGAACACTGAATTTGGGGCCGAGGCCAACGGTGGGCTAATTGCATGGAGAGAACGGGGCTGGTCACGTAACAATGGGATTTGACGGGGGTGTGTGGGCGGGATGTGGTCTTGGGAGATTTACACAGCTGGTCCCTCACAGGACAACTACGATGCTAGATAACACGCTAAGAATAACTTATGGTCGTGCTGATTCATGTGTGCAGTTTCTTTTAGTTTACGTTCAATATGAAAACAAAAAACACAAAAAGCAAATTGTATTTTTACTGTGAACTCCTTCGTTCCACGTACTTGATCATCTTGATAATTGATGCTATTTCTACAACCGGACGGGGTTTCGAAGTCTCCGCATTGCTTACATTTACTCCATACTGCAAGCCGGCCTCAGAGTTGTAGGCATATATGTGTATGTTGATGATAACGCTATATGATTTTGCAATAAAAATAAATTTTAAATAAAAAAAAAAATTAGTGCAGAATTCAACTCTGCAAATATTGCTGGGTAGTAAGCAATCAAATAGCGAATTGTTTATCTTAAGGATGATGTGCCGGGCTTAGATTTAGAGGTGGATTGTCTCTGAGAAGTCTCTACTACTAATGGAGGTAGAAGTAAACCCAGAGAAGAATCCACCTGTAGTGTTTTGTCACCTGTAGCAATAGTATGGTGGGGGTCAGGGGAGTAGCCAGAAACTTAGAAAACCAACCACATTACATGATATCTCTTTTGGCACTGAGCAAGTAAAGAAAGCAAGTTCAAAATACTCAAAGACTTTTTTTGGGTTGTGTGTGAGTGGTTCTTCCGGTGTTTGTAAAGCATTCATTTTGCCAAGAGGGTCATCTCAGGTCAGGGCCACTATAATATCTAGAATGGCCACAGTACACGAAGGAGGCTGGTAGCCATGCCAAAAGTGTTTCTAATGTACCTATGAAGGTGATTGTGTGCCTAGTCCACCTTGGTGCTTTGACCACCCAGCACAATATTTACCAGTGTCAATTTCACCACAATATCCCGCCTTACCTCTCTTCACTATCTCTCTCTCATGCAATTACCTCAACATTTCTGTTTCTTTTACATATATTTCCAGGCTGCTATTTTTCCTAAAACTCTAACTTATTCTTTTAAATGTCCTTCTTTTTCATCCCCTTCATTCCCTTTTACTGCCCAAATTATTTTCTGCCATACTTTGCATTCTTGTATGGTTTGTATGATTTGTGTCACCCTTATTTTAGCCTTGGCCATTTACATTTTCATCCTAATTTCTTTTCCTCTTCTCCATCTCATCCTTCTTCTTTCTCTCTCACCTCATCATAACTCAGCTCATCCTATGACCATCCATTCTTGTAGCCTCCTTGTCTGACGTTTTTTATTTCATAATTTTCTTTACTGTAACACTTTTGTTTTCCCATATCTTTTCTTTCCTTCGTTATCTTTCTTTCATTACTTCTTTGTTATTTCTTTTTTCTTTTTTCATTTGTTATCTCTTTGTTTAATTATCTCTGTTCCCTCATTCCTACCTTTCTTTCTTTTTTTCTGCATTTTTTCTTTGAATCTTTCCTTGAATCTATTTCTTTCTTGTTATTTCTTTTTTTTTTTTGCTTCTCCTACTTTCATTCTTCTCCCCTTCTCCCCTTCTTTCTTTATCCTTTTACTTCTCGCAGCAGTTGTTGCCTGGACTGAGAAGCTTGTGGATCTTTCTGCCCATCTTTGAATTACCGGGACTGTAAGGAACCTGTCGCGGGATTGCGGGACTGCGAGGACCAGCATTCTTTTCCTTAACAACAGCTTTTGCCTCTTCCCGTAATTTCTCCCGCCTCCCTGGTGCTTGTTACCTGCCACCCTTTAATACTGCTCGCAGCCCCTGCTCCGCGGGGGCCGCTCGCAGCAGTTGTTGCCTGGACTGAGAAGCTGGTGGATCTTTCTGCCCATCTTTGAATTACCGGGACTATAAGGAACCTGTTGTGGGACTGCAGGACTGCGAGGACCAGCATTCTTCGCCTTAACAACAGCTGGTGCCTCTTCCCGTAATTTCCCCCGCCTCCCTGGTGCTTGTTACCTGCCACCCTTTAATACTGCTCACGGCCCCTCTCCGCGGGAGCCGCTCGCAGCTGTTGTTGCCTGGACTGAGAAGGATCTTTCTGCCCATCTTTGAATTACCGGGACTGTAAGGAACCTGTCGCGGGATTGCCAGACTGCGAGGACCGGCATTCTTTGCCTTAACAACAGCTGGTGCCTCTTCCCATAATTTCTTCCGCCTCCCTGGTGCTTGTTACCTGCCACCCTTTAATACTGCTTGCGGCCCCAGCTCCGTGGGAGCCGCTCACAGCAGTTGTTGCCTGGTCTGAGAAGCTTGTGGATCTTTCTGCCCATCTTTGAATTACCGGGACTGTAAGAAACCTGTCGCGGGACTGCGAGGACCAACATTCTTTGCCTTAACAACAGCTGGTGCCTCTTCCCGTAATTTCCCCCGCCTCCCTGGTGCTTGTTACCTGCCACCCTTTAATACTGCTCGCGGCCCCCGCTACGCGGGAGCCGCTCGCAGCAGTTGTTGCCTGGACTGAGAAGCTTGTGGATCTTTCTGCCCATCTATGAATTGCGGGACTGTAAGGAACCTGTTGCGGGATTGCGGGACTGCGAGGACCAGCATTCTTTGCCTTAACAACAGCTGGTGCATCTTCCCGTAATTTCTTCCGCCTTCCTGTCGTAGATACATACGCCCCTCCCATGCAACGCGGGACGCTCGCGCCGGGCGGAGCCCGGGCAAGGGCGGGCCCATTTTAGCCCGTTCTAGTCCGATATAGTCCAGTCCAGGCCTCCCCTCTAACATATTTTGTTTTGTATGACTCAAGGATTATTTGATTATACCCTGAAATTATAGCAGTCACCATTCAAAGGGCGTTTTGAAAATATGTCTGTACCTGTGAGCAAGAGCAAATCTATTAAGGCAGGGAATCTCTTGACTGGCACGTTGGATAATTTTATCACTAAAGTTAACTCTGTAATAGATGAAGGAATAATCCTTATGGAACGTCGAGTGTCACAGGATTTGGCCATGGCTAAAAGATCTTCCATGGGCCATATTGCGACAGCTCATACACCAGATCATTCCTTAAGAGATAATACCATCGATGTCCTAGTACAGATACATAACCCCCGACTCCTCCCGATCAGCCTCATACAATATCCTTGTTAGACTCACCAGCTATGGTAGATTGAAATCTTGCCCCTGATTCGGCCATGGCCAGTGAAATGGCAAGTTTGCCAGAAGTACAAAATACTAGGCAATTATGGGAGAGACGGGAGGGAGCTATATCAAAGAGAAAAGGGGTTAACACTACTGTAACGGGAGGTAGAAATCCATAAGTATCAAAAGGGCTAGGCAAGAGTGATATATCTACTAAACAACAGGGGAAAATGATTCGGAAGTCCCCTATTAGCCATGCACCTCAGCTACCGGTGATACCAAGTAAAGACTTGACTTCCGGAGCTGGTGTAAGCACAGATGGTAGTAGTACTGAGGTGTTAGATGATCCCTTGATCGAGAAACTGGGGGCATTGTTAAAATCCTTCCTTAAACCCCTAGAATCTAGACTATTAAACATTGAGAAACAGTTTTCTCAGTTGTTATCCACTACTAGGGAAGGATCAGAGACTAGGAAGGGAATAACAACTAATACATCTTTGCCCGTCGTTTGGGAAAACAAATTAAATACTTCTAATGCCCAAAGCATAAAGCCACCTGCGGAACCACCTGGACCTATCTGGCCCTTAGGTAAAGAAATTTTAACATCTAAATCCTACCCCAGGGAGACTGGAGGCGTTCTTGTCGAGGGAAAAAGGCAGGAGGCTCTGAGAATAAATCTACCCCCGAAAACTAGCCCATACTTGGCGATATTGACTGGAGTCCCAGAATTAAATGACTCCAGCACAGGAAACATTTGTATCATTGAAGAACAAAGTGGTACACTGGCTGAACGTCAACCGTCCCTTACCTCATCACCTTACGAGTGAAATTTTAATGGTACGTCAAACTGCGTGGGTGGGATATAGTCCAAAAACCACCCGGGGGACTGCGTATTAGGAATTTTTAGGGATCCTCGTACGATGGATTACATCTGCACATGGAGGTTTAGCGGCCTAGAAAATGTCGATTGACTCCAATCGTCACATAGAAAAACATTGAGAACAGGGGAGGGACAAGGACAGTTTCATTGCCGTAAGCCAACCTTGATGAAGAAAACTGTTCTGGAGAGTAATAGCGGGCGGAATACTTAATACACATCTAAGAAGCTGGGGAGGCGCTCGGTAAGTGCCCACCCAGATTCGACGCCTTTAGCGGAAGATGTGGACCGAGAACAAGGGGTGGTAAACCAACAATATGGCCTAGGAGAATCTCTGGCTCTTAGAGCAGCTGGGAGCACTGTAATCCCAGTTGTGGATCGAGAACAAATGACAGTAAACCCACAATTGATCGTGGGAGAACCCATGGATTCTGTAGCAGGTGGGAGTATTTTAACTTCACGTGAAAGGCATAAGCCCACAAGTAATAGTGTAACAAAAGGTGAAACATTAAGCATTTTAACCCCTTCGCTGCTCATGACGAGCTCAGCTCGTCATGAGGCACGGTTGAGCTGTGCTTATGACGAGCTGAGCTCGTCATGAATAAAGGCAACTCTGTGATTCCAGCACTGGGGGGGGAGGGGGTTTAAACCCTAGCAGCCAAATTGTTAAACTGGAATGTAGCGGGGCTTTTTGAGCAGACTCAAGGACCCAGTTTTCTTGCCCTTTATAGATAACTTTAGTATCATTTGCCTCCAGGAGTGCTGGGAGCTGGATACCATTCATATAATTGGTTTTCAAACCTATCACACTCCTGCCAAGTCGTCTGTGAGTGGGAGAAACTCAGGGGGTCTTTGTACCTATATATCTAACACAGCAAACATTACAATTAAAAAATATAACCTGGGGTCGGCTTACTACCAGTGTTTGATATTTAAAGTGGGAGGAAACCAAACTCTTAAGCTGATTAATTTTTATAATAATATTCCGAAGGCA
Organism: Lissotriton vulgaris; assembly: GCF_964263255.1. Taxonomy (NCBI): domain Eukaryota; kingdom Metazoa; phylum Chordata; class Amphibia; order Caudata; family Salamandridae; genus Lissotriton; species Lissotriton vulgaris. The sequence continues at coordinate 857,325,362 of NC_141693.1, read as the reverse complement.
GATTCCCTGCTTGTTTTTGATGGACTTTCACAAAATTTGTATAATTCAGATGAAGATAGCCCAGTGTGGACATGTGTTCTATGGCTGGGGGATTTCAACTGTTATTTATGCCCGCATAGTCATACTAGGATCTGTGGGATGGGAAATCCATGTACACATGGGGGACCCATGTACACATTTTGTACATACTCCCTATGGAAACTTTTTTAATAATCTCTTATTCCAGCAGGACTTGGGGTATGTAAATGAATTATGCAGCCCGCAGGTAGATTTTAGCCCAACTTTCAATGGTAGGGGGTGTAATTCGGTCCTAGATTTCGTCTTGGTATCAAGTTGTCATTCTTGTAATGTTTCCAATTTCAAAATAGGTGACATTGCAATTAGCGATCACATCCCCATTAGTTTCTCATGAACCTTTACTACAAAGAACGATAGTGGGAATATTGACGTTACTGACAATTTATATAACTATGGATTAACCTTAACAAAATTAAATGGTTATTCCATAAACTGGAATAAAGTAGAGCCCACTGCCTTCCTCAAAAGCCTTTTAAAAAACAAGCTTGAGGAATTTATGATCTGCCTTTCAGATAGTAAAGATAGTGTTTCAGTTATTGCAGCTTTTCATAGTATCACGGACGAGATCTGTAAGGCCCTCACAGGAACAAGAAGAAAAAGTCTAAAAACCAAGGTGGAGGGTTGGTTTAATACAGAGTGCAGCAAAGCACATGCAGTATTAATGCAGAGTCTTAAAATTAAACCGAAAAATGTCGCCGAGATAAGGAAAGCTAGAGCCAACTATTATGGTACTATTAAAAATCGGAAGAACCAATTAAAACAGGATGCATGGCAAATTCTCCATCAAGCCTGCATCCTGAAAGATAACATCGGATTCTGGAAAGCGGTGAATGCCCCCTTTTTCCTGGATAGGAAAACTGATACCATTGAGATGGCTATAGAAGAAGGCACCTGGGTAAAACACTTTTCGGAGTTATATAAAAAAGACGATACATTGGGAACTGACTTTGTTGAAGTCCGTGGGATGGCAGGGAACAACTCACTGGTATTTTTCCCTTTAAATATTACCTTTTCATTGTCTGAAGTCGAGGCTGCTATTATTGAAAGTGCGGCAGGTAAAGCCCCAGGGCCAGACGGGGTACCCGTTGATATTTATAAGACTAAGATGGAATTATGGGCTCCCCTCCTGACTAATGTTTTAAACAGTAGCAACAATACAGGATTCATACGTACTTGGCAAGAGGCAATTTTGGTCCCCATTTTTAAAAAGGGGAACCGAAACGACCCGAAATGTTATAGGCCAATTTCACTACTGGATTCCCTGATGAAGGTGGCGGGAAGAATCATTTTAAACAGGTTGCACATATGGGCAGAAGATACAGGTGCCCTTTCAAAGTTTCAGTATGGGTTTAAAGCGGGTTTAGGTACGGTTGAACAAGGGCTAAATTTGGCAATAACCATAAGTAAACACGTGGTAGCAAAAAAGGGCAATTTATTCCTAACCTATGTCGATTTAAGTTTGGCATTTGATTGTTTAAGCCATGAAATCCTATGGGATACTTTGCTAAAACTGGGCATTGAAATTAATATACTAAATTTCATAAAAGAATTATACCGGGGGGCCGGCGCTAAAGTTCGTTTTGGGAGTAAGGGCGAATGTACAGCAACCTTCCCCATAAAAAAAGGGGTGCGGCAAGGATGAATACTTGCGCCCGTTTTATTTAATCTCTATATAAATAGCGTGGCAAATCATCTTATCAGTTATAACCTGGATTTCCCCCATGTTAATGGTTGCCCTGCCCCGATCTTACTTTACGCGGACGACGCGGTTATTATGGCAAGGACCCAAGTTGGCCTCCAGAGAGCACTCACTATTTTTGCAGAGTACATGGGCGACAGAGGCCTAAAAATAAATGTTGGAAAAACTTTTAGTATGTGCTGTTCACCTAAGAGAAACGTTCAGGCAAGATATCTTTTTAGAGCAGTCAAGGATAGAATTAACTAATACTTTCTCTTATTTGGGAATACATTTGAATAGAAATGGGACATGGTCTTCTGCTGTTAACACGAGGAAACTGGACTTCTCTCGAGCTATTGGAGCAGTACGTCATTTTGCAATCAAGCTGGGGGGACGACCAGTCCATATTTTGAGGGATATTTATAATTCAAAGATTGTTTCCACTGCGATATATAGAGCCGGCCTATGGGGGATTGCAGTTACCTGGGATATCCAACTATGTGAAAATGCCTTCCTTCGATATTTATTAGCAGTACCTAAATCGACCTCGACATTTGTATGCCATAAGGAGCTAGGCATGGTTTATGTCACTGATCTTATAAAAGTGAGTCCTGTCTTGTGGCACAAGATTTGGACTTCGGTAGAAACTGGTTTTACAGGGATGTAGTTTGAGGCTTCAGTGGGCAATTAAGATCGATTGGTTTATATATATTAAGGGTTTTTAAAAGAGATAGGCCACCCTGAATATTTTGATTCTCTGACTACTTTAGCTACAATTTCAAGAAAAAACTTGAAGGAAAATTGCCTCTTTTTTCTGGAAAACAAACGTTGGCAAGTAGAAAGTAAAAAGGTCTCAGTTCAGGACAATCATCTTATGCTGCAGGGCCAGGGCATCCAGCAGTATCTGCCCCTTATCCAGAGTAGTTATACACGGATGCTCCTTACGCGTTTTAGGGTTGGTAGCTTCTTTAAGATTATACACTTTTCCAGAAATTAACAGCTGGTCAAAGGACCTAATCCCCTGTCCCTGCGACGATATATCTCAGCAGTCGACGATATACTCTATTTTGTTTTGTAAATTTTATTTGTTGACTAGGAAAAAATACATGGGTTTCTTGTTGAAGAGATGGAGCCTTAGGCAATGTAGACCTGCTTTAATGAAACTTCAAATGCTAGAAGATGAGATGTCCATTTATTTAGGGGCTCATTAGGATTGTGGTTAATCCGCATCCTCCGGGCCGGCGGAAGCCACTGCCGGGCCGGAGGATGCAGATTAACCGCTGCGGACTGAAAAAAGACCCCCCGCCAGATTAGGATGGCTTGGGATCTTTTTTCCGTCCGCCGTTTTTCCGCCACGGTCGCCTTCCGACCGCGGTGGAAAAGCTCTAACATGGCTGGCGTTGTCTATCAGACACCGCCAGCCATATTAGGATGTCAGCTGTCCTATGCCTTTACACGGCAGCATGTCCGCCGTGGAAAGGCATACAGACTTTTCTTTGGGGGCACGTTGCGGGCCCCCAGGCGTGAAGGGGGGATGGGGGTGCACATGGGGGGTACCTATGGTACCCCCCTGCCTTTGCGTGCATGAAGCGGCAGGCACCACGCGGTGCCTGCAGCTTCGTGCACGCAAAGGAAAACATGGTGTTTTTAACATTGCGGCATGTGCTGCTTCAAGCAGCACCCGCCGCAATGTTAAATATACAGGATGTGACCGCCAGGGTGGCAGTCACATCCTTAGCACAGAGGGACCGCCGCTTCCCCTGCAGACGGTCCCTCCTCCTCTGGGGTGGTGGACGGACGCAGGTCCGTCCGCCATCCTAATGAGCCCCCATAGTGTCTATGTTTTAAAAAAATGTAATTAGATGTAGATTAACCATGAATTGAGATTTTTAAACTGATCTTGATTATTATCTAATGTACTTACTGTGTATTATATGTGCTTTTATGATTTTAAATTTGAAATCGAAAAAAGCTTTCTTCGACTTGACTTGACTACTTCTTTTATTTCTCTCAATCTGTGTTCTTCTTTCCACTTTTTACAGTTTTCATTCTTCCTTCCTTTCTCTCTCTCTCTTCCCTACTTGTCTATGGTTTCCAGCTTTGATCATTCTTTCTGTTTCTTCCTCTCTGTCTTTCTTACTCATTCCCTTTTGTAGGTGTTGCATATAGTTAGCTTTTAGCTCTCTACCTGGATCAGACATCTTGTGGACCTCACTAAAAAATATTCAGTGGGCTTAGGGTATTCCAACACAATATTGTGGCAAAAAATATTGTTGTCAAAAATATTGTCTCAAAAATATTGTTTACCACAATATTGTGTTCCTATGAATATAATAGAAATGACAGAAATATTGACTTCAAAATATTGTTGAAGGGAATATTGTCAAACCGGTAACAAGATTATTTTTTAATATGTTCATATTTGAAGTAATGAATAAAAATATGAAACTATATAAAATTAATATAAAGTAAAATAGTTTTCAGTCATTATTTCATTCTCTATCCACACAGATATACACACACACACGCACTCACACAGACACACAAGGACCTCATCGCCCCACCAGCAGTGCACCAGAAGCCATGTTTGCAGAGTGGTGTAAAAAGGGGCATGGCCTCGGACCACCTCTCTGCAACGCAGCTCTGTGGTGCTTACTGGAGGTACCTGGTGGGCTAGTTGGCCCCCAGGGACCCTCAAGATTCAAGGGGAATTAATGCCCAAATTTACAGCGTACCAAGGGGTGTGTTTGCACACTTGTAATATAAGGCCCCTCCCTGCACCACTGTGCAAATGCACCCCCTGGCAAGTTGTAAATTGAGGGATTAAGTCCCATTGACTCCTGAGGGTTGCTGGGGGCCAACTAGCCCCCAGGGATGTGATCAAGGGTACTCTGTTGCCCAAACACGTCATACGGCTTCGTTAAATAAAGATTTGTTTCTGCCACACATTTTTGGGGTCCGTGACTCTCTCTTCGCCGGCTGGAAGTGGGGAGAGCCAATACGTTGTTCGATATATATATATATATGTTGTGATCAAGGGCGGGATCGCCCAAAAAGCGTGGCAGACTGGCAATAAACAGATAATATTGCACAATATACCTGTGTCCATGCTCGTTTTTCTTGATCGAAGCGGGAGCTGAGAGCGAGTGAAAGGAATATATATATATATTGCAGGCTGTGGAAAGAATGTAAATAAAAATATACCTTGCCTGAGTTGCTGTGGTGGTCTGAGTCGGAAGTGGTCGGAATTGTTTGGTTCATATATATATACGAATTCACTGAAAAAACCATAGGTTTCACCCCAGTTATAGTTAGCTGGAAATTTTACTGACATAAAACCATTGAAATTCCACGTTATAGTTAGTTGGACTCACTATAACTTGCGCGCCTGCAATGCACTGCTGATGACGTCACATATTACATCACTCATGACATGGTCAAATCTATGGCCCCATGTGAAAGGATGCATTGCTGGAGTTGCTTCATTTTTGAGACACACTCCAGCAATGCAACACTTTTGCGCTTACAGATACGTCTGAAATACTGACGTATCTGTAAGAACTTCCAACATAATACATCATAAATTTAATATGACGCATGAGTAGAAGACTGAAGGCCTCATTTATGAAGCCATGCGTCACTTTAACGCCACCCTAGCGTCACTTTTTGTGACCCACCAGTGCTGTAAAAAATGCACCTTATTCATTCATATTTACAAAGTGACGCATCTAGGTAGATGCGTCACTTTGTAAGCCCCTACGTCACATTATTCCTACGTCTCCTATGCCAGCCCATAGACTTAAAAATGTGCTGTAACAGGAAGCGCAGCGGACGAGCGCAGCGGGCGCGACGAATGCGCGCCGAAGGCGCGCATAAGGCAAGCTCGTCTGCGCTCGTCCGCGCCGAGGACGGGCCAACGGCCACCCCCCATGCTACTCCAGACCCGCGGCCTCATCCACATACGGTGAGATTAACCTATTCCGCCGACGAACTACGCCAATTAAAACTTCTAGCGGAGCAACCTCACTCACTTCCCACTCTAAGACACTCCAACCATATCGTAGGCCCAGTGCCATGTCCATCTTGCATCAAACGTCCCAGAAAATCCTCAATAAATAACACACCTTCCATACAAGCGGCACTTATAAACGCCAGATCCCTTCCTAAACACAAAACAGAAATAGCCGACTTGATCGAGGAGCATAAACTCGACCTATTGTTCATTACTGAAACTTGGGGCGACGAGGCATCGGGACCCGACTTCGCCGAAGCCACTCCTAACAACTTTAATGTTTGTAGACTCGACAGACCAATAAAAAGAGGTGGCGGCATTGCCATCATTTATAAAAACCGTTTTAAACTCGCGACCAAACCACATATTTGCTCAGAATACGAGTCTCTTACTTTCACTCTAGGTTTATCAGCAAAAACATCCTTTAAGGGAATGCTGATGTACCGCCCTCCTGGTTCAAGAGCGAAGTTTCTATCCAACATAGGGAATCTACTGGAAGCAGTCGCTGGCACCCCCCAGTTTACGCTATTAGGTGACTTTAACTTTCACCTTGAGATCTCAAATAACCAAGACACCATACAACTAATTTCAGATCTTGAAGCTGTGGGACTGATACAGCTCATTAACTCTCCGACTCACCAAGCCGGCCATACATTAGACGGCATATTCACAAACAACCCTCTGGTAAATATTACCCAGATAATTCCTTTGATCTGGTCAGACCATTCAGCCATTTGTTTTACTATACAAACTGCTGTCACTAAATCGAACACTGATGTACCAGCTCGTCTTACATACAGAGACTGGAAAAATATTGATATATCTCAATTATCAGAGATGATACAGGATACCTATATCCCTACTGAGCAAGACCCCACCAAAGCATCTTTAAACTACCAGTCCAATCTGGACTTGGCCTGTAACAAACTAGCCCCTCCCAAAACTACACACCGAAACAGAACAACACCTTCAGCCCCATGGTTCACGGAGGCCCTACGCATGCAGAAGCAACATTGCAGGAACCTGGAAAGACAATGGCGCCGCAACTACAGCCCGGCAGACAAATCTACCTACAAAAATGCCCTCGCTATCTATAAAAGAGCGATAACTACTGAGAAAAGTCACTACTACGTTACTCAGATCAACCAGGCAAAAAATTCATCCGGAGAATTATTTAGGGTAGTAACTACCTTATACAACCCCCCGACGCCGCCCCTAGAGACCTCTCAATCACTGACCAATGCCTTGGCTAGCTTCTTTGAGGAAAAAGTCAGTTCCATCTTCCAGACTTTTTCACGCTCTAACCCGCTACAACCTGGGACTTCTCCCTCTACCAGTAACTCACCAACCTTTGTATCCTTTCAACCGGTAGACAAAGATCATATTCAACGTCTAGTAGTCAGCACCAAATCTGGCTCCCCCCGGGACCCCTGCCCCCCTTCCATTCTTAACCGCATACCAGAAGCAATCTCCCCTTCATTAGTCACAATATGTAATGCCATGTTCTCTACGGGAACATATCCTTCTGTCTGGAAAGAAGCAATAATAAAACCATTGCTGAAAAAACCCACGCTAGACCCTCTTATACCAGCAAGCTACAGACCAATTGCTTGTCTCCCTTTTCCAGCTAAGATTTTTGAAAAATCCATGAACCTGCAGCTGTCAAAATTCATAAACACCAACAACTTGCTAGACGACACTCAGTTCGGTTTCAGGCAGGGACATGGGACTGAGACGGCACTACTGAAAGCCGCTGATAAAATTAGAACAACTATGGACAAGGGAGGATCAGCTGTCTTGATACTCCTGGATCTCTCCGCTGCTTTCGACACGGTCGATCATATTACTCTGATCGACCGTGTCGCAGCCCTGGGAATAGGAGGAACGGCCAAAGACTTGATTGCCTCATTTCTCGCCAATCGGCCACAGATTGTCAAAATGGGTAACTACACCTCCCAGACCTTTTTTCTCCCCTGTGGAGTCCCACAAGGTTCCTCGCTAAGTCCGACGCTTTTTAATATCTATGTATCGGACTTGGCGAGGGTGATAAAATCTTATGGCATTGCATTGACCACATATGCCGATGACACGCAATTAGTGCTATCGGTACATGACAACGGAACCAGTGTGGCAGCCAATTTCCGGGAGGGTATGAAGGCAATAAGCTCCTGGATGTCATCAAATTGCCTCAAGCTTAACTCTGATAAAACGGAGGTGATGACATTCGGGAGCTTGAAACCAGCATGGTCCCCACAATGGTGGCCACCGGAGTTGGGATCCCCCCCCGAACCGGTGACTAAGGTTCGTAACTTAGGAGTTATCTTTGATAACAAACTGACCTTCCATCACCACGCCAATACTGTGACATCATCTGCATTCTTTATACTCAAAAGAATCAAGAAACTTCTCCCATATCTTCCTCAATCAGCGGGCAAAACTCTCATTAGTACTCTTGTGTTCTCAAAAACGGACTACTGCAATTCCTTGTTTCTCAACGCGCAGGAAGGAGTCCTTAATAAATTCCAAACCGTCCAGAATGCGGCTGCTAGAATTTTACTTTCAATCCCAAAATTCACCTCAGTATCCCACCGTCTCAAAGAACTCCACTGGCTTCCAATCAGAAAGCGAATAAAATTTAAGGCTCTTTGTATAGCTTACAAGACCCTAAATTATCCAGGGCCTAAGTTCCTAAAAATAGCTCTTCATCCTCTGGAGCACCGCAGAACACTTCGATCCTCAACTACTTGCATGCTGTCTGTCCCTCGGACAAAAAAAGCGACTTGGGGAGACAGGTGCTTCACTACAGCTACTGCCAAGTTATGGAATACCCTCCCACTGCATATCAAAACTGCCCCCACCCTCATTAAATTCCGAAAGAGCCTCAAGACATGGCTTTTCTCCTCTGTTTAACCATCCTCATAAAGTAAGAGTTCCTTGAGCAACAGCGCCGAGACACCCGTATGGGTATTTGCGCGCTTTAAAAATAGCAAAAAATAAATAAATAAATAAATAAATACGTCAGGTGTAATGTATGCAAAAGGGACGTATTGACGCAAGAAAGGGTCGTAGAGGTGACACAGTGAATAAACTGGGTTTTCCCCATGCTTCGCTCCCCGGTCCGCTCCCCGGTGCGCGTACCAGGCGCTCCCCCCGCGCAAATCGAATTTTTTTTTTGCCCCGCGGGACCCTATTATAGCCCCCACATCAAACCTAGGGGGTCGGGGGGGTCTACCCTGCCCCCTTATAGTCATTTTCCCCTTTTTTTTGCCACCTCTTGTGTTTCGATCCTACCGAGACACAAGATGGCGGCCACTCCGGACTGTTTCGAATGTTTACAGACACCCGTGAACCAATCAGCTTTCCGTGCGCAAGTCGCGTTGCATGCCCGGTGCGCTCCCAGGTGCGCGTACCGGGGCGCGCCTATAGATATATATATTTTTTTTAACCTAAGTTACTCAAAATCCACTACAGCACATATCTTGAGACATAGCAAAGGCACATCGGCCTACCAGTCCCTACAATTTTGCCAAGTTTGGTGGAAATCCATTCAGCCGTTCAGGCTAAAAGTGAGTTTGACCGCCCTATGGAAATTAACACGGGGAAAACACGTTTTGGGACCCCCCTTTTATCTCGGCCCCCGCTTGACGAATCCCCCCCAAACTTTCTAGGACGGACCAGAGCTCCGCGAGGCAAATTTGAGGAAATTTTCAGGCAGATTCGTCAACCGGCGTCAAAGTTATTCACAATAGAATTTTGAGATTTTGCATTGAAAAAAATCCTAACTATAACTACCTACTGGCGACTGCCAGTAGGTTATATATATATATATATATATATATATATATATATATATATATATATATATATATATATATATATATATATATATATATATATATATATATATATATATAGATATATACACCAACTATCCTCCAAATGCCCCAACAGCCAGAACCACATGCTCCCATCCAGACAGCAATGGACTCCAGAAACAATTCAATTAATTTTATTCATGCATATGCCACAAGAAACTGAATGCATTTCGCCATCTCCACGCCTTCCTCTCAGATTCCTCAACCCTCACCAGTGCTGAGTTGGTACCGGCATTCTGAGGATCGGTAAGGCTGGTATATCTATAGATCTTTATATATATTTATATGTTAGGGCCCCGTTTGTTGCCTCTCCGCCACCCTTTTCATGGCTGGCTCACCGCCATGACACGGGTGGCGGACAGATAACTCATAATATACTTGGTGGTGCCGTAGCGGCACCGCCAGCATATTGCAGCTCCCTGACCACTGCATGACCAATGCGTGTTCCTGGATCCCCGGCAGGCGCAGCTGTCCTGTGGCGGTCCGACCACTGCAAGTACGGCGTTCTGGACTTCAAAGGGATTACATATAAGAATAATTTACTACAAATATTTCAATATTTCAATACCTAATACAAAATTATTATAGTACATAGAAATAATAACTGCTATTTAATTAGGAGAAAAAAATAAAATGTAAAATAGAAATTAAAAAAAGAACAACAGTGATTTACTTATAACAACATATAAAATGTAAAAATAAAAATCAATCTGCATCCAATATTTTAAAAACACTTTTAATTAAATTAATTATGAATTAAATTGAAGCAAATAATAATGTAATAAATACAACAGTAAGATTATACATAATTGTCAATTACACAATTACATATAATAATAATTAGTACAAAAATATTATAACTGTAAAATCTTCCAACCCTACTCTCCACAACAAAATAACTCAGTACTAAAATATATATGCATTATAAAAATATAAAAATTAAAATGCACATTAAAAGAGAAAATGCTACGAAAATTTACATAATTATTATTCAATTAAATATTTAAGTAACAAAAAATGTGTTAACATTAAAATTATATAGATTTTATTTAAGTGAACTTTCCACCCTATTTCCCTACAAACCGAACAACAAACCTAACATTCAGCTACTAAAATATAGTATACTATTACTAATAATAAAATTAAAGCATACATTAAAATTAAGGGCCTTATTACTGCTTGAATATCTTTATTTGGCAAATTAATCACCATAAAAGAATACATATACATATACATTTCAAAATTACCATAAAAGATTATAAAATACAGTAAAAGCATGGACACCTCATTCATTAGTTTGCTGGCAGTAAATTCGTCATCAGCTTGTAGGACCCCCCGGATGCAGTTTCAGTAAGCGGGAACGTGTCATCCATGCACTTCCCAAAAATTTAGCCACCCCACAAATCATACTGGCAGATGAAGAATCTGTAGAGAGGACACGTAGTGCCTGGCTATGGCACCTCAACCCTAATTCCCTACAGACGGGTTTCAACCAGAATTTCCGCGCCCCTTTGTAGGCTGGGCAGGCGAAAAACAAGTGAGCCACCGATTCCTTTGGGGCCGCACAGCCAGGGCATGCACGCAAACGGGCATCTGTATTCGACCATCTCACCGTAAAATCATGCACCGGAGCGTCCCATATCGCAATTTTAGGTACAGCGCTCGATCCAACGGTTTAGCTATCAAGTCGAGAAAGGGTTCCAATTTTCTCACACACTTGATTGACAAAAATTGATCAGTAAGTGAGCCCACATTCGTAAGCCTCGTAGCGTTACTCTTTACCCAGTCCCAGTATAGTTTTTTAATAACATCTTTGGGTGGCGGTGATTGCGACTCCCATGCCTCTCTTAAACCCAAGCTGAAAGCCAGTTCTTTCAGTTTATTTAGCCATCCTATTTTTTTACATGTGTCCAGTAAAAGTAGATCGTCCAGCCCTTCTGCATACTTTGCGAGCTCCTCAGTTCTTCTTAGACGGGACCAGAAGAGCAACGGGCGTAGCCTCACCAAGTCCTTTAATGTTTTTCTGCCCAGATCTAATCTTAGTGGGATCATTGGGGTGGAAACGGGAAGAGCTACCACTTTCCTAAAAAAATTGTTTTCCGCTATCATCAAATCAGAAACCCCTTCAAACCCCCAAAGTTCGGAGCCATAAAGTGCTGCTGGAAGGATCTGTCCCTCATAGATGGCCATAGCTGGGGAGACCGGTTTACTAGTTGATTCACGGAGCTCCTTCAGCGTCACCCCGGATACTCTACGATGACTTAATAACATTTTGGAAAGATGATCCTTCCAGGTCATGCGGCTGTTTATCCGGACACCAAGATAGTCAAAAGATTCGACCAGCTCGAGGGGAGCATTATTGAGCACAAAATTATTTTAAAATCTTTTTGAGGGTGCAAAAGCCATCAATTTGGTTTTCGATGTATTGATGGTTAAGCCTCGAGTGGTACAGAAGGAGCTAAACCGATTCAAGAGTTTTTGTAAGCCCACCGGGGATTTGGAAATTAATAGGGTGTCATCAGCGAAGAGAAGTGTGGGGATTCTCTCCCCCGCCAGGGATGGGGCATCCGACTCCTCCCCCTTCAGATGGTCCACCACTCCATTTACGAATAGGGAGAAGAGGGTCGGAGCCATAACACAGCCCTGACGTACTCCTCTCCGCACTGGGATCCTGTCTGTTAGTTGTCCCTGGGATCCCCATCTAACCCTCGCATAATTCCCCTCGTGCAGCTTTACGATTAGGCTCAGAAGACCACTGGGAAAACCCATCTCTCCAAGTATTTCCCAAAGTTTTGTACGAGGGACCAGGTCGAATGCAGTTTTGAGATCTATGAAGGCCATATACAAACTGCCTTTCTTGATGGTAACCGCCTTCCAATAGATGGCAAAAAAACGAAAGACCTGGTCCATCGTGCCTACCTTCCTTCTGAACCCCGCTTGTAAGTGGGAGAGGATACTGGCCTCCTCTATCCAGTCGCCTACTCTTGAGATGATGACCCTGCCGACCACTTTCTGTATTATGTCTATCAAACTGATGGGTCTGTAGTTCGCAGGGTCATCTCTAGCCCCCTTCTTATACACAGTAACTACCTCGGCCCCTTTCCACGAGTCTGGTACCTGATGTCCCCTCGTGATCAGATTCATTATTATAGAAATTAGTTTGGCCCAGGCCTCTGGCTCCGCCATCAACAGATCTCCAGGGATTCCATCCTGCCCGGCGGCTTTCTTAGGGATTAGGTGTCTAATCGCCAACACTACTTCTGCGGTTGAAAATGAAAGGACATTATCCTCTATGGGGTCCCCTTCACCCAGGCTATTCATCCCAGGTCCAGTTGTTTCCTCCAAGTCTCCATATAGGGATGAAAAATTAGTAAACCATTGCTGGCTAGTTATATGATCAGCCAATGGTTGCGATTTTCTCTGCCTTGTTCTATTAATCAAATCCGAGAAAAGGTTCGGGTTCCTACTGCTCACAGCATTGGAAAGATCCTGCCAATGCTGTTCCTCCCACTCCCGTTTGGCCAATGATAATGCTTTCAGATAATCCTTCCTGGCCGCTCTAACCAGTAAAGGGTCCCCCGAAAGCAGAGCTTTTGTCAGTTTTTTCCTTATGCTCTTACAATGATCAGTATACCATGGTTTACAAAGAGTAGAGGGTATAGCGGGAGCCCTATTACTTTTCCCCTTCGAGATAAAAAATTGGCCAACTTGATCTATTGTGGATTTGTAGGCAGAGTCAAGGGAGGGGTGTTGGGGACTGGTGGTCCGATTTTCATCAACCCAGACCTCTAAGTTAGAAGACAAACCCTCAACCAGGGATTTAATGATTCCTATATCGCCCTCATTAAGGTTAGCCTTATCCCATTTCAGTCTACAGTTATTGTTATATGGGATAACTTCTTTAGTTGTTTTTAAGGTGACATTCGTTCGCCTGTCATTCAAAACACCCCAATTGAACTTGCAACACAGGGGATTGTGGTCACTATCCTGGCTTGGGACGACCTCCATATCAATAAGGTCCGCCCAGAATCCAACATCCATTAGGATGTAATCGATTCGGGACGGCCCTGAGAGTCTATTAAAGGTCAATGCCCCTGTCTGATCGGATATAGTCCTGCCATTAAGGGCTCTTAGTTTGTGGTCCCTTGTCAGTGCATTAATTTGTATGGCCCTAGGTGACCAACGGGGTAAAGGGTCTCAGGTGGTTCATCCTAGAGCCCTGGTTCAACATATGTCTATGGGGAACCATGGACCAGGCGGAGTGTAGATTAGGCACCCTGGTGAACTGATGCCCATACTGGGGATGATTATTAATATAGGGTAGTGTGAAAGGCGGCCTATAGGACTGTGGTCTGTTTGAATATTTAGAGGTAGTAACTTCTGACCTGGGGTAGAAGTATGTTAAAGCCCGTGGGGTAATACAAGTTTCCCCATTCCCAGGTGGCCAGTTTAAGATATAGTCAACTGCCCGAGGGTCTCTAAAATTGACCACCACTAGGTCCCCCTCTATATCTTTAGTTCTACTCCCCAGCCAGTTGATCCGTCTAACATGAACTATGTCCCCATCTATATTAGGCGCTATCGGCCTGTGCAACCGCAACCAGTGGATAATTTTGTTCTTGAGATCAACATATCCCTCCTTCTTATTTTCTGTTATCTGAGGGACCCCCGTTAAAATCACCACATAGGGCACAGCTTCTGGAGGAATCTCTACTTGTGGGACCCTTTTATAAGGTATTCTGCTATTTCCACCATCCCCGTGTGCATTCTGGTTGTTGCTCGTTGAGGCCTTTAAGGTAGATTTAGTGGAGGCCGCACCCAATTCAGTGGCTGGTGCCTTTAGTTGTTTAGGCGGCGGTGTGTTGTGAGGTGGGGGCACAGCTCTACCATGAGGCTGGCAAGTTTGCTTAGTCAGAGCAGGGGCAGAAGAATTTTTAGTATTCCTTTGAGGCGTGGTAGGAGGGGGCCCTGTCAAAGGTGTAGGATGCACCGCCACACTTCCTTTATTTTTGGTAAGAGTAGACATACTAGTAATGGCAGCTTCCAATATGGTTAATCTAATTTCCACCTTTTTAATAGACTCATTGATAGGTAGAAGGAGAGATCTCAACAAAAATTCCAAGTTCCCTGTCACTGTGGGGGGAAGTGGGGGTGTAGTAATGGTTGGGGTGGCTCTATCGTTGTTATCAGGAGCCACATCTTGTGTGGTTGCTACAGATGGACAATGAACCGGTAAAACCACTACCTGTGGTGTATGATCCTGCTCTACTACTGGAGGAATCTCAGTTATAATCGGGGTTTTTGTCCCTTTACCGAAGTCAGTGTGCGATGTTTTGGCTTTACCTGGTACCACCCTTTGTTTCTTCCTTTTTTTACTAGGGGGAGGGCGGTGGGTCTGGGCTACAGGAAAAAACTTAACTTTCTGCTTCCTGGATTTTGATGTGTCAGTCACACGACTACAACTAGGAGTGGGTGAAACAATTATAATATTATCCGAGGGCAAACAAGGAGTGGCTACAAAGTCACGAAACAGTAGAGGGACTCCGTCTTGACTTACGTTATCCTCACTCAGGACATTCGAATCACCCTCCCGGTTCAATTCAAGTAGACTATCAGTGAGGGGTCTATGTTTCAAATTCTCAACTGAGCGACGCCGCTCTGCCCTACGCTCTGCTAGGATAGAATCCTTTTCTCCCTCACTCCTCTTAGGAAAGTAATTCTCCAGAGAACCATTACGTAATCTGGATTTTTTACCCAGAGTTACTTCTTCTGTTGCCATATCCATCTTGTAGTGAAACAATGTCCTCCGGACTACAAATGAAAGAGGTCAGGCCCAGCCGGCCTCCTTCGGCCCCGGACGGCCACAGACGGTCCCGCCCTTGTCCCGGGCTTCTCCCGGTGCCCTCCCGCGCAGCGGGAAAGACTGCTCCTTTTAAAGATGTACAAGGGTGACCTAGGGGGCGTGGCCGGCAGGGAGAGGAGCCCAGCTGACACGGGCGCGCGGGGACTCCTGGAACTTAGAGTCCACCCGCTCTACCCTCGCAGCCCTGCCGGTGTCCCAACAAGCCCCAGGCAATTTCCCCACAGCTGCTAAGTCCGCGAAGCGGGACCCGCGCAGCGGGTCCGGCGAGCAGCAGCGGCTTAGCAGGCAGGTATCAGAGAACGGAGGTCCGTGGCGTGGCGAGAGTCCAGGTCAGTTTCCCGCTGTTGTGAGGGCTGAAGGTGATTATATGCTGCTGTGTTGGGGGCGCGGCCGGCAGGGAGAGGAGCCCAGCTGACACGGGCGCGCGGGGACTCCTGGAACTTAGAGTCCACCCGCTCTACCCTCGCAGCCCTGCCGGTGTCCCAACAAGCCCCAGGCAATTTCCCCACAGCTGCTAAGTCCGCGAAGCGGGACCCGCGCAGCGGGTCCGGCGAGCAGCAGCGGCTTAGCAGGCAGGTATCAGAGAACGGAGGTCCGTGGCGAGAGTCCAGGTCAGTTTCCCGCTGTTGTGAGGGCTGAAGGTGATTATATGCTGCTGTGTTGGGGGCGCGGCCGGCAGAGAGAGGAGCCCAGCTGACACGGGCGCGCGGGGACTCCTGGAACTTAGAGTCCACCCGCTCTACCCTCGCAGCCCTGCCGGTGTCCCAACAAGCCCCAGGCAATTTCCCCACAGCTGCTAAGTCCGCGAAGCGGGACCCGCGCAGCGGGTCCGGCGAGCAGCAGTGGCTTAGCAGGCAGGTATCAGAGAACGGAGGTCCGTGGCGTGGCGAGAGTCCAGGTCAGTTTCTTGCTGTTGTGAGGGCTGAAGGTGATTATATACTGCTGTGTTGGGGGCGCGGCCGGCAGGGAGAGGAGCCCAGCTGACACGGGCGCGCGGGGACTCCTGGAACTTAGAGTCCACCCGCTCTACCCTCGCAGCCCTGCCGGTGTCTCAACAAGCCCCAGGCAATTTCCCCACAGCTGCTAAGTCCGCGAAGCGGGACCCGCGCAGCGGGTCCGGCGAGCAGAAGCGGCTTAGCAGGCAGGTATCAGAGAACGGAGGTCCGTGGCGTGGCGAGAGTCCAGGTCAGTTTCCCGCTGTTGTGAGGGCTGAAGGTGATTATATGCTGCTGTGTTGGGGGCGCGGCCGGCAGGGAGAGGAGCCCAGCTGGCATGGGCGCGCGGGGACTCCTGGAACTTAGAGTCCACCCGCTCTACCCTCGCAGCCCTGCCGGTGTCCCAACAAGCCCCAGGCAATTTCCCCACAGCTGCTAAGTCCGCGAAGCGGGACCCGCGCAGCGGGTCCGGCGAGCAGCAGCGGCTTAGCAGGCAGGTATCAGAGAACGGAGGTCCGTGGCGTGGCGAGAGTCCAGGTCAGTTTCTTGCTGTTGTGAGGGCTGAAGGTGATTATATACTGCTGTGTTGGGGGCGCGGCCGGCAGGGAGAGGAGCCCAGCTGACACGGGCGCGCGGGGACTCCTGGAACTTAGAGTCCACCCGCTCTACCCTCGCAGCCCTGCCGGTGTCTCAACAAGCCCCAGGCAATTTCCCCACAGCTGCTAAGTCCGCGAAGCGGGACCCGCGCAGCGGGTCCGGCGAGCAGAAGCGGCTTAGCAGGCAGGTATCAGAGAACGGAGGTCCGTGGCGTGGCGAGAGTCCAGGTCAGTTTCCCGCTGTTGTGAGGGCTGAAGGTGATTATATGCTGCTGTGTTGGGGGCGCGGCCGGCAGGGAGAGGAGCCCAGCTGGCATGGGCGCGCGGGGACTCCTGGAACTTAGAGTCCACCCGCTCTACCCTCGCAGCCCTGCCGGTGTCCCAACAAGCCCCAGGCAATTTCCCCACAGCTGCTAAGTCCGCGAAGCGGGAACCGCGCAGCGGGTCCGGCGAGCAGCAGCGGCTTAGCAGGCAGGTATCAGAGAACGGAGGTCCGTGGCGTGGCGAGAGTCCAGGTCAGTTTCCCGCTGTTGTGAGGGCTGAAGGTGATTATATGCTGCTGTGTTGGGGGCGCGGCCGGCAGGGAGAGGAGCCCAGCTGACACGGGCGCGCGGGGACTCCTGGAACTTAGAGTCCACCCGCTCTACCCTCGCAGCCCTGCCGGTGTCCCAACAAGCCCCAGGCAATTTCCCAACAGCTGCTAAGTCCGCGAAGCGGGACCCGCGCAGCGGGTCCGGCGAGCAGCAGCGGCTTAGCAGGCAGGTATCAGAGAACGGAGGTCCGTGGCGTGGCGAGAGTCCAGGTCAGTTTCCCCAGGGCCTTATTATGACTTTGGTGGTGTGGGAGTGGGGCTACCATACTGCTACTCTGCACCCACACCGTCTAAGTCAAATCATACTGCCCACCTGATTATGATTTTTTAAGTCGCTGGCAGGTAGTTCTTTTGCAATCCCACAGAGGTGCCTTTAAAATAGGCACTGCAATGGGACATCAAAAGCATGTTACCGCACAGACCGAAATGCACAATGTAGTGCATTATGTTCCATGCAGGAACATGGGTGTGCATGCAGACAGGGCGGAGCACCATGTGCCCCCCCTTCATGCACCCCATGGTGCAGAGGCACGAGGGAGCCCTGTAGGGCCTCCTTTGTTTCCTCATCTCACACCTTTCATTGTGGTCGGTGAGGAAAATTGTAATGTTCTTGGCGGGGCCGCAGCGGCCCCCCCAAACATTTTGCGGCCTGTGCACCACCGCGCAAACCTCCAGGGAATGGCAGTTTCCTGCTGGTTACGACGCCTGACCACCCTAGTTATAACAGGGTGGTTGGGAGACCACCACCGTGAGTCTGGTGGTCCATGGACCGGCAGACTCATAGTAAGGGCCTAATTAATTAAACTGGAACATATAACAATTAAACAATTTACATAATTTACATAAAAAACTAATTGCCATTCAATTAAATTAATTTATATTCCCACCCTAATCCCTTACAAAGCCAACAAACTGATACTACACTATAAATGTCTAATTGAATTAAAAATAAATCGTAAACATCGCATCCATCGCGCATCAACACAACCTTAACATCATCTCCTACGCTGACGACACCCAGCTGATCCTTTCCCTCACCAAAGACCCTAACACCGCCAAAACTAATCTTCACGAAGGCATGAAAGAAGTAGCCGAATGGATGAAAAACAGCCTCCTAAAACTTAACTCAGACAAAACGGAGGCCCTCATCCTAGGATCATCCCCCTCTACCTGGGACGACTCATGGTGGCCATCGGCTCTGGGCACAGCTCCCATACCCACAGACCACGCACGTAACCTTGGCTTCATCCTAGACTCCTCACTCTCGATGACCAGACAAGTCAACGCCGTCTCATCCTCCTGCTTCAACATACTTCGTATGCTCAAAAAAATCTTCAGTTGGATCTCCTCCGAGACAAGAAAGACTGTCACCCACGCACTAGTCACTAGCCGACTGGACTATGGAAACACCCTCTACGCCGGAATCACAGCCAAATTACAGAAAAAACTCCAACGCATCCAAAACGCATCAGCGAGACTCATTTTAGACATCCCTCGCCAAGATCACATTACCGGTCACCTGAAAGACCTCCACTGGCTTCCCGTCAACAAGAGAATAACGTTCCGTCTCCTCACCCACACACACAAGGCTCTCTACAAACTAGGACCCGAATGCCTTAACACTCGACTGTCCTTCTACACACCCACCCGCCAACTAAGATCATCCAATCAAGCCCTCGCCGCAGTCCCGCGCATCCAAAGATCCACCATGGGAGGAAGATCCTTCTCCTACTTAGCGGCCAAGACCTGGAACTCACTCCCCACTCACCTCCGCCTTACACAGAACCACATCTCCTTCAGAAAGGAACTTAAAACCTGGCTATTCGATAAATAATTTAACCCCCTCCCCAAGCGCCTTGAGGCCCTCTGGGTGAGTAGTGCGCTATTTAAATTCCTGAACTTGAACTTGAACTTGAACATCCAAACCACATTTATAAAAATTAATAACAATTATATTAAAACCTAAAATGAATATATTAGCTACAAATTGGTAAATTAATTAAAAAAACAATTCTTCTTACAATTATATAAAAGAAACCAATATTGAAAACAACAATATTTTTGGAAACGATAATATATACCATAAAACACTCCTGCCATATTATTTTGGTAGTAATAATATTTTTGAACAATATTTATGTCCCCCAATGTTTGCAACTCCCTTTTTTGTCTAAACGCAGGTTTTAGAGCCCTCCCAATACTTACCGTTATTTGACTTTCTTGTCACTCTTATTTGCTGCCTCTTATTCAATGATTTCCTTCTTCTTATTATGTTTGTCCCTCTCCTGCAGCATAGCTTATTTACCATCTATTTGACTGAATGATTTGTGTCCTTCCACTGCTCTAACTTTTTCTTGTTCCTTAAGCAATCCATGGAGATACATGTCTTTAATTGCTCTGTTGTGTGCTTCTCCCCACAAACTCACACTGCATTCTCAGTGTTGGTCCCTCCTTTCCATGGTTAACCTCTCCCAAAGTGCTCCGTGTTGCACCTTCACCCCCCACCCTGTTCATTCTTTTCTCCATCCTGGTGTATACCGCCAGGCCGGAGTATACCCGGGGTTAAAACGGCCTATGCTAGTTTATACCCGGGTATATTATGGCCTGGGCCTATTTATATGCTGGGGTATATTACAGCCTAGGCCAAACCATACCCCTGTAGGCCAAATTATACCCCATGATATCAATAGTGTTGAGCAATATTCACATGAATTACTACATTTTTCGTCATTTATTTTAAAACTGTAAGCACATAGAATTTGATAGCTTCAACAAGAAAAACTTTAATCAGAAAAAATAATAAACTACCTCAAATATCAAAGATTAGTACTATAGTGTTAACACATTAAAATAAAAAGCACATATCTAACACTCTATAATGCTTGCTCTAGTATAGATGTTCAAAGTTCAACACTGATAACAACATCACAATGATCATGCTTGTTTTCAAAATAAAGTGCATGTTCTGTTGTTGAATGCAGATTAAAACTTGCTGGAAAAGTCAACCAATCCATGGAGTCACCGACTTTTGTGTGGATGACGATGTCACAACTCAATAGATTTGCAAGAGTAAAAGTAAAGCGAAGGCTGAACCACAATGACTCACCGACCGGCAGACCGTCAACTGCTTCAATTGATAAAATTGAAAATCTTACTTCCATTTGCATGCTTTTTAAATATCAGTCGAAGTTCTTTGTCGGATATCAGCTAAAGTTCGTTGTCAGCAGGTCTCTATATTGATAATTGGCATACAACAATTAATTATAATTAAAAGGTATAATTATAATTAAAAGATTTGGTTCTCTGCCTCATCTTTCAGATGGGGCATATTCTGGCCTGGTGGGGTATGGTCTGGCCCAGTCTATTTTAAACCCCCGGGTATAGTTTAGCCTAGGACACTTTGTCCCCGGGTATACTCTGGCCTAGGCCAAACTATACCCAGGTTTAATATGGGCAGGGGTTTTTATGGACTGCTACACCGGCTTTAAATTGTTTCTTTTGATTTGCCCCCACTGGCCTAAGGCTTGTCCTTTGCTCCTCTGCCCACTCCCTGTTGATTCTACCAACTTGCCTCCCTACCACTCCTCAGCTGCTTCTGCACGCCTTGAGATCCTTATATAAAAATGCTTTTTTTTTAAAACAAAACTGAGTGTTCAGCAGCTGTCATATTCTTCCATGCTGCTACGCTGTCCAAAAACTTTTGTATGCATGTGAATTTTTTTGGGGGCAATTACGATGGCGATTGAGGACCGCCGGCCTGGCGGTGGCGGACCCCGCCATCAACCTAATTATTCCCACCGCCAAATTAGGATGGCGGTTGGAATGGGAATGGTCTTTCCGTCTGCCGTGGTCCTGCAAGGCGGTCCTTTTCAGCCCACCATGTGGGACATGGTACAATGGGGGCACTATGGCGGTGCTTTGCAGGCACCGCCATGTGCATTAGGATGCCTGTCTTTTGTGGCGGAGATCCTGCCACAAAAATACAGGCAGAGAATGCCTTCGGGGGCCCATTGCGGGCCCGGGGGGTGGGGGGGTGGGGAGTGTGGTGCTGCACGTGGGGGGTACCTATAGTACCCCCATTCATTTGAATGTACAAGGTGGCAGGCACCGCACGGTGCCTCTCATGTTGTACATACAAACGCAAAACATGTATTTTTACATTGTGGCGGGTGCTGCCGCCCGCAGCAATGTAAAATTACATGCTGCGCCCGCCATTGTGGGGGCCGCATCCTAATTTGTATTGCGGGACCACCGCACCTATGGTGGGCGGTCCCTTTTGCCTATGCGATGGCAGGCAATCGTAATCGGCCCCTAAGTGCCCTCTGCCATCATAGGGGCCGATTACGACGCCCACCATCGCATAAGCAAAAGGGACGCCCACCATAGGTGTGGCGGTCCGACAATACAAATTAGTATGCGCCCGCCAGTGTGGCGGGCGCAACTCGTATTTTTAAACATATTTTTACATTGCGGGACCACGGCGGACGGCCTTTCCGTCTGCCGCGGTACCATTCCCATTCCCACCGCCATCCTAGTTTGGTGGTGGGATTATTCAGGTTGATAATCGGTAAATAAAAAAAAAATGCAAAATAGAATGGTGCCTGCATTATTTCATAGGAATATGTAGGTGTTTTGACACTTGCACATAAATCATCATGCTTTCAGTTTTCTTGCCAATACTGCACAGCACTGAGAAAAAACAATGTCAATGCCCTTAGGTCAACAGGTCAAAGCAATTGGCTTCGCCAATTCTTGTTCTTTCTTCTTTCTTATATTCCCTTTCCTTTTGCCCTCTTTGCTTTTCTTTCTTATTCTATTTTCCCTTTTTCTCTAATTTCTAGTTATTTTTAGTTTCCTCAATCTTATTCTATTTCCTTTTCATTCTCTTTAGATATTCCTTTTTCTCCTTTATCGTTGTTTCTTTTGTCTATCCTTTCACTCTTCACATCATCATTTCTTTACTGCAGTACTTCCTTCCTTCCCTTGTTTCGTCATTCTTTGCATTATTTTCCATTCTTTCTCCCCGCTCGATTTTTTCTTATTATGTTGTTTGTTTACATTTCTAGCTCCCTTTACCTCTATAAGTGTAATTTTTATGTGCATGGCATTATAACCACCTACCCTGACAGCCCTCTGTCCTTACATCACAATCTGCCATGTTATTTTCTTTAGTATTATTTGTGACCTTCTGCTGGAGACAGAAGAGGATCCTAAAGAACAAAGAAAACTAGTGTGAGACCAGCTCTCCTCCCCTTTAGACCGACTGGCAACCCTTCCCTTTAGCTAATGGAACAGGGTTGGGTTTTTACAATTCCCTTGGTGGAGATAATTCCAATGGTGATTCTCCTGTGGATTTAACATTTCTTCCAGAAGTTCGAGGATTTTCTATTACCACAGAACTTTGAAGTAGGTGGGGTGTTTGTATTTGCCTTTGATTGAAAACCGAGGTATAGAAAGAGACTGAATGGAAATGATGACCCTTTCATCCATCCACTGCACGGATGCTCATTCTACAATAGGTTTTCGACTGTGCCCCAGCCTCATACATTTGATTTCATTGCATCCATTGATGATGCTCACCGGAATGAAATCAAAACACAATCTTAATTTCTGAAAAAGGTAACCAGTTAATCCACTGCATGTGTAAGTAGTTTTTGTTTCCAACAGACAATTAACCAAAAGAACTACTTAAGAAAACCCCTAACCGAGTGGCATACAAAATTGGGAAGTCCCTGTTTTTTCATTGCATCCTGTGACAGAAGCTATTCCGCAATTGCTGGCACTTCCCTTAATTAAAGGAAACTCATAAAACAATTCAATTCTTTTTAAGTAACACTCTATCCTGATGAAAACAACACCTCGCTAATATTGGTTGCAACTGATGTCGACCTGGGTGAGGTAAAATGACTTGGAAGTCTTTCATCTGTCCTGGTAATACAACTGTAAAAAATGGAACATTATGTAGCTGGAGTAGAAGACTAAAACAGTTATGTTAATGACTATGTCATTAACCGACCTTTGTAAAATATTTCTGGAGTCTGACAGTGTCTTTCAGGCCATCAAATGTGCGCACACTGGGACAATATCCCTATAGGCGGAAATTGGCTAAAGTACCAGCCTGCTGTAACTCATCCGACAAATTAACCTCTTCGAATGAAGGGGAGTGATTTTTAATCACTAGCTCATTCAAAGATCTATAATCAATACAAACTCTGAAAATTCGTTCTTTCCTAGAAACAAAGAACGACCGTTCCTTCGTGAGAGTTATGGATTGATGAATAAATCTACAAGTCAACATTTCATCAATATAGTCCTTGATAGAATTGGCTTCCTTCTAATTTAGTGAGGGTGCCACTACATGAGAAATTTCCTGTACGGGAACAAAATCAATGAGAGAACTGGATTGTCTACAATGTAAATACACCTCTTTATAATATTCCAGATTTTATGGAACTGCACATGGACACATACACAACATACTACTGATTATTGTTTGACAAAACATGACTGTCATAATGTTGACGGCGTTCTGCCGCTGTGAAAAGATGTTTTTCAAAATGTAGATGCAGACATGGCACGCAACGAGCCTGAATCAATGCTTCAACTTTACTGACAGATCCATAACATTTCTGTGAAACACTGAGAAACATGAGACATCATCAAAAGGTATCCCAAGCGAGGGAGGAGTCATCAAAAAATTCGAATTAATCAGGTGTTTGTTATTATAGCCACAGGTGCCTAAAACAGAGCACAATCAGCCACAGAACAGCAATGCACATTTTATGCAATGATGCACAGGATAACCTGGCTTGAGCAAAAAGAATGTAACACCGTACCAAGCACAGGATTAAGTTAGTTCCTAGGTAAGACACACTGAAGAATAGTATAGTGGTCTGATACAAAAAGGACACAAGAAGCACATTAGCATAATCCACACGAAAGAGTAAGGGCCATATTTATAGTTTGGCAAAGAGGGTACCCCGTCGCAGTGGTGATGGAGTACCCTCCCTGCCAATCTGAAGGTCTGTCCACCTCATTTAGAGTCGGGCGAACCTTTATTATGTCCAAGGCAGAGACTACTCTGACATAACCCTCTAATAGCCCGACAGAGTAAAGAGCCATTGGAGTTTTGGCCATTTGTCTGTCCTCCTGATTTAGAGTGGGCAAACACATGGCCAGTTTTCACTGTCCATTAACTCCTTTACCGCGGCGCAAATTCCGTCACAGTGCGGGAGTTCTATTTGGTGGGCGGGGCCATGTCGGCCAACAGACGTGTGCAGCACTACCGGGGTAGTGCTCGCGATGGCGGTTGGCCGATGCGCGCACGCAAGGGGTTAAAGCCCAGTAATACGTAGTGATAAGAGGCAGTGAAAACTGCAAAATGCCCCCCTATCCGTAGGAGAAAACTAACATGGTGAGGGAGACAAAATCCCACCTTGGGTTTTTGTTTTGGAAAATAAAAAAACCTATGTTTGTTCCTTGGCTGCATCATGTGACAGAGTCATCCGTCAAACTTACAATGCATTGACTGGAACTGCCATGACAACAGTTCCTACCAGTGCTAGAGATGTCACCTGGACCAGCAGACATCTCACAGTTTGGCCGGAGGGACTTTGTCATTGCAACAGAGTACTTTACTCCATCGCTCTGATGAGTAAAACCCCATCTGCCAAAATCTAAATCCGGCCCTAAGTTGTCAAATTCTGAGCAATGGAAATGGAAGCAATGCAAGGAGCAGAAAAGCAGACAAGAAACATAAACTTAGGATAGTGGGACCATCATTCAAGGCCAAGGAATACCAACATTACTTAGCATACATGAAGCAACCTTAGTAAAGATGGCCGCAATTGTACATCCTGGACATGCAAAACAGTAGTACATCTTTGAGGTATTTGGTCCTTTTATCAAGGTGCACCAAGGAGAGCATCTAAAATATGAGTATGACTCTGGAAAATATGCAATTTCAATTAAGCACAACATCTTGCATAATTAGTGGAAGAAGCAGATGTTAAGGCCCAGATCATATGAAAGCTATGACTTAAAAGGTGGTACACATATAGGATCCAAAACTAACAGAATGGGGCACGCACAGCATTAGCCTAGTAAATCTCTTCCACATGGAGTACATGGATTAAAAAACCAGGAGGGGCTCCTCTGCTAAAGCGGAGGAGCGTCGCCCCACTGCCTTTCAGCACGGCAAAAAAGGGAAAATAAAATGATAATAACGCAATGTTATTATCATTTTTTCTTCTGTGCTGGGGCAGTTTTAGGGGTGGGGCTAGGCTGAGCAGGAGGGAGGAGTGGTGGAACCCTTCTAAATGCGTACTTTGCATGTTCTCCACCCAGGATGCATTACAATCTGGGTGGAGAACATGCCCAGGCTCCCATTCCCTATGAGTGCCGAACCACGGCACTCAAACCAATGACAATGCTGCATTGCAGTGTTGTTATTGGCTCTGGGGAGCCTATCCTGCTTCCTGCTTCCTACTTCCTGTTTGAACAGAAGCCAGTAAGAGGATGGAGCGATGGGAGAGAGGTGGCGGCCGGCCAGCTGGCCGGCAGGTAAGTGATCTTTTTCTAATTTATTTTTTCTCCCCCCCTTTCCCCTCCTTCCCCCTCTCCGAACCCCACTTCTGCTTCGTGGGAGCAGCAATGACTGTAAATAGCCCTTTACTCCTAGTTTTGCTTTTGGTTATGGACTATATGGTTATGTGTAGTACATCTTTCTTCCTTTCATTATATCTAGTTGTTGGCTCAGTAGCCCATGCCACTGCATTGCGGTCATTTTTGATATATTAAGTGCAATTCTTGATACATATATTCCTCTTTAAATTTTCTCAAAGGAATTTAGTGCAACTGGTCTGAAGCAGTCAAATTTAAATTTTTCCCCAAATTTTGTGAGCATCTGTTCAATAACAGCTTTCTGCAAGGGATCATCTTCCTCTGGCGCCTGTCACATTTTTCTCCTCCGAAGTTACAATGTAAAACCCAAAAGTAATGTAATATCCTTGGCATCCCATAGAGTAATACGAGATATAGCACAAGCTAGGGAAATTCACCAACTTTGCATGTGAAGATGTAAAGAGGATACCCTGCCACTATAGGTGTGGCAGGGTATACTGGCCACTATAGGTGTGGCAGGGTATACTTGGCCACTATAGGTGTGGCAGGGTATACTTGGCCACTATAGATGTGGCAGGGTATACTTGGCCACTATAGGTGTGGCAGGGTATACTTGGCCACTATAGGTGTGGCAGGGTATACTCACCACCCCCTTTTCTGAATCGTTTTTGGCCACTATAGGTGTGGCAGGGTATACTCTTACCACCCCCTTTTCTGAATCGTTTTTGGCCACTATAGGTGTGGCAGGGTATACTTACCACCCCCTTTTCTGAATCGTTTTTGGCCACTATAGGTGTGGCAAGGTATACTCAAACACCACCCCCCTTTTCTGAATCGAAGTTCGAAAGTATAGCGCTAGATAAGTTTATAATTCGGGCTCCCGGGTTTATGTTACTTATTTTTTCAACATTTCAGTCTGTATATATCCATATTTATTTTTTGATCATTTTTTCTGTATTTATCCATTTTTATTTTGTGTTTACTGTATAAATAAAGATACACTGGGTATTTTTCCATATTTATTTAAATGATAAATACATACTCGCATTTGAATGTCCTATGGGTTTCATGTATATACAGTGTAATAGCTTTACCTGAAAACACTTGCATTGTAGAATAGCATCCTTCCCTGAAATCGTGCCTGATTCTGCCCCTGAGGATTGGGAGGCTGACTTGGGGCAATGGGAGGACGCTCCCATTGATCTCTCCTGAGGATCTAGGGTGGCCACACCGGTCCCAGGGGTGATGCGGGGGGAGCTATTCTGACTCCTGCCCAGGAGGGGGTTGGTAGGGGGTCCCCTCGCTGGGGGGGGCACACGAGTGGTTATTGCTGTCTGGAGTGGGGTTCTAGGGCTACTGCCCACCCTTCCCCTCCCGAGTTAGGAGGCGTTGGCGTGGGAAGACAGGATCCGGGAGCAGCGTTTGCTTGTGCAGCTTAATGAGGAGCGATGGGCAGAACAGACTGCGGCCCGGGTGGGCGCTGTTTGGGACGATGAGGTGGAGGGGCCCCCTACTCCAACTTCTGAGGAGGAACTGTGGGCAGAGCAGGAGGAGGTGGCCAGGGCAGCGAAGGGCACGAAGGGGTGCGCAGTGTGCAGCAAGCGTCAGCAGTCGCAGTCAGGGATGGCCAGGATGGCTCTGAGGCCCGATGGTGCCGGGGCCCACTCAGGTTGGAGCGACCTGGATGGTATGGGGGACCCAAGCCGGCGGCTGTCGGCAGGGTTTAGGGTGGCCCAGCGGGCCACGAAACGGCCCGGGACGCCAGCTTGAAGCAACAGGGCGGTCTGCGGTGGCCATCCCTCTGGCGCGGAAGCAGGCAACGGCGTCGGGTGTGTCTGGGGACGGGGAGCAAGTGCCGTGAAGAGTAAGGGTATGAAGAGGGCTGTAAGAGAGGTGATGTAGACATCTGTGGATGTGGAGCCTGCAGTGGTGTTGGACTATGATGAGGAGAATGATGAGCTTGAGGACGGGGAGGTGAGGGATGACAATGATGGGACGGGGTGTGCAAGACAACAATGAACTTGGAATTTTACAGGTTCCTAGGCCATCGAAAGGCAAGGAGAAGGCAGAGACGACCAAGGTTTCTAGCCCCAGAAGACGGCCCAGAGAGCTGCACTCATTGCTAGCAGGTGAGGGGTCTTGGTGGGCTGCTTGGGACTGTGGGTCTAAAGGGGGTAGGAAGAAGGCGTGTAGGTCAGTGGGCGTGGGGGGCAGGTATGTATGGGATTTCGAAGGGCTGCCAAAGGGCTGCCACTGGTTGACAAGCAAGTGGGGGGTAAGTCTGTCTCTACGGCTGGGGTCCAGACTGACAAGGTGGAAGGGAAGGACGACAAAGGGGAAAAGTCGAATGACAAACATCAGAAAAAGCTCCCCTACATGGGGCTGGCTATGCCCCTAGGGTCTCACCTGTCTGACAAGATTAAGTATAGAATCTGGAAACACGAGTATGTGGACGTGTTTAAGTTTTTGCACAAGGAGGTGCAGTCGAAGGAGGGTTCCAAAGAGGAAGAGTGGGAGTTGACTAGGCGGCCCAAGGTTCCTGTTACTATGGAGAATTAGACTTCAGTGTTTCTCATTTACGCTAGTATTTACTGTGAGAAGCACCTGGACAGGGCCATAGAAATAATGAAATATATGGACATAATCCGGAAGGCCCGAATGCAGTTCAGTGGGTTTGTTTGGCTGAGCTACGACGAGGAGTTCAGGGTCATGGTTAGCGCTAATCCGGACAAACATTGGGGTGAGGTAGACTAGGAATTGTGGATGCCAAGGATGGCATCCACGCACTAATCGGCATCTACCCATACTGCCAGCGGTTTGCCGGTGGCTTATCGGTCCTTTCCGCCACGTCCCACCCACAGCTGGGCGGAGGTGGCTGCCGCCGGTGCCATTACCACAGGTCAAACCACCAAGCCAGGCAGTTATAACACTGGGCTGTTGGAGCTACAACCGAGGCTATTGCTTGCTCTACCCTTGTAAGTTCAAGCATGAATGTTCCAAGTGCGGGGGGAAACATGCCCTTACACAGTGTCTTACCCTGGTCACCCCCTCGGAGTAGTGGCGGAACGCGAAGGGAAGGGGACAGGCTGGGCAGAAGGGCACCTACACCGGTTAAGGTGGAGGCGATGGCATTGTGGCTTTCGTGTTACCCGGATCAGGAGGCGGCGTTGCAAATTCAGTGGGGTTTCACAGAGGGCTTTCGGTGGGCTATCAGGGTCCCAGGGTGAGGAGATGGGTGGAAAATGTAAAGTCAGCGAAGGAGTTGCCAGGAGTGGTGTCTGCCAAATTGAAGAAGGAGGTGGAGGAGGGGAGAATAGCTGGCCCGTTTAGTGACTGGCCGGCTGATGACTTAATCATCTCTCCGCTGGGGGTAGTGCCCAAGAAGGAGGAGGGTGTGTTTCGGATGATACACCATCTCTCGTGGCTTGAAGGACAATCTGTGAACGATTTCATCGCTGCGGAGGACTCAAGGGTGCTTTACGCATCAGTGGACAATGCGATCCACCTAGTAAGGGTGTGTGGGCCGGGGTCGGAACAGGCACAATGTACCTATACACCCCACGGATTTCTCGCTCCTAGGGATGCAATTAGGGGGAGCCATCTACGTGGACAAGGTTTTGCCCATGGGGTGTGCTATTTCCTGTGCGCTTTTTGAACTATGTACCACTTTTTTGCAATGAGCCTTCACACAGTTCAGCCGGCATCGGGACGTCACTAACTACCTGGACGATTTCCTCTTTTTGAGGAAGGCACACTCTGGAGACTGTGGCAGGGCCCTGTCACTTTTCGAGGAAATGTCGCAGCGTTTTGGAGTCCGCTTGGCCCCAGAAAAGACAGCTGGGCCCAGCTGCAGCCTGACATTCCTTGGGATTGAGCTGGATTCCATACGCTGGATGGCTCGGCGCCCTGCTGCGAAGGTGACGGAAATTCGGGCGTGCCTGTTGTGGGCTATCGTAGAGTAGAGGATTGCTTTGAGGGTGGTGCAGCAGCTGCTGGGTTTGTCTGAATTTCACGTGCAGGATGGTTAATGCGGCACGAATGTTCTGCAGGCAGCTCAGCATGGTCATGTCGGGGGCAGTGCTTCCACACCACAGGGTCCGGATCTCCATGAGGGTTTGGGCGGACTTGAGGACATGGCTGACGTTCTTGACGGATTTCAACGGGGTATCCCTGGACTTTGATGATGAGAGGGCAGTTTGCAATTTCAAATTTACTCTGATTCAGCTGGGGCAGCTGGTTTTGGAATTTTCTGGGATGGCAGGTGGTGGCAGAAAGCTGGCCGGCTCATTAGGTCAAGCAGGGGAAGAGCATTGCTTTTCTGGAATTCTTTCCCTTGCTGGTGGCATTGGAAGTGTGGGGTCCTGAGTTTCAGAACAGATCTGTGCTGCTTCACGTGGTTGAGCTGGTTAACCATCAGAGGGCCAGGGACCTGAGATTGCTGAGATTGCTGAGAAGTTTCATGTTGAAATGCTTGCCATTGAATGTGGTTTTTAGAGCCAAGCATGTCCCTGGAGCGAATAATGACATTGCGGATGCTTTGTCTCGTTCGCAGTGGCAGCATTTCCGGCCTTTGGCACCAGGAGCGGATCAGTGCAAGACCGAGCTGCCGGAAGGCATCTGGGCCTTGGGGGAGTGAGAGTGATAGGTCTGGTTGAAAAATCTATTGCTGATACCACGAGAAGGACATACCAACTGGCTTGGGTGGAATTTGGATCTTTTATGGGTTGGCGTGAGGATTCTGTTTTGAGGGACTGCTCAGCGGTGGAGCAAGGGGTTCTGCAGTTTGTATTGCACTGCATCAACAGGGGGCTGACAGCTGCGACTATATCTGAAAAATTGGCCGGAGTGTCCTTTTACTGTAGCTTGTTTTTGGTGTTTGATCCTACGAAGGATGTGATCATAAGTAGAGTGCTCCGAGTTTGGGGAAGAGAGAGGCAGGGGGTGGAGGGGTATTGCGGGAGGCAATCACGTTTGATTTGTTGGTTCAGCTGGTTGGGGTTTTGCCGTTTTGTAGTTTTGACTCCTTTGAGGTGCGGGTTTTTTGTTTGTGCATGATTTGGATGTTTTTTGGGGCCTTTCGGGTGTCTGAGTTGTTGGTCACGCGGTCGCTGGGTGACAGGTGATATGAGGAGATCAGGATGGATGGCGGGTGCCTGGGGATTTGGTTGGGTCACTCTAAGACGGATCAGTTAGGCCGAAGCAAGTGGGTCTAACTGTTCGAGACGGGTGGGTGTGTGTGTGTCCGGTGACTGAATGGAGGATGTTTTTGGCTGCATCACAAGGTGTGAATGGCGAAATATTTTGTCACAGGTCTGGGTCGAAGGTGACGTCTGGGCAGTTGTTGGCGGTGTTGCGCATGGCTTTGCGGCGCTTGGGTATGGAGACGGCTGGTTTTGGGACTCACTCTTTCTGCATTGGGGCTGCAACAGTGGCGGCCCAGTTGGGGTGGTCTTGGGATAGAATTCGGCAGATTGGGAGGTGGAAGTCTATGTGCTGTGAGCGGTATGTGTGGAAGTGAGGAGTATGGGGTAGGGGATAGCAGGTTGAAGATTAGTGTTGAATTCTATGCTTTCTTCTAACATATTTCTCTTTTATAGGTTGCGTGGGTGGACCGGGGGCCGAGACGGTCACTTGGATCATGGGGCATTCCTTTGTTTACTGGGCATTCAAGTTTGCAGAGCAACAGGTGTATGGGACACAAAGGACAACAGCATGAGTTGCATTGGTGGGGAAATGGGGGATACGATGAGGGGCACTATTGCCCTGGCTCGCAAAGATAGTTCCCTAGAAGGGATACCCGGACTTACTGATCATACACTTGGGGGAGAATGATTTGGTCCGGCTGTCAGGTTTTGTGCTCTTGCAGCTGATGCAGAGGGACTTGTAGCTGCTAAAGCACAAGCTTGCAGGGATTTGCATTGCCTGGACTGAGTTTGTCCCCAGAGAAATATGGAGGGGTGCGATTAAACATGGGGCTGTGGAGAAGGCCCGGTGGAATCTCAACAGAGCGATGAGACTTTTCTGTGGGGACAAGGACATTAAGGTTATTTCTCACGCTGGACTACGACTTGAGGAACCGTTACTGTTCAGGGATGACAGAGTGCATCTTTCAAGACTGGGGAATGCTTACTATATGATGGAGATGAGAGCTGTGGTCATTAAGCTGTGGAATGAGGTGATTTGGTATTGCAGGACTGTGTGAGTGGGTTTGGTTGAAAGATGCACTGTACGGGCCCCGGGGGGAGGGGGGGCAGGTAACCGCTCTAAAGGGGGTTCCCTGGCTGGTGATACTTTGGAGGGGTAGGGGGGGTCAAGAGCAGGCGCACCCTTCCCTCAGGTGGGGTGGGGAGATTGAATGATGTGGGGATCTGGTGGCATGACTGGAATGCCAGAGGATACTGGGGTAGGATGCTATGTGATTTGTGGATATGGATGAGGAACCGAAGGGGCATAGAGTGGTTGGAGACATGAGTCAGAGTGGGTGAAGAGACTGAAGCGAGGAAGAGTTGAAATGGGGGTTTTGTTATTGATGGTATTTGTGTTTACTGTTTATTGTTGTGCAGCCTGGTCCTAATAAATGACTATTTACGCTTAGACATCTGCGTGGTCTGTTTATTGCACGATGCTGGCCCCGGGGGAAGCAGAGTCGCAGACTATTCTTCCCCCGGGGTCATTCGTGTGAGGGTAGGACCAGGCAGGGACAATGGGTAGAGTTAGGGGGTGGGTATAAGAGCGCAGAGGAGGAAGGCAACTTCCTCTTCCTGTGCTCACCATCATCGGGAGGGGAGTTTTTTAAAGGCCACCCCCCCACCCGCAGTTAATAGGGTTTGAGGGTAGGGTTGGCATAGCGTGCCAGTTTAGGTCAGGCTGCGGGTAGGTGATACTTTGGAGGGGTAGGGGGTCAAGAGCGGGCGCACCTGTCCCTTGGGGGTGGAGATTGAATGATGTGGGGAGCTGGAGGCATGCCTGGAATGCCAGAGGATACAGGGGTATGATGCTATGTGATTTGTGGATATGGATGAGGAACGGAAGGGGCATGGCGTGGTTGGAGAAATTAGTCAGAGTGGGTGAAGCGAGGAAGAGTTGATATGGGGGTTTTGTTATTAAGGTGATGTTATTTGTGTTTACTGTTGATTGTTGTGCAGCCTGGTCCTAATAAATGGCCTTTTTCGCGTAGACATCTGCGTGGTCTGTTTATTGTGCGAGGTTGGGGAGCTGAACAATGAATATACGTGAATACAAATCAGAGAAATGGGAGACAAAAGCAGAGAGCTAACAAGAGCTAATGCAGCTAATACAGGTATAGGGAAATATGTGTGGACCATGGCAAACCAAATATTAGACATGCACAAAATGTTGAATGAGCTGCGAAAGAGCAATTGTGCAAACAAGAAGGCAAACATGCAAATAGGAGTAGTAATTCGGATGAGAAAAATAAGAGGCTGTTACACAAAATTAATAGTTTGATTATGAGGTAGTCCAAAATCAGGGTGTATTTATCGCACCCAGTAAATGCAATTAACCATTGAGGTTTATTCCAGCTGTGGCAGTTATATTGTATTATGATTCTCTAAGTTGGGAATGGGACTTAACATGTGGATGAATTATTTAAAGCGCCAAAATCCAAATGTTTTGTCTCTTTTAAGTCCATTTATCCTCAGTATATTTCTGAACGTTTTTTCATGCCAAAATATGTCCGTGCTAGATTGCGAAATATATCACTGCATGCAAGGCTCATAATTAGGTCACAAGAGAAGAAAAATAAAATAAGCAGAAATTTTGGATATTCTGTTGCTGAAATTGACAAATTTAATCACAGGCAAAATGCGTTCTAAATTAGAGATGATAGAAAGGTAAAGAAGAAATTATACGCAAGAGGGAAATATGTAGCGAAAGGGGTGCTTTGGAAGAGCAAGTTTGAGAAATATAACCTCAGTACCCTTCAGGTTGAGTATTAGAAATTCGGAGGCCATCTACGACTCCATGAGTCAGCAGGCCAAGATGTCATTGCTAAAGATGTGTCAACAACATACAAAATACCTTTGAAAGTAGGAGAAAAAAACATTGACATCAATTATGTGGCTTTTAGGCCAAATGTTGCAGCAATTCAGCTAAAATTACAAACTGATGACGGAATATCAGAGTTCTGACAAATTACACTACAAAGAGAGTGGAACAATAAATGCAGACTTCACACTGTTCTTTGAATTGCAGTCGCAGTGAAAGAACTGCTGGTTGAAAAAACAGAAGACAAGCAGGGGCATATTAAGTAATAAATAATGGGGTTCCCAGAAACCTTCGATTGTGAATAGCATCCATTCTACTTTTGATGAAGGATTGTGAGTCATAGGTCTGTAATTTAATCCATATTTAATTACATTTCATACAAGAAAATCTTCCCAGTTGAAATGTTCTTACTAACCAACACCTACACATTTCACATACCTACACTAATAACCCCATCAATGGTGGAAATGAAGGCCTAGGGCTTTCAAGCTGTGAACACTTAAATGAGTGAGAACATTCAGTATTAAGTGCAAAAGAAATGACTGAGTGGCTAAAGTCTTGTTGAAAATAATTTCACCTCATAGCAAATCCTGCATAAATATCAACGGCCTAAAATAATAGAAAAGACAAAAATGCTCTAAAATGTGAGACTTCACAGGTGTGTACTGCTTTTCAAATTTGTCTTCTCAAGCTAGGAAGTGGTGAAGGATTGTATGTTGAGGAGAACTTTGTGCGAGTTTTTGGTGCAGTCTTACATTACATTATGCTAAATTTATGTCTGTGTGTCTGTGTGTCTGTGTATATTTTCACATCAACCAGTGACGCATTAAGGGGCCCGTTCTACAAAGCTGGCTGGAGATTTCACAGGTATCTGCGCAAGCAGTTTGTTTTTTCGCCCAAGGTATCGGATTGCTCCAAGCCCACCTCTTCAAGCACTGGCCAGGCAAGGGACACTGTCAGCAGGCAGCTTGTGACTTCACAAGGTGGCTGGGTTAATTGAAGTCAGACCATGACCCGGCTGACCTGTGCCACGGAGGTTGGAACGTATGAGGGGACATTGAGGAAGCCGGAGGAAATTATTTACACAGGAGACAGAGGTCTCTGTTCTGCAGCACACTATTTCCACATGGATTTAATTTTTCAAGTTTCCCTTCGTACCATCGGCCCAGAGAAGATGCACTCTGGGAGCTGAAGGACTATTCTGTTATGCAGCAGGTGAACAAGCACATGACAGGGGAGGGTTGACCTTCTAATTAAGGGAGGTACTGCAGATTGATTTAAAACTGAGGCGTGGGGATGTTTTCAGTGTGGCAGAGGCATCTAAAGAAGACGATACTGTTGAAATGTATTACGCCCTTTTCTGCTTTTCCAATTAAAATAAATCTTCGCGGGAGGTTCCTGTGTGTGTGTGTGTGTGTGTGTATATATATATATATATATATATATATATATATATATATATATATATATATATATATATATATATATATATACATACTGACATCTACACAACGGGCAATAGAGGATACTCCAATCCATGGTTAGGCTCACAGACTGGTGTATCTGGAGATGTCCAAATAGCAATTGCACCTAAAAGTGCAAGTGGGTGTTATGAGAGTCAGTCACTATTTATGCCTACAGTGAAATTATGAGAATCCTCTCCCTTGTACTTTTAAAGATGCAATGTGTTGCATCTATGTATTTTATTGCAATGTATTGATCCTATGCTATTACAAATTTTGATTTCTATAGTCTGGAAGTCTGCCATTCTGCTATCTCTCCTCATACAGAACTATTTCTGACCATGAGATTGACTGATTAAAAGAAAGTATGGCGAGGGTGTATGTAATAAAGACATTCTATGCCCTTTCAGGAAACACAAACCGGGCTACCACCACATACAAAGGCCAGCTTGGAAATGCTACAAATCTTTCTTGTAGGTTTTCCCATATTCGAGATCACTGGAAATTACACTTGACAAGAACTTGAACATGCAGGAGCACATCGTACTTCCACCGAAGGAGTGAGCTACCAAATGAACACCTTAAAGAAAAGAAAACCCTTCCTCCCTCCTGATGACTTCAAGGCAGCTGTTCAAGCCCTTGTTAATTCCAGGTTGGACTATGGAAGTGCATCCCTATGTGGCCTTCCTAGATCTAAGTTGGCTCCTCTAAGGGCTCTCCTAACTCTTCTGCAAGGCTCATCACAGGATCAAAAAGAATCACATCACTCCTGATCTGAAATCCCTAAACTGGCTCCCATATGAGGCAAGGATACAATTAAAAATTATCTGTATGGCGCCATAAAGCCTTACACTTCAACACCCGAAAACTTGGCACAGAGGCAGATACCCTCCTGGGTCATGTTCGTGCTATATAAAACTTTATAAATAAATACAAAACAAAATCAAAAATAATCTCAGGAATGCTTTTTTAAAACTGCTACATTCATTTGCAAAGGGATTAAAATGCATTAAATGTTCTTATACAGATTTGCTCCTACGGTGAAAACCCTCAAGAATAAATTACGCTGAAATGTGTTTTTACAAGTATATATTTTTTTCTGTGCTGGGAGAATATTTTTCCTAGTGAATAAACCCTTTCTCTCTACTGCCCCATGTAAAAAAGTATTATCTCCGTCCCAACCTGTCTGTATTTCCGCTTGCCTCTATGTGAAGTACAATTTTCCATTCATCATTTGTATAGTAAATACCAACAAATGTGTGAGTTTGTGAGTGTTCACTGCATTTTGTTGGGTCCTCACCTAACCTCTTACCACCTTAAACCTAAATTGAAGATGGAGAAACAATGTGGTCTAGTGATGAATTTTCTACTATCTTAAGTACAAATGACAATATGAAAGTTGCACAATTTTAGATGTGGAATTTCATAACACAGTTTTATTTTGCACCTCGGCAGCATTCAGATACGGCATT
Source organism: Lissotriton vulgaris (assembly GCF_964263255.1). Taxonomy (NCBI): domain Eukaryota; kingdom Metazoa; phylum Chordata; class Amphibia; order Caudata; family Salamandridae; genus Lissotriton; species Lissotriton vulgaris. The sequence goes on along the minus strand of NC_141693.1, from coordinate 857,288,169 downwards.
TAGGATGCAAACCTGTTATGGCAGGCAAACATATCCCAACAAAAGAGCACTTCTGAAACATGGGCTTGTGAAGTAGGACCTAATGAAGAGAGGCTCATATGAATCAAGATTCAGAGCCGGGGACCTGTCAAAAGACATCATCAATCCCAGCAACCGAGAGAGAAACATGGAAATGGAGTAAGAGGAACTCCTAGGACTGGAGCTCCTTCTCTATACCGCCGTCTGTTTCAAGGGACAACACAACTCTGCCTGGATGATATGCATCTTCGGTAGATATGACCAGCAGTAAGACACAGGACAGAAGGTCACTATAGATACCAGATAGATGTAACATACAAGTAACAACTGAAAAAAGGCTTGCCAGTTCTGGGGGCAGATGACACTAGACGAGCCCAGCGCTGACCAGGAATCCTTTGAAAGCCCAAGGATGCTGCTGGGCATACACAGCTAAGATTCTGCAAGAAATCAGGGACAACAGACAGTCAGCCAAGGGGATCAAACTAAAGAGGGCACTAACAATGGAACCAAAAGCAAGAAAACCACATACAGTGAGAGACACCAAAACGGGGGTGAACTAAAGTGAGCATCAGAAAAGCCAAAGCAACCACACATCTCATTGCCAGGCACAGAGCAATGGTCGCAAGGAGTCTAAATAGGGTTCTATAACACTCCTCACTTAGAAATGACTGGTGGCCTCAAGATCTTGGCCCCGTCCCCGAGCCCAAAACGGTGGTTAAAGATCTAGGAGTGAAACTGGATCATGAGCTCACCCTAACACAACAAACCAATCAAGTAGTGGGTTCATGTTTTCATGTAATTGGTCTTCTCAGGAAAGTATTCCCTCTGCTACCAGATTTCACCAGGAGAACGTTGGTCCAGTCACTAGTGTTAAGTAGGCTGGAGTACTGCAATGGTCTGTTGCTGGGTGCTAATGAGGGTATTTTGGATAGATTACAAGTTGTGCAAAACACTGCTGCGCGACTAGTCTTAAACGCCCCGCCTCGTACTCCCTCAAAACCATTGTTGGCCAAACTGCATTGGCTTCCGGTAAGGCAGAGGGTGATGTTTAAGATCTGCTGTGTCATCCATAAATGCCTTATGGGTAATGGTCCTGGCTACCTCGCGGAAAAATTCATCCCTTATGTTCCATCCAGATCTTTGAGATCAGGAGATCAGGAATTGTTATGTGTTCCTAGGGCCATGAAAGCTAGAAAGGGGGGTAGGGCCCTTTCTGTAGCCGGCCCGAAGTTGTGGAACCAACTCCCTAAGGAAATCAGGGTATGCAGGGAACATCTCCCTTTTAGGAAGAAACTCAAAACTTTCCTTTTTCAATCATTAGCTGGTTTAGGGCTCTGAATTAGATCATGACGAGTTGCTGCTCTTTAGTTGCTGCCAAAGGCGCGGAGATACTCCTTCGGGAGTCGATTCGCAGCGCCATAAAAACATGCAAATAAATAAATAAAATAAATATCCTAGGAAGTGAATGTGCATCCCCATTATATTCTAGTATTCCCGCCCAGCAAAGCTTCCACAGCCCCGCCTCCAACACTTGCCTCCTCTGCGTGCCTGTCGCCGAACCTGATTACCGACAATATGTACTGCATTTCAGATTTGTCTATGGAAATTGCTCCATCTACCTGTTTTGAAATCTCTTCACTCCCATAACCCTTCACAGTTCAGACCAGTTTCTACTCTTTTCAGTGGCCTCGTTCTTTGAACAAAATCCAGGGCTGAGAGTGGCTCATGCCTGTTTTTGAAATTGTCTGTCATGCCATGTAATTATATTGTAATTACTGAGGAATGGGTTTAAATATCTGAAACTGACTTCCTTGAAGAAAATATCCTGAAAGGTATAACTTGAAATCCGACCCGCCAGTGTGGTGGCGTGATCGCTGGCATGCCATTGACCACGTGAATCCACACCTTGCAGTGTTTGACAATTGCAGACGGTCTGGACCTTTACAGCTGGGCATATTCAGAGGCCAGGTTATCCCTCGATTGGTCTACAGGCGCGGTAATAAGGGAAGGTTATGTAGTTCTGCAGAAAAATTAGTCCCTTCCAAAGAGGTGCATGTCTATTAAAAAAAATGTGATTATGGAACCAAGAGCTGCTTCTAGAAGGGCAGGAAAACTGGTGAAATTCAGTCACAAGCAGTAGTGTATCAATAGTGCAACGAGCCATACACAATTCAATGGAAATGAACCCCCTGCTTCAACATTCGATATTGACAAAGAACCATGCCCCCAGGCCATGGTTTCATTGCACTTAGTAATGATAGGACCTTCACTTCCACTATTATGGACAGACCACGGTCTATTGAATTTTACCATCCCAGTGCACATTATTAAAAATGAGATTGGAAATGAAACTTTATGGAGAAGGTCTTGGTGGAAAGTCACTCCCTCTTCATTCACGGCACACTTTAAGTTTCCCCTGGGGGAGCTTCTCTCCCAGGCCACAAGGTCAGCATAGATCAGGCAGCCACCACTCTCGAGGATGCAATAACTACAACATTAAACATGGTTGCCCCTCTCACTAAGGTTACACTTAAACTCAGACCGGCACCTTGGTTTAACAAACAACTAAAAACAGAAAAACTATTATGTCGGATTGCAGAACAGAAATGGCGTAAAAGTAAAAAGTAGGGGGCGTGGCTTGAGCGCCGCACGTTTTGGCGGCTAGACGGCAGAGTTCTGCCGTGGGGTGCCCAAAAACGGTGTTTTTCTCTGGTGTTTGTCGAGGGAGAGACTGCTAAGGCACTGCTTTCTGCTTATGAACATAAGGTGAGCTGCGCACAGTGATTTCAAGCCTCCTGCTTGCTTGCCCTGGAAATTTCCGAAAATCGGCCCGTTTTTTCCGCGGCAGCCATTTTGTTTTTAGCTGCCTGTTTTTTCAATGCAAAATGACTCTTATATCGAATTATCGCCAATGCCCTCTTCTTCTTTCTAAGTGCCTGTAATTCAGATGCTGTTCATTGTTTCAACGCTATTTTCACAACGCCATTTCCTCTTCATGAATTGAGGTTCTGCCATTTTGTCATGAGAGGCAGTTAGAGCATTCCTCTCATACAAATGCTTCACTAAGATTTTTTGACGCTCTTTTACTGCGCTCTGTGGCTGTCATTCCTTTTCTACGCCTTCTTGTCATCGTCTTCTCCTGGAGTGCTGTGATTTGTTTGAACAGCCTGTTGTGTTCAAATTATTTCCTATTTCTCTATATGGGGAAACTACGCAACCTCAAAATCTCTACCTCTTCTCGCGCTCACACTTGCTCAGATTCTGATTCTGCTCCTCTCAACATGGAGGAAAGTGCGTCACAAAAATCAGATTTGACTTCTGGGGCTATTCCTAAAACTCCATCATCAATTCGACTCCCACAATCTGCTTCATCTAAACGACTTAAAAAAGATCCTCCCTCTCCAAGTTCTTCGGCGAATTCTGCTGCCATGGATCTCATACTGGAGGAAATTCATGCACTGAAGCCATTTATGGCTGAAACTACTAAAACTTTGCAATTTTTACATGATAAATGATCTTCTTTGGAGTCTCGAGTACTTCTTGTGGAGCAGTCAACGGAATCTCTTCAGAATTCCTGTTCTAAGATTGCCTCTTTAGAAAAATAAATTTTCCTCCTCAAGAGACAGGCGGAAGATTTGGAAAATCGAAATCGCAGGAATAACCTTCGTTTTTATGGTTTGCCTGAACTTACGTAAGGTTCCAACCCGACTGAATTCTTTCAATCATTTTTGCAGAAACTTGTGGATCTTCCTGCTTCCACCAATTTCAATATTCAACGAGCGCATAGACTGGGACCAAAGATTTCTACGAAACCTCGAGGAGTTATCATGCTATTCTTACAATATACTGATCTTCTCCAAGTTTTATCTGCTGCCAAATCTAAAAAACAGATTGTTTGGGAAGGTCACCGCCTCTATCTTTCGCAGGATGTGGCCAAAGTAACAGCTGGCCGACGCAAACAGTTTCTGGATCTACGCCCACAACTGCGTGCTCTTAACACCAGATTTGGTCTACTTCATCCCTGCCTTTTCAAGGTTACCACCAAAGACAAGACTACGACTTTTGATGATCCCGTCGCTTTGCTGGAGTTTCTCCGCCGACAAGGGGCTGAAGTTATGGACACCTCAAGAATTGTTTGAATTATTAAGCTTCATGTTTAGCTAATTTGCTTCTTTTTTGGTGTGTTGAATTTTCACTGTGTTTTCCCCTTTTTTTCTGTCATTCTTTGCCTATATGTTGTGTTTCTTCTTCTATGTATGTTAAACAACAGATATATGTTGTCTCTTTTGACGAATAAGTCTCTGCTTCCCCTATTTTCGCAGGTCTACCCTTATTTCTCTCCATCCCGATGTTACCCTTTAGTCACGTACCATGTTATCCTTTTTCGGGTGTCTGATGGTGTTTTTCTCTCGTTGTTGAGACCGTCGTCCCCCCCGCTCTTCAGTTTGTATCTTTAAGTATGTTCTTCATTGTTTCTCTTTGTTATTCGCTTTCTACTGTTTCTCTTTCTCTTCCTCTCTTCTCTCTTTCTCTTTTACTCTCTCATGCTCTTCCTTTACTCATACAAAACTACGTACTTTCTCTTTTTTCCCTATTTATCTTTTTACATTCTTTGCTTCTAACCTTTCTCGTTCCTTTTCGTTTCTCTCCCCTAATAGTTTTTCCTTACATATTTTTGCTGATTCAAGTTCCGGGTTGTTACATGGAACGTTAAAGGGTTGAATAACCCTATTAAAAGGCAATGGGTTCTATCCCATTTAGCTAGACTCCAGGCGGATATAGCTCTGCTTCAAGAGTCCCACCTTTCTGACACGTTGTTCTTTGAACACAATCCAGGGCTGAGAGTGGCTCATGCCTGTTTTTGAAATTGTCTGTCATGCCATGTAATTATATTGTAATTACTGAGGAATGGGTTTAAATATCTGAAACTGACTTCCTTGAAGAAAATCTCCTGAAAGGTATAACTTGAAATCTGACCCGCCAGTGTGGTGGCGTGATCGCTGGCATGCCATTGACCACGTGAATCCACACCTTGCAGTGTTTGACAATTGCAGACGGTCTGGACCTTTACAGCTGGGCACATTCAGAGGCCAGGTTATCCCTCGATTGGTCTACAGGCGCGGTAATAAGGGAAGGTTATGTAGTTCTGCAAAAAAATTAGTCCCTTCCAAAGAGGTGCATGTCTATTAAAAAAATGTGATTATGGAACCAAGAGCTGCTTCTAGAAGGGCAGGAGAACTGGGGAAATTCAGTCACAAGCAGTAGTGTATCAATAGTGCAACGAGCCATACACAATTCAATGGAAATGAACCCCCTGCTTCAACATTCGGTATTGACAAAGAACCATGCCCCCAGGCCATGGTTTCATTGCACTTAGTAATGATAGGACCTTCACTTCCACTATTATGGACAGACCACGGTCTATTGAATTTTACCATCCCAGTGCACATTATTAAAAATGAGATTGGAAATGAAACTTTATGGAGAAGGTCTTGGTGGAAAGTCACTCCCTCTTCATTCACGGCATACTTTAAGTTTCCCCTGGGGGAGCTTCTCTCCCAGGCCACAAGGTCAGCATAGATCAGGCAGCCACCACTCTCGAGGATGCAATAACTACAACATTAAACATGGTTGCCCCTCTCACTAAGGTTACACTTAAACTCAGACCGGCACCTTGGTTTAATAAACAACTAAAAACAGAAAAACTATTATGTCGGATTGCAGAACAGAAATGGCGTAAAAGTAAAAAGTAGGGGGCGTGGCTTGATGGCGGCTTGACGGCAGAGCTCCGCCGTGGGGTGCCCAAAAACGGTGTTTTTCTCCGGTGTTTGTCGAGGGAGAGACTGCTAAGGCACTGCTTTCTGCTTATGAACATAAGGTGAGCTGCGCACAGTGATTTCAAGCCTCCTGCTTGCTTGCCCTGGAAATTTCCGAAAATCGGCCCGTTTTTTCCGAGGCAGCCATTTTGTTTTTAGCTCCTGGCTCTGCTGCCTGTTTTTTCAATGCAAAATGACTCTTATATCGATTTTTTGGCCGAATTATCGCCAATGCCCTCTTCTTCCTTCTAAGTGCCTGTAATTCAGATGCTGTTCATTGTTTCAACGCTATTTTCACAACGCCATTTCCTCTTCATGAATTGAGGTTCCGCCATTTTGTCATGAGAGGCAGTTAGAGCATTCCTCTCACACACATGCTTCACTAAGATTTTTTGACGCTCTTTTACTGCGCTCTGTGGCTGTCATTCCTTTTCTACGCCTTCTTGTCATCGTCTTCTCCTGGAGTGCTGTGATTTGTTTGAACAGCCTGTTGTGTTCAAATTATTTCCTATTTCTCTATATGGGGAAACTACGCAACCTCAAAATCTCTACCTCTTCTCGCGCTCACACTTGCTCAGATTCTGATTCTGCTCCTCTCAACATGGAGGAAAGTGCGTCACAAAAATCAGATTTGACTTCTGGGGCTATTCCTAAAACTCCATCGTCAATTAGACTCCCACAATCTGCTTCATCTAAACGACTTAAAAAAGATCCTCCCTCTCCAAGTTCTTCGGAGAATTCTGCTGCCATGGATCTCATACTGGAGGAAATTCGTGCACTGAAGCCATTTATGGCTGAAACTACTAAAACTTTGCAATTTTTACATGATAAATGGTCTTCTTTGGAGTCTCGAGTACTTCTTGTGGAGCAGTCAACTGAATCTCTTCAGAATTCCTGTTCTAAGATTGCCTCTTTAGAAAAATACATTTTCCTCCTCAAGAGACAGGCGGAAGATTTGGAAAATCGAAACGCAGGAATAACCTTCGTTTTTATGGTTTGCCTGAACTTACGTAAGGTTCCAACCTGACTGAATTCTTTCAATCATTTTTGCAGAAACTTCTGGATCTTCCTGCTTCCACCAATTTCAATATTCAACGAGCGCATAGACTGGGCCCAAAGATTTCTACGAAACCTCGAGGAGTTATCATGCTATTCTTACAATATACTGATCTTCTCCAAGTTTTATCTGCTGCCAAATCTAAAAAACAGATTATTTGGGAAGGTCACCGCCTCTATCTTTCGCAGGATGTGGCCAAAGTAACAGCTGGCCGACGCAAACAGTTTCTGGATCTATGCCCACAACTGCGTGCTCTTAACGCCAGATTTGGTCTACTTCATCCCTGCCTTTTCAAGGTTACCACCAAAGACAAGACTACGACTTTTGATGATCCCGTCGCTTTGCTGGAGTTTCTCCGCCGACAAGGGGCTGAAGTTATGGACACCTCAAGAAGTGTTTGAATTATTAAGCTTCATGTTTAGCTAATTTGCTTCTTTTTTGGTGTGTTGCATTTTCACTGTGTTTTCCCCTTTTATTCTGTCATTCTTTGCCTATATGTAGTGTTTCTTCTTCTATGTATGTTAAACAACAGATATATGTTATCTCTTTTGACGAATAAGTCTCTGCTTTCCCTATTTTCGCAGGTCTACCCTTATTTCTCTCCATCCGATGTTACCCTTTAGTCACGTACCATGTTATCCTTTTTCGGGTGTCTGATGGTGTTTTTCTCTCGTTGTTGAGACCGTCGTCCCCCCGCTCTTCAGTTTGTATCTTTAAGTATGTTCTTCATTGTTTCTCTTTGTTATTCGCTGTCCACTGTTTCTCTTTCTCTTCCTCTCTTCTCTCTTTCTCTTTTACTCTCTCATGCTCTTCCTTTACTCATACAAAACTACGTACTTTCTCTTTTTTCCCTATTTATCTTTTTACATTCTTTGCTTCTAACCTTTCTTGTTCCTTTTCGTTTCTCTCCCCTAATAGTTTTTCCTTACATATTTTTGCTGATTCAAGTTCCGGGTTGTTACATGGAACGTTAAAGGGTTGAATAACCCTATTAAAAGGCAATGGGTTCTATCCCATTTAGCTAGACTCCAGGCGGATATAGCTCTGCTTCAAGAGCCCCACCTTTCTGACACTGAAGCTTTAAAACTTAAACGTTGCTGGGTGGGTCATGTTTTTCATACACCTGATTTGGGTAAGAAAAATGGAGTTCTGTTTTATGTCACAAAAAGTTAAACGTTTCTCTTATTTCTCAAGAATGTGATGTTGAAGGTTGATGGGTACTAGTTAAATTAACTATAGATAAAATTCCTGTGGTTATATATAATGTTTATGCTCCTACTGGTGTTGATAAATTGTTTTGGCCTGCCATATCAGAGAAATTAGCTACAATTACTGAAAAGTATGTTATTTTTGGTGGTGATTGTAATCAAATCTTAGATTCTATTTTAGATAGACATTCTAAAGTCAAGTTTTCTGCCTCTAAAATGCATTCCCAATTCTCTACTTCTATACACAATAATGCTCTTGTTGATATTTGGCCATTGTGTAATCCTGACCTCAGAGAATACAGTTTTTATTCTCCCACTCACCATTCCCAATCCCACATTGAATATTTATTTTTGAGTAAATCCCTAGCCCAACTCACTCTTCACTCAGATATTGGCTCCATTTTAATTTCAGATCACGCCCCCGTTTTTGTTGATATTGATCTAATTCCTTTTTCCCCTCATTCTGGGCATTAGAGATTTAATAATTCTCTTCTCCTTGACCCTTCCTTTTGTACTAACTTCACTACTTTTGCTACTGAATTTTTTTAACTCAACCAACTCCCTGATTCCCCTTTTGTGATGATTTGGGACTCTTTTAATGCGGCTACTAGAGGTTTTATTATTAATTTTGTATCCCAGATGAAGAAACAAGCTCAAGCTAAATCTACTCAACTTTTGGATAACATTAAAAAACTTGAATGTACCTATTATCAATCTAACACCGAAGCGTCCTTTAAAGAACTCATAGATGCTAAATTTGCTTCGAATTCTTTATTGAAGTGTAATTCTCGTTATTATGGCGGTCAAAATAAAATGGGGAAGTTGTTGGCTAATTACCTCAAGATAGGGAAGGACAGGCAAAAGATTGAGTCTATTCAGAGTACCAATGGTTTGTCTCTGTTTAAAGATAAAGACATTCTAAACGTGTTTGTTTCTTTCTGTAAAACATTATATACCCCTGAAACATGTCCTGACTCGGTTGATCTTCTTTCTTATTTCCAGGATATTCCGTCGCCTCCTTCTGCCCATATAGATTTTCACTCTTTAGACTCTGATATTTCCCTTGAGGAACTCTCCCATGCAGTCTCAACCTTGAGACTTGGCAAGGCTCCAGGCCCCAATGGTTTTACCATTGAATTTTATAATTCCTTTGCCTCTCTTCTTCTCCCAAAATTACTCACGCTATTCCAGTCTTTTTCTGTTTCAGGTTCCTCTCGTGGGTCCTTTCAGGAAGCATTGATTTGTTTGATCCCTAAAGAAGATAAGGATCACACCTTATGCAAAAACTACCGTCCTATTTCATTAGTAAACACTGATTATAAAATCTTCGCTAAAATCTTGGCTCTTAGAATGGATCCTCTTCTCCCTAACTTAATTGGCCCTGAACAGTCCGGTTTTGTTAAGGGTTGTCTCTCCTCTGATAATTTGCATGTATTTTTTAATATCTTAAGTAAAGCTCCCTCACTTTCTCACCCTTTAGCTGCCATTTCCCTAGATGCTGAGAAGGCTTTTGATAGGATAGGCTGGGATTTTATGTTTTAAGCCCTTAAGTGGGCAGGTTTTCCCCCTAAATTTATTTCACTTATTTCCCTACTCTATTCTAGTCCTAAAGCTTTGATATTTGCAAATGGTATGGTTTCCGATTACTTCCCACTACAGAGAGTAGTGAGACAAACGTGTCCTTTATCCCCTTTATTGTTCGTATTAGCGTTAGAACCTTTTCTCACTAAAATCAGAAATGATGTCCATATCTCTGGCTTCCAATTCGTTTTTCAACAAGTTAAGCTTTCGGTCTACGCCAATGAAATTCTTCTGTATTGTTCTGACCCCCAATCTTCACTCACTTTCTTTTTACAGCAGGTCTCCTCTTTCTCCAAAGTTTCTGGATATCGTCCTAATGTCGATAAGTGTGAGATTCTACCTTTGAATTCTCTCTGTCAAAAACATCTTTTTGAGCACACTGGTTTTTCGTGGCAACCGTCGAAAATTAAATATTTGGGGATTTGGTTTGCTCCTCTTTTATCTGATACTCTTAAAATTAATTTCGAATCCATTTCTAAAAAATTAAACACTGCCATTACACGTTGGAACCCTCTTTTTCTTTCTTGGTGGGGTCAGCTCGACTCCATTAAAATGATGTTAGCGCCAATTATATTATATACCATATCTATGATCCCTGTTCATATTCACTCTCATTATTTTAAAGCAATTGACTCCATTCTTCTGAAATTTCTGTGGAAGGGTAAGCGTTCTCGTATTGCTATTGCTACCTTGAAGAAGGAGAAATCTATTGGAGGACTTAAATTTCCTGATTTTCAGTCTTATCACAGAGCTTTCTCTTTGAAACAAGCTGCTAGTGGCTTTCTTCTGACCTTCCCTTCTATCCTCCCTCATGGCTTCAAATGGAATCTTCCTTCCTTACTCCCTTTCATTTCCATTAAATCCTGGTCTTTACGTCAAACGTGACCTCATTGCGTAATCCCATCATCTCTCACTCTCGTAAACTTCTTATGCCCTATTTATCCTCCTCGCATCCATCTGCTATTTCTACTCATCTACAACCCCATTGGCATAATAAACTTATACAGGTTCATAACCGATCCATTTTTTGGAAGTCTTGGCATTCTCGTGGTTTAAAATGGGTTTCCCAACTTCTCTCTTCTAATATCCCTCTTTCTTTTGCTGATCTACAAACACGTTTTTCTCTTCCCTCCTCTTTTCGCTCTCAATATAATTCACTCTGTCCTGCTCTTGCTCAGTATCTTCAATCACTCCCCCACTAATGACATTCCCAGTCCTCTTCGTTCCATTTCTTCTGCATTGGATAATCTTCCATCTGCCTCCTTTCTTTATAAAAAATTTAATTATTTAGGGGGAAGAGCCAAATCCAAGGTTGAGTTGGCTTGGGAAAACGATTTCATGCAGGATTGGTCTGTTCCTCTTTGGGACAAGATTTGGATGAAATTACATAAAACCTCTAGAGCAGCTAACACTACCCAAACTTTGTATTACATTTATAATCACACTTTATTTACCCCACTTGTTTTATCGACTTTTTCCTCGGATACCCCTTCCACTTGCTGGTCCTGTCCTTGCCCTTCTGCAGATTTGATACACATGTTGTTTGATTGTCCGGCCATCTCCCGTTTTTGGAATCTGGTATGGGCTCAACTCCAGAAGATTTTTAAATTCCAATTCCCCTTCTCCAGTGTCAATGTTTTTCTAGGTTCCCTCTCCCCTATTTTCTCTCACTCCTCACACCAACACGCTTTTGGTAGCTATTGCTTTTCATCTCATCACCTCCAATTGGAAACAAGCTACTGAAGTTTCTTTTCGTGCTTGGTGGAATGCGGTTTGCTTCCACCACAGACTTAACACTGACTTTGTTACTCCCGTTTCCCTAGCAATTAAACATGATGTTTTATTGCTCCCTCTAACCACTTACTTATCCCTAGTTGCTACCTCGACACCCTCTTCCAATATTGAAAATGCTGAGGTTCGGAAACCACCATGATTACTGCCTTTTAATACTCCTATTGAATGTCAATTTCATATAATTTCAATTATTTTACTTATTTTACTTACAGTGTTCTTTCCTTACAGTATTATTTTGCCTTGTATTTATTCTTGCTGTTTCATGAAATTTTTATTATGTCCTTATTCACATTAAATGTTTTTGCTTGGTTTTAATTTTTGATTGTTTCTTCATTTTCTGTCTTTGATTCTTTATCTTTCAATAAACTCAAACTTAAAAAAAAAGTAAAAAGTAGCTGGATCATGATAAATATAAATGTATCCATCGCAGCTATATGGCAAATATCCGCCAAACCAAAAAAAGTTTCTCCTACACCAGATTGAAAAGGCAGCCAACTCCAACACAGAACTCTATAAAATCTTAAAAGAATTCTCGACTATCCCTGTTCAGACTGGTCCCCCAGTCTCTCAGGACTGGGTGGATTCACTCTCTGTTTTTTTTTAAGACAAGATCTCTGTAATTCATTGCTCTTTTCCGCCTTGCAAATCTTTAACCACCCTGGGAGAGGGTGTAATCAACCCTATCAGCCCTCCTCCTCTACTGGTAGACTTTTCCCAGTTTAATTCAGAGGATGTGGAAATGGCCTTGTTGAAAATCAAATCTGGCTTACCAGTGGACCCAATGGCACCTCGCTTTTTCTCCACCATTTCTCCTTTGCTTCTTGACAACCTCACTGACCTATTTAATAGATCACTGTTACAATCAACGGTTCCTGTGAAATGGAAGGCCACCAGAGTTAGGCCAATCCTAAAAAAACCTTCTGCAGACCCTAAAATTCTGGCCAACTACCGTCCAATCTCGCTACTTCCCTATTTTGGGAAAGTGCTTGAGTCTTTAATTAACAGACAACTTCTAATCCATCTTGAAAGCAACGGCCTATTGGATACTTCACAGTTGGGTTTTAGGGCATAGCACAGAAACAGCATTGCTGGAAGTCGTGGACAACATCAGACTGGCTTTGGATGGGGGACAATCATCTATTCTTGTACTGCTAGACCTGTCGGCAGCCTTCAACACCATCACCCACAGCATTCTGGAACAACGGCTCTGGGAGATTGGTGTCAGAGGGAGGGCCTTGTAGTGGTTCAAGAGTTACCTGACCGATCGAACCACTGCAGTTCAGATGGGAAATGTGGTCTCATGTAGTCTACCAGTAAGGATGGAAGTACCTCAGGGCTCTATTTTGAGCCCAACGCTTTTTAATCTCTATGCAACTCCACTGGCCAGGGTAATCAGGTCATACGGCTTTGATGTAGTGTCATGTGCCGATGACACTCAGATTCTGATCACCCTTGGTCCTGCCCCCATGGACACAAAAACATGTTTTATTAATTACATGCTGCACATTGACAGATGGATGAGCAATAATCATCTGCAACTAAACGGTAACAAGACTGAGGTTATACTCTTTGGGAAGGCACATGAGCACTGGTCAAAAGACTGGTGGCGCCCCACACTGGGCCCCTGTCCAATTCCTAGGCAGGCAGTGCACAATCTTGGTGTTCTAATTGTTGAGCAACTATCAATGAAGAACCAGGTAAACCAAATGATAGGCACCTTCTTTGGCATCATGCACAGTTTGCGCAAAATCTTTAAATGGATCCCGATAGAAGCAAGGAAACCTTTAGTACAGGGATTGATCATCAGCCGGATGGATTATGGGAACACCTTGTTGACACCAATAAATGAAGACCTCCTGTCCAGGCTACAGGGTCTGCAAAACACAGCAGCCAGGCCAGTGCTGAATCTCCCTTCCAGATCACCCTCAGCACCCAGCTTAAAACTCCTTCACTGGCTTCCTGTAAGGAAGAGAACCAGGTTCAAAACTCTCTGCCTAGCACACAAGATTATGTACGGTAGGTTCCCCAGCTACTGGGCAAAGAGAACCAGCTGGTACCAGCCTCCCAGTCTATTAAGGTCCAGTAACACGTTTCTCCTTACCCCTCTTAGAGTCCGTACTGCTAAAAATGGCGGAAAATCTTTTTCCTTCTTGGAGCCCACTCTCTGGAACAAATTGCCCCCTCACCTACGCACTGTAACTGATCACAATTGCTTCTGTAGGGAGATAAAAACATGGATGTTCGATCATTAAAACCAGTAAGATCTTCTCTCTAGCCGGAAAGTCAGTGTCGTCCACCAGCGCTATGAGACCTTTGGTTGATATATGTGCTCAATAAATATCCCTAATTTGATTTGATTTGAAGAATGCAGAGCGTTACTCAGAGATATGCTGACTGTATATCCTTTCACTGGTAAAGTTCGATGTAAAACTCTAATATAGCCTTAGAGCTCACTGTAGCAGGCTCTACGCGCCATTAAAGGACCGCTGCAGTGTTAAAGGCCTGAACCGAAGGCAAGGACCTTTAACGAGGGAGCAAACCTTTAATGGCCAGTAGAGCCCATTACAGCGGGCTCTAATGCTATTAGAACATTCGCCCTAGAGGGCTGAATGTTCTAATTTGTACAACAAAGGTCTCATGGAGCCTGAAAGGGTGGAATTCTCTTTGGACTTTACGAGGCCTTTGTTAAACATTGGAATGTTGATGCTCTGTGCTTCTTCCGGCCATTAGAAGCCCAGAGGACTCCATTGTTTTCAATGGCGCGCTGCACATTCTGGTGTTCTAATGGCAGATTATTTAGGATCTTATTGTTTGGCTTTTGATATCTTTAACCAACCAGAAGATGTCATTGTGCATTGGTAGCCAGGCAAAGCATGTATCTGTTTTCTCCCTTATCCTCTTCCCAGCTTCTACTATTTGTCTCAAATGTTATACTATGTGTGATCAGTAGTCCTTATGGCGAGGGGTGGAGGAGGTCATCTCTCCTGTTTGATCACAAGCACAATGTTAGTACTTTCAGAGATTCACTATGCAATAGGACTCAATTTACCACTTGCTGTCGAGGCCCTGCAAGATTGAAACCAGTCTGGAGTTGCTTGTGTTCCCAGAGGGAAATGGCCAGCAGTGTGGACTGAACCTTTTCTATTGGAGCAGACAATGGCTGCTTTGTTTATGGATGGTCTTTGTCTATGGTGGTAGAGAACAAAAAAACAAATTGAATAAGAATGCAGTCCAGAATATATAGAAGTGAATGAGATTAATTCATGCATTTCACTCATTCACTTTATGTTTTTCTTAGCGAGATACTACTAGTTCACTGTACTCTACGACTCAAGCTGCACCGTACTAATGAGGCCCATCACGGAAATAACCTGTATGGGATTGCTTATGTTCCTGTTCAGCTGGGACGTGATCTGGTCTGCACTGTTCATAATGGAGAAAGACTTAGGGTGATTTGCATGTGGTTGGTTGTTGTCTGTAGTGGCAGAGTGAGCAAAAAAACTATGGAGTAGAATCTTAATCAGAGTTGCAGATTTAAAGGTGTGCCTTTTGTTTGAAGTGGAGGAGCTATCCTGCTACCAAACTTTCCAGTGGCAACCAATGAAGTCAATCTAGTAAATAGAGTGATGTAAATGGACTTGTTGAATCAACACTTTAAGTTCTTGAAACAAAAATAATGTAGGCCGTTGAAGAGATACGCTCTACAGTACTATTTCACAGTATATGTATTGAAAGCCAAGAGAGGTGTATTTTGTTTTTGTTCTCTTCGATAATCCATAAATAGAGAGCTATGCACGTTTTTTGATGAACATATTTACATGAGTATGTGTGGGCTTGTTTAAAAAAAAAAAAAGAAATACCCTTGTAAGTATCGAAAGTATTGTGGAGGAGGAGATGAGGCAGCCCAAGGAAACCATGACACCCACAAGTTTCCGCTACGTGCAAGTGTTTTGCCACTATTGTCTACGCGCATGACGCGGATGGAGAACTTGTGCCTTGTTAGAGGAAGTAAAACCACTATATGGGTCGCTGTGAGTTTCCCCACCTTCCTGAGTGAGGCTTTCGTCAGATTTCCAACGGAATCTGTCACTACCACGTGGTACACAATACATCAGTACCAAATTTGTAAAAACACAAGTGCCAGGGCCCTCATCAGGAGGCCACTACAGCTAGCTTCTGAGAGCGCTGCCAATGACAGTGCCAGCACCACTATTAGCCATCACATTCCTACAAGTGTGACAATTCAGACTATTCCAGGACCCTAAATCTATGTGAATAGCATAAGAGCCAGTGTTGGGACGTGCTAGCAGCCGAGCACCAGAATCCACCGGCTCAATTTAAGCCTGCATTCTGGTCTGTCCAAAATTGAGGCTACTCGTCTCATTTATTTCACTCAAGTATAATTGGAATGTTCAACACTTTAACCCACTTTGTATATGACAAAAAACTAGTCTTGGGTGGGTTTGCTGCTTTTTGTTTGTGTCACGAAATGTAATTGATGTTTTTTGTGTTACTAGTATTTAGTTAGAGGGAGCATAGTCATATACTAATATGACCTCAGATTGGTGTCATCTCTCCAAAGGCGTCTTTTCACCTGGGTCTGTGGTATTCATCCATGACTGGAGTCAGAGTTGAACTGTCTTGGGTGTTGTATATTGTGTTCTCGTTCAAGTCTAAGGGCCTGATTCACAGAACTAACTTAAGACAAAATCCTAAACTTACTACCATTTACTCATTTTAGTATTCACAGAAGGCACTTACTGATTTTGGAATTCACAGAAGGCACTTGCTGGTCAATGAGTAAGTGCCTTCTGTGAATACCAAAATGAATAAGTGCCTTCTCTGAATACCAAAATGAGTAAGTGCCTTCTGTGATTACCAAAATGAGTAAGTGCCTTCTCTGAATACCAAAATGAGTAAGTGCTTTCTGTGATTACCAAAATGGTAGTAAGTTTAGCATTTTGTCTTAAGGTAGTTCTGTGAATCTTGCCCTAAGACTCTGTAGTAGAGCTTACGCTGTGCGATATTGGATACTAGATTCACCTGAAAAGGATGAGCTTTTGTCATTTTATATGGTTGGTTGGCCACGTCTTATTCCTCAAGTTCTGGCTGCATGTTTTGGTGTCAGAGAGATGTCTTTAAAGAACTTTAAATATTGCTTTTATGTTAAGACATGAGCGTTGCCCATTGGATAGAGGTAGCCTGAGCATGGCATTGCTGGCTATGTGACCATTCTGATCTATGCTGGATGTTGGTCTGATGCTCTATCTTATGTGTTTTTGTGTTTCTGGCGAGTGGGACTCCATAGTGGTGGTGCTGTTGGTTTGTCCGTAGTGTACTCAACAGATCTTTATAGCATCGCCTGTAGAACATGTTTTGCTGTGCTTGCCTGTGGTATCCTGCATTGCTACGGCAGAAAGTAGTGATGTAATAGGCCATCACATGCCTTGACGGTGATTTGTTGAACACAAGTAAAAAATTATTTCAAGGTGTTCTCCAGCTATAAGTTAGAGAGCTAATTAAGACGATATGGGGCACATTTACAAAGAAGTGACAGAGCGCACCGTTATCCTTCTTGGCTTAAAGCAGCGCTCTGCCACGTCTGAAACGCGTGGCTGCACCGTATTTACAACAGTACAGTGCAGTCCTAGGTTTCCCCCTGTGCTGGTGCTAATTACAGCTGCCTAGCACACAAACCATCTTACACAGCGATTTGTAACTTCTATGTGTGCTGCTTTGTGCAGCACACATAGAAGTTGCAACTCGTCATTTTTAAAATTATTGTTTATGTGCAGGAAGGAACACCTTCCTGTACATAAACAATCAATGGCGTTTTGCTGTTTCTAAGCGTGCTACACAATGCAGCACACATAAAAACAGCAAAAACGAGGAGAAATAAAGCATTTCTCCTGGTTGTGCCCTGTTAAGACCATGGTCTTGATTTTGGCGCTGCACCAAATTTACACCACTCTTGTACTTAGGGGGCAGCATCAAAATCAATGGGTGTTGTGGCGCAACGCAAACTGCAACACCCCTTGCTCACCCCTTTCACGCTAAGTATACCGTGAAAGGGTGCCTTATTTACAAGGCAGTGTTAAGCCACGTTAAGTGGCTTAATGCTGCCTTGTAAATAAGGAAAAGCCCGTATTGCCACCACAATGTAGAAAACTAAGGGGCATAATACCAACAAGTAGCGATATTTATTGCTAAATAGGCTTAGCGAAGATTTTTTTATCGCTGAGCATCGCCGGAATTTATAGCTGCGATAACGTGCTATTATCAACGTTTATCTTCAAAGCGATACATTTTCCGGCGATAGCGGCGAAATGCATGAATATCGCTGAGAATACAGCGATATTCACACATTAGCGACAAAATGCTCCTAGCCATGTTATCCACCTCCCATTGTATGACATGGCTAAGAACTGGTCTGGGCAGGTGTTAGTATTTGGAAATATTCGCGCTAAAGCGCGAATATTTCCATCGCTACGCCTGCCTTGCTAATAGCCGATAGCGATGTTAGCGACTGTTTTCAGTCGCTAACAGTTTGCGCAAACCACTTTGCATGTCATTAGCGATAAATATCGCTAACGTGCAAAGCGGGCCCCTAACCGCTCGCTATCACCTAAAAGCTGTCTCTAACTGCTGTTAGCGACAGCTTGCTAATAGAGCGATAGAATTATCGCCGCTTAGCGGCCGGAAACGGCTGCTAAAGCGGCAAAAATTCCCTATCGCCACCCTTGATAATATGCCCGAAATTACATTTGGTGGCGCTAGGGGCTTGTAAATGTGCCCCTATGTTTGGTTGTGCTTCTGAGTGGCCTGTTTTGTTGTCTAGTGCTGTGGGAAATTAACTGTACGCTACCAGTGCAGTTTGGCTCTTCAGTGGTTAGTGGACATGAGTGATATGTTATGCCTATTGTGTTGTGCTTTATTTTAGTGTATGACATATCCTGGTGGAAAGGGCTGCTAAGAGCAATGTGATAGCTGACATTAAGTCATATCTCTGCTTCGGTAGAAATATGGTAAAAATCATGCAGAACGTTTAGTTGGGTGTTTGTAGCATGTCATGACGGTGAGTTATTCTCGTAGAAATGTAGCAGCTGACTACATGGCATGTTTGGCTTTCCTGTGTGTATGTGACATGTTATCTCTACGGAGCTCTGTTGGATGTGTGTGGCATATATTTGTAGCTGATGCTGTTAGTAGCAACATCACTGACTATAGGTATATCAGTGCTGTGGTTGTTTGTATTTCAGCTTGATGACTAGACAATGTTCCAAGCATTGTGAAAGTTGAAGCATTGGCACATCTAAGCTGCGTTGGATGAATGGAAGAGGCTGTTTATAATGTAGTATATAGGATGGTTGTGTGTGGCACAACTTCTCAGCAAGTTCAGTAGAGAGCAAAGTGGTACTCGGCTCTCAGGCACACATGTGATGCTACAGGTGAGATAGCTTTTGTTTACTTATGAAACATATTGAAAAAAAAGAACAGTTAAGCAATCAACCGGCTCAGAGCACATTAAACAGGAACTGGGGAGTTGGTATTTAAAGATAGACAATAGAAGAAATGTATTGGAGAAGAAATGAGTCTGGGGGCCTCATTTATGAAAAGTGATGCATCGCTGTGTGAAAACAGCGATGCATCACTTTTCACTGCGCCCTCCTTGCGACACCGATGATGCGTCATATTTATATTATGACGCATCATGGCGCAAGGATTACAGATACGTCAGTATTTCTGAAGTATCTGCATGGCGCAAAAGTGACGCATTGCTGGAGTGTGTCACAAAAGTGACGCAACTCCAGCAATGTGTCCTTTCACATGGGGCAAGCCCCATGTGAAAGGGCCTGCGTCAGTCTTACGCCTGCTGTGAGGCAGGCGTAAGAAATTGACGCATTTGTGTCCTAGAAGTGGCGCAATCGTATAGATTTCACTGCAACACTTCTATGACCCTTTCTTGCATCAGAATGCCCCCCTTGCATACATTATACCTGGCATAGGTATAATGTAGCGCAGGGGTTTACAAAGTGACGCATCTACCTAGATGCGTCACTTAGTAAATATGGTGCAACAAGGCACATTTTTTACGCTGCTGGTGCGTCACAAAAAGTGACGCACCAGCGGCGTAAAAGTGACGCACGGCCTCATAAATGAGGCCCCAGGAGCCCTTGTATCCACTGGTATTAGGTGGATCCTCAGGTATACAATGCAGTCACAACCTGCAAAGAGGCAATTGTTGTGTCCTAAAATTTCTAGGGATTACCAGGGGGTGTCTGGAGACCCCGTTTGGGACACAGGGATAAACAAACATCTCACAGAGAGAGGGAAATGATCGAAAACTAAAATGAGGAGTCACCTCATTGTGGATCATTGGTTCCTCTCAACCAGGTACAGAGTCCCATGGTGGATGTAGATAAGAGGTGCATCCAAAAGAGGTATAGAAAGATAAGGAGAATCTAGACAGGCAGCAAAGATTAGCTTACAATGGCTTTACTTGTCTGGTCCAGACAGGCGAAGAGGACAGAGATATATAGTGTAAGCTGCGAAATACACAAAGCACGCGCATTTGTGTACGCCTCATAGATGAGGGGTACGAAGAAGTCACATCCCTTGCGAAGTCCCCTCTGTCCTCTTTGTGATGAATACAGAGATTTATGCTGGTGAGGGAGAATTACTCAGAGCCCACACTCCTACTAAGTGATACAGGGAAATGCAGAAATACTAGCAATACTTAGAGCCCTCTTGTGACGTCCAGAAAGATGAAAATTATAGAGTTGTGCAATGTTAGCAGAGAACTGAGAAAGTGTTAAAGAAGAAAGAATGAAAGGAGCAGAGGGAAACGAAAGGGTAAAGAAGAGGAGGAAAGAGGGGAAAGTGTAAGAGGGGAGAAAGAAAAAGAAGTGATGCTCAAGAAGTGCAAAGCAGGTAGAATAAACCTTAGTGCATTATTACAGGTGACCGGATGTAAGATTTCATGTGTGGTTAAGGATCAAACCACAAGACCCGTATTTTGTAGATAAACTTGAGTCATCTGAAGTTATAGTTAGAGGTAGTTGCAGACAGAGCATTTCGCAATCTACGCTTTGGAGAATGATTGAAGACAAAAGTATAAGAGAGGAATGGTATTGCATGACACATGATACACCTATGTCTCAGATTTCTTTAAAAATATGTGCATGGTCTTTTAAATGAGGGATTTTCATAGGAAGGTGTTAGGTAGACGAGGATGTGCTGCAGGATTGAGCAGGGCGCGAGTGGGAATTTGATTCAGGGAGTCATCATTCTTTAACTTTGACGCCCATACCGGGACCATACCATGGTGAGGAATCCCTATGGAACCTGAGGCCTTTCCTTGTCATGTGTCTAGAGCCCATTCTATAAATCCTTATTCAAATGGCCACATAGCCACCAGTTGATTGCTCGAGCCAAGTTACCCAGTTATCCAGCGAGTACCTAGGACCTATCAAAATAATTGCTGGAGTAAGGATGGAGATTAAAGGTTCCCCAAAACGGCCAACTTTCCACAAGGTGCACTACCAGATCCTGGCCTTTTCCCTCAGCACCCAGAGCCATTTCACGATGGCATGAAAGAAGTGGGCTCAGCCCCATACTAAACCAGTACAGCGGAATAATGACGGCACAGAACCCAGGAGACCAGCATTTACTCTTGTTTTTCTATGGAGTTTTGGATCTGCACTTTAGTCAACTTCCTGCTTACCTTCCATGTATGTCTCCTTGTGCTCAGATCATCCTTGAGCTCTCAGGGGCTTGGCACTGGGTTGTTCCTCTCTTGTGTCAGTGCACCCTCTCCCTAACTTTGTGTGCTGGACCGTGGACAAACCTTGGGCGAGCTGCTGCTTTATAGACCTATTGTAGCAATAGTCTGCCCTTTGCTCCAGCTTGTGACAAAGCTTATAGCTCTGGGGCATGCGTGTGCTGCTCGGATCAGGTCCTGCGGGGTCAGGGTTCTCTTGGACAGTCTTTTGTTTTCCGGGGCACCCGGTGCAGGTGCTGTGAATCAGTTGCGCCTGGAGCATCTGTACTAAACACCTGTCAATTCCCCCTTCTCTTTCGATCGCTGTTTGCCTAAACCAAAAGAATGTGCTCCTGAGGGCCTGTCACATTCCCTTTCCTTTCTGTAGCAACCATTGGGGTTTCGCCAAATCTCCAAATCAGCTGGACTGACTTGTACCTAGTGCAGATTTTCTCTGACCAGGTGTCGTGTTCCCACTCTCTATGAGGACACAGATAATGTATTCATATCTGTATATGGTTTTTCTGTAGTGCAAAAGTAGTCTCAATGCAGCAGAGCGAATCAGTAAAGGGAGATATAGCTGGGTTTAGTGTGGTTAATGTATTGTGATGCAGTGTTCTTTACAGAGGTGAGTCTTCAGCTATTTCTTAAATCGGAGCATCATTGCTGCAGTCCTGAAGGATACTGGGTTGTTGTTCCAGATTATTGGAACATAGGGGCCGATTACGATGGCAGACATACTGGAGTCCGTCCGCCATAGTGGTGGAGACCGGGACCATCGGCAATACATGTGGCGATCCTGCACACCAAATAAGGATGAGACCGCCACCATGGCGGTCGCATTGTGCATTTTAACCTTGCGGCGGGTGCCCACCAAGTAGTTAAAATGGCATATTGTGCATTTAACTGCACTACGGGGCAGGCACCACATGGTGCCTGCCACTTAGTACAGTGAAATGTAGGGGGGAACCATGGGTACCCCCCAGTGCACTCACACATCCCCCCAACACAAAGAGGGCCCGCAATGGGCCCCCAAAACCAATCTCCACCACCCTTTCAGTGGCAGTTTACCCGCCACAGAAAGGCTGGCTGGAAACAGCATTGTGATCTGGCGGATGGTGCCTGCTAGGCACTGCCAACATTTCATTGATGCAGACCGCTCCGCCAGGCAATCACAACGATTGCCTGTGGCGGTTCCGTGGTGGACGGTCTTTGCGTCCGCCGTGGTCCGGACGTGATAACCTCTGCCATCGTAATGTGGCGGGGGAAAATCAAGGTACAATTGTGGAAGGACCACCACCGCATGGCTGGCGGTGACGGGCCTTCCACAATCGTAATCGACCCCATAGTTTGCAAAGGCCTGCTGCCTTTTTTCTTCTTTCTTTTCACTTCTAGGTATTTTGTATGATGGTATCCTTTTCTTTGGGAGTTACAAGATCCATCAGAGATGGTGAGCATGTCCGCAAGATAAGCAGAGGTGCTGATCATCATAGCTTTGTAAATGATGCAGCTGTTTTTGAAGATGGTGCAGAATTTAGACAAATTATAGAATACAAAATATGTGCATACAAAAAAATGGAGACAAAAAATTTGATATGGAAATATCGTCAGCAAGAATATTGATGCAAAGAATATTGATTTAAGGTAAGTATTATCACATTTAAAAATATCAAAGTTATTATTATCGTTTGCAATAATATAATTGTTTAAAATACAATTTTTTAATTATTGTAATGTATTTTAGAATATATTTTAAATGTATATGATGTAATCTTTTGTATAATTATTGTATGGTTTTTTAAAAATTGTTAAATTTTTGGTAGTTACTAAGTTAAATATAATTACATTTTGTGTCTTTTAGTTCATTAGCGGGTTGTGGGTTTATAGGGTTATAGGATGGGAAGAAATGTAATTACAATAAATTAATGATTATTTTGTATTTAATAATATTTGACTGATATTTAATTATGGTAATTGTGCTAATACATTTTTTATTGTACATTTTGGGGTCGATTCCGATTCGGGAAAAACCACTCCGAATAGCCGTTCGGAGCGTTTTTCCCGTACGAATCATACCCTGCAACGTCCCCCGTACGTGAGAAGAAGTACGATCCGTACCAGGAGCTGGAATCCATACGAATCGTACAGAGACCGTACGAATCAAATCCCCGTATGAATCTCCCTCGGAACCCGCTGTACGCGACATCTGTATGGTTCGCGGCTGGTTCTTCCGACCCCACAAGTACGATTCCTGTTGGGTACGCACCGTACGACCCTTTTTCTACGGGAGCTGAAAACAGCGTAAAAGCAGAGTTCGCCCCGAAACAGGTACGGAGCGTACCCCTGCGATCGTGGGGTGTACACACCCTACCCCTGCGAACATGGGGTGTACGGACCGTACCCCATGTGCACTGGGTGTACAGTGCTTACACCCTGCGATCGCAGGTGTATGGTGCGTACACCCCATGATCACAGGGGTACGCACCGCACCCCGCGATCATGGGATGTACGGACCGTACAGTGTGTATGTGATTGTGTGCTTTTCCGTACGAATCGTCCTTACCTGATGTGGACTGTACGAATCGCGTCCTCATACCCCGGTCCGGATCGTACTCGTCGGGTCGTACGACATGTTTACGATTCGTACGGAGAGGGCTCCGGATACAAATCGTACGGACTTTTTTTTTCCAGGATCGGAATCGACCCCTTTATGTGTGAGTTGTGGTGTTTCTAGGGGTGTTTCCAGGGGTGAAGGGTGGGAAGTAATTTATTTGTAATTAATAAATAATTTGTTTTTAATTAATTTTAATTAATTAATTGATATTTAATTATGTTAATTGTCTTTATTATTTGGTGTGGGTTGTGGGGTTATGGGGAAAGGGTGGGAAGCAATTTATTTTTAATTAATTAATTAGTTGTTAATTGATATTCAATTATTAATTGCTATCTAATTATGTTGATTGTTTAATAAAACATTTTTTAGGTGTGTGTTGTGGGATTTATAGAGGTATAGGATGGGGAGCAAATTAAGTTTAATTAATTAATAATTAGTTGTTAAATTCTATTATTGAATTGACAATTAATTATTTAAATTGGGTAATTATTTTTTTTGTTTAATTTTAGGTGGGGGATGTGGGGTTTATAGGGGCAACGGGTTGGAGGTTAATTAATTTGAATACATTAATATTTCATTTTTAATAAATAATGTTTGTTTAATTTTTAACTATTTTTGCTAATTGTGGAATACTTTTTTGTTTTAGATTTTAGATGTGGGTTGAGGGTTTTGTAGAGGTATGGGGTGGGAAGTAAATACATTTGGAGAAACTAAGAAATATTTTTAGGAATAATATAATTTTTTAATTTTGATAATTAATTATGTCACTTGTGTAAATAATGTTTTGATACATTTCATGAGTGTGTTGTGTGTTTTAAGGGTATATTGTGGGAAACACACTAAGTATAATTCATTAATATTAATATTTAATTAATGATCATTCTTTTTTTGATCAATATTAATAGCGTAAATATATATTTTTTAAGTTAAGTGTCAGGCAGGTTGTGTGTTTTATGCAATTGTAGAGTGAGAAGTTAGTAAATTAAATGTATGCATTAAATATCTTTTTTAATAAATAATTTTTAAATAAAATATTTATTTATAAGAAAGATGTTTTTGTATTTAATTTATAATATTATTTGTAGGTATGTGTGATATGTATTTAACATTGTAATATGTTTTACTTTTTAAAAAGTTTTAATATTAAATATATTTGTATTTTTTTGCAACATATTTATATTTCCCCTATTTACTTTGTTTTCTAAATAATTTAATTTTGTTCAAGATATTTTGTTTGTTTTTAATGTTGCACTGACTGGAGCGGAAATATTAAATTTTACCCTTCCGCTTTCCAATACTTTCCCTACTGTTGTTTTGATTGGGCATAGTAAATTTAACCCCTCCACAATATAACACTTTCCCTCCTATTTCACTCATTGGAGTGGGAATAGTAGATTTTACCCCTCCTCTATCCAACAGTTTCCCTACTGTTGTATTGACTGGAGTGGGAAAAGTAAATTTTACTCCTCCGCAATCCAACACTTTCCCTACTGTTATACTGATTGGAGTAGGATTAGTACAATTTATCCCTCCACACTGACAACAGTTTCTCTACTGTTACACTGGCTGGAATGGTTATAGTAAATATTACCTATCTGAATCAAACATTTCCACTACATTTACTAGAGGGAGATTTTTTGATTTTACCCAGTATTATTATTTTTGCATTTGAAGTAGTACGTTTTTTATATATTTACTATAATAGTTTGCATTGTTTTGTATAAATTGTCGTAGGAATAGTATATGTATCAAATTTTATATTTTATAATTTATTTTATGTTGTTATAATTTATATTATTATGTCTCTGTTTATTTAAAAGAATAATATTTGTGGTTATTAATGCTTTTATTGAGTAAAATATTTTTTTATAGATTAAGGGCCTGATTACAATGTTGGGCGACTCACGTCTCTGGACCGACGGACCTCTGGTTGGCGGTCCCGATACCGCCATTACAATGCAACCTGAGGAAATCCAAAATCTTCATTCTCAGGGGTCTTACTAATATCAATAAATAACTTGTCACAGAAGCTGAAATATGAAAAGACATCTTTATTAAACTTTCAATAAGTGAGGCTACGTCACCCAGCTGCCTTAGCAACTGAATGAGGCAGTCTGAGGAATACAGAGAAAAGAGGCCTTTTATATGCTTAGGGTTACAAAACTCAGCATAAAAGAAAGGGGCAGTCCTAGCTTTTGAAAGCCAGCAAAAAGCCCAACATTCCTTCTTACACAAGCCGGACAAACCCATAATAAAAGACCACAACCCATATCGTAAACAAGCCATAAAAGGAGGAACAGAAACAGATGAGAAGTAGGATAAGGGGTGTGCATACCAAACTTTACAATCTCCTACTGGGCAAGGAACTGGTCTAACAAGGTCAGCTCCAGGCAACAGGGTCAGTTCACTCAGGTCATCCAAAAGTCAGCTAAAGTCATCGGCCTATGTGAGGGCAACCACAAAATATCTGCCATGCACAAAATGGAACCCAAGGGTTCAGAACGAAATCTTCAAATACACAGTGAATCCATTGGTGTAACATGACGAAAACACTCATACTTGCTGAGCTCAATGTTTACGGTTCGCTGTTACCAAATTCATAACAGAACCACGACCTTTATGACCCAGGTTCAGAATTTACAGAAGCTCAGGCCCTCCTTTTGCCCTTACATAGGCAATAAATTAAACTCGCGTCAATCTGAATCCAGGTCTATATTCATCAGATTATCAAGATGTTGCTAGAGCATAATCCTATTACTTAGTAACTCTCTCGGGACAGGTCTCCTTACACACATAGTAGCACAAAGGTCACATATGGCAGGACCAAATAGGGAATACCTCTATCTGTAGTATGTGGCATAAGACCACACCCCCAACAATTAGTGATGTTCACTACTAACTGGTGTTAGTGCAGAAGCTGTACAAAGGAATTATTAGTGAACTCTGACCTCCTAACCAGTTCATGCTCAGGTAAAGTAGGGAAAGAATGCAAAGAAGTAGTAGTAGGAAGAGACATAGGTTGGGTGGTGGGTACAGAAGTCAATTGAGTAGAAAAAACAATTCCACTCATAAAAGACAACGTCATGTTTAAAAAAAACACTAGAAAACACGTTATTAAGAACATATAGACAACAGGACAAAGTAGTGACCACTATTACAAACGAAATTATATTTTTCACAACCCTAAGCAAAAAGCGAATCCTAAAATTATCTAGTAACATTTTTAGGTCTCCTATGTATTTTAGTAATTTATTATATGTTCAGGTGAAACAGTGGTGACCCTCATCAATGCTCTGAGGTGAAAAAGGGGATATTCTTGCAGAGAAAATTGACTTTATTCTGCTTTTACTAAACAGAATAGTACTTTAAAACAATGCCAGCAAAACAAGAATCAGTCTCCTAACACCCATTCTATGTAATCACACAGGAAATACCCAGAGTCCGTCCAAGCCTCTCTGGCAGGCTTCTATTGTCCATCAAATCTTCTCCTGTTGTTGCATGGGCCTCTTGATTCAGGCCTCCCATGGAAAAAATGCTTCTCAGTATCCGTTGGAGTGCCCTCCTGGTAAACACTCATAGCTCAAAAAAGGCTCAATGTCTCAATGCAGTGAACCAGTATCTCTCCTCTGCAGCAGACACTACAGATATTGTGCTCTTCATTGGTCATGGGCACAGATCATCTCGTGCATACCCGGGACCATTCACAGGCTCCAACACCCATCATTCAGTGTCAGGGGACGCTCAGGCTGCTCTTTCATGGGCACCAGAATGCAGTGCCTTTTGCCAATCTTGGATCCTCCGGTGCACTGCACTTCCGTTGGAGCAAAGGAAAAGGGGGTGTGTGTGGCCAAAACTCAGGCCAAGGGGCTCAAGGGACTGCACACTGTCAGAGGTTACCAGCACATGACAGGCGCTCTTTTGCACTGAAATTCTGGTTCTGTAATGTCCAATGCCGTCTGATGGAGCAAGTACAATACTTTGGAGATATCATTGATGACACGCTGGCGCTCGCTGTCTGGGTGCTGTGACTTTTCATCTGTTAGCTGTCACTAATGGGATTCTGGGCGAGTTCCGCAGGTTATTATGACTTAATCCCGCAGAACCTAGTGACGTAGGAGATGTGACACAGTTGTTATTTTCCTTCAATTAAGTACAAAAACAGTTCATTGTAGCATATCCTCTACCATCTAAGGGTAGATAACTACATGAGAATTCTATCTAAATGGAAGTCCTTACACATAGTGGCATCGTCTAATGGGGTAAACACATTTTTCTCTCTCTGATTACATGTAGGTGTTCCCTAATTCCTTATCTACAACACCTCAAAAGAGAAATCGCATAATGCATATTATCAGGGACATGTAGATACCCCACTTTAATAATTGTGCATCAGGTGGACTATACAATACGAAAGCGAATGATCAAAATGTGGAAACAAAAGACAAGAACTAGAGAGTCCTGGTATTTTCATGATTTGGAACACATCTAATCCACCAAAAATTAAAGCAGCAGAAAAAAGGAACTAAAAAACCAAATTAGAATAGGCATTGAATTTGTTATATTCAAAACAAAAAAGTAAGGTGTCTCCTATTGAGGTGGAAAACTTATCTTACTATAGTCTTGAGTCAGTTAACCAGTCCATCACTACCCTGACAGTCAGACTGGAAAACATCAGAGTAGACCTAAAGAAAATTCTTGAAAACCAGTCTGGTCATACAAAAGGGAATTATACATAATATGGGTGTCTCTGGTACATTACTGCAATCTGGAAGTGTGAACCTGAACAATACACTAATAATAATAAAAGCAGACTGGTGAAAGGAAGTACGGAAAAGAGAAATGGAACTAGGACACAGTTAAAATCCCCAATAACTAGGTACAATGCAACATCGGTCAGGGGAGAAGCGACAAAAGAAAAATCTATAGGAAGAACAAGAAATTACTTGGGTGATAGGTCAAGCATGTGACACCATATATGGTAACCTCAGCTAATGTTCCAGTTCCTTCTTCAGGGAAAAAAATGAAACCTGGTTTCCTTTATGGTATAAAGCCATATACTACTTAGGAAGCAGAACAAAACTGACTAATGCAATATAGAAATTAGGTCACCATGTACAAGAGTCAAAAATCTATAATTTATCCTTAGGTCCAATCAGGATACATACATTTAGGGCTGTCTGTTCCTTTAAGGGAAGAGGCAGTAAGTGACTATGACACACTTTGATCCTGTATATCTTTTTTATTTTTCTTCAAATACCATTATGGCCAAATTTGACATAGACTGATGAAGTGTTGTCTGTCTATCTGTGAAATTTAGTGTCAGAGCAAATCCACCCAACTGTTGTGCAGGATACACATCGTCATGTATATCCCTTCACAACATAGGTAAACTTGTAATAGTATCAAAAGCAGCAACATAAAACAAAAACATGCAAAAAAACGTACAAAAACGCACATGTCAAGCCATCGGATATACTTGCTGTATGTCAAGCACAAAAACCATAGACTAAACAATAGCATATATAAATGAGCGGTGAAGCACAACACCAGGTTATGTACTACCAATATTCGGGCCTGCTTAATTTGTCAGGCTTAAAATCTTCACCCTCCTTTTGACAGTAGATCACCAGTTAGTGGATATCTGCAGTCAAATACAACTTTCTAACATACAGGACCAGCAAGAACAATTCATGATAGGACCAAATACACAAACATAAAAGACACATGAACATTTCTTTCCAAAGGAGTTACGCAAAAACACATCTCCTTTCAACCAACCAAACTCACGTGTCTTGACTTCCTTAAATCACCCAGAACAATCCATGAATGATCTGTAGGCAGAAGCAAAAAAAAAATACACAACACACAAAAGAGAAACATTTCTCATAACAAACGAATTTCAATTATATCTTTTAATCAAAAGACAAAACATGATACACATTAACAAATACAAAAATAAATTTCCATTACTAAACTGTTACCATCTTGTCAGTCACTTTGCAACATGAAGCACTTTTAACTTTCCAAAAGTAAAATTCTTTCACTGACACTCCATGTTAGCCTTGTGCCACAATCGCCACTGTTAAAAATAATTCTTAATTGGCAAATCGTTCTCATTTAGGCATGTAGCCTTCAAAATTTTAGAAAAGGGCTGATATAATTTTCTATCTAAGACTTAATGCAACACTTCGTTTTCTGTCAACTAAAAACAACTAGCAGACATTATTTTTTTCAGAGCAGAGACACAAATGTATCAGTTCTGCAGAGCATTTAACATGATGTTGGGACTTCCAATGAAACCTTTTTATATTTTCCCTTTGGAATTAAGTTCTTTAATTTTACTGATGTTCTTATGGAGAAACCAGAAACCCCACCTTTTAGAGGCCCGTTTAGCAAGGTTATTCTGCATTCCACAGAGACAAGGCCCTAATTTAAAAGGTCACAAATGTCAACATGACAGCCTCTTCCATTGTTCACAGGGAAACTAAAGATAGCATCTCAGTGCAACTTGAGCCTCTGCAGCTTTTCTAGCCTCCCAGATTAATAAACTTCATTTACTGTGAATAATTCACAAAACCTAATAACACACATACCAGTTTTTAGAACAAATGCTTGTTGCAATGGTACTCATTTCAGCAACCTTAATTGGATCTCACTGGGTCATTTAAAAGTAAACCCAAATGGGGACAACCTGCAAATTTGTATTATACCTACATGTATGCTTTTACTGAAGCCTAAAGCACTTTAAAGCTATAGAAAATGGCAAGAATGCTGTTTTAAATGGTCTATTTTACCCAAATTCGACTTTGATATTAGGGGCACTTAAAAATAAATATCCTATACTTGTGATACATATTAATCATCTTCAGAATGTTCTTTAAAAATTACAGAGATTGGACATTAGACATATCCCATGTAAATCCTCAGAAAAATGAGTTTTTTACGCCTGAGCTAGGTAAAATTCCATATGCTAATGTCCTCATTATGCAGGACAGTACAACTTAAATTAAATTATAATGCTATAAGGTCATAGTATGAACATTAAGCTTCATGAATAATGAAAACAAATTTTGTAGCACTTATTTGTAATAATTATTTTTCATAATTAATAATTATTTTTAATAAACCCAATCATTTTTGATAATACCACATATAAAAGCAAGCTGCATCCCTTGTCTATCATTTTAAGACGCATTCATTTATAAAGCTAAGCACAGAAGCCTAACTTAAAACCTGACGAAATTTGGCGCCACATTTTTTTTCTTTCTAAAAAAAAGGACAATTTTTATTTAGCGACAGACCCAAGAATATGCTTACAGAAATGCTTAAAGGAGAGGAAACCTTCAAATGAAATACCTTCCTGTAATACAAAATAATGAACCTTAGTTTTGGAACCTTTTTAAAACACCATTCTGAAATGCAAAGATTCACCCATGCAACTAAGGGTAAAGTCCTGGTTGAATAAATATTCCTGTTTATTTAGCTTGTCTCTCAATGTTTTGTAACATAAGCACGGTGGCTGTCTATTTAAAACTAAAACTAAAACATTTCAAGTTTCAAAATACGTGTGCAAAACAGCAAGGTCCAATGTATTCAGATGTTGTGTTTGCCTGTTAATATCTAAAACAATGGGCCTCATTTATGAAAAGTGACGCATTGCTGCGTGAAAACAGCGATGCGTCACTTTTCACTGCGCACTCCTTGCGACACCAATGATGCGTCATATTTAATGTATGACGCATCATGTCGCAAGGAGTTACAGATACGTCAGTATTTCTGACGTATCTGGAAGGGCAAAAGTGACGCATTGCTGGAGTGTGTCACAAAAGTGACGCAACTCCAGCAATGCGTCCTTTCACATGGGGAAAGCCCCATGTGAAAGGGCTTGCGTCAGTCTTACGCCTGCTGTGAGGCAGGCGCAAGATTTTGACGCAACAGCGTCCTAAAAGTGACGCAGTGAAATCTCATAGATTTCACTGCGTCACTATTACGAGGCTTTTTGCGGGGGAATGCCCCCTCTGCATACATTATACCTGACGCAGGTATAATGTGGGGCAGGGGTTTAAAAAGTGACGCATCTACCTAGATGCGTCACTTTTTAAATATGGTGCAACAAGGTGCATGTTTTACGCCACCGATGCGTCACAAAAAGTGACGCATCAGCAGCGCAAAACTGATGCAAGGCCTCATAAATAAGGGCCAATGTATCTAAGGAAAATGCTGTAAGTTTATTTTTCTACATAACACAAAATGTTCGTTTTTGAGGCTTTTTTCATTCCTAGTCAATGTGAATTTTTATTTTATGTTTTTAAGCATTTAGACATTTCGCTTACTAGACTGAAAACATCAAGAAAAACCACGAACAGACATTGAGCTCATTTCAGACATAAACAGAAAGGGGTCAAAACACTTAGGACACACAATACAGCGTGCTTTAGCCGTGCATTTCATGAATAGTGCCATTGATATTCACTTACAGAAGTTTGCACTAATGTGAAAACCACATAGACATTTAAACACACATTTAACCCACAAATCAAGACTTAGAACAGAAACAAAGGACAGCCCACAGACTGTACTTAAACCAAACCAATTGTAAATATATTAGTTTTGTCATATTTACAAGAAACGCTTCTCAATTGTGTTTCAAAAGACTGCAAAAACAGCCCAGCAGACTGATGTTTGTCCAAGAAGTGAAAATACACTCAATTCACTAGCTTTGGCTAGCAGAACACCAAACAAAATCGTTCTGCATATCTTCGTTCCTAAAACTGCGCAGAACAAAGGATCCTTGTTTTGTATTATGTCATATTTTAATTCCCTGGGGATACAAAATCACCAAGGAAGAAATATGTTTGTAAATCTAACCCTATTTAGATATTTCCCACTAGGGGGGGCGGCTAATTTACTTCACATCACACTATGGTACCTTCCAAAAAAGCAACACATTTTTCCATGTGAGCTTAAAACAGGCATGCCAAAAATACTGCGGAATACACAAGTATTATAATCAAAGTAGTGCTTAAGGTTCTTTTCGTACGTGCACCGTTCCTAAGGGCCAAATAGAGAAAATTCTCCTCATTACCTGTCTACACAAATTGCAATTCGCATATCCAAACCTATACAAACCAAAAGTTGGCCAACACAAATTCCAAAGTTCCAAAGCTACATTTCCAAATTTGCTGAGATCAGGCATCTTATAGCTCAGTAATCTAGCTTCAAACTTCAAGGGGTTATCTCTACCAATACACTCGCAAATATACGAGCCCCTCTGCTATGGTAATTGCAATAACCAAATCAAAGACCCAAAGAATGAAAAAATAAGGACTGGGAGCGACCCACTTATACTTAACTCTTACTTTTACTAATCAAAAGGATATCCAAATTCTAACTGTCAAGCTCTACATGACCTAACGGTCTTTTTAGAATACTCACGCCAAAAAGGTTCTCAGTCAGGAGTGACATCATGTGGAGAATCAAAATCAGGAAGATCAGAAATATACTGGGCTGCAGAAACAAAGAATCTCCAGAATCCCTGTGCACAGAGTACCTTCTTAGTAGAATCCTGTTCTGTCCTCCTCAGTAGATTTCAGTCTCCTGACAAGATCATTCCCACAGAAAGTCACTTCTCTGATGAGCCATTTGAGGAAATCCAAAATCTTCATTCTCAGGGGTCTTACTAATATCAATAAAGAACTTGGCACAGAAGCTGAAATATGAAAAGACATCTTTATTAAACTTTCAATAAGTGAGGCTACGTCACCCAGCTGCCTTAGCAACTGAATGAGGCAGTCTGAGGAATACAGAGAACAGAGGCCTTTTATATGCTTAGGGTTACAAAACTCAGCATAAAAGAAAGGGGCAGTCCTAGCTTTTGCAAGCATGCAAAAAGCCCAACATTCCTTCTTACACAAGCCGGACAAACCCATAATAAAAGACCACAACCCATGTCATAAACAAGCCATAAAAGGAGGAACAGAAACAGATGAGAAGTAGGATAAGGGATGTGTATGTGCATACCAAACTTTACAATATCCTGTGCTCTGATCCTTAATCTTGATCAGCTACTGGGCAAGGAACTGGTCTAACAAGGTCAGCTTCAGGCAACAGGGTCAGTTCACTCAGGTCATCCAAAAGTCAGCTAAAGTCATCGGCCTATGTGAGGGCAACCACAAAATGGCTGCCATGCACAAAATGGAACCCAAGGGTTCAGAACGAAATCTTCAAATACACAGTGAATCCATTGGTGTAACATGAGGAAAACACTCATACTTGCTGAGCTCACTGTTTACGGTTCGCTGTTACCAAATTCGTAACAGAACCACAACCTTTATGACCCAGGTTCAGAATTTACAGAACCTCAGACCGCACATGGGGGCTGATTAAGATGATGGGTTGACAGCCTCTTCCCGACAGTCACAATTTCCTCGACCATGTTGGAACCCTTCCGCCAGACTCAGTCGGTTTACATTCCGAATGACCGACCGATTACAATGTTCATGGTCGGAACGAAACATATACTGTGTGGTCATTTCAAATCGGTTCCGACTGCCTCGCAGAGTATCCATGTTGGTCAGACCCGCATAATACTCCCCTAAGGTCAGCGATTCCAATTCCAACAGCCTTTCAGAATCAGCCTGTCCAACACGAAAAGGCTGTCGGAAAGTGACTTTGGGGTCCCCTGGCAGGGTCTTTCGTTGATGGCCGAGGGGGTACCTAAGGGACCCCCCTGTAAAATCCTGAACTGTGTGGCAGGCACCGTGGGGTCCCTGTAACAGGGTGCAGGGTTTTCCGCTAACACCCCATTTCTCCATAGGAGCCTGTGTAAGGGGCGGTTCTCAGGCATAACACAGGCTCCCATGGAAACAGTGGGAATCCGAACGAACAGTGTTCGTTCGCATCGTAATCCGTCGGTTGGAACTGCTGACCACGTCGGACTGTCCCGATTCCGAGATGGTGTTGGGTAGAGTCTTTCCACCTGACATCGTAATGAGCCCCATGGTGCAGTTGCATACTCCCATTTCTCAATGGGAGCTTGTGCTGCAGTCGTAAACTGGCCATAGCACATTCTCCCATAGAGAAAAGGGAGATTCTGTTAATACCTTCACCGCTTGGCAGGCACCTAGCACAGTGCAGGGATTAACAGGGGCACACCATAGGTGCCCCCTCAGCCCCCAAAACGTGGCTGTGGAGGAATGGGGGCACTGCTAGAGCCCCCAAAGTCACTTTCTGACAGGCTTTCAATGTCGGAAAGCCCTTTGTGGAAAGCTTGTCAGAAACCAACATTGTAATCTCAACGGAGGAAACATAGTCCTCAGCGATTACGTTGGGGCCTCCGACTATTCAACGGGCTCCTTGAGCCTGTTGCAATCCAGCCGGAACGACCAGCTGGTTTCAATTCCGACCGCCTACATTGTTATAACGCGGTTGGAAAACGGAGATGTCGTTCGGAAAGCCTTTCTGATTGACATCAAAATATGCCCCTTAGATTTTATGTTATTGTTATATATTTATTTGTTTGTTATATTTTTATTATATTTTAAAAAATATATAAATTTAAATGTGAAATACAATTATTAGTTTAATAATAGTTTTTTAAGAAGATATATGTAAATATAAATTTGAATAATTGTATATGTGTGTTTAACATTTTTATAATTAAGTTTGTTATATTTGTTAAAATATATATTAAATCTATTATATTTTCCCATTAATATTACTATTTAATGCATTTAAGATTTATTATTTTATTTTATATACATTTAAAGAATGTTATTTAATAAAACGGTATTAATGACATTGATATTTTTTTTTCTCAATATTTTTGTACTTACCATTAGAAGTATAGGATGACGATATTTTTTACCTCAATATTTTTGTCACAGTATTTTTTACCTCAATATTTTGAAGGTCAATATTCTGTCAGGGAACCAGGTGGTGTAGCCAGCAAAGGGAGCCAATGAAGTTCTATGAGAATGGGATGATATGATCATATTTCTTAAGGCCCTGGATGAGATGTACTGCATCATGTAAAATGCCCAAAGGGGTGCTAGGCGTCACTTGGTAAGCCATGGAGCACAGCATTACCATAATCCAGATCTGAGATCATGAGGCATTAAACACATGTTCTGAAGTGCTTTTTGACTAAATGTTTGACCTTCTTTCGAAGAGGAAGCTGGCTTTATGTTTTATTTGAAAATGTGTTAATTGAATGGGAGGCTGGCTTCCAGTGTGAATCTAAGTGGATTGACATTCGTTGAAAGTTGGAGTTTAGAGCCATCAACATTCATATCATTGAGCAAGGTTTGTGCTATCTCTTGTTTATTGCTCTTGGCAAATAATATGAAGTTTGTCTTGGTTGACTTGAGCTTCAGGTAGGCACTGGACATCCAGGTCAGCAAAATGGGCAAGCAGTGTTTTAGGCGTTGGATATCTGAAGCAGAGAAGACTTTCAAGTAGAGTTGTCTCTCATTGGTATATTGGTGAATCTTGATGGTATTATCTGCGAGAAGAGCACCAATAGGTTTCAAGTATAGGTTGAGGATGAAACCATGTTCAGCTGTTGCTGCAACACTGAGCCGCTACAGAGCATGGAAGACATCCATTGTCTCAGATGGGTCTGAGCAGACCCAAAGCGGACAAAGGTATTACTTGAAGGTGACACCAAAGGGTTGCCCACCTTCCACCACTTCTTTGGTGTCTGTTGAGGCCTTCATGAGATGGAAAGACAGAGAGACTGCACACTGAGGAATGCTGTTAAGCCATGTTTTAAGCGTTCTGATCACCCTGGGTAGACAGCCTATGAGCTTCTCCCCTTCCATTCTTTTCCTCCCTATCTGGATATCCAGGTGAGATGGGATAGACAGAGGGAACAGTAACATCTCCCTAGCACAGGTACAAACTGTCAGTGTTTGCTTGTGTGCTGGGACACCCAATTTGTTATGTAATCAGGAACCTTATCCTAGTGTTAACCATGTACATTTAATTAAGAATGTGCTATGGCACAGGCCAGCACAGTGCACTCTATGGATAACGTAGCCTCTGGAGCAATGCCCCTCAGCAGTGAACCAAAGGCAAACCTTCCTGCACCCATCTGTCTAACAGCAACCAGAAAAATGCAGGGCATGCTACAAAAAACTAGACACTTTTGCAAAACACCACTCAAACCCAGCAATTTGTAAGTGCACATATTAAATAATAATATAAATGAGGTGTGCAGTTCCTTGTGAAAGAGGCTAACGTCGATGCTTCCAAAGAAAGGAATATTCCCCGATAGGAGCACGGGCCATCACACACCCAAACGGGTGTCATGCTTCATCATTGGGCTAGCTCCCCATGGGGCTGATGCTACAATGCCCGACGGACACCCGCAAGGGGGCTCTTTGCTAGAGGTCTTTTAGTAAGCCGTATGGTGAAGTGAGGGTATGTGGGCTAAAATGGTGTAGTGTAGAATGGTGACGTAAGTGAATTAAAATAGGTGCAGTGGTACTCAGAATCAGTCAATTTAATGAATGAACTCACTAACCTAATTAAATATGTATGTGCTACCTTGGGATATAATGGTCCTAGATAGCCTGGTGAATTCATTGGTCTAAATGGTCAACATGTTTCTCACCTAGTTATGTCAAGAAAGAATACGTGGTGGCACTTCAGGACCTAGAAACGATCCTAAACTACACTGTGCCTGGTGTAAGTGAGTGTGAATACTCTGACCAAGATAATCAGTCACACAACAAGTAATATGGTACATATTGTATCTTAGAACATGTAAAGTCATCCTGGAACACAAAGGCAAACAAAAATATATATATGCGTATTTGCAATTCACAAATAAACAGATTTATAATGAAGGCATGCAAAAGAATTGTCATCAGCATGCCCCAAGTTACATAGACAGATAATACAACGTGAAATGGACACCACCGAACATTCATAATAACATGCTAAAATGGTGCTAGCTCTACATGGTGAGCTGGGTATATAAAATAACTTTGACTCACCCAATTAGGTCTCTGACTTCTTTTTTATTAACTCTGTGTTTACAACAAATGCTCAACACTCCTCTGATAAGTCTAACCTGCTTGCCCACTCTACCACTAGAAGGGCACTTGAGGTTATTAAAGTAAGTCCCAGTACACCAATAAGGGTCGCCTGGACTATGTGGACTGTGTACCTCAACATTTGGTACACTACATGAATAGCCAGCTTCCTGCACAACCTATGTGCAGCATCCTTTCGGAGGAATTGGGACAGCCAACAGAGGGGGATACTGAGGAAGTAGGTGGTGATTACCACTGCCCTCTGTAGGTATCGCACCCAGCAGGACTTAGCAACTGGCTGCAGGCTACAAGGTTCTGTCCCAAGATTCTTAGGCTCAAGTAAAAAGTGTGTTAGCCAGGGTAGTGGAGGGGTGTTTCTTTCCTCTGCGGTGCATGCTCGACCAGCAATCCACCTATTGACCCTTTGCAGCTGAGCTGCCAAATGGTACACCTCAGTCAGGAGCCACCTACCACCGATTTTGAACAGGTCATTGTTGTTTCAAAAGGTGTCGACCCATGCCCCAAATGAGATCAGTGAGCAAAAAGGGCATCTCCCGAAATATACTCCTTGGATTATAATGGGGAAGGTGGCAAAATAATATAACAGCCTGGGCAGCATTATCATTTCCACCCCTCCACTCCATTTCCCCAGTACCCCACAGAAATGGGGGGCATTTTCTGAAATTGTATCACCCCTGGGAGGGGCATAAGCACCCTGCCCATGTTTGCCTCCAGCAGATCAGTTGCCATCCTTTAGATATGGACCCTCAGATACCAAAAAGTGGTTGGGCTCCCCCTTAACCCCTCCATGGGGAGGTGGCCCCTCAGGCACCCAAATGCAAGGGGAGCACTTCAGTCTTCCGCCACTTAATGTGCAAGCCCGAGCTATCCCTGAAGCCCTCTAGAAGACAAACATTACCCTGATAATCATGAAGGAATACCAGCATGCCATCCGCATAGAGGGCCATGTGATGATCAACTCCCTGGAGTGTGATACCCCCGTATAAGGTGTCCACCCAGGTCCTGCAGGCCAGTGGTTCCACTGCGATGGCAAACAGCAACACGGACAATGGACAACCCTGCTGTGTACCCCACTCCACCCCATAGGCCGCTGAGATCACACCTTGCGTTTTAAC
Source organism: Lissotriton vulgaris (assembly GCF_964263255.1). Classification (NCBI taxonomy): domain Eukaryota; kingdom Metazoa; phylum Chordata; class Amphibia; order Caudata; family Salamandridae; genus Lissotriton; species Lissotriton vulgaris. The sequence goes on along the minus strand of NC_141693.1, from coordinate 857,249,146 downwards.
TCTTGCCATAGGGTCCGCATATAGGGTATGGCCCTGGCAATAATCCCCCCATCAAGACCCATTTTGTGCATCACTGCACCCAAATATTCCCAGCACAGGGTATCAAAGGCCTTTTCAGTATCAGAGAATATCACTGCTGACTCCTCATTTATAGTCGATGCAGCAAGCAGCAGCAACGTCACCTGCTTAATGTTCATCGCTTTGTTCCGCTCTGGTATGAAACCCTTCTGATCTGTATGTATGAGGTAACGCATATGGGGCAGTAACCATGTTGCCAGAACACTTATAACCTTATAACTGACGTATAACATTGGTAGGGGGTAGTAGGACGCCATCTCCTAGGGGGTCCGGCCTGTCTTGAAGTGGGGGATAGCGAATAGTGCTCTGGTAGTGAGTGGCAGAACATGATTAGCACGTGCCCTCCTCTAGACCTCCACCAGGAGGAGCTCCAGTTGGGCGGCATAGGCAACATTAAACTCCACAGGGAGTCCATCTGATGCAGCACCTGACCCCAGGCCATGGCTTTGATCGCAGCCACGACCCCTGCTAATATGTCTGTGCCAACGCCTCTGCCACACCCAGTTAAAGGGCCGGGAAGGGCAAAGGGTCTAAGAACAAATGCAAGGGCAGGAGGGTGCAGGTGGTCCGTGAGTGTATAAGGTATTGTAATCGGTTTGGAACAGCCCGTTAATAGTAGCCTTGAAGGCCCTACATTGGTTATCGGTTGCCAGAAGATCCACATTCAAGCTGCTTTGCATCCCCCACAAAGCGATACATGGAACAGGGCAGCTCTTCATCAGGAATAAAATCACCAAATACATTCAACAAACAAACCTCCACTCTAGATTTGCACCTCGCTTCAAAATCCCACCATACAAGAAAAGAAAACATAGGTGGAACATCCTTCTCTGTTCAAACTGCCAAACTATGGAACTCTTTACCCCCAAACATAGGATCCACAGATAACTACTTTATCTTCAGAAGTCTACTCAAGAGTTGCCTCTTCCCCACATAGCCACCATACTCAAACATTAATATACAGCATATCCCTGTGTATATAAGCAGTTATTCGAAATATATATATATGTACCTAGATATCTAAAAAAAGTAAATTGATACCTGTATAGCGCACTACTCACCTGCAAGGGTCTCAAGGCGCTTGTACGAATACCGCTGTGGAATCCATCCTGGCTTTCCCTGTGAGGCGTCCACTCCTGGGCACCCCCAAGGTGGAGGCCAGGCATCCTTAGCATTGCGGGAGCAATTGTGGAGATTAAGCAAGCTATTGCCCAGAGTTGCAGAGTGGGACTCCATGATTGGAATAGGCACCGAGGCGAGAATTATCAGGTCTGTGGAATTTTTTGAGCCCAAGACCTGCCGAGGCAGGGAATTGAACCCTGGTCCCGGGCTGGACCTTTGCATCAGGGTCTGCCGCTCTAATCATTGAGCTACACTTTTCCACATATTATGTATGATTATATTTTTCTAACCTTAACATGTATGTAGGTCACTGCATAAATAAGTAAATTTTTATAATAACTATTTATCTTCAATTGCTTCACTATTGGGATAAAATATATATATATATATATATACATATATATATAGTCCTCGTACTCAACACCTTTCAAGACTACTTCCAATCTGATAACTGGCAATTACAATTGCAAAACCGAATATGCTGTATATGTCCTGACGTGCACCTGTCCTGGGTAGCACGAAGCTACAGGTGCATGCCAGGATATTGCAGCATATTAGGGCCATCCTGCACAGCGACGCAACATACCCTGTTGCCAGACATTTTAAGAAAGTGCATGCAAACAACATCAATTGCCTTTCTTACTATGTAATTGACGCTGTGAGCAGAAAGAGGAGAGGGGGCAATAGAGAACGCCAACTCCGGCAACTAGAGACCAAATATATTTTGGACCTAGATTGCAAATGGCCCAACGGGTTGAACACGACGGAAGGCATGCGCAGCTTTCTGTAGAACAAGCAGGGCAGGCATTATCTTGACACGTTGGTTCAACAATTAGGTTTTGTACATATTAACATCACTAAATCTGTCCTTGTGAATAATACTGTATATAAATTCTGTACATACATTGCACTTTTCCTCAAGAAAAATTTCTCAAAATGTATTAGCTGAAATAGAATAATCTTTTATACATTCAAATGTTTTTAGGATTCTAAGAGACTGTTTAATCAGTATAAATGAATGAACTAATTTAGTTCTTTTTTTGTGTACAGATGATGGGACCTAGCATACACATTTGATGAATTTGAGAAATTCACACCATTTGCACTTGCACTTTATAAATTTAACGGGATGCACTTTTAGCACTTTCTAGTTACCTCTCCAATTCTATAGACTACATAGTGTGCGAAAACTAAAAGAACTGTTTTAATTATATTTACATCTTATGGTGCTATAAACAACACAGGGGTTGATTGTAAACGGATTTAACCGGTTATATATTTCCCCATTATCAATGACGGAAAATACGGCAAATATAAAGGATTTATCCTTTATAGAGAAGTAGTTTTAAATTAAATGAACTGTATTTATTATTTTAAATAAGTTCAGTGGCACGCGTGCAATTTATAGGTCATTGCTATGTATATATGTAAATATGACTACATTATTTAATTGGCGTGTGTTAATAGAAATATGCCTTTCCGAATAATGTTGTTAATGCAGATGACAACAATACAGCAGGATGTTTTCTATGTCATTGCACATGTGATCTATGACGTAAACAGTGGGAGGGGCACTCGTGCACTTTAAATATAGATGATGGTGTATTAAATCTGTGACACGTGATCAAGGGCTTACGGGCTTGAAACGCGTTGTGTTGGGTCACTTAAAATAAAATCACTGCCCACTTGAATACCTCGGAGGTCTGTGTCTCTTTCCTCGCCTGACTGCAGTTGTGAGACTTCAGGAAGTGGTTTGAGTGTTTCCAGATATATATATATACATATATATATATTCCTGCACAGCTCCTTCACCGCCGCCGCTCCACAGAGTCCCGGGTGCTTCAAGCCAGCGCTGGTGGGGCGCTTAAATGTCGCAACACACTTCCAAACAATTACGTCCAGAAAAACGGCAAGCACTCCGATGTAGTGATCAATAAAGTTGATTTATTTCCAAACCCCCTTGACCCCCGACAGACGCGTTTCGCTCACAGGCTTCGTCAGTGTCAGTATTGATACACCCCCACACAACGAATGAAAAGTAACCCAAATGGATCGATCTAATTTGTAAATATATGGTACCCCACAAGAAATACTAAAAAAGTGTGCACTCTATGGTAATAATATTTGTTGTTGTCAAACACTTTTTATTTAGCACTTAGCACTTTATTTGTCACCATTTTTGAACATTGTGAAAATCCTTGTATTAACATACTACAAGATGGCCGCCACGAAAAAAGTAATTGACCGTCATCTATTTTGATGATATGAAGGAGGGTGGATAGTTCAAAATGGCGAGAAAGTTTGCACAATACTGACACTGACGAAGCCTGTGAGCGAAACGCGTCTGTCGGGGGTCAAGGGGGTTTGGAAATAAATCAACTTCTTTGATCACTACATCGGAGTGCTTGCCGTTTTTCTGGATGTAATTGTTTGGAAGTGTGTTGCGATATATATATATATATATATATATATATATATATATATATATATATATATATATATATATATATATATATATATATATATCCTCACAACTTGCCTTGTCGCAGGGGGAGCACTCAGGAGCTGGTGCCATCAGCGGGATCAAGGCAGTATCCCGTTACTGTATTCACACAAGTTCCAAGATTCGAAAATGATGGCACTCCACTCTGGAAACTTTTCAACAGCGTTTTATTTCACAGCTGCGATCACCTACGCGTTTCGAACGTTTCGTTCTTGATCACGGTAAATATTCAAACAGTGAGTCCCTTTTCACTTTTACATTATATACACATGTGACACGCAATGCATTGTGGGCATTGTAGTTAAATTAATGTCATTTAACCAAGATACATTTTACAACCAATTTCTGTATTGTGTGTCTTTATATGTCGGTTGTATTGACATGGGTGCGTCATTTTAGTTTTGTGGTCAGTGTAATCAGCATTTATCGGACTAAGTGCCCTCTATTGCCATGCATGTAGTGTCTGTGTTGAAATATTATGTGTCAGTGAGAGTCATTACTTCCAGACTTGTTGTGGTGTAGCGGTGAAGAGTACACCCTATACGCTTGTTTATATGTGCAATGTTGTACTGTGAATAAATTCACTCTTTGTAACACGACTATTGCAGTGTAGCGACAATGGGTGTGGCTCCATGTTTCCTGGGCTGAGTGCCCTTGCCACCGCTAATAATTACCACAAATAGCTGGAAGTGTGTTGCTGTATGTATTTCAATTCGTATTCATAGTGAAGGCAATATATATATACACATCGATTTCTACAAACATTCCAGTCCGTTCAGTTAAAGATGCACGTGAAGTTCCGCATCTGTATTGAGTCCCATCGGTTGTATAGTTTTAAATCTCATGATGAGTTTTGACTCAAGTCGTCTCAATTGCAATTTCCTGTCCCCCCCACGCTCATGGGGAGGTACTGCAGCCAGACCTGAGTACGACATGTTTGTCTATGTGTATCCCGGATGGTTTGACATGTGTTTTGCCATGGCATAAGAGAAGTCTCTTTTCTGTATTGCCCTTGTGTGCTCTAGGATACGTTTTTTTAAAGGGCACGTCGTACTTCCAATACATCTTTTGCCACACTGGAATTGGAGTAAGTATACAACAAAAGGAGTTTCACACGTTATTTGTTGTTTTATTTCAAATTTCTTAGCGGTGGCAAGGGCACTCAGCCCAGGGAAACATGGAGCCACATCCATTGTCGCTACACTGCAATAGTCGTGTTACAAAGAGTGAATGCTGTCATTTCCGAATTGCCTAAGAACAAGGGTTTCATAATCAAAAACGCGTTGGCTAGAAGTACGGGGAGTTTGCCTGCTAACCTGATTGTGATGAGGAGTAGTCCCGGGTGTGTCGGCCACATAGGGATAACCTGGACTTTCATACTAGTGACCCGCCCTTGGTCACGGCCTGGCACCACCATTGATGCTGCGGGGGTCCACGCGCCTTTGGATGAATTGACACACGGTGTGGTGTTTCCTACGTGGCTTGTGTTGCGGGGAATCCCACCGTCGCAACGTTACGGGCCGCCCGCGCATGCGCATTGAGATCCAAGACTGCGGCGCGCAATTAGAAGAGGGAGCCCTGGACCCGTGGACAAGGTAAGTGTGTTTTATTTACTTTATTATGGCTCTGTAACAGAAATAAAGTAGTAGGGGAAGGCGGGAAAGAGGCACGTAGTGGGGCTACGCGGAGTGCGGAGGTGGGCGTAGTTTCTCGCCCACTTCGCGTAGCTCCCCGAAGCCCCACTACGCCTGCTACGCCCAGGCTTATTTTGGAGTAGCGTGCTACTCCTTGAAAAGCCCTTTTGATGCCTGACCAGGGGTGCCAAGCACTATGCTAATGCAAACCTCCCCCTCTTCTATCCCTCCACTATCCGATTCAACCCAAATAACAGACTCACAGGTACTTTGCTCAAATTAATTTCATATTTCCCTATACTAATTCACCACTAATCCTGTTTGGGTTCCAGTGTAGCATGCTACTCGTCGAAAAGAACTTTGATGCCTCGTCAGGGGCAGTAAGTGCTATATAAATGCAATTACAATTGTTAAACGTAGACACAGATAATACAAGCCGTTCTGTGATTCCCAATTTGCAAATTACTGTTTTTCACAATTAAGGAATCACAAAATTATTTTTAGGACATCTGGCCCTTGATTCTTAGGCAATATAATGTATATCACTCCAACAAAACTACTAATTTGCGGAGCAACTGCAATTATCTTTAAATACAATACTCTAAAATGATGACTTGGGAAACATTAACTGGTATTAAGAGATAATTAATCTGCATTAGAGTCTGTATACATGTTTTATGAGCATCTGAATCAGGGCATGACAACTTTTATGTAAGCCATGTAGCTGGAAAAAGGATTCAGCTGAAAGACCTACTGAATTAGCTTCATGTTGGTTAATAAGACTTTTACTACTGAAGGAAAATACCTCCCTGAAACCACAGAGTTACACGCAATCCATCAAGGAAGAGTAAAACAGAGAACCTCAAGATCTAGATAGAACATTCTGTGAAATACGAGATATAATAGTAAAAGGTCACCATCTCAAAAAAACATGCTGCATGCTTACTAGACAGCAAAAGACCATCCTAGGACAAAGATCTCTTAGAGATGGAAAACTAATGCTTTATTCCATGCGGTACATGTAGACGGAGACTGTTTAGTCTCTGCTGGGACCCTTTTGTCCCAAACCTCATTTTGGGATGCGGGCAAACCCGACCAACGCACTTCGAGAGGGTCCATTTTGCTCACCATGCATGCTCAGTACAAAACAGTGACAGCCACATGCATCATTGTAAGGTTTTGCGATTCCTTATTTACGATTTTTAGGGAATCGCAAATAAGTAATCGCAAAATGGTATGCATGATTTTAATCGCATAATATTTGCGATTCGGTAAAAATCGCAATTTATTATGCGAATTCTAATTTGCGATTTCGCAGTTCCCATTGATTCCTATGGGCCAAAAGGCCCATAGGAATCAATGGGAAGGCATTGACATTTTGCGAATTTCAGTTAGCGATTCGCAAAATGTTAATGCATTCCATGGGTGCAGGGGGGGGTCCAAAGGACCCCCCGCTGCACCCCTGAAATGTATTTTAAATTGCATGTTTCACACACATGTCCTAAGGACATGTGTGTCTGTAACATGACAGTGTTTAAAATGCAATTTTGAGCATTTTAATACTTTTTCGCAAATTACCACGAGGTTCTCCCTCGTGGTTATTTGCACCCCCTAATTGCAAATTCGCAATTTGAAAAACAATCATGCATTGCTTTTAAGGAATCGCAAATTTGCGATTCCTTAAAAGCAATCGCATTTTTGGAAATCGCTAAAAATAGCGAATTTCACAAAAATGCATGATGCATCCCAAAAACGTATTTAGGAATCGCAAACGGCCGAATTTACCAATTCGCACCGTTTGCACTTCCTAAATAGGTTGATGCATGTGGCCCGGAGAGTATTAAATCTTATTCCAGGGTTGGATTTAGTTCCATGTCTAGCTGCATATCTGTTCAGCAGAACCAGGACTCTGGAGGCCACTCTGGCAGTGCACAGCCACTGACAGTGAGTATAAAACGAATGTGTATCATGCAGCACAGCCAGCAGCCTGGCTGCCCTGCACACCCTGCGTCATAAACCTGGGCTAGTCTTCTTTACATGCCAGCAAACATTCTGCAGTCATGGAAGGTAGCAAAGAAAAAGCTACCTAGTGCAATGTGCAGCTGGGTTGCTTCAGTTTGTCTTGAATGGACACAATTGAGTGAGTACCTTGGAAAGGCTGCTGGGGCTTTACTACACCAACACAAGATGTTCCCATGGCATGCGGAGGGAGAGATGAACAGAAATGGAGCATGTTCTCAATTTTCAATGTCTCCCTCCACTTTGAAATGGAGGGGTGGAATGACACACTGAGGTGGAATGCGTCTTAAGACAGCTGGGTTAGAGAAAGCAAAAGCCTCAAGTGCTCTTGTGAGTGCTGATAGAAGTTGCTCCCACCAATCCTGGTGTTGCTCTGACACTGTAAGTGAAGTGCCAGGATTGGTTAAGAGACTTATCTGGGGTCCTGGAGTTACAAGGGAGGAACGGAGCGAGACCGACTCAGCAGCAACCACGGTAAGTAAATTGTAATTTTATTTATTAGAGGGTTTTGATTTTATGAATCTACCCACCCACCACCCATTTGCCTACACCTCCACTCGCCGAAGATGGCAGCTGCCGCTGTATAATATTCCCCCCAGTGGACTCTTCCTTTATACTATACACTAAATTATGGTCTCAACTTTGAGAAACTGACCACTTCTAAAATGGCGGGTATTTCCATATGTGTAATTTCTCAAACTCTTCCTCTGCACCTCCTACTTATGTGCAATCACGTTTGCTGCACCGTCTCTGAAGTGCGTTTTTCAAACTCATGCCAGCACCTCCAGTAACGGCTAAATTACATCCAATGCCCTGTCAATCATGTACTCCGAAAGGTTGCCAGGAACATGATGCAAACTGGCACATTTTGTGACCTCATCAGGTGTGTACTCAAAGCATTAACCTCTGGAAATACTGAGGCCCATGTTACAATACAGACTGCCTTACCACATTAGGTGTCTTTAATTTCCCATTCCTCAATGTACTTCACAATCACAAAACGTGGGCAGATTTACAAGCCCCTTGAGCCTCCTCATGCCGCCATTGCATTACTTTTTTCGAGTCATCAGCAGCGCAAACAATGCGACCAATTTACAACGTGACGCATCTAGGGATATGCATCACGTTATAAAGTTCTGTGTCACAGTATACCTGCACCAGATATAACGTATGCAGGCTAGGTGTTCCTGCGCAAAAAGCCATGTAGAACTGACGCAGTGAAATTTACAACGTTTCACTTCGTCACTCTATGCCTTCACTGCGTCATAATCCCTACGCCTGCTCAGACCAGGCGTAAGGAATGACAGGGTTTTTTGTATGGGACTCACCTATCTGTGTGGCACATTGCTGGAGTTGCGCCACTTTCATGAGCAACTCTAGCGATGTGTCATTTTTGTGCCAACAGATGCATCAGTATTTCTAACGCACCTGTTAATCCTTTCGCCATGGAGCACTGTATTGTAAATACTGGCGCAAGGACATTTGGTACTGGCGCAAGGAAACTGACGCATCTATGCAGACATGTCAGTTCCTTGTAAATCTGCCTCTGTTTTTCCTAGGGCTTGATTTAAAGCTTGGGAGACAGGGTACTCTGACAGCGATATGCCAAAGTACCCTTCCCCTCAAACTCTTGGTTGGCCCACCCTAATAAGAGTATCCCGTTGCCCATCAGTTTTCCATCCATATTACTCTCTTCGCTTCTACCCACTTTAGAAGTTTGTTTTTGAAAAATAAAGTGTTTGATGGACAGCCTTCAAAACCAACACGGCCATCCACCAAACCTTTTGTACCTTCAGAGAACCATTGGGACAGCTTTTTCCCTAAAGGTACAGGGGTCATCCCTGGCTTGACACTGACCTCTACCTTTTCCTCTTGGTAGTCCATCAGATTGGGGGGAGTAATGTCATCCACCACCCTGAATTTGTACGACCATCAAACTCTAAATAGGGCCCTTAGTTTGTTGTTCCTCTTTTTTCACTTTGGCCCCAGTCTTCTTTTAATATTGTTTTCCCTTTTTCAGACGCGATCCTATTATTGAGGAACTAAAAGGAGTGAAACTTTAATCCTGGAGTCACCGGTCCATTGTTCACATGTTTTCTCCTTCCTTCTTGATTGTTTTCAATGTGTGCACAGAGCTGCTGTGTTTTCATGCTCAGCACTTATCAGGCTTCTGCGAGCACAGCTTTCCTGCAGGAAATAACCAGCAGGCACCACGGTCGGCATAATTCAGTTTGTGATGGCGCACAGCCTAGATCTGGAAAAACTTGAAAAAACATACAGCGCATCAAAATTCAGCGAAAACAAGATTTATATTTGATTTGAGCTCTCCGTTAGAAATGTAAAAACATTTTCACTTCTATTCTCTTTACTGTATATGAATGACAAAAGAGATATGATTGTAAACCCTACATTTGAAAAGAAATGACTTTTCAAATTGCTGAATATTGTTGAGTAGTACGGAGAATTTTTTTTATGACGAAGCGATAGGATTGTGTTGCTGTTGTACTCGTCCTCGGTCAGGCTTAATTTGTAGTACTCAATTATGTTCTGGTATTTTGTTGTTATATAGCGGCTTTGTGCGTTTGCGGTTGCCTCAGAGAGCTATGAGGAAGTGTGTGTTTCCAAGTCTCAGTGGGAGTAACTGCTGGCCGGAAGCGGCTCTTTACCTCCATGTTCCCCTCCTTGTGTTAGAGGAAGCACCGCCAGGACTGGGATGCTTAAAAGAGGGCACTGTAAGGAGAGGTCAAAGGAGAGGTCAAGGCTGAGAGGTGACCAGTGCCAGCTGATGGTCTTGGAAAGTGACGTAGCAGAACACCTGTATAGAACTGAAGTAAGCGAGAGGTTTGGGGGAGGGGTGGTCTTCCCCCAAGAACATTTTAACAGGCATTTGAAAGACAATAGGTCTGGAGTTGTCTGCCAACCCTCTGCCTTTGTCATTTTTTAAATGTTTTTGTAAATATTACAATATTAAAAAAAAAAACTGCCTATGCTTGCAAATGGAGGAGCCTGCACAGATGGCTGTCTTTGAAGGTTGTGTTTAATGTTTTGGGGTATTTTCAAAACGATTCCTGGATGGTCACCTGGACAAATGCAAAAGCAGATGTCTTCGAATGTTTTTGCCATGAAGTTTCACAAAAATATGCAGTCACGGCCACCCCTTGATGTGCCTCTAATAGGGATGTTTCTGAGTTCCAATTGTTTTACTAATTGGAGTGAAAAGGCATACAATCAGACGATATTGTGATACAAAGGGAATGAAGTAGAGATTACATATGACGTGAATGATTTACATACAGAAGTTGTTACGTCTGAGTATATGAGAATAATCCTGGTCCAGAAGGACTATAATCTAAACAGTGCCTGCAATATAACTGGAAAGGTATGCAATCAACAGGTACACAAGGGATCATAACTTGTATGAGCTGGATTTAACGGGTAGGTTCAGTATCAAGGAAATTGTCAGAATTGTATCTCCTTTATACCAAGAAATGCCAAACTTTAGAGAGGGGTAGGTGGAGGAGGACAGGAGAGGGGCGGAAAGGTAAAGTGAGATATCTACTTCATGAACATATTAAGAAATCTTAAGCAAAAGACCCAGTCATAGGTTGAGCTACAAGACCTTGAGAACTTAATTCAATGTATTTATCCAGGGATCGCCATACTATGTTGAGATTGGCGGTGCAGATTGAGTCTTAAGTTGTAGCGTGTGCTCACTTTGGAGCTATGACACCCAAGCCCACCATGTGTGATAAGATAGATATTGGAAAGATTTCCATTCCGTAAGTATGACTTTAACTGGAATGGTTAGGAGTAAGTCCAGCAGTGCCATATCATTGGCACCTAAGGTCAGTGAAGATGGTGAAGCTCAGGGTCACAGCATTACCACAGAGAAGGATAGGGCTATGGTATATTAAAGATTACTGAGAGATGCTTCTGTATCGATACCCAGTATGAGTCTAACAACTTGCACCGAAAGAACATGTGTTGCTGTGTACCTGGTTTCTGGTCACAATTCCAGCATTTATCATTATCTCATAATTTCAATTTGTACAGGTGAGCTGGGGTCCAATGCAAGAGATTTATCGTAAACAATTTATATTGAACAAGAGACGGGGCAATTTTATTTCAGAAGGAAAGTTTGCCCATCTTATGCCAGGTGTCAGGCGTAATATCATCAAAAAACACCTATTCAAAATGCTTGACCTATTTGGTACAAATAATCTAGGACCATAAGTATCAGGCAAATTCCGAATTGCAAAGGCCGAAATTCTCAGAATTTCGGCCTTTACGAATGCGAATTTGCCAAATGGAATGTATGAAGCAAAACTGGTGCAAAATAAGGAATCGCAAAATTTGCGATTCCTTATTTTGCAATTGCATTTAAGGATTTGCAAATTTTGCGATTCCTTAAATGCAATGTATGTAGCAAAAGAAATTAGCAAAATGCCCTTAAGGAATCGCAAATTACCACCAACTTCTAGTTGGTGGTAAATTGCAAATTCCTTGAAAAATGCACATTTTTGCATTTTTCAAAGTGCCATGTGACGCACATACATGCCCTTAAGGCATGTATGTGCGCCACATGTGCACCCATGCATATTTCAGGGGTGCAACATGGTGTCCTTTGGACACCCCTGCACCCTTGAAATTATTCTTAATTTGCAATTAGCAAATTGCGAATCGCAAATTGAGAATGACTTCCCATTCATTCCTATGGGCCTCCTGGCCCATAGAAATGAATGGGAAAGTATTCCTTAATTGCGATTCACAATTTGCTAATCGTAATTAAGGAATTCTAAGGATTCGCGAAAAAATGCGATTTTGTACATACATACCCATTTGCGATTCTCAAATAGCGATTTCTAAAAAAAATCGCTATTTGAGAATCGCAAATGGGTATCTTGATACATATGGGCCCTAGTCTTGTTGAGGTTGATGGCCAGAGAGGAATTTGTAGACTTTGGAGGAGACATGTCCAGAGTGTTGCCAGAGAGCAAGATGTGCAATTAGAGCCGAATTTCTAGAGAGGTCATGTTTAGATATTCTAACCTTGATTTTTAGAAAACTATAAAAGTCCAAGTTAGAAAGATTGTACTTCCTGGACAGGACTGGAAAGGGGAGCGGGTTATTATTATTATCATAGGGGCTTCTTATTAGTCTGATTTCTTTGGAGGCCCACACAGTTGCAATGGTAGGGGCAAGTTTAGCATTCATTTTAGGATTATACCATAATAACGCCCATCTAGAGTTATGGATGACCTCCGAGAGGCGTGTGTCTAAAATACTTAATGTACTGGAAGTATCAACAAAGAGATGTTTCAGACATGTAAATAACGTGTGCCCAACATCATGGAGATTTTCACATCAAAACAAAAACACTGTCTGTTATGAAACTGTATTTCCTTGGACTTGACTGAACTAAACCTAACTCAGCCCTGATTCCATCTTTAATTTCAATGCAGCTATAATGTGTGTTTTCATTTCTCCTCCTTGCACGTTGCCAAATTCGCACTTATGAAATGCTCTGTATGGACATGTTGCTTTGGAAGAACTCAGAATGGAAGAAAGAAATCCAAGGCTCTGCCTGTCTGCCACTGTAAGCCTATTAATAATATGAGATTGTCTTTGCTCTGAGTGTAACTAGATTTGCATTGTCATATCCAATGGCATTAGGTCAGAAGGGCTTAAATTAACATCCATTTAGCAGATGGCGTTGGGTTGGTGTTAGATGATGCTGCATTAGCAGATGATGGAGGGATGGTGTTAAATGATGCTTCTTTTCATTCTTTATTTTGATCTGTGTAACAATTCATTCACCTTATAATAACAATGCAATTTTCACTGTGTCTTTAGATGTAGAAGACCCTAAAACTGGAGGTGAGCTAGTCTGGTTTACCTCGACTCCTTGAGAGCAGACCCTCGTTAGTCTATCTCTTGCTTAGGTCTTAGAATATTTTTGCCTTCTTTATTGTTCTTTAAATTATTTAATAACACTTCATGGTTTCTAATTTTTACTGATCTTGAGCCTTCTTGAGACTCGAGGACTGTTTAGTTGACTATGTCAGTTTATTTGCTGTTTATCTGTTATCTATATTGACACATTGTCTCATATGATCTTGAGGTTAATACATCTGATCCTACGTAGGTGCTTTGTTGAAAAAGACCTGATAAGATAGCATCAACAATACGCAGGAGAGGCCAGCCTTGTCACAATGGGTTGGAAGTCCATTTAAAGATGGCCACTTTTGTGTGTGCTTGAATGTTGATGTGCACACAGAGGTGATCATCATGGAATACATTGAAAGACCATTTACAAACTTTGTGGGCCAAGTAATGCACACACGGGATACAGTGCAATGCAAGCATCTGCACGGGCCCAGCAGCAGTGATAGGAGAGCTGTCAGACCTTCAGAACGCTGTATATAAATTCAAAATAAAAAAGCAAAAGAAAATGACAAGCATTTGCAATGCAATAGGTCTTGCATTTGGAAAGATTGAGCTATTGGTTTGTAAATGACAAATTTTGTATTTATGTGTTGGTTTTGAAAATAGCAAAATTAATAGCTTTGTCATTTACAATTCTGATAGAGTGAGTGAGGGCGATAGAGTGAGTGAGGGTGATAGAGTGAGTGAGGGTGGTAGAGTGAGTGTAGTAGAGTGGTAGAGTGAGGGTGGTAGCGTGAGGGTGGTAGAGTTGAACATAGTGATAAAAAAGTTACTTATTATGTAAAAATGGCAAGCCTGGTGGAAAGATACAAAAACTTTTACAGAATTGAGAATCTGGCCTTAAAGTGATCATGGGATGGTACTTACACCAGATAAGGTCCATTGAATATACTGACACACCACTAAGTTCTTGGAGCAGCTGCGGGGAAACGGGACGCCATTACATACTTGGTGGGCATGTACCAGAATTAAATATTTATTGAAGGAGGTTCTTGCAGTCTTCAAGGACTTGGTGTGGGTTTCTATACCAGACAGTCCTAGGTATGTGACCTCCGGAGAGGGGGGGCAGATTGGGAGAGGTGCCTGCTGGGAAATTGGGTGGTTGGTGGGAAACTGGAAGCTAACATATCAACTATTAGCACGCATGATAATCTCCACAAAAATGGAAACAAACAGCAGCTTCGACCAAGCACATGTGAGCTAGAGATTCTTGGAAAGAATTGCAATGTATCAGCTGGTAGCCCATGTTGCCAAAGACAGGGACAGATTGTTAAAGACTTGACAGCCCATGTTGTCCTTCATAGAGGGAGTTCATTGAGAAGTAATGAGCTTCCCTTAAACAAGAGTTAAATAGGTTATTGCATTTCATCAAATGTATTCATCAACAACCACTGCTCAACGCAAAACTAAATAGTGTGATGCATAATTAACAAATGAAATCAACTAAGTACAATTTGTTAATGTCGAGTGAATCACACTTTTGTAATGACCCCATGGCCACAGTGCATTTCGGATAAGACCATTCTTCAGGGGGAAAAATACGCTGAAAATCAAATCTTCAGTGGCCTCCTGCCGGAACAACAGAAAAAACAGACTAAATGTCTTAAATTACAATCCACGCTCCATTTTATACAAATGAAATGACATCACTTTTCGCAGGCATATTCAACTAGCCAAACACCGAGACGTGTGTGTCAAAGAAAAAAGTATATGAACAGAAGTGCCCTGCGCGTGGTGCCATGAGTTCAACTCAGCTGCAGCCGTGACGTATGTAACACAGTCTAAAGTCTCGTAACCATGATTGTTATGAAAGTGTATTAACCCGTGCGGCGATGTGTGGGAAATGACATTACTTTTCGCAGGCATATTCAACTAGCCAAACACCGAGACGTGTGTGAAAGAAAAAAATATATGAACAGAAGTGCCCTGCGCATGGCGCCATGAGTTCAACACAGCTGCAGCCGTAACGCATGTAACACAGTCTAAAGTCTCGTAACCATGCTTGTTATGAAAGTGTATTAACCCGTGCGGCGATGTGTGGGAAATGACATCACTTTTCGCAGGCATATTCAACTAGCCAAACACCGAGACGTGTGTGAAAGAAAAAAGTATATGAACAGAAGTGCCCTGCGCGTGGTGCCATGAGTTTAACACAGCTGCAGCCGTGACGCGTGTAACACAGTCTAAAGTCTCGTAACCATGCTTGTTATGAAAGTGTATTAACCCGTGCGGCGATGTGTGGGAAATGACATCACTTTTTGCAGGCATATTCAACTAGCCAAACACCAAGACGTGTGTGAAAGAAAAAAGTATATGAACAGAAGTGCCCTCTGCGTGGTGCCATGAGTTCAACACAGCTTCAGCCGTGACGCGTGTAACACAGTTTAAAGTCTCGTAAACATGCATGTTATGAAAGTGTATTAACCCGTGTGGCGATGTGTGGTGCACAAATGCCCCACATGAAGTACGTGAAGAAGAATCATGGTGCTGTTTGCCCGGCCATGCTGCCCACGCCACCCTTGCATGCACTAATTTACTAGTTGAAAAGTAAAAATACAAGACGTGCAGGGCGAGTGCCGGTCTGTCGAGAAGGGGCGGGACTGCGAGAGCCGATTCAAAAGTGCGCCTTCGGATTGGGCCGCGCAACGTCACATGAGCTGTCTACAGTAGAAGCTCACACGCGCGACCCGATCCGAAGGCGCGCGTCGGAATCCGATGCCGCCATAGGGAATGCTGGGCACGCGGCCAGCTCTTGTCTCCCCTTGTTGCGTTTTTCGGCTGAGACGCCAACTATAGTTCTCGCTGCGAGGACACGCTTAGCGCATTCGTCGTAGCGAGACCTAAAAAAGGAAGCATACAACAGAAGGATTAAATGTCTCTGGAACTTAAGGGGCAGCTGCGATTTCTATCGGAGAGCGGGGGACCATCCTCCCCCCCACACGCTGCATACCTTGCGAAGTGTTAAAAATACAATGGTAAATACGTTATTTCATTGCTATTTTATTTTTAACCAAGGCGCACCGCAGCCGCCAGCATGCCTCCGAGCCAGGAGGGTGTGTTCTCTGCAAGCGGTTGGCAGCAAGAGGGCTGGAGTAGTGGTGACCAAGCACTTCAAAGTACGCATTTCACTTTGGGTGGTGGTCTTGTGCCGGCCAAAGTGACATGCGCATTTTGATGCTCTCTACCCAGATGTCTTAGACAGCTGGGTGGAGATCAAACACAGGCCTCTAGGGCTTGAAGAAGTGTTTGGCCAACCCACTCCATCCAATCCTCATGAGAGCAGCTCCAGGATTGGTTGAGAGGTTCTCTTCGTTCCGCAGGCTTCGAAGGACAGCAAGGAGGACATGGAGCCCGTGGATAAGTAAACTTTAGTTTTATTTCATTAATGTAATGTGTAATACATGTAGTTTTTTATATTTTGGGGGGAGTGGGTGTTTTTATTTGGGTTTTTGAGCAAGGGTTTTTTTTGCATTGGAAAATGGGTTTTGTGTTTTTGGAAGGTCACCAGCTGCTCCTGTGAAAGGGGCTACTTTCTTTGAAGGTGATGACATCCGAACTTGGACAGGTTTGAAAGCCCATTCACATGCATGGTGGCTGAAAGCAGCATCCACACAGGATATCGCACACTGTAATTGAGACTGTAGGGCCCAGTAAGAGTGTTTGGGTATTTGCCGTACTCTAGCAAAAATGAGCAATAAAAAAATGGAAAACACTTTAAAAAAAAAAAAAGCATACAACCGATGACTAATAACACCTTCACACTGAAGAGCACTACTTCCTCTGTGAGTGACAACATTGTACTTTGGTAGATCACTAACAAAGAAAGCAACTATTGGGTGAAGTGGTGGATCAATTGCTCCATGAGTTTGGCTGTGGTGGACGCAAGCAACATATGGATGACTGTTCCAAAGACCAGTGGATGAAGAGGTTCAGCTGCAAGATAGTAGGTATCACATTTTATTGTGGATGATAAAAAAATTACAATACAATACATTTGTAAACATAAATGGTGAAAGCAAGGTTAAATAGAGTGCATCGCTCACTTTGGGCCAACTGTAGGTGGCCAAATACCGGTCGGTAACGGCCGATTTCGGCCGTTCCGACCGGTATTTGGAGTTTGAGATGTAGGGCCCTTAAATATTACTGATTCGGTAAATTTACTGAATCGGTAAATTTACCGATTCTGTAAAATACCGAATCGGTAAATTTACCGAATCGGTAAATCTAGATGTAGGTGGCACTGAAAACAGTGCCACAGGCCCTTAAGAATTCATTATTTACCACAAAATAATATTTCATGGTAAATAATGAATTCCAGTGTACATGCACATCTGTACATGTACACCTGTGCCATGTGGCACACATATATGCCCTAAGGGCATGTATGTGTGTCACATGGCACCCAAGCCAGAATCAGAGGTGCAACAGGGTGTCAAAGTGACACCCTGTCCCCCTTGACAATTCGGTAATTTTACCGAATCGGTATTTACCGATTCGGTAATTGCCATTGATTCCTATGGACCTCAAGGCCCATAGGAATCAATGTCAATTCGGTAATTACAAAATCATACCGAATCGGTAAAAATTACCGAATATTTTCCTACATCTCATTTACTGAATCTAGAATACCGAATCGGTAAAATTCTGTATTCTAGAGTCGGTAAATGAGATTTACCTACATCGGGCCCTTTATCTTTATAATATAAATATAAAATTAAAATAATCTAAAACCCCCAGGTAAAATCATTAAAGATGATTATTCGCATTCAAATGCAAGTTTGTATTAATAATTGTTCAGCCTACTTTTTGTATTATAACATGTAGATAGATTTCTGATGCAGTCAAGAGTTAGGTCCTTATTACGACTTTACAGTCTCGCAATGGGCCGTTCCACCAGCGCCCCGCTGCGGGACAGCCAAAGCCGCCCGCACGCCGCACGCCAGATTAGGAGTTTAATCCTGGTCTGACGGACCCATTTTTGGCAATCCCAGAGGGGTGCCTTTCTAAGTCTCCGATCTGAGCCTTAGAGAGTCACTACAATGGGTGCACCATAACACATTCCTGCACAGCATGGACTGTGCAGTCCATGCCATGCAGGAAAAGGGGGTGCATACAGACAGGGGGGAACAACATCTACCCCCTGCAGGCATCCCATGGCCCAGAGGCAACAGGGGGCCCTGTAAAGCCCCCTTAGTTTCCTCACCACCAAACATTTAATGGCGGACTCCCTATCTTGAAAACTGTGTCAGTGAGGAAACTCATAATATCCTTGGCGGTGCTGTGGCGGCACCGCCAGCATATTGCCGCTTGAGACCTCTGCAAGAGCACGGCGAGATCATGGTCCCCAGTGGGTGCAGCGGTCCTGTGGTAGTCCAACCACCCAAGTCGTAATAGGGCGGGTGGACACCCTATTACTATGGCAGTCCTATAGACCGCCGTAGTCATAATAAGACCCTTAGATTTTAGCTAGTGTGCTTTTCCAAGTCTACCACTGTAATCCTTCAGAACTTCAAGATGCAACTGATAGTTTGCTCATTTTTACCTGAGAAACATAGTGGCTGCAGCTGCATTTATAGGCTCAGAGAGTTCCTTGTTGTAGATTAGGTGCTGGTATTTTTGTTCAGGTCTAACACCGCAAGACAAAGACAAATTTAGTGGTCTATGGTCTCTTTTCTCATATCATGGAGGTGATACAGGTACTTTTCATTAGAAGTTCGGCTCCAGGAAACCTCACATTTTAAGTTTGATATTTATAATAATTATAAGCGAGGAACGATAATTTGTCTACCAGCTTTCCCAGAAGATGAATGATAGGTGTGCCTGCCAGAAATGCATGTTGATATTAGGTACTTTGATCCTTGATTCATTATTGTTTTTTTTTTTAGGTTAATCTAGAATCGTTATTCCCGTGTATTTTTCCTGAGAAGCATTTTCCTTCTGAGTTGGATACATTCTGCAATGTTTCTTAGCTTTCTAGTATGAAATGTTCTGTTTATAGGTCAAGCATTGTTTTAAGACAAGAAAAATGTTTATTTCTGGTCTTGGCCCAGCATTTAAAAAAGTAGGGAGTTAGGTGTTAAGTTATGCTATGTTTTAGGACAAGTAGTTTTTCTTGATGGCTCCAGAGATTGGCATATTCGATTTAGAGCCAGATGCACACAGGTTTTTAATGATTACAAATCCTCTGATTCGAGAGTTTGAGATCAATAACAAGATTTTTTAAATGTACTAACCCATTTAGTGATTAAATATTTTTTTCCAATTTACTAAATGGGCTTAGAAATCATTACTGATTTGCAATTTGGAAGGGACTTGTTTGGGGAGTCCGTTCGAAACTGCAAATGGTTAAAGTATGTATCAATGGTTTGTGACCCGTATTCCGGTTGCAAACTTTTGACTAGTTACCAGCTCCCATTTTGGGATGGTAATTGCTTCATTAAGAGAAAGTGGCCATTTGGACCCCTTCCCTTTTGGGAATCATGGAGTCCATTTGGACCCCTTCCCATTTGGGATTCATGAGGCTCTTTAAACCCCTTCCCCACTGGGAATCATTTTTGAGATTCAGGTGGCATTAGGCTTTACTAAAGTTTTTCAGATTGGAACATTTTTTGCAGCCCTGTTTCCTTTAAAGAACATACAGCTAGATTCATCAAGCATTTTTGCGAGTGCAAACGGTGCGAATCGCTAAATTTGGTCGTTTGCGCCCGCAAAAATGGCATTTGGAATTCATCAATGGGTCATGAACTCGCAATTTGAAAAATCGCAAATAATTGCGATTTTTCAAATTGCAATCGCATTTAAGGAATATCAATTTGAGATTCCTTAAATGCTATTCATGAACCTTTGAAAAATTGTGATTTCGCTACTTTTTGCCGCTATTTACCGTGAAGTATGGCTTCGTGGTAAATAGCGAAAACAGAGAAAAATGCACTTTTGTGCATTTTTCTCAGTTGTATGTTACACACACACATGTCCTTTGAACATGTGTGTGCGCAACATCAGTCTACATTTTCATTTCAGGGGTGCTACAGGGTGTCCTTTGGACACCCCTGGCACCCTGAAATCGCATCCTTATTTGCGATTAGCAAATTGATTAGCAAATTGCTAATCGCAAATAAGGAATACTCCCAATTCATTCCTATGGGCCTTTAGGCCCATAGGAATGAATGGGGAGTTATTCCTTATTTGCGTTTAGCAATTTGCTAATCGCAAATAAGGAATGTGTAGGAATCGCAATTTATTTAGCGATTCCTACATGAATCCCGTTTTGCAAGTCCTTAATAGCGATTCCTTAATAATCGCTATTAAGGACTCGCAAAACGGGACTATGATGAATCTGGCTGTATGGCTGCTTTGAAAAAAATCTAGTCTGAAATAATTTCACATTGGTGGTGGTCGGGTGTCCCTACCCCCCCAACTCCTCCCCTTTGGATGTAGGCAAAAGGAAGAAGTTGCAAATGTCGACCTGCCTACTGAATATTATTAAAAGACACACAATTGGTGGACGGAATGCAGAACAAATCAAAATATTCACTCACAGTCAAGAGATCTGGGTTAAATCCATCATTCTTTTGCTCACCATGCCAGCCCAGTTTAGACTTGGCCATATGCAAACCAGCCTTGACCCTGTACCTCATGGGAACAGTCGTCCCTGGACCTGAAACAAGCATCCTAGGACCGGTTTTGGGGTTTCACTTCTCATCAGCCAGGATAGCTTGATTCCAGTGGCACAGGGAGCCCAGGACTCATGTCTGGGCGTACCTGGCGCACTTAGGGCGAGAAAGCAAAAGACACAATTGATGGACGGAATGCAGAACAAATGAAAATATTCCCCCCCCCCCCCCGTCGAGAGATCTGGGTTAAATCCACCTTTGGAGGTAGGCAATAGGAGGGAGTTCTAATTGTTGACCTGCCTACTGAATATTATGAGGCAGGTTAATCTGTGCCCCCCTCTGATTTCTTAATTTGTGAACTTATATATCGGTAAATAGTTTGATTGGCTAAATAACGTATTGATAGGAATAATCTGGTGCACAAATTGTGACTGCGTCTGGCCCCTAGTTGTAAGCATATTATGTGTTGTGGAGTTAATTGGAGATGATTTAATGCTTGCTGTACACAGTTTATATGAAGCAAGTCTAAGGTCTTATCAAAACAGCCAGCAGAAAATGACATACATTAGAGCGTGGCATGCTCATCTATATTGAAAATGCTGGCTGTGCCTCTGAGACGGTACGGCCACCACAAGGGAGAAGAAACAATTTTTTACCCTCCTGTGATGTGCTGGCATCTATTTGATAATGATTTTATGTATACACAAATCTTTAATTTGTTGTCAATCACCATGCCTAGGTAATTCTAATCAATGTTAGTCCATTTCTTTTCCACGTGTAGTGTACTTTGATTTTGAGATAATATTTTTTGGGCCTAGTTTAGGTGGAAAAGTGTTTATTTTTGTTCTGCTGTCTAGATAGATCTGAGACACATAAGCAAAATAACACAGGAGACAAGATGCATCTCTGTTTGAGACCAGTAATAGTTGGAATTGTGTGTGCCCATCTGCCATCAGATGATAATTTTACCTAAACCTAGATTTTAGTGTGCAATTGTATAAATAGATTTATTAGTGAGTCATCTAGCCCCCAGAGCTTCAACGTGCCCCAAAGACGCATGTGAGGAACCAGTGCGACTGCCACAAAATAGATACTGAAAGATGCAAATTTTCTGTCGTTACGCTATAAATTCCTTTGCTACCTATAGATATTAGGGTGAAGATGTTGTGAAGTGCTGGGCATGCAAGTTGGATTTATTCAGTGAGGAGTCTTGATACGATTAGATGGCCACTCCCCTCAGATTTGTAAGGGTAGTTGATTTCTAACCCCCCCCCCCTCTCCCGGAACAAAGTCTAAGTCAATGCACCAACACAAATTAGAAATCCACTTTGACAGCAACCCATACATAACCTGCCAAACAATATTGTGCAGAAAGTGCTTTTGGTGACGGTCAAGATTGGTTCAAGGACATAGTGGAACAATAACCCTCCTTTTATCAATGGATAACACACTCAAAAGAGCTCTAAGAAACA
Organism: Lissotriton vulgaris; assembly: GCF_964263255.1. NCBI lineage: Eukaryota > Metazoa > Chordata > Amphibia > Caudata > Salamandridae > Lissotriton > Lissotriton vulgaris. The sequence goes on along the minus strand of NC_141693.1, from coordinate 857,226,759 downwards.
GGAAAGGTACTTTATAATATATTTTTTTAAATTCTAGTCTGGGGCATAAAATATAAACTGTAACCAAGGAAAATGGAAAAAAGAAATGTTGTAATGCATGTCATGGTCAGTGAAAACAGCAAGAACATTGCCAGCATGGTTAGTGAGTTCCTAACATCCTAACACCTTAAAGCTATTTCCAGGCTCTAAGCTAGATTTTAGTTGAGACAGTAAATAGCACGCCTTTTGTTCCAGTGCCTTAAGATGAATTGTACACCATAACCATTTTCATTAGGGGAAAATGAACTCAGCTATTCTCTATCACAGCTTTGCTCGGGCATCAGCCCAGGTTATAATTAATGCTAGGCAAGCAGGGAAGATAAAAATAAATCGAGGCACTAGACAGGGGTGCCCCTTATCCCCCTTGCTTTTCACTTTTTTTATTGAACCTCTAGTAATAAAATTAAGGAATAATGTAGCAATATCTCCCCCAATCGTTGGAATGTCAAAACTAAAATTATTCGCAGACGATATTATCTTATATATGGCTCCCGATAAAGAAAATATTCTTCATCTTATGAAAGATCTTAAGGAATACGAAAAGATTGGGGGTTATAAGATCAATGAGAAAAAAACAGAAGTTCTTGTTTTATGCTCAAATTCAGATTTTCTTCCGCTAGAACTTCAGCCCCAAGCAGAAAAACGGGATCCAATAAGATACCTAGGGATCTATGTAACCAGGGAGTATCAAGAACTTTTTCGTTTAAATTATTTAAAAACGAAGAACAAAATCAAGAGCTTACTTGAACAATGGGACCTGTTGCCTTTGTCTTTGATTGGCAGAGTGGCTTTGGTAAAGATGAAAGTACTGCCTTTGCTTTTATTCTTGTTTAGCAATATCCCAATTAAAGTTAACATGGCCTTTTTTAATGAACTTGAATCTATGATGAGAAGATTTATTTGGAATAAAAAGGCCTCAAGAGCCAAGCTCTCGGTGGTACAACTTTCAGTAAACCTAGGTGGACTCGCTCTGCCCCATTTTAAAACATATTATGAAGCAGTTTTTTTTGACATAGTGGCGGGATTATTAAGGAACAGACAGACAAGAGACAATTTTTTTTTGGATAAAATGCTTGAGGAATCAGGCTCTCAAATTTTTTTCTTTTTAAAAACTGCAAAGCTTCCTAAGAAAACCAGATATAAGACACTGACAGGATATGCATCAAGATTACGGCTCTTATTTAAAAAATATGGTTCAGATGGATCTATTCATTTGAAACTGATAGAATGTGCTAAGATGGGTCTTCGGATATCATTGAATCACCTGCTAGAATGGGAATCCGCTGGATTTGGGGAAATAAGGCACCTACTCATCCAAAATTCTGTAATTGGCTGGCAAACGGTAATAGATAGAGCACATCCTAGACGTATTAGGTTCTTCGAATATATACAACTGGTCAATTTTATAAAAAAAGAAATAGGAGGGCTAGATACAACACCCAATGTTTGTTAACAGCTCTATATGGGGAGAAACATACAGGTATTGGATTCTGGTATAAAAAGCTCTTCCCCTCTGGACCATCTCCTATAACTGCTTGCCACTTAGAAAAAATAAGCCTTATGACTCAGTGTGTTTTTACAGATAAAGACTGGGAAGTTATATGTCATTTAGGAAACAAAGCACTCCGAGCAGCTAATTATAAACGTATGTCCTTTTTTTCTCGTTGGTTGTTATATTATACCCCTGAGGCTTTGCAGAGAATATTCCCTGAATACGAGAACAAATGTTTCAGATGTAAAACTAGGGGTCAGGGTGGCTGGCATCATATCTTCTTCTCCTGTCCTAAGTTAGAATCCTTTTGGAAGGGGATTTTTACAGACTTGGAGATGGCAATTGGGAAAATTCTACTACCAGAGGCAGAGATAGCCCTTTTCGGTATCTGTAAAGATAGGAACAGGTTTAACAAATCAGAAGAAGTGTTTATTTTTATCTCTACGGCGGTAGCACGATCTTTAATCTTACAAAATTGGAAATCTATGATAGCCCCATGCCAATTAAAATGGATTAATAAAACGAGAAGAACATGTAACTTTGAGAGAGCCTATGCAGGTAGAGTGGGAGCGATTGCTAGGTTTGAAAGGAACTGGAAATATTTTGAGATGCTTGAATCGATAAAAGGAAGTTAATAGTCTTATTTAAGTCAAATTTTTAGAATGTATTGCTTCTACATTTTTAAGAATTTCAACTACATATTTAATCTGCTATATTATACCAGTCGTTTGTGTATTCCATCATAGATATATTTATTTGTTAACGTTGTGCGATTTTGCATTTGTACTTTAAAGAAATAGGATAATACTCCTCCTGATATATATTGTCGGTCCACCCACTTTAACGCTCTAGTCTCTTTATATATGCCAACTTTACATGTTACTGCACTAGCACTTAAAAAATGTACAATAATATTCTTGCTGTTTTAAATTAGCGGCTTCCATACCACATTGCACTAGCACTTTATCAATCCGTATTGCAATCTTGATGTTTGTTCCATACCAATAGTTTTTATATTTTCAATCTGACTACGTCTTTGTTTTAGCACTTTATGAAAGGAAAAACGTTTAGTCGTACGTTATTGCAGTTTGTGTAGTTTTGTCTCTTGTATATTGTCTGGAAATTTTTGTCTAATTATGAAGTAATTAATGTACCAATGTTTATCCTACGGCTTGTTTAATAAAAAAAAACAAAAAAAAACAAAAAAAAGCTTTGCTCGGGTATAAAATACAGTTCTAGGCTGAAGCCCACTTCTCTGTAATGCTCCTGGTGTCGCCCCCAACTGAGGCTGGTTGACTTTGCGAACCAGCGTGCCCCCTGGCTTGATAATCTTTGTGGGAAGTCTCCTGTCCACTATAGTCAGATTCTTGAGTTTTACTAGTATTTGATTGCCAATCTTATCTCATAGTTATGAAATAAAACAGCACTTGCAGACACTAAAGTATCAATACGACTGAACAAACATGGCGATAAATGTGTCTTCTCAAATCATATATTGATTATATGCTCCTACCCTATAAACAATAAAGACCAATATCATGACTGAAAGCAATATAATATGTTAGCCTAGATAGTAAGCAGAGATGATGCCAACTTTTATGGGCCTGCCTTAAAACTTCACACTTTCTGAAATGAGACAACAAGTAATTTCAAAGCAAGCACAGGATGAAAATATAAAAAGCTTAACGGGAACTGTCGCTGTTCACGACAGTCTGAGGTTTATTGTCTTGGCCCTGAATTCTAGTTTTTCTAGAGGTAGTCAGGCAAAAATATTGCCTTCCGAGTCCACTTAAAAAATAGTGTCCAATTCTCAGATCTGATTTAGTCTCCTCTTCATGGATGGTTTGGAAAATAGAGCCCTTCAAAGATGATGGAAGGCAAAAATAAACTAAATAAATGCATTTCATTCTCTTGAGAAAAGCACCTTTTTGTCCTAAAAACTATCTTTTCATTTTTAGTAAGCATGTTTAGTTCCCAAATATCATGTTATCATTTATCATTTTCTTCAGTGACTCTCAAGCAACCTTGTCTCAGATGGATAGTGTTAGAACTGGCTATTTCTAGTTGGCTAAGGCTGACACCAAAGCCAGGCAGAAACCACCATTCTAGTCAGGGCAAGGGAGTCACACGCCAAGATGACCCCTGCTCACCCCCTTGGTAGCTTGGCACGAGCAGACAGGCCTATCCCGGAGGCAATGTGTAAAGCATTTGCGCCAGCACACAACAGCAACAACATCCTAGGCACACCACAAAAGGAACTCCACACAAGGTTATATAAAAATAACTTCTGTATTGTAAAAACACATCAGATAGAAGTCACACATGTACATTTTGCCAACTGGCATGGGCAATATTCACAAGGGATTATTTACAGGACAGGGCCACATGCGCCACCGTCAGAATCAACACTTTTAGAAATAGCACTTCTAGAACTTAGAATAAGTATAGCACAAAATAACAGTTATAGATCACATCCAGTGACTACTGGGAACAGGTAAGTACCACCTACACAACCCTAAACACCTTAGGAGAAATGTCACGCAGGGAACCAGGACCTCACTAGGACCACCTGTACTAGAAAGAACAACCGCCTAAGTATCACAATACAATTAGGGGTATAAGCAAGAACACATTACACATGATGCATCACAACATTCAGAGGTGTAGGGAAGGAAAACACATGATGCATAAAACATACATTCAGCGGTGTAATAACAAGGCACATGATGCATCAAAAACACATTCAGAGGTGCAGGGAAGGAAAAACACAGGATGCATAAACCAACACATTCAGAGGTGTAAAATCAAGGAAGACACATGATGCATAACAACATTCAGAGGTGCCAGAACATAACTCAATAGCGCAAAAACACATGATCCCTAAAAACATTCAGAGGTGTAAGATCAAGGTGCGTAATCATATTAAATGCATTACATTTCCTAGCACCACATCACATTGCACAAAACTCACATTAGGCAATTACCATCACATAGATAATCACCTTGGGCCTAAATAAAATCACATACCAGCCCCCATCTAATAAAGGGACTAAGGAGCCCTGTGTCCAGAATGTCAGGGCGCGCTGCCAATGCAGCGCCAGTCAGGGGTGCACCACTGGCGCAAAACCTAAACGTTGCAGGTGCCCACTACTTGCTGGGCACCTGGGAACACCAACAGGGCCTAAACGTTGCAGCTGGCACTAAGTGCTGCGCAGCTGTAGCAGGCCTGGCACCACTGTGCCATCTCTGTCCCACACAGGGACTCTCTCTCCAATTGCGCCTACACGGTGCAGCTGCCCACTAATTGCTGGGCAGCTGGAGACTCAAAACTGCGACAGGGCCCTCACTGGCCCTAGGACAGGACTGTGCCAAAGTAGGAGCCCTCTAGGACACTACATGTGCCCTCTGACTACTCCAAAACAAGGACTGCACAACACTGAGCCCTCTAGCTCTAAAAGCATACTGAGGCAGAACATGGGGACAAGAACCTGAGCCCTTCAAAGAAATATAGCCCGCGTTGGAGCCATGTGGCTCTAAAACAAATGTGCCCCCGGAGCCATCTAGGCTCTACAAACAACTGTGCCACCGTGGGGCTCTCTAAACAAACAAGCTCCCAGACGCTGTGCCTACACAGGCACCGACCCATGGAGCTTCTCGGGCTCTACGTAAAGAAATGCCCCCATGAGCCCCTATAAACAAATATTGCCCCGTCCGAGCAACACAGGCTCTCTGAAGTTAAAAGTACAGACTATAACTGGCGAAGCGGCCCGCTGCCATCCGGAGCCGCTCCTAGTGTTCAGCCTCACTGTGCCTTGATCCGGCACAAACGCTCATCCACACAGAACCCCCAGCCCTTGATTACTCACCGGGCTGCTCAGGGTCGTTCCTCCTCGTGCGACGACTTCTCCTCACGGAACGCCAACTTCCAGCGCGGGCTCTACCAGGCAGACCGGGGCTCTCACTCACTCACTGGAGCCCCGGTGATGATGCATCTCTCCTTCCAGTGGGCAGCCAATGGCAGCGCGGCCCACCGAGATGAGCCCCCAACAGCGGCCCAATCACCTCGCGGCTCAGCGGACGAGCCTCCCGCAGCCCGCCAATGAGAGGGCAGCGCCTTCGGTTCTTCGGCCGCAGCTCCGGCGGAGTTCCTCTGGCGACTTCAAGCCCCGGGCAGCGGCAGTGAATTGGAGGCAAATGCCAGGTGGGCACCGGGTTCTTTAACATAATAAATCAAGGTGGGCACTCGATCGGGCCACCAACGTAGTGCTCCCCAGCGCTATAGGACCAACCAAGGTCCAGAAGTAACCATAAAGCGCTCCCAGGCGCTTAGAGCAGGAATAAAGCGCTCTCAGCGCTTAACAGTGAAAGTAAAGCGCTCCCAGCGCTAAAGGCACTAAAGTCCAGCAACAAAGTCCCTCTTGACCTGCAGCAGTCCATCAGGTATCCATGGGCTGGGCAGGGCTCAGGGAGGCAAGCCTTCCCCTGAGCCCAAGCAGCAGCACGCCCCTGGCAGGATTCAACTTGGAAACAAGAACATTTTGGAAAGGGACACAGCCCCTTTTTATACTATAAAATCCTTTGTCTAGCAGGGTGCAGGCAGTGTGAGAACCAGCTAGAACTGATTATAGGGAATTCCTTTCACTGGCCAGGCTAGGGACATCAGACGCACCCCAGGGGGTGGAGCCAGCATTGTGTGGGGAAAACCGAGCCTCATTCAGGACCCTCAAACCAGACGGTCAATCCACAAGCAGGCTCAGGCTCACTCCTCCCCTCACATCAGCATGCTAAACACTCCATTCACCACCGGGGCAGACCCTCTCAGACTCTTGGAGCCAGGCTCACCAGCCAGCCTCAGCCAATCACATGCCAGACACAAATTACACAAATATGCCAACTTCTAGAAGTGGCACTTCTACACTAGACACAATCATGCCGCATATACCATTGCGCAGTATTCAATCTCACGAGTTTGCACATACCAAACTCGACCCTGCACTCCCCACACATCAGGAACTACCATGGTCATACATATTCCCCATGCATTCCTATGGGAGGGCAGGTCACTCACCACACATACACAGAGAGCTCACGCACTTTACACTGTACCACAGTGAAAAAGAGCGCAGAGGCCTAAAATCACCACCACCAGGTTCCAAAAACAGGCTAGGAAATAGCAAAAAGTCTTGGGGTGAACCTGCCAAAAGGGCCGGGTCCAACAGATAGACTCTGCATTTCTTGTCCACCAATCACCATCTCATGCATGGAATACCCATTGTACACCAAAAATCACCAACGCTATGTTATGTTATGGCGAGCAATAGACCAAGTGTGGGCATCATCATACCATGGATGCCCACAATGGACAGGTATTACCGTTATTTCACATCCTGGTTATCTCAGGGGTGGGCACCATCTTTGTATGTTGATTTATCGTCTACCATTATATCACTTGACCAGTAATCACCTACACTGCATCATATGGCATTACATTGTTAGTTTCACATTTGTGTACTTAAGTAACAATTACCCTATTTTAATGAAATAACCCACCCCCTCAACTATATTATTAACACATTTGATTAACAATGCAATTAATGATCAAGCTTGCTGTCACTCTGTCCATTGATCAAAGATTGTGTCTCTCTACCTTATGTCAGTTCTTCATATTCCATAGTTAGTTTCAGTGTCTCCCTTTCAAAGTGTTGATATCTTCCTGTCTACTCTTTAGGGTCTCCTCATCCAAGTGCTAATGTCTCTCTGTCCCCTGTGTTAAAGGATTAACCTTAAGACCTGGCTTTTTCACTCTGTACCTTTTTTCATAATAGGTTTAAGACTCATTTGCCTTCTCTTTATTCTATAGTATGAATGAAGGTGGTCTGCACTCCTTATTCTCCATTTATATTCCTTTACTTTTTTATTCCATAAATTTTAAACCTGTTGCGTGCTACCTGGATTGTGTAAGCCCAATACACCTTTCTGAACCTCAACATGTGGGGAGTCCGCAGATACACACTCCACTCCAAGGTGCACAGCGTTGTGCGGATTTCAAATCCATCTTAATTTTAAACCGTTTAATCTTTATCTGTAAGTTTCTTCAATCTTTGGCAAGTCATTTGTCATTGTTCTTCCTTATGCATCAAGTACACACGTTTTCCATACTGTATTTAGGTAACTTCTCATATTTTTATGTGTCCATCCGGACTTCTTTAAAAATAAGATCCCAATACACCAAGTTGTTCAGAGCAGCATTCATTTATTTCAAGCCCAATGCATTTCGGGCTGCCGTCCAGCCCTTCGTCAGGGGTAACTCTGATATCTCCTCCAGCACAAAATGCTTTTCCACCAGTGCCCTTTATAATGATAAGATGGGTCTCAGAGTTTTCTTCCCATGCCTTTAACTGTGGATAAATCTGCTGTATCATGGACAGGTTGAGTGCATTCAAGGCCTTTGGTCTGTCAGAGTAATCACTCCTGCACATCCCTTCTTCTCCAATAGAACGCCAGCTTCTGCACCGGTGTGCATCGACATACCCAGATGTTGAAGCACGATCTGCAGTCTGCCAAGTGACTTTAATCTGAATTTTGAGGCAAGAAGCGTTGCGGTCATCATGACTCGGGTGCCTTGGGAAGTGACTTTTTGAATGAATTCTCTGAGACTCCACGAAGCCAGCCACAGTTTGGGACTTGTCAAAGATTTGAGAGAAGTTAAAAAGGCGCCAGAGAGATCTCGTCATGGTGACCGCAACGCTTCTTGCCTCAAAATTCAGATTAAAGTCACTTGGCAGACTGCAGATCGTGCTTCAACATCTGGGTATGTCGATGCACACCGGTGCAGAAGCTGGCGTTCTATTGGAGAAGAAGGGATGTGCAGGAGTGATTACTCTGAACAGACCAAAGGCCTTGAATGCACTCAACCTGTCCATGATACAGCAGATTTATCCACAGTTAAAGGTATGGGAAGAAAACTCTGAGACCCATCTTATCATTATAAAGGGCACTGGTGGAAAAGCATTTTGTGCTGGAGGAGATATCAGAGTTACCCCTGACGAAGGGCTGGACGGCAGCCCGAAATGCATTGGGCTTGAAATAAATGAATGCTGCTCTGAACAACTTGGTGTATTGGAATCTTATTTTTAAAGAAGTCCGGATGGACACATAAAAATATGAGAAGTTACCTAAATACAGTATGGAAAACGTGTGTACTTGATGCATAAGGAAGAACAATGACAAATGACTTGCCAAAGATTGAAGAAACTTACAGATAAAGATTAAACGGTTTAAAATTAAGATGGATTTGAAATCCGCACAACGCTGTGCACCTTGGAGTGGAGTGTGTATCTGCGGACTCCCCACATGTTGAGGTTCTCTTTATTCTAGCCATCGCCATTCAGCTTTAGCACCTAGATGTCTCCGGGCATTAGTCCGCGCTCTATAAATATAAAATCGAATCATCAAATCAATCAATAATTTCCCAATGTGTATCACCCTTTCACAGTGTCAGTGTCTCATGGTCACTTCATGTTGTTTGCATATACATCACAGCTCTACCCTGTCCAAGTGTTGATGTCTCTCTGTTCCCAGTGACAATATCTTCCCGTCAAAGCGCCTTGTAGTACCCAGTTTTGGTGGCCACATAACTGAAGCCCTGTATCTTCAGTTCTCATAGGGCACTCCCAAAGAATGTGTCTTTTCTGCAATAACCTGGCCAGTTTTTGGATACCACGTCTACATATTTTGCCCAGTTCTGGGTGTCACTGTTTTGGAACTGCACATGTTTCAAACCCAAAAAGATGTAACAAGGATATTAGGTATTCAGCTCCATAAAGAGAGTAAACTAACGGTAAGGCAAGAGTACCCATCGAACTGCAGTGACACAATATTAAAGGGTACCAGATTCCTTCATGCGAGTAGTGCCACTGGTTCCAGTCCTGTGAATTCTGGGAATTATAGTCTGACTAACCTGACTGAAAAAATTGGGTTAAATGCATATATTTTGATGGGTTTTAGAATGTAAAAAGAGGTTAAAATCTGACTTTCATGGAGCTTTTTGGTAACCTTAACAGTGTGGGAAAGGGGTGGGCTTTGAGGTTCAGTGAGAGCACTGAGAGATTCAAGTTGGTCCTGGGGCCAACACGAGGAAGCAACCGTAAACTGAAGCAAGGGTAAAACTAAAAACCAACAAAATACCTTAGTCGGCTGAGACTGTTCCGGATTACCAAATAGCCAAAGTAGGCACTGGCCTATGGGCCCCACTCCTTTGAGGGGTCCGTGACAACGGATCAAAATAATATTGATTTAACCTTAAAAGAAAATTACAATCAAGCTTTCTTAAATTGTTTCCGAAAGATAGAAAAAAATTAATCAACTCAAAGAAACAAAAACTTTACATTAAAGACTCTACGGAGAACATATTGTATTAATGTAATGTACACATTGAATATTTAACCTTTTGTTGGTTTATAAAAATGAAAAAAAAATACTTTTTATTTAATAACATTAATACTAGTTAATTTTTAGTTGTGCGTATTAAAATTGGTTTATTAAAATGTAGATTTTTCTAGTATTCATGACGGAAAATCTTAATTTTATTAAAGACACGGAGGCGAGTATTATGCTTTCTAATCTTGCATTTAATTGCACAGCAGCCAAGATAAGCAAAAAACTACAGTTCCCAGAGGGCCAGAGAACAAACTGGGCCATGGGAATGAGAAAAAACGAGAATGCAGTAACCAATCACAGAGGACCTATTAGATAAAGACCCTAACTAACTGCGTAGCTTCCTCTTTTCGCTGGCGAGCAGATCAAGGATAGTCATTAAACAAAGGGAAAATGAATAAAATTAAGGATATAGCCAAAGTCCAGGAACATAAGTCTTGTATCAGAGGAATCCAAGGAAGAAGACCAAACTGGAGTCCAGGTGGAGGATCCAGGAGCACTGGAGATGGAGAACTTGGAGGTGAGGACCGTAGGAGCCGAAGGGTAGATCTCCTAAGATGAAGCCTGTGGCAGGGCTGGATTCGCTGTAGGGAGGGAGAACAAATGTTAATAATGTTGCGGCGGGATAATACTCGCCTCCGTGTCTTTAATAAAATTAAGATTTTCCGTCATGAATACTAGAAAAATCTACATTTTATGGCAAGACCGGAGGCTCCTATTATGCTTGTTTAAAGCATATTAACAACATCAGAAGCTACAGTATGAACAGGTTTGCAATAGAACATGCGAAATATACTGTCATTTGACCAGTCTGCTGATCTCAGAATGTCTTCCAAACGAGAGCCAGACCAAAAGACTGTAGAAGCCATGGCTCCCCTGGCCGAATGAGCCCCGAAAACAGAGACATCAATTCCGGCAAGAGACATGACCCAACGGACCCAACGGGCAAGGGTAGGGGAAGAGACAGGAAGATGGGGCTTACGAAAGGAAATAAGGAGTTGAGAATGAGAGGGATGAGATCAGCAGTACGTTGTTTGTACACTTTTAAATATTGTCCAACACACAATTTGGGATGAGCTGGAAAATAAGGATAAAACACTGAATCCAAATGAGTTTTAGTACGTCTGCGTATCTGAAATAGAACACCTGTAGGAGAGAATTGGCAAACAGAAACATCTAGAGCCTTAACATCAGAAACTCTCTTAATGGAAACTAGACACAGTAACATGGTAAGTTTAGCAGATAGCATCTTGAGTGAAAGAACAGAATTGTCTGGCCAATTTGTAAACAATTTGAAAATCACTGTAACATCCCATAAAGAGGTATACTTAGCCAACGGTGGTTTTACACAACGAACACCCTTCAGTAGACGACAAATCAGAGGGTGAGCACCAACTGGTTTACCATCAATTTGGGAATGGTAGAGAGAAATGGCTGAACGATAGAGATTAATAGTGCGATAAGCCTTACCGGCACTGGCTTGCGAACCAAGGAAATTAATGATGAAATTCAGAGAGGCTGAAATGGGATCGAGGTCCCTTTCCAAACACCAGCTTGTCCATAGAGACCAGGCGGATCTGTATGCTTTGGATGTTCCAGGAGCCCAGGCCTGGCTAATAAAGATCGAAGCCTCTTGTGAAATGAGGACGTCAGAAGTGGAAGGCCGGAAACTTTCCAGGCCGAGAGCTGCAGGGAGGAGTCGAGAATGAGACTGTGTTGTTCGCCCTGGGGATTGAGTAGAAGATCCCCGAAGGAGGGAAGAAGGACAGGGAAGTCCACTGCCATCTCGAGAAGAGTCGGAAACCACACCTGCGCTTGCCAGAAAGGGGCTACAAGCACCAGAGTCGAAGACTGGCGGCGAGCCTGAGAAAGAACCCTGTTGATCATCAGAAAAGGTGGGAAGGCATAGTGTAGATGACGAGACCAATCCTGTAGGAAAGTGTCTGTTGCCAAGGCCAGGGGATCCGGGCGCTAACTGTAGAACCGGGGCAATTGGGAATTGAGCCGGATGCAAAAAGATCGATAGAGAAAGGTCCCCAAAGATGGGAAAGAGAAAGGAAGACGGATGGACAGAGCTTCCAATCGCTGGAATCTCGACGAAATCTCGAGTGCCAATCCGCCACGCTGTTGAGATCTCCAGGGAGATACTCTGCTGTCAAAGAAAGGTGATGGGCAAGACAGAATTCCCACAGACTCTTTGCTAAGTCCGCCAGGGGTTTGGACCTTGTTCCGCCGAGATGGTTGATGAAGCGGACCGCAGAAACATTGTCCATACGAAGGAGGATAGAACAGTGAATCCTGTTTTTTGAAAGGCTTTTGATCGCAAAGGAACCTGCAAGCATCTCTAAACAGTTGATGTGCAACTTGGACTCCTCGGCGGACCATGAACCTCCAGTCGAGATTGGTCCACATCGGGCGCCCCAGCCCGACAGGCTTGCATCGGATTCTAAGACAAGATCTGGGGCAGTGGCGAAGATAGTGCGTCCGTTCCACGCATCTAAATGGTCTATCCACCACTGAAGCTCGGTGCGGGACTCTGGATCTAGAGCCACGAGATCCGAATAAGCGAGGCCTTGTCGAAGGTGTCGAATCTTTAGGCGCTGAAGAGCGCGATAATGTAGAGGGCCAGGGAAGATGGCCTGAATGGAGGAGGAGAGACCGACGATCCTCGCTAGGGATCGGAGGGACAAAAGAGAGGACTGAAGAACGGACATAATCTCCGCTTTGATCTTGGAAACTTTGGAGAGAGGAAGGCGAAGGGACGCTGCAGCAGAGTCCACCAGAAAACCCAAGAATTCCGTGTTCTGAGACGGAATCAGAGATGACTTGTCCGTATTGATGAGAAAACCCAGGTCCAAAAGAAGCGACTGAGTCAAGAGCAGGTCGGAGAGGAGAGACTGTTTGTCGGAATTCATGAGGAGGATATCGTCCAGGTAAATAATTAGTCTTATGCCAAGAGATCGAAGATAGGCGACCACTGGTTTTAAGAGTTTTGTGAAGCACCAGGGCGCGGATGATAAGCCAAAGGGAAGAGAGGTGAAACAGTAGTTGACACATGCCCACTGGAACTGAAGAAACTTCCATTGAGAGTGATGAATGGGAACCGTGAGGTAAGCATCCTGAAGATCCAAACGGACCATCCAGTCGTTTGGGCGAAGAGTGTCCCTCAGATGCAAAATGGTTTCCATTTTGAAATGGCGGTAAACCACAAACTGGTTGAACCACTTCAAGTTGATGACCGTGTGGAGCTTCTTGTTTTTCTTTTGAACTAGAAAAATGGAGCTTAGAAAGCCTGAGGAGTCGAAGGGAAAATTTTGAATTGCTCTTTTTTGGAGTAGAGTCTCGATTTCAGTTGAGATCTGAGATGCCATGAGAGTTGAAAAGACGAGAGGGGGGGAAGAGAAGACTGAACGGGAGGGGAAATAAACTCGATTAGGTAGACTTGCACCGTGTTTAAGACCCATGGGTCTGAACTGAGAGTGCACCATTTTTGAAGGAACAGTTTTAAGCGACCCCCCACAGGAGGGGAAGAAGTAAGGCTTACCTTGCTGGTTGGAGTTTTGACGATAGTTTCGTTGACCTTTCCCTCTGAAGCCACGGCCACGTTGGGGGTAAAACTGGGGCTTGTAGTCCTGGTTGTTACTGGACGAACCTCTGGAGCCTTGGTTATAGGGACGGCCGGAAGAGCGGCCCCTGCCTCTGCCGGCCCGTCCAAAAAACCGAGGGGCGAAAACCTTTTTCACTGTTTGCTGGGCTTTTGTCCAATGAAGCAAAAGTAGAAACGAATCTACTGAGGTCACGAACCAAATTTTCTCCGAACAGGAGACCATTCGCCTTGGGGCCAGGATCCATGGGAGCTAGATTTGAGAGTTTGGGATCCAATTTAATCAGGAGACCCTTGCGACGTTCATGTGTGATTGCGGAATTCGCATTTCCCAAAAGACAGAAGGCGCGTTGGGCCCACATGGAGACTTCCTCAGCTGAAAGTTCAGTACCATCCAAGCGGGAGGATTCCGCTAAATCAAAAATACGGGCTAGAGGGCCCACAATGTCCAGCAATTTGTCCTGGCAAGTGGACCAGGCTTTGTCCACCCCTCTGCGGGGGTCCTTGCCAAACTTAGAAAAGAAGGTGAGGAGAGGTTGATCAATGAAAGGAACCAAAGTGATTTTGTCGGGAAGAGCAGGCTTAGGGCATTCAGATTTGAGCCTGGCTCTTACCGGGGCCTCCAGCGGAAGACGTAATCTGGCTGAGATATATTCTCCGACATGGTGAGAAGGAAGCCATTCGGTAGAATTTGGGTGTCGAATAGTAGAAGGATCAAACATGGGAAAACCTTCGGAATCAAAAACTGGGTCAAAAGAAAAGGAATCCAATTTAGATGATTTAGGAAGGAGGGTGGAAGGGTCAGCCGTGTCAAAAAGGTCAATTAATTGATCAGCTTCATCAAAATTAGCATCATCATCTGTGTCCAATATGGTGGAAATTACTATTTTTCTCCTAGGAGACTCTTTTTGTTTGCGCTTGCCCTCGGAGCCAACAAACCCCTCCTTGGTAGGAGGCCTGGGAGGAACAGAGTCCTCAGTCAAGAGCGAGGAAGACTCGCCAGTCAAAGACGCTTTTTTGGAGACACGAGATTGAGCAGAGTGTTCCACCTTTCTCTTTCTGCTTTCCCCCGCAGATTGGGCCAATACTTTGGACATGATGCTTAACATGGAGTTCTCCATATTTTTAGACATTCTGTTCATGGAAACTTCCACAGCTGTTTCGACTGAATTATTAATAAATTTGCTCAAGTCCTTCTTGAATGTCTGAGAGTCCTGGGCAGGGACCTCCTCAGAGGAACTGTCGAGTTCCATAACCAGGCTGTGACAGCAGGAACAACAGAAATAGACTGGAGGTAAGCGAGGGTTAAATGAAGGGCAGGGGCGTGTACAGGAGGCGGGCCGAGCAACGAGCGTCAGCCGACTTTACACACGGCAGCAAAGACCAAGAGCAGGAAGCGTTGCGCTGAACAGCCGGGGACAGGAGAAGCCTTCGTGAGGTAAAAGAAGGTCGGGAAGACGCGCGAAGGTGTGCGTGTTAGGAAGCAACCAAGCGCTCTCGAAGGGGAGGGGGGAGAGCGAGGGAAGAAGCGCCGGAGTGCAACAAAAAACACGCAAAGAGCGTGAAAGCAGTAGCGCGAGGTCACGCTTTACAACATGCATTATAAAACATGAAAACAGGCATAAAAAAACAGTAAAATAACAATTATAATACTGTGAGCGTAGATAAAGACACTTATCTGACTGCGAACAGCAAGAAAAGAGAAAGCTACGCAGTTAGTTAGGGTCTTTATCCAATAGGTCCTCTGTGATTGGTTACTGCATTCTCGTTTTTTCTCATTCCCATGGCCCAGTTTGTTCTCTGGCCCTCTGGGAACTGTAGTTGTTTGCTTATCTTGGCTGCTGTGCAATTAAATGCAAGATTAGAAAGCATAACAGGAGCCTCCGGTCTTGCCAAAAAATTGTTGTTTGGTAAAATTAAAAAACATATTTAGAGATAATTTGGGAGGGGCAAAATTTCGATTGCCTAGGGGCGTCCACAGGGTTTAATCCGGCCCTGGGCTGAGAGGTCTGAAAACTTTGTGCACAGTGCCGTTCAGCACTGAATGGTACAGTCGGGTCAGGGCTGTCAGTAAGACAATAAGAGCCAGCCCTTGGGAAGACACCTTTTTATGTGAGACAGAGCCTGCCTCGCAGGTTCCACCCTCGCTAAGCGTCATTGGTGCCAGGCATGTTACAAGTCTGATGTGGAGCTTTAAAGAGATATCTGACCTTCCTTGCTGGGGCTAATTGCAAAGCAAACCAGACCCCTTCACTCCTGAATATTGCTTTCAAGTAGACTACACCACATGGCCCTGCCAGAACATTAGGAAGAGAATAAGGGGCGAAGTGGGAGCAACAGAACAGTCGATGCAAAACATACAAACAATGGTAAAACCAATAAATCTGGCACTGTTGTACTGAGCCATGTAAACCCTGCAATACACACATGTTGTTTCTATGTGTTTCATGTACAATTGCTGCTTACTAAATTAAAGGCCGACATATTTGCTTTACCAATACTACGGGGATGGAGAAGAAAAAACTTAGGGGCAGATTTACAAGCCCCTTGTGCCCCTTTTATGCCATTGTTGCATCACTTTTGTGGCGCAGCGTCACGTTGTAAAGCCCTGCGCCAGAAGGAGGCGTACCTGTGCAGGGGGGGGGGCGGTGGCGTTCCGGCGCAGGAACGCCTCTTAAATGTGGCTGAGTGAAATCTACAAGAATTCACTCAGTCACTTTGGGGCCCATGCTGCGTCAAAACCCTGCGCCTGCTCGAAGCAGGCGTAAGGATTGATGCAGCAGTAACAAGATAGGGCCCCCAGAACTTTGCTGGAGCTGCGTCGCGCTTGCGATGCAACTCCAGCAATGCGCCGCTTTTACTGCACAGATGCATCACGGTGCACCACATAGTAAAAGCGGCGCATCAATGGTGGCGGAGGCATGGCGCACAATAAGTGGCGCATCCCTGCTGATATGCAGGGATGCCCCACTTATTGTAAATCTGCCCCTTAGCTTTTTGTGGATAATGTACAAAGGATATAATTGAATGTTACAAACAGTCAAATGATTGTGTGCACCTTTCAGATGTAAATAGCCCCTCATAAATGCAATGGAGCCCGACACCTAGAGGTAAGAAAGATTCCCTGGGCGGGGCTAAAGTGTACTTTATGTATACTTGAAACCATTGGTAACAATGTGCTCTCAATCCAGACCTAAAAATGATAAACATAGGAGGAGCTGATGGTCATGAGGACCGATACCTGCAAGGGAGGCTTCTCCACACTTCATGAAATCTAGCCAAATGTTCTCAAACGCAATCAAAGTCAAAAATCTAAACTCTGGAAACGCGGAGTTTGGACGGTGCTAGCAATATCGAGGTCTGCTGTGATCAATATTCAAATTTAAACTTGTCTTCTTGTTGCTTAGTAAAAGAGGCTCTTGTCATTTCCAGGGTTTTGCAAAAGTGATATTTTATTCGAGTAACAGTGTAGCAGCAAAATGTGTGCACTTTATTGTCAACATTTTTACATTTAGTTTTTTACAATGTTTTGAACATATGTTACTTCTATTGTAATTGTCAATGCTGAAAACATTTCATTTACTTCCACTACAAAAAAAGCACTGTATGTTGTAACTTCTGATTTTCTTCTTTGGAATTGATTGGCGGTGCCTTGTGGGAAACATCTAGGGTTAATGGCAGTGGTAGTTAAACCCTACCGACTTATCGTTGGCAGCTGTCTATGTGAGTTTATTTGATGCAAGCTTGTCATTTACTTCGAATTTCTAGTTTTTAAAACAAACAAAAAGAAGTCCACGTGGTTGAAGTTGATATTTTAGTATTCGAATCGACAAACAATAGCATTAACAGATTTTGAGACTGTTATCTCTATTTAAACGGGAGAACGCCTCCAACACTTTGCTGTTGATATAGTTGCTATTTATGAAAGTGATTTCTTGCAACTTAACAAAAGGATGTTTCATAATATTGTAGACAGCGATGCTTTTATTGACCTCAGATTTGTACGTACACTGGACAGCTTTTTTGAATAACGAGTCAATTTAATTGTGAACCATAATTTGGACTTGGGTTAACATTTCGGAGTATATATTTTCTAGTTTTTCGTTACCAATTACCAATTGAGCGTTTAAGGGTACACTAGACTGTAGGGAGATCACATAATTCTTCGATTGTCAACATGCTGTGGTGCCCTGCAGGCTGCACCTCATCTATTTATTCCACATTTTAATCGGATACAAATTCGGAAGCTGCAGTGTTTAAATGCTTAGATTCATATTAGATATTTCATATGCATTTATATATTGCACATTTTATTTGAGAATGAGCCAATATGGTTGAATTAATAAATGTATTTATGATAATTCATACTTGTAATATTCTTTATAATTGATCTGAGCTTCTTAATTTTTAGTGTGGAGAAGGTGCTTTATTGGTTGGTTGATTACTGAGAACTAAAGTAGTGGTTTCTTTTACATTTAGAGGCGAGTAGATTGTCCTGGAAGATGTAAAGTATGACTGGCACTCATCTAAGAGGAAGTGGACTTCTACAAAACTTTGAAGCAGGGCCGGGCTGAGACCGCAAACCAGCCCTGGCAATTAAGTCGGACCGGGCAGGAGGTGGGGTGTGGGTGGGGATGGGGTTGGGGAGGAGCTTGCGCTGGTGGAAAACACTGCTGCTGCTTTTGTTACAGGGAGACGGTATTGAAGCACTGCTTTTACAAAGTGATGAAAGTAAATCTGAAACTTGTAGGTACTTAGGGGTAGACTATCATGAGATAGGATCGCATTTAAGGTGCTAGACACTGGGGGGCATATTTATGAGAGCTTTGCATCATGCTTGCACCATTCAACGTGGTATATGGACAAGGCATATCTCTAAATCATCTTTATGAAGCCACAGAAAGCCACTCTGCGTGGCTTTGAATGACTTAAAACATATGGCGTAATACAACGCAGTGCAGCTGCGTTGCATTACTCTGCAAAAGGGAGGCATTCCATGGGAGTTACGTTGGGTGTTCCCACACAAATCCCTGGTTTGTGACACATTCCCAGATTTACCAAACCTGGGACTGCGGCAAATAAGTACGTTTATCATGGACAAGCAAGGCAGAATACTCACAACAGACAAAGAAAAGGAAGCACGTTAGGCCAGCACTTCAAGAAGTTGAACAGATCAGCACCAACAAGATAAATGAACATCCGAGAAGCAGAGAAAGACTTGGATGTGACCATACCCCACCACAGAAAGAAGAAATCAACACTGCCATCGATTTCTCAAGTACAGAAAAGCTCCTGGTCAAGACAACCTGAATGCGGAAATGTTCTGGACAAACCCTGAAACATCAGCCAAGATCCTCAAACTACTGTTTACATCGAGTTGGGAAGGGAAGAAATTACGAGAGGACTGGAGCCAAAGCATCATCATCAAGACTCCATAGAGGCAAGCAACCAACTATAACAACTGGTGTGGAATCACCCTTCTATCAATACCCAGTAAAATCTTGGCGAAAATCATTTTTCACCGCATTTCTGATACCGTGGAAGGAGTTAAGGAAAGAACAGCCTGGATTCCACAACTAAAGAATACAAAAAAATGATGGATGGAATGAGTAGCATATTGATGTTATGCGCCCTTGGACCCTCGTGGTTCAGGGCGGACTTTGGAGAGGAAACACATGATATGCTGGGAGGTATTAGGGTGTGGTTAATGTTTAGTATGAGATAATGCGCAGGGTGTGAATGTATGTGAGGAATAAAGAAGTATTTGACTGCAGCTCAAATGCTCCAGGGCTGGGAAGACGCTACATCTGGTAACAAGTAAGGGATACATGCCCCAAAGAAAACAAGGCTGCTCTCCCTAAGAGTTTGGAACGGTGTGGCAAACAGCTGGTCCATGCCACATGTGCCTCAAATCGATGAAAAGCAGTCTGCGACTGGTACATGTGAAATCAAAGCCCTGCTTTAGCCCATATAGCACCAAAGAAGAATGTGAAGGCCCTAAAAAGGAGCACATTCGAAATGCCAGCAAATACTGCCTGTGCCCCACATATGGATGAATTGCTCAAAAGAAACAGATAGATAACAACAGTGACAACCAGGTATGAGAAACAGAGAATTTACTCACCGTCAAAGACAAGTGAAGCATTCTACAACCTCAGATGGGGTGTGGTGACCCAAGTCCAAGCACAAGGGCTGTGCTTGCAGAAGTTGCAGAGGACGGCGGGTACAGCAAAAGCTGTCTGAACAGCATGTGTTCACAATGGCAGGAAAAGAGAGCGCAAAATACAATTTAGCTATGTTCCTTAAGCCACCACCACCTTTAAACTCTTCTAAGAAGCAGAGCATTAGTGCTAGGTGGGCAGCGGGGATCGAAACATTTGATGACTTCAAAG
The DNA here is from genome assembly GCF_964263255.1 of Lissotriton vulgaris. Taxonomy (NCBI): domain Eukaryota; kingdom Metazoa; phylum Chordata; class Amphibia; order Caudata; family Salamandridae; genus Lissotriton; species Lissotriton vulgaris. The sequence continues at coordinate 857,206,796 of NC_141693.1, read as the reverse complement.
ATGCACTAGAAGAAGATGAAAACAAGATCATTAAATACTTGAAAAACCTTGCAGCAATGGAGTGAAAGAAGTGCTAAAGAAAGTTTTACAGACTGATGCAAAATCTGCCGGAAGGTAAGAGAAGCGTTGGAGGCCAAGTACAGCTCAACTCCGAATGTCAGCTATGAAAGGCATATCTTCAACCCAGCACAACAACAGGTTGGTTAAACAATTGATGAATTTGTTGAAAGACCTAACACCCTCATTAAACATTGCACCAACGAAGAAGCCTTGCTCCTCAGAGTCATTGATGGCTGCCTTCCAGATTTATTCAGAAGGCAACTCACAGCTTAGAGAAAATGCTGATGGCTGCGAGACCAGTAGAATGAGAAGACCAACACGCTGTTCATATAGAAATATAGAAGCAGGAACAGGCCACAATTAATTGGCTTGGCTGTGAAAAGCAAGAAAAAGCAAAAGCAAGATGCTTGTAAGTTGATGTCTTTGAAGAAATCAAAGATATGCTTTCAATGTGGATTTTCATTTCCCCATGAAGGTGAATATCCAGCCATCAGTCAGGTCTGCAAAGGGTTTGCAAAAAAAGAATCATTTCATAACTGGGTGCTGAGAGAAAAATCAAGTGCATCACAATGGAAAGAAAAGAAGGATGCAAGAACATTCAAGAAGCGCTCTCGTCATTCCCACAAAGTCAAAGTGCAACATCAGCTATGAAAGTAGAATCCAGGCAAGATCAATCATCATCAAGCTCATCTTATAAAGACTCTTTGACATCACTGTTGAGCATCAGCAAAGAAGATGGATGTTTGCTAATATGCAGGAGAAAAGCTTGATTCGTTTAACTATTTTTTATATTATTTTTTGCTATGGCGGTTGTGCCGGAGGACTTAGGAACTTGTTGCAGAGGTAACTGTAGCGGCTCAATACAATTATATCATCTGGTAAATAGGCAACCAGTTAAAAACTTTTAGACCAGGGATCTCCAACCATTTCTATAACGAGAGTTACTTATGTACAATAAAAATCCTCAAGAACTCTTCATAAATATTATCAGTAGATATATATTGATCATTCAGACAAGATAACAATAGTGGTCACCATTTGCCAGATTACCAGCAGTGATGAGCTCAGTGCATCAGCGGTAATGTAAAAAATGCTTTATCAATGCTTCAACATGTAACAACCAAAGATGCAATGCCCGTGACACCAGGGTACTAATTAGTATTAAGTCTCCTCAATGCAGCATGACCTATCATTCATATAGCAGCATTAAATATATTTTGTCAATCCAACTATATTTTCCAAATGTCATAAGTTCTGAAAATACACACATTGCCTACTTACTGTTTTCTGGACTTCTACCAGTAGCACACAAGTTACTCATTGGAGATGCCTGTTCTAGGCAATATCGCTTGTCATACATAAACCAATCCAAAAATCATAATCAGGGCAGACCAGTGGCATGAAGCATTAACAGTGAGTAGAAAGGCAGAACTGGTTGACTTAATTATATTTAATAAATATGTACAGGTCTATATTGTTTTTAATCTCTTTTCATGCTGTCAGAATCCCTTTCAGAGGGCCACGGGGCGCGTAGGGGCTATTGGGCCTAACTGTGATAGAGTCATTTTATTCTGATGTCCCAGGGGCCAAACTACTATGGGACATGAGCAACTGGGCGAAGTACCCAATCTGCACTTGACTCTCATTGGTAGCTGTGGTCAAGCAGTCAAGGCTCCCTGGGGGGGGGGGGGGCGTTGAGGGGGGAGAATCTAGATACAGGTCAGTGAACATGACTTATAACTCAAAGTACAAACAGTATGAGTAATAAATCAATGTCCAATTCAATACTCGCTTTTATAGAAAAAAGAGGCATTTTATTTCAACTCTACACATGCAAAGGTATACAACATTCAAAATCAATAACACAATCCACCTGGAGGTTGAGCTCTAGTAGTTGTCAAGCAAATCCCTGTCCTATCCTCCTTTATGTAACATGTTAAGGGTTATTTTCCATTCACTGCTGGTCGCATCCAAGGAATGCAAACATTTAGGCTGTACTCCGGAGGTCTCCCTTTGACTCTTTAGGACTTTGTCAAAAAGGTCTATGGTGTCGTTGCACGATTAGCAGCAAGCCTCCCAAGACCCCAAAGTCCCAGTTCCAGTCTTACCTGCTCTAGAGGTATGGCAGAGTTCAACAGTACAGCGAGTGCCCTCTCCTAGGGTGCTCATGAGTCCTGATCCTATATGGCGAAGTGAGGCCAATCATTGTGTAAGCTGCAGCTCCTGGGGGTACAGTAATTCTATGTTGAGCAGTGCTGCCATTTCGATCCAGTGATCAGAGCTGCTCCAGCTCAACAGACACAAAGGTAAGTTGCTCTTCCCTCTAGATGGGGTGGGGGGTGGTGGTGGAGGGTGGGGTGTACTGGTATGATCTTCCGGCTCCCGACCGGAGCTCCAATGAGGGTATGACGTCCTAGGCAGAATTTTGGAGATCCTCAGGAAATCCATTTGGTACAGATCTCAGCATGCGGGCTCGACCTGCTGGTCACAGCAGTATTTCTTAGGTCCTGGGGATAACTCAAACCCTAGGCTAAAATTTTATCAGCGGCCCCTCCGGGCAAATTGGTTTGCTGCGTTGCTCACAAATTGGGCACAGACTCTCCTTATGTGATCACCCTCACTATGGCAGCCCTTCCTGGTATATGGTGCTGCTGATTTTGGAAGTCTCTAGTCCCGCCGCCTGGCACAAAATCAGTTCACAATTGTCCCCCTCTGGCATATGGGATCATTGACCACGTCGGTGTGGCCTGGAGAATCCCACCAAGTACTTCCAATTTGGCTCAGAACAAAATTGGCCCTCTCTTGGCAATGGCCAGACTGGTACATAGCCTCACAACTCATTCAGGAATCCTTGTGTCGGGCTCACCACTGGACCTCGCTCCCTCCATTGCTATGCTCTCCATCACTGGGCACACTAGTCCTGTCAAGCAGGCTCAGATGGTACTCCAGGCTTCAGGACAGCTGATTTTGGTGTCCTGGGTGATGTCCCCTTACCCAGCAGGCCGACTAGCAAGCCTTGGCCTTCAGTCTTGGTCACATGCAGAAGTCTTGCAGAGCTTCTCCTTCTGAAACAGCCTGTCTGGCTGCTTGGCAGATGACACATTTTTGTGGACTGAACCTCCCCTTCTTATCATTCTTTTCCAGGCAGCAAGAGTGATTGATTTCGGTTCTGTGCCTTTGAAGTTTTATGTTGGGGTTCTGCTTCTTTTCCTCCTGAAAGAAGTCTGCAACAGCAGACAAGACTCCAAAGTTGATTGTCCCACAACACCACTCATGGCAGTGACCAGAGATCACACCTGGATGTCAGCCACAGTGCTATGTGCATCAAAAGGTTTAGCCCAAACCCCCAGCCCGACTCTTTATGATTCCCTTATCAGCCACATCTCTCTTTCTGAGATATGCCCAGGCCCCTTCCTTGTGATCGATTACTAAATCAAAGCGCAGTCTTTGAACAACATCACACGAAAAGGATCCCACCCTAATTTAGAAAAGTAGAGATTTCTTTAATAAATAAAACAAGTTGAAAATGACAAAAGTCCAATCAGTAGAGCTGGAGATATGCAATTGAAATTGATTTTAGTGAAAATAGAGCCAAAAAGCACAAAATGCCAACAATGGATATCTGGTCCTGTTTGGCTGGGACAAAGACACAAGTTCAGGCTGACCTCGATGGAGTGTGGGCCAGTGAGAGGGACCCAGTTAGGCCCGCTGTACATAGTACCTTAAATCTTGGTTTATGGAGCGTTGTGAGGAGCCAAAGTTGGGTTGCGCAGCTGAAGCGATGCATAAGTTCCGGGATGTGGCAAGGCTGCGATGTGAGGGCCTGCATCATTGTAGGAAAAAGTCCTTTCTGTATGGATACAGCTGAAGGTTTTCACTCATAAGTGCACTGAGACCTGATAACCAAGCCCCAGAGCTAGTGCTCTCTCCCCAAAAATAATGATGAATGTGAATTACGTAATTTAGTAACCCTAATTGGCATGGATCTCAGCCCTCTTATAAGTCACTGGTAAGTGGTACTAGTGGTACCCAGGGCATGGGAGTTAATTGCACTGATTGTGCAATTCTGAGGGACCCAAGTAAAAGAAATGACAGCCGAACTGCTCAAACTCGACTTTGCCCTCATCATGAGTGGCAAGGTCCCAGCACTATTTGTATTATATGCCAATCACCTCCTGAGCCTATGAGGCAGGGTGAATTCTATTAAAGGTGTGGACATATAAGTGCAAGCATATATGTTCCCGTTGTAGCCTCCTTCTATTAGGGGCTATTATAAGTGTTCAGGGAGCCATAGGATAACATGGACTAGCACTCGGACACCTCCAAGTTGAGAAACTCCATTATGGTCCCACTGAAAAGTGTCATGTTTGGAATAAAAAAACTTGAGTCAGCAAACCCAACATTTGTCTAAAGTTAGATTTAACGTGACATGCACCCAGGTGGATACCTTATAGGTTGTCCACCTGGTTGCCCAGCCTTATCTGTGCCTTACCTGATAGCTTTCAGCTGCTGCTTCCAAGACAGGAATCTGCCCTCCTGCCAAGAGGTGTGAACTCTCTCAGGAGGCAAAAATATGGGCCTGCCTCAGATGACTAGTGAAGTGGCACATCAAGACAATGAGCTTAAAAGCCCTCACCACCTCTGATATACAACCAGGAAACTCCCTGCCCCAGGCATATTTGCCACCTGGGCAGGTAGGAAAATAAGGTAGTCAGCAGGCGAATACCCCCAGAAGGATAACCACACCCCTAAGGTAGGCAACCTGGTCTGTATTGCCAAAGAAGGATTCTGCCATTTTTAAAAGTGGCAGAGTAGAGGCTTCTGGGTAGAAAAGATGCCACCCTACACAACAAGTGGTCACCTCAGGGGCGTATTGGTTGCTGGGGCTAGTAGCCCATTGGCTACTACCATCCACACCCCTAACACCCCAAATCTAGGATTTACAAGGCTCCCCTGGCACCAGAATCTCAGATCTGATTGATTTGCAACCAAGTGCAAAGAACAGACCCGTCTGCAACTTCAGGACCTACACAAAGAAAATTCATGATAACGTACATGAGTGTCAACCACCCATCAAGTGCACAACTGTGACTCGTCCTGGACCAGAGGCTGGTTCTAAATGAAAGAAGAACCATGTGAAAGCCAAAGGCAACACTAGAAAACCCTTGGACTAGAGGTACTAGTCTCCTGCTGCCCGCAGGTAGAGCAGCTCCTCAATCAATCAATCAATCAATTAAAGCACTTGTAAAGCGCGCTACTTACCCGTGAGGGTCTCAAGGCGTGGGGGGGAGCTGCTACTGTTCGAAGAGCCAGGTCTTGAGGAGTCTTCTGAATGCGAGTAGGCTTGGGTCTGTCCTATGTGGGTAGGGAGGGTGTTCCAGGTCTTTGCGGCGAGGTAGGAGAAGGATCTGTCTCCGGAGGTAGTGCGAGGGATGCGGGGGACAGCGGTGAGGCTGGAGGATCGGAGCTGGCAGGTGGGGGTGTGGAAGCTGAGTCTGCTGTTCAAGTAGGCTGGTCCGGCGTTGTGGAGTGCTTTGTGTGCATGGTTGAGGAGCTTGAAGGTGATCCTCTTGTCGACCGGGAGCCAGTGTAGGTTTCTCAGATGGAGGGTGATGTGGTTGCGGCGGGGACATTGACGATCAGTCGGACGGAGGCGTTTTGGATGCGTTGTAGTCGGCGTAGTTGTTTGGCTGGGATTCCTGCGTAGAGTGCGTTGGCGTAGTCCAGTCTGCTGCTGACGAGGGTATGTGTAACCGTTCTTCTTGTTTCGGTCAGGATCCACTTGTAGATCCTGCGGAGCATGCAGACGGTGTTGTAGCAGGAGGAGGAGACATCGTTGACTTGTTTTGACATGGAGAGGGAGGAGTCGAGGATGAAGCCTAGGTTGCTTGCATGGTCGGTGGGTGTTGGTGCTGTTCCCATTGTGGTCGGCCACCAGGAGTCGTCCCAGGCTGAGGGGGTGGGTCCGAGGATGTGGACCTCCGTCTTGTCCGAGTTCAGCTTCAGCCGGCTGTTCCTCATCCAGTCGGTGGCGGCCTTCATTCCGTTGTGGAGGTTGGTTTTGGCGGTGAGTGGGTCCTTGGTGAGGGAGAGGATGAGTTGGGTGTCGTCGGCGTAGGAGATGATGTTGAGGTTGTGATGGCGGGCCACTTGTGCGAGGGGGGCCATGTAGATGTTGAACAGCGTCGGTCTGAGGGATGAGCCCTGGGGGACGCCGCAGATGATGTTGGTAGCTTCAGAACAGAAGGGGGGGAGGCGACTCTCTGAGTTCTGCCGGAGAGGAAAGGCGTGGTCCATTCCAGGGCTTTCTCTTGGATTCCGGCTTCTAGGAGGCGTGTTTTTAGAGTGCGATGGCAGACTGTGTCGAAGGCAGCCGATTGGTCCAGGAGGATGAGGGCTGATGTTTCGCCGTTGTCTAGTTGGCGCCTGATGTCATCTGTGGCGGTGATGAGGGCTGTATCGGTGCTTTGGTTGAGTCTGAATCCGGATTGGGATGTGTCTAAGACGTTGTTGTCTTCCAGGTGGCGGGTCAGTTGCATGTTCACGATTTTCTCTACGACCTTTGCTGGGAACGGGAGCAGAGAGATGGGCCGGAAGTTCTTGAGGTCCTTGGGGTCCGCTTTGGGCTTCTTGAGGAGGATGTTGATTTTGGCGTGCTTCCAGCTTTCCGGGAATGTCGCTGTTTCGAAGGAATTGTTGATGACCTTTCTTAGTTGGGGTGTGATGGCTGCGTCTGCTTTGTTGAACACGTGGTGTGGGCAAGGGTCTGACGGGGATCCTGAGTGGATGGAGTTCATGACCTTGCGTGTCTCATCATCATTGATGTTGGCCCAGGAGGTCAGGCGGTTGGCCCAGGTGGTGTGCGCAGGGGGGGTGGCAACTGGCGTGGCGGGGGGAGTCGTGGTGTTGAAGCTTTCATGGATGTCAGCGATCTTGCGGTGGAAGAAGATGGCTAGTGATTCGCACAGTTCTTGTGAAGGCGGGATGTCGTTGGTGTTGGCGCTGGGGTTGGAGAGTTCCTTTACGATGCTGAAGAGCTCTTTGCTGTTGTGTGTGTTGTTGTCTAGGCGGTTTTTGAAGGAGGATCTCTTTGCTAGTCTGATGAGGTGGTGATGTCTGTGGGTGGTGTCCTTGTGGGCTGCGTAGTTGTCCGGTGTGCGATCTTGTAGCCATATCTTCTCCAGTTTCCGGCATGCAAGTTTGGAGGTCTGGAGCTCGTCGGTGAACCAGGTGGCTCGTTTGCTGGTGTGGTTGTTGGGTGGTTTCTTGAGCGGGGCGAGGGTGTTTGCGCAGTCTTCGATCCACTGTCTGAGGTTACAGGCTTCGGTGTCTGTGTTGGTAGGGTTAGTGGGGGGGTTCTGGGAGAGGGTGGTGTTCAGCTGGTCATCGGTGACTTTGCTCCAGCAGCGGCGAGGTGGCTTTTGGGTGCGGTGATGTGTGGTTGGTTTCTTGAAGGTGAAGTGAATGCAGCGGTGGTCGGTCCAGTGGAGTTCGGTGGTGTAGTCGAAGGTGACGTGGGAGCCTGTGGAGAAGACCGGGTCCAGCGTGTGGCCGGTGGAGAGGTTGGGTGCGGTGACAAGTTGTCTGAGGCCGAGGTTGGCTAGGTTGTCGATGAGGGTTGAGGAGTTTGCGTTGTTGTTGTTCTCGAGGTGGAAGTTGAGGTCCCCGAGGAGGATGTAGTCTGTTGAGTCGAGTGTGTGGGTACTGGCGAGGTCGGCGATGGTGTCGCTGAACTGGGCCCGTGGTCCTGGGGGTCTGTAGATGAGTGTTCCTCTGAGGGTGGTGTTGGGGTCAGTTTGGATCCGGAAGTGCAGGTGTTCGGCGGCGTTGAGGGTGTCATCTGCGTGGGTGGAGACCTTGATGGTGGATTTGTGGGCGATGGCTATTCCTCCTCCGATTCCATTGGCGCGTTCCCTGCGGGTGATCTTGTAGACGTCCGGGATGGCTATGGCAATGTCGGGTGCCGAGGAGTCATTCCACCAGGTCTCGGTCAGGAAGGCCACGTCTGGGGTGGAGGTTTCGAGCAGATCCCAGAGCTCGATGGCGTGTTTGCGTGCAGAGCGGGTGTTGAGGAGTATGCAGCGGAGGTGGTTGGGTCCAGTCCTGGAGGGTTTGGTGGTTCTATCACAGGTGAAGCTGCAGATGCGGCAGGAGAAGGGTCTGTGGGTCCGTTTTGGGGCTGCCTGAAAGCAGGTGGGGTTTTGGCCGGCGGGGAGTGCGTGGAGGTTGCTGGCGTCGTAGTGCGTTCTGGTGTTGTGGCGTTCGCGGGGTCCAGGGGTCCTGGCGCTGGGCGCGGTCCATGCGTGGACGGGCGCAGACAGGCATGCCAGCGGCGTGCCCGCTGGGCGCAGCCACGCAGCGGCCGCCATTTAAGGTGGGGAGGGAGGGTGGAGCAGCTGGGAGGCGGGAGTGGGGCAGCGAGGGGGGGCGCAGGGGGCAGCGGCGGGAAAACGGGGGGAGCAGGAGCACGAGGGCGAGTGGGGGGACAATAGAGGGGCTGGGGCCAAGAAAGGGGGAGCAAGGAGCGAAAAATGCAGGGAGGATAGCAGTAGCAGGCAGATAGGTGAAGCTGTTGGCAGTAGGGGGGCAACCTGGCCTGCAAGCAAGGTCAGGGGTCGCTCCTACTGGTCGCTCCTCCTGGAACCAAAGTATCACTGCCATCGTGTAGACCAAAGATCATCCAAAAGTAAGTGGTCCAGTTCATTGTGGGAAATGAGGTCCTGACATTAAAACTAAAAAGCCCATGGCTACACCAGGGACAGCCAGGACACTACTAAATTCAACTGACTGTCGGATTCTGACCCTGGGACATGCATCACTTTACCACCTAGTGGTTTCCACTGAACTTGACCTGCAAGTGACCGATTGTCACTAGAGGTTTTTCTCATTATCGGTTTTGCAAGAGTGAAATGCACCGATTTATTTTTTCTTTAAAAATCTATAACTCTGGTTATGCACATCCGATTGTCTTTATTTTTGTGTCTACATTTATGTAAACATCTGCTTAATTTTTATAAATTAGTGTCGGATTTCTTTAAAGTCATGTCAATACCTCATCGTCCATGTTAATACTCTGAAATGCTTAACGCATGTTACTCTAGTAAAGCCTGACTGCTCTGTGCCACACTACCAGGATTGAGCTAAGGATTTATTAGTGTGAATCCAAAAGACCAATTTGGGATAATGTGAAGGTATTGCATAGTGAAGTCCGACCAGCCTCACTACATAATACCCCACTTTCCTACAGCGATCGTCGAGGATCCTGTTGAAGGCCTTGCAATACAAAGTCTGGCATTAAGGATGCAGTGCGCAGTTGGAGGAAAGTGTTGGTTCCGAGGAGCTGCAAGACAGCAATGCTGAGTTTGGCTTCATCATCGAGGCTGATGTTGACTAAGCAGGGAAGGGCCTGTGGCAAGAAAGCGTGGAGCAGCGGCAGCCCACATTGGCTGCGATCAGAGTCTTTGTGACAGGTTAAATTTACACAGCAGCGGCAATGTGTTTGTTCTGCTCTGGTTTGCCTCATGCAGCAAAGAGATTCTTCAGTTCCGCAGGATCCACAAAGACTTGCAGAGCACCTTACGCCTGCTTCCAAGGGTTTAGGACTGGGGTGTCACCAATTGGCACGGTAGACTCACAGATGGCTGAGTCTAGGTGCAGGTACAGGGTTGTTGGAAGCTTGTTGTGTACCTGAGGCTTCGCATCAGGAGACCAGCCAACTAGCCCTTGGAGTCACTCTGGGCCCATGAGTAGCACGTCTAGTCTTTCTCACACAGGCAAGAGGGCAGCAGGTCAGCACAGCAGGGCAGCAGCCCTTCAGTGCAGCCATCCAGCAGAGTGGCAGTCCTTTCAGCAGCACAGCAGTCCTTCTTCCTGGCTGAGTATCCACATGTCCAGAAGTGTGCTGGCGAGTTGGTGTGTGAAGTCCAGTACTTATATCCAGTTGTGCTTTTGAAGTGGGGAGAAGCGTCTAGAAGCAGCCATTGAAGTGCACAGGTGCCCTGCCTTCATGGCCCTGGCTCTAGAGGGGGTATGTAGTCCTTTGTGCGGAGGCAGGACACAGCCTATTCAAGTGTAAGTGGGGCTGGGCCCAGTCTTCTCCCTCCCATTCTGACTGTGATGGCCCATCCAGTCACACCTAAGCTGCTTAATGTGTGTGGCTGTCTAGGAGGGATACAAAAAGCCTGACTGTCAACTACATCCAGTCATGTGATCCAGAGACAGGCTGTAAGCACCAAATGACTAAGACAGGAAAATACTAACTTTCAGAAAGTGGCATTTTCAAAATTTGAATTTAAAATCCGACTTAACCATACGTTAGGATGTTTCTTTTTTTTTTTCTTTTTTTAAAAATATTTTTATTTTTCATCAACATCAGAATTACAAATTCAATATATTGCCAGAAAAACAGAAACAAAAAAATAATCTGACAATTCAGAAAGCATTATTATTATTATTATCATCAGGTTTAAAACAAAATAAAAAAATTTTCAAAAACACAAAGAGCTTTAGACTGGGAAGAGGGAGTTAAAGAATAGAAAAAAATCATCTAAAAAACAATAGAAAACAATCATTTAAGAAATATCATATAGTCTTAATTGTGTCAAACTTTTCCCCCATTTCATCTTAAATCTCTCCCAGCCTCCTTTTCCATTCAATTATTGGGGCCCATATCCTCCCTCCGGCCTCTTTTTTTTCCCTCCCTCTTTTTTCATATAGGGCCATTTCTAAAATGTATATGGCCAGTACACGAGAGATCCATTGCTGTAATGTCGGGGGGTTGGGATCCTTCCAGAGTGTGGCTATGCATAGTCTACTGAGGGTCATTGCTAAATACAGAAACTCATGGTGGCGAACATCTACACCCTCCCTCACTACACCCAAAATCATAACTTCATCTGTCAAAGTTAGATGCATCCCCAGAGAATCGGCGAATAATTGTTCCAAAGATTTTTTATATATATCCAGAGAGGGGCATGATGCAAACATATGAATTGTATCTGCTTGCGTGGATTGGCATCTCGGACAGATGCCCCCGCTGTTTCCCCCCCACTGCGCAATTTTATGAGGAGTGTAATAAAGTTCAAACATAGTCTTATATTGTTGAGATTGAAAATTTGCCACTCTTAGGACCGAATTTGACAGTTTTAATGACTTCTCTGCCTCATTTCCTGTCAGACCTAGTTTGACTCTCCACTTCTCATACATTCTATCACAATCATCCTTTTTATATTTACAAATTTCTTCGTATAGTTGAGAGATGGAGGATCCCCCTTCATCCCTTACACATTCCAACAGTTCGATTCTTTGAAAATTCATGTCTCCTCCCTGTTTCTTTGACAGAACTGACCTCACTTGTAGGTACTTAAAGAAGTCTCTACGCCCTAGGTTGTATAAGCGTTGTGCCTGCTCAAAAGAGATCAGACCGGTTACCCCTATAAGGTCCCCAATAGTTTTGACCCCTAATGCATCCCAACCCCTCATAACTGGGTCATGAAATACCTCAGGCAGTGATGGGTTCCCATACAGAGGGGTATAATAGTTAATTCTCCCTAGTTTTAATTTTCTCCTTATCCCAGACCAGACTGACCTTGCGGCCACCAAGGTCTTAAACCTTACTTTTTTGTGATAGCTCCTCTCCTCATATGTAAGTAACCATTGACTAGAGTTCTTCACTAAGAGTTCATATACGACTGGGACACCATCTCTACCTCTCCATCTGTCTATAACACTCCCCCCAGCATACCTCTGATGTATTGCAGGACCGTTGCCCAATAATATGCCTTAAAGTCCGGTAGCGCCAGCCCACCTCTCTCTCTTGGGAGTGACAACATTTTTTGACTGCGGCGTGTTTTGCCCTTAGCCCAAATAAATCTATTTGTCACCTTCTCTAGCTCCCTGAACCAGCTATTGTTAAAGATTAGCGGTATGGTCCTAAATAGGTAAAGCACCTTTGGCATAAACACCATTTTAATAACATTGCAGCGACCGATTGTTGTTAGGTGTCGGTTGTCCAGTTTGTCAAAATCAATTTTGGCCTTATCTATAATGGGGCTTAGATTCTTCGACACCACTTTAGAAAGGTCTGAGGTTATACGAACCCCCAAATATACTGCTGTCTCTACCACTCTTGGATCAACTAAAGATATTTTCTGATTTATTACTACTTGGGTCTTGTTTGCATTTAATTTGTACCCAGACAGTCTTCCATATGCAGCCACTTTCTGTTCTATTTCTATTATGGCTGACACTGGTTCACTTGATGTTATGGCGAGGTCATCCGCATATCCTAGTATTTTAGTTTCATGCCTGTTCAATGCTATGGGCAAGATGTTTTTGTTCTGCTCTATCCTCCTAATGAATGCATCTATATATGGAGCGAAAAGTAGAGGGGAGCAGGGACACCCTTGCCTGGTTCCTCGTCCAATATCTATGATACCACTTAGCTCCCCCATGGTTCTAACCCTTATTCTTGGATTGTGGTATAAGGCTTTCAGAGCCCCCACATAGCCCTCCCCCAGATTCAGCTTCTCAAGTACGGCCCAAAGGAATCCCCACCAGACCCTATCAAATGCCTTCTCAGCATCTAAAAGGATCAGCGCCATAGGCTCTTGTGAGGATGCCGTGCCATTAAACAACGTGAGCACTCTTCTGACATGCTCCGCTGTTCCTCTCCCGGGGATAAACCCGTGCTGCCATGGAGAGACGATCTTACCAATTACTGCTCCTAGCCTATTTGCCAGCATCTTTGAGTAGATTTTCACATCGCTGTTCATTAGGCTTATCGGCCTATAAGACCCAGGATTGGTTGCGGGCTTATCTTTTTTCAGAAAGACTATCATAGTTGCCTCTCCCCATGACTCCGGAGGTATAGCGCCGTTTTGTATATTTACAACCATCTCATATAGTTCTTCTTCTATCTTGGCTAAAAATGTTTTATAAAACTCCATGTTTTATAAAACTCCAAGGGTATAGAGTCTGGGCCTACCGCTTTACCAGATGGTAAATCACAGATTGCCCTCTGTATTTCTGTTTTATTAAATGCCATCTCCAAGGTCCCCCTGTTCTCTATCGTTAGTTTCTCTAGTCTGACACTCCCAAGATAACTCTCTATATCCTCGCTAGGTGTCATATAGTCAGCTTCATATAGCTTCTGGTAGTAGTCCCGAAAGCTAGAACATATACTCTTGGGTGTTGTTGCGACACTTCCGTTCTCAGTCCTAATCTCAGAAATATCCCCCTTAGTAGCAGCCTGCCTTGTTCGATCTTGATCCAGAGACAGGCTGTAAGCACCAAATGGCTAAGACAGGAAAATACTAACTTTCAGAAAGTGGCATTTTCAAAATTTGAATTTAAAATCCGACTTAACCATACGTTAGGATGTTTCATTACAAATCCTAATATACTAAATATGAACTGGTCATCAATTCCCATTTGTAAATTCCACTCATTAAATGTAAGAAGGCAACTCCAATGTAATTATTTGGCAGAGGTAGGCCTTGAAATAATGAAAAACGAATTTATGAGTTTTTCAGTACCAGGAAATACAAAACCGAAAAGTGCATGCCCTACTTTTGAAATACACTGCACCCTACTCTTGGCTGCCCAGGTTCTACCCTAGGGGTGACATATATGTAATAAAAAGGAAAGATTGAGCCTGGCAAAAGGTTTACTTTGCCAGGTCAACACAGCAGTTTAGAAATGCACACAAAGAGGCTGCAATGGCAGGTCTGAGACATGTTTAAAGTGCTACTTAAGTGGGTGGCGCAGTCAGTGCGGCAGGCCGATTAGTAACATTTTTAATTACAGGCCCTGGGCACAAGTAGTGCCACTTTCCTAGGGACTTACAAGTGAATTAAGTATGCCATTTGGGTATAAGCAAATCTAACATGTTTTAAGAAGACAGGACTTTATCACTTGTTAGCAGTGATAAAGTGCACAGAGCCCTAAGGCCAGCAAAAACAAGGTAGGGGCCAGGGCAGGTTTTAGAAAGGTAACAATGACCAACCAGGGGAGAGGTAGACACATAACTAAAAATACAGTTATTGAATCCCCCCCTGACACACAAAAATCTCCCATTGTGGATACTTTTAAGCACACCCGCGGTGCATGATGCAGATTCACAGCTCGGCAGCAACCTCTCATCCTAGGTCACCTCCTGTCAGTCGTACCCGACTGCCTCGCGTCTTGGACTACTTCGTCTCCATACCTTCCACCCATTCCATCCCATCCCTCTATTTATCGTCCCATCATAGATACGGCATCACGCACCGCGCCGCTTGCAGCCATGATGAGTCACAGGCTTTGCCCTGTTGATGAAACACGTGTCGGCTGGCGTTTGTAAAATCTGAAAAAAGAACTATATAAAGCATCACACACTGGCTTTACCAGACTACCGGTGTCAATCATATTTGTCTCCAACTACTGTACTATCAGAATTGTTAACTATACGTGTGCCCGGTACCTGTTGAACATTTGCATGTTGTCAAGGCAATCTATGCCTAAACACCTTTTAGAGGTTTTAGGGTTCTCCTCTACACTGGTAGCACCGTCTAACTACTTTTTCTTGTCCATCACCGCATATTATAAACGCACTGTTTGAGCGCCCCTGTCCTGTATACCTCAAAACCCTCAGCAGACTTCAAACACAAGGAGATGATGGATGGAGCGCAGAAACTTTTCAGACACTCACCCCCAGTCACAGATCTGGGTTGAATCCATCATCGTTCTTTTGCTCAATTTGCCACTCCAGTTCAGATACAGCTATATGCAAATCAGTCTTGACCCTGTGTCTCATGTGAACAGTTCAGCCCGAACTGCCAAGCCATGTCTTCCCTGGACCGGAAACAAGCATCCTGGGACCAGTTTCGGGATAACAGCCCGCAACAGCCAGGCTAACTTCAATCCAGTGGCAAAGTGCAAGTTTACCACATTTGGATCTTCGAGCGACAGAATATGATATTGCATACCCGGCCACTCCTGTACACTGATCCCAGGAGTTTGGTTTGCATTCACAGTGGTCAATACATTGATATGGGAAATTTGTTGGTGAACTGCCTAGGAATAATTGTTGGCCTTTTGATTTTGTCACAGAATGAGTGGTTGACAGATTGTTGACAGTATCTCACCTACACCAAGGTGGTGAGTAACTGCAGATTTGGAGCTTCCCACCCTGCTTTATTTTTTAACCAAAGTGTGGTCAGTGCTGGTACTTAGGGTCTTCAGCTCTTTGTTACCTACTTATACAGGTATGGTAGTTAGATGTCAACGTCCTGAGGAGACACATCAAATGTGTTGGGTTCGAAACATCAACAAATCCCCCCAAATTGGTTGACATCTACAATTAACAAGAAGGGATTGAAAATTCATTGGAACTTCCCTATGTTTAATTGAATTTAGAAGATTACACAACAATTGGGGATTGTACAGTGTCTTTATGTATTAAATGTTGTAAATACAATCACCATGTGAGCACAGTGTCACTTGTACTCCATATTCACCTTTGCACACATTGCTTGTATATGTATGAATACAATACATGTGTGATGGAAATTCTTACTTTGCCCAGCACAGTACTTTCTATAGTAAGGTTCCTACACGATGAAATTGGAATTGAATGAGATTACGTAAATTAGAGAGCCCCCATACGTACAGATGAACTCAATAGGCGTGAATGAGTCCAATGTGATAGTTTGTTCAGATTGGTATCAAAAACAAAGTCATCAAAAACAAGAGGTCTGAAGGCAAAAAGTTAGTGGAAAAATCCTGCCAAGGATGTCAAGTCTAACACTTTCATTGAGCATGCACTGCACAGCACTGTATCTTTCATGTCATGTATTCCTCACAGGCATACAAACACTCAACACATGCACTAGTCTCACACGTAGCACCCAGTACTGCTCTATCCCTGTACTGAACCCTTCCACAGGCACACATACATCCAGCACAGAGGCACTACTCCTGAGCTACGCAGCACTCCACATCTACCTGATGTAGGCCAAGAGGGAGTTAAGCACACAGCAGCAAAACTTTTAAAAAGGTGAGTGAGCCTGTAGGCCTCACCCCAGTGACATATGGTAAAACAGTCCTGTTGGGTACTACTGATCACTACACATTATGGTGCCACCTCCGTGCTTGTGCTGCTACACTCTTGGTGATGGTGGTAGTCTTCCATCACTATGAGGAAAGCGCTTTGGGTGCCCTTCCCAGTCCAACAAGAATGCAATCCAGGATACAAGCTTTGGTCAAAGCACATGCGACAGCAGCACAGTTGGGCACTCGGGAAGGGGAACATGTCTTTACCATGCAGAAGACTTTTCCACCCCAACACATGCTTTCACCTTCTGACTATCTGATGACATCACTGAATACATTTCATGCCCTTTCGTCAAGAGAAAGCTTACGGGTGATGAAGAGTGGGCGAGTTTCTCACAGTCAAATGAGGAACTTTCTATTTCCTGTAAACTTAGTGTTATTGTCTGACCTTTTCCGTGGTAGGAACCGCCTACTATAAATTAAACTTTTAACCTTTTCCATGGGGTTTTGTAATTCCCCTCTGCCCCCATCAACTCCACCCACCATTCACAGATCATAAGACCATGACTGGCTGCAAAGTAGTTTCAATACACTGCACATGTAGGACCTAGTGACAAGATGGGAGTTATCTTAAGTTCTTCCACATCTCAGAGATAAGGGCTGAAGATGCCTCTGCATAAATGGTAGCGTGGGGGCAAAGTTTGTTACATGTCAGAGGAGATGTGTTTTGCTTAAGAAATTGCATCTGGGCTTTTCCCTTCTCCCATCTTTCAACTGCCTCATAAACCTACCCTTTGTTCCCTTGTCGAGTTATAGTTACATTTCCATGGGATTTCCCTCGCCTTCTCCACTGGCGTGACAGCAGTGTTCTTCCCTTTCAGAAGTGACAGCTGTCTCTTACCTAAGCTCCTTCCCTGTGACTACTACTTAGTCCCAACTAACCTTAGACAGAAAAAGATGACTGAAATCTTGACTTTGGGGGTTATTTCCTGTCATTGGTCTAATGCATGGTGTCCCAGTTCTTGGGCTCCATTCTACCCCTATGAAACAAGCAACAATTCTCAGATTTAAGATCTATTATAGGTCTGGCCTAGAGACAGCTTTTTCTAGATTCCCAGCCTATTATTTCCAAACTGTTTTATATATATATGATCAGTGAGCAAGGGCACGGACATGCCCGAAACGCGTCTGATGGCAGCTTTTTACCCACATGTTGCACAATAAAAATTAGCAGTTGGATATCATACCTCGCCTTGGAGTGCTAATTGTGCTGTCTGTGTGCCTTTCTGTGCGGCAAGCACTTTTGAAGACGTGCTGAATTCGCATATACATATAAAAAAAAAAAAATATATATATATATATATATATATATATAAATGTATGTATATATATATATATATATATATATATATATATATATATATATATATATATATATATATATATATATATATATATATATATATATATATATATATACACACACTCTCTCTCATATATTTTTCCAATTAATCTATTTTGTTTTTATGTGCTCTAATAGCGGGAAATCAATACGATGAAAATATTTTTCCATGTCAAGTATTTTTTCCATGTCGAGCAAGGACAAATGTTTAATATTTGTTAAGGTAGATTATACCACTGAATTGTGGGTCAATGGATTCATTTTTGTTTCATTTATAAATAATTGTGGTTTACATTTTAATTTTAAGTGAGAAATGTTCAATTTAAGTATTTTTTCTCTCTTGAGTATTCTAATCACATGATTAATACTACTTTAACAAATGACACTCACTATGTGACCAAGGCTGTTCCATCGGATGAAATGCGTTGTGGTGTTTTAAAAAAATAAATTAAATTATACACAGCCCGCAAGCAGCATCGGAGCGTTGCTGGGAGTGGCATACATGTTTATATATATGTATTTGCATTTTTCTACGTGTTTATTGTGTTATACCTTACCTGAAACAACCTACAGTGTTAGGTGCAGTAAATATGTATGTTTGGCATTTGGACTATAGGCTGATCTCAAACATGATAGTATGTTTTCTATGTATATCTATGGGCTGAGTGGGAAGGGATATATAACTGTTTTGTAAATTGGTGCCAAACCACATTGACAAAGGCTTACCTGTAAGCCGAAACGCGTCTCTCCTCGTTTTTGGGATTAAGGCCAACCTGATTGATTAAACAGATGCTGAATCCTCTATCACATCGAGTCCGTGCCTTCTGCCTTCTTCCATGGAGCCTCTGTCAAAGCTGGATTTTGTTTGGTTTTATATATATATATATATATATATATATATATATATATATATATATATATATATATATATATATATATATATATATATATATATATATTCCATTACGCTGCCACAGTTGGAGGTGCACGCAATGACAGGCGAACTCAGTCACCACGGTTAAGTCCTTTATTGAGGCACAACGGGACACAGCGCTGGATATTTCATTAAGCCCCAACGCATTTCGGAGCTCCTTATGCTCCTTGCTCACAGGGCGGACATGCAGCGGCAGAAGTAGGCAGAGAACAAGTCCCTGGTTCGTCCTGTTTAATAGCAGTTATTGCTGACGTCATCTTTGGACTTCTGGGATTAGTAGTCCTCCAACCACCATATGACACATGTTGGGCTCTGCCTCCTGCAAGATAAAATCAAACCCTTAGTCGGGCCTCCAAATCTGTGTTCGTTGAAAGTTAAATGCACAAAACCTGTCATTCTGTGGCAGCGTAATGGAATATATATATGTGCATATATATATATATATATATATCACACTATCAGATCCATACCGTATGGGGAGTTCCTTAGAATTCATAGGACATGCAGTTCATTAGAGCAAAGGGATTTCCATCAAAAGGAAGCTATGAACAGGTTGGAAGCTAGGGGCTACAAATCTAGTGCCCTTAAAATAGCTATGAACAAAGCTAACAAATTAGACAGAACAAGTCTCCTGCAGGCCCCATCCAATGTTGTCCCTACATCTGAGAATCTAAAAGAGAACGGCAATACCATGAGGTTGATTACTGGGTTCAGTCGTCAGGCCAACCAGATTTCCAAACTAGTCAGAGGACAGTGGTCTGTCATACTTACTGACCCCATTCTCAAGGACATCTTGCCCAAAAAACCTGAAGTGACCTATAGACGAGCTTACAGCATGAGAAATGCTTTAGTGTCCAGTTCACCAGAACTAACTAGAAATGATGATTGGTTGTCACCTCGAAAGGGCTTCTTTCGATGTATATCGTGTAGAGCGTGCAAATTTGGCACCAACACTAGAACATACATGACACCATTCGACAGCAAACCATCTAAAATAAAAGGCCACTATACTTGCAAAACTGAGTTAGCAGTATATGTACTCACGTGCTCATGTAATCTGAGATACGTTGGTAGCACAAAACTACCAGTGCACCAACGAATCCTACAGCACTTACGGGCTATAGTGAACTGTGACAAGAATTATCCTGTAGCTCGGCATTTTGATCAATTCCACAGCAGAAATATTTCCCATCTGAGCTATTTTGTAATAGATGCGGTTAGAACTAACAAGAAAGGTGGGGACTATGAAAGGCAACTGAGACAGTTGGAGTCCCTGTATATTGTTCGCCTCAACACTAAGATCCCAGGAGGTTTGAACATGGGGGAAGATCTGAGCACCTTTCTTTGAGATCTGGCTTCTGCATTATTTTATGGGTCGCTGACATATCCATTCATATCAGGGCAGGTCAACATCCGTACTTCCCTAGTGAAAAGTGTATTGTACCACATACTTTTTGTCAAGCGCTACCCTTTTCCCTCTATTCCACTGTCATTTTTGACAACATGGTACACCTTGACATAGCACATGATAGGGAAGTCGATGGTCTGTGGCAGGGACTCATGGCTTTATCATGTGAACAATTTATCACACCACCCTGCATCACACATGGGTAATATGAGATACATAAATTGATCTGGTACACTATGCGATTGCATATTTTAATGCGGTTTTGATTTATTATTATATTATTTTTTTATTTTTTTGTTTTCCATACCCCAGGATGTCTTTTCTGTACCTGAGCAGGACATCCTAGCACTCCTTCACTTTTAATTGATTCACTCATTTAAGCGGTTTGTAAATACATTGTTCCTGGATTGTCCAATGTGAATTATGCCAACACATCGTTTTCAAAATTGATATCCACGTGCTATTTTTTGTATTTTAAGAGGACTACATTACTTGGAATCAAATCTTTTATATTGTCCAACAAGGTTTTGTCTGCCATAGAACTATTTTTAAAAAAAACAGAAATTATGAATATGGGTTAAAACAATACCTTTGAGGAAATTCATTTTATTGTTGTATATAGATATAATAAGAGTATCTGTTTACAAGCGTATTTGCACAAGTTGAATTTTGCGTATTTGCACAGTAAAATATTTGCACTGTTATATTATTCATGCATTTGCACTTTACAATTGAAATTTCCCTATATCTAAATACCCATTTCAATAATGCTTTTTTGAAACGTATAGTCACATTATGTATTGGGCAGTAACAACAGCCTTTGATGCGAATTATCACCATTCCAATATGGCCGACAAAAATGTAAGGTATATACTCACCGAGCGATTAATGCAGTCCTCTGTTTATGTCATTTAGCCTTTGGTGGAGTTTTGGCGCGATGTGGCAATTAAGCAATGTATTATTTAAACTGACATCTAACCGCTTACCCGCTGACAGTGAGCAAGGGCGTTCACGCCCGAAACGCGTCTGTTTGGCAGTGTGTTGCACCTCTGCACTTTGAAATGCAATAAAGGAAAAAGAATATCCAAGTAAGACTGGCTGTGGATTCATTCACCTGTGTCTGCGCACTGGGTTTCGTGCGAAGGCGCTGCACAAATTTTCTGGTTGGAGTGTATATATATATATATATATATATATATATATATCCCCACCACGACGGTTCCTTTTCGGGAGTTAACGCAGCGCTCACACATGTGCGGTATCCTGCGGCAGAACCAAGCCGCTCAATATATCCAACAACTATTCCCCGAAGGGGAAACAACGGGTCGCACAACCAGCTGGGATTTAAAACAGCAATCCTTTTATTTTTCAAGTTCACAAAGGGCAACTAGCGCATTTGATCAATGCGCTAGTTGCCCTTTGTGAAATTGAAAAACAAAAGGATTGCTGTTTTAAATCCCAGCTGGTTGTGCGACCCGTTGTTTCCCCTTCGGGGAATAGTTGTTGGATATATATATATATATATATATATATATATATATATATAACATTCCAGCTGCTGTTTACGTTGCTATGCACCAGATCACTGGGGTGTGCCAACTTTTACAGCTACTGATGCAAGGCATCACAAACTGTCCTGCAACACCTCTAATTCATAGCCAGGTACGTGTAGATGTGTACAAATTTATCAGGACTTTGAAATTGTTAACATTTTACCATATGAAGCTGAAAAGCACACGAACACACATGCAACATCAACAAGTTGAAGGAACTAATAATTTAAGAATATCATACTTTGAGCTACTAAAAAAACATAAACAGATGGAGAATGAAAATCTGGGAAAAGCACAGATACTCTAAGAGGATGGTTTTATTGAAGAACAAAACCTTGAAGTATTTGGCTATGCTCCCATTAAATTCAGGCCTCCTTCAACCTTCTGTCTGGTGCTACCTACAGTCAACGTAGATGTTTTTTTCTGATTCAGTTATTAATGATATAAAGCAGCTATATCATAAAATAGGGCATGGGACATCTCGCAGCTATGGAGGGAAGCATAAGCAATATTGTGAATTAATGTAAAACATGGCCTTTACAAATCTATAATCAAGAAGCCTATCAACAATTCAATGATTTGAATTGCTATAGACGAAACACACATCAGGACATACAGACAATCAAATTGGAGTACATGGAAAAACTGAGTAACTGGGAAGAACAAGGTCAACTCACTTAAGAGGAATATTTCTATTTTAAGAAAGATTACCTAAAGATACTGACATTTTACTTAGGGCATTATTATGACTACAGCGATCCATAGGACTGCCGTAATCGTGGAGGCGGTCCGACAACCGCCGTACTGCAAGATCACCCTCAAAATTACAACTGTGACAGTTGGACCACCATCAAGGATCCCGCTGGGCCGGCAGGCTTTCCTCTGGGCAGAATAAGCTAGCAGTGACGCACCCGGCATCGCTGAGCATATTATGGGTTGCCTCACTGCCACCCTTTTCATGGTGGTGCAACTGCCATGAAGAGAGGCAACAAAATCGGCCATACAGGCTCCCTTTTGCCTCTGTGAATTGGGGTGCATGCTGGGGGCTCATGGTGGGCCCCCTATATGTCTGCACCTCCAGTTGCAGCAGGGAGAGAAATGCACACAACTGTGCATTTCTTTCTGTGCTGGAACGTGCTTTGGCAGTCCCATGGTGCTATATCACAACAAATAATATCTGGGGGTCAAAAAGGAAGAAAGTCTGACAGGAAGGACCACTTATACCAAAGGCATGCAGAGCAGTATCGGTGAGAAATAATAGTTAGTGAATGGTCAAGTCGAGACTCAAGAGTACATGGAGAAAAATGTATTGTTCCCATCAGAAGCCACACTGTACCGCCCTTGTTGTCATCATATGGGATCTCCTTACCCAGGAGACAAGACGGCCGGTAAATAATTACCGTGACCGAAATGTGATGTGAGGGCAGAACAGAAGGGTATGATAGTGGCTAGTGACAAAAGCAGTGTATAGTGATTAGAGTGGAAAAGTGAAGGGTAATTGTAAAATTAGGTGAATGGGTGGAAAAAGAAATTTTATTAATATCCCCCAAACCCTAAGATTAAAAGGCAGGTGTGGGTGCAGGTTTTAAATAATAACCGCACTTAATGGTGGTCGACATGTTTCAGCATTTCAAAAGATTTTCTTAATGCATTCCTCAGGACCTAAAAAGGTACAGTCCCATGGTGCTGCCTTTCTAGGGCTCACGTATGCAGCCAAAAAATTAAATGTGAAAAGCAAACACCAAACTGAATCCTGGATGTTGGATTGTTTATTCACATCCTCTGTCTGGAAATCGTGTATAAAATATAGGAGGGTGTAAGGTTTTATTCCGCCTGCGGAACTTGGTGACTCCGCAGTACTCTTATAACGATGAGATCTGACCGAATTCCGCTAATCACCGTGTGGGGAATTTTTCCTGCAAGGCTCCAGAAATGTGAGCGCAAGCGAGGTTTGGCATTCCCTAGCTCCATTGTCAAACTTGGGCAGTCGCGGGCGGTGCGAGCAGTCGAGGTCAGATGGCTGTTTCTCAAGTAGATTTGCTGTTGCTTGAGTAGATTTTTGGCATAAAGCACTATCCAAGGCTTGTGGAAGGCATCCATGACAAAATGTTGTCACTTACACAACAGACTTCATTTTGGACATAAGAGAGCTCTCAGCACACAATTTGAAAAAAAAATGTGGTCAGTTCCTGGGGAGTGTCACGCTCCATAGGCTTCGCACACCATGAAAGGGTTTGAATATTTAACAAATGCCCTTTCAGAGTATATGGCTTTTTAGCAAATGTATGTGAAAATGGTGGTTTAAATGCCCTATTGTACCTAATTTGTTTCAAGTTTTCATGGGGGGGAATTGCCCCGAGCCCACCACAATCCCTAAATGATGAGGCCTGGCTCATTTGCTTCACTCCCTACAATTCAGAGTCTTACGGCCCACCACCACAGAGTAAGTAGTATGCACTCTAATATAGGTGGCATAAGAAACACATTTGTACTATGGAACTTCAATAATGTACTATGGAACTTCAATATTGTCCATTATTGTGATGTCATTAGACTTAAGTCAATGCGCGAAAGTATAGCAGTTGCACAGCATTGTTTATCCATTTTCCTTATTCCTCAATTTAATCCTGTTTGCATGCAGACTGGGAACGTGCCTCGCCTCATTGCACGTGTGTAAACTGAAGCAACAATTGCAGCAACTCTGTGCTGCAAGACCAATCGCACAGCTTCAAAGAGATGATTTACAACTTTTCCATATTCAATATTTTTATTCCATATTTATCCACAGGTCATCCAATTCGACATTTCTAATTCACATTAACACTGCCCGAAAGTTCCATTTTCTTCACATGAGGCAGTTGTGCCAATCCAGGCCTCTGACCACTTCACGTAGGGACATACATTCACGTTCTGCAGCTTAAAATGTATTACTCCCAATGCATTTCGGGTCTTTTTTGTACCCTTCGTCAGGGGAGGCTGTTCATGGTACCACTGATTTCCATATTCCACTCTAATCTTCCAGGGTGCAGCGCATACGGGATTTCGGAGTCATCATATAGTAGTACTGCGCTCAGTCACTGCAGCAGATATTCTTCAGTGAAATAGGGTCTGTGACCAAGACACAAGTCATAAAAAAAGAAGTGGTGGGACACTGTCACCGGAAGTGACGTTACGACAGGAAGTGGCGTCACGAAAGGTGCCGAGCTCCTCGTCCCAGAGAGTCCAAAGAGTGAAGTCCAGCTGTTTGGCAGGGGGGATGGCGTCCCCCCGGTAAAATAAGCGGGGGGACGCCGTCCACCAGCGTGGTACCCCGACTCGAGCCCTGTATGCGACTGACTATAAACTAGGGACAAGGTGAAAGGGAATATTACAGCATAACATGAGAATACTACATAAACCTACTCGATAAAGAAAGGAATATTGCAGATAGCTTCAGCATGAAACATTTACCCTTTTCTGAACGGGGCTTCTAGCCAGGCTTGGAGCCCCAGCAGAGATGACATCACTGCCCTCTTAAAAAACAAAAACAACATTGTAGAGGGAGGAATATAATTAGCAACGTGAAACTGAATTTTTTGTTTTTTTTTACAATGTTGGAAGGATTGCAGCCTTAATGTCAAGCGGTCGGAACCTTTGTCCTAATTCTGGCACTCTCGACCACAAGTCCCACAGGGCGCGCCCCTGCTACGTCAACGAAGCCGGGCATTTTTAGAGGCTTGTTATGAGAGACGCATACTTGTCAAGAAGAAAGGGGAACTGCACGCGTAGCCTCCTTCTCGCTGAAAATGTGATGATCTGGAAGTGCTAACAGAAGACTATTCAAAGTGCAGACTCCGGCGCAGAGGCCAGGGGCAGGCCCCAGTCGCAGCCGGCTTCTCAAAGAGTTTAATGGCCCTCAGAGTGCCATAAAATGCCAGAAGAAACAGGTGGCGTGTGGCGCTTAACAGGAGCATGCCAGCTTTGAGGACCGAGGGCTGTTAAAAAGAGCCTGGGTAGTGATTCGCATTCAAAGCATAATAATCCACTCTAGCTTTGATTTTGCACCTTCTTTTTTGCTAATTTTTCTGACATATTTTAACCAGCTGTGGCCATTCACCACCACTCTCTATCCACCAGCCAGTGGACACCCTTGATACAAGAACCCTCTAAAGCTAAGAGGTGGCGTCGGCAGAGGTCACGTGTCCTATAGGGAGATTTATTTATTTTAATTGTATTAATTTGTAAGGCACATGAATCATCCCGAAGGGATAACTCGGCGCAGCGTGAATCAGAAAGGGGCAAATTTACAAGGAAGTGCCACAGCACAGCACCAAAAGCCCTTTGGCTGCGTCACGCTGCGGAACTTCCAAAGCACAGGAATGCAATATATTTACAAAAATATAGGTCGCATTCCTGTACTCTGCCCTGCGCTGGCGCACAAACTGCTGCCATGCGCCGCTGCAGACACCCTTGCACCATGGTGCAAGGATGCCTGCGTCATGGGGAGATTTTACCTTCCTGCAGAAAGACAATCACTACAGGGATTTTCCTCTTTCAATATGTGCTGTAAAATTCAGCACGCATTGAAAGAGGAAAAAACGAGGATAAATGAAAACCTTTCTCCTTGTTGCACCTCGCTACGTTACCCCTAGGGTGGCGTAGCATTCAGACGCATTTCCAGATTTAAGATTCCTCGTAAATCTGGAAATGTGTCTTGTTCCATGGGTGTTGCATGGGAACACCCACAGCAACACCCATGGAATCGCTCCTTTCACGCAAAGTGCTGCGTGTAAAGGGGCCATATTTACAAGGACAGGAAAAGCCACGCACACTGCTGAATTTCTCTGGTTTTGTATGAGTTAAATATGAGCCTAATAATATTGTCCCTGTAACCTTTGTTTTTTCCAGTGAATTTCTAAGGTTTTTTAAATCCTATTTCCTATCTATATTTTCCCTGTATCCTTTGTTTCTTCAGTTAATTTTTACATATTTCTACCTTCTATTTCCTAACTATAATGTCCCTGAAACTGGGTGTGTGAATGGGTGTGTGAGCATCTGGGTGTGCGAGTGGGGGTGTGATTAGTTCTCTGGGTCTCTGACTGGATGCATCAGTGACTGTATGGATGTGTGAAAGGGTGTGCGAGTGATTTATGGGTGTGTGTGCGGGTGTGTGAGTGGCTGTATGGATGCATGCAGGAGCTGGAATTGCTGCTGAATGGAGGGAGCTGTTGAAAGGTAACTCCCTCCATGCAGGAGCAAACCTTTCATTTCTTTCCCTTCCCGCGTGACTGCGGGCAGGGAAACAGACAAAGCCTCTGCTTCCAGAAAGTGAGAGCATTTTTCCAGCTCTCGCTTGCTGGAAGTGGAGTGTTTGCTCTGATTTGGTGGGAGCTGTCAAAGCTACTGCTACATTACAGGAAACAGCTAAGCTCTGGGGAGTGGACACCCTGGGACATAGCAGGAGCTGACCCCAAGGCCTTTATTGGCTCCAGGAGGAGGGCCGTGCAGCCCCCTTCCTTCTGTGAGCATCGGTCAGCCCCGGGAAGGTGGTGGCCCCCAGGGCTATAAATGGCTCAGGAGGGGGGTCGCGCTGCCCCCTCACTGTTTGATTTACATTTTAGGCTCCCGGGGAAGTGGTGGTTCCCGGAGCCCGGTGGGGTCCACAAGCCCCCATTGTTTTTAATTTAGCCCCGGTGAGGTGGTGGTCCTGAGGGCTTGAACCCACCCCAGGAGAGGGCCCTGTAAGGCCTCCCTCCAAATTCAGATAATAGCCCCGGGATGGTAGTGGTTCCCGTTATTCAAAAGAGCCCCAGAGTGGTGTTCGTGTGGTCCCCCTCCATCATATTAAAAAAAGCTCTGTGTAGGTGGTGGAGCATCTGGAGGGGGAGTCCAAGAACCTCCCTCATTATATTAATCCTACATGTCCCTTAAATCTGGCAAACCTGGGGGCTAAATAGTAGAGGAGTATGTGAATATGAGATTTTTTTTTTTTTTTTTCGGCGGGAGTCGCGGATTCAGCTTGGAAAAAACATACTTTTTTCCCCTGGTGAGGTCTATGCAGGAGCCCCCGACAGGCCTAGGGGGTCAGGTACTCCTAACCTGCCCCGTTCTATTTTTTGAAAATCTTTTTTTTGTGGGATTCAGCTGAAGCCGAGTCTCAAGATGGCTGCTAACACCTCCTGCTTGAAGTGTTGGCAGCTAATCACATTTCAGCAGGGGGATTGTCGGGTCCTCGGAGGATCCACATACCTATATCTGCATTTTTTTCTTTTCTCAAAAACTACTGAACTGATTTACACCAAATAACAATAAGACCTACCTTTCTGCCAAATTTTGTGAAATTCTGTCCAGTGGTTTGGGCTTTAGTCGCAACTAAATTCTCTACGGGAATTAACATTGGACAAACACTTTTTTTGACCCTCAATTTTTCTTGGCCACCACTTGATGGATCACCCTGAAACTTTCGATGTTCAACAAGAATCACGGGCACTTTTAAAAAAAAATTTCATGAAGGTTTGTCAACCAGCGCCAAAGATATAAGCAAGCCAAAAAAACGCTTTTCCTACGGAAACATGGTCCTCATTTTTTAGGAAAAGAGTTTTATGCTTTGCCAATAACTTTAGCAACCCTAGACAAATCTTCACAAAAAAAAACCTCCCCCTTTTTGGTTCAGCTGCTGTGGTGAAAGTTTTGGGGTAATCCGTCAAGAGGGACCAAGAAAAAAGGGGGATCCCAAAACACGTTTTACTCATGTTACGTCTATTGGGACTTTTCATTTTTTGAACATGACTACAGCCCAAACTGCTCAACGGACTTACACCAAATTTGGCAGACAGCTAGATGTTTGTCCATGAAGTATGCCTTTTGTGATTTGGAGTAAATCCATTCAGTAGTTTCACAGATATTTAACTTTAAAAAATATAGATATCTTGGGACCTGAGTCCTTGCTGTGGATTTGTGGATCGTACAAAAATGTGATTGGCTGCTAACACTTCAACCAAAAAGTGTTGGGCACCATCTTGAAGCCGAGTCCCACATAAAATGTAAACAATTAAGAAAAGGGGGCAGGGTAGGAATTCCCCCCCCACCGCCCCCCCAGATATGGTAGGGGTGTAGGGGTGTCCCACTGTGACCCTGTCCGGGGTTAAAAGTATTCTTTTTGATTAAATTTAGCAGAAAATTTGCAGGTGGACATGCAGATCCGTGGCAACATTTTAAAAAAGATGCGGGGCTCCCGCACGTCTTTTTTATGAAACCACTGGATGGCCCAAATTACGGGGACAGTGTTTATTAATTGTGCAGGGGAGTCTCATGTGGCACCCCCCCTGCAACCCCAGGGACCGCTACCTCCCCAGAGCTATGTGTAAAATTAGTGCAGGGGAGGCCAAAATAACCTCCCCCACAGCCCTGGGACTGCCACCTCCCCAGGGGAAATGTTGTATTAATGCAGAGGGCCTGCTAGGCCAACCACAGCACCACGGATCGCCACCTCCTCATGGTGAAATATGACATAAATGCAGGGGGGTCCCAAAGCCCCCGCAACTCCAGGGACCACCACCTCTGGGGTTAAATTTAACATTAATGCGGGGGGCTATGGCCCATGCAGCCCCATGGACCGCCACCTCCTTGGGGCTGAATCTGAAATCAATGTGGTCGGGGCACACACACCCCCTCGCAGCCCCGAGGCCCACCATCTCTCTGGAGCTAAAGTGAAAAAAGTGGGTCCCTGTGTGGCACCCCTGGAGACCTCCCTGGGACAAATGTATACAATTAAAGTGAGGGGCCTCATGGCCCTCGACAGCCCCGGGAACCACAATCTCCATGGGGCAGTGTCCTGCATTGGAGGAGGGAGCATGCCCCCCTCCTGGGGCTAAAGATGACCCTCAGGACTTGAGCTTTACCACTTCCGCCAAGTCATAGCAACTGTGCTCTGCTTTGAGCAAGCCAGAATATTTTGCTTGCACTTGCTCAAAGTGGAGCACAATTGCTATGACGGAGAGGGAGCTGCATGTTAGCAACTCCCTCTGTGTCAAAGCCGTGATGGCTCCCGCAGGAGGAGGGGAGCCAGCAGGGACCGCAGGGGCTTTGAGGTTCCCAGTGTTCCCCAACACTAGAAAGTGGGTGCCCTAGTATGGGCCCAGGGTTCCCCAGGCCCAAAATCAGCCCAGGAGAGAGGCAGCCCGGCCCCCCTTCCTTTAGTGTTAAAAAAAAGAAAATTAAAAAGGCCGGGCACGGGGAGGGGTCCCTGGGGCCAAATCGATCTGGGGAAGGGGGCTGTGTACCTTCAGACACACTGCTAGTTGGGGGATGAAGTCCCCTTTAATGCTGGGAGTCCTTGGGGGCCAACAAGCCCTCCTGATACCTCCAGTAAGTCCCACACAGTAGGATTGCTGAGAAGACTTCTGAGGCCATGCCCTCTTTCTCCACCGCTCTGCGAACGCACCTCTGTAAAAGGGGTCGTAGACAACCAGTAACCAAAGACCCTTTTTGTGTTGCCCGGCAGTATCGCCTCTATGACCCACCAATATTTACTCAACGAAGAAGCAGGCG
This sequence comes from Lissotriton vulgaris, assembly GCF_964263255.1. Classification (NCBI taxonomy): domain Eukaryota; kingdom Metazoa; phylum Chordata; class Amphibia; order Caudata; family Salamandridae; genus Lissotriton; species Lissotriton vulgaris. The sequence goes on along the minus strand of NC_141693.1, from coordinate 857,176,878 downwards.
CTGGAGACTGAAAGGCAGGAAACGAGGGTTTATTCTCTCCGGAGGAGAACACATCAATTCAGACAGCAAGTATCGTCACGAGGTGCTCTACCTGCATCTCTGAGGCCTGGCCTCTTATACTCGGGTTTATGATCTTTATTGCACGTAACACATTCTTGCAACACTTTGATATATGAAAGAACATCCTCGTAATCTCCCCCTCAGGCCCGTTCCCACATACATTTACAGTTGAATTCCCCACCCCGGTCACAACAGGTGATGATTATCGCGCAGCAGGACATTCCGCCGATTCACGGAATGTGTGAAGTTTGATCGGATCTCGTAGGGTGGGGGCTTTGATCGGCTCGAGGGTCTTTTGATGGGGAGGGGAGGCTTCCTACAGTACGGGGTAATAAACAGTATCCGCAGGGCCAGGTGGTGGCTTGGGAACAAGGAAGACAGACGGGCACACAGGAAAGAGGGGGTTTGCATCAAAGGGCCTGAGACTATGAAAGGAATGGAGGGAGGTGTCGCGCTGGGAACAGGATGGGATTCTGAGGCAGATCTGCGCTGAAGAGGGGTTTATGACCCAAGGAGAGCGAGGGGGTTGCCAGCGTGCGGGGGGATGTCTGTGAGGTTAAGAGAGAGAGAGAGAGAGAGAGAGAGAGAGAGAGACGCGCTGGATATCAGCGAGGGGCAGAGGGGCCATGGTGCTCAAAATGACTGCCGCTTACGCGCAAGGCATGTGAAAGCGGGGGTGATCAGTGTGTGGGGGTGCTTGTGTAGGTGGAGAGCCGTGCTGGGGGTCAGGGGTGTGCAGAGGGTGGTTCTGGTCAAGGCAGCTAATGTGGTGGCCGTGTGCGGCGAAGAGTGTGGCATCGGGGCAAAAGGGAAGATGGCGCAGATAATGTTCACCAAACCGTATTAAGTTTCCACAGTCCTCCCTTTAACATTTCTAAGACATCTTGCTGGCCTATTTCCTATCTATGTCTACTGTTGTGGTCATAAGGAAGGAAGTGATAACCCAGGTGAAGGAACTGTACATAAACATCACATTTTTAAAATCTTTTCATCCAGTGGGCGGGCTCATCGTTAAGCTTTGTTGCAGGAAAGTCATAGTAATGCAATATCAGACAAAAATTATGTAGTGAGAGCGTTGGGTACATATCATAGAAGCTGGTAGTCATTCGGAATAGGAGCTGATAGGTTACCAAGTAAGTAGGTTCTTTTTGTGCTCGGTTGGAGCATAGTCAATTCAATGATGGTTGGGAGAGAAATGAGACATAGTAAAAACAATAATCAGTGTTCCCAGTGTCTTATGGTCGTGGACCATTGTTAGTCAGTTCTCGGCATTCTTTGTCGTCTTCTGTTGGCACTGTTGAACATCTGTATTACAATTCGTTCGTTAGCAGGAATGTTCATGTGGGTTGAGCCGTTGGAGGTCTGCGGGCAGGAGAGTGCCTTTGTACTGTTTCGCCAGGCCTCATGAGAGAAATGCGTTATGGTTTTGGAGCAGATGCATTTTCTTCCATAATCCAGAGAGTGGTCATTAGGAGGAGACAGAAAAGGATTGTGGTGAAGGGTGCAATTGTCTTTGAGTTGTGGAGTCTGTCTGTTCTTGGGTTTCTGTGGTGGGTATTTCCTGTTGCTTCCATCATCTTCAAGGTGCTCGGTACCGGGCAGAACCACATACTTCATTTAGCTTCTCTTTGGGGTGACCCTTGGTGGTGTTTTAGGTCACCGTTCTGAGATTCAACACAGTTCGTGGTCTACTTAGTCGGGGCTCCCTCCTCTTTGACGCAGGAAATGCCCTTCTCCGGATGGCACAGTAGGATTTAGAGGATTTTGGAAGTTCAGGTGGAGGGAGGGTGTGTGGGTGAATAGTCTTTATGGCAGGTCGGAGGAGGAGGGGATGGAGCAGGGCCAGGTCGGGAACAGACCAGAGAGACGGAAAATTTTAGACAGGCGGGTCCATAATCACGTTCAGAGAGCAGGGACCTTTCGGCACGCGTCGATCATAGAGCAGGGGCCTCAGGTCAGCCCTTTCCTTTAGGTTTGTCGGAAACAGTGCCTTGTCCTGCGACTCCTTACTGTTGTGGTCTCGCCTTGGCCTCCGTCGCTGAGGTTCCACGGTCTGCAGTCAGGCCACGTGCTCCCACATCCGGTCTCTTTCTCCTCCGACAGTGGTACCCTTAAATGAGTTTGAAAAGACAGTCTTTAGAGATTTTGCAGAGGAAGGTAATTACGTAAATCTATTTCTCTCCCAACACCAAGCAACTGGGGTAAACATCCGCTACATTGAGGTTTGCAGCCAACGTATAAACAATTGATGATGGGTTTGCTGGATTCCCAACAACTTCCCTTTGTGGTTATTTCATTGGCGTTTTGTCGGTTTATTACATTCATTTTGTCGTGGTACGAGGTCTGATACCCATTTATTGCATTTGTTTATTACAGTCATGTCAGTTCTCCTGGTAGTGACCCATTTCCCTAGTATGAGTCTTGCAAGGCTAGACCGGTCTTCAGGGCTTGGTATTTTACGGAAAAGTGTAACGTGTTATTCACCATAGTCTGATGGGCATCCTTCTGAGGAATGAACACAGGCTAAACTATTCTCCATTACATTAATGCGTCCTATCTTTGGCTAAACATCTCATTTTCAACAAGGTTTAATACAACAAGTTCTTTCATTTTTTCGATCTAATTTTAACTTTGTAAACATTCTAATCTCTACATCGTTTCTTACAACCTGGCTACTTCATTAAAACTCGGGGGGGGGGGCTTGCGATAACTATTAAACTCATCTTTGATGCGAGTGGGGTCTTATGGGAAACAACTAGGAACACAGTGAATTGGAGCAAGGGACATTTTTCAAATTCTCGTCTAGGGCAGCCGATACAAAACTGATGGCGTCCTGGGAAGGCGGGTGTATCTCGGTCGCCTTTGCTGATTGGGGCATTGATACAATTTTGGGACGGGGAAGGTCGCGCTACCAGAAACATTTTATCATGGATGCCACTGACAAGTAGTTCCCTCAAAATGGGTCAGATTAGAGAACCTTAGTCGTCTTACCTGTCCTTTTCCTTTCGGTCAATCTAGGTTTCATCAACATTTAGCAGAAAAGGAGAGGTAGTAACGTGGTATCGATGCAATTTATATTTAAGACAAATTTGTGCAAATACTTGTGGTATTTGGAGCCAATCAGGTGGTGCACCAGGGGGTAGTGGTTTGCCAATTAGGTGCCAGTTGCTAGGAAGAGCGAAAGAGTGGAGGAGAGAGAGAGAGAGAGAGAGAGAGAGAGAAAGATAGAGAGAGAAAGATAGAGAGAGAGAGATAGAGAGAGACAGATAGAGAGGGAGAGAGATCAACAATAGGCTAAATAGTACACGTGTGACATGGAGAGTGGCCATGTACTATTTAGGCTATTCAGTGCATTACCCAACATGAAACATTTTGGGTTTGTGTTAGAAAGCATGCAGTTTGGGACGGAAGAGCATTAGGCCAGGTACATAAGGACAGGCATTGAGTCGGGTGTCTTTAGGTGCCATCTTGCAGCGTAGGTCCGCTTCATGTATCGGACATGGCATGGCTCCAGGTCTTTTACTATACCCTAGTCATTATTCCAATGTAACCTGTAGAGGGAGAAAAAGGAAGAAAGGGAGGGGGGGGAAACAACATTCGAGCATATCAAATGTACGGGCGCGAAAGTTATTTACTTACCATATACTCGCACTTATCTCCTCGGGATATAATCCCCAGGGTCTTGGTTTCTGAAGTCAAGGGAGCGGGCAGTGTGATAGGTTGTTCGTGGGGGGTTCGAGGGTGGCGTTATAGATCGGGTGTAGGGAAACGCAAAAAAAGGAATCAGAGGCACCTAGCGCGAGGTACCTGGTTTTGTAGATGTATCTAGCCACCGGGATCCTTAAATCATTCCCAAAGCTGTGATGTTCTAAGGCATATCGGTTCTTCGGTCAACCCTGTCCCTTAGTACCTTCGACCACCATACCTTTATAACGTTCTATCATTCACACCGCTTTACTTTACCCATTCTCAGAAGTCGAGGTCCTTCTTCATGCGTTAGTTCCTGAGCCTAGTCGCATATTTGGAGGCAGCGTATCATACCCTTTGAGTCGATCATCAATCCAGGGCCGAACAATCATTTTCTAATAACCTTGAAAAGAGAGCAGAACTGTTGTGCACAGAATAGCCCTCCCGCCAATTCCCACATTTACAGAAGTATGCGATACCTGTTCATAGTTTGGAAAACCTTTATTTGCGTAATCGTTTAGTAAGTAAATATGTGAAGGCAATCGTATTTGGTCGGACACGGCGATGGCTGAAGCACATATAATAGGGGGCTATTTTGCAGTATTTAAAAACATTGAAAAACGTCTACTTAGTTATTTGCAAGAAACTGAAAACGTCTTTTAACAATTGAGGGGTCATAGGGTATTTATTTCATAAATTGAAACACCGTCAGGCTAAATGCAATCATATTTCCTAGATGTATACCGTGGGCGTGCGTCGCAAGCTACGTTATGTATTGGTTACAATAAATATCATAATAAATCGTACATTGAAATCAACATATTAACGGGATCCTTTCAAATGTTCGCCAAGTGAACCCTCCTCTCCTCTTCGTCAAGTGTGCAAGGGTTCACATACATAACTCAGAACATCAAGTCTTGTTAGTCAAAGAACACCACGAGGTGTCCGTAAGTTCCTATTGATACCGGCGCCATTTTGGGCGATGCCGGGTTGGTTGTACCAGAATCCCTTTCGGCAGTTCAAAAAACCTGTGCTAACAGAGGGGCTGGTAATGTGTACCGTCAATCAAGAGGGGAGGGAGGTAGAATCTTCCCTACCAGGTCACGTTGAGGTTCAGCCGGAACTCACTTGAATTCGTTAGCCCACAATGTTCCTGGGTGGCTCAGACTGAAGCTGGTGCGGACACGAGAGCACCACCGTCTTGCGGCTATGTCGTGGTCGTTCCAGTTGTTCCCTACCGGAAGCCTGTAGGGGCCGAGGGCTTCTGGGACTCTGGTAGAATCTTCAAAGCTGTGGGGATGTTGTCGGAGGTGGGGGCTCGTGCCCAGGTGGGCAAGTGCCCGAGTTGCAATACCGGACAAAGTTACTCCAGTGGCCTAGACCCGCCTTCCAGAGGGCCCAGACTCCATTTTGAGACCCTGCAGCCGCCGCCCTTCGTCGTGTCTTTCGGGAGTGGAAGAAACTTCTTGAGGTGACAAAGACAGAACGCCATGCTGTTGGAGCAGGACATTTGGTTCGGGGCACCAGGGGGCAGCTGTGGAGCCTTCACCTGGGGAGGTGGGGGGAGGCTCGTTCGCGCCACCTCCCTCTCCCAGCGCATCCCATGCCGTCCCTTCGAATCAGGGGTGCACATGATGACCACCCTACACCCCTGACTCCGACTCTTGGGGGACCATTGTATGTCCGGTGCTGCGAAAATAGATCCGTCGGACATTGTACGTTCTGTGCTCCGCAAATAGGTCCGTCGAACATTGTACGTTCTGTGCTGCACAAGTATATCCGTGGCCCGGCTGGAGGATTTCGGCGCCGGGCCGGGGCTGGGAAGCCTCCTATCTGTGGAGGTGGGAGAGGCTCGTCCGCGTCGCCTCTCCCTCCCAGTCCCCCTGCACCAGTCCGATGGAGGAATTCGTGATGGCCGGACCAGGAGATACGAGGGAGGGGGTCATCTGGATCTGCCCCCTCCCTACTCGTGGCCCAGGGGACGTCACCCCAGGAAGGAGAGTATGGGAAGACCATTTCATGTCGGCCCATGGAGCCTCCTGTACCCTCTCATCGGCGATTTCTTTTGGTCTATGGCTGATGACTGGCCCCGCCCCACACGTGCTATGTGTTTCACCTTCCGGATGGGCGGGCCCGTTGACTCGTTACATTTTGAAGACTTCCGGAGTGAGCGTAATATGTTTTGTATTGTTCCTATTAGTACAGTTTACCTTAAAGAATGTTTTACTAGTTTTTCTATTTATCGTTGGTTGCGTGTTATCTCTATCGTAATTAAACCCTAAATTATATAACAGATGCTTGGTTTCCCTGAGTCCTTTTTCTAACAGGAGGTTGTCTACGCAGGCCTGTACTTGCTTTTGTTTTTCAGAGTGGGGGGGCAACAGGGGGGGGGGGCAATCAGTCCCAGAACTCTAACATGTCGTTAAAATTGGTCTGACGAAATTTGTGCCATCGAGCATAATCGAACGTGGTGGTTCTATCCGTCCTGTCCGTGTTTGTCTGATTTGTTTTTGTCTCGCGCCCTTTCCCTTTCTGCCGGCCTGTTATTTCTGTCGACCCTCCGCTCTTACTTATGTTTTGTAGAGTCGGGCATTGGGCTTTCCAGTGCCCGAGACATTTACAGAAAGCACATTGGTTTTGCCTTAAATCTGTTCGTCCTGTGCATAGTGTCGGGGGATTACTTTTGGGTCGTTGTGTCTCGGGGTTGTCCCATCGGCACATCCCTTTGCACCGTTCTCTTTTTGTGTCTAATCCTCGGAACTTTGTCGTCCTTGGCCCTTCCTTTTGCCTACCAGACGTTTGGAGGATTGCCTGTCGTGTTTCTTTAACTATTTTGACTTCGTCTCTTTCTTTTCGTTGCGTAGCCTCTTTGCGCCACATACCGAGACTATCGAGCATAATAGGCGTTGTCTTGTTATTCCGAAGGGCTATTTCCACCGTTTCTATTTTGTCTAAATCGAAGGATCCTATCAGTGGCCACTGTTTCTCTTGGTTTGTTTTGGTATACTTGTGCCATAGCTTACTATAGGCTATGGTAATTAATCCATACTTTGTGAACATGTCTTTATTAGGGGTGCCTTCCAGTGGGACTAGATGGTCCACCTCTAATAAACGGTCCGGGCTGAACCAGCTATCCATCAGTGGGGAGAAGACAGGCATGACGGATCACAATGGGGATAATAGTCAGCACTACCTATCTTATCACTGCGTGTAAAGACTAGACAGAATATTTCTATTCTACGTTGTTTGCAGGCAGTGAATACCTCAAGAACCAATATCGGGCAATCAGTGTTTGGTCAAAAAATAGAAAATAAAAAATGGTCAATGGGGAGAATAAGTAGGCCCGCAAAGGTTTGCGTCACCTACCCTTTCACTATCTGCAAAGAGGGGACCTATTCTTTCCTGTTTGCAGACAGAGAGTCTCCAGAAAACAATCCGTAACAGTTAATCAATGGGGAGGGGCAATTGATCAGTGGGGGAGAAAGATAGGCACGACGGGTGCGTTACCTATCCTTCACTGCTTGCAAAGAGAGAGCCGGTTGTTTCTCCGTTTGCCGACAGCGAAACTCCAAATAAATTAACAAAGAACAAATACTAGTATTTTCCATCAATCATCAATCATTCCGCAATTCGTCGTGTTTACACGACCTTACCCGGACCGTATGGACAGTTTCTTGTCTTCCGAATCCAGCGCCCGATCGTCCTCTTTCCTTCGTACTCCTCGTGGCACTCCTGATGGTTCCCAGTCAGGACCGTAGATCACTCGAGAGAGGTCTGTTCGGAACCAGTGAAGTTCGGATGATCGGCTGTCAGACGAGGGTCTATCGGACAGGGTACCTTCCGATCGTTGCAGTCGTTCACTCTGTCATCAGGACCTCTCCCACTGGATCCACGAGTCGCTGATGGGCCCCACGCTTGGGACGCCAATTGTAAAAGGGGTCGTAGACAACCAGTAACCAAAGACCCTTTTTGTGTTGCCCGGCAGTATCGCCTCTATGACCCACCAATATTTACTCAACGAAGAAGCAGGCGCTGGAGACTGAAAGGCAGGAAACGAGGGTTTATTCTCTCCGGAGGAGAACACATCAATTCAGACAGCAAGTATCGTCACGAGGTGCTCTACCTGCATCTCTGAGGCCTGGCCTCTTATACTCGGGTTTATGATCTTTATTGCACGTAACACATTCTTGCAACACTTTGATATATGAAAGAACATCCTCGTAATCTCCCCCTCAGGCCCGTTCCCACATACATTTACAGTTGAATTCCCCACCCCGGTCACAACAGGTGATGATTATCGCGCAGCAGGACATTCCGCCGATTCACGGAATGTGTGAAGTTTGATCGGATCTCGTAGGGTGGGGGCTTTGATCGGCTCGAGGGTCTTTTGATGGGGAGGGGAGGCTTCCTACAGTACGGGGTAATAAACAGTATCCGCAGGGCCAGGTGGTGGCTTGGGAACAAGGAAGACAGACGGGCACACAGGAAAGAGGGGGTTTGCATCAAAGGCCTGAGACTATGAAAGGAATGGAGGGAGGTGTCGCGCTGGGAACAGGATGGGATTCTGAGGCAGATCTGCGCTGAAGAGGGGTTTATGACCCAAGGAGAGCGAGGGGGTTGCCAGCGTGCGGGGGGATGTCTGTGAGGTTAAGAGAGAGAGAGAGAGAGAGAGAGAGAGAGAGAGAGAGACGCTGGCTATCAGCGAGGGGCAGAGGGGCCATGGTGCTCAAAATGACTGCCGCTTACGCGCAAGGCATGTGAAAGCGGGGGTGATCAGTGTGTGGGGGTGCTTGTGTAGGTGGAGAGCCGTGCTGGGGGTCAGGGGTGTGCAGAGGGTGGTTCTGGTCAAGGCAGCTAATGTGGTGGGCGTGTGCGGCGAAGAGTGTGGCATCGGGGCAAAAGGGAAGATGGCGCAGATAATGTTCACCAAACCGTATTAAGTTTCCACACCTCCTGGCACACTTCTGGTTGGGTATGTAGTCCCCTTGGTTTCAGAGATTCCTTGGGGGCCAACTACCTCTCTTGTTACCTTCAGTAGGTCCCACACTGTGGGACTGCTGAGAGGTCTCAGAGGTCACTCCCCCTATCTCCAACACTCTGCAAACATACCTCCTGGTGTACTGCTGGGTGGGGGTGAAGTCCCCCTGCCTGCTGATGATCGTTGTGGGCCAACTACCCCTTATGTTACCTCCAGTAAGTCCCACAGAGCTGGACTGCTGAGAGATTGTCCCCTTTCTCCACCACTCTGCAAACCCACCTCCAGGCGCACTGCCAGTTGGGGTCTGAAGTACGTTTGGATGCTGAGGGTCCTCGGGGGCCAGGAACCCCTTCTGTTACCTCCAGTAAGTCCCAGACAGTAGGGATTGCTGAGAGCTGTTCAGAGGCTCCTCCCCCTTTCTCCACCCCACCTCTTCCATCAGCCCATTCCGTCCTTCATCGCTGCTTGCCCATTCCTTGCTTGCCCCTCTGTCAGTCACTCTTGCCGTCTTCTCTACTCTGAATCCCACTTTAGGTTCCCGGCCCTTTATTATAACTGCTGCCACTCTTCATCTCTCAAACAAATTCCACTGTAGTGGTGTTTTAAAAAATTGTTTTGGGGAGTTTTCCCCTGCTGTTGTTTTGCCCATGTTGCTTCTTCCCTGTTACTTGTTATTGGTTGGGAGACTCCTGAATCAGACATGCATTAACTTGGGTCATGCTCAGGAATACGGTGGTAAATACTTTTCTTTCCTTCCATCCATTTGCACAAGACATCTGGCCCACACACCAGTGGGTGCATCCACTTTTTTCCTTCATCGATTGAAAACACATTGGTGAATCGAAGAGCAACTTCAAGTTGTGGGCTACCTTCTTATGTCAAGGTTGTTACGTCAAATTATATTTGCAAAATCTATACATCCACAAGCGCAGCAACATACTGTTGTGGATAAAAAATGCAAAGTTTTTTAAAGCAAACTGTGTTTAGGAGTGAGAGTCTTGATCCAATGTAGTCACGTGAATCCCCTGAAGGTATGGATAAAACTGAGCAAACACACGCAAATGATGGATGGAGCGCTGAAACTTTTCAGACACTCACCCCCCAGTCACAGATCTCGGTTGATTCCATCATCGATCTTAAGCTCACTGTGCCACCCCAGATCAGACACAGCTATATGCAAATCAGTCTTGACCCTGTGCCTCATGAGAACAGTCAAGCCCGAACTGCCAAGCCAGGTCTTCTCTGGACCGGAAACAAGTATCTTGGGACCGGTTTCGGGCTAACAGCCCTCATCTGCAGGCTAGCTTGAATCCAGTGGCAAAGTGAGCAAGGGACCCACGTCTGGCAATAACCTGCCAACTTAGGGTGAACAAAGCAAACACAAGGAGATGAAGGAAAGAGCGCTGAAACTTTTCAGACACTCGCCGCCAATAACAGATCTGGGTTGAATCCATCATCATTCTTTAGCTCACTTTGCCACCCCAGATCAGACACAGCACTATGCAAATCAGTCTTGACCCTGTGCCTCATGGGAACAGTTCAGCCTGAACTGCTAAGCCATGTCTTCCCTGGACCGGAAACAAGAATCCTGGGACTGGTTTCGGGCTAACAGCTCTCATAAGCCAGGCTAGCTGCAAGCTAGTGGTAAAGTGAGCAAGGGACCCACGCCTGGGCATACTTTGCCGAATTAGGGCGAACAAAGCAAACACAAGGAGATGATGGACGGAGTGCTGAAAGTTTTCAGACGCTCACCCCCAGTCACAGATCTGGGTTGAATCCATCATTGTTCTTTAGCTCACTTTGCCACCCCCGAGCAGACACAGCTATATGCAAATCAGTCTTGACCCTGTTGCTCATGGGAACAGTCCAGCCCGAACTGCCAAGCCATGTCTTCCCTGGACCGGGAACAAGCATCCTGGGACCGGTTTCAGGCTAACAGCCCTCATCAGCCAGGCTAGCTTGAATCCAGAGGCAAAGTTAGCAAGACACCCACATCTGGGCATACCCTGCCAAAACTGTGCCATTTACAAATGATTAGAGGGACTTCGATAATTTGGTCACATATATACTACTTATTTTGTACATCCCTGTACGTTTTCCCAATGGACTCCAACTGCCACATCACTCCTCTGGGTTACCTAAATTAAATTCCATGCCACCTCTTTCCACCTATATCCTGTTTGAGTTGCCTGGCCACCTTTCTTTCTTGGAGGCTAATTTTTATAAGGACTTCTTTCCCACTCTAGACTCTGGAGACGGGGTTAACAGGGCTTGTTTCAGCGTGACAGCATTCGTGATTGCACTGCCTTCCAAAACTTTGTTTCTCAAGGTTGCTTTTACAAGTCTGGATCCCGGGCACCCAAATATATTTTAGCAACATCTTTTTTTAAGTGGAAGAGCAGAGTTCATAGACACAGGAGTGGCACAAATAATTATCCAGTGCTGCATAATTTATTATTAATTTTTATTGCAGTTTTATATAGCGTGAAATCAGCCGAAGTGCATTGGAGCATTTTACATGAGCATCTGTTCAATTACACAAGGTCAGATCGAGCTTATATTTTGTATGAATTTATTTATTTATTTATGCTGGAAAGTCACTCTAAATCTTGTTTCTTTGTGTTTGTGCATTTTCAGAGTGCTCGTGTTTTTCGTTTTCACTTGCTTCGTTCTCTGTCACCTCATTCCCCTCCCACCTGCCCCATCAACCCCAGTAAATCGCCTCACATCCAAACATGCTTTATTTATCTCAGCTTTACTTAAACACTCTACAGAGTGTATCATTTCACTGGAAGTGGCCGCCATATGCTTAAGAATTTTACATGACTTTCACCCATGCTGCACAGTAGCCGTGCTGCTATTCAGCATAGATAAAAGACATTAGCATTACCAATATCAAAAGCTCTCAAATTGCTGCAACATCAATGTAATAAATACCCACATACAAACAACACTTGCTAAACACAACTACCTCTTTCAAAGGCAAGACCTATTGACTTTGCCAATGCTTGTTACTTTTGGTTGAGCCCTCCACCAGAGTGCAAGTGCTTAACAGCTCTTGCTCTCTTGTGTTTCTACCCCCAAAGTTCCCTTCCGCCCCTCCTTTGTGCTCAATGAGGCATATTTACTAGAAAGAGGCACAACGTGGTGCTGGAAGCCATCTTGCTGCACCAAACTGCGTCATTAGGAAAGTGCAGGAATTGACAGTTATATGACGCATCCCTGTGCTTTCCTCTGTGTTGCCACAAAATTGAGTGCCTAGCGCCAACACAGGCACCCTTGTACCATGTGCCTGCATTTCAGGGATGATTGTTTAGGTGCTGGAAGGGACACCTTCCTGCACATGAACAATCATTGATTGCGTTTTCCTCCTATGTATGTTGCAGAATGCAGCACTCATAGAAAGAGGAACTGATGAGGAGAAATAAAGATATTTCTCCTCGTTGCGCCACTTTTACACCTCCCTTGGGGAGCCGTAGGAATCAAACACATTGCCAGGTTTACGAAGCTTTGTAAATCTGAGAATGTGTGTGGGAACACGCACAGCAAAACCCATGGAACGCCCCTTCCACACAGAGTAATTTGTGAAACTGGATCATATTTACAGGGTCATGAAAAGCCACACAGGGTGGCTTTGCCTTGTAAATATGGGCAGGCACACTGCGCCTCTGGAGCGTCATAAGAGTGATGCTCCAGCTGTGTTATTGTGCTGGAGGGTCATTGTAAATATACCCATTTATTTGTTTTATCTCTCTCTCTCTTTCAGATGTTCACTACTCTCTCTCTCTTCTGTATATTCCACATGCAACATATTGCTGGCTCCCTCGTGTGCTTCTACCCACCCATGTTACTCTGTCTCTCTTGCTCCTGATCAATCTCTTTTGCTTCCCCCAACCTGTTTGCTCCCAGCACTCTCTCCTCTATTGCCCTCTCCCTCCAGTGTTTTTTTTTTTAATAGATTTATTTAAGACACATTTGTTTGGAGGGCTAGGCAGCAATTGGCTGCTGACCCTCTACAAAAGCACTTTGGTGGTTTACAATGTTTTTTTCAATTGACCATTCTTAGTAGTGCCTCTCTTAGAAGGGTCAATAGAAAAAGGGGGAAAAAAAGGTGCCTGGGGCGTGCAGTAAGCGCAGAATGATGGGACTGTTATCTTGGGTTACGTCACTATGCTTTTTTCTATTGCATACACTAAATGTCACCAGCAAAAACCATTGGAGCATATTTACAAGAAAGTGACGCAGAACGGCACCGCAAGACAGTTGGCTGTGCTGCATCACTTTGAAAGCACAGGATTGTGTCATATTTACAACAATAAGTTGCACCCCTGTGCTTTCCCCTGCTCTGGCGCACACTTGGCTGCCATGCACCAATGAAAGGCACCCTTGCACCATGGTGTAAGGGTGTCTGCATTTTAGGGGAGATTGTTTTCGTGAAGGAAGGGACTGAAGAATGCAGCACGCATTGAAAGAGGAAAAAAACTAGGAGAAATTTAAGCATTTCTCCTAGTTGCGCCTTCTTACACCTTCGCTGGGGAGGCGTCGGATTCTGATGCATTCCCAGGTTTACGAAATGTTGTAAATCTGGAAATATGGCAGAATTGATTTTGATTTGGTTTGATTTTAGCATTTATATAGCGCACGAACGCCCTAGGGCGGCTAGGCGCTTATACCAGCAAGTTCAGTAAGGTACGGATAAATCCATGGGTGTTGCGTGGGAACATCAACAGCAACACCCATGGCACGCCCCTTTCACGCAAGTGCTGCGTGAAAAGGGACCGTATTTACAAGTCCACGAAAAGCCACACAGGTTGGCTTTAAGTGGCCTTTAAATATGGAGCACCACACTACGCCGCCGGTACGTCAGAAAAAAGTGACACACAGGCAGCACAAGGGCTTGTAAATTTGCCCCATTGTTTATTTACTGAAGCTGTTCAGCATAGTCAAAAGGGCAGTTGTTCCTAAAGGCGAGACGCGTTGGCTTTGTCAATGCATGTTGTTGCTCTACTAAATACCGCGTGGCATACGGGCAGAAAAAGTCTTCAATGCAGGACCGTCTGTGCATGCTTTGCTTTTGAATTAACGCTACCAGGTACAGCCCTTCAAGGTAATAGCTTGAACACACACTATCTCAGACTGGGGATTTGTGGGATTAAAGCCCTTTCAGTCTTGCAATTTCTGTCACTTAGCGTCTGCAAACGAGCACAATGGCCATCTTAAGGAACCTTCCGGTAAAGACACAGGAAGGCTTTGCTCCATTGTCCTGAGGACAGCCAGCTGGGCCAGGTACCCTGAGGGGCGGATGAAGCACTCGGCACTCACATTTTCTGGTTTGAAATGTAGGTATTTTCTGTGTTTTTTGTCCTGATTGCCTTTCAGGCACGCAAGGGCTGCTATTATTGTACAGGGAGGGTGCCGGTTCGGAGCACTCAACGGCGACAAAAATAACCCAAAGTAACAGTTTCCCGCCTCCGTGTTTTAGCATTGTGAAACAGCAATTGCGTATACTTTTCACAGCGTGTGCGCGAGGCTGAGGTGGAGCATTGAGGTTCCGCTCAAGAGAACATTGTCAGAAAATGGCCGCCAACTAACATGGCATTCAGGGTTTTGACTTGTGACAATGGCACGTAACCAGCTTGGGCTCTGCTGGAAAAAAAACGAGGGCCAACGCTTTGCATTTGGAAAGACTGGGTGCAAGGATTTACGTCACCACCCCCTGGTAACGCTATACCGCTGTCAGGGACATCTTAAGGACTTTGGGGGCCCTGGGCCTAATGTGTTTTTGGCAGAAATGTTATGGCATCGGCAAAAGTGGTTCCAGCCTTTCAGTGGGGCCAATGCTAGAATCAGCCTTGCCCCAATGATGTTTGATACTTCTTAAATATATTTCAATACCGTTTTCCTTTCAATTATTTTTGATGTGGGTGATGTGTGAGAGTCTGTTACAGACATTTTGCTGAGAAATGTGTGGTTATCTTTCATACATCCATAAAAAAAGTTTCTTTTAGATCAAAACAGGAGGACCTCACATATTAGAAGTGTCAGTGTGTCACAGAGATCATTTGTAATATTAGCGATCTGCTGCTGTATTACAAAATTCAAAATACACATCACTGTTCCTGAATGTTAGATATGAGCACATTTAGGGCCTCATTTACAAGAAAGTGCCACAGCGCAGCAACGTACCGCAACCCCTTTGGCAGCGCCACACTGCAGCACTTTCAAAGCACAGGGATGTGACATAGTTACAGTGATATGTCGCATTCCTGTTCTCGCCCCTGCAGAATGCAGCACGCATAGAAAGTGGCAAAAAAATAGAAATTAATGCATTTCTCCTCGTTGCGCCTCCCTATGCCTCTCCTGGGAGGCGTAGCATTCAGCCGCATTTCCAGATTTACCATTTTTCGCAAATCTGGAAATGTGTCAAGTTCCATGGGTGTTGTGTGGGAACACCCACAGCAACACCCATGGAAGGCTCCTTTCATGTAAAGTACTGCGTGTAAAGGGGCCATATTTACAAGGACAGGAAGAGTCACGCAGGGTGGATTTTCCTGTCCTTGTAAATATGGGCAGCAAAATTAGCTGCCTGTGCATCACAAAAAGTGATGCACCTGTGCGTTAAGGTGCTTGTAAATAAGCCCCTCAGAATTTGGACGAGTGTGTCTGACCAAAGAGGGTATGAAAGAGCCGAAATTCGATATTAAATTCAAAGTTGTTCCGAACGGGGGCCCCGAAAAATACTTTAATTCCTTAAAATGTCCCAATCTCCATAATCAAAGGTTTGCCTGACTTTCTGTGCCAAAGTTGCCTATTTCTGGAACATTCCGTCCTCCAAAACCCAGACCAATTACAGAATAAAACAATACTAAGTGGCTGGCGAAGAAGCCAACAGAAGTAAACCTTCAGATCAGCCCTGCACCGGTAACAGTAGAACAGGATTAATGTTAGCGAAGAATTTGGGGCTCTTCAGAAGAGCAGAGGGAGGTTGGCCGGTAGGGAAACAAACCAGAAGTGCCCCAACGAGCGATTTTCTGTGAGAGGGATGGTGAGGGTGGGTTAGACACAGCCCTCTCAGCCAAGGCCCAACCCCGGATGAAGATGGGCTCTTAGTTTCATGTTCAATCGCTGCTTCTCCTAGCATGTGCTCTACATAGGTCTACCACTGCCTTACTCTGCCCCTGTAGGTTATCCATGGGACCCTAGAGAAATCGATCCAGTCCTCAAGCAGCTTCTCCGACTCCACAACTTATTGCCTATTTCGGGTGATGAGATACATTGCACATTCAGTGGCAGCTCCTCCGCTAAGGTGGCGAAGCATTGCCCCACTGCTATCTGAGCAGTGCAAAAGAGAAAAATAAAAAGATAATAACAAGCCATCATTATCATTTAGTTTTTCTGCAAGGTATAGGAGCCAGGTCAGGTGGGGCTGAGCACAGTGAGGAGTGGTTTTTGCACTCCAAAAGTATGCATGATTGTTTGGCCAGCCATCTTGGGCCGGCCAAACAATCATTCACACGTAGCATTTTCTCAACCTGTCTGTGTCGCACAGCCCAGTGGAGAACATGCCCAGGCTCCCAGGCACAGTCTGAGCAGGCAAACAGGCCACTCAGACCAATCACGATGCTGCTCATGCAGGGTAGCGATTGGCTGGGAGAGGCTGGGATCCTGGGTGCTGCCGGTGCAGCAGAGTGAGGACGGAGGATAGGCGTGCGGCAGCAAAGAAGATGCGGTTAAAAGTTTTTTTTATCCAATACCCCGCCCCACCACCCTCGTTTCGAAGCAGCCGCTACTGTACACGTTGCAGAGTGCTCTAGCTCTAGCTCATCCTGAACTTGAAATCCATAAACAAACTAACTAGTGCTGTGTTCAGCAGAGACACCAAGCTACTACACCAGGAGTCGACAAACCAATTCTCCAATTGCTGGTGCATGTATGGCTGCCCTTTAGTTCTACTCGTTCCTCATCTGACTGTGTGTCGCAACTGGCGAGACGATCATCCTGTGATGCGAACATCCAACATTCAAATCCTTTTCAGGGCGCCCCAATATTTCATCATTCTGAAGGTGGTGTATTGAGGATCATTTAAATATGAAATTAATGAGAACCATGCTAATAAAATGTAAAAGTCCTATGTAAATATAGGTCACTATTATTAGTGGAGGAATCGCCTCAGTCTTGATAAAAGTTCAGCCAGCCAACTTTGACAAACTGGTGCATTTAGATGTGTTGTCAGCACTAATATTCTCACAATTTCCTTCCATTTGCAGTATGCCAGTCGCAACACAAAGCCAAAAGTGCCGCCCCCTGGATGCCTCCTGTGACTAGGAAAGCCAAGAATGGCTTGCACATTCTTTCTTTTAAAAGTTTTGCCTTCTGAGTCACACTCAAGCTGCGCGGTACAAATCGGTAGCCCACACATGCACGTCATTTCTGCTATTATTTCAGATTCTCTAGCACATTACTTGCAGGACCGCCTTATTCCTAAATGCAATGCGAATCAAAAACATGGTCAGCTGCATTGTTTACATTTAAACATCACCAGTGTTATTTAAACACAGCCATATTGTTCCCCATAATAATCTACAGGGGATAAAGTATTTCCTTCCTTATGATATATAGATACTGCAAGTCACAAAGGAGTCCCATGACTATATAGTGGAACAAGCCCAATGTCTGAGGTCATTTATGAGGTCATGGCACTCCGAGGCAACTTACAGTATACTTTTAACATACAGCAGAGGGTATTTTATTCCGTATAATTCATGGTCACACCATTACACTTCCCTCAAAACTCTTAAATCCTTCTAATTCTTGTTCCTTCATATGAAAGAGACAATATTGTTATAGTGACGAAGAATACACATTTGTATTTGTTGTGCAAAATTAGACATAACAAAGAGCAGTTAGTAATATTTTGCAAAATATATCAGAACCAGTCTAATGTAAATCAAGAATCAGAAGTAACATGAAGCAAGTCCTTCTTTTCTGTCTGCAAAAAATAAACACTTTGCCATAAATGTCTCCTTTCTATTGATTACCATTTATTTTAGGATAACAGTTTAGACGTTACAGCTTGACATGATTGCAGGCTAGCATTTCTTATAGAAATAAGTTCACTGACAACGTGAACATGTTAAGTTTAGGAGCCCAGGATAAAGGTGTGGCACCTCTATCCTGCCCCCAGATTGCAGATATCTGAGCAAGGAGCTGGAGTAATAGCATTAATTAGGAATCTATTTTCTTGTCCAAGTCCCTATTAGCATGCAGTGTGATTAATACATAATTTTCTTTACAGGAAATGTGTGGAGAGCGCTATTTGCTCACTACCTGCCCCTGGAAACACAGATTTGGCTTGCATAAAAGTGTATCAAAGCAATACTTCAAAAGTTTGGGCTCCAGTCTGTGATTTTGGTCAGAGTTCCCTGTGTAGAGTTCCTTCTTGGAGAACTTGTGGGCTTGAGCAGTGTGCTACAGCTAGGTCACTGGAAGACTCAACTTACCTTACAATACAAGGAATAACTTTACAAGAGAATACTCTAAACTTGCACTTAATTTAATTATTAGTAGTGCTAATATTGTTGGGTTGAAGCTTTAGAGTGCTTCGAAATACTGAAAGCATGCATACAGGTACTTCGAAAGTAAAAATAGTGAGTATGGGGGGGGGGTGCTAGAGAGCTAGAGATAGGGTGACCAGACGTCCCGGATTACCCCGGAATGTCCTGGTGTCCCGACGCTTTTGTCAATTTTAACTAAATGTCCTGGTTTTGGGGACAAAGGTCAGGTCAACCTGCGAATCAGAAGCAAAAGAGGTGGCAATAATCCTTTGTAACCAGGGTTTTTTAATAGATGTAGACAACATGTGCGGTATTCACCAAATGACAGAGTGACATTCAAAATAACTTATGTAGATTGTTGACATCTGTGATCACCCACTTGTCTGAATTTCAAGCCATTGGGGCCTTGTGGGCAAACCAAGCCTCGTTTATATCTTTGTGGTAATTTGTATACAGGAGAAATTTAATATGTATGATTATTGACTTTATGTATATATGTGTTTTTTATATTTGATATCAACTACAACAAAAAAATGAAATGAAAATAAAAACATGATATATTTTTGCAAATACTGTAGTATAAGGTTTATGATTATACAGTAATCTATGTTACAGCTGCTGCACAACATAGTATTTAGCACTATGCCCGGTGCATGATTTTTTTCCCAAAAAGTCCCGACTCTTTTGTCAATTTTAACTAAATGTCCTGGTTTTGGGTACAAAGGTCAGGTCAACCTTTGAATCAGAAGCGAAAGGTATGCTCTCCTTTTACATGCACACCTAAAGTCTTAAATAATTGAATTATGTTATTGGTTTCTGACTGGCAGCACAGTCTGCTTCCTTATCCCAGCAATCAACAAAACCATTTGCCAGTACTGTGCAATGAATGGTTATAAATTCCCTTTGAAGAGCTCTTAATTGCTCTGTCAAGCTGACCACTTTTTCAGTCAATAAAGATTTGAAACAAAAAGCTTCCAATTGATGTTTGTTTATTAAATCTAACTTTCAATTTTGACTCTTTATTCAGACTTTGTTTTTTATTTTTTATTTATATTTGTCAAAAAGAACATTCGCTATATATAACAATATACAACCAGTTGGGAGGAGAAACAAGTGAATTGGCAGGGGGAAGGTCAATGAAACATTTTGGACAACGTTTAGACACTAGGCGTACAATTAGACACTAGACAACAAAAACATTGAGCAGTACAAACGTAAATGAGGTTGGTGGAGGGTGCTGGCGTTTTTTGAGCTATTTACAACAAAGCAGCAGTATTAATCATATCCTATATTCAAGTTTTGGCTTTTTAAGAAACAAATGAAAAAAGTATATTTTTCTTTTTGTCGCACAACGAAATAATCAATATTTTGATGAAGCTTTGCAAAGTTCAGCTTGTTTATCACCAACGTTTGGCCACAACATTGTACAAAACAACCACTGTAGTGGCGCCAACATTCAACTACCACCTCAATAGGTCGACGCAGTTTCTACAAAAAACGATAAATTGTCTATTTAATTCTGAAACATATCGTTTCACTTCTTTTCAGTACACCTCCACGCCTAAAATGCAGTCATACTACTGACAGGTAATATACTGAGAGTGGATGGTTGCGAAGTGTGAGTTGAGAGTCTTTCTTTAGTTTCCACTGACAGAGTTTTTTATTCATTGTTTTCCACAGATTGAGTTTGTGTGGTCCTGAAGAGAATCCTATACATCAATTTAGGATTCGAAACGCGTCGACCTATTGAGGTGGTAGTTGAATGTTGGCGCCACTACAGTGGTTGTTTTGTACAATGTTGTGGCCAAACGTTGGTGATAAACAAGCTGAACTTTGCAAAGCTTCATCAAAATATTGATTATTTCGTTGTGCGACAAAAAGAAAAATATACTTTTTTCATTTGTTTCTTAAAAAGCCAAAACTTGAATATAGGATATGATTAATACTGCTGCTTTGTTGTAAATAGCTCAAAAAACGCCAGCACCCTCCACCAACCTCATTTACGTTTGTACTGCTCAATGTTTTTGTTGTCTAGTGTCTAATTGTACGTCTAGTGTCTAAACGTTGTCCAAAATGTTTCATTGACCTTCCCCCTGCCAATTCACTTGTTTCTCCTCCCAACTGGTTGTATATTGTTATATATAGCGAATGTTCTTTTTGACAAATATAACTAAAAAATAAAAAACAAAGTCTGAATAAAGAGTCAAAATTGAAAGTTAGATTTAATAAACAAACATCAATTGGAAGCTTTTTGTTTCAAATCTTTATTGACTGAAAAAGTGGTCAGCTTGACAGAGCAATTAAGAGCTCTTCAAAGGGAATTTATAACCATTCATTGCACAGTACTGGCAAATGGTTTTGTTGATTTCTGATTAGGCGCAGCCTTACTGTGCTTTACGCCAGACCCATTTTGATTCTTGGTCCTTATCCCAGCAGCAGAGACAGAGTAGGGAGTAGGGCGCAGGGTGAAGGTCTTGCCATGTATAATGTTGTGTGAACAAAGCCTTTTAAATGTATATGTGTGTGTATATACTCACACATACATTTACAAGGATCTGAATAAAAAGGGACATGCCAGATATAAAAGTGAGACAAAAGGCTTTAGTCCTACTTTTATGTCTGACCTGTCCCGCTTTTTGCTTCTAAAAATCTGGCCACCCTAGCTAGCGAGCCCGGAAGCAAGAAGGCTACTGCATAGAGTGGCTCTGCCTGCCGATTGCACAATCCATCAAAAATTTGCGCAGTCAGGGTGTCGGATATCGCACATTGGGCATGCCAGGATGCCCTCGGTGTTGAAACTTCTGCAGTGATGGCTAATGAGGTAGCAATTAGGGCAAGTGCTTCGCAATCAGCACCAATCGGCCCTGTCCTCCCACTCGGTCTGGCGGGCTGCCCCTCTCCCGTGCCTGAGAGGACCGCGAGGTGTCTGCAGGCCTAGCCTTCTCTGGGGCCAGACTTCCATTGGGCTAGAGCAGTGTGTGCGCCCAGGGACGGACCGGCTGTAGCGGGCACTTGGCAATCCCCCGATGCGCCGCACGGGTGGGGGCCGGTTTTGGGCGCCTGGGGGCCATTTTTGTTACAGGGTTATTTTGAATAGGGGGTGGTGATGAACAGAGTGTCTGAATTAAGCAGACCACTCTTACCGAGTTCAAAGATCAGGGCTTGATCCATCACCGTTATTTATCTCACTGCACCATCCCAGCTCAGAACCTGGCTATATGCAAATCAGTCTGTCCCTGGCCCAGTGCATCATGGGAACAGGGCAGACTAAACTACCAAGCCAATTCTTCACCAGAAAGGAGACAAGCTACCGGGGACCGGTTTCTGGCATTTCAGCCTTCTTCGGCCCGGCTCACTTGAATCCTGATGGTGCAGTGAGAAAGGGTCTCATGTCTGAGTATACCCTGCCACACCTATAGTGGCTAAAAACGATTCAGAAAAGGGGGTGGTGATGAACAGAGTGTCTGAATTAAGCAGACCACTCTTACTGAGTCCAAAGATCAGGGCTTGATCCATCACCGTTATTTATCTCACTGCACCATCCCAGCTCAGAACCTGGCTATATGCAAATCAGTCTGTCCCTGGCCCAGTGCATCATGGGAACAGGGCAGACTAAACTACCAAGCCAATTCTTCACCAGAAAGGAGACAAGCTACCGGGGACCGGTTTCTGGCATTTCAGCCTTCTTCGGCCCGGCTTGTTTGAATCCTGATGGTGCAGTGAGAAAGGGACTCATGTCTGAGTTTACCCTGCCACACCTATAGTGACCAAAAACGATTCAGAAAAGGGGGTGGTGATGAACAGAGTGTCTGAATTAAGCAGACCACTCTTACCGAGTCCAAAGATCAGGGCTTGATCCATCACCGTTATTTATCTCACTGCACCATCCTAGCTCAGAACCTGGCTATATGCAAATCAGTCTGTCCCGGGCCCAGTGCATCATGGGAACAGGGCAGACTAAACTACCAAGCCAATTCTTCACCAGAAAGGAGACAAGCTACCGGGGACCGGTTTCTGGCATTTCAGCCTTCTTCGGCCCGGCTTGCTTGAATCCTGATGGTGCAGTGAGAAAGGGACTCATGTCTGAGTATACCCTGCCACACCTATAGTGGCCAAAAACGAATCAGAAAAGGGGGTGGTGATGAGCAGAGTGTCTGAATTAAGCAGCCCACTCTTACCGAGTCCAAAGATCAGGGCTTGATCCATCACCGTTATTTATCTCACTGCACCATCCCAGCTCAGAACCTGGCTATATGCAAATCAGTCTGTCCCTGGCCCAGTGCGTCATGGGAACATGGCAGACTAAACTACCAAGTCAATTCTTCATCAGAAAGGAGACAAGCTACCGGGGACCGGTTTCTGGCATTTCAGCATTCTTCGGCCCGGCTTGCTTGAATCCTGATGGTGCAGTGAGAAAGGGACTCATGCCTGAGTATACCCTGCCAGACCTATAGTGGCCAAAAACGATTCAGAACACGGGGTGGTGATGAACAGAGTGTCTGAATTAAGCAGACCACTCTTACCGAGTCCAAAGATCAGGGCTTGATCCATCACCGTTATTCATCTCACTGCACCATCCCAGCTCAGAACCTGGCTATATGCAAATCAGTCTGTCCCTGGCCCAGTGCATCATGGGAACAGGGCAGACTAAACTACCAAGCCAATTCTTCACCAGAAAGGAGACAAGCGACCGGGGACCGGTTTCGGGCATTTCAGCCTTCTTCGGCCCGGCTTGCTTGAATCCTGATGGTGCAGTGAGAAAGGGACTCATGTCTGAGTATACCCTGCCACACCTATAGTGGCCAAAAACGATTCAGAAAAGGGGGTGGTGATGAACAGAGTGTCTGAATTAGGCAGACCACTCTTACCGAGTCCAAAGATCAGGGCTTGATCCATCACCGTTATTTATCTCACTGCACCATCCCAGCTCAGAACCTGGCTATATGCAAATCAGTCTGTCCCTGGCCCAGTGCATCATGGGAACAGGGCAGACTAAACTACCAAGCCAATTCTTCACCAGAAAGGAGACAAGCTACCGGGGACCGGTTTCTGGCATTTCAGCCTTCTTCGGCCCGGCTCGCTTGAATTCTGATGGTGCAGTGAGAAAGGGACTCATGTCTGAGTATACCCTGCCACACCTATAGTGGCCAAAAACTATTCAGAAAAGGGGGTGGTGATGAACAGAGTGTCTGAATTAAGCAGACCACTCTTACCGAGTCCAAAGATCAGGGCTTGATCCATCACCGTTATTTATCTCACTGCACCATCCCAGCTCATAACCTGGCTATATGCAAATCAGTCTGGCCCTGGCCCAGTGCATCATGGGAACAGGGCAGACTAAACTACCAAGCCAATTCTTCACCAGAAAGGAGACAAGC
This sequence comes from Lissotriton vulgaris, assembly GCF_964263255.1. Taxonomy (NCBI): domain Eukaryota; kingdom Metazoa; phylum Chordata; class Amphibia; order Caudata; family Salamandridae; genus Lissotriton; species Lissotriton vulgaris. The sequence goes on along the minus strand of NC_141693.1, from coordinate 857,153,221 downwards.
TACCGGGGACCGGTTTCTGGCATTTCAGCCTTCTTCGGCCCGGCTTGCTTGAGTCCTGATGGTGCAGTGAGAATGGGACTCATGTCTGAGTATACCATGCCACACCTATAGTGGCCAAAAACGATTCAGAAAAGGGGGTGGTGATGAACAGAGTGTCTGAATGAAGCAGACCACTCTTACCGAGTCCAAAGATCAGGGCTTGATCCATCACCGTTATTTATCTCACTGCACCATCCCAGCTCAGAACCTGGCTATATGCAAATCAGTCTGTCCCTGGCCCAGTTCATCATGGGAACAGGGCAGACTAAACTCTGAGCCCTGATCTTTGGACTGGGTAAGAGTGGTCTGCTTAATTCAGACACTCTGTTCATCACCACCCCCTTTTCTGCATCGTTTTTGGCCACTATAGGTGTGGCAGGGTATACTCAGACATGAGTCCCTTTCTCACTGCACCATCAGGATTCAAGCAAGCCGGGCCGAAGAAGGCTGAAATACCAGAAACCGGTCCCCGGTAGCTTGTCTCCTTTCTGGTGAAGACTTGGCTTGGTAGTTTAGTCTGCCCTGTTCCCATGATGCACTGGGCCAGGGACAGACTGATTTGCATATAGCCGGGTTCTGAGCTGGGATGGTGCAGTGAGATAAATAACGGTGATGGATCAAGCCCTCATCTTTGGACTGGGTAAGAGTGGTCTGCTTAATTCAGACACTCTGTTCATCACCACCCCCTTTTCTGCATCGTTTTTGGCCACTATAGGTGTGGCAGGGTATACTCAGACATGAGTCCCTTTCTCACTGCACCATCAGGATTCAAGCAAGCCGGGCCGAAGAAGGCTGAAATGCCAGAAACCGGTCCTCGGTAGCTTGTCTCCTTTCTGGTGAAGAATTGGCTTGGTAGTTTAGTCTGCCCTGTTCCCATGATGCACTGGGCCAGGGACAGACTGATTTGCATATAGCCGGGTTCTGAGCTGGGATGGTGCAGTGAGATAAATAACGGTGATGGATCAAGCCCTGATCTTTGGACTGGGTAAGAGCGGTCTGCTTAATTCAGACACTCTGTTCATCACCACCCCCTTTTCTGAATCGTTTTTGGCCACTATAGGTGTGGCAGGGTATACTCAGACATGAGTCCCTTTCTCACTGCACCATCAGGATTCAAGCAAGCCGGGCCGAAGAAGGCTGAAATGCCAGAAACCGGTCCCCGGTAGCTTGTCTCCTTTCTGGTGAAGAATTGGCTTGGTAGTTTAGTCTGCCCTGTTCCCATGATGCACTGGGCCAGGGACAGACTGATTTGCATATAGCCGGGTTCTGAGCTGGGATGGTGCAGTGAGATAAATAACGGTGATGGATTAAGCCCTGATCTTTGGACTGGGTAAGAGTAGTCTGCTTAATTCAGACACTTTGTTCATGACCACCCCCTTTTCTGAATCGTTTTTGGCCACTATAGGTGTGGCAGGGTATACTCAGACATGAGTCCCATTCTCACTGCACCATCAGGATTCAAGCAAGCCGGGCCGAAGAAGGCTGAAATGCCAGAAACTGGTCCCCGGTAGCTTGTCTCCTTTCTGGTGAAGAATTGGCTTGGTAGTTTAGTCTGCCCTGTTCCCATGATGCACTGGGCCAGGGACAGACTGATTTGCATATAGCCGGGTTCTGAGCTGGGATGGTGCAGTGAGATAAATAATGGTGATGGATCAAGCCCTGATCTTTGGACTGGGTAAGAGTGGTCTGCTTAATTCAGACACTCTGTTTATCACCCCCCCCCCCCTTTTCTGAATCGTTTTTGGCCACTATAGGTGTGGCAGGGTATACTCAGACATGAGTCCCTTTCTCACTGCACCATCAGGATTCAAGCAAGTGGGCCGAAGAAGGCTGAAATGCCAGAAACCGGTCCCCAGTAGCTTGTCTCCTTTCTGGTGAAGAATTGGCTTGGTAGTTTAGTCTGCCCTGTTCCCATGATGCACTGGGCCAGGGACAGACTGATTTGCATATAGCCGGGTTCTGAGCTGGGATGGTGCAGTGAGATAAATAACGGTGATGGATCAAGCCCTCATCTTTGGACTGGGTAAGAGTGGTCTGCTTAATTCAGACACTCTGTTTATCACCCCCCCCCCCTTTTCTGAATCGTTTTTGGCCACTATAGGTGTGGCAGGGTATACTCAGACATGAGTCCCTTTCTCACTGCACCATCAGGATTCAAGCAAGCCGGGCCGAAGAAGGCTGAAATGCCAGAAACCGGTCCTCGGTAGCTTCTCTCCTTTCTGGTGAAGAATTGGCTTGGTAGTTTAGTCTGCCCTGTTCCCATGATGCACTGGGCCAGGGACAGACTGATTTGCATATAGCCGGGATCTGAGCTGGGATGGTGCAGTGAGATAAATAACGGTGATGGATCAAGCCCTGATCTTTGGACTGGGTAAGAGTGGTCTGCTTAATTCAGACACTCTGTTCATCACCACCCCCTTTTCTGAATCGTTTTTGGCCACTATAGGTGTGGCAGGGTATACTCAGACATGAGTCCCTTTCTCACTGCACCATCAGGATTCAAGCAAGCCGGGCCGAAGAAGGCTGAAATGCCAGAAACCGGTCCCCGGTAGCTTGTCTCCTTTCTGGTGAAGAATTGGCTTGGTAGTTTAGTCTGCCCTGTTCCCATGATGCACTGGGCCAGGGACAGACTGATTTGCATATAGCCGGGTTCTGAGCTGGGATGGTGCAGTGAGATAAATAACGGTGATGGATCAAGCCCTGATCTTTGGACTGGGTAAGAGTAGTCTGCCTAATTCAGACACTTTGTTCATCACCACCCCCTTTTCTGAATCGTTTTTGGCCACTATAGGTGTGGCAGGGTATACTCAGACATGAGTCCCATTCTCACTGCACCATCAGGATTCAAGCAAGCCGGGCCGAAGAAGGCTGAAATGCCAGAAACCGGTCCCCGGTAGCTTGTCTCCTTTCTGGTGAAGAATTGGCTTGGTAGTTTAGTCTGCCCTGTTCCCATGATGCACTGGACCAGGGACAGACTGATTTGCATATAGCCGGGTTCTGAGCTGGGATGGTGCAGTGAGATAAATAATGGTGATGGATCAAGCCCTGATCTTTGGACTGGGTAAGAGTGGTCTGCTTAATTCAGACACTCTGTTTATCACCCCCCCCTTTTCTGCATCGTTTTTGGCCACTATTGGTGTGGCAGGTTATACTCAGACATGAGTCCCTTTCTCACTGCACCATCAGGATTCAAGCAAGCCGGGCCGAAGAAGGCTGAAATGCCAGAAACCGGTCCCCGGTAGCTTGTCTCCTTGTTGGTGAAGAATTGGCTTGGTAGTTTAGTCTGCCCTGTTCCCATGATGCACTGGGTCAGGGACAGACTGATTTGCATATAGCCGGGTTCTGAGCTGGGATGGTGCAGTGAGATAAATAACGGTGATGGATCAAGCCCTGATCTTTGGACTGGGTAAGAGTGGTCTGCTTAATTCAGACACTCTGTTCATCACCACCCCCTTTTCTGAATCGTTTTTGGCCACTATAGGTGTGGCAGGGTATACTCAGACATGAGTCCCTTTCTCACTGCACCATCAGGATTCAAGCAAGCCGGGCCGAAGAAGGCTGAAATGCCATAAACCGGTCCCCGGTAGCTTGTCTCCTTTCTGGTGAAGAATTGGCTTGGTAGTTTAGTCTGCATTGTTCCCATGATGCACTGGGCCAGGGACAGACTGATTTGCATATAGCCGGGTTCTGAGCTGGGATGATGCAGTGAGATAAATAACGGTGATGGATCAAGCCCTGATCTTTGGACTGGGTAAGAGTGGTCTGCTTAATTCAGACACTCTGTTCATCACCACCCCCTTTTCTGAATCGTTTTTGGCACACTCCATCTTGCTACAGTGTCTGAGCAAAGCTGGGGTCACCAAGGAGGCATTAGCTTGCATAAAAGCTTTCCTTACTGACCGCAGTTTCCAGGTCCAGAGAGGCACGTTTCTCTCAAACAGCATAGCCTTAGAGCAGGGGGTGCCTCAGGGCTCTGCCCTGAGCCCCACCCTGTTCAACCTGTACATGGCCCCGCTGGTTGATGTGGTCCAATCGTACGGCATAAATTTAGTATCCTATGCCGACGATACTCAACTGCTCATCTCCCTATCACAGGCACCCACCTTAGCAGCTGCCAACTTCAAAACCTGCATGCAGGAGCTTGCAGGTTGGATGAACCAACACTGCCTGAAGCTCAACGGTTCAAAAACTGAGGTCCTAGTGATAGGGGGTAATGATGCTAGTTGGACGCAGGAATGGTGGCCTCCATGTCTAGGTCCTCTACCTATCCCTTTCAAGGAGGCCAAGAACCTGGGAGTCTGGGTTGACCCCAAACTCTCTTTTGAGAGTCACGTAAACAAAGTAGTAGGGAAATGTTTTGGGGTATTAAAGACCCTAAATCGTACCCTGGATCTTCTTCCTCTCGAGGCCAGACGTACCATGACCCAAGCATTAGTCACCTCCCGCATTGATTACGGTAATGTGCTGCTATTGGGGACAACTGAAAAGAACACTAGAAGGATGCAGGTCCTTCAAAACACGGCAGCACGGCTGGTACTTAAACTCTCCAAAAGAGCTGCATCTAAACCCGCTTTGGCTGCACTTCATTGGCTCCCTATAAAAAAGAGGATCCTGTTTAAAGCACTCTTAATCTGCTACAGGATAACCTCGCTGAAAGCCCCTGATTACCTGAAGGATCTGGCCATCCCTTATGTGCCCAATAGAGCACTCCGCTCTACAGGCATGGGACTTCTTAAAGTTCCTCGTATAAAGAAGGCCAGAATGGGAGGCCGCTCCTTTCGTGTATTGGCCGCCAACCACTGGAACTCCCTTCCAACGACCATCAGATTCGCTGAATCTGAAACCATTTTTAGGAAAGTTTTAAAAACCCATTTGTTTACCCTTTAGCTCTTCACTCCATCTTGCTGCTCTCTCCACAGCGCGGGGACACGCCGGGATGGCGTCACCATGCGCTCTACAAGCTCCTTTATTATTATTATTATTATAGGTGTGGCAGGGTATACTCAGAGATGAGTCCCTTTCTCACTGCACCATCAGGATTCAAGCAAGCCGGGCCGAAGAAGGCTGAAATGCCAGAAACCGGTCCCCGGTAGCTTGTCTCCTTTCTGGTGAAGAATTGGCTTGGTAGTTTAGTCTGCCCTGTTCCCATGATGCACTGGGCCAGGGACAGACTGATTTGCATATAGCCGGGTTCTGAGCTGGGATGGTGCAGTGAGATAAATAACGGTGATGGATCAAGCCCTGATCTTTGGACTGGGTAAGAGTAGTCTGCTTAATTCAGACACTTTGTTCATCACCACCCCCTTTTCTGAATCGTTTTTGGCCACTATAGGTGTGGCAGGGTATACTCAGACATGAGTCCCATTCTCACTGCACCATCAGGATTCAAGCAAGCCGGGCCGAAGAAGGCTGAAATGCCAGAAACCGGTCCCCGGTAGCTTGTCTCCTTTCTGGTGAAGAATTGGCTTGGTAGTTTAGCCTGCCCTGTTCCCATGATGCACTGGGCCAGGGACAGACTGATTTGCATATAGCCGGGTTCTGAGCTGGGATGGTGCAGTGAGATAAATAATGGTGATGGATCAAGCCCTGATCTTTGGACTGGGTAAGAGTGGTCTGCTTAATTCAGACACTCTGTTTTTCACCCCCCCCTTTTCTGAATCGTTTTTGGCCACTATAGGTGTGGCAGGTTATACTCAGACATGAGTCCCTTTCTCACTGCACCATCAGGATTCAAGCAAGCCGGGCCGAAGAAGGCTGAAATGCCAGAAACCGGTCCCCGGTAGCTTGTCTCCTTTCTGGTGAAGAATTGGCTTGGTAGTTTAGTCTGCCCTGTTCCCATGATGCACTGGGCCAGGGACAGACTGATTTGCATATAGCCGGGTTCTGAGCTGGGATGGTGCAGTGAGATAAATAACGGTGATGGATCAAGCCCTGATCTTTGGACTGGGTAAGAGTGGTCTGCTTAATTCAGACACTCTGTTCATCACCACCCCCTTTTCTGAATCGTTTTTGGCCACTATAGGTGTGGCAGGGTATACTCAGACATGAGTCCCTTTCTCACTGCACCATCAGGATTCAAGCACGCCGGGCCGAAGAAGGCTGAAATGCCAGAAACCGGTCCCCGGTACCTTGTCTCCTTTCTGGTGAAGAATTGGCTTGGTAGTTTAGTCTGCCCTGTTCCCATGATGCACTGGGCCAGGGACAGACTGATTTGCATATAGCCGGGTTCTGAGCTGGCATGGTGCAGTGAGATAAATAATGGTGATGGATTAAGCCCTGATCTTTGGACTGGGTAAGAGTGGTCTGCTTAATTCAGACACTCTGTTCATCACCACCCCCTTTTCTGAATCGTTTTTGGCCACTATAGGTGTGGCAGGGTATACTCAGACATGAGTCCCTTTCTCACTGCACCATCAGGATTCAAGCAAGCCGGGCCGAAGAAGGCTGAAATGCCAGAAACCGGTCCCCGGTAGCTTGTCTCCTTTCTGGTGAAGAATTGGCTTGGTGGTTTAGTCTGCCCTGTTCCCATGATGCACTGGGCCAGGGACAGACTGATTTGCATATATCCGGGTTCTGAGCTGGGATGGTGCAGTGAGATAAATAACGGTGATGGATCAAGCCCTGATCTTTGGACTGGGTAAGAGTGGTCTGCTTAATTCAGACACTCTGTTCATCACCACCCCCTTTTCTGAATCGTTTTTGGCCACTATAGGTGTGGCAGGGTATACTCAGACATGAGTCCCTTTCTCACTGCACCATCAGGATTCAAGCAAGCCGGGCCGAAGAATGCTGAAATGCCAGAAACCGGTCCCCGGTAGCTTGTCTCCTTTCTGGTGAAGAATTGGCTTGGTAGTTTAGTCTGCCCTGTTCCCATGATGCACTGGGCCAGGGACAGACTGATTTGCATATAGCCGGGTTCTGAGCTGGGATGGTGCAGTGAGATAAATAACGGTGATGGATCAAGCCCTGATCTTTGGACTGGGTAAGAGTGGTCTGCTTAATTCAGACACTCTGTTCATCACCACCCCCGTTTCTGAATCGGGTTATTTTCGCAGCATAGCTGCAAAATCGTCCCTGTAACAAAATTGTCCGAAAACCGGCCTGTGCAAAGAGTCCGGCGGCACCCCCATACCCCCCCAACATCCCCCCCCCCCTCCCCTGGTTGAAGCAGCTGATCACTTTGCCAGGGCCAATTTTGGTTCCCAGTCCGACCCTGCGTGCGCCCCTCCACCCTTAATATGCCCGCTACACTCTGGAGGGCGCGTGAGGGGGCTTCTAAGGACAGCAGTCTCCCTTGCCTGTTGAGGTGGCTGCTTGTCGATGTGGACACCCCCCTTCTCCTCTTCTTCTGGTGCTTTGGCCTGCTTGTGACCCCAGGCAACCTACTACTTGATTCTGGCCTTGGGTGATGTGGGGCCAGGGGGAGGACACTGCAAGTCTGTGGTGTCCCTTATCTTTCTTCTGAGACATGCCTGGGAGCAGAGGCCGACTGCGAGAATACTACTTGGGGGCATAATAAAAATCATCAGCGTTTTTTAGGTTTCACTATAAAAGGGGTGCAATTGTTAGGCCACGATTAATTAATACAGACACTTGGTTATACATAGAATTTACTACTTTACTAGATAGATTGTAGCTTCCCTCGTTCATATGCAGATAAACAAGTTCTGGTTCAATTTTATCTGTAACGAAGGGAAAGTGATCTTATGACCCAGGACCACCCCAGGAATTTTGCCAGTGCTATAACAATAGGAGTAGACCTGTCAGTACGTAATATTTTTTCTGCTGCATTGCCCCTTCTGGTGCCTAGTAGTTTTCAAATTGGCACCAGCCAGGCACGACGTGGGGCAACATATCCTGCGCAGGCGGACAATAGATGTGCCAGCGACTCTTCACTAGCCTGGCATACGGGACACAAATTATCACCAGATTTAGCCCATCTAGCAGTTAAAGCTCTTAATGGCAGTGAACCCACCCTGAACTCCATCTGAATCAAGCGACTGCATCTTGCCCTCGTGGGGGTTCGTGTGCTGAGACACATGTTACTCTAGTCCAATTATGCTAGGGTACCACTGTACTCTTGCGCAAGGGTTTGCGCTGGCATCGCGAAAGGCCATCTGTGATGTAAAGGAGGGATATGTCCTTGCTCGTACACACCACCTACACACAGTAATTCTAGCTTCGATCTATGGCCCGAACACTGACAGCCCGGAGTTCTCTACCAAAGTGTTGGTGCCTGATCGCCAACATGGGATCAGGAGCTGTCATTTGGGGGGGGGACTTTATTGAGGTTCTTGATCATGTAGTAGATTTTCTGGCACCTCTCGTCCCAGTCCTAACATGGCAGCGCAATGCCGCACACTTATGAGGGACAACTGCCTGACTGATGTCTGGCGGTTGCAGCATATGTCTGACATAGAAGGTACCTGCATTACGATGGCACATGGCATGTGGTCGTGAATAGATTACGGTCTGCTCTCCCAGGATGTCCTTACCTGAACCACCATCATGACACATCTGCCCCCTACCCCATCTGATCATGCTCTTGTTCTTTTGGAACTCTCCCCGCCATTAGCCACTCAGCTGGCCTTCACCTTGCGCTTGGCTCCCGGAGCCCTATGCAACGCGGTCTTTAGAGACGAGATCCGAATTGTGCTCATTGACTATTTTGCTAATAGCGAGTGGTCGGTCATTTCTCTGTCAATGCTATAGGAGGCTTTCAAAGTTGTCATTGGCAGCATTTGCATTGCAAAACAGTCAGGCAACCATAAGGTGATACAACCTGCAGTGCTCGAGCAGGACCTCCTGTCTCTCGAACTCAAATTCTGTGCCACGAAAAGTGCCTCCACCATGGCAGCCATTCATGCAAAACTCTCGGAGTATGATGAGGAAGCTCTGAGAGAAACTTGCTATTTGCCCCCGGAAGTGACTACGCACTGCTACGGAGAAGGAGTCCCCACAAGAAGACCTTGCTAACATTCTTCGGCGGCCTTGGGCCTCGGGCCTCGGCATATGGTGTGGAGCTTATTGATGAGAATGAAGAGAGACAGACCACCCCTGTGAGACTGCTTAAAACTTTGACCTTCTTTTACTCCCAGGTCTACATTCCCTCAACACTGCCTGGTGTATCTGGACACCGTGCAGCTGCTTTGACCGGATTGGGCCCATCCTCTCAACCTGGATTCCCCCTTTACTGTGGAGGAAGTAGGTTATCCAGGCCCATTCCATCGATAAGGTACCTGGCCAAGATGGGCTTAACTCCTCCTTTTACAAGGAATATGGCACACCATTCGCCCCCCATCTACTGGTGATGTATGGGAACTCCATGGCATCTTGAGTTCTGCCACTGTCTCTACGGCAAGCAGTCCTTGATAAAGTACTCAAGCCAGACAAGCCTGCTAATCGATGCGACTTGTACCGGCGACCATTAATGATAAATGTGGATAATAAAACACTTCCAAAGCTTCCCACAAACTGTCTCCTTCCTCTGTTGCCTGACATTGTTAATCCGTACCAGTTGGAATTCATTCCGGGCCAGTCCACATTGCACAATCTTTGCACAATATTCACCCTGATGCATGCTATAGATCTTCGGCTTGGTGCTGTCACAGCTCTGCTTGATACCACAAAGGCATTTGACTCTTTGGAGTGGCCATATTTGCTCTGCTTACTCTCGAGCCTTGGGCTCAGCCTGCTCTTTGTAAGTCTTCTTTGGCTTCTGTATGCTTCCCTGACTGCCCACCTTTGCGTCAATAGAATGCTTTTGGACTTGTTCCCCATCACACGCGGTATCCTCTTTGCCCAGTCCTATTTGCTGTGGCGATGGAAACATTGGCCGCTCGTCTACAGCAGTATCATGCTCACAGGGAACTCAAATTCGCGTCACGTGGGCTGTTAGTGTCCATAGTCACCCGGATGATGTCAAGCTGCACGTCGAGAACCTCAAACGCACCTGCCCCTGCCATCAGTAAAGTCATCAGATTTGGTGGTTATTCGGGCATCAACTGGGCCAAATCTATTTTGTTTACCCTCATCACAAGCACATAGCCATATGAATCTGAAAACCCACATTACACGGTTATCTGGCCCAGCTGCGACCTGGAAGAACTCTGGAGGGCCAACCACAGCCAAGCCATAACATGGTTAGGGTAGCAGATCCCGCTCTGGACTCTGCTGCCACGGAGCGGATCCCTATAGCAAAAATGGGCATATTACCTAAATTCTTGTATTTTTTTCTAAACCTCCCGATCCTGCTCACCATACGTTTCCTCCGGCATTCGCGCTCCAATCTCGTGGCCCTGGTTTGGGCTGGCAGGAGTACATGGGAGATGCCCACTTTGTCATTTCAGTAGGGGGAACTGACGTGCCTGACATGACCCTATATGCATTATGCATTCAGGCCCAATATATCAATTTCTGGCTCCATCCAATATGCTTTCAGCCTTTCCGCGTTTGAGGTGGATCAACCAGCTCTTTGCCCTCTGGCCACAGCACTCTACCAGCCTTACGAGCCACCATCTGCGGAAATGAATACCGTGGAGTGGGCCTGAGAAGCGTGGGATGGCATGTGGCGTCGCACCCGGATCCATTGCCTCTACGCTCCCTCCATTCCTTTTGCAATGAACCCTATGTTGCTGCAGTTTCAAGATGATGGTACTGGAGCAAAGACCCACAAGCATGGTCTCACTACCTGTGCAGACCTGTACCCTGGCAGTCAATTCCTAATACCATTTGTGGCGGATGAGCCCCACGTCCCTTAGCACTGGATGTCCTTCTACACCATCAGCTCCGTGCTACCGGCTGTGCAGTACATGGCACGTCCCCCACACTTTCCCCATGCTACATGCACGTGAACACATGCTAACAAACCCCTCCCCCCACAAACAAGTCACTAGACTGTATGATGAGATGCAGGAGAAGGCACCAGTGCGTACTCCTGCAGCCCGCACTGCTTGGGAACTTGACACGGTCCCCTCCACGTCCGACGTGGAATAGACATACTGCAGTGGACAAACTACAGCCCTCTCACCCAACTACAGGCTTCGTCTTATCCATTTCAAATTCCTGCACAGGCTGTACCGCACCCTGGTGCAGCTGTTTCGTATGGGGTTAATTGAAGATGCACGTTGCCTGTGCTGCCAGGCTCTGCAGGCCTCGTTCCACCATCTTCCCTGACTGTGCCCACACGTGGTGAGCTACTGGGCTTCTGTCTGTCTGGGCTTGATACAGATAACTGACCACTCACTATCGCAGACTCCACTGTTTAGCCTCTGGGATATGTTAAGCATGTCCCTCCTTGAGTCCAGGGCCTCAGGGTCATGCTCTTGCTTCTGGCCAAACAACGAGTCACTACACACTGGAGTAAGCGGCCTGCGCCAAGGGTTGAGACCTGTTTATAAGATGGGATTAACAGCTAGGAGCAGCGTTTTCAGCAGCATTCCCACCTGCTGGGACCTCAAGCCACCGACACCCCACCCGAGAGACATTTGGGGACCACTGCTGGCCTATCTAAGACAGAGACACATCTCTTCCGCCAGATGCTACGAGAGATTTGCCAATTGCGGACCCCACCTCACACTTTTCTCGATGGTAATGCCAGAACCCTCGGCCCCATTTCAACTGCACACCACAACGTTATTATGTATTGCAATGAATTTACTGCTATCTTAACTGTCTCTCTGTTGAGGAGACTATGCAATGATTATTATGTATTTACATGAACTTACTGCTGTGCCTTGTTTTTTTTTATCTTCTCTCACCTGCCCCCCTGACCCTCCAACTTAGAGACTGTTGTTTTTTGGTATTGCAATATTGCAATGCAATGCTGATCAAAACAGTTTTAAAAAAGATAGCACGCAGCAAGGCCTCATATCTATGCATGACTGTACAAACACGACCGTCCTGTTGGCCCTCCAGGTGGTGCCACAGCAAGTGTACACAGGAGGAGGAAGTGCATCCTCCTTGTCTCCGTGAGTGGCAAGGAGGATGCCTTGCTGTGTACATGAGTTGAGCCTGGCACTGTGTGCAGGGGTTGATTGGTTGTGTCACTTCGGGGAAGTGCCTCAATATGAACGCTGAGACAATGTTTCAAAACAGGGAATTGATTTTTTGCAGTCAGTCCGAACAGGAAGAACTGCTAACTGGGGCATAGATGGGGTGCTGGGCTTTAGCCTTGCACCCCATGATATTAGCAATCCTTCCAGAGAGCATTAGGCTTACAGGGGGTTTCTTGAGGAAAATAAGAGGACCCCTTTGGACTCAAGGGCTGGTAAAGTCAGTGTTGGGCTGATAAGAACTCTGCAAGCCGATTCCCAGAGAACTCTTCTGTCCTACTCAATTTTTACAGCTTAACCCCTTCGCTGCGGCGGCAATTCCGCCGCAGCGCTGGGGGGGGAGACCGAGCGGCGCTCGCATGCTCATGATGGAGCCGCTCCGTCACGAGACGCGGTTGCGCTGTGCTCATGACGGAGCGGTTTCGTCATGGCCCCGCCCGCATAATAGAACGCGCCGCGCAGGCGCGGCGGCAGGGCCATGACGGAACCGCTCCGTCATGAGCACAGCACAACCGCGGCTCATGACGGAGCGGCTCCGTCATGAGCATGCAAGTGGTTAAGGCATATGTTGGTAGTGAAGGGGAATTAGTGGTTTACCGGATCCACTGGACACATAGGGCCTCATTTATGAGGCCGTGCGTCACTTTTACGCCACAGTTCGTCACTTTTTGTGACGCACCAGCAGCGTAAAAAATGTGCCTTGTTGCACCATATTTACAAAGTGACGTAGCTAGGTAGATGAGTAACTTTGTAAACCCCTGCGCTACATTATACCTACGCCAGGTATAATGTATGCAGGGGGGCGTTCTGATGCAAGAAAGGGTCATAGAAGTGACGAAGTGAAATCTCATAGATTTCACTGCGCCACTTCTAGGACACATATGCGTCAATTTCTTACGCATGCCTCACAGCAGGCGTAAGACTGACGCAGGCCCTTTCACATGGGGCAAGCCCCATGTGAAAGGACACATTGCTGGAGTTGCGTCACTTTTGTGACACACTACAGCAATGCGTCACTTTTGCGCCATACAGATATGTCAGAAATACTGACGTATCTGTATCTCCTTGCGCCATGATGCGTCACACTGTAAATATGACGCATCATTGGTGTCACAAGGAGGGCGCAGTGAAAAGTGACGTATCACTGTTTTCACGCAGCGATGCATCACTTTTCATAAATGAGACCTATATATTGTAAGAAATGAGTGATGAATGGTAAGGGGCCACTGTTAGGACTACCAAGCTAAAGCGCTAAGATATAGCATAGGTGGTTGTGTCCTGCCTCATACCCAGCATGCAGTTTCTTGTCACGGTTTCTAGTCAGGTTTCTTATGTAACCTGTTTCATTGATGGACCCACACAATAGGCCCACATCATGACACACAGGAGAGTTGGACCCTTGCACCAGCTCACATGACCACACCCTTGCATCACTTCATTGCTGTCTGCACCCTCAATGAAGTGAGAAAACCCTAGGAATCTGTTGGGAAGGGGAGAGATGCCAGATCTCAAGATGATGAGTAATCCTTTACATCTAGGGTGATTGAGAGCTACTAGCACCCAGTGTAGATGTTCTCTGAGCAGTGGTGGCTTGTTGTAGCTATCTAGATGGCCGTGGGGTCTCTTTGTAACTATGACAATATTTCATGCCTGTAAGTGAGTGAGTCTGCTTTAAATGGACTCTCCGTCCGGTGGTGTCCAGTTCATGTGCTGAGAGAATAACTACTTCTGGTCTTAGAAAGAAGCTTAAACCTGCTATACAGTAGCAAAGGGCAACTCCTTCTACGGTGCGGCCTGATCACTTTGGCTTCGCTACTTTGGCATACTAACACATACCAGATTGCTCGACCTGTAAAGTGACTTCAGCTGACAACATTTCCACCACCAAATTCCACAAGTATGAAAAAGTAACCAATAACAATCATTACAGGAAAAACTCAAGTTTTGATTTCATTATATTTGATTGATTTAATTAAAGTCATTTGCATGATTAGGTCTAGGGTAACAGTTAAGTCAGGGCTACAGTAGAGTTAGCTTAAACCTCTTTTTCGTAGTGTTTTATATTTAAGGCTAGCATTCCCTTTCAATGAATAAATTAGAATTTGGTTTATGGATAACATTAGGGTTTTGGGTACAGTATGGTAGAAGCTTAGGTTAAACATATTTTAGGTTTAGAGCTAGCTTACCTTTATTAGGTCTTGCTTGACAGTGCAGCTGTTGCCAGTCATTATGAGATCAACGTATGTGATCTATCTAACCCAGAGCGTTCTTCGTGCTGTTGTACAGATCGTTTGAATTGGAGACAAGATTGCAACTAACCTGCCTTTTAACTACTTATACTGGAATCAGTTTCCAAGTGATCATAAGCATCACGGTTTGATTGTATGCCTGGCAAGTTGCTCAGCCCTACGAATCCAGGCTTCGACATACCTTTCGAGTAGCACTCTATACCACCTGAATTTGTCTGCTCCAATAGAAGAGTGCATGATACCAACCTTCAAACCAACAATGGGACGATGATCCCTTGATTTCGAATAAAGATATTCACGTCTTTGCTTATCAACTGACAAGTTGTACCACATCATTTTTGGAGGGCTCAGCATTTTCTCAGGCTGTAACTTCCTACCATTGATCTGACCCACATTAGGCTTATAGGGCATTACAAATATAATTTAACAGTCCTGAAGATGGTCTCGCAGATGAAAACATAGGAGACCGAAACGTCGACCAACGCCTCTTCCTATCTATTTATCAAATTTAAAATGAGGAAAGGTGTCATTAGTATCTAAAGAGTTATACATTTACCAATCACTGATATTCCTGCAGTTCTGCTTATATATTTGCTTATATATTTGTATCTAAATCCTTCTGCCTTTTTAATATTGATGATAAATTCAATCTTTTTTCATATACTCCCGTCTTATTAGTTTTTCTTGTATAATTTTTTGTATTTGTGTTGTGTTGAACATTAATGTGTGTTTTTTGTGTAATTTGGATAAAGGTTTATTGTTGATTGATTTCACTGTAGGACCATTGAATAGTCCTTAAAATGTGTTTACCTAAATTAATCCAGATAGATACTTCAAAACAAATCCCCTTGAAGGCACTCCTAACCCTTTCATTTATATTTACCCAGGCCCTCAAGGGTATTCCAGGTTGCTCACTGTTATAAACCTATCTGCAAAAGAGCATTCATGAGTACTACAAAGAGTGTGCATGGCTCCACCTACATATTGGTAGACAGGACTACATGTTTTGATTGGGCCGAAGTTGTGTGTTTCCACAGAAAAAGTGCTTTCCCCCCATACAGCAGTGGTTATTTTGTTTGTTTATCCTGCTGCATGAGCCACCAGCAGTATGGCTGCCTAGAGACATTAGAGTTGGCTTACTAACACACATAAAGTATCAAGATTACAACGGGTGAAGTTTGAACTTTCAGGAGCACACACATGTCACTGTCAAAGTGTCTAGCCATCAGAACATATCCCCCTTCCTTTTCATCATTACCATTAGACTTCGGAGTGCAGTTTTCTGTTTACAGGTAGTATGGCATGGTCAGGAGCTAAAGTAATCTGCAAGCATTTTTTAGATTGTCTTGACAGTGGAGTTCTCGCGGGACCTTATGTGATCAACATCAAAGAGCTTTCAGAGTATTAGTGAAAGAGCAAGGCTTAGGCTCCACAGATATGTTGTTTTCCATGAGTAGAACATTGATTGAACATTTGATTGGACCAAAGTTCTGTGCTGCCACTGAAAAGAGTGTTTGTATTGCACTTTTTGGATTGTGGAAAACTTATCAATACTACTATTATAAAGAGAGAACTTGAACCTTTTGGCCAGGTAAACTCGGGAACCACAGCGCCAATCTACACACCCGATACATCTATGAAAATGTCAGGGTGTGTAGAAGGACATAGGCTATATACATTTTTTTTAAAAAGAACATTAAAAAAATTACGTTTGTAAACAAAGTAGTCCCCTGAAAGTAGCGCCGGCCGGGACCTAGCGCTGGCTGCGACGCGTCGTGCGTGATGACGACGAAGGAGGAGCGGCGGTGCAGTGACGAGCGGCTGTGCAGTGAGGAGCGGCGGCACAGGTAAGGAAAGGGAAAGTGAGACTGTGTGATGCAGGGGGAGGCAAGAAGGAGGCAGCAGTAAATGAAAATGTCGGAGCACGAGTGAGTCGGGGCGGGAGGGGGGCGCGAGTAAGTCAGGGCGGGAGGGGGGCGTGAGTGAGTTGGGGCGGGAGGGAGGCGCGAGTGAGTCGGGGCGGGCGGGAGTGAGTCGGGGCGGGAGGGAGTCAGTGCGGGAGGGGGTCGGGGCGGGAGCTTGTGTACTGCCACCAGCCCCTTTCTGCCCCAGGCATCGCTGGGGCGGGCTGCTAGTATTCAATACAGCAGGACTGAGTTTGTTATGTTCGCAAGCCATTGATCATGGCTACATGACTGGTCTGTTTATTATGAAATGTTACTAAAAGGACACTAGGGGGTCGATTCTGATTTGGGAAAAAGCGCTCCGATTAGCTGTACGGGGTGTTTTTCCTGCACGATCCGTACACCTACAACGTCCCCGTGCGTACGAGCAAGTACGATCCGAACCCAAAGGGCCACTCCGTACGACTCGTACCAAAAACCATACAACTAGAAAGTACATACGGATTGTATCAGGGTGATGCGGTACGCTACGTCCGAACGTAAATTGGCCACTCTTTCCGAACCAGGAAGTATGATCCGTGTTGACGACACTCCGTATGGCCCTTTTGCTATGGGAGCTGAAAACAGCCGTAAAAGCAGAGTCCGGCCCGAACCGCACCCCGGTACGTGACATACACGACATGAACCTCATCATCCGTGTCATCCCAGTGCTGTATGCCTACGACCTCGTACATCGAAACTGACGACGGCGCAGATGGTGAGTACAACGTACCGCAACAACCAAAGTATACCTGTACGGTGCGCCACACGCCCACATCACTATTGCAATAGTGAAACGTGCCTCATATACGCCATTAATGTCGGGGTACGTTGCGCGACACGCACGCGCATATCACCATTGCAATAATCAATCAATCAATCATCGTATTTATATAGCGCACTACTTACCCAGAGGGTCTCAAGGCGCTGGAGGGGGGGAATCTGCTACTGCTCGAACAACCAGGTCTTGAGTTGCTTCCTGAAGGCGAGGTGGTCCTGGGTCAGGCGGAGGTGGGTGGGGAGGGAGTTCCATGTCTTGGCGGCGAGGTAGGAGAAGGACCGTCCCCCTGTGGTGGCTCTGCGGATGCGGGGGACAGCGGCGAGGGCGTGGCTGGCCGAGCGAAGTTGGCGTTTGGGAGCGTAGAAGTTGAGGCGGTTGTTGAGGTATCCTGGTCCTTGGCTGTGTAGGGCTTTGTGTGCGTGGGTGAGGAGACGGAAGGTGATTCTCTTGTTGACCGGGAGCCAATGCAGATCTCTCAGGTGTCCGGAGATGTGGCTGCGACGGGGGATGTCCAGGACGAGTCGTGCTGAGGTGTTCTGGATCCGCTGGAGTCTCTTCTGGAGTTTGGCGGTGGTTCCGGCGTAGAGGGTGTTGCCGTAGTCCAGACAGCGGCCAGCCACAGTCCTAACGTGTTGGTCGAAAGACAAGTCTGTATCGAACAAGACTCCAAGATTCCTTGCAGTTGTTACGGTCTGGGGGGAGCCACTGAATCTTCAGGCCGCCATAGGATTGGACAGAAGTTGGTGTTTTTTCCCATTGGGAGAATCTCAGTCTTGCTGGAATTACATTTTAGGTGGTTAATATCCATCCAATGAGGTTTTGTTCAGCCTTAGTGGAGTGTTCCTCTAGGGGCACGATGAGTTGCGTATCATCGGCATACGATGTTACAGGTATGCCGAATGATTCAATCAGGTATATGAGTGGAATTAGATAAATATTGAAGAGTAGAGGGCTCAAAATGGAGCCCTGGGGAACTCCAGATGAGACCCTCTTCTCTTGGGAGAGGAAGGGACCTAGGGCGATCGTTTGAGATCTGTCAGTTAAAAAGGACGTTATCCATGCTAGGGCTACCTCTGAGATACCGATATCTTTCAATCTGGTAAGCAGAATGGAATGCGAGACGGTATCAAATGCCGCTGTGAGGTCTAGAAGAATGAGAACGGCGTTCTTCTTCTGGTCCTGCAGCAGCTTTATAGAGTCTGTTAGTTCGATGAGTGCCGTTTCTGTAGAATGATGGGGGCGGAAGCCTGATTGTTGGGGATGGAGTATGTTGTGTACTTCAAGATGTCTTTTTAATTCTCTATAAACCAATTGTTCGATCATCTTTCCTAGAGCCGGGAGAAGCGATATTGGGCGGAGATTAGTAAGCTCAGTGGGTGATTTATTGGGTTTCTTCATCAGGGGTTTTACAATTCCCTGTTTCCATATGCGAGGCACTGTTCCCGTGCTAAGGGAGGAGTTAACAATTTTGTTGATGATAGGGTTCACCACGTCAATGAGTTGATGGAGAATTCTGGGAGGGCATGGGTCAGAGGGAGATCCAGACTTGCATGCCAGAATAACTTCTCTAGTTTGATCTAGATTTACCGGTGAGAAGCTCTTCAGGCTACCGATTGGAATTTCTTTCTGAGCAGTTATGCTAGAAATCTGGGTTGCAAGTGATGGAGGAAATTTTTTTTGGATGGCGTCAATTTTCTCCTCAAAATAATCAGCGATTTGGTTACAAAACTCTTGAGATGAAGGAATTTCCGGTTGTAACGCTTTGGGTGGGTGAACGTCTTTACTATTGAAAATAAAGTTTTTTGCTTCTGTTTGGACTCCTTAATAGCATTCGTGTAAAAGAGTTTTTTAGCTGTTTTAATGTAGGAGTGATATATTTTCCTCAGCTGAATATAAGAAAGTCTGTCGGCCGAGTCGTACGTTCTACGCCACTTGCGTTCGGCTTTTCTGCAAGATAGATGGGATTTTGCTAGGTCAGAGGAGAACCAGGGGGCATTGGACTTAAGTTTTTTATCTGTTCTACGGGGATGATTGGGAGGTTCCCGTGCTCTGATCTCCTGCAGAATCAACTTATGGAAGAGATTAGCGTCATGATCGGCCTCGCCGGAGAGACTAAGGGCCAGAGATTGGGTAATGGGATTTAACTCGAAGTTTTCCTCTATCTTTTTCCAATTGGCGAGGTTGTCAGAGTGTGACCTGGATTTACTAGAGGTCTGCGGACGTGAGGTTTTTATATGGAACGGGATCAGACTGTGATCAGTCCATATTTGTGGGACGGGAGGTAGGGTTGTTAGATGAGGGAAGTTTGTGCATACCCCATCAAGAGTGTGCCCTAGTAGGTGAGTGGGGTGAGTAACTCTTTGTTGGAGGTTGAACATTTCTAGGGTCTGTAAAAAGTTGTTGGCCCGTAAGTCGGTTTTGGATTCAAGATGTAAATTAAAATCCCCGACTAGAGTAAAATAAGGGTATCTAAGGAGAAGGTGTCCCAGAGAGTCACTGAGCGTGTCCAGGAATCTGCCGGCGTTTCCATGGGGGCGATAGATCAGTCCACCTGAGAAAGACGAGGATTCATTTAGTTTAATGGAGAAGCCAAGACCTTCACTGTCTTTGAGGGGGTCTAAATTAAAAGTGTGGCAGTTGAAGTTGTTTCTAAGTACTATGGCAACTCCTCCACCTCTCCCTTTCAGTCTGTCTTGCCTAAAGATTGAGAAGCCCTGGTGGAGGGCTATAGCTAGATCAGGGTTGCTATCATCCGTTAGCCAGGTTTCCGTAATAAGAAGGCAATCAAGGTCTAAGTTTAGGATAAGGTCTCTTATATCTTGGCTATGCCGACACATGGAGCGAGCGTTGATCAGCCCTCCTTTAAAGTGCGGTGTGTTGTCCAGGGGGTTGGTTTGGGGAACAGGAGCCTTAGCGGGGTCTCTATGGGAGGACCAGCGGCAGATTTTACAACTGAAAGGACCGTTTAGGTTCTTCATATCCAGTTTGCAATTGCAGTTATTTATCCCGCGTAAGCGGTGCAGGTCCTTCGACTGGTAACTTACTAGAGGGGGAGATTGACCAGAGATTCCTGCACCTGTCGCGGTCTTGGCGTGGACGGGCGCAGACGGGCTTGCCTTAGGCGCGCCTTCGGCGCGCAAACGGTGCTCCCGCTGCGCTCGTCCGCTGCGCTTCCTATGCAAGCACATATCTACCTAAGGGGGGTGTGGCCTAAAGAGGGCGTGGTCAGCGAGCACGCCTGGGATGATGGCGGCTGCTCAGGTGAAGAGTAGGCGCAACAGCGTTCACATCGGCTGTGCGCTGATAACAGCGTTTGGCTACTGCCACCAAAAGAGCAATGAGGGCGGTCAGTTTAAAGATTGAACGTCGCGTTTAAAAACACAATATTCAGAGTGACACCAAACCAATTTTTAAAACAAATAGTGAGCAAAGAGTAAAGAGATCGTACCGCCAGCTCCCGGCTTCCGCCTCAGGAGTGGGTTTAAGAAATCGAAGCAGACGCTAGTAAGCAGCGTTTTTATAGGCTGGGCTGGGGCGTGGCCTAAAGAGGGCGTGGTCAGCGAGCACGCCTGGGATGATGGCGGCCGCTCAGGTGAAGAGTAGGCGCAACAGCGTTCACATCGGCTGTGCGCTGATAACAGCGTTTGGTTGCTGCCACCAAAAGAGCAATGAGGGCGGTCAGTTTAAAGATTGAACGTCTCGTTTAAAAACACAATATTCAGAGTGACACCAAACCAATTTTTAAAACAAATAGTGAGCAAAGAGTAAAGAGATCGTACTGCCAGCTCCCGGCTTCCGCCTCAGGAGTGGGTTTAAGAAATCGAAGCAGACGCTAGTAAGCAGCGTTTTTATAGGCTGGGCGGGGGGCGTGGCCTAAAGAGGGCGTGGTCAGCGAGCACGCCTGGGATGATGGCGGCCGCTCAGGTGAAGAGTAGGCGCAACAGCGTTCACATCGGCTGTGCGCTGATAACAGCGTTTGGCTGCTGCCACCAAAAGAGCAATGAGGGCGGTCAGTTTAAAGATTGAACGTCGCGTTTAAAAACACAATATTCAGAGTGACACCAAACCAATTTTTAAAACAAATAGTGAGCAAAGAGTAAAGAGATCGTACCGCCAGCTCCCGGCTTCCGCCTCAGGAGTGGGTTTAAGAAATCGAAGCAGACCCTAGAAAGCAGCGTTTTTATAGGCTGGGCGAGGGCGTGGCCTAAAGAGGGCGTGGTCAGCGAGCACGCCTGGGATGATGGCGGCTGCTCAGGTGAAGAGTAGGCGCAACAGTGTTCACATCGGCTGTGCGCTGATAACAGCGTTTGGCTGCTGCCACCAAAAGAGCAATGAGGGCGGTCAGTTTAAAGATTGAACGTCGCGTTTAAAAACACAATATTCAGAGTGACACTAAACAAAGCTAGTCCTATTTGATCATTACATATAATCCTGGGGATACGGACTAGCCTTTCTAGTCCTCACTCTCTACTTTGATTTAGTGGCAGCTGCTACTTAACCCAGAGGACCGCGGGCGGTGGGTGCAGAGCCCGGTACCGGCAGGCAGGGCCCTGTCCTGCGAGAAAGGCTCACAGGGCTCAGCCGCAGATGGATTTAAAGCCCCTACACTCCTCCTGTGCATCACTGCGCTCCCCCTCCACTCTACTCACTGGCCTGTCCACCCCTCCTCTCCCACAGACGCAGGCTCTTAACCGGCCTCTCTCGCCCGCAGAGCTCCTGTAGCCCAAGCTTGGTTCGAAATTCTCTGCTCCGCCACCCCATTGGATGCTGGTCACGTGACCGAGGCATAAACAGTGCCACTGGTCAAACGGTAGAAAGAGAAAGCGGACCACGTGAATCAAGAGGCCATCTTTGAATGTACAGCAGATCAAGTGAAAGGTGCGCACAAAAATACAAACAAACCCCAAACCTGCAGGTAGTGATGTCAATTAAACACCTATTTCAACAAGTTCAACCTTTAACTTAGTGCTGCCAGTGTAAGAAGAAAATTAAGCAAGCATTGATGAAAAAAATGTAGACTGTGACTTTTGCAAAATATGCTTTGTACTTTTCTTCTTTATCCATTGCACGGCAGGTCTCACTTTCGCATCCAGATGGAGAGGGAGGGTCTTGAGGGTTGAAAAGTCTATGAGGATGTCACCTTCTCATCAAGAACACGTGACCCAACGAAAGCCCGGGTAGGCCGAGGACAAGTCTGCTTACAGCATAAAACAAGCATTTACAAGTGGAGCCGGAGACACGGACAACGGGAGGGGGGGCGCGAACGGGCACACGGACAGCGGGAGGTGGGCGGGAACGGGCACATGGACAGCAGGGGGGGGCGGGAACGGGCACACGGACAGTGCTGAGCGGAGGCGAGCACTCACCTGGACTTCTTCCGGCGGCGGTCGGCCTGGAGGAATGACCCAAAAAAACCTTTAAAAATATAAAAATAAACCACTGCCGCAATGACGTTCACAAAGGGGCGGAGAGCGAAAAAATTGCCGGAACGCCCACGAATCTGCTCGGGCAATGACTGACGCATCTCTGTTCCAATGGCTAGCCTCCATTTATGGAGCTAGCCAATGGAACAGAGAGGCGGGACAAAGCCCCATACTGCTTCTCAAAAGATTTCGCCTGCGCGAACGCTGCTGTGCAGCGGACGCCAGTCGAAACCTAAAAATGGGCATATTACCTAAATTCTTGTAACTTTTTCTAAACGTCCCGATCCTGCTCACCATACGTTTCCTCCGGCATTCGCGCTCCAATCTCGTGGCCCTGGCTTGGGCTAGCAGGAGTACATGGGAGACGTCCACTTTGTCATTTCAGTAGGGGGAACTGACGTGCCTGACATGACCCTATATGCATTATGCATTTAGGCCCAATATTTCAATTTCTGGTTCCATCCGATATGCTTTCAGCCTTTCCGCGTTTGAGGTGGATCAACCAGCCCTTTGCCCTCTGGCCACAGCACTCTACCAGCCTTATGAGCCACCATCTGCGGAAATGAATACCGTGGAGTGGGCCTGAGAAGCGTGGGATGGCATGTGGCGTTGCACCCGGATCCATTGCCTCTACGCTCCCTCCATTTCTTTTGCAATGAACCCTATGTTGCTGCAGTTTCAAGATGATGGCACTAGAGCAAGGACCCACAAGCATGGTCTCACTACCTGTGCAGACCCGTACCCTGGCAGTCAATTCCTACTACCATTTGTGGCGGATGAGCCCCACCTCCCACAGCACTGGATGTCCTTCTACACCATCAGCTCCGTGCTACCGGCTGTGCAGTACATGGCATGTTCCCCACACTTTCCCCATGCTACATGCAAGTGAACACATGCTAACAAACCCCTCCCCCCACAAACAAGTCACTAGACTGTATGATGAGATGCAGGAGAAGGCACCAGTGCGTACTCCTGCAGCCCGCACTGCTTGGGAACTTGACACGGTCCCCTCCACGTCCGACGTGGAATAGACATACTGCAGTGGACAAACTACAGCCCTCTCACCCAACTACAGACTTCATCTTATCCATTTCAAATTCCTGCACAGGCTGTACCGCACCCTGGTGCAGCTGTTTCGTATGGGGTTAATTGAAGATGCACGTTGCCTGTGCTGCCAGGCTCTGCAGGCCTCGTTCCACCATCTTCCCTGACTGTGCCCACACGTGGTGAGCTACTGGGCTTCTGTCTGTCTGGGCTTGATACAGATAACTGACCACTCACTATCGCAGACTCCACTGTTTAGCCTCTGGGATATGTTAAGCATGTCCCTCCTTGAGTCCAGGGCCTCAGGGTCATGCTCTTGCTTCTGGCCAAACAACGAGTCACTACACACTGGAGTAAGCGGCCTGCGCCAAGGGTTGAGACCTGTTTATAAGATGGGATTAACAGCTAGGAGCAGCGTTTTCAGCAGCATTCCCACCTGCTGGGACCTCAAGCCACCGACACCCCACCCGAGAGACATTTGGGGACCACTGCTGGCCTATCTAAGACAGAGACACATCTCTTCCGCCAGATGCTACGAGAGATTTGCCAATTGCGGACCCCGCCTCACACTTTTCTCGATGGTAATGCCAGAACCCTCGGCCCCATTTCAACTGCACACCACAAACACGGAACACTGGAGCGAATAGTTGTGCTGTGCCCATGCACATTAGACATCTCTCAAATGGGGTGCTACTACAGTACGTTATTATGTATTGCAATGAATTTACTGCTATCTTAACTGTCTCTCTGTTGAGGAGACTATGCAATGATTATTATGTATTTACATGAACTTACTGCTGTGCCTTGTTTTTTTTTTATCTTCTCTCACCTGCCCCCCTGACCCTCCAACTTAGAGACTGTTGTTTTTTGGTATTGCAATGCAATGCTGATCAAAACAGTTTTAAAAAAGATAGCACGCAGCAAGGCCTCATATCTATGCATGACTGTACAAACACGACCGTCCTGTTGGCCCTCCAGGTGGTGCCACAGCAAGTGTACACAGGAGGAGGAAGTGCATCCTCCTTGTCTCCGTGAGTGGCAAGGAGGATGCCTTGCTGTGTACATGAGTTGAGCCTGGCACTGTGTGCAGGGGTTGATTGGTTGTGTCACTTCGGGGAAGTGCCTCAATATGAACGCTGAGACAATGTTTCAAAACAGGGAATTGATTTTTTGCAGTCAGTCCGAACAGGAAGAACTGCTAACTGGGGCATAGATGGGGTGCTGGGCTTTAGCCTTGCACCCCATGATATTAGCAATCCTTCCAGAGAGCATTAGGCTTACAGGGGGTTTCTTGAGGAAAATAAGAGGACCCCTTTGGACTCAAGGGCTGGTAAAGTCAGTGTTGGGCTGATAAGAACTCTGCAAGCCGATTCCCAGAGAACTCTTCTGTCCTACTCAATTTTTACAGCTTAACCCCTTCGCTGCGGCGGCAATTCCGCCGCAGCGCTGGGGGGGGGGACCGAGCAGCGCTCGCATGCTCATGATGGAGCCGCTCCGTCACGAGACGCGGTTGCGCTGTGCTCATGACGGAGCGGTTTCGTCATGGCCCCGCCCGCATAATAGAACGCGCCGCGCAGGCGCGGCGGCAGGGCCATGACGGAACCGCTCCGTCATGAGCACAGCACAACCGCGGCTCATGACGGAGCGGCTCCGTCATGAGCATGCAAGTGGTTAAGGCATATGTTGGTAGTGAAGGGGAATTAGTGGTTTACCGGATCCACTGGACACATAGGGCCTCATTTATGAGGCCGTGCGTCACTTTTACGCCGCCGGTGCATCACTTTTTGTGACGCACCAGCAGCGTAAAAAATGTGCCTTGTTGCACCATATTTACAAAGTGACGTATCTAGGTCGATGAGTCACTTTGTAAACCCCTGCGCTACATTATACCTACGCCAGGTACAATGTATGCAGGGGGAGGCGTTCTGATGCAACAAAGGGTCATAGAAGTGACGAAGTGAAATCCTATAGATTTCACTGCGCCACTTCTAGGACACATATGCGTCAATTTCTTACGCCTGCCTCACAGCAGGCGTAAGACTGACGCAGGCCCTTTCACATGGGGCAAGCCCCATGTGAAAGGATACAATGCTGGAGTTGTGTCACTTTTGTGACACACTCCAGCAATGCGTCACTTTTGCGCCATACAGATATGTCAGAAATACTGATGTATCTGTAACTCCTTGCGCCATGATGCGTCATACTGTAAATATGACGCATCATTGGTGTCACAAGGAGGGCGCAGTGAAAAGTGACGTATCACTGTTTTCACGCAGCGATGCATCACTTTTCATAAATCAGGCCTATATATTGTAAGAAGTGAGTTATGAATGGTAAGGGGCCACTGTTAGGACTACCAAGCTAAAGCGCTAAGATATAGCATAGGTGGTTGGGTCCTGCCTCATACCCAGCATGCAGTTTCTTGTCACGGTTTCTAGTCAGGTTTCTTCTGTAACCTGTTTCATTGATGGACCCACACAATAGGCCCACATCATGACACACAGGAGAGTTGGACCCTTGCACCAGCTCACATGACCACACCCTTGCATCACTTCATTGCTGTCTGCACCCTCAATGAAATGAGAAAACCCGTGGAATCTGTTGGGAAGGGGAGAGATGCCAGATCTCAAGATGATGAGTAATCCTTTACATCTAGGGTGATTGAGAGCTACTAGCACCCAGTGTAGATGTTCTCTGAGCAGTGGTGGCTTGTTGTAGCTATCTAGATGGCCGTGGGGTCTCTTTGTAACTATGACAATATTTCATGCCTGTAAGTGAGTGAGTCTGCTTTAAATGGACTCTCCGTCCGGTGGTGTCCAGTTCATGTGCTGAGAGAATAACTACTTCTGGTCTTAGAAAGAAGCTTAAACCTGCTATACAGTAGCAAAGGGCAACTCCTTCTACGGTGCGGCCTGATCACTTTGACTTCGCTACTTTGGCATACTAACACATACCAGATTGTTCGACCTGTAAAATGACTTCAGCTGGCAACATTTCCACCACCAAATTCCACAAGTATGAACAAGTAACTAATAACAAGCATTACAGGAAAAACTCAAGTTTTGATTTCATTATATTTGATTGATTTAATTAAAGTCATTTACATGATTAGGTCTAGGGTAACAGTTAAGTCAGGGCTACAGTAGAGTTAGCTTAATCCTCTTTTTCGTAGTGTTTTATATTTAAGGCTAGCATTCCCTTTCAATGAATAAATTAGAATTCGGTTTATGGATAACATTAGGGTTTTGGGTACAGTATGGTAGAAGCTTAGGTTAAACATATTTTAGGTTCAGAGCTAGCTTACCTTTATTAGGTCTTGCTTGACAGTGCAGCAGTTGCCAGTCATTATGAGATCAACGTATGTGATCTATCTAACACTCAAAAAGGGTTCCTTTCTGTGGTTCCTAAATTAAAAGCACCAAGGCTTTTGTGAATAAGACACCTAAAACATTTCTGCTCTCAATAGTGCATATCTAGACATGTTCAGTAATTATATCCAAAAAACATAATTATTCATTAAAATCAAATTTATTAAAAGCTTAGTCAAGAAGCAACATATAGTCAACAGTTTTACATATAAAAATAATCGCAATACATTAACATTGTATACACATAGATTCACAATCAATAAAATTAGCCAAGTTGTCGACGCGTTTCGGTGCCAAGATTGATGATACACCTTCCTCAGGACTACAATCAAAATCTCTTCAATTCAATTTGCAGTATTCAATTTGCATTCTCAGTCTCAATCCTGGGGATAGATGAATCGTATCCACTCTTATGTTTTGGCTTTAGTTCCTTTAAAAGACTTTATGTTTTATAGTTGGAGCCTTGGGGTTAAATTTTCTTATCCTGATATCAACCAAATGGAGTTCTTTTCACTTGTCCATTGATAGTACCCAAGATGATTCCTTAAAATAACTTTATAGCTGGTGGTCTTTGGTATCAGTCGTTGTATGGAGGACCTAGGGTTAACCTTGGGTTGGCGTCTTTTCCGATTATCCTGCTTAAATCTGCGGTCGGATGGCGTACTTCTTTTTAAAAAATTGAAGTTTCACTTTGTCTCTATGATTGGAGCTCCTCGCCGCCTGCCTGGTCACCCGGTTTCCAGCGTCAACTGACCAAGGCTCCAACTATAAAACATAAAGTCTTTTAAAGGAACTAAAGCCAAAACATAAGAGTGGATACGATTCATCTATCCCCAGGATTGAGACTGAGAATGCAAATTGAATACTGCAAATTGAATTGAAGAGATTTTGATTGTAGTCCTGAGGAAGGTGTATCATCAATCTTGGCACCGAAACGCGTCGACAACTTGGCTAATTTTATTGATTGTGAATCTATGTGTATACAATGTTAATGTATTGCGATTATTTTTATATGTAAAACTGTTGACTATATGTTGCTTCTTGACTAAGCTTTTAATAAATTTGATTTTAATGAATAATTATGTTTTTTGGATATAATTACTGAACATGTCTAGATATGCACTATTGAGAGCAGAAATGTTTTAGGTGTCTTATTCACAAAAGCCTTGGTGCTTTTAATTTAGGAACCACAGAAAGGAACCCTTTTTGAGTGTTGCTACATTTCCCAGTCCTTTCTGGGTGTGCTAGGGAAAACTCTCTCTTTTTTTAAACTGTGATCTATCTAACCCAGAGCGTTCTTCGTGCTGTTGTACAGATCGTTTGAATTGGAGACAAGATTGCACCTAACCTGCCTTTTAACTACTTATACTGGAATCAGTTTCCAAGTGATCATAAGCATCACGGTTTGATTGTATGCCTGGCAAGTTGCTCAGCCCTACGAATACAGGCTTCAACATAACTTTCGAGTAGCACTCTCTACCACCTGAATTCGTCTGCTCCAATAGAAGAGTGCATGATACCAACCTTCAAACCAACTATGGGACGATGATCCCTTGATTTCGAATAAAGATATTCACGTCTTTGCTTATCAACTGACAAGTTGTACCACATCATTTTTGAAGGGCTCAGCATTTTCTCAGGCTGTAACTTCCTACCATGATCTGACCCACATTAGGCTTATAGGGCATTACAAATACAATTTAACAGTCCTGAAGATGTTCTCGCAGATGAAAACATAGGAGACCGAAACGTCGACCAACGCCTCTTCCTATCTATTTATCAAATTTAAAATCAGGAAAGGTGTCAATAGTATCTACAGAGTTATATATTTACCAATCACTGATATTCCTGCAGTTCTGCTTATATATTTGCTTATATATTTGTATCTAAATCCTTCTGCCTTTTTATTATTGATGATAAATTCAATCGTTTTTCATATACTCCCGTCTTATTAGTTTTACTTGTATAATTTTTTGTAGTTGTGTTGAACATTAATGTGTGTTTTTTGTGTAATTTGGATAAAGGTTTATTGTTGATTGATTTCACTGTAGGACCATTGAATAGTCCTTAAAATTTGTTTACCTAAATTAATCCAGAGAGATACTTCAAAACAAATCCCCTTGAAGGCACTCCTTACCCTTTCATTTATATTTACCCAGGCCCTCAAGGGTATTCCAGGTTGCTCACTGTTATAAACCTATCTACAAAAGAGCATTCATGAGTACTACAAAGAGTGTGCGTGGCTCCAGCTACATATTGGTAGACAGGACTACATGTTTTGATTGGGCCGAAGTTGTGTGTTTGCACAGAAAAAGTGATTTCCCCCCATACACCTGTGGCTACTTTGTTTGTTTATCCTTCTGCATGAGCCACCAGCAGTATGGCTGCCTAGAGACATAAGAGATGGCTTACTAACACACATAAAGTATCAAGATTACAACGGGTGAAGCTTGAACTTTCAGAAGCACACACATGTCACTGTCAAAGTGTCTAGCCAGCAGAACATATCCCCCTTCCTTTTCATCATTACCATTAGACTTCAGAGTGCAGTTTTCTGTTTATGGGTAGTATGGCATGGTCAGGAGCTAAAGTAATCTGCAAGCATTTTTTAGATTGTCTTGACAGTGGAGTTCTCGCTGGACCTTATGTGATCCACATCAAAGAGCTTTCAGAGTATTAATGAAAGAGCAAGGCTTAGGCTCCACAGATATGTTGTTTTCCATGAGTAGAACATTGATTGAACATTTGATTGGACCAAAGTTCTGTGCTGCCACCGAAAAGAGTGTTTGTATTGCACTTTTTGGATTGTGGAAAACTTATATTCAATACAGCAGGACTGAGTTTGTTATGTTTGCAAGCCATTGATCATGGCTACATGACTGGTCTGTTTATTATGAAATGTTACTAAAAGGACACTAGGGGTCAATTCCGATTCGGGAAAAAACGCTCCCATTAGCTGTACGGGGCGTTTTTCCTGTACGATTCGTACACCTACAATGTTCCCGTACGTACGAGCAAGTACGATCCGAACCCAAAGCGCCACTCCGTACGACTCGTACCAAACACCGTACAACTAGAAAGTACATACGGATTGTATCCGGGTGATGAGATATGCTACGTCCGAACGTAAATTGGCCACTCTTTCCGAACCAGGAAGTATGATCCGTGTTGACGACACTCCGTATGGCCCTTTTGCTACGGGAGCTGAAAACAGCCGTAAAAGCAGAGTCCGGCCCGAACCGCACCCCGGTACGCGGCATACACAACATGAACCTCATCATCCGTGTCATCCCAGTCCTGTATGCCTACGACCTCGTACATCAAAACCGATGACGGCGCAGACGGTGAGTACAACGTACCGCAACAACCAAAGTATACCTGTACGATGCGCCACACGCCCACATCACTATTGCAATAGTGAAACGTGCTTTATATACGCCATTAATGTCGGGGTACGTTGGGCCACATGCACGCGCATATCACCATTGCAATAATGACACGTGCCGCACATACGCCATTAATGTCGGGGTACGGTGCGCCACATGCTAGCGCATATGACCATTGCAATTGTGATGCATGCAGCACATACGCCATTAATGTCGGGGTACGGTGCGCCATACACTAGCGCATATGACCATTGCAATAGTAATACGTGCAGCACATACGACATTAATGTCGGGGTACGGTGCACCACACGCTAGCGCATATGACCATTGCAATAGTGATACGTGCAGCACGTACGCCATTAATGTCGGGGTAAGGTGCGCCACACGCTATCGCATATGACCATTGCAATACTGATAAGTGCCGCACACACGTCTCTAATGTATGTGTATGGTGCGTCACATCTGAGTGGTGGGTGCACAGGGCTCCCAGCAGTGCCCAGATAGTATGGGGGTGGGTGCACAGGACTCCCAGCAGTACCCAGACAGTATAGGGGGTGGGTGCATAGGACTCCCAGCAGTGCCCAGACATTATAGGGGGTGGGTTCATAGGACTCCCTGCAGTGCCCAGACAGTATGGGGGTGGGTGCACAGGACTCCCAGCAATGCCCAGACAGTATAGTGGGTGGGTGCACAGGACTCCCAGCAGTGCTCAGACAGTATAGGGGGTGGATGCACAGGACTCCCAGTAGTGCCCAGACAGTATGGGGTGGGTGCACAGGACTCCTGGCAGTGCCCAGACAGTATAGGGGGTGGGTGCACAGGACTCCCAGCAGTGCCCAGACATTATAGGGGGTGGGTGCCCAGGACTCCCAGCAGTGCCCAGACAGTATGGGGGTGGGTGCACAGGTCTCCCAGCAGTGTCCAGACATAAGAGGGGGTGTAGATCCCATGGACCATCTGCCTTGGCACAATTGCACTGGCTCCCTCTCAGACAGAGAGTGCAATTTAAGGCCCTCTGTATTGTTTTTAGGGCCCTCCATGGCTCCGGCCCAGCCCCCTTACAATCCAAGTTTGTGTGGTATGTCCCCACTAGACATCTCCGCTCCTCTGATGCCAAATTGGTAGTTACCCCCAGATTCAAGAAGGTCAGATCTGGAGGCAGATCTTTTGAGGTCACCGCCGCCAGACTCTGGAACACCCTCCCCACTGAGATCAGGCACACCGAGGAACTCCTACCTTTCAGAAAAAAGGTTAAAACTTGGCTCTTCCCGGGCTAGCCCACGCCCACCTCTTGTTCCACCCCTCAATTCTCCCCCTCAGACTCTGTCAGCGCCAGGATGCCTGCAATGGCGACAGTTTGCGCTCTACAAATTCTTAAAATAAATAAATAGATAGGACTCCCAGCAGTGCCCAGACATAGGAGGGGGTGTAGATAGGACACCCAGCAGTGCCCAGACATAGGAGGGGGTGTAGCTAGGACTCCCAGCAGTGCCCCGACATAGGAGGAGGGTGTGGATAGGACTCCCAGCAGTGCCCAGACACAGGAGGAGGGTGTGCGTATGACTCCCAGCAGTGCCCAGACATAGGAGGGGTGGCTGGATAGGACTCCCATCAGTGCCAAGACATAGGAGGAGGGTGTGCGTATGACTCCCAGCAGTGCCCAGACATAGGAGGAGGGTGTAGATAGGACTCCCAGCAGACTCCAGACATAGGAGGAGGGTGTGCGTATGACTCCCAGCAGTCCCCAGACATAGGAAGGGGGTGTACATAGGATTCCCAGCAGTGCCCAGACATAGGAGGAGGGTGTAGATAGAACTCCCAGCAGTGCCCATACATAGGAGGCGGGTGTGCATATGACTCCCAGCAGTGCCCAGACATAGGAGGGGTGGCTGGATAGGACTCCCAGCAGTGCCCAGACATAGGAGGAGGGTGTGCGTATGACTCCCAGCAGTGCCCAGACATAGGAGGAGGGTTTAGATAGGACTCCCAGCAGTGCCCATACATAGGAGGAGGGTGTGCGTATGACTCCCAGCAGTGCCCAGACATAGGAGGGGTGGCTGGATAGGACTCCCAGCAGTGCCCAGACATTGGAGGAGGGTGTGCGTATGACTCCCAGCAGTGCCCAGACATAGGAAGGGTGGCTGGATATGACTCCTAGCAGTGCCCAGACATAGGTGGAGGGTGTAGATAGGACTCCCAGCAGTGCCCAGACATAGGAGGTGATGTAGATAGGACTCCCAGCAGTGCCCAGACATAGAAGGAGGGTGAGATAGGACTTCCAGCAGTGCCCAGACATAGGAGGGGGGTGTCAATAGGACTCCCAGCAGTGCCCAGACATAGGAGGAGGGTGTGCGTATGACTCCCAGCAGTCCCAAGACATAGGAGGGGTGGCTGGATAGGACTCCCAGCAGTGCCCAGACATAGGAGGAGGGTGTAGATAGGACTCCCAGCAGTGCCCAGACATAGGAGGGGTGGCTGGATAGGACTCCTAGCAGTGCCCAGACATAGGAGGAGGGTGTAGATAGGACTCCCAGCAGTGCCCAGACATAGGAGAGGGATGTAGATAGGACTCCCAGCAGTGCCCAGACATAGGAGGAGGGTGTGCGTATGACTCCCAGGAGTGCCCAGACATAGGAGGGGTGGCTGTGTAGGACTCCCAGCAGTGCCCAGACATAGGAGGAGGGTGTAGATTGGACTCCCAGCAGTGCCCAGACATAGGAGCGGTGACTGGATAGGACTCCCAGCTGTGCCCAGACATAGGAGGAGGGTGAAGATAGGACTCACATCAGTGCCCAGACATAGGAGGGGGGTGTAGATAGGACTCCCAGCAGTGCCCAGACGTAGGAAGGGGGTGTAGATAGGACTCCCGGCAGTGCCCAAACATAGGAGGAGGGTGTAGATAGGACTCCCAGCACTGCCCAGACATAGGAGGAGGGTGTGCGTATGACTCCCAGCAGTACCCAGACATAGGAGGGGTGGCTGGATAGGACTCCCAGTAGTGCCCAGACATAGGAGGAGGGTGTGCGTATGACTCCCAGCAGTGCCCAGACATAGGAGGGGGGTGTAGATAGGACTCCCAGCAGAGCCCAGACATAGGAGGAGGGTGTGCGTATGACTCCCAACAGTGCCCAGGCATAGGAGGGGTGGCTGGATAAGACTCCCAGCAGTGCCCAGGCATAGCAGGAGGGTGTAGATAGGACTCCCAGCAGTGCCCAAACATAGGAGGGGTGGCTGGATAGGACACACAGCAGTGCCCAGACATAGGAGGAGGGTGTAGATAGGACTCCCAGCAGTGCCCAGATATAGGAGGGGGTGTAGATAGGCATCCCAGCATTGCCCAGACATAGGAGGAGGGTGTAGATATGACTCCCAGCAGTGCCCAGACATAGGAGGGGGTGTAGATAGGACTCCCAGCAGTGCCCACACATAGGAGGAGGGTGTAAATAGGACTCCCAGCAGTGCCCAGACATATGAGGAGGGTGCGCGTATGACTCCCAGCAGTGCCCAGACATAGGAGGGGTGGCTGGATAGGACTTCCAGCAGTGCCCTGACATAGGAGGAGGGTGTGCGTATGACTCCCAGCAGTGCCCAGATATAGGAGGGGTGGCTGGGTAGGACTCCCAGCAGTGCCCAGACATAGGAGGAGGGTGTAGATGGGACTCCCAGCAGTGCCTATACATAGGAGGGGTGGCTGGATAGGACTCCCAGCAGTGCCCAGACATAGGAGGAGAGTGTAGATAGGACTCCCAGCAGTGCCCAGACATAGGAGGGGTGGCTGGATAGGACTCCCAGCAGTGCCCAGACATAGGAGGAGGGTGTAGATGGGACTCCCAGCAGTGCCCACACATAGGAGGGGTGGCTGGATAGGACTCCCAGCAGTGCCCAGACATAGGAGGAGGGTGTAGATAGGACTCCCAGCAGTGCCCAGACATAGGAGGGGGTGTAGATAGGACTCCCAGCAGTGCTCATTCATAGGGGTGTGCATTTCCAACATCATACAACAACTACATGCCTGTATGTGTACATCCCTAACATGTAACACTCATGAAAGTTTCATATTAACACATCACTCACAGCAGTGACCTACTCCACGTAGAATGGTATCCTGTCACAAACTGTGTGACACACCACATGTGTTTTTTTTGTAAGATCCCACTTGCATATCCACCCATGTAGTTTGCTGGCACACCGCCCCCCCCCCCCCCATCATAACTCAATAGTGTGTAGTCATGTAACAGACCAACAAACAAATGAAGCACAAATGGACTAATAAAGTGTCATGTACATCCCGGACATGATGTGAATGTCCAGGTGGTGAACATGTACTCCCTGTAGGAAGGGGGAGGCTCTAGTTGGCGCAGTGTAGCACTAGCGACAAGCAGGGACTCTCTCTTCCTCGTCAGGGCTGAGGGTTACCTTCCAGACAACCTCTGCTTACCCTCTAGGTAGTGTGGCTTAAGCAGTCTTAGGCTAATCTTTGGGGCACATAGGGTTAAACATTTGCAATATCACACCATCACAACCAACCCACCACACAATGACACCAAACTGTATTCGTAAAAATATATATCTTTATATAGATTTCAAGCAGGCTTGTAAATACAGTTATCAACTTTCAATATCGGTTCCAGGTTACTTGAGTTCAGGTTGCCACAGTTCTCTTTTAGCAATAAGTGATCTTTTGGGCCTTCTGCCCAGGTTTGACAAGGTCCAGTGTCTCGTAGCGCCTCAATGCGCTCTCCGCGTGGGCCTCGCGGGCCAGAAGCAGTGCGAGCCTCGGTTTCAGAGGCGGCTCGCGTTGGGAGCGGAGGGCACGGCGCGAGCTCGGATTGCAGGTTGCTCGCACCGGGAGGATACAACACAGTACCTTTCAAATTTCTTTGTGGAGCGGGCGGCTTCCAGGGGAGCTGTCCCATGTCGCGTTGCTTTTCCGGGGTCGCTGTTCGTTGCGGCTCTCAGCCGGCAGGTCACGGGTCATCCGGGGCAGCGGTGCTCTGTGGCGGCAGGGTCCTTTCCTCGTCGTTCGCTCCGACCCTGGGGCGGCGGCCGTGTGGTGGCGGCAAGTGGCAGTACGGTCCTCAAGTGCAGGACGTACCCAGCCAAGTGCCGGTTGCAGCTGTGCGCTCACAGCTGAGCTGTCGGGCAGGATACCGACCAGGGGGATTCTCACAGGGTGACTGTCCGTCTTTGCAATTGGATTGGCTGCTCGTGGCGCAGTCAACTCGGGAGCTCGGACCGGACAGGTCCTCCTTCACTTTGCTCTCGGGCTCGCGGTGCAGTTGCGGTCACGGTGTTCGGGCCAGCGGCGGCTGGACCTCACGTTGCTCTCGCTGTTGCTTTGGGCCCCGGTCACGGTGGTCAGGTGGATGTCGTTGCCTTGGAGGAGATTCCTCCGTCGGTGCTGCAGCGATAAGCAGCACACACAGTCGCTTTCTTCAGGATGTAGCGCCCACTGGTCCTGGGGCGCTGGTCAGGGGGCAAGTTCACAGCAAGCCCTTGGAGATCTCTCAACAGAGTTTGGCACAAAGTTTCTCAAAGCAAAAGTCTTCTTGTAGTCTTTCCTTCTTCCTCTCCTTCGGCAGCAAGGCACCAGACACAGGCAAGAGCCAGTACTCTTCCTTGTCCTTCCCGGTCCTTCTCGTCGGGCAGAGTTCCTTCTGTAGCCCAAACAGGATCTAATTTACCTGGAGCAGGGCTCCTTCTTTTATACTGCATTTCCTTTGTTCTCGCAGGCCAGGGGGGCCTTTGCATAGCCACTTTCAGTCCTTGAGTACTCTGGTGGGTGTACTCCGGCTTCTGCTTTCAGTGTGAGGGGCAGGCGCATCAGACGCCCCACAGGAGGTGGAGCCACCATTGTGTGGACAGGGGCAGCCAGAAGTACCTTGTTGATGGGGCTTCGCCCTTCCTGGGCCAGGTGTCGGCTGAGTCCTCAGTCGCTCCCCAGGAGGGTGGAGCCAGCATTGTGGTGGCAGAGCACAGCAAGATTCAGAGTCAAGAGCCACTCCTACCTCCCACTAAGGTGTAATCTGCGCATTCACCACCTGTCATCCCCCAGCCCTGTCACTCACACATCCCAGACAGTCAGATACACATACCAGCAGAGGCGGGCTGAAATGGTTAAGCAAGCAAATGCTAACTTTCTAAAAGTAGCATTTGCAAACACAGGATATTAAAATAAACTTTCCTAAAAGAAATATTTTATTATTCTGAGTTCAGGCATACTAAACACGACTCTCTACCGTGCTCCCTGAGCCGGCTGGGATTATAGGGTGTAATAATTCCAGCCGCTCGTTCTGGCCTAAAGGAAGCAGGTAGCCTTACAATAGTGAAATACGAATTTAGTTGTAATTCACTACTAGGACATGCCACGCACATCAGGGCTTGTCCTACCTTACACTTACAATGCACCCTGCCCTCGGGCCTACCATAGGGGTGACTAACATGAAGTTAAGGGAAGGTTTGGCGGCTGGCAAGTGGGTGCACTTGCCCAGCCAGCGTGACAGTACGCGACTGCACGCGGGGTCTGCGATGGCGGACCCCAGACACATCTTACGGCTGCTTCGGTGGGCGGCGCAACCAGCGCTGCAGGCCCACCAGCAGTATTGGCATCTACAAGCCCTGGCACTCCTGGTGCACTTTACTAGGGACTAACAGCAAATCCAATGAACCAATCATGGACATCAATCACATGTACAATTTACAGTAGGGAGCACTTGCACTGCGGCACGGGTCAGCCGTGGCGCAGTGCCCTGAGTATCGGAAAACCAGCAAAACATCGGAGGCACACCAGCAAAAAGTGGAAGGGAGACCCACACCAAGGTGCCAGGTCTAACATGTGTCCCCTCCAGCTGAAATGTGGGGGGAACTACCCTTCCCCAGGGAGTTCCACATCACTAAGGCGGAAAAATCTGGACAGACCGTCAGCGTTGGCGTGATCGGTGCCAGGGCGGTGTTCCACCGTAAAGTCCATACTCTGTAGAGAAATGGACCACCTCAACAGTTTCGGGTTCTCACCCCTCATTTGCATCAACCATCTGAGGGGCCTGTGGTCCGTCTGAACTCGGAAGTGAGACCCAAACAAGTAGGGTCTTAGCTTCTTCAGCGCCCAGACCACAGCAAATGCTTCACGCTCTATTGCACTCCACCTACTTTCCCGTGGAAGTAACCTCCTACTTATGAAGGCTACGGGTTGGTCAAAGCCCTCTTCAGTCATCTGTGAAAGAACAGCCCCTACACCATGCTCTGAAGCGTCTGTTTGCACTATGAATTCCTTGGAGAAATCAGGAGCCAGGAGCACGGGCGCCGTGCACATGGCAGTCTTCAGGGTGTCAAAAGCCTTCTGACAGGTGTCAGTCCAAATCACATTCCTGGGCTGCTTCTTCGAAGTCAGCTCTGTCAAGGGGGTCACG
Organism: Lissotriton vulgaris; assembly: GCF_964263255.1. Lineage (NCBI taxonomy): Eukaryota > Metazoa > Chordata > Amphibia > Caudata > Salamandridae > Lissotriton > Lissotriton vulgaris. The sequence goes on along the minus strand of NC_141693.1, from coordinate 857,115,526 downwards.
GTCGTGCCATAGCCCTTGACAAACCTCCTGTAATACCCAGTGAGCCCCAGGAAGGCTCTCACTGCAGTCTGGGTCTTGGGGGGTTCCCAAGCCAGGATGGTCTCGATTTTGGGTTGCAAGGGTGCCACCTTGCCACTCCCCACTTGGTGTCCCAAGTACACCACGGAACCCTGCCCAATCTGGCACTTGCTCGCCTTGATTGTGAGGCCTGCTCTGCGCAGGGCCATCAACACTTCCCAGAGGTGTCGCAGGTGTTCTGGCCAGGTGCCACTGAACACCGCGATGTCATCCAGGTAGGCGGCACTGAACTCGTCCAGCCCAGCCAACACCTGGTTGACCAATCTCTGAAAGGTGGCAGGGGCATTCTTCATTCCAAATGGCATAACCCGGAACTGGAAATGCCCATCTGGTGTAGAGAATGCGGACCTCTCCTTTGCCCCATCGGTCAAGGCGATCTGCCAGTACCCAGACGTTAAATCAAACGTGCTGAGGAACCGGGCAGCCCCTAGCCGATCAATGAGCTCATCAGCTCTGGGGATGGGGTGCGCGTCAGTCTTCGTGACTGAATTGAGTCCTCTGTAGTCCACACAGAACCGGAGTTCAGGCGTGGCTCCCGGCGCAGCAGCCTTTGGGACCAAGACCACGGGGCTGGACCAAGGACTGCTGGAAGACTCAACCACCCCAAGGGCAAGCATCTTGGAGACCTCCTCCTTAATGCAGGCCCTGACCCTGTCAGTCACTCTGTAAGCCTTATGCTTCACAGGTAAGCTGTCTCCTGTGTCCACATCATGGACGCACCAATCTGTGACACTCGGAACCAGGGAGAACAGATCTGGAAACTGCCCCAGCAACTGGCGGCAGTCTTCCTGTTGTTCGGGGGTCAGGGTGGGTGAGAGGTTAACTCCATCCACTGACCCATCTTTCTCACAGGCCACTAAGAGGTCAGGAAGAGGCTCCGACTCCTCCTCCATTCCATCATCAGTTGCCAACAACATGCCCACTTCGGACCGTCTTAAGTGGGGCTTGAGGCGGTTGACATGTAGGACCCTCAAAGGGTTCCTGGGCGTCTTCATGTCCACCAAGTATGTCACTGGGCTCTTGCGCTCCACAACCTCAAATGGACCTGTCCACTTATCCTGAAGGGCACAGGGCTCCACTGGGGCCAGGACATACACCTCTTGTCCAGGCTGAAGCTCGACCAGAGTGGCATTCTGGTCGTACCACCGCTTCATTTCCTCCTGGCTTGCTTCCAGATTTGCCTCGGCAAGTTGTCTGAAGCGCCTGGTTTGGTTTCTGAAGGCCAGCATGTAGCTATATACATTCTGGGGAGGTTTCCTGGGAGATTGCTCCCAGCCTTCCTTTACCAAACTCAGTGGTCCTCTCACGGGGTGACCGTACAGCAGTTCAAAGGGGCTGAACCCTAGGGACTTCTGGGGTACCTCGCGATATGCAAAGAGTAGGCATGGTAAGAGCACGTCCCACTTACGCCTCATTGGACCTTCCAGGCCCATGATCATGCCTTTTAGGGTTCGGTTGAATCTTTCAACCAACCCGTTTCCTTGGGGGTGGTAAGGTGTGGTGAACTTGTTCGTTACGCCGCACTCTTGCCAAAGGGACTTCATATACTTGGAGATGAAGTTGGTCCCCCTGTCGCTCACCACCTCTAGAGGGAATCCTACTCGTGAGAAAATTCCCATCAGTGCACGTCCCACCACGGGGGCCGTCACTGTCGTCAGAGGGATGGCTTCAGGGTACCGGGTGGCATGATCCACCAAGACCAGGATGAACCTGTTGCCCATGGCTGTCTTGGGGTCCAGAGGCCCAACGATGTCAATACCCACTCGCTGGAATGGCGTACCGACCACAGGGAAGGGTTGGAGGGGAGCCTTGTTCTTCCCTCCGCTCTTCCCACTTGCCTGGCAAGTCGGACAGGTTCTACAATGAGCATCTGAGCTCTTGTGCATTTGGGGCCAGTAAAAGTGGGTGACAAGCCGGTCATAGGTCTTGTCCATCCCCAAATGTCCTGCTAAAGGCACATCGTGAGCCAGACCCAGTAGGAAGGCTCTGAACTTCTGGGGTACTACCAGCACACGGGCTGACCCAGGTTCAGCAGCCTTAGGCTCTGAATACAGGAGGTCGTTCTCCCAGTACACGTAATGTCTTTTGGCCTGAACACCATTGGCCTGGTCTGCAGCCTGCTGCCGCATACCTACGAGAGAAGGGCATTCTTTCTGCTCCTTGCAGAATTCCTCCCTTGAGGGTCCTCCTTCTTGCTGCCAATGGGTCAGCTCAGGCAGGTCCCCCAGTTCGGCGATCTGCTCCCCTGTAGGCTCCAGGGCATCCCCCTCAAGGTCTGCTTCCTCCTGGACCGTGGGAACTTCCGGGGCCGGTTTCCCGCGCCCCCTGCGCCTTCTCCCTAAGGCCGGTTCCTGGGCCTCTCCTTCAGGCCCCAGGACCTCTTGATCACCCCTACTGGCTGCCATTGACCGGGTGGTCACGCACGCCCAGTCAGGCAGACCCACCATCCTTAGGTGAGTCGTCTTCTCCACCTTTTCCCAAGGGGAGTGCTCCAGGTCGTTCCCAGGCAAACAGTCAACAGGCATGGTTTTCCTCACACAGACCTGCAGAGTACCAGAGACCCCCCCCACTCGAAGGGAACTTGAGCCATCGGACACTGACTCTCTGAATTATCAGCGTTGATAACCCTACAGTAGGCATGGGGTACAACCTGCTCTTGAGACACCAGGTGCTGCCTCACTGCAGTCACACTGGCTCCTGTATCTCTAAGAGCTTCAGCTTCCTTACTATTGATGATCACCACCTGCCCATATTTCTTAGTGTTAGAGGGCAGGTAGTTCGTAGGGATCATCTCACTGTCTCCTAGCGAGACTAGGGTCATGTGAACGGGATCTCCACCCCCCGGGACCATCACTTCTTCTCCTAAGTGAACACTAGTCACTTGTCGGGGCAGAGCACCAGTGGGTGCGGGTTTTCCAAACAGGCGACACTTGGGGTCACTGGAGATGTGCCCCGGTTCACCACATTTGAAACAATTGAAGGGCCCCTTTGGAACAGGTTTACCTGTCGGAGGCCCATTCTGCTTTGGGGGTGGGGGAGGCTGAGAACCTTGCTGCTGGTTCCCTTGGGGATTACTTTGGGGGCCTTTTTGGAACCCTTTCTGTTTTCCCTTGTCCCCCCCCACTCTTCTGCTGGGGACCCTGCCCACTCTTGGCGGAGTCTCCCACTGGACCCTTGTGGACCCTGGTGCTGAGCCAGCGGTCCGCCTCCTCAGCAAGCTTCCTCGGGTTGGACAGCTTGCTATCGATCAGGTGTTGGCGTAACTCAGGAAAACAGTGATCAGACAAGTGCTCCCATGCAATTAAATCAAAGAGACCTTGAAAATCATTCACTTTGCTACCCTTCACCCAACCATCCAGTGCTCTGCAAAAATAAGTCACATACTCCACATATGTATTCCCAGGCCGCTTAGTACATCCCCTAAACTTCTGTCTATACATTTCAGGGGTAAGCCCATACCTGTTCATTAAAGCTTCTTTCATGTGGGAATAGGATTTCTGGTTTTCAACGGGTAAATCTAGCAGGGTGTCCCGCCCTTCGCCAAGGAACCTTCCCCACAACCCCGCTCCCCAATCCTTGTCAGGGACCCGGTGGGAGGACATGGCTACCTCGTATGCCCTAAACCATTGTCCTATGTCATCCCCCTTAAAGAACTCTTTAACTACTTCTTTGGGGATGTGCACTCTTGACTCTACCTGCACTGGCGTTGTGCTGCCACCAGAGAGAGGATGATCCAAGTTTCTCTCCTTTAGACTCATCTCCCTCATTTTCAACTCATAATCCATTTGGTGCTTTCGCTCTTCCAGCGCCATTCTTTTGGTTTCAAGCTCCAGTTGGATTTTCAATTCTGCCAGCTTCCTTTCGTGATCCCTTGTTTCCTTCCTGTCTGCCAGCTCCTCTGGCGACAGGCCTTTACCAAAGCTGTGCACGCTGTCTTGCCTCTCGAGATCCACCAGATCTACGGGTGCATTCTGCTCCTCCGTTGCCTCTTGCTCCGCGAGGGCATCTTGATCCTCCGGGGCCTTTCTGGACTCTATCCAGGCTTTCAGGGCCTTGTAGAGCTCTGGCTTGTTCTTGCAACCGGCGTGCGGAACCTTGAGTTTCTTGCAAAAAAACTTCAGTTCATTCTTTGAGTATTTGTCCAGCTTTGCGGCGTCCCACTCCACCTCCAACATCTCAGAGGTCGTGGACTCCGCTCCATCCAGGCTCTTCGTGCCCGGCATGGCTTCTTCGCTAGGGATCTTCTCTCGGCAAAATGACAATAAAACCTGTGGCTAAGTAACTGGACTGTAATCACTGTGCAACGGTCAGAATTTAAGGTATAGGCACTGCAAATGTAAATTCGAAAATCCCACCGCTGCCACCAATGTAGGAAGGGGGAGGCTCTAGTTGGCGCAGTGTAGCACTAGCGACAAGCAGGGACTATCTCTTCCTCGTCAGGGCTGAGGGTTACCTTCCAGACAACCTCTGCTTACCCTCTAGGTAGTGTGGCTTAAGCAGTCTTAGGCTAATCTTTGGGGCACATAGGGTTAAACATTTGCAATATCACACCATAACAACCAACCCACCACACAATGACACCAAACTGTATTCGTAAAAATATATATCTTTATATAGATTTCAAGCAGGCTTGTAAATACAGTTATCAACTTTCAATATCGGTTCCAGGTTACTTGAGTTCAGGTTGCCACAGTTCTCTTTTAGCAATAAGTGATCTTTTGGGCCTTCTGCCCAGGTTTGACAAGGTCCAGTGTCTCGTAGCGCCTCAATGCGCTCTCCGCGTGGGCCTCGCGGGCCAGAAGCAGTGCGAGCCTCGGTATCAGAGGCGGCTCGCGTTGGGAGCGGAGGGCACGGCGCGAGCTCGGATTGCAGGTTGCTCGCACCGGGAGGATACAACACAGTACCTTTCAAATTTCTTTGTGGAGCGGGCGGCTTCCAGGGGAGCTGTCCCACGTCGCGTTGCTTTTCCGGGGTCGCTGTTCGTTGCGGCTCTCAGCCGGCAGGTCACGGGTCATCCGGGGCAGCGGTGCTCTGTGGCGGCAGGGTCCTTTCCTCGTCATTCGCTCCGACCCTGGGGCGGCGGCCGTGTGGTGGCGGCAAGTGGCAGTACGGTCCTCAAGTGCAGGACGTACCCAGCCAAGTGCCGGTTGCAGCTGTGCGCTCACAGCTGAGCTGTCGGGCAGGATACCGACCAGGGGGATTCTCACAGGGCGACTGTCCGTCTTTGCAATTGGATTGGCTGCTCGTGGCGCAGTCAACTCGGGAGCTCGGACCGGACAGGTCCTCCTTCACTTTGCTCTCGGGCTCCCGGTGCAGTTGCGGTCACGGTGTTCGGGCCAGCGGCGGCTGGACCTCACGTTGCTCTCGCTGTTGCTTTGGGCCCCGGTCACGGTGGTCAGGTGGATGTCGTTGCCTTGGAGGAGATTCCTCCGTCGGTGCTGCAGCGATAAGCAGCACACACAGTCGCTTTCTTCAGGATGTAGCGCCCACTGGTCCTGGGGCGCTGGTCAGGGGGCAAGTTCACAGCAAGCCCTTGGAGATCTCTCAACAGAGTTTGGCACAAAGTTTCTCAAAGCAAAAGTCTTCTTGTAGTCTTTCCTTCTTCCTCTCCTTCGGCAGCAAGGCACCAGACACAGGCAAGAGCCAGTACTCTTCCTTGTCCTTCCCGGTCCTTCTCGTCGGGCAGAGTTCCTTCTGTAGCCCAAACAGGATCTAATTTACCAGGAGCAGGGCTCCTTCTTTTATACTGCATTTCTTTTGTTCTCGCAGGCCAGGGGGGCCTTTGCATAGCCACTTTCAGTCCTTGAGTACTCTGGTGGGTGTACTCCGGCTTCTGCTTTCAGTGTGAGGGGCAGGCGCATCAGACGCCCCACAGGAGGTGGAGCCACCATTGTGTGGACAGGGGCAGCCAGAAGTACCTTGTTGATGGGGCTTCGCCCTTCCTGGGCCAGGTGTCGGCTGAGTCCTCAGTCGCTCCCCAGGAGGGTGGAGCCAGCATTGTGGTGGCAGAGCACAGCAAGATTCAGAGTCAAGAGCCACTCCTACCTCCCACTAAGGTGTAATCTGCGCATTCACCACCTGTCATCCCCCAGCCCTGTCACTCACACATCCCAGACAGTCAGATACACATACCAGCAGAGGCGGGCTGAAATGGTTAAGCAAGCAAATGCTAACTTTCTAAAAGTAGCATTTGCAAACACAGGATATTAAAATAAACTTTCCTAAAAGAAATATTTTATTATTCTGAGTTCTGGCATACTAAACACGACTCTCTACCGTGCTCCCTGAGCCGGCTGGGATTATAGGGTGTAATAATTCCAGCCGCTCGTTCTGGCCTAAAGGAAGCAGGTAGCCTTACAATAGTGAAATACGAATTTAGTTGTAATTCACTACTAGGACATGCCATGCACATCAGGGCTTGTCCTACCTTACACTTACAATGCACCCTGCCCTCGGGCCTACCATAGGGGTGACTAGCATGAAGTTAAGGGAAGGTTTGGCGGCTGGCAAGTGGGTGCACTTGCCCAGCCAGCGTGACAGTACGCGACTGCACGCGGGGTCTGCGATGGCGGACCCCAGACACATCTTACGGCTGCTTCGGTGGGTGGCGCAACCAGCGCTGCAGGCCCACCAGCAGTATTGGCATCTACAAGCCCTGGCACTCCTGGTGCACTTTACTAGGGACTAACAGCAAATCCAATGAACCAATCATGGACATCAATCACATGTACAATTTACAGTAGGGAGCACTTGCACTGCGGCACGGGTCAGCCGTGGCGCAGTGCCCTGAGTATCGGAAAACCAGCAAAACATCGGAGGCACACCAGCAAAAAGTGGAAGGGAGACCCACGCCAAGGTGCCAGGTCTAACACTCCCTCATGGAAGGAACAGGCTAGAAAACCCCTAGATACAAAGCACCCAAATGTGTTTTGTGTGCATAAATTTCTAAGTTTATACTCGGAATCATGCGGTCAAGGCGGATAACATTGTCATGCATAGTGTGAAAAATTATAATGGACCCCCTGAAGGCAGTACTACACATTACAAACCCAAGCACAGCGAGTAGCATGGATGTCATTGACCAATTATCTGATTTCATTTGTGAGCACGCATGGCCATTGCCGAAGGGAATGTACAAACCTATGGGAAATCCATACAAAAGTCACCACAACAATTGTGCAACTGTATGTAGTGAAGATCTCATGTGACACTGACTGACTGACTGTGCTTGTAAAGGGCACTAATGCCGAGGCGTCTTGGCTCTGTGTTGGAGTGGAACAACAACTATGCCTATATTCTGTTGGCTTTAAGGAAAGAGCCAGGTTTTGATTTCCTTCCTAAATGCATATCTATTGGACAGGCTTCTTATATGCAGTGGAAGTATGTTCCTGAGTTTTGACGCCAGGAATGAAAAACGCTTTCCTCCACAGCGTGCTCTTTTTATCTTTGGAACTTGTACAAAACCGAGAGATGAGGATCTTAGAGTCCGGGCAGGGACGTAATGCAAGAAGAGATCCTGCACCTCTTTCGCAGCCTCTCCGAAAAGGGCCTTGTGGACTAAACAGAGTGACTTGAATTCTATCCGTCTGCACACTGGGAGCCAATGAAGATTTTTTATAGCTGCAGAGGTAGGATGGTGTCTTGGTAGCCCAAGCAGTAGCTGCAGCGTTTTGGATGGCCTGAAGTTTATTTAATTGGGATACCCCCAGTCCAAGGTAAAGGGCGTTACAATAGTCAATTCTGGAGAGTATGGTTGACACGATCACAGTTTTCCTTAAGGCAAAAGGAATATATGGGAGAATCTTTCTCAGCCCTTTGAGGGTGAAGAAACAGGCTGATGTGACCTGATTGATCTGTGATGCCCAGGTCAGATTTTTTTCCACCAATACTCCCAGATTCCTTGCTATTGAAACTGGTATCGGAGGTGGTCCTGCCGTGGTCGGCCACCATAGCTGATTCCATATTTGATCTTTTGAGCCAAATTCGATGACCTCTGTCTTGGTTGCATTTAGCTTTAGAAAGTTAGTATTCATCTAATTCATCACAGATGAAATGCAATTACAGAAGTCTGAGGCTCTGGAGTCTGCACCCTTAGCTAACGATACTATAAGCTGCGTATCGTCAGCGTATGATACCAACTTAAAGCCATGGCTCTTTATCAGGCTGGCCTGGGGGGCAACATAGATGTTGACTAACGTTGGTGATAGGGCCGATCCCTGGGGGACTCCTCCCGGTAGGGTGAATTCTTCTGATCTAAGACCATTCCAATAGATCAGTTGTTAACTGTCTGCCAGAAAAGATGATAGGAGAGAGAGTGCTGTCCCATTAACGCCAGCATCCTGCAGCCTTCGTTTCAGTACAGTATGGTTAACCGTATCAAAGGCCACTGTTAAGTCAAGCAGGACCAGTACAGCACTCCCCCCTTCATCTGTTACCCTGCGGATTTCATCTATTGCCAAAATTAGAGCGGTTTCCGTGGAATGTTTGGGTCGGAAACCATGTTGGGTGGTATCTAGTAGGTTGTTTTTCTCAAAAAAGGACATCAGCTCAATGTTTAATGCCTTTTCCAGCACCTTCGCTGTAAAAGGCAGACAGGAGATGGGTCTGTAGTTCGACTCAACCTGTGGGTCCAATTTAGGCTTTTTCAGAAACGGGCGTATACACGCTTTCTTCCATGTTGCGGGAAACACTCCATCAGACAGAATTTTATTAATTAAAGGGGATACCACAGAACCTATGGCTTCTGATGCCATATGTAGAATATATGGTGGGCAGGAGTCCAACGGGGAGCCCGAATTGATGCTTAGTATCAATTCCTCTACCTTCTTTTCTGTTAGTGAGGAAAAAGATGACAGAGCTTCATGTTCCACTCTGACTTCAGATTGAATTAGAGTTTGCTCCTTCATATTACGTGTTGATTCTTCTAGGCTATCATACACTAAGTATAATAAACAACTAAGGAGTGATCCAGTGACAGAATAAAGAAGAACAAGGGGAAAAAAAGAGGAGATTATTTTTGTGTGTTTTGTTTTTATCCCTAAAGGCGAACCATAGTTAGGAAATACCTAGAAAAGGCAACCTTAGCCCTAGTGCAATTATAAGAAAGGGAAAGACAAGTCTTTCTCTTTTTAAAAGGACCCTCACTCACCACTAGTTGGTGACATGCTTCATCATAGGGTCCCCGCTGGGGTGGCCGAATGCCTCCCCAGCGTGCTACAACGCCTGAATTACAGCGGAGCGGGATGGTGGTGTGTGTAACAGTGCCCTAAACAATATGTGAGTGCAACTGTGAGTGTAAGGTTAAAAAATACATGGTTGAAACCTGTAAAACATTTTTTAATAAAGGCCAACCCGTATTAAGTTAAAATCTTTGCAAAGCGGACAAACTCAGTTCTGTATTAGGAAACCTGTGTCCTTTAATTAAATGGTCAACATGTTTCTGCGGACGGCAGACCCGAATGCAGGTTTGTTGAGGGGAGTCGCTTGTGCTGAAAATTGACACCGCATGAAGATATCCCACGCCGTTCTACCCATGAAGAGAGTACTCATCTCTCAATATGTTTTTTGCTCCTGTGAATTGCAGTGTGCTGCCACGGGTATCAACCGTGAGTAACACTTTAAAGCAAAGTAACCTTTTCACACTAAGAGCCTCACGGGAGGGTGCGCCTTAGCGCACGCATTCCACCGGAGGACTAATTTTAAATTACTTTAGGTCCTGACTAATGCTGAGCGACTTTGCGTTATTAGCAGCAGAAACATGTTGACCATTTAATTAAAGGACACAGGTTTCATAATACAGAACCGAGTTTGTCCGCTTTGCACCGATTTTAAATTAATACGGGTTGGCCTTTATTAAAATTTTTTACAGGTTTCAACCGTGTATTTTTTAACCTTACACTCACAGTTGCACTCACGTATTGTTTAGGGCACTGTTACACACACCACCATCCCGCTCCGCTGTAATTCAGGCGTTGTAGCACGCTGGGGAGGCTTGTCTTTCCCTTTCTTATAATTGCACTAGGGCTAAGGCTGCCTTTTCTAGGTAATCCTAACTATGGTTCGCCTTTAGGGATAAAAACAAAACACACACAAATAATCTCCCCTTTTTTTCCCCTTGTTCTTCTTTATTCTGTCACTGGATCACTCCATATTATATACAGACAGGGGTATAGGAGTGTCCACTCATACCCTCACTCTCTAGTTGATTTAACCTATCATACACTAACTGCACTTTGTTCTGGATAAAAATGGCAATTTTATCTATAAATGTTTGTTCCGGTGTGAACATGCTGTCTTGAGGACATATCATCAGGGCATTAACGTCTGGAATAGTTCTGAGGAAGGGAGACTCTTTTGGATAATGTCTGTATGCAAACTGCACACACACCAATCTAGATAAATTGCTGCAACATTGGGATAGCACAGAGATGCCATGGTCCACCTCATTCCCATCAGAAAAATAGACATCTTTCACAATACCAAAACATTAACATTACACCACCTCGTAGGCACACAGCACCTAAAGCAATTCCCTGAAATGCAATAGTTCAGAATGAAAAATAAAATACTTTATTCAGCACCATAATGTAAATGAATAAATAAATGAGTCCAGGCTCACAGAAGGCCAATGGCCAGTCCAAAATACTGTCCACAATAGTGGTGACTTTGTGGAGGTTGTCACCCCCAAACTTGCCTGCACATGGTGGAGTTAGAGGTCTGTGGACACATGGGGGGCATCATCGGAGTCAGTGTCCGGCACCGCAGGGACAGGAGAGGGAAGGGTATGTGTAGTGGGTGCAGTTAGGGTGGATTCCTCCACAGTGGCAGGTGCAGTGCAAAAGGATGAAGCATATTCAGCGCTGCAAACTGCTGCCAGTTCTGACAGGCTACCACCTGAACCCGGGGACACAATGGGAGTGGAGGTAGAAGGCTGTGAGTCAGGTATAGTGTGTCTGTGGGTGGGTGTGTGATATCTGTCCCCTGTCCCTGTGGGTGTGCATACATCCCCCTGAGATTGGGTGCCTGGAGGTCTGTGCGCTGACTTATGTGTGGGTGTGCTGGGTGTCTCTGTTGGGGTGTGTAATCTGGTGCGTCTGCGTGTATGGTGGACAGGTATGGGAGAGGGGGACGTGGATGGGTCGTAAGGAGTGGGGGGGGGTTGATGCTGCAGGATGGCAAGTGCTGCCATCAGTGTTGAGTCTATGGACGACAAACTCCGACGTTGATCAGACATGTCAGATGACATGCCCTCCATGAATGACAACAACTGTGTCAGGATTTTTGTTTAACCATAGAGGACAGTCAGCACTGACACCTGACCAACTTGAATCTGCCGGAGAAGGTCCCCAGACTCAGCACTGAGGGCAGCAGGGGCTGCGCTGCCGGGATGAAAGAGACAAGGGGCAGCATGGACCAAAGGGGCCCTAGCAACTGAGAGGGTGAAGATGGGTCTGGAGGAGGAGGGGACAGACATAGTGGGTGCAGATGCCGTTGCTGCGTATTCCCCCTCCTCTTGGGAGTCCGAAGCCGAGACGTCCGCATGGTATGATGTGTCTTGCTCATGAGGTCCGGCCGCCTGTCTCCCTTCACCCTCTGTGCCACTGCCTCCCTCCGACACCTCAAAGCTGGTGGCACTGTGGCTGGGTCCCTCTGCCTGGTCCGTGCTTGTGTCTCCTCCACTTTCGGGTGATGATGCTGTTGGCAAGGAGAAAGAAAAAATATATATATCAATCACCTGTACACATCAGACATATGATCAACAAATCATTTGGAGACATTTCTAATCATGGCATGCATCATGAGTCATATGCCACATAACTCAGCACATATTTAAGTCCAGTACTGTGCAATTGTAATAGACACAACGCTCCTTGTATACAAAGATACAAGTAACAGACCAGGCCACAAGTTGAATGAGAGTCACAATGATGAGCCACTGCATGTCAACAGGTCAGGTGTTGATCCATCACTGTTCTGTTGCCCACTCTGCCACCCCAATCCAGACATGGTCATGTTCAAATCTGTCTGACCCTGTGCCACATGGGAACAGTCCTGCACAAACTGCCATGTAATGTCACCCCTGGACCTGAAACAACCTTTCTATCACCTCTCACTGGCATCACAGCCGTCTACAGCCAGGCTTGCGTGAAACACAGATGTGTATACAAACAAGCATGGCTGAAGACGGCTGTAATGCCAGAAAGTGGTCCCAGGAACCCTGTTTCCAGTCCAGGGAAGGCATGGCTTGACATTTTTGGCTGGACTGTTCCCATGAGGCACATGGACAGACAGATTTGCACATGACCACGTTTGAACTTGGGGGGCAGAGTGTGCAACAGAAAGGTGATGGATAAAGCCCTGACCTGTTGACTGGGTGTGAGAATATGATTGGTACAGAGGCTCCCTCCATCACCACACACTATTGTGACGCTCCTCACAGGGGCATCTATCACCAGATCATACAGTTGCTAGCACATAACACACACTGGCTGTCAAGTGAAGTTGGCCACATGTCCAACATCCTCAAAATGCCTAAGCTAATGTTCCTAGAATTGTGAATATTAAAAACATCGCTGCATTGTTGACACACCCTCAACCACATGGGAAAAGTGAATACAGTAGTGTGCACACCAATACAAAACTGCGTTGCACCACCAATACATACATGTTGCACAAATCTCAGTGGAACAATCATCTCTGTGAGCCAACAATATAGCCTCTAAATCCAACAATGACAGCATTGTCCAGCATCACAGGGCAAGTGCATAGTGATGAGTTCACATCAGAAATTACATACACAGTTCACCACTGACAAGGCTAAACAGGCAGGCCCATCACACCTCCCCTGCACAACACCCCCATCACCCGGTCAATGTGAGTGATACAGCTCAAGTAGTGAAAACTCAGAATCAGGGTATCAATAACTGTGCAGCCATTTAAATTAACCCAAGGTCACCTCGTGCGGCTGCCCATCCATATTAGTCACAAACAACCAGCAACATATTCTTGTGAATATGCACACACGCACTGCCCAGTGTGAGTATGCACAAGCCAAACATTGTATACATGGACAGTGTGCACATGTAGCTAACACATGAGAACTACAAAGTATACCAGGGACAAAGGCCACTGAGGCAGACCCGTGCTGAACTCCATGTTGAGACTCATGATCAGTCCCAGAAAATCATGAAGGGCAAACACAGTGCACAGGTCGTGGAACAGGTAAGGTACCAACACGTGTCACAGACCTCCCTCCAACATGATGATGTGCTAAGCAATATGCATACATGCGCATAAATGAAACACCCAAAGCAGGGGAAACATGTGGAGGAGAGGAAGGGATGTAAAAGAGCATCGCTGAATATGGGGCATGGAAATGACAATGCATAAATTGCCTGTCTGACCAGACCACCCTAACTATGGGACTTTTACCAGGCTTCTGAGCAATGCAGGTAACATGTGACACACATGACAACAAACAGACATGTACCTACCCCCTCCTTGCTGCTGTCCCTCCTGCAACTGCCTATGGAGGTCAGGAAAAACCACTTCCAGGACCGGGAGCATGTGCGGGGTGAGGTGACGGGTGCCGCCATTCCGGTGTGGAGCTTCAAGCTTTAGCTGGACCCGGGCGATACGGCGGGTCCAGCACCGGATGTCCTGCCACCTCTTTCGGACGTTCCGGATCCTTCGGCGAGGGCCCCCCACAGACCTGACAGCCCTGGCTATGTCCAGCCAGATCTCTCCCTTCTCATAGGCAGTTAACGGTGAGGAAGACAAAGTGAAACAACATCAGTACACCTGCTCCATGTCCCAAAGACACACACTTGCACCACATTGACGATGACTACAGGGCATAGGATGCTGACAGGACTTGCATCATCATCCATGTGAATGTGGCCTGTAAGCAAACACCAATGCACTACATGCCTTTGAAAGGAAACAGATGCCATAAGGGGTGCAAACCACTCACTGAGCATGTCACACACTGAACAAGATATGCAACTTCAGGGTGGTGGACAGCACGTGACATGCTGTCACATATCACACTACACCTAAGAACCCTCAGCAGACCACACATGCACACCCTGTCACAGATCATTTGCTTGTCATTGTGAACAGTGTATACAACCTCACTTTGCACATGTCACACTTTACAAAGATGTGACACAGGCATCATGCTAACTGTCCAAGTCATGCACACAGCACTGCATACTTGTCACATCAGATGGGTACAGCTGTGGCATACACCATGCATCAGTGTTGCCAAACATCACATACACAAAGAGCCAGGTGACAAAGAACATTCACACTCTTCAATGTCCATGACTTCAAAGCATGCATTTGTCCAACATCCACACAGGTCACGAAAAACAATTGACAACAGTGAGTACATCGTCGCCCCCCGCCCTCCCTTCCCGCCACCCGCCACCGCCGCTTGTCCCCGCCCCTTTTGTCTTCTGTAACCCTCCCCGCTCCCGCCTCCCAGCTGCCCCGCCCACCCGCGCACTTGGCCTTAAATGGCGACCGTGCGACGCAGGTGAGTGTGACCCACTTGTGGGACGCCTCCGCGCCGCACGGCCACCAGCTGCTGCGTGTGCCCCCTGCCTGCCCTCTGCCTCGCTGCCGCCTCGTTTGCCGGCTGCCGCCGCTGCGAGTGTTTTTTGCCTTTGTTTTTACGGTATATTGTGCTTGCTTAGTCTAACCTTCTTTTTTCCCCTGTTTTCACGTTAATTTGTGCCTGTTTTAGTGTATTCTCCGTGTTTGCTCTCCTTCCTTGTTGTCCGCCTACCTCGTCGCCCCCCGCCCTTCCTTCCCGCCACCGCCGCTTGTCCCCGCCCCTTTTGTCTTCTGTAACCCTCCCCGCTCCCGCCTCCCAGCTGCCCCGCCCACCCGCGCACTTCGCCTTAAATGGCGACCGTGCGAACACGCAGCGGTAACGCGCAGCGGGCGCGCCGATTGTGCGCCGAAGGCGCGCCAAAGGTAAGCCCGTCTGCGCCCGTCCGCGACCGGATCGCGCCCAGCGCCAGGACCCCTGGACCTCGACCTCGAAGACCTCGACCTACCCGCCTGACGTACTCAGCCGCCACCCTCTTCGCTCTCAACACCGGCCGACTCCCAGAATGCCACCAAGCCACTCCAAGACGCACCCACGGACCCTTCAGCTGCCACGCCTGCAAGTTCACCTGCATCCGGACCTGCCTCGCACCAGCACCCACCAAGCCGAACACCAGCAGCACCCACCTCAAGTGCATCCTGATCAACACCCGCTCCGTCCACAGACATGCCATCGAACTCTGGAACCTCCTCGACACCACAGCTCCAGACGTTGCCTTCCTCACAGAGACCTGGATGAACGCCTCTTCAGCTCCCGACATCGCCATCGCTATCCCAGAGGGCTACAAGATCGTCCGGAGGGACCGAAACGCCAACCAGATGGGAGGAGGCATCGCCATCGTCCACAGGAGCACCATCCGTCTCACGACCAGCACCGACAACACCCTGACCAGCGCCGAACACCTACATTTCCAGATCCACACCAACCCGAACACCACCCTCAGAGGCACCCTGATCTACCGACCCCCTGGACCACGCACGCATTTCAGCGAGGACATCGCCGACTTTATCAGCCCGCATGCCCTCCCCTCCGCCGACTACATCCTCCTGGGAGACCTCAACTTCCATCTGGAGAACAACAACGACCACAACACCAGCACCCTGCTCGACAACCTCGCCAACCTGGGACTCAAGCAACTGGTGTCCACCCCCACCCACCTCGCCGGACACACACTCGACGCCGTCTTCTCATCCAGCACAGACATCGACTTCAGCCACGCCACAGAGCTTCAATGGACGGACCACAGCTGCTTCCACTTCACCTTCAAGAGAACGACGTCCCACCATCACCAGCAACAGACCGCCTGCAGAAGCTGGAACAAGATCACAGCAGACCAGCTCGCCACCTCCCTGAGCCAGCACCCTCCTGCCAGCTCAGCGAACCCCAGCCAGGCCGCCGACAACCTCACGAAGTGGATCAGCAACTGCGCGGACGAACTCGCCCCGCTGAGGACCCCGCCTAGCAGACCCGGCAGCAAGAAGGCCCCATGGTTCACCGACGAACTCAAGAGCTCCAAGAAGAACTGCCGAGCCCTCGAGAAAGTCTGGAAAAGGGAACCGACACCGGACAACAGGACCTCCTACAAACTTGCCACCCGGAAACACCACCAGCTGATCCGCGCCGCCAAGAAAACAGCATTCAAGGACCGGTTGGACAACAACGCACACAACTGCAAGGAACTCTTCAACATCGTGAAAGAGCTTTCCAACCCAAGCGCAGGAAACAACGACATCACCCCATCGCAAGACCTCTGCAACTCCCTCGCCTCATACTTCCACAACAAGATCACGGACATACACAGCAGTTTCAACAACCAACCAACGCACACCATGACCGACCAACCACCCCCCCCCACCACCACCCTCCACGCCTGGACCCCGATCAGCACCGAAGACACCATCCGCACGATGAACTCCATCCACTCCGGATCACCGACCGACCCCTGCCCTCACCACGTCTTCAACAGGGCCGACGCTGTCATCGCACCCCACCTGCAAGACATCATCAACACCTCCTTCGACACCGCCATCTTCCCTGAGAGCTGGAAACACGCCGAACTCAGCGCTCTACTCAAGAAACCAACAGCGGACCCCACCGACCTCAAGAATTACCGCCCCATCTCGCTTCTCCCGTTTCCAGCCAAAGTCATCGAGAAGACCGTCAACAAGCAGATGGCCGCCTTCCTCGAGACGAACGGATCCCTCGACCCCTCACAGTCCGGCTTCCGAGCCAAACACAGCACCGAGACCGCCCTCATCGCCGCCACCGATGACATCCGAGCCCTGATGGACAATGGAGAAACAGCGGCCCTCATCCTCCTAGACCTCTCCGCGGCTTTCGACACGGTCTGCCACCGCACCCTAGTACGGCGCCTCAGCAACATCGGAATCCAGGACAAGGCGCTGGAATGGATCATCTCCTTCCTCGACGGAAGAACACAGAGAGTCCGCCTACCACCGTACAAGTCAGAGGCCTCCGAAGTCATCTGCGGCGTCCCCCAAGGATCATCCCTGAGCCCCACCCTCTTCAACGTCTACATGAGCCCCCTCGCGGCCATCGTACGCAAACACCACCTCAGCATAATCTCCTACGCCGACGACACCCAGCTGATCCTCTCCCTGACCAACGACCCCACCACCGCCAGAGCCAACCTGCACGAAGGGATGAAAGAGGTAGCCGAGTGGATGACGACCAGCCGCCTGAAACTGAACTCGGACAAGACGGAGGTCCTCATCCTGGGCTCCTCACCCTCCGCCTGGGACGACTCCTGGTGGCCCCCCGCCCTGGGCACCGCACCCAAACCGACAGACCATGCACGAAACCTGGGCTTCATCCTGGACTCCTCCCTCTCCATGACCAGGCAAGTCAACACCGTCTCCTCGGCGTGCTTCAACATCCTACGCATGCTACGGAAGATCTTCTGGTGGATCCCCACAGAGACCAGGAAGACCGTCACCCAGGCCCTCGTCACCAGCCGACTGGACTACGGCAACGCCCTCTACGCCGGTACCACCGCCAAGCTCCAGAAGAGACTCCAGCGGATCCAAAACGCCTCAGCCAGACTCATCCTCGACATCCCACGATCCAGCCACATCTCCGGACATCTGAGAGACCTTCACTGGCTCCCCGTCAACAAGAGAATCACCTTCCGCCTCCTCACCCACGCACACAAAGCCCTGCACGACCAAGGCCCGAGCTACCTCAACAGCCGAGTCAACTTCTACGCTCCCAGACGCCACCTCCGATCAGCCAACCACGCCCTCGCCGCCGTCCCCCGCATCCGAAGAGCGACTACAGGAGGAAGGTCCTTCTCCTACCTGGCCGCCAAGACCTGGAACTCCCTCCCGTCCGACCTGCGCCTGACCCAAGACCACCTCTCCTTCAGAAAGAAGCTGAAGACCTGGCTGTTCGAGCAGTAGCGGCACCCCCCCCCCCCCCCCCCCCCAGCGCCTTGAGACCCTACGGGTATGTAGCGCGCTTTATAAGTGTCACTGATTGATTGATTGATTACATTCATCTGTCACTCTTGGGGGAACACTGTTACACCTCAGTAACTCATGGCTAAAAAACATGCAAGGTGTGGCCCGCAGAAAGTGTGATTCACATTGCATTGAATGTCACAGTTAGCACAATGCACGTAAGCAGTAAACACTATTTTAAGTGCATCATTCCCTGCATGGGAGATACCACAATGTACACACCTGGCACTCACTCCACACAACATTGCATCTCTGTTCCATAAATACACAATGGCTGTAGTGACACTCACACATTCATCACTCACCTGATCCCCTGGTTTCCCATACAGCTTGCTGAAGTTTGGGAGGAGGGCATCCAGTAGGGCCTGGTTCTCCTCCTCACTGAATGC
Organism: Lissotriton vulgaris; assembly: GCF_964263255.1. Lineage (NCBI taxonomy): Eukaryota > Metazoa > Chordata > Amphibia > Caudata > Salamandridae > Lissotriton > Lissotriton vulgaris. The sequence goes on along the minus strand of NC_141693.1, from coordinate 857,096,963 downwards.
AGGTGCCCTCTCCATGGTCAGAAAAATCAGAGTCCAGGCAATGCAGAGACAGCAGCAGTGTTGGCCACTCCAATGTTGTGCAGGCAATTGCCCTCTCACAGCCACATGCAGCCTTAAATCAGTGCTGCTGAGGGGCTGTCAGTCCAAGGAGTACAGTGTGATAGGCCAGATTACTTTGCATCCTATGTTTCATCCAATCCCATTACACATAAGGCCATGACACACATTTGCATGGTTTAAAAATTGAGCTTGAGCTCCACAACAAATTTTGCAACATTGTATAGTTTTGGCCAACTGAATTTTTCAGAACACCTGTAGTACACACTCATATCTCTGTTTTCTTGACAACTAGCCTGCATTCTGGGTATTCTACTCGTCCCCTAGATGTTCCGTATGTATTTTCTGGGATCCCCACACAAGTATGGTGCGTTTTCCTTCGAGAATGCAACTTTTTCAATAGTGAAATGTCCCGCACACACACACGCAATGGCGGTGTACGCTCCGCTCGCGTATGGCTCGAATGTGATTGTGAAACGACCCGTACACACACACAAACTATTGGGGTAGGGTCCGGTTGCGTATGGCTCGAATGTAATAGTGAAACCACCCGTACACACTCACGGTCCGCTCGCGTATGGCTCGAATGTAATAGTGAAACGACCCGTACACATGCACGTACTATTGGGGTAGGTCCAATCACGTATGGCTTGAATGTAATAGTGAAATGACCCATATACACGCACGTACTATTGGGGTAGGGTCCGCTCGCGTATGGCTCGAATGTAATAGTGAAACGACCCGTACACATGCACATACTATTGGGGTACGGTCCAATCGCGTATGGCTCGAATATAATAGTGAAACAACACGTACACACGCACGTACTATTGGGGTACGGTCCAATCGCGTATGGCTTGAATGTAATAGTGAAACGACCCGTACACACACACAGTCCAAATGCGTATGACTCGAATGTAATAGTGAAACGACCTGTACACGCGCACGTACTATTGGGGTAGGGTCCGCTCGCGTATGGCTCGAATGTAATAGTGAAACAACCCATACACACGCACGGTCCACTCGCATTTGGCTCAAATGTAAGAGTGAAACGACCCATACACACGGATGGTCCAAACGCATATGGCTTGAATGTAATAGTGAAACGACCCGTACACACACACGTACAATTGGTGTTCTGGGCGTTTGACTCGCTCTAGTTAATGCATGTGTACGGTGCGTTTTACAAGCTCACGCATGGCTCCATTACAATAGTGGTACCAGGAAAACACATGGCAGGGATGTAGGTGTAAGTTCATAATGAGGATGTCGATGTATATATTGGAATGGCATACTTACATCAGCAGGCCCTAGGTGTGGCAGACATTGATATAGCACAGGGCATGTGATCATGTGGCACAGTTGATGTGTGAAGAGCTGTTGAGACATGTCATTTGTGATGGGGCACTATGTGGTTCACATAACCTTTACACTTGTCACAGAAGTAACGTCATAAACATGTTGTGATGCACATCAACTAAGCATGGGCGAATTTTGCGAATCTCGCGTTCGCGAATTTTGCGGATTTGCGAACTCACAATCCGCAAAATCCGCGAATTCTCGCGAATTTGCGGATTTTTTTTTTGTGTTTGCGCGGGTTTCTGCCAGTTCGCGAGGGTTTTTCACAATGTCGCAAATTGCGAACTTACCTGTCGGGTCGCAAGTTTCGCGAACTTGTTGTTTCTACGTGTCCAGCCTGTTTGGGACACTCTTCTTCATCACTGCCACTCTCTGTCACCACTGCCACTCTCTGACTACTCATGCCACCCTCTGGCCCACCCATGCCACCCTCTGTTTCATCACAGCACCCTCTGGTTGTCCAGTCAGTGTACATTATTGTGGCAACGCAAGCACACCTTCCCTGCCTCAAGTGACCTGAATTAATTTGGGGCTGATTAATGTGTCACAGAATATTTTTTTAGCTGGCACCTGCTTCCTTAGTGCTTCCTGATTAGTGATCTTTTGCACTTGCTAAGTGCTTTCATTGTTGCAAAATTAGTTACAACACCTGCCCTGCCCCAACTGACAATAATGCATTAGGGGCTGATTAATGGATTTGAACTTCCAGCCTGGCTCCTGCTTGTCTCCCTTAGCTGTAATTCAGGACCTTTGTGGCATATGTGTAACTATTCTGAGGTTCAGAGCAGGGTCACATAATAGTTTCAACTGGCAACTGAACTCTGGAGGGGCCCCTCAGGAAGCACTACAGGAAATGGCTACTAATGATGAGCCTGAACTTTTGAACCTGGTAAGTAGTTACTTTCAGTTTTGCTAAGATCGTATTTCTGCAATTTTGCACTTATTCGCGGGGCGCGAACTCACGCGAACAGTGCGAACAGTGCGAACAAAATCCGCTGCTCGCGGATTTGCGGATTTTGCGGGAGATTCGCGAATCTCGCGGATTGCGAATTTACCGAAAATCCGCAAAATCCGCGAGCGAAACGGATTTTCCGCCCATGCTTAACATCAACACTGGGATAGCACACTATTCAGTACGGGCATCTGTCACATGATGCCAGGGACAGAGGCACTGTCTCACTTGTCAAATTGACGCGCAGCATGACCCTGTGTGACAATGTCATGTGTGTGCCATGTGAAAGATTAGGCATGCTGTTTGTATCCCGCAAACTTAATCTGCTGTAGGTGCATCTCTGATGGCTCTGTGCCGTGATTGCAATGGCTTCCCATGTACGCACACCATGCCACAGGGGCATTTCAACTGCTCATGTGTGTTGGCATCATAGATCTTTTGACCCCAAACATACAGGTCTGCATTCTGAGAATGTCTGTGGTATAGTTTAGTCAAATGCACACCTCATTCACAATATTACTGATATGCTCAATCGATAGCACATGTGACGTGGGTGTGTGCCTTGCAGTCAGCTGTCTGGATGTGTTGACAACCTTCTCATGCAGGTCACGTGACGTGTGAATCTGACGTGATACATTGTTCTGCTCACTCAGACCAGATCAGCAGATCATTTGTGTGTATGTCATGTCCATTTGACAGACAACAGATGTATCAGTTTCTAATGGAGGAGTGCCAGCTAGCTGGCATATGTGTCCTTGATATACAGCCCATGCCAGACTCAATGGTGATTTGATGTGTTGAAGCATTGTTGCTTGTGCTATGTACATTGTTTTAGTCGTTGGCTGACAGTTGTTTACCTTTTTCCCCAGATATGTTGTGCAGGGCACCCCCTCTGCCAAGGCCGTTGCCAGACTTGGATGCCATGAGGGAACGTGATTGCATCCGCCGTTACAGATTCACTCGACAGTTAATTCAGGACTTGACGGACAGGCTGGAACCACATCTCCTACCACGACACAGGTATCCAACTGCGCTGAAACCCAAGGTAAAGGTAATGGCAGTCCTACATTTCTTTGCCACAGGTATGTTCCAATTTACCATAGCTGATGTGGGGGGGATGTCACAGACCATGTTCAGCCGTGTCCTACGTGATGTGTTAGCTGCTTTGTTGAGTCACATTGATGAATTCATCAAATTCCCTACTCCAGACGAGTTGACAGGTGTCAAGGGTGATTTCTATGCCCTGGGTGGGATGCCACATGTGATTGGGTCCATTGATGGAACACATGTGACTTTGGTGCCACCACAAGCTCAGGAGCAGGCCTACCGCAACAGGAAACATTACCTCTCCAAAAATGCCCTGGTGGTGTGTCTTGCTAACATGCTGATTTCACATGTTTGTGCACGTTTTCCAGGATCGTGCCACAATGCATTAATCATGAGGCGTAGTAGGGTACCACAGATGATGCTGCAGCTGCACAACTATCGGGCATGTCTTGTTGGTGGTAAGTAAGTAAGTAAATGCTTTATTGTACAGTTAATAAAAACCATTACAAATAGCTAATTGTTGGTGGGTAAACTCTGTTTCTCATGTATGTCTCAATTGTATGTTTTTCTCTGACCGCATCACATTACACACTCATTGCCATGATGTCAATTTGTAGGAGACGCAGGATATCCCAACATGCCGTGGCTCATGACTCCGCTCCGCAACCCCAGAACAGCTGCAGACCAGCGGTACAACAATGCACACGGGCAGACCAGGCGAGTGATATAGAGAACGTTTGGATTCTTGAAGAGCCAGTTCAGGTGCCTCGACAAGACTGGTGGATCCCTCCCATACGCCCTGCTCAAGGTGTGTAACATCTTCATTGTGTGATGCATGCTGCACAACATGGCAGTTGAGAAGGCCGTGCCACTCATCCTGGATCCTGATGAGCTGGAGCATCCACCCGTTGAGGATGAAGGCCTTGGCCAGGATGCAAGCGATGAGGAGGAGGAGGATGATATCCGGAGTCAGCTCATACGCAACTTCTTCTCATAATGGTGAGTCCTAGGAAAAAATTGTCCAAGCTTGTACCATAGAGTGAGACGTGTAGCATACTGTGTGTCCAGCTGACTGTATGCAATGTCACTTTGATGTTTGTTGTGCAGTATCACACAAGTGCTGATGTTATGCCACACACATACGTGCAATGTGTGAACATGGAATGTACAAGTGTACTACATTCTTAGTGTATTATACATGACCATGTCTGAATGAAATTATTCTGAACGTGACCCCTTGTGTGCCTGTCATTCCCAGGTTGCCCTGCCTGTTGTCCGTTGATGTCATCTTAGTCCTCCTGCTATTCCTCATGAAGATAGCAACGTCAGCCGAATCATCGGTACATGCACGGACATGTTGAAATGTCAGTTTGGGTAAGGATTCCAAACAGGCTGTTTTGTGTTGGTATGGTTTCAATTTTGGGTAAATGTTCATGCACATGTTGTCGGACCATACATACATGTCACATTACCATGTCTCAAATTTCATGTTGCCCCACTCCCATGACAGGACAGCCACCCTTCTTGACAGTCATCTGTAGTTGAGTTTTGCCTCTGGTGAATGCATCAATGTGTGTAAACCTTGATCCTGACACATTGCAGATACCACGGTTTGACATTGTGTGGGACATCACAACCACGGCCTCTGTGGGGAATTGCAGCCTCACTGTGTGCAGCAGGATGTGTCTGGATCATCCCCTCAACCTTGTGGGCCAGTACAATTTGATTTCCCAAAAACCATGTTGTGTAAGTGTGTGCCAGTGTATGTCCCACATGTTTATTTAAGTGTCCCGTGAGTCTGTTTGCATGGATGCATTGCCCCTTGTCCCAGTATGTCATATCACTGTCATGTCTTTACCTCAGTGCCGGTGGAGAACCCTGCTTCGCAAGCCTTCTCTGTGAGTTGATGTTAACTTTTCATTCCCATGATGCCAGGTATGTTGCGCTGATGTCATCACAACGTTGGGCTGTAGCAAATGTTAAATCTCTGTGGCACCAGTCAAGTGAGGTTATTCAGAGGATTATCTTGTGCCGTGCAGCATCTCATGGTCACGGTAGGGTTGTTTTTGTGGCTTTGTTCCTCATTACTCGCTGTTGAGTTTGGTTCTACCTGCTTGTCATGTTTAGCATAGTGGGGCACAGTTGCAAGAGCCAATGACTGGCTCCTGCGGGGCTTCCTTGTGTTTAGGTCATTCCCTTCCCCATTGGAGGAGCTGCTAACGGCCCTTGCGGGTGATGTCTACTTTCCCGTCATGGCCCTTACGGATTCACAGGGCTAAATACGGATTGTTGACCTTGTGTCAGTAGCACTGCTATACATTACATTATCTGAGATTAAGACCCTCCATCATACACTGTGACTTAGTTGATGGCTGCATGGATCTAATTGAATAGTAGCAGCCTTGTGAGCTTCGTTTAGGTGACAAACTGTGCTACCTTTTATGTGTCCGTGTTCAAGCATCTGATCTTATCTCATTGCAAAATCTGTGATCACACATAGGGTACAGTGGCAGTGACAGGTAACATCATTGCATGACTGTTATTGTCTTCAGAGCAATGCCACTGGGCATGTACATTGACTAATGCAGCATGGCCTCACAAACAACTTTATCCTATTGTGTAGGAAGTGTGTTTCCCACAGTACATTGTGCCTCTTTTCTGTCAACGCACATCTCTTGCAAGTCTCCATGCGTTCAATATGGCATTGTTCACGATTATTGTTCATATGTGTTTACGTGTACAGTGACAACATGCATGCTGTTGGTAATGGCAAATGTACCATATTGTGCCTGAGGTACATGGTTGTGTATGTGTTGTTTAGCTTGCTACACACGACGTGCAGGCTACACCTGCTGACTCTGTGTATCCTGTGCCCCTCTTGGCCTTAGGGTGCCTAATCCTGTGCCCATGATCTTTGGCGACTGTTCACCCATTTTGTTTGCGGTGACCCATGGGTAACCAGACACTCCTGCCTTCACATACACATGTCACTTTGTGCCCTGCACGAATCCTTGGGTTTGTGTGCTTGTTTAGCATGTAGTCTCACCCCTTCTGCCATCATGTGTTCACTCATTCCTGCTGCTGCATCCCCAGCCACAACGCAGCACCGGGTGGCCAGATCCTGCACCACACACGCCAACAAGATACTCCTCCATCCATCTATTCTTAAAGCATGCCGCAGCTTGTCTGTCCCACTGTTGCACAACCTCTATGACATAGGTAGGTCCGCGAGGCACCTGCAACAAGCACACTGCAAGACACTTAGCTCATTTCATGACTCATGTGACACAACAGACTTATGCTCCTGCAACCCTCCACACAGTGAACACCAGACAATCCTCCACCTGGTATCACCCTACCACAAACACACCCATGACAGCTTCTCAGCCTGTGTGTGCAACTCATACTGGCAACACAATGCAGCCCCACATAACAGTGCATCTACGTACAACCAGGTCATGTGCCTCGTACAGCACGCACACAACTTCCAGCAGCACCACATTGTACTGTGTTACCTCGTCAACACAACAGCACCACACATCGCCTTCATTACTGTAACGTGGTAGTACGCAACATCAGCACACCACTTCTACATAGCCATCACAGACGGATAGTCCAAAACCCACAGGGACCACACACCAAAACCAGGATTATGATTGGTCTAACTTAACGAGGTACACCCTCAGAGTCACATACAACACCAAGGACATACTCCGCATTGTCAAACATCTGAACATACGGTATCACACCAACAGCAAGACCACCCTCATTGTAACTATCATCTACAGCTCTCCAATCCTACACACACAATTTGGCTAAGCCATCTATCAATCAATCAATCAATTCATTTGTTGAGCGCCCTACCTACCCGTGGGGATCTCAATGCACTACGGGGGTGGGGGGGGGGGCTGCTACAGATCGAATATCCAGGTCTTGAGAAGTCTTCTGAAGGCCAGCAGGTCCTGGGTCTGTCGTAGCCTTGTAGGGAGGGTGTACCAGGTCTTTGAGGCAAGGTAAGAGAAAGATCTGTCACTGACGGTGGTTTTCCGGATGTGAGGGACTGTGGCAAGTGCAAGGTTTGTATAGCAGAGGCTGCGGGTGGGTGTGTAGAAGCTGAGTTGGTCGTTGTGGTATGCTGGTCCGGCGTGGTTAGGAGCTTTGTGTGCGTGGATGAGGAGTTTGAAGGTGATCCTGTTGTTGACAGGGAGCCAGTGCAGGCCTCTCAGGTGTGGTGTGATGTGGCCGTGTGTGGGAAATCGACGATCATACGTGGCGAGGCGTTCTGGATGCGTTGCAGTCGTCTCAGGAGTTTGGTTGTTGTAGCTGCATAGGGGCGTTCCCATAATCCAGTGAGCTCATGGAGAGGGCCCAGATGACTGTTTCTCATGTGTTTGGGGTGATCCATTTGAAGATCCTGCAGGGCATTCAGAGGGTGTTGAAGCAGGAAGCTGAGATGGCGTTGTCCTGCTTGGTCATGGAGACGGAGGATTTGATGATGACCCACAGGTTGCGTGCGTGGTTGGTGCGTTCTGGGGCTGTTCCTAGCAATGTTGGGCACCAGAAGTCATCACAGGCTGAGGTGGTGGGGCCAGGGATGAGGACCTCAGTTTAGTCACAATTGTGATTCAGCCTGCTGTACTTCAACCATTTGGCAATGGCCTTCATTCCTCTGTGGAGCGTTCCTTTGGCAGTGTGTGGTTCTTCGGTGAGAGATATGATCAGCTGGATGTAATTAGCATAGGAGATGATGTTGAGGCTATGTTGTAGTGCAACATGGGTGAGTGGTGCCATGTGGATATTGATCAACGTCGGTCTGAGGGATAATCCCTGTGGGATGCTGCGGATGGTCTCAGTGGTCTAGGAATAGAAGTGTGGGAGGTAGACACTCTGGACTCTGCCGGAGAGGAAGGATGTGGCCCAGGCCAGAGTAATCCCTTGGATTCCGGCGTCATGGATGTGTGCTGTTGGGGTGTCTTGGCAGACCGTGTGGAAGGCTAGTGATAGGTCCAGAAGGATGAGGGCGGCTGTTAATCCTTTGTCCACTAGGATGCTGATGTCGCCGTTGGCGGTGACAAGGCCGGTGTCTGTGCTGTGGTTACTGCGGAATCCAGACTGGGATGGTCCCATGATGTTGTTGTCTTCGAGGTAGCGGGTCAGCAGTCGGTTGACGATCCTTTACGTGACCTTTTCTGTGAAGGGGAGATGGCCCTGAAGTTCTTGAGGTATTTGGGGTCCGCCTTTTGTTTATTCACTAAGGCGCTGATCTCAGCATTCTCCCAGCTCCCACTGAAGGTAGCTGTCTCCAAGGAGATGTTGATTTTTTTTTGGAGAAGGGGTGCGCTGGCTTAGCTGGATTTGTTGAAAATGTTGAGAAGCCATGTGCCAGATGGGGATCCAGAGTGGATGGAGTCCATGGTTCTGATGGTGTCTTCGTCGCTGACGTTGTACCAGGCGGTCAGAGTATTTTTGTGGGTGTTGGTCTAAGTGGGGGTGGACTTGTTTGTGTGTGTGGGGGTTGCGGAGTGGAAGCTGTTGTGGATGTCGATGATCTTAGTGTGTAAGAAGGTGGACAGTGAGTCACACAGGTCTTGTGATGGTGGTATGTCATTGGTGTTGTAGGTGGGAGTTGTGAGTTCAATCACGATGTTGATGTGCTGTTTGCTGTTGTGTGCGTTGCTGTCTAGGCTGTCCTGTTGGGGGTCCTGATGAGTTGGTGGGGTCTGCGGGTGGCATTCTTGTGCGCGGTGTAGCTGTCTGGTGTTTGGTTGCGGAGCCAGCTCCTCTACAGCTTCCGACAGGTGCACTTGGAGGTCCTGAGGTATTCGGTGAACCATGCAGCTATCTTGTTGTTTTGATAGGTGGCGGAGGTCTTGAGTGTGGCGAGGGTGTCGGCGCAGTCGTTGACCCACTGTTTGAGGTTCATGGCAGCAGAGTCGGGTAGGTGTGATCGGCAGGTGGTCCCAGGGCGAGGTTGGGGGTCAGTTAGTCCACGGTGGCCTTGCACCAGCAGCGGCGTGGCATGTGCTGTGTGCAGGGTGGTGTGGTGGGTTTACTGACGATGAAGTGAAGGCATCTGTGGTCATGTCCAGTGATGTTCGGTGGTGTTGTTGACGGAGACATGTGTCGTTTCGGAGAAGATGGGGGTCCTGTGTGTGTCCAGAGGTGTGGGTGGGTGTTGTTACGAGTAGTTTAAAACCGAGGTTGATGAGGTTGTGGATCAGGGCAGTGGAGTTTGCGTTGTTGTTGTTCTCAAGCTGGAAGTTCATGTCCCCAAGGAGGATGTAATCCGTGTAGCAGAGGGCATGCGTGCTGATGAGGTCAGCAAGGGAGTTGATGGATTGTGGTGGGGGTCCAGGTGGTCTATCGATGAGTGTTCCTCTGAGGGTGTTGTTGGCGTCAGTGTGGATCTGTAAGTGCATGTGCTAGGCGGTGGGGAGGGTGTCGTTGGTGTTGGTAGTGACTCTGGGAGTGTTCATGTGGATGATGGCGATTACTCCTCCCACTCTGTTGGTGCGGTGTCTGCGGGAGATCTTATAGCCTTCGGAGATGGCTATGGCGATGTCTGTTTACGAGGTGGTGTTCAGCCTGGTCGCCGTCAACGACACCAGCCAGCCCAAATACAGCAACAACCTCCAAACAGGTACAAGAACCAGACTCCAGGAGTACTTGTGCAAATCCAGGGTGCATGCACACACCTCATCCTCAACATTCCCTGCTACTGCCACATGACCGCCCAGCTGAGATACCTACAATAGTCCCACAGTCAAGTGCAGGTTCAGCTTCATACTCCTCAGCCACACTCAGTTGGCACTCCACAGGCCCAGGCCAATAAAGTAATATGGACGTCTACCATCCAACACCCTGTTGCCCACAGTCCGTCCTGGCACCCTTGGCCTGGGCACCATTCATCACATCCACAGTACAACTACATGCGGCTGATAGTTCTCATACCTTCGAACACAGAACCTGGTACTCCCTCCGTGGACACCTACATATTACCCATGATCTGTACACCTCCAAGTGACTCTTCTGTACCTGTCTGTAATTGCAGTATTGCAAGCCAACCCCCTTCAGCATTTTGTAACCATGACGGGTGTGTATTGCCATATATGAATGTAGTTGTTGGAATATTGTGACCTATGTGTGTTCTCAACTGGACTCCGATACCAGTATGTGGATGGCTGCAGTTTGTTCAACACTCTGGCATTTTATACATGTCCAAACACATATGTTTTGGTTTCTGGGTACAAAACGTCTCCACTAGGTATGGGCGAATTTTGCGAATCTCGCGTTCGCGAATTTTGCGGATTTGCGAACTCGCAATCCGCAATTTGCGAAATTGTACAAAACGTGTGCGAACTTGCAGAAACCCGTGCGAACACAATGTGCCCAGTAGGGTATGTGCCTCGTCTTGTGTGAATAAAAGGTCAGAGAAAGATCAGTTCAGCAGATGAAGAGAAAGAAGCTCCTGGTCACAGGAACAGCACAGGTATTGCGCTCGTGAAAGTCAAGGATGCAAAGCCTATCCAGCATCACAGCTGATTTTCCACGGTAGATTTGGGAAGAAGGCACACCTGTCCAGCCTCGACGACGCTCACGATTGTTTTTGGGCTAATGAATGAGTCACTGAATTTGAGCATCAACTAGTTCGAGCGTCCATGTGTGTGTTACTATGCAATCGTCCCGAAGGGCGCAGGGGTCCCTTGAGTGAGCTGTGAGCTGTAACTATTTTACAATGGCGCCAGCAAGCTGCCAGCGCCGTTGTAAAATAGTTACAAAGTTAGCTTGCACAGGAAGCACTTAGATAAAATAAAGCAGCACCTGCTTCGTTTTATCTAGTGGTTCCTGTGCAAGCTAACTTTGTAACTATTTTACAACGGCGCTGGCAGCTTGCTGGCGCCATTGTAAAATAGTTGCATGAGTGGGGGTTCAACTTTTGAACCCGTTACGCTCGCGGATTTTTTTTTTGCGGATTTTGCGGGAAATCCTCAAAATTCGCGGATTGCGGATTTCCCAAAAATCCACAAAATCCGCGAGCATAACGGATTTCCCGCTCACACTTAGTCTCCACCTATGTGGATTATGTTATTTAGATTTATCTTCTGATCTTGTGCATGAAACGTGAGTAGGTGCTGTACAAAAAGGGAGGGAATCCAAAGTTCCCAGCTAGAGATGTGATGCCTTACAGTTTGAGTCAACAGAGTCCAGGCCACAGTGTTTGGCATCATTGGGCACTCTGCAACCAGCAAGTCCATGTGGGAGAGCCAATAAGGTGATCCTGTTGTACACAAAGGCAAGATGCCAGACCAGGTGAACTGGGAGTTGTGCATAGCCCACTGCCTCTCAACGTCTTAGCCGTGGACAACCCACCTTCCTTGTGGGACCCTCATGTGCAGGCCTTGACGATGCCTGGGACGCTCCGTCAGACAATTCCTCCTCCTCCTCCCTCGCTGTGGCTGGTGTTGTTTTTTGCCTTGATGTTTCGGGCCTGGTGACACAGGGAGGGCGCTGCATGTTGACAGCAATCTGACGGAGTGATTGGCTTATTTCCCTATGCACCGTCAAGAGCTCATCCAGTCTTGCCTCCATCCGTCCCTGGTGTCATTGCTGACTGGCATGTTGCTCGACCTGATGACTTTTAATTTTGTTGGGTCCTCCACTACCTGGCTGAACTCCCTGGTGTCCCGCCGGTATGCCTCCATGATGTTTCAGAGTTCAGACATACCGGGCCCTGCAGTTTGCTGGTCAGGTTCTCGCCTCCGCCTTGCTCCACTCCCACCATCCCTGCCAAAACGAGCCTGGCCTGCGCTTGTGGGCACATTGGATCGACGGAACGCATGAGTGATGGCAGTGGTGGTGTTGTCTGCCACCTCCTGGGTGCCCGGCGAACATTGTCCCTCATTATCAGACTGGCTCTGTTGTGCATTATGGGCTGGGCTCGGAGCTGTCTGCTGAGATGTGGCGGGAATGGCTGTGGTGGTCGGCACAGATGTATCTGATCCAGCTGCTGCACGGGTTTGGGATCCAGAGGGGCCAGGTTGGTTGGGGTCATCCACGGTGTGTGTTGAGAAGCGTCACTGCCGGTGGGGTCAGGGTCCTGCTGAGTCTGGGACTGGGATCCATCTCCCCCCTGGTTGGGGGTAGTTTCCACACGTTGCCCTGTGGGTGTGAGAGACAGACACTGTTAATGAACTATCATGCAACCACCAATTTTGATATCCATTGTCATTAGCACTGTTCAACCTGCTTTGGATTGTTGTCATTGTTCACTTGTGTATGTGTATGTTGTGGGATCAGATTGACATGTGCTCAGGGGTCATTGACATGTTTGATACTGTTTATGATGACTTGCACAGCCATTGCTGTGGCTTGTGTCGCCAGCATGACACAGATCCAGCTGTCCTCTGTGTGTCCCAATCTGCACAATGCAGTGTCAATCCTTATGCCTGGTTCAAGCATGCACAGGGTTTAAATACAGCATGTTTATGACAGAGACTGAGTGGAATTTCTATGATTTCAGTCAGCAACTTTTGTGAGGTGTTGCTATGCCGTGACGGCCACCCACTGCCAACCCCCTGGACCAGTACACCTACTTCTGGCACAGGGCTTTAGAACGTGACACTTCTCCAAGATGCATCACCTTATCAATGCCCAGGTCCATGGTGCTACTTAAGTGCATCCACAACGTCCAAAAGCTGTGGCTACAGCATTGTGTGATTGTGTGAGAGGCACAATGGACTTGTGATTCAGCACTGTGCATTTTTTGCTTGAATGCGTCATCAGATCAGTATTTGTTTTGTTGTGTTACATGACGATTGTGACAGTGGTGCACTCCATTGCCTGTCCCCAGAGGCTCTGTTTCTGTAAGGGGTGTGTTTGACAGGCCATGCTACTAGTTTGAGTGTGATTTGCAAGTGCAAGACCCTCGTGATGTGTCTGTCCCCCCTTGAAGCATGCTGCCATGACGGTGGTTGTGAGTTCCTGTGCAGGATATCTGACATTGTCCTGGTGTTAGTGTTTGCATTGGTTACAGGAGGGCCTTGTGCACCCTACACCAGGGCCCAGTGTCAGCTATCTTGTCAGTACTTTCACACTCCCTGTGCATTGGCATGGTGCATGGGTGTGTACCTGGGCTATATGGGATGAGTGGAGCCTCCTACCCTACACCTTGCACCCGCTCACCCTCCCGCCTTCCAGCCTTCTGGCACTCCCATTGCACCCACCCCCATACTGTTAGGCACTGCTGGGAGTGATGGCCACCCACCCCCATACCGTTAGGCACTGCTGGGAGTCATAGCCATCAACCCCCATACTGTTAGGCACTGCTGGTAGTCATAGCCACCCACCCACATACCATCCCCATACTGTTAGGCACTGCTGGGAGTCCTCTGCACCCATCCCCATACCACCCCCATGCTGTTAGGCACTGCTGGTAGTCATAGCCACCCATCCACATACTACCCCCATACTGTTAGGCACTGCTGGGAGTCCTCTGTACCCACCCGCATACTGTTAGGCACTGCTGGAAGTCATAGCCACCCACCCACATACCACCCCATACTGTTAGGCACTGCTGGGAGTCATAGCCACCTACCCACATACCACCCTCATACTGTTAGGCAATGCTGGGAGTCATAGCCACCAAACCACATACCATGCCCATACGGTTAGGCACTGCTGGGAGACCTCTACACCCACCCACATACTACCCCCATACTGTTAGGCACTGCTGGGAGTCATAGCCACCCACCCCCATACTGTTAGGCACTGCTGGTAGTCATAGCCACCCACCCACATACCACCCCCATACTGTTAGGCACTGCTGGGAGTCATAGCCACCCACCCCCATACTGTTAGGCACTGCTGGTAGTCATAGCCACCCACCCACATACCACCCCCATACTGTTAGGCACTGCTGGGAGTCTTCTGCGCCCACCCCATACCACCCCCATACTGGTAGGCACTGCTGGTAGTCATAGCCACCCACCCACCTACTACTCCCATACTGTTAGGCACTGCTGGGAGTCCTCTGCACCCACCCACATATCACCCCCATACTGTTAGGCACTGCTGGAAGTCAAAGCCACCCACCCACATACTACCCCCATACTGTTAGGCACTGCTGGGAGTCCTCTGCCCCCACCCACATACCAACCCCATACTTTTAGGCACTGCTGGGAGTCATAGCCACCCACCCCATACTGTTAGGCACTGCTGGTAGTCATAGCCACCCACCCACATACCACCCCCATACTGTTAGGCACTGCTGGGAGTCCTCTGCACCCACCCCATACCACCCCATACTGGTAGGCACTGCTGGTAGTCATAGCCACCTACCCAAATACCACCCCCATACTGTTAAGCACTGCTGGGAGTCCTCTGCACCCACCCAAATATCACCCCCATACTGTTAGGCACTGCTGGAAGTCATAGCCATACACCCACATACCACCCCCATACTGTTAGGCACTGCTGGGAGTCCTCTGCCCCCACCCACATACCACCCCCATACTGTTAGGCACTGCTGGGAGTTATAGCCACCCACCCACATACCACCTCCATACTGTTAGGCACTGCTGGGAGTCATAGCCACCCACCCACATACCACCCCCTACTGTTAGGCACTGCTGGGAGTCATAGCCACCCACCCACATACCACCCCCATACTGTTAGGCACTGCTGGGAGTCCTCTGCACCCACCCACATGCCACCCTCATACTTTTAGGCACTGCTGGGAGTCATAGCCACCCACCCACATACCACTCCCATACTGTTAGGCACTGCTGGGAGTCCTCTGCACCCACCCACATGCCACCCCCATAGTTTTAGGCACTGCTGGGAGTCATAGCCACCCACCCATATACCACCCCCATACTGTTAGGCACTGCTGGGAGTCCTCTGCACCCACCCCGATACCACCCCCATACTGTTAGGCACTGCTGGGAGTCATAGCCACCCACCCCCATACCGTTAGGCCCGGCTGATAGTCCCCCCATGTTACATGAGTTGTTTGTATACTCACCAGGCTCCACGGCTCCTTCGATTCCGTGAACTCCCACCGGTGGTAGGAGGGCCATGACTTTCTCCTCCCAGGGATGGTATTGTGCAGGTCTGCGGGGACCACCACCTCCAGTGTGGTGTGCATGGGCGTAGTCATCGTCCATCTTCCTCTTGACCATCCTCCGCAGATCGTACCACTTGGCCTGGCAATCTCTCCTGGTGCGCCTGATGGGTGCAACATAAGCATGGGCTGAAAATTTGTTCCGCTCTTGGAATTTGCGGATTTCCCGCGATTTCGCGATCCGCGAATCTCGCAAAATTGCGGTAAAATCCGCGAATCAGCGGGGACACATTTTCAGCCAAGCACTTATAGGGTTACAGCAGCAGGTGCAAAAGTTGAAGCAAATTTTTTGTAACCTTTTACAAAAGGGTTACAAAGAAATTAACTTCAACTTGGGCACCTGCTGCTGTAAGCCTGTAAGTGCTTCCTGGCGCCTTGTTGCCTACTTGCAACTATTCTCTGACCCTGCTCTGACCCTTGAAGCAGGGTCAGAGAATAGTTACAAGTAGGCAATGAGGCGCCTGTCACAAAAATTAAACCTCAACAGGAAGCACTGACAGATATAAAAACAAGCATTTGCAATGCAATAGGTCTCGCATTAGGAAAGTTCGAGCTATTGGTCTTGTAAATGACAATTTTTTAAATTTATGTGTTGGTTTTGAAAATAGCTAAATTAATAGCTATGTCATTTACAATGCCAATAGTTATAACTTTCGCAAATGTGACACCTATAGCAATTGTAATGCAACATGTTTTGTATTTACGTGACTTGGATGTATTGATATTACAAATTACAATGGCTTTTAATTTTTTTAATAATTAATACTTAAATAAAAGTGATTTTAATTTATAATGGCAATAGCTAAAACTTTTGCAAATAACTTTTGTGAAGATTATGTTCAGTGTATTTTATTGTGACGAAAATCCAAGACCAGAAGTGAAATATTAACATCTTTTTGTGACATTTGTAATAGAGCTTGAAACATTGAGAGAACATATTTTAACCAGTTGTTGTTGAATGGTTGCGCATATTGATGCTGGGGTGGCGCTGAGTGGTGCTGTGGTGGTGCTGAGTGGTGCTGTGGTGATGCTGAGTGGTGCTGTGGTGGTGCTGAGTGATACTGGGATGGTGCTGAGTGATGCTGGGTATTGCTGAGTGGTGCTGTGGTGGTGCTGAGTGATGCTGTGGTGGTGCTGAGTGGTGCTGTGGTGGTGCTGAGTGATAATGTGGTGTTGCTGAGTGATGCTGTGGTGGTGCTGAGTGATGCTGTTGTGGCACTGAGTGGTGCTGTGGTGGTGCTGAGTGGTGCTGTGGTGGTGCTGAGTGATACTGTGGTGGTGCTGAGTTATGCTGTGGTGGTGCTGAGTGGTGCTGTGGTGGTGCTGAGTGATAATGTGGTGGTGCTGAATGATGCTGTGGTGGTGCTGAGTGATGCTGTGGTGGCACTGAGTGGTGCTGTGGTGGTGCTGAGTGGTGCTGTGGTGGTGCTGAGTGAAGCTGTGGTGGTACTGAGTGATACTGTGGTGGTGCTGAGTTATGCTGTGGTGGTGCTGAGTGGTGCTGTGGTGGTGCTGAGTGATAATGTGTGGAGAAGTGTGGCTCACTGGTTAGAGCAGGCAGACCCTGAAGCAGAGGTCAGACCCGGGACCAGGGTTCGATTCCCGACGCGGCAGGGTCTTGAGCTCAAATGTCCACGGACTCTATAATTCTTGCTTCGGTGCCTGACCTAATCATGGGTTCACACTCTGCAACTCTGGGCATTAAGCTTGCTTAATCTCCACAACGGCCCCCCGCGGCGGGATGCCTGGCTTTCACCTTGGGGATGCCCTGTAGGGGCTATCTCACAAGGAAAAACCAGGACGGGTTCCCAAGGCAAGCGCGGAGATACCCCTTCGGGGGTTGATTCTGGCGCTATATAAGAAATGTAATAATAATAATAATAATAATGTGGTGGTGCTGAGTGATACTGTGGTGGTGCTGAGTAATGCTGTGGTGGCACTGAGTGGTGCTGTAGTGGTGCTCAGTGGTGCTGTGGTGGTGCTGGGTGATAATGTGGCGGTGCTAAGTGATAATGTGGTGGTGCTGAGTGATGCTGGGGTAGCGTTGAGTGATGATGTGGTGATGCAGAGGGCAGAAAGGCACAAAAAGCAGTCTAACAAAGGGCAAAAGGGCAGAAAAACAAGGGAAAAACAAGTCTAACAGAGGGCAGAAGGGACAAAAAAACAGTCTAACAGAGGACAGAAGGGCAGAAAAACAAGGGAAAAACGAGTCTAACAGAGGGCAGAAGGGCACAAAAAACAATTCCAACAGGGGGCAGAAAGGCACAAAAACAAGTCTAACAGAGGGCAGAAGGGCACAAAAAAACTAGTCTAACAGAGGGCAGAAGGGCACAAAAACAAGGGAATAACAGAGGGCAGAAGGGCACAAAAAAGAGTCTAACAGAGGGCAGAAGGGCAGAAAGACAAGGGAAAAATGAGTCTAGCAGAGGGCAGAAGGGCACAAAAAACGAGTCTAACAGGGGGCAGAAGGGCAGAAAAACAAGGGAAAAACGAGTCTAACAGAGGACAGAAGGGCAGAAAAACAGGGGAAAAACGAGTCTAACAGAGGGCAGAAGGGCCCAAAAAGCGAGTCTAACAGGAGGCAGAATGAATCCCGCCCTGCGGGTTTGTCCACTAAGATGCCACCTTTTTGTGCAATACCTCTACTCAACTGGAGTACTTTCTACTGTCTAATATGTAAGTGCTCCCTCGTTGGATAAATGTATAGGGGCACATTATTGTGCGCCACAGCTCCGCCACCCATGGTGCGCCGCATTTACCATGTGGCAAAAACGGCACAGATGCGTCACGCATCTGTGCCGTAAAAGCAGTGCATTGCTGGAGCTGCGTCGCAAGCGCGACGCAGCTCCAGCAATGCTCTGGGGGGCCCTAGCTCCCCAATGCTGCGTCAGGACTTGCGCCTGCTTCTAGCAGGCGCAGGGATTTGACGCAGCATTGGCCTAAAAGTGACAGAGTGAAATCTTGTAGATTTCACTCAGCCACTTTTAGGAGGCGTTCCTGCGCAGGAACGCCCTCCCCTGCGCAGAAACGCCTCCTGATGGCGCAGGGCTTTACAACGTGAAGCATCTCTCACATGCGTCATGTTGTTAATACCCAGCACCATGGCGCATCTTTTGAGCTGCCGCTGCGTCACAAAAGTGACGCAACTGCGGCGCAAAAGAGGCGCAAGCGGCTTGTAAATCTGCCCCATAGTGCTTTTACTACACTGTAGCTGCACAAAGGTCCAGAAGATGTGTCTCCATTGACCATGTGTGCCTGTGCCTGTGTTACAGGCACATATGGTCACTGGAGACACATCCTCTGGCCCTTTACGCAGCTGCAGTGTAGTAAAAGCACTATACATTTACCCAATGAGGGAGCACTTACTGGATTAGCCTGTAGAAAGTACCCCAGGGCAAATCGCAAAATAAATCTGCGATTTTGCGGGAAAATGTGCTGATTTTTGCGATTTCGCAGGGAAATCCACGAATTCGCGAAAACCGAATTCGCAAATTTCGCCCATGCCTAGTGCAACAGCATTGACCTTATCGATGATCCTCTCCCACAGGCGTGTTTTCTCTGCAATGCTGGTCTGTCTGACCAATGCACCAAACAGCTGTGGCTCAACTCTGATGACTTCATCTGTAAGGATCTCCATCTCCGGGTTAGTGAAGTTTGGATTCTTTGGTGCGGTCATGGTGTGGGGTGTATGTGATTGGGGGGTGATGGTGTGTATGGATGAGGGTGTGTGGGTCTGATTGTGAAGGGGGTGGTGCGGGTGTGAATGAAATAGGGTGTATGTGTGAAGGTGTATGGGCGCAGTTGTTGGTGTCCTGTCAGTGTCTTTGCGCAAATAGGTATGTTGCAAAGGATGATGGGTTGTATGTGTGGGCCCTTTTATTGGTCCATTTGTGGGTGTGGCTTATTTTGAATTTTTAGTGGGTGTGTCATAAGGGGTAGGTGTGACTTGGGCCCTCTGTTTGGCTGTTTGGATGTGGCCAGGACATTGTTTTCCAATGGTGTGTACACAGGAGACATGTTTTGTGGTGTTGTGTGACTCAGCACCCTCCTTGTGCTGGTTTCGGGGTTCGCGTGCACTTTATTAGTGGGGGGGGTGTGGTTCGTATTTGTTGGTGCTGCTGGCTCATACGGGACGTTTTTGGGGTGTTCGCGTACGCTTTATTGAGTGGTGTGCGGTTTGTCTTTGTTGGTGCGGCTGGCTCATACGGGACGTTTTGGGGTGTT
Organism: Lissotriton vulgaris; assembly: GCF_964263255.1. Taxonomy (NCBI): domain Eukaryota; kingdom Metazoa; phylum Chordata; class Amphibia; order Caudata; family Salamandridae; genus Lissotriton; species Lissotriton vulgaris. The sequence goes on along the minus strand of NC_141693.1, from coordinate 857,077,203 downwards.
CGCGTATGCTTTATTGAGTGTTGTGCGGTTCGTATTTGTTAGTGCGGCTGGCTGATACGAGCCGTTTTCGGGGGGGGTTTGCGTATGCTTTATTGAGTGGTGTGCGGTTCATATTTGTTGGTGCGGCTGACTGATACGGGCCGTTTTCGGGGTGGGGGTTCGCGTATGCTTTATTGAGTGGTGTGCGGTTCATATTTGTTGGTGCGGCTGACTGATACGGGCCGTTTTCGGGGTGGGGGTTCGCGTACGCTTTATTGAGTGGTGTGCGGTTGGTATTTGTTGGTGCGACTGGCTGATACGGGCCGTTTTCGGGGTGGGGGTTCACGTACGCTTTATTGAGTGGTGTGCAGTTCATATTTGTTGGTGCGGCTTGCTGATACGAAATCATCCTCATGGACTGATGTATTTATTGAGAAAAGCATATGTTAAAGACAATGCACATTTAGGAGTGGATTGGTATTACTGTGTATCAAATGCTACAAATTGATATTTTGTTACACGGAATCTCACTGATTTCTGTAGTAGGCAATGGGTTTGGTGTTGGGCAACCCTTCTGATAAAACGTGGCTATAGAGGATTTGCAATGTAAACATCCATTTTAAGCCTTTTTAGGAGAGATGGGATTTTGCTTTGCGAACTGTAATTTGGTATACATTTGTAAATGCATGATTGTATGTCTGATGGTTGTCTTGTGAAAAAGTTTATGCTTTGCATAGCAGGCCTGAGTTGTTATTGTAACAAGCCAATTATAACACCTACAGGCCTAATTGTTGGACAGGGAAAAGTTATGCCAGATACCCTAGGTCTAGATTGTTTAGTATAAAAAGTTGCGACAAAGGCGGTAGACCTGGCTTATTTATTGTGGACAGCATTTGTTAAAGCCAATAGACCTCTACCAGTGGATTGTTTTCAAACTATGTAACAAGATGTAGACATGTGTTCAGTTATATATAATCACACAGATTACCATAGTACATAGTAGCTAAGTGTTTTGCTTTTGGTCGCCCACTCTCGCAACCCTGAGAGTGGAAGATTATCTATGTTATGGGATGTAGATAGGTATTTGGTTACATATGATCTCACAGATTACCATAGAACATAGTAACAAAGGTTATAATGTTTTGCCAAATCCCATTCTGTACATATTTGTAAACTTACAAATGTATGCATGATGATTGCCAGTTTATGCACAATTCAGTGAACACATGTTGGTTCCTGTGTCAAGCCAATAATAAAGGCTATCAGCTTGATCGGTTTACTGGGGAAAGTTACGTCAGATTCCTTAGGAATAATCTGTTCATAAGGAAAAGTTATGACACAGCAAGTAGGCGTGACTTACTTATTGTGAAAGCATGTGTTAAAGGTAATAGGCTTTTAGGGGTGGATTGTTATTAAACTGTGCCCCAGGCCTTAAGCAGATATTTTTCACACTGATCCTCACATATTAACGGAGTAGTTACAGGTAGTGGTACCTCACCTAAACAAACCATTGGGATATGAAATCTGAAAAACAGTAATCCTTTATAGGCTCTATTAGCAGGAATTTTGGATTGTTTTGACAACTATAATCTTGTACATACTTCTAATGTTATTACTGTTTAATTGATGGTTGTATTGTGGAAAAGCTAATGCCTACCACTGTAGATATGAGTTGCTTATAATCCAAAGCCAGTTATAAAGGTTATAGGACTGAAAATATACAATAAATGCAGAAGGCCAGGCATATTGATTGTAAAGAGCATTTGTTAACTCCTCCCCTGCTGGTGACGGAACCACTCCGTCATCAGCCGCGGTCGCGCTGTGCTGATGCCGGAGCGGTTCCGTCACGGCCCGCTCAGCACGCCTGCGCGGCCCGGACTCCGCACCTGCGCTGAGCATTCCATTGAGCGGGCGGGGCCGTGACGGAACCGCTCCGTCATGAGCACAGCGCGACCGTGGCTGGTGACGGAGCGGTTCCGTCACCAGCATGGGTGCGCCGTGCGCCCCCCCGCCGCCTTAGCGTTGCGGCAGAATAGCCGCCGCAGCGAAGGGTTTAAAGTCAATTGAAATTTGAGGTCGGATTGTTATTAGTCTCTAGTAAAGCCTACAGCTAGATAATGTGTTACTTGGAATCTTACAGATTACTGCAGAAGGCAAATGTTTTGGTTTTTGTTACCTTCACTAACAAACTCTAGGTTCGAAGATTTCCACAGCAATAATGTCATAATCACTTTGGAAGGCCTGACAGACTTAGCTGTCTGACAAGATCTTGCAAAAAATAAAAAACATAAAAAAAACTTATATAGGTGTGTCTGTGTCATGTATGTGTTTGAGTGTGTGTGTGTGTGTGTTTAAACATAGAACCGTATAGATACGTAGAAGACCTTTGGGTCAGTCAGCCTTCTCCTGCCTTTGGTCTGTCTGTGTCATTTACACTTCGCTTCCATTCATGACAGTACACTGCCAGTGGTAATTGTTCAAACCACATAAGTTGTGGGCCTCTTGCCCTGGGAATGATGGCAGTTTCTGATCACAGGTGCATATCCTCCTGAAAATGAATATGCTTTGGTGTCAGGGCTGGTTGGTCAGTCCTTTAGTTTTCAATTTCCTTCTTTTATAGTTGCCCTTTCATTTATTTGCTATTCCTATTTTTATTTTAATGTTTCTTAAGAGTATGCTACAGCTCTTCATGCAATGCTAACCGATCCACATTTGCTGCTCATTTTATCTGCAGTGTGCCACATCACAAGTGGCTTCTTCCTCTCAACCATCTTTATATTGGTAGATGTGGATGCTATTAACCACACATCATCGATTTGTAGTGGCTACGTGAATAACAAAAAATATTATATTATGAATTGTACTATGTAAATAGCTGCAACATCAGGCCGCACCTTGCTACATAAAAGGTGCAATCAGAGTGATGTGGTATACCTCACTGCAACATGAGTAAGAATATTCTGGAGTCCACTGAGTATACCGTCATACGAATCATGTACATTTTGTATTGAGTAGAAATACAAACTTAAAATGTATATACTGATAGTTCTGTTTATTGTAAGGAAAGCAGAATAGTTTCTTATTGAGTGTATTAATACAATGTTTCAGGTTTACAGACTTAGGATTAGTATTTTGATGACAGATGTAAATATCCTATAAATTGTTTGCCATTGTGCTTTATTAGGAGAGATGAGCAGGCAAAGAATCACAGTGAATTGGATGAAAAATTCAAACTGATGATCAATTCCAATGTGGTGGACTACCACTAATATGTGTTTCATCAAGAAGACTTTTTCTAAGGCTATTTGGGCGGAAGTTCTATTCAGAAATGACCAGAGTATGTTATAATGCACAAATAGCAATTGATGTAGCTGGCTGTAAGGTTGAGGGATTATTAGTGATGATATTCACTGATATGGGATAGTCTCAACTAGAGTTACTACAGTATGTATGATATGTAAGGTAAGAAAAATCAGTATGGTGATATTCCATCAGATACAGCTGTTGCGATGTGCAGTAGCTGTGTCAGTGTACACAAAGAACAGTCCAATTTTCTGTGATTATTTGCCTGCTCTTCTCCTCTAAGAAATTACAGTATCATCACAAAACAGATAAGCATATCGTACTTTTAATATTAAACATTATTTTAACCTTAAGAAAAATATAAATGATAGAAATTACATTTAAAAATACATTTAATGTAAACATATGCAATTAGCTTTTTTAACTTACAAATAGAAAAGAAAAATATGATCCTAATATACAAAGAAATATAATAATTACATAAAAATTAATACAAGGAACCATTACAATTAAAAATAATAAAAAACATTATTTAAAATAAAAAACATATACAATAAAAGTATTAATAAAATCATATTACTCCAAAAAGAACATTAATAGCTTTTTTTACAATCAAATTTTATTGAATTTTGCAACACAAATAAGTTCATTGGTAACAATTAATAGCTTTTTTAATTATGTTAAAATAACTTCGAAATTAAATTGTAAAAAATAAAACTTACAAAAATATAATTCAAAAATGTCAAATTTAGACCTACAGCAGTCAAATTCGTTATACCTATCCCAAACAAAACAATAGTAGGGAAAGAGGTGAACTTTGGAGGAGCCAAATTTGTGATTCCCATTAAACCCTAAACCCTAACAAAAAATAGGGACAGTGCTGGACTTTCAATTGGTCTGATTTACTATTCCCTACCCAACCTGAGCAACAGCAGGGAAAGTGAAAGACTTTGGAAGGATCTGTTTTATTATTCCTATTGAACGTAAACAACAGTAGCAAAAGTGTTGGATTTTGAAGGGGTCAGATTTACTATTCTCATCCCAAATAATGAACTCTACAAATTGTAGGTGTTTGAAGCCGTCAGATTTTCTAATCCCACTCCGCCCTGAGCAACAATAGGGAAAGTGTTGGATTTTGGAGTGGTCATATTTACTATTCCTTATCCAATCTAAGCAACAGTATAGAAAGTGTTGTACAATAGAGGGGTCAGATTTACTATACACATTTCAAAGTGAGCAACAGTAGGGACAGTGCTGAACTTTGGAGTGGCTAACTGTACTATACACTTTACAAAATCAATAATTCAAATATCCAATTTAGAAAGACAATAATTATCAGTATAATAAAAATTAACAATTAAATAATTTAAAAAAAAATGAAATAAGCTACATCATCAAATTTATTAAAAATGAAAAATAAATAGCATATTTAATAACACAAATAAATATCTTTTATTAACTTCCCAAAATATTCTTCTACAAACTCAACAACGCACCAGTAAATAAATGTAAGTAAAATTATTTTTTTACATTTATTGACAAAATAATGATATTAAAAAAATTACACACAGTTAATACTATAATATTAACTTTTAACACAAAAAAGTATTAAAACAGCAAAATAATTCTAGAACATTCTAATATACAACCATAAAAAATAATATAATGCAGCTAAAATCAATGTTCTTACCTTTAATATTCTGTCTCACCATATTTTCGAAATCACAATATTTTTGACATGATAGTTGTGTCAATTTATGTTTTTTGAAAGATATTGAATTCACACACGGTATTTTGAAAAGAAAATATAACACTATTGGGTTTCAAATATGAAAAATAAACTCATTTTTGGGTATGTAGTAGAAACTTGTAGACAGTTTAGGATGTCACACAGATCATATAGTGGCATGGTGGTGTGCGAAATTCACAAAATCGGAGTTAACGTAATTAGGAAAAGTTTTGGCAAAAATTCTCTAAATTGTGCATAATTTTATGAAATCATTTAGAACTGTTAATGCCATATCTATGCTAGAAATGCATCCTTGTGGCAATTTGTGACGTGAAAACACGTTTATACTAAAAAGTTGAGCAAAAAGCAAAAGCACTGTGGACAACAGGTGCTTGTGTTCTGTTTTTTATGCATGTTTCTGGTAAATGTTTACCATTAATGTAGCTTTTGCAGTCAATTTTCAAGACAAATAGTGTATATTTTGTGAAATGGCATAATTTCTAGAATTTCGCATAACAAGCAAAACATAATATTCACAAAATTATGCTAATTTTGCATGTCATTTTAATTTCCCCCAAGACTAGTGCATATACGTATACTATGTACCCCAAAAGCCAGTCATCATGTCCTAAATAATTAACTCTTTTTCACATTTCAGGCTAGGATCTGTATATGTAAAGAAGCTCAGTCCAAGCCAGTCTCTTCCTCTTACTGCAGGAGAAAGCCTGCAAAAATACTACCAACAAGATTGTTTGGCATCAAAATTTCCCATTCAAAACAATTGGTGAACTACTGGTCAAACTTCCATGAAAAGAGAATATTAGGTAGAGCTTTAACCCAGCACCTTGAGAACGTTTGTCTCACACAGACTGGCAAAGGGTCTAGGTTGTGTTTATGACCTTGCTGCAGTGTTTTGCTTGAGAGGGGACAACAAGTGATACTGTGAAAACAGGGAGGTGCACAGAGTGTCATGAAACACCCCAAAACTACCAACAGAGTTGGGGAGAGCTATATCAATTGCGAAAAAGTCCAGTTTACCTAGGACAATGAAGCAGAGATTTTATCTCTATGACTATAAGTAACCATTTTGCTATACCACAAACTCCCTACCGCCTTTCACGCATACCATGAGTTCCCTCTAGGCCTTGTGTGTCAGCACGGGAAAAGTGTAACCATCAGCTATTTTATGTTCTCCTTGACTCTGCTGGGCTGTGCAGAGGTTCTGCAGCCAGCATACCCTTGTGTGCTGGATAAAGATCTCTTAGAATTGCCTGGACTCTTTTTTTCCCCTTTGCCAAAATATGCCTGGATTAAAAGCCTCCAGCCCAGTGTGACTTCACCACATTTAGGGATTCACAAAGGGACATGGATAGTTGGTCCTGTGGGTCTATCACTTAGGGCAACATAACTTCAACATTATCTTTTAGGTTTCACCTACCAGATAGTGCTGTTGTGAAAGATCTATTGTGGGCTTACCAAGAATTTACAGTGGGTTTACAGCCCTCTTATTGGTTACCAATGACTGACTTTTGTATCACTCTCATTGGTTTGCTTATTATTCGATGGCTTGTCTTCCTCTACCATGTATGTCCCTCCCTGGAGCATAGTGTTAACATCCTTTTGCATGGCTGACTTGTATCCTTCCACTGCTCACTTTCAGGGAACTACTTTTTACTTTTTTGTTAAGCACTCCATGAAGTGCATGTTTTTTCTACCTCTCTTCCTTGTGTGCTTCTCTCTCTGCCAAATATCTTCCCCCTCGCTACGTGCTGCTATCTCTCATGGACTGCTCGCTCTCTCATGGGTTTCTCCCTTGTTAAACTCCATTGTCCTGTGCACTTCTGCGCTGCTCTCTCCTTTGTGTGCTCCTCCACCAACCCCATGTTCTTCTCTCCCTCAAGTGTTGCTTTTCCCATGTGCCTTTATTTTTATTTTGTCCCCCTGACCCACTCATTTCTTAACCTCCGCTCCCTCTTCAGAGCTGCTTTTCCTATAGCCCTTCACCCCGTGACAATGTATCCTCTTAAGTGAAGAGGCAGCATTCCTTCGATGCAGTTCTGTGTTTGTACATATGTTGCTATACTTTGTGAATTTGTGCCAGACATACTGATTTTCTAGGTTGCTGTTTATAAGGACATGTGTGACTGCCTAACATAACTGCTCTTGTGGGTTGCATACTCCTGCAGCTCTATTTAAAGAACTCTAGTGTAGGTGGGTCTAATATGTTCTTTACAAAATGTTTAAACAATTACCGTATTTTCCGGCGTATAAGACGACTCGGCGTATAAGACGACCCCCTACTTTTCATGATAAAATGTAGGTTTCATGCTATACCCGCCGTATAAGACTACCCCCACTTCCAACGCAGTCCTGCATAGCGATTTTGGTCATTCACGGCGCCATTTGTTCTATTTGCCTATTACTTTTTATTTGCTATTGATACTTGCACAGTGCTTCCACAGTGCCACCATCACCTACGTAACATTAGTTCTTGTGTTTGAGTGCCCTCCATTTATTTCAATATTATACCGTACCTCTACTTGCACACATGTCAATTTTTCCTCCTGCAATGCACCATTTTCTATTGAGAAGCGGTCTAACACCTTCGGGTGAAGTCCGCACTATGTAAAAACGCATGAACACATACCGTAAAGTTTGGTACCCGGCGTATAAGACGACCCCCAACTTTCCAGAACATTTTAAGGGGTTAAAAAGTCGTCTTATACGCCGGAAAATACGGTACATTCTTGATTGTCCAGCATGTGATTTTGACTTCATTAAGAGTGTATAAGCCTGGGTTTCTTTATCAGCCCTGTTGCTCTCTTCTGAGTATCTTAATTTATGCTTTCAGGGTTATGGTCAAGATCAATCAATCATTCAATCTGTTGATTTGCAGAGTGCTACTTGTCAACTGTGATGGTATCCAGGCACTGGCGGTGTCCAGTTGCTAAGCCGAATAGCCAGGTCTTCAGGGACTTTCGGAATTCTGGAAGAGATGGGGAGGTCCGTAGATGAAAGGGTAGCTCATTCCATGCCTTTGCTGGTAGGTAGGAGAAGGAGTGACCTCCACCTCTGCTACGATGCAGAGGGTTAGGGTTAGTGAAAGGGACCCGGAGCAGGGGTGTCTTATGGGCTGATGGAAGTTCAGGCAGTGGTTCAAGTAGGCGGGTCTGCAGTTGTGTTGGGCCTTGTATGCATGGGACAAGAGCTTAAACCAGCATCTTTTCTGTACAGGGAACCAGTGAAGTTCCCTGAGGTAGGGGGAGATGTGGGCTCATCTAGGGAGATCGAGGATGAGTCTGGAGGCGGTGTTCTGTATGGTCTGTAGTCGTCAGAGGAGATGAGCTGCAATCCCTGCGCAGAAAGCATTGCCATAGTCCAGTTGTCAGAGATTATGGCTTGGGTGAAGGTGTATCTTGAGCTTTGGGGTAGCCATTTGAATATCTAATGAAGCATGCAGTGGATGAAGAACCAGGAGGAGGAGACCGAGTTTATATGAGTTGATATAGTAGCTTGTTGTCCAGCCTGAGGCCTAGGTTCCTAATGTGGTCAGTGGGGGTAGGACAAGGTCCGAGCTCTGAGGGCCACAGGGATGGATCCTATGGGAAGCTTTTCTTTTTGAAAATCAGTACCTCTGCCTTGTCCATGTTGAGCTTCAGACAGTTGTCCTTCATCTAATTGGCGATGTCTGTTATGCAGTTGTGGAAGTTGGTCTTGGTGTTAGATGTGTCTTTGCAGAGGGAAAGGGTGAGCTTTGTGTCGTTGGTGTAGGATGGTCCATAGGTTTTGGCGATGCTGGCCAAATGTGTCATATATGTATTGAAGAGGGTGGGGCTGTGCGAGGATCCTTGTGATACTCCACAAATGATTTAATTGTGTTCGGAGGTAAAGGGGGGAAGGTGGAATTTTTGCACTCTTCCGGTGAGGAAAGGGGCAATCCATCTGAGAGCGACTCCTTGGATGCCTATGTTGTGCAGCCTTGTGATGAGTGTATGGTGGGAAACCACATCGAAGGCTGCAGAGAAGTCTAGGAGTATCAGTGCTGCAGCCTTTTCTCAGTCTAATAGAGCTCAGATGTCGCTGGTTGCCACAATGAGGATTGCCTCAGTAATGTGGTTGCTGCGGAATCCGTATTTGGAGAAGTCTGTAGGAGGTTCTATTTCAGGCATGAGGAGAGTTATTGGTTTATGGCTTTCTCTAATACTTTGGCCGGGAACAGGAGCATTGAGACCAGTCAGTAATTGTTGAGTTTGGTGGGGTCAAGACCATCTCTCCGCCTCGCCAATTGGCACTGATTTCATTTCCACGAAGCAACTCAGCCATTCCCATCTGACAAATGAGACTTTTTTTTCCATGCTCTGACAACCTTTTCATAGAAGGTAACTCACTAAATCTTTCAGCAGGTCGGTCAACATCCACTGAATGTTTTTCAGACTCCAAGCTGACAGAAGAACCTGCCTTGTGAGGATTGACAACTACTCGCGGCCCCGGCTGCGTGGGGGCCGCCCGCACTTTGGAGCGAGAGGAAGGGCTCTGGATTCTAACTTTTAAACTGACCCCCTGTTAGCCCGCGGGACTGCGAGGACCAGCGTGCTCAGCGGCGCTGATTTGCCGCAGCTGGTCCTCTACCCGCCCCCACCTTCTATTACTTAACCACTACATTGCACGCGCACGCGGGACTCACGCGGGGGGCGGCGCCGGGCTAAGCCCGGGCCAAGGGAGGGCCCGTTCTAGCCCGTTACAGACCGAGCAAGACCGGACCGGGCCCACCCTCTTGGCTCATGGAAGCCTGATCTGGAGCCTTGTAAGTTCATCTTTAACCTGACTGTGAGGACCTGCTCAAATCCAGCGGGAAAATAGCGATAAGGGAAACGAGAAGTAAATCTACGGCATCCTCTGCTATGGCAGCAGGTACTCTGGACAATTTTCTCATCAGAGCTAATTCATTGGTGGCAAATGAACTAACTATTTTAGGAAATGACTCTCACAAGGCATTGAAAGTGTTAGGAGATCATCTTTGGGTTTAATAGCTAATGCAAAAACCCCTGAAAGAAGCGAGGATTCTCACACTGCCCTCATAGACAGCATTGACCAAACAATATCATCTGTTTTGCAAGACTTAAGGTCTAGACCATCCCTGCCCAGTGATTCGCTGTCGGCTAGTCCTGAAGTCACTGCTGTTTAGATTACTAATGGACCATTGCCCAAAGGGGCCCAGAACATCAGCCCCCCACAATCACAAGGGGTGAGGGAAGGAGCTATCCTGAAGAGAAAACGTGGGTGGCAGAATAAGGGTGGGAAAAAGCTTGAATTAGATCCACGCTCCAACCCTACAGAGACTCCGGGTCACTTAGTGGACCAGGTCTCCCCCCCATTAGATAATGTCAACTGTAGTATACCCCCCCAGACTCTGATGGCAGCACAACCTGCTGCTTTCAGGTTTGGGGAGGGGAACACACGAGGGGAGAAAATTCTACCCAGAATCTGAGTAACACCTTAAAATCTCTGTTGGATCCCCTGGTTGCCAGTTTAGACTGCATTCAGTGCAGACTACAAGCATTAGAAAAGGCCACCGGGGGCATTACGCACCTTTTACAAGGTATGGGGTCCAAACAGAGTATATGTGGAGTAAATGAAGGGGGCTGTTCCGTCTTCTACCGCCCCTACCATACCAATTTCCCACCCACTGAATCATTCTATCACTTCTATATCGGCCCTCTCCAGTCTACCAATCCCCTGCCCTCCAAATTCCCCTACTGCATCTAATCCCCCACTGTAGCTAATGTTCCTCAATCCAACGTTCCTACACCGGCAGCTCCCCCGGTGTCGCATTCTTTGCCACGACCTGCGCAAGATGAAAATCGAGCAAATATAACAAAGGCAGTAAACTTACCCCCGAGGCTGCCCCTTACGTGGTGCTTTTAACTGGTGCCCCACATTTAAGAGACCCTGAAGTAGAAAGTTTTGCTTCCCTTAAAAATAAGGTGATGAGCTGGCTGAATATCTATAGACCCCTTCCCCTGAACATTAAAAGTGAAATTTTGATGGTAAGAAGAGCCCCGTGGGTGGGATAATCCCCAAAGACAATCAAGGGGGATTGCATCCTGGTAAACTTCAGGAACCCAGCTATTGTTTCACATATCTGCAATTGGTTAGGCAGCACGGGGACACAGTAATCCAGCCTCTCTCCCTGTCCTTCTTCTACCCTCCCGTAAATCCATCGCAGGAGCCAGGAACGGCCGAAGAGTGGACCAGGGTGGCCCGCAGAGGCTACATCAGAGGTCCTAGGCCTAATTTTTTTGTAATTCCTAGGCCTATTGATTATTTTCATAACAACAGGTACAGTTGCCTTGAACAGATAGACTGACTTTGCAGGGAGGGTTGCCCCCAGGGTAGCCTTGGGGGCGATGCCCCCATAATCAGGGATAACTTGCGGGAATCGGACTCGCGCAGTGAAGTTCAGCAGGGGGCTCCGGTGGTTGTTACTGATACATGGGGCATGCAGAAAGTAATTAACAATTATGATCTAACAGGCCCGACGGTAATTGATCCCCCTACGTAAGCTCAAGACAGCTCCCCTGGGCCATCTAAGATAAAAATTGTTTCCTGGAACGTGGCAGGACTTGGTAATAAACTGGCCTGTCCGGAGTGGGGCTCTTTTATAGACACGATAGTTGTATGCCTTTTTCAGGAAACATGGGCACGGGAAGAACAACTTCGACTAGGGTATGGCTCATATACAGTTCCCGCAAGTTGGGGGAAGGGGTAGACCCTCGGGAGGGCTAACAATTTGGATTAGAACCGATCTAGGCTGCACTGCCAGGGTCATGAATACAGCATCAGAGGATATCCAATGCGTGATCCTGGAGTGGCAGAATGGAACAAGACTTGCCTTGGCTAACATCTATTCTAGACCTGTGAGTGTTACATCCGAGTCTAGAGCCATTGAGGAGTTTGCCTCCTTCCTTGGTGATATCCCTGAGGGAGTAACTCGTGTGATAGGGGGAGATCTCAACTCCCACTTTGAGCCACTTGTTGGGCTGTTGGATGCTGTAAATCAGGAGAAGGATGATGCATGGGAAATCCCCCAGGTTGCTGGGCCTCTAGCAAGGTCATGGTCCCCGTTGGCACTACAAATAACCACTATGACTTTAAACCACTCAATCAGGGCATGCAATGGTCGGGTGAAATCGGACATTCCTCCTATGAATACTTTTAATAAACCAGGAAGGGAGGCACGCCTTGACTACATTCTAGTAGAATGTAGTTCTTGGCATAGGGTTCTAGATTTTAGAGTGGCCTGAGGGGAGAGAGTGATCACAATCCTTTGATCCTTGATTCCGCACTCCCAGATGTGATAAGGGGCAGTTCTAAATCTGAGTCTGGGCAAATTAATAGAGCCCTACTCTCAAACAACAGACGAAGTGTAAGATGGGATAAGCTGGTTACCCACCCAGATCAGGTAGCGGAGCTTTACGCTCGGCTTATCCCAACACTAGAAGCTGTAGCCGAACTTAAGTCACTACATCCGGCACATGAAATCCATCATAAGATGGCAGAAATCAACAGGACATTATTCACTAGCCTAGCCGAAATTCTAAATCCACCGGCTTCCAGAGGGAGCAGGGTAGGCAGTAAGCCCAGCTGGTATATTAAAACCTGCAGACTAGCTAAAAAAAAACTCCTTGAGGCACTGAAAGAAAATAAGGACAGGGCTCTTATAAAGCATAGGAGGAAAGTGTACCGCAAATTAATTCATCATGCCAAGATTGAGTGGGGAAACGAGAATTGGGCAAACTTAACATCAGCCCTTGCAGTAAAAGATGCTCGTAAATTTTGGCAAATTGTAACAACAGGTTCGGCCGAACCCGAGCTGGAAGTAGTACCCAATATTGCCGCAGAGGTTTGGGAACATCACTTCCACATCTTATACCTGGGGGAGATCCCTATGGGGAATTTACACAGTGTAGGTTTAGACTTCACCTCGGATTCACCCATTTCTGAGTATGAGTTCACTGAAGGACAGGTCAGGGATGTTATCACTAGACTCCCCGTTGGGAAAGCCCCGGGGTTGGATAAGGTCCCTGGAGACCTTTTTGAAGCATGAGCCCGGGATATGGGCTCCATATCTAGCGTTCATTTTTAATAGAATCCTAGGGGCATGGCAGTCCCAAGTACTTGGCTGGGAGCTGAGATAGTCCCTATCTTCAAGAAGGGGTCACCTCTGGTCCCAACCAACTATAGGCCGATCAGCCTAATAGATGTAAGTCCATATCAGGCGGGCTTTAGAAAGAATGTCTCGACCACAGACCAGATTTTTCGTATAACCATGCTCTTCTGGAAAAAGGTGAAAATTAATCGTGGCTCACTGTACACGGTATTCGTGGACCTCCTGCGGCCTTCGACCTGGTCCCACGTTGGAAATTGTGGAGCGTGCTTTCAGACATGGGCATTCCTGCCCCTCTACTGAATATTATAATACGACTCCACACAGAGAACTTCGCGAAGGTCAGGTGTTGGAGAGAAGGCAAACTGTCATCTAGCTTCCACGTTGGCAGAGGGGTGGGCAGGCGTGCGTCTTGGCACCCACCCTGTTCTGCCTCTTTGTCAACTGGGTAATCGCCCGCCTGAATGCGGTCTCTAATAGAGATGCACCGAGGATAGCAGGGGGCGGGGTCTCTGCGATTATGTTCGCAGATGACACCCTACTACTCTCGAAGACCCCTATGGGTATACAGCGAATTCTGGACGCTTTTGTAAATTTTTGTCAGGAATGAGGGTTGGAAATAAACACCTCCAAAACCAAATTTATGATTTTTAACCGCCCAAGAATAACACGTCCTAGCCCTGTGATTGGAGGAGCTCGGCTGGAAAGAGTCCAGACGTTTGAGTATCTGGGTCTAACTCTCAACAAGAGTATGACCTGGGCTCAACATCAAATAAAATCGCAATTAAAGCTCACACAAAAGGTGGGGGGCATTCTTAAACTTTTGAGTAAGGCTACAGTCAAGCCCGTTGGACCACCGTTGGAAATTTATAAATTGCAGGCACGAGGGGCGGTAGTTTATGGTGGCGAATTGTGGGGCTATAACTGCTATCCCACGATTGTCGCTACCAAAAACAAATTCCTTAGACAGCTGGTCTCACTTCCACCAAGTACACCACTGCTACCTCTAAGGCTTGACCTGGGCCTCAGACCTATCAATGAGGAATTGGGCCTTAAACTCCTGACTTTTTGGAGGCGACTCTGGGTAACTCCAGAGCTTAATAACTACAGGCAAGAGCTTATTGAGGTTTTAAAACTGCCTAATGCAGGGAAGCTCCCCTGGTTAAAATATATAAAACATGAATTTGAAAGGCTTAGCCTCCCTCTTATGTGGAGTAACCCTGAGCAAGCATGCACTAACATTTCACGCAAGCAGCTGGCTAACCTGTATTTCGAACACAATCTATCTGCCCGGCTGTCTAATCCTAAATTAGAAACCTTGATGAACACCTTTTTAATGAACAAGGACTATTATAAATTAGAGCCCGTTCTGAATGACATTAGTTCCCCTGGTCTTAGGAAATTTTATCTCCAATGGAGACATGGCACTTTGCCAATCAGATCACTCACAAGTAAATGGTCTCCCCCTTCCCCAAAAATTGTCTGGGATGCTCGGCGGAGTTAGAAAATGAATTGCATGTTGTATTTTTCTGCGCTGGTTATCAGATCCCAAGAAAAAAGTGGATATTTCCGATCTGTAAAAACTTGGGGATTAGTCAGTGTCATGAAGCCTTTCGAATACTAAAGACTGATCTCTCCCCCCCAATTGTATTTGCTGTATCTAAATTTCTAGCAGCAATAGCAGAAATGTGGTGCATGAGACGGAACTATCTGAATGCTCAGCCTAGTGGGAGTGGGTAGACGGAAATATCTCTGGGTAACTCCAGACATGCGTCTACCCACTCCCACTAGGCTGAGCATTCAGATAGTTCCGTCTCATGCACCACATTTCTGCTATTGCTGCTAGAAATTTAGATACAGCAAATACAATTGGGGGGGAGAGATCAGTCTTTAGTATTCGAAAGGCTTCATGACACTGACTAATCCCCAAGTTTTTACAGATCGGAAATATCCACTTTTTTCTTGGGATCTGATAACCAGCGCAGAAAAATACAACATGCAATTCATTTTCTAACTCCGCCAAGCATCCCAGACAATTTTTGTCTGGTCAGTGCATTAGTCATATCTCGCATAGACTATTGTAACGTGCTCTTAGTCAATGCTCAGGAAGGAGTTTAAAAAAAGCTACAGTTGGTGAAGAATGCTGCGGCCAGACTGATCACGGCCACCCCCAAGTATACCTCTATCTCTGGCACTATTGAGCAGCTTCATTGGTTGCCAGTAAAGAAAAGAACTAAATTTAAAGCACTTTGCATTGAGTATAAGGCAATTCACTCTCAAGGTCCTGCCTTCTTAAAGGATGCATTCTGCCCCTACAATCCTGTCAGATCCCTCCGATCTTCTACTGCCGGTCTTGTGCAGGTCCCAAGGACTAAGAAGGTCTCTTGGGGTGACAGGTCCTTTATAGTGACCACTACCAAACTTTGGAACAGTCTTCCAAGCCACATCAAAACCTGTACTTCCCTTCTTTCTTTCCGCAAACAGATAAAGACTTGGCTTTTCAAACAATAATTACTCCTGGACAAGTATAGTGGACACTCAGCGCCGAGACACCCTCGGGTATTTGTGCGCTTAACAAATTTCCTAAAATAAAAAATAAAATAAATAGTTCCGGGGAGTCTGATTGCAAATTACATAAGTGCAGGGTTCCATGATGAACTTGTTTTAATTAACAGTTTTTCTAATGATTTTTTATAGCTCAAATGAATTTCCTCTGATGGTAGTTTTTATGGCAATGTATTGATTTATATGTATTGAAATCTCTTTTATGACAATATTGTCGCAATAAAGATGATAAAGAAGATAATCTGTGCTGGAATGGTGGGTCTCCCTCACACTTTCTCTATGGTCTGTCGAGAAAGGTCAGACCTGTTGACTGTATACTCAGTCCCAGCAGAAACCTGCCCACTCTCGATGTAAAACCACAGAGAAAAAAATTATCTATTTTCAGCTGCCTGAAACTTTTGAACTTTTTTCAAAAGTTCGAAGGACTTCCCCCTTCCTCAAAATTCCCCCTTGAGAAGTTTCTCGCTTGAAACCCAAAAGTCAGACATGCAGTCGAACGGTGCTGGTTTTCCCCCAGGTTTCCAAGCGAGTGGGTTGCTGCTGACAGGCCGCAGCTGATCTCTCTCGCGCGAGGTTTAACTGGAAAGGAGAAGCGAGAGAAGGGTTCACTTTCTTTTCTTCTGTGAGGACAGAAGGCAATTAAGTATTGTTCCTGCGGGGAAACTTATGCTGGAGGGTGACGGTTGTCAAGGCACCCCTAAAGGCACGAGGAAAGCATCAGACGTGGAAATTCACGGAGTTAGGCCATAAATAAGTTGCGTTTCTTCGCAAAGGCCTAGATCCCTGTGAACGTCTTTGCACTATCACCCCGAGGAGAGGCGTGCTTCCCAGAGTCACTACGTGTGATTTTTCTGTTGCAAAACTCGGGTCCTGTGAGAATTAGAAAGCCACAGTTCCTGTTTGTTCATTAAATGATATACAGGCTTTCTTTTTTAGCTTAGGCTGCCATTTTATTCTGATCAGAATTTCATGTTTTGCTCGAAATATGAATTATCCCAGTAACTGGTGTAATATTAATCGTACCTAATAAAATCCCATTGTGCTTGTTTTTTTTTATAGAGTATGACACATACCACTCAAATAGGAGTTTTTGGGAATAATATGCGAGTTTTGGTGCTTACCAGGGATTTCCTCCCGATAAATAATTTATAATTCCGATGTGTGCGATACTAGGAGTTACAGCACATTTGGGCAATTAACTGGAACGGTTTTACTTAGCTCTTCGGTGCATTCATTTCCAGCATCACTTTCTTGTGTGCACCTACTGTAACATCCTCAGGCGAGTCACAAGACGAGCCCAAACCATGGGCCTCATTTATGAGGCTGTGCATCACTTTTACGACGCCGGTGCGTCACTTTTTGTGACGCACCAGTGGTGTAAAAAATACGCCTTGTTGCGCCATATTTGCAAAGTGACGCATATAGGTAGATGCGTCACTTTGTTAACCCCTGCGCCCATTATACCTACATCAGGTGTAATGTATGCAGGGGGGGCGTATTGACGCAAGGAAATGTCGTAGAAGTGACTCAGTGAAATCTATGAGATTTCACTGCGTCACTTTTAGGACGTTGTTGCGTCAAAATCTTGCACCTGCCTCACAGCAGGCTTAAGACTGACGCAGGCCCTTTCACATGGGGCTTTCCCCATGTGAAAGGACGCATTACTGGAGTTGCGTCACGTTTGTGACACACTCCAGCAATGCGTCACTTTTGCGCCATACAGATACGTCAGAAATACTGACGTATCTGTAACTCCTCGCGACATGATGCGTCATACATTAAATATGACGCATCAGGAATGTCGCAAGGAGTGCGCACTGAGAAGTGACGCATCGCTGCTTTCACGCAGCGATGCGTCATTTCTCATAAATTAGCCCCCATGTATCTGAATCTTTCACCACTCCATCTGCCCCAGACCAAAGGCATCCTTGCCACTTGCTAAGCTATCCCCAAATCTATCACCGTTTCCACGCGGTTTGAAGGTGTTAGCAAGACTGCTTTTTTTCTGGCATTGTATTCCTTTGAGGTCTTATTTATTTTCGTCTTTCCAATCTAACTCTTCTATTTCACTTGTGACCTTTATAAAGGACACCTAGCAAGTTCTGCCAACCTAGATACTGGCTCCTCCCAAAGAAAGACTGGGGCACCCCTTGCACTTTGAGTGGCACTGGTGGCTAAGGTGTTAATGTGTGCACCTGAACACAAGGGGAAACATCATTCCAGTCCAGGGAAGACATGGCTTGGCAGTTCGGGCTGGACTGTTCCCTTGAGGCACAGGGTCAAGACTAATTTGCATATGGCCATGTCTGAACTGGGGTGACTTGGTGAGCAAAATAACAATGGATTAAACCCAGATCTGTGACTTGGGGTGAATGTTTTGCTATTTTGCAACATTCTGTCCATCATCTTGTTTGTTTTAATGTGTGCACCTGGCCATGAACATTCTTACCAGACTGCAGGTAATACCTACCTCTCGCTTAGTTGCACACTGCCTGTTTGGGCTAAATACATTGCAGCTGACTGCCCAGCGTTATCCCACTACCTTTGTATAAAACTGCAAGCAGCATCAGGCATTGGTCCTGCTCCGCCATACTAAGCAAATACTATGGCTGATCAGCCTATGTTATTGATGGTATCTTGCGATATCCTTTAAGAGGATTATGTATGACAGTGCATCATTAGGCACTAAAGGGGCATAGAAAATGCGACAAAATTACCCAGACAATGCTATACAGTTCTCTTGGTCACCCCCATGAGTTTCCAGTCACACCACAAACCTTATAGACATGAAAATATGTCTGCACTTTTCTACAGACACTACGTACAGATGTGGGGATGCCTCCGTCAATAACGTATCCCCTGCACAGCAACATTTTCACATTTTACAGTCTGAGGGCCAAATTACGAGTGTCTAGAATTGGCCCTTTTAAGCCTGCTTCTCCCATAGACTCCAGAGGTACTAATACCGGTACTGGTAAATCCTGAAGTATACTTAACAAGGATTACATGTGCGACCCTGACAGGTGCTTTACAAAAGAGGACTCTGCAGAGGGAGTCAGGAATTTTGGCCCCAATCCCCTTGGTAGTTCCAAATTTCTTCCCTCTGTATTTCACCGGGAGATTTCAGCTACTTTTTACAGTCAAAATCTTTAGGTGAAATGTTCCTTATCTACGGTGAATTTTTGGACCTAGCAATTTCGAATTTTAGGACCTAGCAATTTCGAATTTTTGGACCTAGCAATTTCGATTTAACAGGAGTCCGTACTCTAACAAAATTAGGAAGGAACCTTCTGGAGACAAACCACTGAAATGTCCTCCTTCTGAACCAGACAGAGCACCAGCCACTCACTGTTCACAATCGGCATGTGACTGATGAAAATAGATAGATAGAAAAAACACAATCTCCTGTAATACAGGAGTCCCCGTTCACGTCGCCTTCAAAAAACCTCTCATGAGGGATATTTTTAATGCTGGGACATAATTCTAAACAAAAAGAATATTTCTTCAATGAATCAGAGATTCAATGCATGTGGCTTAAAGGCTATCTGAGCGAACTAGTGAAAAGCACTTAACCCAACTTGGTTCAAGACTAGTGCCAAAAAAGAAAGATAAAAAAAATAAGAAAGCTTGATCTGTGTTCTTCAACCTCTCCCCTATGTAACCATATGAACATATCACTGGTAGGTAATATCTGCTAGTGATGACAAGCTTAACAAGTCTTAAAAATTCTTAAGGACAACTTGGCAACAACTTATCGCCACCAAAGCCTGGTCCTACCAAACTTCTGTCCCAGGGTTTATTATGGGCACAGTTGCTGCTTCAAACTGGATTTTAGTCTTACATGAAGGAAGACACGAGGATTACAATAATACACCACCTCCCCGCCCACACACACTCAACCCTCAGAGTCCATGTTTACTGTGGCTAAAAACTTTCACCATCTATAAAATGCTCAAAGTGCGTAGAGCATGCTGGCCCCAGGAACTTTTACCTAATTGGTTAAGTTGAGCCCAACAGTCATTCTCATCCACTAGCTGTTACAGGCATAAATGCAGCATCTCCTGTTACCAACTTCAGAACTCTCCTGACCGTGAAGAAGATCAAAAGAAGACTGCACCTGCAGTCTGTGTCCTCAGAGGAGGCCTGAAGGACTGGACCTGTTTCCTCTTGTACCCAGGACACAGAAGTGGACTCCACGAGTCATAAAGCTGACCTCCTGTTTAGGCTACAGAGATGGAACGAGCTACAAGAGGCCTTTCCTACAACTGCACAGCTGAGTAGCGGCAACTGGACCTAGAGTCAACCCTTCTGTTGGCATCGGCCTGACACTGTGAGCCTGAGATTCTGGGGCTTTAGAAGTGTACTTCTGTGGTGGATTGGTACTTGGAGAACTGAGTCTGAAGGTAAAGTCTTTGACCAGGTCAAACCTAGTTGGTGTATCTGACCCACGCTCCACCACAGTCAGACTCAAATTGCATCTACGTCCCGTTCTACTGTAACCATTGACTATCATTGGCACTTTGTGCTTAGTAGTACTATACCTACTTACATTTTAAACACTCATGCCTCTGGTTCCCCTTATTAGATTTTTGCAATTTTGTGAAATTTTGTTTATTAAATGCTACTCAATTTTTGTAATTCATTTTAGGATTTTTTATGGTTTGGTATTTTTACTTTATTACTGATTTGGTACTGCATAAATACATTACACATTGCCCTAAGTTAAGCCTGTCTGATCTTTGCCATAGCTCTCAGGGGGCTGAGGTCAGGTTATTTTAGTGGCTGTAAGGCTTCACCCTGGCAAGGGATGTGATTATTTCTTAAGGTGGGTAGTCACCAGCCCCAATTAATAATCCAATTCCTTATGCTGTTTAAACTAAAGTCTAACCATTTGGACCAGTTTGTTGATTTAAAATGTATTGCTATTCACATCTTTAGTATTATCTTAATGACCACACAGGAGCTCTAAGCTCTTTATATCCTCCACTAATTACTATAGTTTGGTGTGTCTTTATTTTATTTTACAATAAATATATGTCATATATACTGTCATGAGGTTTGTCTTCAAATAATCTAACTGTAGCTTTTGCACAATTGCTACAGGTACTGTGGGGCTCATTAGGATGACGGTGAACCGACACCGATGGCACGCCGGTTTCAGTCCCAAAGATATCTGAAGCAATAGTCAGACCGCCGCATTACAATGCGGTCGGGCCGACCGCATGTGTGAGGGACCGACCGCTGGGGTTCCAATGGACTCAAGGAGCCCGTCGGTCCTGCGGTCGGAATGTAATCCCTACAATGAAGGCGGTACCTGCTCAAGCACCGCCGTAGGGATTACAATGGCACTTTCCGATGGCCTTTTAATGGTGGTCCGACTGACATTAAAGGACTATTAGACACAGACCTTGGGTGCTCCCAGCGGGTTCCCATCCTTCCACAGCCTACTCTATGAGGCCAGGAGGGTACCACAGATGCCCCCAAAAACATTCATGCCCCTTGTGGCAGGCCACATTAGGTACCTGCCACATGGTGCTGGGATGTTTAAAAGCATGACTTTTGACCTTGAGGCTTGTGCTGCGACCCTTTCCTGGGAAGCAGTACAAGCCTCAATGCAAAGCGGCATGCTTCCGACTGCCTCCACGGTGGTCGGATCCTGATTAGGCAGTCAGGACTGCCGACTACCTGTCGGCCAGTCTCTTTACCCCAATGATGCAGGTCGGACGCTAGTCAAACTGGCATAGTAATTAGGGCCCTGATGTTGCTGTTCCCATTTTTAGGTCTCGGGCCTACAGTCCCACTGAGCCAGCAGTGGGTGTGGCCAGAGTCCTATTTTCAGGGCTCCGAAAAACCTACCTACTAATTCCAGGCTGCTCGTGAATTTTTTTATTTTTTTTTTGCTATCTGCAATGCAATTGGTCTTCGCGTGTGTGTGGTTTAGAAACAGAACACGCAATAGGCCATAGGCTGTCGAGTAGCTCCGCCTATGCCCCATTGGTGTCTGTTACGCGCACCAGAAGGCCATATATCTAGAATTACCTCTGCGTCACGGCGGGAGATAATTGAAGACATATGCTGGGCGCTCGTGCAGCACTGCGTTTTTTTTAAATCCATTTCATGGAGCTTTCTCCCTGTCAGCGCATCTCTCTCGGCCGCGATAATTCAAAAGATATGTCTGCAGTGGCGCGCGCGCGCGCGCGAGGCCAAGGTTTTTCTTGCAATATGGCTGCGCCGAGTACAAACACCAGTTTCGGCGGGATGTGTACGTGTGGGTGCCCTTTGGCTGCGTGACATGCAAACGCATTATTGTATGTTAACATGTAGTTTCAGAGAGCAGCAGCTTCTTGGCGCTGCAGACACAGAAACAACAGACGCGAGCACACATAGTGGGCATGCACTCTAACAGATATGTAAGGGCACACAGACCAGCGTGGAGACTGCAGGCGCAGAGGGGAGTGGGCGGGGGGGGGCTGTTTGGTAGGGGAAGGGCCGCGGGCTGGACGAAGAGCGCTGCGCTGAACACACACAGCTGGGCACCGAACAAGGGCAAAGAACCCTGCACACAACTAAGGAACGAAAACCGGGATGGTGCTCCTTTTAGGACACCGCATTGTAGTGCGTCTCCCCTCGTTCCAGAGGATGGAGACTTTACCGACGTGCTGTCACAGCAGCCTTTCCCCCTCTCTCTGCCGTGACTATCAAGTGACACCGCCACTCGCAGTGCACCCCGGGATATTTAAATGTGGTCGTCGTTAAAGTCAGAAAAGGAAACACGCAACGCAGGTCTGTCCAGAGTCAACAGGTCACAGCTTCCATTCCGGGAGACTGAGCTCAGCATTTAAGCCTTCCTGATGGATAAAAGGAGTTCCACGTACTTGTTCGGTACCAACATTTCATTCAAGTGTCCGTTCAGTGTGTGGTGTGTGCTTGTAGTTTGGTGCAAATGGGCTGTAACAGAGTGCAGATTGTGAGTGCAGTTTGTGAGTGCAGTTTGTGAGTGCAGATTGTGAGTGCAGAGTGCAGATTGTAAGTGCAGAGTGTGAGTGCAGAGTGTGAGTGCAGAGTGTGAGTGCAGAGTGTGAGTGCAGAGTGTTGAGTGCAGAGTGTTGAGTGCAGAGTGTGAGTGCAGAGTGTGAGTGCATAGTGTGAGTGCATAGTGTGAGTGCATAGTGTGAGTGCAGATTGTGAGTGCAAAGTGTTGAGTGCAGATTGTGAGTGCAGAGTGCAGATTGTGAGTGCAGAGAGTAGAGTGCAGTGTGAGTGCAGAGTGCAGATTGTGAGAGCAGATTGTGAGTGCAGAGTGCAGATTGTGAGTGCAGATTGTGAGTGTAGAGTGCAGATTGTAGATTGTGAGTGCAGATTGTGAGTGCAGATTGTGAGTGCAGATTGTGAGTGCAGAGTGCATATTGTGAGTGCAGATTGTGAGTGCAGATTGTAGAGTGCATATTGTAGAGTGCAGATTGTAGAGTGCAGATTGCAGAGTGCAGATTGTAGAGTGCATATTATAGAGTGCAGAGTGTGAGTGCAGATTGTAGACTGCAGAGTGTGAGTGCAGAGTGTGAGCGCAGAGTGTTGAGTGCAGAGTGTTGAGTGCAGAGTGTTGAGTGCAGAGTGTTGAGTGCAGAGTGTTGAGTGCAGAGTGTGAGTGCAAAGTGTGAGTGCAGAGTGCAGAGTGCAGATTGTGAGTGCAGAACTCTACCCTCAAACTCCAACTCTACCCTCAAACTCCAACTCCAACTCTATCCTCAAACTCCAAATCTACCTTCAAACACCAAATCTGCCCTCAAACTCCAACTCTACCCTCAAACTCCAACTCTACCCTCAAACTCCAACTCTACCCTCAAACTCCAACTCTACCCTCAAACTCCAAGTCCACCCTCCAAGTCCACCCTCCAAGTCCACCCTCCAAGTCCACCCTCCAAGTCCACCCTCCAACTACACCCTCCAACTCCAACAATAGGAACAGTAATGATACATAAGGAGAAAATTACAAGTGAACAAAGTAGAACAGCAAACGTTAAGTTACAAGGCGCAAAAGTGACAATTGTGAGCAAACAAAAATCCAAGAGGTAACAAATTGTGCAATACAGGGGCAAAAAGTGACACGTGTGCAGGTTACAACAGCAAACAAAGTACAAGTAGAGGTATAATACTGTCCACCCTCCAACTCCACCCTCCAAATTTTCACCACGCTCACACACACCACCAGCCGTCACTGCACGCTTTCACCAGGCGCACACACACACCACCAACCATCAGTGCACACTTTCAGCAGGCATACACACACCACCACCCGTCAGTGCATGCTTTCACCAGGCACACACCCCCACCCGTCAGTGCACACCAACAGCCATCACTACACACATCAATTGTTAACAAATCCACAATTAACTATTGTACCAATAGCAGTATTGCAAACTTTACTTTTAAACATAACCATCTAAAGCTCAGCATGCTACCATTGCTTCAATTCCAATCCAATCCAAACCACATAATTCCATTACACACTACATACATACACTCCATAACACATGGCGAAAAGACATTGCCATTTACAATGCCATTTCCTCTAACTCAAATAAATCCAAGACCTATTGCATTTCTAATGCTTGTTTTCATTTCTTGTTGTACAATGAATTCAGGGGAACTATTGTTAGTGTTAAAATTAAAAAATACTAACATTTCACCTCAAAATCCTCCAGAGGTGTATCATTTTGTTCTTGAAGCCAGTTGATGCATGCAGTCCATAGTTGCGATGTTCCTGGCACTCACTTTCTTATTCTCATTGTCTGTCTCTTTGTACCCATAATGCTTTGACCACTACCAATGTATTGAATTTACAGAAATCACATGTAAAAATAATTTCCTATAACTCATACATCTTCCACCCCCTTCTGAAATCTATGCAGCGAAAATAAAGATAAAGGAAGGACTATCTTGTCTAGGGACCTAGCGCTCACTCTTAGGCAAGTATACTAAGGCTATACCACGCTAGGCTATATGTTGGGCTACAATGTCCTAATCTAATTACCAGACCACAAAGTACTTTAGGAAAACATTGATATGGGCAAAAAGGTGTACTATTTAGCTATTTGGGGTGGGTATGTTGGGGCCAAATTGTGGGTTTATAAAACACAGCTTCTGCTCCCATCTTTCCCTGTGTTCATGTAACAGTCTGTTTTTACCCAATAGAATTTGGATTCTAATAATATCACATTGTTGTGAAAATTGATGCTGCATTGGTTTCCTTTACTGAACTCCAAACATGGCAGCGGCTGGGGTGAGAACTATTTTCTGATCTATAATGAGCAACTTTCGTCTGCATCTGTCAGATGCACATTTATATCTGTTTTCGGCTCTAAGAATAGAGACAGAACACCTCCCATGGAATTGTTTGCTTCTTCCACAGGCAATCAGAGAGAGTGGGTGAGGAGAAGAAGCCTGGCTAAACTCCCTGGCCCTTATTTATGAGGCCTTGCGTCAGTTTTGCGACGCCGGTGCGTCACTTTTTGTGACGCACCAGCGGCGTAAAATATGCGCCTTGTTGCGCCATATTTAAAAAGTGACGCATCTAGGTAGATGCGTCACTTTTTAAACCCCTGCGCCACATTATACCTGCGTCAGGTATAATGTATGCAGAGGGGGCATTCCCCCGCAAAAAGCCTCGTAATAGTGACGCAGTGAAATCTATGAGATTTCACTGCGTCACTTCTAGGATGCTGTTGCGTCAAAATCTTGCGCCTGCCCCACAGCAGGCGTAAGACTGACGCAAGCCCTTTCACATGGGGCTTTCCCCATGTGAAAGGACGCATTGCTGGAGTTGCGTCACTTTTGTGACACACTCCAGCAATGTGTCACTTTTGCGCTTACAGATACGTCAGAAATACTGACGTATCTGTAAGTCCTTGCGACATGATGCGTCATACATTAAATATGACGCATCATTGGTGTCGCAAGGAGTGCGCAGTGAAAAGTGACGCATCGCTGTTTTCACGCAGCGATGCGTCACTTTTCATAAATGAGGCCTCCTGAACCCACAACACATGTTGGAAGTCTCAGTTGCTTTGATAGCACACTCATTGACTGTTATGCTGAGTATCTCTGTGAAGTCAGTATCTTAGATTCCAGTTCAAATCATGTTCTTTTATATCATTTCTTGGAATACATAAGGGAGGCGGCACAACATGGAATTAAGTGGGGCTTGCTGAGATGGCGTGCCTGCATCACATCTCTACGATATCTGCCCATTTCTTCATAGACCCTGCAGAACACAGTATCAATACCAAGAAAAGACCCCCTTCATGCATATATACCCATCTACACACACATATATATAAATACATACGCTTTGCCCCTTAGCTGCGGAAAGGAAAACTAGCCACTACAGACCAGCATTTTCAAATACATAAAACCCAGTGGCGACTACCACTGGGTAGTTATAGTTGGGATTGTTTCCGTAGTAAAGGCCTTTTTGTGTTGGTAATAACTTTGGTGCCATTTCTAGAATTTTCACAAACGTTCAAAAAAAGCGCTACGCTGTGACTAGTTTGCGCGTGGAAACTTGCGAATTGATCTGTCAAGCATGGAAAGCGAAAAAGAGGATCCCAAAATGCATTTTCCCCATTCATTTTTCCACAGGAACTTTAGACACAGCTACAGCTCAAATCGCTCAACGGGGTTTGCACCAGCTTTGGCTGAAAAGCTATATCTTGGTCGAGAAAGAATTGTTTTGTGTGATTTGATGTAACTCCATTCAATAGTTTTTGAGCAATTAATTCTCAAAATTGTGTATATCTAGGGTCGTGGAGCATCCGTGAATCCTGCAGATCTCCTGCAGAGATCTGATTGGTCGCCACCATATCAACCAGAAAGTGGTGACACTCATTTAAACTCAACCTGAATCCTAAAAAAAGACATAGGGGGTGGGATAGGGATACCCTGACCTCTACGCCTGGTGGTGGGGGTTCCAGAGGGACCCCGCCTTGGGCCAAAAGTTTTTTTTTATATTGTGGGTGGCTCAGGGTCTGGGGTCTACACAATTATATTTTGGGGAAGGAATATATGGCCCCTCTCCATGAGCCTCTGAGATCAATCAATCAATCAGGGGAATTGTAAGTGTGCTGCTCACCCATGAGGGTCCCAAGGTGCTGGGAGGGTGGTGGTGGGGGGGGGGAGGTAAGCAGCTCCGTTCAGTCAAAGAGCCAGGTCTTAAGCATCTTCCTGAAGATGTTCAGGGAGGGGGCGCGCCTGATGTTGATCGGGACCGCTATGTTGGAGAAGGCTATTCCACCTGTTCTGGCTCTGTGAATGCGCGGGGTTTTGGCGAGGGCAAGGTCGGCCGATTGGAGGTTTCTCTTGGGCACGTGGAAAGAGACTCTCTCGTTGAGGTATTGGGGTCCGGTCTCGTGGAGTGATTTGTAGGTGTGGGTGAGTATCTTGAAAGAAACTCTCTTCTCAACGGGGAGCCAGTAGAGGTTGCACAGGTGCTGGCTGATATGTTCATGTCGTGGGATGCTGAGGACGAGTATGACCGCTGAGTTCTAGGATGTCTGGAGTTTGCGGAGCAGCAGTTCGTTGATTGGGGTGTAGAGGACATTTCCGTAGCCCAATCTGCTGATTATGAGTGTGTGGGTGACGGTCTTCTTTGATTCGGGGGGATCCACTTGAAGGTCTTTCAGAGGATGCGGAGGGTGTTGAAGCAGCTGGAGGCGACGGCGTTGACCTGTCGGGTCATGGAGAGAGAGGAGTTGAGTATGATGCGAGGTTCCGGGCATGGTCCATGGGGGTGGGAGGGCTGCCGAGGGTGGTGGGCCACCAGATGTTGTCCCATACAGAGGATGAGGGCTCAAGGACGAGGACCTCTGTCTTCTCCGAGTTGAGCTTCAGGCAGCTGCTGCTCATCCAGGACGTGACGTCCTTCATTCCTTCCTGGAAGTTGAGTGTGGTGGTGAGGGAGAGTATTAGCTGGGTGTTGTTGGCGTAGGATACTATGCTGAGTCCGTGCTGTCTGGTGAAGGTGGCGAGGGGGGCCCATGTAGATGTTGAAGAACGTGGGGCTGAGCGACGATCCTTAAGGGTACTCCGCAGTTGATTTCTGTGGGTTTGGAGAGGAAGGGGGCAGGGGCGGCTGGTGACATTTGAAAGTGGTGAGTCGTAAAAGTTCGGGATGAGTGCCCTATGGCGAGGGAGCTTAGCGAACGAGACTGACAGTTGTAAGAGGCACATGGAGCTTCTTCTCTGCCCCTCAAAGCTCCTGGTGATGGAAGACTATGCTAAAGGTAGTGGAGAGGGATAACTAACAGTAAGGTAAAAGTAAATCATGCTAATAGCAGCTGTAACAGAGAAGGCACACAAACACATTCACCCATAAACATACAACAGGTATAGCATATTCTTCCCTGACACATAGATCAGGGTTACACACACTACAAGTGACCTAAATTCCTAACAGCGTAAGTGCCTGCAATAGCAGTAAGGGTACACCATAGGTCTCTGCCAATATAACATATTGTCTTGTGGTACTCTAAGTAATATCATGATTGGGGTACTATACAGCCGACCAATACACCTGGCATCTTAAAATGCAAAACCCTTAGTTTTACTATGTTTTTTTTTCAATTAAGAAAGACCTGTTGAATTTCCACAACAACTTTTCATCTAAGGCTCACACAATTTTGTTTCAGCTACAGATTAGCCAACAAAAACACAAACATATCTAGTAGTTCGACTCTGTAACTGAAGTAAAAAAAAGATATCTTGAGAAAGCTAAACTCACACTACCTGTGCTTAAAAAACTGCTGTGTCCATTCAGCGCGCACAGATCAGCACTTTGAGGCCTTCATATGGAAATGTGTGAGAAAGCCCGTTCCCGGAGCGCTGGAAGATGAAACATTCTGAGATAATGATCGTAAATGATCATAAAAGGAAACTGTTCTTGCATCAGGTTGGAACATCCAGTGTTTCTCGTGATGTGTTTCCAGGTTTCAAAAAGAGACTGAAGAGCATAAGGTAGGGAATACACAACATAAAATTGTAGCTGGATGCTATTTCGGAAGACAGTAATAGTAATAATAATAATATTTTTATAATGCCTAAATAATCATTCACCAACATTACTACCTATAAATATTGTTTACCAGTTTAAAAAGAGCTGATTAGCTCATCTCTTGCAAAAATACACGAAGAAATGTGCAAATCTCCCCAAATCCCCAGTATCACTGTGCTATAATAAAGTTATTTACGGTGAGGAGATAGCCGTCAGTGATAAGTACCATGTGGCAAATCAAGCGACGAAGACGCATGGTCACGCAATAAACAGACCACACAGTATGTAAGCGTAAAAGGCCATTTTATTAGACCAGGCTACGTAATCTTACATAACAATAAACATCAATAGATAAATAACATCAAACCCCCAACTCACACTTCACTTCTCATACGCTTCACCCGTTCCACCTCATCACAAACCACTACATGCCCCATACGTACCTCATTCATATCCACCAATCACCTGTCATCCTGCCCGATCCTTGTGTCCTTCCAGTCATGCCTCTAGCCGCCATTCGAACTCCCCCCAAGGGATGGGTGTGCCCGCTCTTGACCCCCCTCTCCCTTCAAAGTACCGCCTAGCGCAGCTCTGGCCTAAACTGGCATGCCATAAGCCAACCCTAAAACACACCCCAAACTGCAGGACGGGTGGGGGGCCTTTCACTAGCCCTCCCATTGGTGCTAGGCACAGGAAGAGGAAGTTCCCTTCCTCCCCTGCGCCTTATACCCACCCCCTAACTCCTCCCCTTCCCCTGCCTGCCCTATCCTGCGCGAATGACCTTGGGGGTAGACTAGTCTGCGACTGTGCTTCCCCCGGGGCCCGGCATCGCGCAATAAACAGACCAAGCAGTGTGTAAGCGTAAAAGGCCATTTTATTAGACCAGGTTGCGTAATCTTACATAACAATAAACATCAACAGATAAATAACATCAAACCCCCAATCACACTTCACTTCTCATACGCTTCACCCGTTCCAACTCATCACAAACCACTACATGCCCCATACCGTACCTCATTCATATCCACCAATCACCTGTCATCCTGCCCGATCCTTGTGTCCTTCCAGTCATGCTTCTAACCGCCATTCGAACTCCTCCCCAAGGGATGGGTGTGCCCGCTCTTGACCCCCCTCTCCCTTCAAAGTCCCGCCAACCAGGGAACCCCCTGTAGGGAGGTTCCCTGCCCCACCCCCACCCCCACCCCCAGGTCCGCTGTCCCACACACCTTGCACACCATCCGCACTCA
Organism: Lissotriton vulgaris; assembly: GCF_964263255.1. Lineage (NCBI taxonomy): Eukaryota > Metazoa > Chordata > Amphibia > Caudata > Salamandridae > Lissotriton > Lissotriton vulgaris. Next base: position 857,047,168 of record NC_141693.1, on the reverse strand, counting down.
CTCCCTGCAACACCATATCGCCTCATTCCACAACTTGCTCACCACATCTCTCATTTCCATCATGTAATATGCGTTCCCCAAACATGACAGGTGCACTCCGTCATCCCTAAAAACTAAAGACTCCTCCAGTCGAATTCCTCCGTGTGAGATCACTTTGATGTCCTTATCCCCGCAAAAAAGTCTCATTGCCCTGTTGAGTTTCCTTCATGCTTTCTCAATTGCCCCATGCTTCATTGCCCCCCTCCATACTCTCCTGGGGACCAGCTCCGGCCAGGCAATGCAAGTCCCTGCAAGCCTAGATTTCAATACCTCCAGATCCCTCTGCATCAGCTGTAAAAGTGCCAAACCTGACAGCTGTACCAAGTCATTTTCTCCCAGATGGATAATCAACAAGTCCGGGCATCCTTTTTGCGGGACCATTTTCGCGAGCCAGGGCAGTAGTGTCCCCCATTGCCTGCCTCCTTTTCCCCACCATTGTACCTCATGCAAATGTCCTTTCAGTCCCAGGTTACGCCCGTACACCTGTTGTTCCGCATATTTAGACGCCCAGTGCACGAAGGAATGCCCAACAATCCAGGTCACTGTCTTAGTCCCTGGTCCACCCACCCAACCTACGAAGAGAAATATGTTAGCACAGAAAAACAAACCCCACATCCCAACCAACTGACTACCTGGGACCGCCTCACTTTCTCACATAACGCTCGCAACAATGTGACTTCCACCGTCCAATTCGCCTAATCCTGTCCCAGGAACACTTCAAGCGGGCCGCAGCTGTCGCAGCCCCAATATGAAAGGAGTGTGTCCCGAAACCAGACGCATCAAAGCCCAATCGTCACAAAGCCATGCGAAACACCACCAACAACTGGCCAGCCGTCATTCGCGCACCCGATGCATGACAGAAAATCTCACCTTCCGACACACGCGCTGTCCCCAGGAAGGCCCGTCACTCAGCCACTGGGCAGACTGCCCCATCTTCCGTCTCATTCAGCCACACCCATTTACCCCTGCCCAACTGATCAGTCTTTGAGCACCGCAACCAAATCCCCAGGCGCCCCCCATCCACCCAAATCTCCTCAAACAACCTGCCAGCCATCTTCCTCGTACCCAACAATTCAGACACCCGAAACGCTCCAAAAAACATCCACACCATACACAAATGGAAAAGTCCTGATTCAAAAAGGTCGTAGCAACATTCCGGCAACACCCCAACCAGCCAGACCAACAGTTCAAACGTAACTGCCTCCCACAGTCTACCCCCCAATCCGAAATTTCCTACCCCAACCCCGGAGCATCCTGCTCACAATCACATCCTTGGTCGGATCAAATCCCAGAAACAAAGCACAATAAAAAGAGATCCCTGCCAGTTTACCAGAAATCGTAGTCGCAGTCAATGCCTTATCAATGCAACACAGCACAAAACGCTTCACTCCCTGTTCCACCACAGACCTGTCACCCATACGAGATTCCTGACTCGAACCCATGAAAGCACCAAATTCTGACCATGCCAGCCGATACGCCCTTCTTGTGGTCTCTGCTACTGAACGCTCCACAAGGCCAATCATCCTCTCCCCCCAAAGGCCCAGATGCCGTCCGGCAGCTCGGTCTTGCACATATCCACTCCCGGTGCCAGGTGCCGGAACCGCTGCCACTGCGAACGAGACAAAGCATTCGCAATGTCATTATTCCCCCCAGGGACATGCGTCGCCCGAAACACCACATTCAGCCACAGACAAGCCAACATGAATCTCCGCAACAGTCGCAGCACTCTCAGGTCCCTAGCTCTCTGGCGATTGACCAGGTCCACCACCGTCATGTTGTCAACGTGAAAGAGCACTGACCTGTTCCAAAATTCACTCCCCCATACCTCCAGCGCCACCAACAAAGGGAAGAATTCCAAGAAAGCAATGCTCCTCCCTTGTTTCAGCCAGTGAGCAGGCGAACTCTCAGCGCACCACCTCCCGTCCCAGAAAATTCCAAACCCCGCTGACCCGGCTGCATCAGAGAAAATTTGACATTGCCAAACCCCCCTTTCCTCATCAAAATCCAGGGACACTCCGTTGAATTCCATCAGAAATGTTATCCAGGAGTACCGCCCCCGACATGGCCATGCCGAGCCGCCTACAGAACGTTCGCCCTGCTCTCACCACTGTACAGGAAAAGTTCAGGAAACCCAAGAGTTTCTGCACCGCTCTCAATGGGATTCGCTTTTCTTCAACTGCCCACCCCAAACATGACAGAATTTCAGCCACCTTAGCCCTTGTAAGGCGCGCCAGCCACTGTACGGAGTCCAGCTCAATCCCCAGAAACGTCAGGCAACAGCTGGGACCAGCCATTTTCTCCGGCGCCAGAGGTACACCAAAATGGAAGGCCATCTCCTGGAACCGCGACAGGGCCCTGCCGCAATCACCAGAAGTCGCCCTCCCCAGGAACAGGAAATCATCCATAGTGAGTGACCGCACGGCACCCACTAAGTCTCACCATTGCCCATTGCAGAAAAGTACTAAAGAGCTCAAACAAGGCACAAGAGATGGCGCACCCCATGGGCAAAACCTTGTCCATGTAGATGGCCCCCCCAAACTACATCCCCAAGAGCGAGAAATCCGCCGGATGTATGGGCAGCAGATGGAAGGCCGACTTGATGTCGCATTTCGCCAATTCAGCCCCCGACCCGCACACCCTCACCATACAGATCGCGTCATCCACAGAAGCATAGAGCACCCTTGAATCCTCCTCTGCAATAAAATCGTTCACAGACTGGCCCTCCGGCCACAAGAGATAGTGGATCATCCGAAACTCCCCTTCCTCCTTCTTCGGCACCACCCCCAGTGGAGAAATGATCAGATCTTCCAAAGGCCAGTCAGTAAACGGGCCGGCTACCCTTCCTTCCTCAACCTCCTTCAACAACTTGGCAGACACCACTCCAGGCAATTCCTTCGCTGACCTCAAATTCTTCTGCCCACCGACGCACCCTGGGACCTTAATAGCCTACCCTAAAGCCCTCCGTGAAACCCCAGAAAAGCTGCGATGCCGCCTCCTGGTCCGGATAGCATGAGAGCCATGGGGCCATCGCCTCCACCCTAGCCGGTGTAGGCGCCCTCCTGTCCAGGGTGGCCCCGTCCCATGGCGTTCCGCCACTGCTCTGAGGGGGTGGCAAGTGTAAGGCACTGAGTGAGGGCATGTTTCCAGCCGCATTTTGAGCATTCGTGCTTAAACTTACAGGGATATCTGGAGCAGTACCCCCGGTTGTAGCTCCAGCAAGCCCCCGTCGAATATCCCCCTGACTTGCTCGGCTGACCAGAGATGAGGGTGTTGGGCACCGCACCTCCCCCCGCCCCGCCATGGGCGGGACGCGGCGGAAAGGATTGATACACTACCGGCAAACCGCTGGCTGTGTGTGTAGAAGCAGTGGAGTACGTGGACGCCATCCACTGCACCCAGAGTTCCTGGTCTACCTCCCCCCAATTCTTCTCCGGATCCGCACTAACCCGTGCCCTGAATTCCTCATCATAACTCAACCAGGTGAAACCCCCAAACTGCATCTGAGCCTTGCGAATGATGTCCATGTATTTAAACAGTGCAATCGCCCGATCCAAATACCTCTCACAGTAAATCCTGGCATAAATCAAGAATGCAGAAGTCCAGTTCTCCATTGTCACTGGCACCCTGGGTCGCCTCGTCAGCTCCCACTCCTCCTCTTTCGAGCCCTCCTTGGCCTGTACCTCCCTATGCAGCAACTTGAACACATCCACAAATTCGTGCCTCCAAATCCTCGCCCTGACCTTTTCTGACAGATGCAAATGCAAGGGCATCGCCAAACCCATATAGGGGAGTTTCTTCGAGAGCTTGACCCCTTTATCCTCCTTACCGTTCCCTTTGTCCGTCTGTACCCCCGCAGTCACTGACTTACCGTCCACCTTCTCATCTTCCACAGGTGGACTGCCCGATGGCTTCTCCAACTCCCGAACTGACCCCTCCCCCACACCCACTGACCTGCACGTCCTCTTTCTCCCACCTCGGGGACCGTCATCCCAGGCTGCCCACCATGATCCCTCACCTGCGACTTCAGTGATCCGCTCCCTGGGCCTTCCTCTGGGAACCGACACCTGGACCGCCACTGCCTTGGCCTTGCTCTTCGTCGCCGTCGGGGCCTGCAAGACACCAGGTGCGCCGTTGTCCACCGCGCCCCCTAAGCCTTCTACGTCATCCCGCACCTCCCCCTCTTCCAGCTCCTCACACTCGTCGCCATAGTCCAATTCAAGCACCGGTTCCACTTCCACATGCACACTCACGACATCTTTAACTGCTCTCTTCACTCCCTTCTGCACACTCACAGACGCACGCGATCCAGTCTTAACACGTGCCGCCAGAGCCCGAGCCCGCGGAGGAGGGACAGCCGCCACAGACTGCCCTGTTGCTTCTGTTCTGCGTCTTGGCCTGTCTTGCACCCCGCCAGGCACCCCCGGGCTCTGCCGACAGCCGCCGGCTTGGATCCCCTCCCGCCCATCAGGTCGCTCCAGCCTGAGCTCATCGGGCCTCAGAGCCGTCTTGGCCGTCCCTACTACTGCCATCACTCTCTTAGGGGCCTCATCTACCACGTTCCTGGCCCTCACGCGCATCTGCACCTCCTCTAACTCTACCTCCCGTTCCTCCTCCGAGGTCGGGGTAGGCGGCCCTTCGAACTCAGTCCCCCATTCTGCTCCTACTCTGGCCATTGTCTGCTCTGCCCACCTGACTTCCCGAATCTGCTCCAGGACCCGCTGCTCCCTGGCCCTGTCCTCCCAGGACATAGAACCCCATATCTGCGGAGGCGGGGCGGGCAATAGCCCAGAAACCCCACCCTGGGAGTGAAGGGGCCCCACCGTACCAGCCCCGGGCCCCACCCCACCAGCCCCCTGTAGCCCAGGAACAGCTGGTGCCCCCTCATCTACAGACCTCCCAGCCGCCTCCCGCCCCTCAGGGGCAGGGGTGGGCGCCCTAGAGTTGGTGGATAAGTCAATGGGGGCATCATCCCAATGCCCCACGTCCCCTGACCCCGGTCCCCCTACCTTGCCCAGCCCCACAGACATGTCCTTAACATGCTCCCCCTCCTCAGTGGCCAAGTCCGCCCCTCCTGCCCAGGGAAGTCAGAAACTGGAGCAGCAGGCTGGTCACCCAGCCCTGCCCCCTCCTTCGTGCCCACCGGCTCCTGGACACTCTTGAGCTGCCCCATCGGAGGCTCCGCGCCCCTTGACACCGCCCCAGAGGCCCCAGGCAGAAACTGAAGCAGAGGGAAGACTCGCGGGGGCAGGCTCTTGCATTTCCCGCCCCGCTCTGAGTCCCTCGGTGCTCCGCCCCCCCTCGCCCAACCGCCGGACCCTGCGCTGCTGGGGCGTCGTCCTGGCAGGCCAGGACCGTCGACACGACCCCGGCCAAGGCCGCGCGTGTGGCCCTCGTGCAGCCCACCCAGGACTGGCCCAACACACCTGGTTGCAGAAGGTCCTCTCGCCCCGCGCGGGCCAGCAGCAGGGCCGGCCGCACCTCTTCTGCCGACACTCCCGACATCGCCGTATCTAACGCTTCCGGCATGTAGGCTAAAACCCGCTACCGTCAGGCAGCCACGCGACGTCAAGAAATGCCACAAAAATCACCCCCGGCCTACACTAACACTGTCCCTACACTGGCTCCGCACTCTCCCTTTCGCTAACCCTCCCGATGGTGCTAGGCGCAGGAAGAGGAAGTTCCCTTCCTCCCCTGCGCCTTATACCCACCCCCTAACTCCTCCCCTTCCCTGCCTGCCCTATCCTGCGCGAATGACCCCAGGGGAAGAGTAGTCTGCGACTGTGCTTACCCCGGGGCCCGGCATTTGGGAGGGTGAAAAATTCAGTACCCCAAGGGCTGTGTATCTTTCATGCCTACCGAGGCAGCACTCTTTACCAGCTTATACAAAACAGATGTGGGCACAGTCAGTGTGAATGTTAAGTATAACATAGAACTACAACCCTTTGACCGACACAGCCTAGGCTGTCACCAAGCTCAGACAGGTACCGTCATTCAAGACGACTGGCCTGCCACATGCGATAAAAATACAGACATAATCATGCAGGCGCGCTGTCTTCGCCAAGTTATTTGGAAACGTTTTCAAATTGATTAATTGCTATTATCATTCCCTTTTTATCCCGGAAGTGCAGAGAAAGAATCGGGAGCTCGGCCTTCCTGCATGCTATCAAGTTGCTACTGTCCAAACGAATTTCCAACCACAATTGCACTCGTATTTCCTTCACAAGTCTGATAAGTTGACCGGCAGCTTCCAAACGCAGGACAGGCCATTTATTTTCATTTCGGAAAGGCAGATTTAGAAAATAAAAGTATAAACCCGAGACCATAAAACTGGTGCTAATGCAATCCTTCTGCTCGGTTTGAGAGAATCCAGACAGGGTCAAGGGGCATTTCGATCTAGCACTCGCAGTTCTTTCGAATTCAAGATATATTGTCGGCCAGCAGTTTCCTCACACCAAACTGCGCAGAAATATGGTTTAGCAGCAGCAGTCACGGGCGGGCCATGGCTCGCACTACAATATTCGCGGGAGGGGAGGGGGGGATCGGGGATCGCGCGGGGAGATTAAAAAAACACCATTATTAACAAAAATAAACTTACCGGACCCGCACCGCCTCTGCTAGTCCTCCTGGTCCTGGGCCGAGGTTCGACTCCCGCCTTGGCCCCTTGGCAAATACCACCTGCTCTCAGCCAATCCAGATGCTGCTCCAGCAGCAGCGCCAGGATTGGCTTGAGCAGTAATGCGCATGTTGTGTTTAGTGTTTAACATTTTTTGCGACGAGCCCGAGCATGCGCACCAGGCTGCTCATTAGAAGAGTGGCATGAAACAACCCTCGCTCCTTTAATGAGCAGCCTAGTGTGCGCATGTTCAGGGCTGGTGCAAAATGTTTAAGCCCTAAGCAGACCATGCGCACTCCTGCTGTGCGCTCCCCGACCACCTGTTATGTGTTATTATGGTGGATGTCACGTCAATCAGACACTTGCAGCTGAACTGCTGTAGTGCAGCCCGCCCCCTTTCTTAGCTGCCTGCCTCCATCGGCCTGGGAATAAATACAGGGATTGCATTGTGGTGAGTCAGAGAGTCAGAGTTAGACGTGTGACGGCAACGCTCGGTGGGGCAACGCCCAATCGCCCTAATGGACGCACCGCTCCTGGGAGGGGGCAGTCTGATCCTTTGAGTTCTGCTGGTGAGGAGGGAGCAGATCCAAACGAGGATGGTTACCTGTATGCCGGTGTCATGGAGTCTGGCGGTGAGTGTGCGGTGGGAGATGGTGTTGAACGCTGCAGAGAGGTCGTGAAGGATCAGGGCCACGGTGTGTCCTTGTTCGAGGAGGGTAGGGATGTCATCTGTGGTGGCAAGTAGAGAGATCTCGGTGCTGTAGTTGTTGCAGAAACCAGATTGGGAGGGGTCAAGGATGACGTTTTCTTTGATGAATTTTGTTAGCTGATCATTGACAATCTTTTCGGTGAGTTTGGATGCGAAGGGCAGGAGGTAGATGGGTCGGTAGTTCTTGAGGTCATTGGGGTCTGCTGAGGGCTTCTTGAGCAGGGGTCTGACTTCTGCGCATTTCCAGTCAACTGGAAAGGTGCCAGTCGTGAGGGTGGTGTTGATGGTGAATCGTAGTTATGTAAATTGTAAAAAAATTGATACTTGTGTAGCGCACTACTCACCCGCAAGGGTCTCAAGGCGCTTGTACGAATACCGCTATGGAACCCATCCTGGCTTTCCCTGTGAGGCGTCCACTCCTGGGCACCCCCAAGGTGGAGGCCAGGCATCCTTAGCGTTGTGGGGGCTGTTGTGGAGATTAAGCAAGTTATTGCCCAGAGTTGCAGAGTGGGACTCCATGATTGGAATAGGCACCGAAGTGAGAATTATCAGGTCCGTGGAATTTTTGAGCCAAAGACCCGCCGAGGCGGGGAATTGAACCCTGGTCCCGGGCTAGAGCTCTGCATCAGGGTCTGATGCTCTAATCATTGAGCCACACTTCTAGTTCTGGAGCAATGGCAGTGGCGGCTCTGTGGTAGATGTGTGGGGGGCAGGGGTCCATGGTGTCCCCTGAGTGGATGCCTTCATTGGTCGAAGGGGTGTCTTCGGTAGTGACTGTGGTCCAGGAGGAGACAGTAGGTTGGCTGGCGTTACTGGAGAAGGAGGTGGTTTCGGAGTCAAGTGTATGGTTGTGAAGTGGTCGTAGAGGCCTTTGATTTTCAGGTGGAAGTAGGATCCGAGCTTGTCACAGAGGTCCTGGGAGAGGGTGATGTCTGTAGTTTCGTTGGGGGGGTTTGGAGAATTCCTGGATGATGTTGAAGAGTTCCTTGGAGTTGCTGGAGTTGGCGAGGATCTTGTTTCGAATGAAGACACACAACTCTACCCCACTATCTTAACATGCAGAAAAGACGACTATATTGTCTAAACACAGAATTAACCCTTAATATGAACTTCCGAAAGTACAATTCAACTCTCTTCATATTTCGAGGAGACCCGCCCACTCTCTTTATATTCTGCTTAATAAAATGCCAATGGATCCATATGTTGAATATCCCCCACACTCTAAATATGGGAAATAGACCCACACACTCTTATAATGTAGATCAGAGTCCCACTATGCACATATGCTGAGTAGACACTCTCACACAGAGCAGACCAACTCACTCTTCCCACATGTAAGATACACCTTCACTGTGCAATACACAGAACAGATCCCCACCCTGCCACACTCATCCCCAATCTGCCACACACAGATGGAGACCCTCTTCTTCCCTTATGCATAAATTCCCACTCTGCTCATAGGCACAATAGTCTCCCATTCAGCACCTACCCAGCATAGACTCCCACTCTGCCTGTATTCAGAATAAACAGGAATGTCCCCCAAATAAATAGATTCACACTCTTCATATAGGCAGAACAGACCCCCTGCTTTACACTTAATTGCATGAGAGATGCAGCCAATTAAGTTGCACTCGAGTTGTACGAAATGTGGCTGACCCTAACACACTGTAGATTCACTTCTACAGCTGTCATTTGTATACATACATTTTGCATATTGACAACTGGAATCCACCCTACTACTTTAGAAAGAAGCATGTTAAATCTTGAAGCCTACAATTGTACTTTGACAGGGGGTGCAGTCTGAAGGGCTTAGCTTTGAAGCAGACCACCAAGTGTTTCCTGCATGCTTGCCTTTTTTGCCTGGGCTCAATAGCAGTGGATGGAAAAGCTTCAAGCACTATATTTAGAGGGGTGCATAAGAGTGTAGCGCTTCCAACATTGTATCACAAAATTGAGGAGTATAAATGTGCATTGGAGGCGACTAAGACGTTGTTTACAAAATTGTGAAGAAAATAGTTTTGCTTTTCAACTTGGAAAGTGCAAAGTAGAAACGCTAGGTTATGTTAATTGAAGGACAAAGCCCGCTCTGAACTGTGCTGCTGTCTAACTAGAATTTAGTGTGCTCTATGTTGCCATCGTAAATTAGCCAGACCAGTACACAATGGCAGTGGAAGTTGGATCGCAGCCTTTAGGACACTAAAGGCCTGATTTAGAGTTTGAGTGGCTGCGGGACATCAGCCAAAAACTGATGGATCGCCTTCTGGCCAGTTATGAGTGTATACAAATGTATGCATATTAAAAAGGACAGACGGGGCATCTGTCAATTTGTAGCACACGAAGGGCATCCACCAAACTCTAAATCAGGGTCTGAATCTACTGGGTATTGACAATATCCTTTAGTGGTTTGGAGGAAGAATGTATGTGATTATTACAAAAGACACTTAACCTGATGGATTGCTCTTTTGTAGCGTCAATTCAATTGTCTTAGTTGTATCTTTGCTTGAGAAAGCCAGCTGGCCCCAACTTAGGTTCATCTGATATAAAAGCTTTTTTGTTTTAGCATGAACCAGTTCAGGGGCAAACCCTTTACCGTTTCTGTGTCTCTTTAGCATTTACTGATACCTGACTGTCTCAATGTTTTCAATTGCATTATATCCAAGTACCTGTTGGCTTAAGAATTAAGAACCGGCGAAAGAGTCCATATCTGCCATGCTAACCTATTCACAAGTATAATGTTTGATTGTAGATTTTGCCATAGATGAAGAGCACTAAGGCCAACAGGAGGATAATTAAAATCACTTAATGATCTGGCTATCTCATATGAAGAAGTGGTAAGACATGAATAGTTGGGCCCACAGTAGAGATCCCATCAAGTAAAGACCATGGCTGTGCCCGACGCAAGGGCATTACATTTTTGAAATGGGTGTGAAACCAAGGAAGTGTTAGTTAAGGCAGCGGGGACGCTACCAAAGCCTTGTTTTTTGTGTGAGATTTGAGTGCACTCTAGAGAGGAGCAGAGTGGCGAGGCCTGGGCACAATTTAGTCCCCCAGATTGGTTTTATGCACATTATTAGGTATTAGAGAAGGCAGTTATATGTGACTGCCCATTTCTGCACTTCTTTCTTCCTTAGAAGACTATACAGCTGAAGGACTACCCTACCATATTTTTAAACTGCACACAGCAAGTTCTGATTCTTTTTTGTCTCTATGGAATTCATAGGTCCAGATTATCCTCAGATGGGATACTGCTCAATCGACCATGAGAGGTCCTGTGCATTTACGGTTTACATGATTTTTACAGCACATGGGAAAATGGAAGGCTCCCCTTGGCTGGCACTTACCTCCTCTGCCCCACACTCGCGAGCCGATCCCAGCCTGCTGCGCCCAGCGATCTCTGTCACCATTCACCACCCACTCAGATCACCTTGTAAATGGGTGCAGAAAAAGGCCTTTTATTAGGTCTCGGACTAGCGTCCCACGCAGTGGGCGGAGTCCGATATTTTATGTTTTGCAGTATGGGGGCTTGAACCCGCCCCTCTTCTCCATTGGCTGGCCTCATAAATGCTGGCCAGCCATTGGACGAGGGGGCGTCACTCGGTTCTAGCCCCGTCTTGAGCAGATTCGGGGGCGTTTTGCTTTCTTTTTTTAAGCCCCGCCCCTTTTCTAGTGGTGGGCGTCTGTTCCCTCCCTTTCCGCCCCCTCCTCGTAGCCATTTCTGCCCTTGCATTCAGAGGCCAAGGCAGGTTTTCACGCTGGTTTTTTTTTTGTATTTTTATGACCATGCACACATGAAAAGAAGCCCAGCTTCAGCCCCTTCCCGTGCCCGTCCTCAGAGGCTTGTAATCCGCTGTGAATCTCTGCCGTCCTCCGATGGCTGACGCCCCCGAGCCTGCAATCCCAGGCTCCGGGCCCCTTTTCCCCGGTCCACTGTCGCGCTCTGAGGCCGGAAGCGGCGGCCCGCAGGCGGGAGGGGCCTCCTGCAGGGAGAGGGCCCTGTGGCATGACAATGGGGCTCTGGGGGCTGCGGGGAGCACGTTCTGGAACGGCCCGAAGTAACACAGGGCTCCACCGGCCGAGGCCCTGGAGTGGAGACAATGCCAGGGAGCCCTGTCCCGGGGGCCGCTGCCGCGCGCCTGCACCCTCGGCTGTGGCACCCACGACTCGGGGGCAGCCGGGGAACTTTTACCAGCAGCGGGGCATGGTCCAGGCTCAAGCCCCGCATGCATCACCAGGCGGCTGCGCGCGGATAGCTTCAAATGCAGGCAGGGGTCATTCACTGCCAAGCGCCGAGCAAGAGGAGACAGGCGCACACTAAACATAATAAGCACACAGTCACACAGTGAAGGCAGGCTGCCGAGTTCAAGAACACAACATGCTCACATTTTCAGACACCACAGCACACTGAAATGGTGTGTATCGAGGGCCAGGGGCAATATAGCAGCCAAGAGCATCTGACAAGCGGAGCTCTGTGTAAGCACTGTGGTAGGTTCACTTTTCTTTGACACGGTCGATGTTTTGTAAATTTACCATAAAATGGCGTCCCATTTGTGCCAGATTTGACATTTACTTTTTCCAATAAGTAGTCTTTGTATAGTGCTGAACCCGCGTGTTTACGATCCATAATTTAACTGCGAAAATAAATCATTTTTGCTGTGGTTGGGAATACTGGTAGACAAGTAATAGACAAACGGCTTTCTTTGTGGTTCGTAACAAACATAAACAGACATATCCATATTACGAGCGGACACCCGTTTTCCCGATCGTCATAATTGGGTGGTAATGTATATATCTCTGGCAAAGCGGAATGGGGGTGTTGTGGTTCTGAAAGAGGGCCCTGTTCATATCTTCCCTGAAATGAGCTGCTCTAGGTGTTTTTAAAGAGAAGTGCGGGCATTGACAAGTGGCAAACCTCAAGGAGTATACAATCCTTCTCTGACCAGGGTTGCAACAGAAAATCTAAATTTTAACATACAACATACCCATCCTTCATTAGGACAGATATATATTTATTAGCCAAATATGCTGATATGTAAATACATTGTTGTGCTTTATTTGGAGTTGGTCTTCTAATCCAATGGAAGCCATGTGCTAATGTAAATTTAACAACATTCGTTTATGAAAACCTAAAATGTCTTTAATTTCCTATAAGGGATTAAGAAGTGCTCGAAAATGAGGTAATTTATTCATTTGAGACCAAATCCATACTCAGCCGAGAGTGGGAGTAATAATGAGTATTAATCTACCAAAATGCTCTTTGACTTAACTTCTCTTTGGCCTTTTTGTTTTTTTATCAAAGATGCAGCAACCTTTTGCAGACAGGTGCATCTCGGACACTTCCTAGTTGTAGCATGTGACATAAAAGTTGCAGACCCCCAGTTGCCCAGTCTAGGTACTATGACGCTGCTTTGCTGTGTTAACATATTGGATTATAATGACCCAGTGCAGTAATTAAATGCATATTTAAAGGATAGCACGTTGTTCGTAAGATGTCCTAAACTTTTTAAAGGTCTGTGTCCTTGGAGCAAAGTGATAAGTCATGTGTTGGAGATGAGAAATCTAGAGAAGTTTAGCACAGGGAAGACCTATTAGATTTATATGACACTCAAAAGGAATTAAAGTGTTAGATTCTTGTAAGTGACCTCACCAGTGCTGAAGGAGTAGAATGTTATGGTGCATTGAATTGATTTAACATTCAGGAAATATTAACAATGTATAATCCCACAATCTTTGAAGAGAGACCCGTGTGCCCCATGACACCGCAGGAGGGAAGGCTGAATTGGCCCTGGTCTCCCTTAATTTTGTAAAGACATTTGAAACAATAGAGTGGGGATATTTAATGGCCGTGCTCCGAGGCATGAGGTTCAGGCCCAATTTTTGTGCTTGGAATACAACTCCTGTATACTGGACCCTCGGAGGGGGAGTGGTGACCTCTCTGACCTGTGGATGGTCAGTAGAGGAACCAGTCAGAGGGGTCCTCTTTGCCCCTTCTTTTGTACTAGCAAGCAAGCCTTTTTCTCTATTGTTGCATAGAGAAATAAATCCTTGGGTGATGCGGGTGGGTGGGTCCACTCATGTTTTCCTCGTTGTTCGTGCTTGCTCCCCTGCCCCCTGGTTGCGCCTGCTTGCTCCCCTGCCCCCTAGTTGCGCCTGCTTGCTCCCCTGGCTCCTGGTTGCGCCTACTTGCTCCCATGCCCCCTGGTTGCGCCTGCTTGCTCCCCTGACCCCTGGTTGCGCCTGCTTGCTCCCCTGCCCCCTGGTTGCCCCTGCTTGCTCCCTTGCCCCCTGGTTGCCCCTGCTTGCTCCCCTGCCCCCTGGTTGCGTGTGCTTGCTGTCCTGCCCCCCTCATTGCTTGTGCTTGCTGTCCTGCCCCCCGTTGCTTGTGCTTGCTGTCCTACCCCCTCGTTGCTTGTGCTTGCTGTATTGCCCCCCTCGTTCGTTGTGCTTGCTCTCCTGCCCTGATATTGGCATTGTAAATGACAATGCCATTTATTTATGTTTGAAAAACAAAAACATAAATAAAAATAATGTCATGAGCAATGCCAATAGCTCTAACTTTAAAAATGCCGAGACCATTGCATTGTAAATGCTTGTTTTGCGTGGAACCAATTCAGCATTTCTACCCAGTAAAACTGGACCGTATGTTATTCCTCATCCCTCGTTGTGGGAGGAATAACTCTTAAATGAACAGTGCGTGGGGATATTACTGGCCCAAACTGGTCCTTTTCGTCCTGCTCTCCCCTGCATCGCCCAACTCACAATCAGGCTTATAAAATAACGGTTTTAGAACATAGAATAGTTTTTTAGAGTGGCGTAGTTTGGGTGTGGGAGGGGGCAGCAGGCAGTTGGGTCCAATGACCATACTACAATTCTCCTGCCATCTTTGCACCCCGCCACCAATACGGCAAAATGTAGAATACTGCCCGTTTTTCACTTGAGGAAAAAGCAGAGCCTCACACCCTACGGTGGCCGGTGCAGTTTCTTTGTAATATTTTAGTCACAAGATGATGGAATAAGCTGTCGGCGGCAAGCTGTGTATGGAGCATTTCACTCAGGCACCAGTACAGTATTACGAGCGGTCAGCAGTGGTTGAATTGGCCGTCATTGCATGCAGGCTCGACTAGAAATTTCTGGAAGGTTTGTTTTCTGAGAATTCTTGAAGGCAAACTTGACAGGAGCCATGCCGCTTGCACGGGTGCCCAACTCTGTTTACTCTGGGTCCTAGTCCTAGAACTCAGAACAAGCAGGACAGGAAGGGAGCTTAAGGGGCAGTGGAAAGGGAGTGGAATGTGGATTATTAGTGGAACTAACACGGAAGAAGCACAATATTTTGTAAAAGATCTTTAAACTGAGAGAGGAAGTGAGAAAGAGAAAAGGGTGGTAAACCACTTGCAACGTGAAGGGGTCCCCAGAGGACCCCTTCCCCTTTGTGACTGGCTCTAAAAATATGTTTTAAGGGAAGTCAGTGTTTCCAGGGACCACTACCTGCCCTTAAAAAATGAAATGAAAACATTTAATTTTTCTCTTTTTTTAAATGCATGCCGTTTTTCTTTAAGAAAAACGGGCAGCATTCAAAAAAAGAAAACTGCTTTATTGAAAAGCAGTCACAGACATGGAGGTCTGCTGAGCCCAGCAGGCCACCATACCTGGGAGGGCCAGCTGTTCCCAATTTGGTCGCAAATTTCGAGTGCTTCATGAATATGTATGAGGCATGCAATTTGCGACCCCATTGGGAATCGCAATCAGTGTCGCAGACACTACTATACATACCAATGTGCGACTTACAAATTGGGAGTTACCATTGCGACGCAACTTGCGAGTCACAAATTTCTTGGTCGTACATCTGGCCCATAGTGTATATATTGAAAATCCCAGGTGAAACTTTACAGTGATCTCAGAATGCATTTTTAGGAGGGTGTAACACACCAAACTTCCCCTCTAAAGCTATGCCCCTGGGTGCAGCTGTACTAGGTAAAGCACCTTATATAAATGTACATTGATGTTGCACCATTTGCAGAGAAATGTACCTGCTTGTTTTGAGACTCTGGTATTGGTGCGAGAGGATGGTACTTGAATAGCCCTGTACTTTTTTGTACTGTGGAAAGTATGGCTGCCTCCTTCTGCTTTATTATGCATTCAGGAATATATTTGAAAGCTATAAATACCTTCTTCTTGTAGCTGCTGTTTTAATTTTGTATTGCAGTTAAATGTGCCAGTTTTTGTTAACTTCCGAATTTTTTTTATCGGTCTAAGTATAAAAATATTAGCATTTAACATGTATGTTTTTGTTTATGAGTACAATGCGTTACCTCATTTAACCACTTGCGTGCCCAGGACGGCCCCTGGCCATCCTACGTCACGCTGAGCCTGTGCTCAGGACGTCCGGTGAATTCCGCGCCTGCACTGAAGAATTGATTTGTGGGCGGAGTGAGGACGGCCCACGGCCATCCTGGGACCACACGCCCAGCATGACATAGGACGGCTGGGGTCCTTCCTGAGCACGCAAGGAGTTGAGCCCCCTGATTACATCCCCGCACCACGGCAAAATTCGCGCCACAGAGAAGGGGTTAAATTGTGAAAAGAACATGTGTACAAAAATAGGCAAATCCGTGCAATTACTACAATGCAGCGGTGTTATTAGAACAACCTAGTATGATTGACTTGAAAAAACACTGCTTAATGTCTCATGGATTCCAGTCTAGAACACTTTAAAGGAACTAACAAGGTCTAATTTTTTTAATTTTATCCCACTAGGCGGATTTAACCCCTTGTGTTCTAGTTATTGTTAAACACATTTATTAATAATTACTGCACATACATAAAAAAGCAGAAAATAAACAATACTTGCAGTTAAGGTTTCTGTCAATTACCATTGTTTAGGGAATGGAAGGATATGATGACCCACTCCAGGTTTTGCTTCTCGTGAATCATAGAGTTCTAGTTAGGAAAACGTTACATCTTCTTTCTACACAAACCCAACTTAAACTACACAAGCATTAGAAATTCAGAAGTTATAACTTACATTTATAATTTATGCCCCACTTTCAAATTACAATAACTCATAGTTACAACTTACATTTATAATTTAGGCACCACCTTCAAAATGCTTTAAGTTGCGCACTACATTAAATACAACTCGACCCCATTAGGCGCAATATTTTATTACCATACGTAAGCCAACTTCACGTTGTGCACGGCCTTTAGCAGTGTGTTGCATGGGGTTGGCTGCAGGCCCAGGTCCAACTCCAAGCAGGCAGCCAACCCCCACCGCACATGGCTTTCTAGCATGCGCAGCAAGCAGTTGGTCTCGCAGTTACTGGCTGCACTCAGGCAGACTTAATGACTTTGTCCAAAGAGTCACAACACCAAAATATGAAAAGTGGGCCTATGGGCTTTTTGAAAGGGAGTGCATGTATATATATATATATATATATATATATATATATATATATATATATATATATATATATACTACTATTATAAAGGAAGAACTGTGAACCTTTGAGGCGGGTAAACTCGGGAACCACAGCGCCAATCCACACACCCGATACATCGTTGTAATTGTCAGGGTGTGCAGATGGACATAGGCTATATAAATTAAAAAAATATTAGTTATTAAAAAAATATACGGGAAAAAAAAGTAGTCCCATGGATATTATAAAGGAAAAACTTTGAACCTTTGAGGCGGGTAAACTCGGGAATCACAGCGCCAATCCACACACCCGATACATCGTTGTAATTGTCAGGGTGTGCAGATGGACATAGGCTATATAAATTAAAAAAATATTAGTTATTAAAAAAATCTACGGAAAAAAAAGTAGTCCCATGGATATTATAAAGGAAAAACTTTGAACCTTTGAGGCGGGTAAACTCGGGAACCACAGCGCCAATCCACACACCTGATACATCGTTGTAATTGTCAGGGTGTGCAGATGGACATAGGCTATATAAATTAAAAAAATATAAGTTATTAAAAAAATTTATTAGAAAAAAAAAGTAGTCCCATGGAAGTAGCGCCGGCCGCGACGTGTGTGCTTACATCAGGAGCGCGGGGAGGAGCGGCGTCCAGGAGCTCGAGGAGGAGCTGCGGACATGAGCGCGGAGAGGAGCGCCGGACAAGCGGGGAGGAGTGGTGAGGAGCGGCGGACAGGCTGGGAGGAGCGGAGAGGAGCGGCGGACAGGAACGGCGGACAGGCTGGGAGGAGCGGGGAGGAGCGGCAGACAGGTGGGGAGGAGCGGCGAGGAGCGGCGGACCGGTGAACTCAGGAGCGCGGGGAGGTGCGGCGGATGAGATAAGGCTCCGGGGGACCCGCGGACAATGTCGGGGCGGGCGGGGGCCCTGAAGACAAGGTTGGGATGGGCTGCTACTCCGGGGGACCCACGGACAATATCAGGGCGGGCGGGAGCTGTGGCGGGCGGAGGCCCTGAAGCCTGATTGCTCCTGGACAAGGTCGGGACGGGCTGCTAGTATATATATAAAGTCAATTCATCATCTTCGTGTAAAAATCACCAATATAATTAATGAAATGTACATTGCAGTGATTCACACAAAGCAATATTTAATAGTGGTGATTTTCATAAAAAACGTTTAATAACGTTTACAATAAAAAAAATTTACATGTCTGTGAGTCTTTCTTTTAACATTGAGTAACATTCTGTGGACTAAAAAATGTTAAAAGAACGACTAAGAGACTTTTCTTTTTAAATAAAACCAACATGCCTCTGAGTCCTTCTAACATTTTTCAGCCCACAACATGCAATGATAAAAATAATCCCAAAAAATAACCACAAGAGTGCCTTGCACTGAAGCTGAACAGCATAGTGCTTCATCTTGGAGTGCTTTAGAAACATATTGTAAGTTCTCCCCGTGTCATGGATTTAATGACCCAGGGGACCTAGAGGCTAATTACGAGTTTGGCATTCCGGCGGACTGCCAAACACGCTGTAGCGGTGTGCTACCACCGCACTAGCGGTCCGACTACTGTATTATGACTTTGGGAGTTGGATCACCATAAGACTTCTGCTACTGCCAGGGATCCATGATCCCTCGGCTGTCTAGAAGTGGTCTGATGCTGCAATAGGCTGGAGGTGCTGCTTCGGCACTGCCAAGCATATGGCGAGTTTCTTCAGTGCCACAGTTTTCATGGCGGGCTCACCGCCATGAAAAGTGTGGTATTGAGGAAACTACGGTGGCCCCACAGGCCCCTTGGTGCTTCAGGTGCCTCAGGGCTTGAGGGTGCGACATGGTGTGCCCCACTGTCTGTATGCACCCCCTGTTTCTGCGCGGAGCTAAATGCACAGCAGTGTGCATTTTGGTCTGTGTAGGAACTGGCTGCCACAGCAGTGCCTTTCTAAGGCTCTCCTATGAGTGGTTAGACCGCCACCACAGGACCGCCTGCCCTGTATTACAGTCAGAACACTGCCGGCGGACTGACTACTGGTTTGGCAGTCTTGAAGCATGGCGCTGGTGTGGCGGCCTGCTCCAAGTCCGACAAATGCATAATCAGGTCCATACTGTTCTTTTTAATGTTGCTAGGGGCTGCTGCAATCCCCGCAGCATCAAACAACATAAAACATGCTTGGTGGTGCCCCTGCCTCTTTTTGGGGCGCAACAAGCATGAAAATATGGTATTTTAAGGTGCCCTAGAGCATTATGGAGCACTCCTTACTTGAAGAAGTAAATAATAAATGAGCAGCTCCTGCTGCTCATTTATTATTAATTTTAAAAATATTTATTTTGGATGTATAGGTGCCCACCCTGGACACCCAGATCCTTTTTGTTGGTGCAGGCCGCAGCTATCACCCATTGTAGGTGCTGACGGAATCCAGCAATTCTTTAAAAAAAAAAAAATACTGGAGAAGGGGCACACAATCCCTCTTCCTGAGAATTAGGGCCCTGGTGATCGAATTCCTGGCTGCAATTTTCTTAAGGGGACGGAACGGGTGGCCGCCCTTCCTGAGACTTTATGCCCCCGTTAGGGAAACAAATGTCTGCTCCCACCCGGCAGAATTTTTCTTGCTGGGTGAGAGTGGACAAGTCTTCCCTGCCCTCGCTCTTGTGGGCAGGGAAACAGTATCCTAGGGTGGGCTCCCTGGTACACAATACAACTAAAGTAGGACTTTTCAGCCCTTCTAGAAGCACCCCATACTATTGCTTGCATAAGGGCAGCCATGTTGGTAGTGTCTCCCCCCTTTATATTTGCTCTCAAGTTATTCTACGCTCTCTTATCTGCTCCTCCCTGCAGATGGCATGCAACATGGAACCATTTCATAATAACAAGGTGAACCCCCTACTGTCCCCGCAGGACGCAACTTGTTTAATATCAATTATCCTTCAAATTTAACCGAAACTGTAACATAACATTTCCAGCATAAAATTCTCAAATAGAATAAAGAAACACTTATAATAGACCCCTACATTTGCATTATAAGTGATGGACCTAATGACCTTGTCTTCTTCACCAACCGTCATGCTCAGTGGAGAAAAGTGCTATCCTCTGTACTCAAGACTACCTCCACCAAGAAAGTACCTCACGGCTATAAACTTCCCATCTTGCCCTCTCCTGTGTGCAATGCAGAAGCCACTATCTCCATCCATAACAATGGCACAATGCTAATTCAATATTCTAACCACTGATTGGAACTTTTTGATAACCTCTTCTCCTACTTCAGGTTTAAGATAGACAGTGATACAATTCCACCCCCCTTATCCAATCCCCCACAGAATCCTTTCCTATTGATAATCACATCCCAAACAATTCCCCCTCCACCTCATCCTAATGATCTCCCATGGCAGGTACCTACTCTTCCAGCTTTAGTATTTCAACTTATCAGAATACAATCTCCTCATATGATATTGCTGACCCTGCTCCCAATCCATCAATCTGTCAACTCTCCTACCCATCATACAAGAAAACTAATTATTAACACTGCTCTTCGTCAGGTTAGGGGCTACACCACTCCTAATCAGTTATCCAATGCTATGATACAGAGAGTGGCTCCAGCTAATGACATTTTATGACAGTGGTATCACCAGACAGGAGCCCAATAGCTATCTCTACACCTCTAATCTCCACGACCACCCTCCATCTTACCGCCATGCTCCACTTCAAAGTCGAACTCTAACCAAAATCCCATCACCCTATCCCTGACACTCCCAACTCTCCTATACATTGCCTCAAACTTAGGACCGCTCCACTCATCCCCAAAATAATATACAATTCCTCATTCCACTCAATAATAACTTTAACACCAATAGTACCCCCCAGCTCTATTATGCACTTGATGCAATAATATCAGATCTTCTGCTGATGAGTGCTGACATCCTTAATCTACTGCCTATCACCTCTATCCTGAAATATAATTGGTTGAATCAAATCCACCACCAGAACTTTAACATACCCATCCCCAAACACCCTCCTGCCGATAGACAACACACAGGCTCCTCAACCCAGATGACGATTTATTTGAAATCTAGATCATTCTGCCGATCCCAACAGGTTAGCTAAACACCTATCGAACATCGATATCCTCTCCCTTCCAGCCTCATACAACCCAGCACCAATTGACCTTGATTCATACCTACAACAGCCCTACTCATATTAGAGAGGCCACTTTAGAATTAATAATATCTAAGGAGAACACTATCCAAATCAACCCTATTTTACCTTGCCACTGGAATGACCACCAATGCATCCCCTTGTCCATAGCTGAAAAGGTAACCATCCTCAAAGGTCAACCAGTGAAACCAAACATTAGGTTAGAGACACCTGTAACATCAACCCAGGCACGCTGTCGGCTATTAGTTACAATCTTTTGTCCTCTCCCACTGACATGTTTCAAACAAAAGACCTCAGAGAGCACTATGGTAACAATATGTCCAACATCCTGGACTCCATTGCCCCTAAACAATTAAAGGGAGTCCTAATAAAAAGATCTAACCGATGGTTCAACTGTAGCCTTAATGAGGAACGCCGCTCCCTTAGACTTTTTTTTTTTAATTTGTTTTTATTGTTGCATCATCGAACAAGGGTACAGAGTGGATCATCTGCTGGCGCGGCGTCAACATTCAGCCGCTGTCAGCCGTGTGCGCAACATTTCTGTACATAAACCTGTGCAATTTGGCATTTCCTCCATTGAACAGTACAGACCAACCAGACAAGTATTCAGGCAGGGATACAGGAGACAATCTCCGCAAGGGAGACAGGATATTAACAGTAGGCACCTGGATTCCCGCGCCGCTCCCTTAGACTTGCGGAAATAGCATGGAGATTGGCCCTGTTTCCAATGAACCTCAAAGTTCTGCAGCAACAATGGAGTGCCTCTACAGGCGCAATAAAAGCTCCAAATCTTCTTATTTTCTTCAACAACTAGACATGGCCATAAACTGACCCAAAAGACTTTATGAAATTGTCAAAAACAGATTAATGAAAAATGCAATTCCCCTTCTTCAGACATTAAAAACCAACCAAATTGCAAAACATTTGCCTCCTTCTTTTGTGAGAAAACAAAGTTAATTGACATTGATATCCAGAATGCTGTGAATCTCTTACCGATTGAAGCCACACCTCATCTTACCTGCATATCTCAGGAAGAATGCCCTGGTAGCCATCTCCCCAATCCTAAAACCAATGCCTCATTGTCCATCTTCCCGACATTCAATGAAAATGACATCTTAAAACTATTAATTTCCCTAAATACTCTAACCACTTCAATGGCTCCCTTCCCGTCAAGCTCCTCAATGAGTCAATACACCATCTAATTTCCTTATGGACCAGAATAAAACACAATGCTCTATCCCTGACTGTCTAAAAAGTGCCCGATGAACCCCTATCTTAAAAAAGCCTAACTCTGACCGTTCTAATCCAAACAACTACCGTCCTATCTCTAGCATCCCAACTTTATCCAAACTCCTGTAGAAATGTGTTAATCAGCAACTCTGTAATCACATTGCACAATTTCAACTCCTCAACCAGTGCCAATCTGGATTCAGACCGGGTTACACTACTGAAACTGCCATGGTCTACATTGTCAATGAATGCAGCAATGAGGGTTTTTCACACAACTCAGTAAAATTACAGCGCTCTGCCTAGTGTGTACGTCTCAAGGTATCAATAATTTGGTGGTAGTGTGGTGCGTTAAGAGCGAGCGGGGAAGCCCCTAACCGCTCAAAGGTGAAATTCAAAGAATCCCACTGAACTGAAACACAGCAATGCTCTCGCACACAACAAAAATAGGGTTTGCAACTGGTAAGTAATTAATTAAACACAACAACAGTCTCATAAAAGGACAGATGCAGAATCTTGAAAATATATCTCAAGGTAGTTCGTTTTAATAGGTCCACAATCAGACGACACGTGTTTCGTCGTGTAGGTATAGTCCACAACGACTCTTCAGGGCTTGTGGCAAGCCTGCACGTGAGCAGGTTTAGTGGAATAAAATTCAATGTAGATATCAATCCGGTCCGTTCATCGGTAAACGGCGACCGGGAAACTTTGGAGGAGGGATACCACACATCAGTACTAATCGCAAAGACTGTGGGACGCAACTGTCCGGAAGACGAGATAGATTAATATACCTTGAGTGGATCCCCTCCCGGTTAAGGCCTAACACACACACCTATTGAGCATACGAGTACCACCTCAACCTGATGATCTTACCGCTAACAGAGGCATACACACTTGCCAATCCCTCTACATTACTTATCGACTCCAAATGAATACTTGATTGATATCTACATTGAATTTTATTCCACTAAACCTGCTCACGTGCAGGCTTGCCACAAGCCCTGAAGAGTCATTGTGGACTATACCTACACGACGAAACATGTGTCGGCTGATTGTGGACCTAATAAAACGAACTACCTTGAGATATATTTTCAAGATTCTGCATCTGTCCTTTGATGAGACTGTTGTTGTGTTTAATTAATTACTTACCAGTTGCAAACCCCATTTTTGTTGTGGGCGAGAGCATTGCTGTGTTACATTGTCAATGACTCTTTATGTCTACTCAATCAAAACAAGTCCTGCTTATTAATCCAACTTAACCTATCAGCGACGCTTGATATCGTCAAACACAAGTTTCTTATGAACCTCTTAGAACTCATGATGGGTCTTTCTGGTATTATTTTTAAATGGTTCTTCTCATTCCTACAAAATAGGTCTCAAAGAGTCCTGATTAACCATACCCTATCCGATCAGACACCAGCCACAATCGGCATACCCCAAGGTTCAATGCTTGCCCCCACCCTGTTCAAACTGCGCATGGAACCCCTGACCGAAATCCTCGAACTCTCTAACATCTCCTACCATATGTACGCTGATGATACACAACTTTATATGAAAATGTCTTAACCCCAAGACATCAGCACCCTCAATAACAGCTTAACTAAAACAGAAAATTGGCTGATTGATAACCACCTAAACCTTAACACACTCAAAACTGAATTCCTCTTAACCTATCCATCCAATTCCACCTCTAACATCAAAGATTGGCTCCTATCTTTTACAGCCTTGAATTGTACCACACATATAATCGATTCAGCGAAATCCCTCAGAGTAATACTGGACAAAATCCTCTCCATGCATAATCACATAAGCGCCGCCACCAGAGGGGTCAATCACAAACTTCAAATATTAAGGAAACTTAAACCTTTTCTTCTCATTGCAGATATCAAAATAGTGGTTCAGGCACTTTTGTTCTCTAAACTTGACTATGGGAATACTACCCTTGTGGGCCTTCCGAAAATACACCTAGAACCTCTGAGGGCTACCATGAATGAGGCTGCCAGGCTCATCACAGGCAGAAAAACAAGTGATCATATCACACCTGTCCTACAACACTGAAATGGCTACCTTATGAGGCCGGGATTCATCTAAAAATTGCTTGCATGACACATAAAGCCCTCCACCACAAACTTCTCGCTACCTTGCCCAGAAATTTGTTCTATCTGATGGGAATAGACCTTCTCGGGGCACAAGCTCCCTACTGATGAAACCCCAAAAATTCAGCAAAAAGAAATACCTATGAGTGAGCCTTTTATGGAATTGCCTTAAAAATTATTTGGAACTCTCTTCCTCCAGAGACCAGTATCAACCATTCAATACCCTCTTCAAAAAAGAAGTAAACATTGTTTTTACTGAACAGCGTCCTTCCCTACTGATATAATATCTCTTAACTTTACCACCGTGAATCCAGTATTTCTGGTCATTTGTATCTTTGTATCCTAAAGTTAGGAGTCTTAACTTTACTACTCCTAAACTCAGAAAAATCTTAACTTTAAGACTTTCGGTATTTACAGAAGGCAATTAGGAGTCTTACAGTTAGGACTCCTAACTTCTGTGAATACCGAAATGAGAAAGTGCTTTCTGTGAATACCAAAATGAGTAAGTGCCGTCTATGAATACCAAAATGGTAGTAAGTTTAGGATTTTGTCTTAAGTTAGTTCTGTGAATTGGGCCCATTATTAAGGCGATGAACCATGTGGCAGCCCTTCCGTCAAAATAGGAAAGAATAAACGCCACCTGTGATTGATCATTAGGAAAGCAGGTAGGCTTGCACATAAAATGTAACTGACAATGATACAGGAAAGTGGCAAACTTTGATGATTCATCAAGGAGTCGTTCAGGAGGGGCCAGAGGGACACTGAAACACTATGTGGTGTAATCACTTGAACACCCGGATTCACTAATTACTCCCCATCAGTAGCACCACCATCAATGTCTGCAGCCTTTGACTACGGATAAACAAATGTGGGAGATTTTAATAATGGTTATTTAATACTTTTCCCAATAGACAGAATTTCAGGCTGTGCCCCGTGATAGCGTATCTTGCTTTGTAACTCATCTAATCTTTGAATAATCTTTAATGTTTCACCTTGTGATTGCTGAACTCCCTGTCTCAGATCATTAGTTTCATTCTGCAGAGATACTAGTACTGCTATAACATCAGCTAACAATGGGTTCTGAGATTCCATCTAGCTCGGACAAGAGTACTTGAGCCTGCAATTCTGTCATGTCGGAGCTCAACTGTATGTGAAAAGACGGTTGTGCTAATCCCGTAGAGGCGAGATGTATGTCCAGAAGCCAACTTGCTATGCCTCCTCAACCCCTGTCACCGATGGAGGAGAACTACAACCTCCTCATTGTAACAGCATGCAGGGGTCAGGGAAAATCAGACAATACAAACAATTATGTAGTCTGGATTCTTATGTAGCGTCCATCTCACATCTGGAGTTGTCAATGCCTCCTGTATATCTACAGAAATAAATGGGAGAACATTTACAACCGGTTTGTATAGTTCCTATGTTACCACTATTAGATACATTAACTAATGATTGGGTTATTCCTTACCATAAGTTCCCACTTTTTCCGCTGTTGACCTAACGATAAATAGCAACTTATGATTTTGGGAAATCCTAGAAGTAAGTACCATACAATGAGTGTCTAATAGCTTTTCAACCAACATTCCCACTTCACATCTACAACCCTCCCTTGTACATGATACCTTCTGTCATTACAAAATCCTAGATCTCTAGAGAACCCTGAAATCATCCTTCAGTCCACATAGGTTCTCCAAAAGAATCCAAAACCCAGAATGTCATACCAAAAATTACCAGTAAAATCCGTTTCAAAATAATGTTTCAAGAAAATGCAAAAAATGCTCCAATTGACTTCAGTCTTAGTGGTCAGAATCTGCCAACAGTCTTTAGAGTCTTTGTAGCAAAGTTCTCACAAACAGGAATCTAGAAGTTCAAATCTCAAGTTCCAGGAAAGGAGACTGTTGCAGTATGGCACATTATTCCTAAAACTTAATAGGCATGCATCTTACCACTTCGGTAGAAAAAGTATTGTTGGTAACATAACATGTTACATATTTTTTTGCAAAGGCTTACACCTCCATCCAGCCACTGCAGTTACCACAAGCAGAAATTAACCCAGGGCTCTGAAGTCTGGAGGCGAAGAAAGTGAAGTGGGAAAGCGAGCCAAATTGTAGAACAGAAAAAGACAGGTGACTGGACTGAAGAGGGAGAGTGGGCAGACAAAGAGCCCAACCAAGAATTCCAGGATGCAGGTAACACCAGGTAACTGTATCACAATTACAGGCCCAGATAGGTCTCCGAGCAGGGGCGGCTCCACCACGGTGGCAGAGGAGCGTTGCCCCACTGCTTTCTTGCAGTGAGAAAAGCAGAAACATAAAATGGTATAAATAACATTTTATGTTTCTGCTTCTCGCACTAAAAGAAAGTAGAAGAAGGGTTTGGTTGGAGGCGGTGATTCAGGGATGTGTGGCTAGTCCAATGTTGTGGGCACTGACTGTTTGGTCGACCCCAGGGCTGACCAAACCAGTCATGCACAATCTCCCGTTTTCTCCATGTAGGCTGCATGCAGCCTGTATGGAGAAAACAGCCTCCTCCTAGACACCTGTACAGTCGGCGTCCCAGCCAATCACAACACTGCCTTTGCAGCGTTGTGATTGGCTTAGGGGAGGAAAGGGAGGCTGTCTGCTTCTGCTTCCTGTGAGCAGAGAGAGGATACGTGATGGGGGACCGGAGGAGAAGGTACATTTGATTTTTTTTAAAATGTTATTAAATTAAACCCCTCCCTCCCACCGCAAACTTGTCCCTGCGCGACCCCACAGCACATTTTCTGGACCAAGATCCTGCCAAATATGGTGTAATTCCATTCAGCAGTTTTTGTGGTAGCTCTGTTCAAAAAAGTCTATGGAAAATACAAGGGGATCTTGTGTTTTGGGACCCCCCCCCTATTTTTTAGCCATGGAACATGGATCCTCCACATATTTGCAGCAACATTTTTTTTTAAACTGACTGGGTCTCCCTACCCTGTCCCCTGTGTTTTTTTTTGCGTCTTTTCTTAGGACTCTGGACTGAGTCGCGAGTCCTAAGATGGCTGGATCACTTCTTGTTTGATGTGGTGGCAGCCTATCAGATCTCAGTTTGCGATCTGTCAGATCTGCAGAAGCTCTGTTTCCCTAGATATACAATTTTTTTTAGCATTAATTGCTCAAAACTACCATACTGGTTTACACCAAATCACAAAAAGTACTCTTTCTGGACAAAGATCTAGCTTTCTGCCAAGTGCTATCCATTTAGTGGTGTGGGCTGCGCAAACTAATCAAAAAGTAGCACTTTTTTTTAAACGTTATTGGAGATTTATCAAATGGCACCAACGTTATTAGCAACGTTATAGAGCGCACGGCTACCTACGACGGAGGTGTCCCGGCGCTAGTAGTACTAATTGACCTGGGCATAGGGGCAGGGAACTTGGGGGCAGATTTATGAGGCCCTTGCGCCACGTTTACGCCGCTGTTGCGTCACGCAAGGCAGCGTAAACGTGGCGCATCCCTACGAGGCATTTACAACGTGACGCATCTATGGAGATGCGTCACGGTGTAAGGCCCTGCGCCACATGAAACCTGCGTCAGGTTTCATGTAGGCGTTCCGGTGCGGGGGGGGGGCATTCAGTCGCAGGAATGCCCCTGGAAAGTGACTCAGTGAAATCTACAAGATTTCACGGAGTCACTTTCTACGTCAATTCCTTACGCCTGCTAGAAGCAGGCGTAAGGGTTGTGCACCATGCAATGTAGGGGTGGCCCCTGTGCATTGCAGGAGTCATGTCGCACTTGCGACATGACTCCAATAATGCGCCGCCCGTACGCCGAAAGATGCGTCACGCATCTTTCCTGCTTTGCAACATGGTGCGCCGCATTGTAAATGCGGCACACCATGGGTGGCGGAGCTGTGGCGCACTGTGGCGCACATTAACTAGCGCATCCCTGGGGATGCGCCAGTTAATGTAAATCTGCCCCAGAGTGTTTAGGGAAGAACAAAGAGCCATGTTTTTAACGCTCTCCTGAACATAAATGCACATCTGATCTTTCTTAGATGTTCCGGCATAGAGTTCTACAGCGTGCCAGTTTTAACCGAAAAGGATCGGCTTCCGGTTCTGGCCCTCGCAAATCGCGGAATGACCAGAAGATTCTGGTCATTTGATCTAAGTCCTCTGTTGTTGCTGTATTTTCACCTAAAGGTATTGCAAGGAAAACTCCACGGGGCATATTATTGAGGGGCCGCGATAAAATTATCACTGCTTTAGTGTCAGTTTTCAGGCGAAAAGCTGCGATAATTTTATCGCATTATTTACAGGGACACTCTAGAGCTTGATTCCTTGACTTAACTTCCGTTTTTCACACACCTCGCCTCGATAATGAGATGCAAAGTAGGCGTGGCTGTGAAAACAACAAGGGAAAATATAGCGAAGGCAGCTTTGCGATATTACCAACGAGGCGTAGTGATAATTTAAATTGCGCTAACTCTGCCGTAACTCAGGAATTTAATGTCTGTTAAATTCCTAAGGCATACCTAACATGGGAGGTGGATTGTGGGGCTAAGGCCACAGGGCCTATCATCAAGCTTATCGCAGTTTTCATTGGAACATGGCTGGAAAACCAGTAAAGCTCCATGGAAAACCCTGCTCTCGCTGGAATATTTAGCGCCGTAGCACTAAGCATTGATAATACAGCGCTAGCGTGGTGATATATTCAAGCAATAGCCGGCGATCATTAAAAGCGCGCTCAACTATTTTTATCGCTGGTGCTTGATAATATGCCCTCATGTTCGTTGGCGCTCCTTTCTATAATGTTTTGCAAAAGTGTACTTTGAAGGCTGAGAGGCACAGTGGGGGCGCCTAAAAGAGAGACATCGTGCTCCTGAGAGTAAACCATTCTGTTACTCTTGTGTTTTTGGACCTTTTAAACTAGGTGCATAATTCTGGTCGCACCTTGGAGCACTGAGACAGTTGAAATAAACAACTGTATTTAATGTGGGATTGCAATCAAAGCAGCTATGGAGCCCAGTTTGCAGCCTGTCCCCGTGCATTTCCCCCACTTCTGCATCCAACACCCAGGCACGAGCGCCGTCACGCGAGCCCACGTGCTTTGACAGCGCGAGTTCTGAGTGTTTCCCGCATTGGAGAGTTGCTAGGAAACCGAACGCCCCCCACCTTCGGTCTCTAAGTGCTCATTACACTCGGCATGGCTGACTCACTGGGTCTCAGTCACTCTGGATAATGTCCTGTCAAGACGAGAAATGAAAGGGAAAACAGCACGGAAACACACAAATTTAAATGTACAGAAAGATCTATTGACGTACTCGTGTATTTGGTGTAAAAGGAAGGCGCAAGATGATCTAGGGTTGCCTTAGCTCCTCGACCGACATTTTGGTACACATGAATAAATGTTGTAGAAACAGATTCCAGTTGCACTCGTCTCGTGACAGTTGTGGAAGAAAAAAATATATTGTAAATGTGTGTTATTCTTAAAACCCATTTGTGGCGACTGGATGTAAATAAACAGTGCTTAATTTGATCCGGAGGTTGCCGGTGGAGGCCACATGCACTATTTTTTGGAGACCGGCACTTACGTTTCAGTAGTAGACATTTACCCAAAAGCAACAGAGAAAAACGCGCACACGGCGGAAAGGCAGAGGGAGAAAGAAGGAAAAAGTCACAAAGGGAGAAAGCAGGAACCAAGAAAAGTGAGATAAATTGGCAGACAGTGTCTGGTAGAGGATTAAAGAGGCATGAGGTGGATTTAGGACTACACAGCTTTGGTATCCTGCATACAATGTTTAATTGCTCCACTTGTGTGAGCAGAGCTTCAGGCACCAGCATTCATTCTTTTACAAATTAAGCACTGAAGTAATGCGATATTTGATATAATATGTTACATTTTAACCCTTAGGTAGAGTAACCAAAAATGTAGAGCAAGGTTTTGAAGGGGCGAGTCCTTACCCCTGAGGTATAATCAAATAAACAACGAGGACTAGCCCACTGGGTTGAAGAGATGGGATCCGGTTAGTAGCCCATGTCACCTGTAAATGTAGCTATATCAGCTGGGCACAAACAGTCTTTGTTTAAAAACCCCTCACACACCAACCTGGTTGGTGTCATGCTTCATCATCGGGTCCAACCAGGCAGCAGAGTGCCGCCTGGTTGTGCTTCAACGCCTGGCTACAGCGGAGCAGGTGTCGTGCAATAGTGTGAAGTGGATGAAGGTGAATGTTAAAATACACCTCTGGGGATCCTTGCCTTATTATTTATTCGTGGCGGCCCAGGGTGTGGATTAAAAACTATGTGTTGCAACTAGTAGTAAATAAATTCTCTGGATCCTCGTATATAGCGATGATTTTTTCGCTCCAACGAAGGCGCCTGTAACTGGCTGACGCGCCTACCACCTTTTTCCACACACCTTAGCGCGTGTGTTGGAGATTAAAACATGTGGCCCTTCTTTTTGCCACTCACTTATCCTGGTCCTGAAGAAAGTCCCGTCCAGATCCTACAGGGATTGAAACATGTAGACCGCGACCTAAAGTCAACTGAGTAATCATAATTTTTTACTACTAGCTGCAACACATAGATGATGAAGCATGACACCAACCAGGTTGGTGTGTGAGGGGTTTTTAAACAAAGACTGTTTGTGCCCAGCTGATATAGCTACATTTACAGGTGACATGGGATACTAACCGGATCCCATCTCTTACATTTTAACCCTTACCAAAGTAGCCAAAAAACAAGGTGCAATGCTAGGCCACCTTTTTGTTTAATTTTTCAAGCCCCACCCACGACTGACAGCCCCCCCTTTTTAAATTATACATGTAGGTGCATACACCTTCTTTTTTTTTTTTTTTTTTTACATGTATCTTGTCATTATAGTCCTCAGTTTAGTTCTTCGTTTGTAGTGCTTATTATATTCACACTTGAAGGATGAAAGACTGAATTGGCCACCTTGAAACGTTCAGTATGCCCTCCAGTCACCTAAAAGTGGGCGAGCCAACAAATTAACCAGAGCCGAGTCAGAGCGGAGTCAAGGAGTTGAGCTCTAAAGGGCCATGTACAAGCTGAGTTAGGAAACTACACCTTAACCTGGAATTCTCTGATCCTGCTCTGCTTTCCACATCTGAGGATTCAAGTAGGCCCAATGTCTTTGTCAGCTTTCTTCCTGCTCTATCACTGGAAATTAATCTCCATCAAAGTATTGGACAGATTGTGTTGCAAGAATGGAAAAGTCCAGAAAGGCTGTTCATCCATAGGTAATGGGTTAGCATGTATCCACTGGCTGATCTTGAAAAGGACTTCGCAGATGTCCTTATGGTGGACTACTATTTTCTTGTCTCACTGGACACTCACTTATTGCTTCTGAAGAAATTTCTCCAACAGGCCTTATGGCCAAAAGGGAACACACCATTGCCACATTTCCTATATGTGCACAGATTCGTGTTTAATATGCTGCCCAGTCCTGGGTGAAGCATTTCCAGGTTCTTGCTGTGGCAATGGAAGAAAGAGGAGACTGTGTTGGTCTTCTGGCTATCATAGAGAAACAGCTTCAATCTATGTCTGACGTTTCCTTGGACACTCTTAAAGCTTTTTCAATGGGAGCTGTTCTGTTTGCTGCTGCTTTGAGGAATATTTGGCTCCCCACATGGAGGGGAGACCTAGCACAAATTGTTTTCTGCTTAAATTACCATTCCTGTGTCACAGCCTCTTTGTCCCTTGTTATTCCATTTTAGCCATGTCCTCCTCACGCTCCTTGGTACCACTTTTGCTCCAAATACGCTAATCCTTTATCAGAGATCGAGGCAGGTGGCAGAGCATGATTCTCTACATCACAATCGACCTTCTGCAGAGAATCAGACTATGCAGAGACTTTAGCCACTCTGCCTTTACTGCTACAGGTGGGAAGTCAGTTAAGGTATTTCCTTAGGTTTTGGGTGAAAGACGTGTCAGACCAGTAAATACTGGATGTGACACAATGAGTTAATTCTGTAGGAAAGTGCCCTTTCTGTATGATCACCCCCACCTTTTGCTCCAAGGCTGATGGTTATGACTATGATAGTGCACTGGATCTGCTGCCCCGGCCCCAGTGCCAATACTCTCTCCCTAAAACTGATATGTGTGGGGTAATCACAACTGACAAGGACTTTACCCCCTTATATGTCCATAGTATATGGTACCAGTGGTACCCAGGGCATGACTTGTAAAGGGGTCCCCAGGGCTTGCAGGACTGTTTGTGCCACCTCGAGTGACCCAAATGAATTGCTGGCAGCTGGACTGCTATTGCAGGCTGAAGGATCAGTGCAGACTGCTCAAACTCAACTTTACCCTCACCATATGTGGCAAAATCAATGCACTATCTTTGATATATGCCAGTCACCCCTACGAAGGCCTCCTAACACCCAGGAGGCAGGGGCACCATATCAAAGTTTTGAACAGGTAAGTGCTGGCTTCTATGACCCTATAGTGCCCTTTACCATTAAAGGATTCATAAATGATAGATGGTCTTTAGGATAACATGGGCTGGCACACTGGCAAACCCGAGATTGGCAGCTTCATTATGGTATTCCCTATTATGTCATGTTTCATATCAAACAACATGCCTTCGCACCCCAGATACAAATCTCATGTCAATGGTGATGTGGCATTCCCCTTAGAGGCTGCCCATTTAGTTGCCCCAGCTACTCTGTGCTCTAGTTGGCAAGCCAGCACTTCCCGCGCTTGCTGCTGCCAAGACAGGATTCTGATCTCCTGCCAGGCAGTGTGATTACTCCTAGGAGTCAGAAACAAAGGCATGGGCAGGAAGGCTAGTGAAGAGACACGTCAAGTCAGTGAGCTTCAAAGGCTGCACCACCTTTGATATGCATCACGGATGACTCTCAGAGGAGAAAACAGCCCGCCCCTCACCCTAACCCAGGCACATTTGCAGGTGGGAATTTAAATAATCAAGGAGGTGTACACCCCCAGAAGGCTAGCCACACCTTCAGGGTGTGCAGCCCGGTCTGTACACTCAAAGAAGGGTTGTGCCATTTTTATAAGCGGCAGAATAACAGATTCTGGGTTGAAAAGGTGACCTGCATTCCTGGATGTGGTTTTCTAAGGGGCAGCCTAGCTGTAGGGACTAGCAGCCCATTGGCTACTTGCTTTCACACCCACCCCTCCCCTAAATCTAGGATTTAAGGGACATCCCTGACACCAGAACCTCAATCCTGAACAACTTGCATTAAAGAGCACAGAAGAAAAGACACCCCTCGGTGACAACAGGACTTGCACATAGCAAAAGAGGAATGCATGCACCTGTGGCAACGTTCCTGAAACTGCCTGGTCGAGAGTCTTCCTAGGCTATGTTTTGGTTCCCCCAGACAGACAGAGTGACCGCTGTGGAAGGCTGAAGCACCCTCAAACTCCTTGGACTAGTGGGACTAGTCCCCTGCAAACTGGAGGTAAAACAATGCTTCTGATTCAAAGAATAATTGGCCATTGGGCCCTCCGAGGGATCACCCAAATCCAGATGGTCTAGTGTAGTGTTTCCCAAACTGTGGTACGCGGACCCCCAGGGGTCCCTAACACATTCCTAGGGGGTCCTCAGGCAGCAGTTTTAAAAACACTGCAACGTTCCTTGTATAACTAGCAGTTTTCGAGCAACAATAAAAGTGTCAAGATGACGCCAGTGAACAATGCACCTGCTGGAGAGAGATGAGAGTTTTGTCCAGTGGCAGCTTTGGCTTATCTAATGTAGCACAAGGGGTTAATATGCCTACTGCAAAAAACGTGTACCATGCATTTTAAAAAACAGTTTTTTATGTGCATAGGTCAGTGGGTTACTGATTTTGTCACATAGATTCTTTTGTTACTGTGCAGTTCATTAGTGACAACTGTAATCCAGCATAGTGACCTATAAACTATCATCAAAGAGATGAGTGCCAACGGCATGGTACAAGTTAGTAACTTATGTTTTTTCCAAGTCTTTTTTTATCCTGATGCTGCTAAAAAGGTTTATTTGTGTGGAAATGCATTTTTATTGTTAAAGTCAATGCTAACCACTGTGTTGTGTTCTGAATCCTGAGTTTGTGCTTCTCCAGACCAAGCACTCTTCAAAAATGCCTTACAGTATGAATTACATCTGAATCCTACACCTTGTAGTCCCCTTTGCCTTATGTAACATTTTCTATACACTGCTTTACACATATGATTAATTGTCTCTATATGTGTATGATGTAAAGTGCTCTGACCTTCTACAATGGTATGAGAGATGCTATAAAAACAAATGAAATACATGTGACAGAGGGGCTATGGAGAGATGAGAGGCACTGTTGGAGGGTGATAATAAGGGAATCATTGAAGAACCTCTACAAAGATTGTCGTATCCTGGTGCATAGTGAGGTCATCATTTACTATTCTTTAAAAGGTACTACAATTCAGTATAAAATGATAAATGTGCTGTAGAATGCACCTTTGTTTGATACATGTTCTTGAGTGGAATGCTTCCCAAAGCCCCCGTTGTAGTGATCAGGTTCACTCACTGCACTTGGTGTGCACTCTATGGGGACTGGCCTGAAAACATTTGCCACGGCTGCTTTGGGTTTCCAGTCTGGCCCTGGCAGGAGCAGGAGCCTCGTACTGCAAAATAAAATCAACCATTTAAAAGGTAGTTCTGGAGATGCAGCACCAACCTTCCCATTAAAACATTTCATTTTTTGGAAATTCTTTCAATGTAAAATGCTAATATCCTTAGTAATTTGAGTATTTGTTATGTGTGCACATGTGTGTGTGTTTTTTTTTTAATTACTGTTTTAATATTTGAAATTTAAATCATACAATTTGCTTGGGGGTCCCCGGCTTCCAGTGGAGACTCAGTGGGGGTTCTCAGGAGTCAGAAGTTTAGGAACCACTGGTCTAGTGTATTGTAGGAATCATAGTCCTGCTGTCCACAAAGTTACAGGCATCTACCTCGTTCCTTAGGACCACCCGATGTCGAAGTAATTACTGCTCAACTTACGGTTGCCAAGGCTTGTTGGTCGCCACTCCGACAACCAACACCTGCATTCAACGCTTTACCTACAGGGGATTCTATCTGATGTTTATCTGACATCAGCAGTGGCCTGTTGTGTTTTTGCACCTTTTTACCTGCAGCACCATTTCAGTGGTAAAAGCAACTCTGCCGCGGCTCGCGTTCAGCACCAGAGACAGCCAGGACAACTTGGCACCTGGCCTTCACAGGCCAGATAAAATTGAACTGACTGTCGGGGCTTGGTCCTGGGACCCGCGTTACCTTTACCCTGCAGGTGTTTAACCCAACTCAACCTGCACGTGACTGATGGCCGCTAGTCAGTTTTTGCCATTGACTTTAATGTTAATTTTTCACTGTATTATTTTGCACTGATTTTATAATGCTTCAAAAACCTATGACTTCGGTTATATGTATGCTATTCTGTTTGTTTTGGTGTCTACATTGAGGTAAAATAAACTCTATTTGTATAAATTGGTGTTGGATTTCTCTTGAGTCGTGTCAATTACTTATCATCCTTGTTGGTACTCTGAAATGCTTAACACATCTTCATCTAGTAAAGCCTGACTGCTCATTACCACTCTATCAGGACTGAGCTAAGGATTAATTAGTGTGAATCCAAGGACCATCTTTGGAGTATGTGACAGTATTGTATGGTGAAGCCTAACCAGCATCACCACATAATACTCCATCTTCCTTCACATTCCATCTCGAATGCTCAGGAACCCTCGCCTCAAATGCTCATTGCCACTGCACGGCCTGTAAATATTCAGAAACAAAAAGCCCTTCAACAAGTTGTCCATATCCTTCTCCACAAGAGAGGCATTCTTTTTATGCCATTGTCAAAACAAGGCACAGCTATATACTACATTCTCTTTCTGGTCCCAAAACCTTGGGGCAGATTCATCCTATTAATAACCTGAAGGAGCTTATTATTTTTTTTGTTGCACTGTTTCATTCTGGATGAACTCTCTGTAGTCTATCAATGTCGGCTGTGACCTCTGGAAATGTAATGACCCTAGTTAACCTCCAGGATGTGCGCCTCCACTTTCCTATTTTAGAAACTCAACAGGGCTTCCTGAACTCCACCCCAGACGTTCACAAAGTTCCTGGCTCTGTTGGTAGCACTCTTTCACAGAGGGGGGATCCATTACTCAGAGGCTTCGCTGGTGCCACCTTCCAGCATGCTTCTCTGAACACAGTTATGGGTGTGTTCCTTGCTGCAACATCATGGGTGACTGTTGAACGTGAAAAATACTATTTTGAACTAGCATTTGAAGGCTCGCCAGCTTGCCCACTGAAACGTTTTGTTTTCCATCATCAGAAACCGAACTTATAGAACTGCCTCAGGTTTCCTCTTGCAAACCCATCTGCCTCGGCTTCTTTATGGTTGCCGATATAGGGGAACATGGCATCCTCGGCCTTCGTTGTCCTCAGTGCATGGTTCCACCCGAAGGCTCTGGTGTGTACCATTTTGTTCCATTGATGCCCAATATCCATGAATTTCAAGACAAGGATTCAGTTATCAAGGACCCTCTCTCATTCTCTCTCTACTGGTGACTTGTGACCAAGAATCTCTCCACGGGAGTGAATGCAGCTCCCCTCCCGTTCCACTGATGAAGACCACAGACACCACTCTGAAGGCGTTGGGAGTACACTGGGCCTTGCCATTGGTCAGGTTTGGATGCCGCTAAAAACAAACCTGATCCTCAAACTGCTGAGAACTGTCTACATTGTGAGACTGTTACTTCACTGTGCCATCGCCCTGGAGGGGAAGACAGTTCTTGCCTGGACAAACAAATCACACTGTGTTATGCGAATAGGAAGGGGGTGTTTGTTCACAGTCCCTGGTGGTAGTGGCCTAATCTAATCTGTGGTTGGACTGAATTTCGCTATATACAACTGTGGGTTTGCCCAATGTGAGAGCAGACACCTTGACCAGGGCTTCTCACTGAGGCTTGGTCAGTTTCAATCTCTTTCTCTCTGTTGGTCAATTATGATGCCTTTCTCACCACATCTCTCGTTCTGAAGTTCTTCCATTAGCATGCCTCACACTTCCTCTCTTTCCTCTTTATAGATGTCTTTCTCCATCTACTTCTGCAGGTACTCCTTTCACCTACACGATCTCTACTCTCTCTCCGTCTCACTCTCAACCCCTCTCTTTGTCTCTATTAATGGCCTTTTCTCTGGAACTCTGGAAGCATTGCTTATTCTTTCCCTGCTGTCAATATTTATTGATAGCATTGAACCACCTTCACTCAGTTTCCAATAGAACCTTAATTACAATTGGCACATATGTAACCATTGCTGATTGGGTGTAGTCTTCCATGAACACCGTTATAGCCCAATTACAAGCATGAAGAACCTCATACCATCTTCAGCCTCAATCCATACCTCTCAATCGTGCTCTGTCATGGACATCCAGAAACACAGGGAACTCATCCATATCTCTGGAGGCGACTGAGCTCAATTCACAGAATGCACTATGCCAGCCCCTGGAAAAACACAACAGCTCGTTTTTGCGAAAGGGATCAGTAGTATTTTTTGCATGTAGGGTTAATGCAACCAAAGAAGGGACCTGTTTCGATGTCAGTTTTCTTTGCTATTACAGGTGCTGGCAGCTGGCAGGACCCACCCCACTTAAAGCACTGCCCAAGATGATCCCATTGATGTAACATAATAAGGTCACACCTCGAGAAGACGTCAGTGAATTCCAATGCTAGGTAGTGTCTGGTGTTGCCCATTCCAAGCAATCACATAGTGGTGAAGAGTGTGGAAGAAGATGCTGTCAAAAACAAGCATTGGCAAAGCCAATAGCTTTGACTTAGGAAAACTGGTGTGATGCTTAAAGATGCTTTCATGTTTTATTGCAATCAAATGCAACAAACTCAAACACATGCCGCTGCCTGAGCATGGTGGGCATATTCTCGTAATAAAAGTTTTAAATTAAAATAAAATGAATCTTCCCATTTCATTTCTTTATAACACGATTGGTGCTTTCTACTAGGCATATGCACGTGAAACATGTATAAAGACCATTTTAGAGTCTTATTGGTGCAAAGAAAACATACTATTAGCTTTGAACTAAAGCAACCTGAAAATATAGTTTAAACATCTATGGACAATTAAAACGGGAAACAGACAAATGACTCCAGAAACAAAAAATATTGCCAAAGCAAGATATTGGCCCATGAAGTGCACTTCTTTTTAGGTAGAGATGCACATGTAATCAGGTGAAAGGCCATCACTCACAGTGCAACAGAGCAAATTGATGGCAAGCAAACAGGCAGGCAGAAGGCAGGCAGGCAAGCTGTCTGTCTTGTTTAAATAAAATTATACTAAAGACCTAAAAATGCTCTTCGGTACGAATATTTAAAGTGACACCAGCGAATGGCCCATTGGAGGGCTAATATAATGTAATGTATGTACTTTTTAGCGTTCATATTTGCATCAGTAGATCTTCTGTATCAAGGGAGGCGAACAACCTTTACAACGCGGTCATTACACCGCAATACATTTACATTGCGGTCATTACAACGCAAGTCGTTACAATGACTTGCGCTGGATGGCGCTCTATACTACGGAATAGTATGATTTACTATTCCAACATCTTCTCTACTGTTACACACCCTGGAGTTGGAAAAGTAAATCATACTATTCCTAAGTCCAGCACCTCTAGCGCATGTCATTGTAACTACTTGCGTTGTAATAACCATAATGTAATGTACTGCGATGTAAATGATCACGTTGTAACATCACTTATTCATCAAAGGAGCATGGCTTGGTGGTCCAAGATGGCAAGCTGATTGCTTCAAAACTCCCAGGCCGAAACCTCATTATCTGACAAACACCTGTGGCTGCTGGAGACGTCTGCCTCTCCTGAACACTTCTGGGTGCAGGGTGCGTGCCGTAGACCCTGCCCTGCTGAAATCGATGCTCCTCAGGATACCAGCAGAGAAGATAGGCATCCTACAATCGCATGGCGGGCCTGAGAGGGAGGCCCTGAATCCAGCTTGCAAATATGGCCCTTGACCCGCCCCACTGGGATGCCCCCTGTAGATCTTCCTGGTGCCTCGACATGCGCACGGGGGGCGACTGAGGAGTTGCTAAATGGGCTTCGGTGCACAGACAATTGATAATCCCTCCCGTGCAAAGCCTCTGGGCAGTCCTGCGGCAGTTCATTTCCTCCTCCTCCCCTTCCCGCCTGAAGAACTGTGGCCTAACCCTCCTCTACTCTGGTGACTGCTGGGGAGATACTTGTGGGCACCGAGGAGAAGAACATTAAGGCTGTACTCATCAACCTCACTCCTGCGATGAGGGAAACACATGGACACCCAGTCACTCCCAGCAACTATTACGGGCAAGGTGAGTTACAAGTGGCCACCATTGAGCTGTTGGATGAGAGAGGCTGCCTGAGTCTGGGGAGCCCTTTTGAGGGCGTAACTGCTGCAGCCTCCTACTCCCTTCCTCCAACCAGCCTAGCATACTAGGACCTTCCCACCCGCTTATATGTGCCTGTGGAGGGGGCAACATGGGGGAACAGCGACAGGGGGTGCGCTGAGGCAGTACCAATGGCCAGAGAGACTGTACCCATAGTGAGCGGTAATCAGGACCACCTGAGGATCCAAACTGGCCATGCATCCATGAGGGAACATGCTGTGGAGCTGGGAGATGAAACTCTTCTTCTTTGTTGATCCCGGAGCTGCCACCTAGCGGAGAGTGCATGCTGCTACTTTTTTTCTGCCTTCTCTATTGACCTCTAAACCTCCTCTGCCACAGCCTTCCTAACCTGCCTGTGACCTGGAGAGCAGCAGTGATAAAGCAATGGCTCTTCACCAGGAGATCTTTGGATGCTAAGACCCTTCTTCTCTGCCCTGAAATGGCCCTCCTTAAGGGAGACTCACCCTCTGATTGCTGGTTACCCTACGCCAACTTTGGTGACCAGTTGGTGTCTTGGAGAGAAGTGGCCCTGATCGGAACTGCTTTAACAACTGCTGATTCAAACCTTCCACTTCACCTGCCTTGTCAGGGTTTCCTCTTCAGGATGACAAGGGGCTTCTTTGCTCTCCTCCTGGACAACCTGCTTTATCCACCCAGTGGCCCCCCTGCATTCGCTTGCCTATGTTCCACTGTTAGAAATGGGGGTCTCTAGTTGGCAAGGGCTTACACCTTTATCCAAATAGGAACCCTCCTTCCTAGTCAGGATAAGGGAGTTACACTCCTAAAATAACCCCCGCTCACCCCCTTCGTACCTTGGCATGAGCAGTCAGGCTTGTCTTAGAGGCAGTGTGTAAAGCATTTGCACATAACCAACAGTAATACAGTGTAAGCACTACAAAAGGACACCACACAAGTTTAGAAAAATATCCAATATTTATATACAAGACCAAAACCGATAAAAATCCACAATACAGTACTTAAAAATCTACAGTTATCAAAATACGCTTTAAAAACAGATCCTTGATGTCGATAGCTCCGTCCGGGGCTATTGCGGCATCGTGAGCACACAAATCCGAACAGTTCTGGCTGACCGCGGCGTAGCAAGCCAGCTACGGTGTTGGGAAGACTCGCAAACAGTACCTTTTAGAAATGCAGAGTGCCGGCGACCACTTGTGGGGTTTCTGAAAACACAGCGTCTGCAGGTGTTGGTTCCAGAAGCCGGTGCAGGAGTCGTCGGGCCCTCGAAGTCACACGCGTTGCAGGTCGATCTCCTCTCTGTTGAAATCAGGAGCGCTGGTGTCGGCAGGTGTTGGGTACTCTGCTGCAAAGTGCAGCGGTGCGGCGTGCGGTGCCCTCGGGTCGCTGTGTGGCTCGGTGGCGGCATCAGATGGCATCGTCGGTGAGACCAGGGTTGCGGTGCGAGATGAAGGTGGTGCTCGTCACGGTGCTAGCAGGTCATGGTGCAAGCAGCTGCGTCATCGTTGCTGAAGTGCTGTTGTCGGCTGACGAACTGGAGTCGATGACCCGGGCGTCGGTAGGCCAAGGCTGTGGTGCGGGATGAGGGCGGTGCTTCTTATAACTTTACGAACGGTGCCGTCGAACCAAGGTGCAGGCAGCGACATCAATTTCGGTGTGGAGTGGCACCGTCTGGGATTCCAATGTGTTGTCGTGAAGCAAGGCGCTGCTGAGTGCGGTGCCCACAGGTCGCGGTGCGAGCAACGGCTTGGTGGTGGCATCAGCAGGTGTCGTCGGTAAGACCAGGGTTGCCGTGCGGTGTTGCGGCAGTGCCCTCTGCGGTGCCAAGGCGTCAACGTGAAGCGAGGCTGCGCGGAGTGCGGTGCCCACAGGTCGTGGTGCAAGCAGCAGCTCAGTGGCGGCATCAGCAGGCATCGTCAGTGAGACCAGTATTGCAGTGCGGCGGTGCCCTCTGCAGTGCCATCAGGACACGGAGTCAGCAGCAGTGTCGTAGATATCATTGAGCTGCTTTTCGTCTGTTACAGCACAAAACACACAGTCCCCAGTGCTGCGGGCAGAAAAGCTTGAAGTATTTGTTGTACCTGAGACTTCTTGAACAGGGGGCAAGCTCTACCTCAAGCCCTTGGAGAAACTCACAAAGCAGATTGCAGAAAGTTCAGTCCAGTATTTTCACTGCCCAAGACAGAAGCAGCCACTGCATGCCAACACAGCAAAGCACACAGCAAAGTGGTAGGTCTTACTCACAGCTTCTCCAGCTCTTTTTCTTGTCAGTCTTCTTGATCCGAAACAGTTCTAAAGTTCAGGGGTCTTGGTCCCAATATTTATATCCCAAAATCCTTTGATCTCTTAGGCAGAGAGTGTCTGTGCCCAGCCAGAACCAGTTCTGCCTTCTCTGGTGTGAATTCCTGGCAGGAGGTGGAGACAGCATTGTCAGAGGCAGACCAGGCCCTTTGAGGTGCACAGAAATCTCCCCCCCCCCCCATTACAGCCCAGGTCTATTCAGCCCTTTCCTGACCCTACCTAGACTATCTGGAGCCCTCCTGCTCCCCAGCCTTCTGTCATCCAAAACCCAGACAGGCAATCCACATTCCAGCAGAGGCACACGGGTTGACTCAGCATGAAAATACCTACTTTCTGAAAGTGGTATTTTCAAACACAGAATGTAACAAGCATTTACATTGCAATGGTTTTGCCTTTGACAAAGTTAGAGCGATTGGCATTGTCAATG
Source organism: Lissotriton vulgaris (assembly GCF_964263255.1). Lineage (NCBI taxonomy): Eukaryota > Metazoa > Chordata > Amphibia > Caudata > Salamandridae > Lissotriton > Lissotriton vulgaris. The sequence continues at coordinate 857,004,811 of NC_141693.1, read as the reverse complement.
ACAAATTTTTTATTTATGTGTTGGTTTTGAAAACAGATAAATTAATGCCATTAATGCCATTGTCATTTACAATGCCAATAGCGTAATCTCACGCAAATGGACGATGGTTACAAAACATTTTGAAAAGTGCTCTATAGAATCAGGAGGAGTCGGGGAGGGATAATGAATAGAGATAGAGCCAAGAAGGAAAAACAAATTAGGGTGAGAGAGAGTGGTGCATTGGAGAGAGTTAGCAGTGTGTTGAAGGGAGAGTGAGTGACGGGATGAGAGAATGAGCAGAAGAAAGAGAGGCAGTGAGAGAAGGAGAGTGTGGTGAAAGGGAAGAGTGAGTGACGGGATGAGAGTATGAGCAGAAGAGAGAGAGGCAGTGAGAGAAGGAGAGTGTGGTGAAAGGGAAGAGTGAGTGACGGGATGAGAGTATGAGCAGAAGAGAGAGAAGCAGTGAGAGAAGGAGAGTGTGGTGAAAGGGAAGAGTGAGTGACGGGATGAGAGTAAGAGCAGAAGAGAGAGGCGGTGAGAGAAGGAGAGTGTGGTGAAAGGGAAGAGTGAGTGACGGGATGAGAGTAAGAGCAGAAGAGGGAGAGGCGGTGAGAGAAGGAGAGTGTGGTGAAAGGGAAGAGTGAGTGAAGGGATGAGAGTATGAGCAGAAGAGAGAGAGGCGGTGAGAGAAGGAGAGTGTGGTGAAAGGGAAGAGTGAGTGACGGGATGAGAGTATGAGCAGAGGAGAGAGAGTCGGTGAGAGAAGGAGAGTGTGGTGAAAGGGAAGAGTGAGTGACAGGATGAGAGTACTACTAGTCTCCTCTAGGGTCACACAACCTTAAATAGTTGGCACCTAGCGAGCTAGCCCCACTTTTTAATTGCAGCCAAGGGACCCCCAGAATAAAGTCAATTCCGGTACCCTTAGCTACATTTTAACCATCCCATCACAGGAGTATACCATCTGCCCACACACCCCCACTTCACCACAAGGCTGTTGGAAAAAAGATCTCCGCTAAAGAGCCCCTCTTTGAGGTGAGCCCGTCGGGGATTGCACCGCCTCCCCGACGAGGAGCAACCGCCAATGATGAAGCATGACACCCTTCTGGGTGTGTGAGGCAATTACGTCCAACATAATGGATGCCCCAGGGTATCAATGGAACACCCTTGGTCACGCCAGATAAATCCTTCTCCCCCCTACCTTATCTCTGAATAGGAACAGTGCAGCACCCCCCCTTTTTTGCAACTCCAGGATGAGAGTATGAGCAGAAGATAGAGGCAGTGAGAGAAGGAGAGTGGTGGAAGGGAAGAGTGAGTGACGGGATGAAAGTATGAGCAGAAGTCCTGCATCCTGGGAGCTGCATGACTGCAGAGCCAGGACCTGCCGGTGGCACCGCTGACCCCCTGCCACTCCTCGGGTTCCCCACAAAGCTCAGCCTGGGATGCGGCCCCACCGGTCGGCACTGCTGCTGCTGTCAGCGATGTTCCTGCATTGCGAGTCAAAGTTCGGAGAGAGGAGCGAGTCCCGAGGGAGGAGACGGTGTAATACTTGACTTGACTGGGCAATGGAAGGGACAAACTCAAGCTGAACAGTCCAAATAAAAGCAAGAAAATGTGAGGTACAAAGCCACTGGCAAGCAATGGGTGAAATGCATTCTCATGGACGCTTTCCGAAGGTCCAAAAGATGTAGGCTTCAACCAAAAAAAACAACAAAAAAACACAATAGGTACGCCTGTCAAAGACACTCACCTAGCCAACAGAAAGCGTGTGGGGCCACAACACACAGGGCCTCTTGGTAGTTGTGTGACTACTGTTCGAAACAGAATGAGGGCATTCACACCCACCTTTCACTGCTGCTCTCTTCCTTTGAGCCTGTACACTGCTCTGCTGTCTTTTGGGAATGTTTGCGCTATGCAAACACAACACATGTAAACACAGTAAAAGTGGCACACAGTAATGTACTCCATTTAGGGTTGAATTTATAAATAAGTGCAGGGTCCTAAAGATTTCTTAAGAGCCTGCCACTGGCACTTACAAATGCCATGTTAGAAAAATACCAAGGCTGTCTAAACTGGTTTCAACCTCACACCTTTCTTCCAGCAAGCCACACTGCCTGTCTCTTCATCTCACTTCGCAGTTTCTTTTCCATCCATGCTTTCTCATTTATCACAATTTCCCTATTTTTTCTCTTCCTCCTTTCTTCCTCTCCTTCCGGTCTCTCCTACTCTAAATGAAGTCCGAGCACTGCCCAGGTGAGCTACGGAGCTTCTCCCACATGGTGGAGTTAATAGGGGCGTGAAGAGTATGCTGCCACCCGCCCGCCGGAGGGGCCCCCCGCTCCCGATGCCACTGCTAGGCAGTACACATTAAAGCTTTTTAAAAAAAAGTTGTATATAGCGCTAACGAAACCCGAGGGGGTTAGAGCGCTTTAAATGAGCACATGTTGAGTTAGAGACGGACACATTCATGTTGTTAGGCACGGGGAGATTAAGCATCCTGCTGAGACTCGAACCCGGTTTCCCAGCCTCCACTGTCAGTGCCTGATTTGCTACAATACTATATCTTATTTTAGGCAGGAGACCGGGAAATATTTTTTCCAGGTGCATACCAACATTTTTACCGCAGTCTACATCTGCAGTCCCAGAATGCTCTAGCAAAATAATCCTCATCATAGCAACGGGAGGGGGGTTTTGAAGAAGGGCGGGGGAATTAAACCGTTCCTTGAGCAAAACTGCATCCATTTTGGGCTAAAACAATGGTGTCCACAATACTGAGCTAGAATTGGAAAATCGTGCTTCTAAAAGGTAGAGTGATGAATTAGTTGTTCAAAAAGGACCTGCAAGAAGAGTAAATCAAGCCAGCTGTCAGGTTTGAACCCTCAGGCTCATGCATATCCCCATGAGAACCCGAGACCAAGTGAAAAAAATGCATTAGCCACGCGCTTAAATGCAATACATGCACGGTGCACATTGTGTGAAACTCTAGGACCGAGACCAAGTGAAAAAAAATGCATTAGCCACGCGCTTAAATGCAATACATGCACGGTGCACATTGGGCCCGGACAAAGCATTCACACCAGCTAATCTCCCTGATCCCGTTGTTCAGGTCTTAACAGGTACTTGTAGGTCTTAAAAAAGGCAAGGTTTCGTTCCATTGTGCAGTTCTCTGGTCTTGGTGCGCTTCGCAGCGCTCTCGTACGTCCCGTACGGCTTCAACGGAGGTGCCCTACTAAAGCTCACGCTTCTCGCGTGAGCCGGCGTACGACGCGAACACTGTGGAAGGCAGGTGTGAGGCGTACCAGCAACCGTATCAGAAGCGCACTGTTCTCAGCGCGCGGTTGCAGCGTATGCCTCTTACTGGCTGGTAAGGTGCGCACAGTCTCGCTGGCCAGAGCAAAGGGGGCGAGGCGTACCTGGTGACGCGTCCGGCTGGCTCTAGGTGCAGAAGGGGTGTGGCTGTGTCCCAGGCGCTCGGATGCAGAATACGAAGCGCTCAGTTCTCCTCCTGCATTGATCTATGTAAAGCGAAAAGAAAAAAATCACCTTTCATCACACATTGGATTCCTTTATACTGACTTATTCTTTGCTATGTACTTCACCCGTTCCGATGTGCGACTGTATGCACCACTTAAAGGTGGTCGCGCTCATACGCTACATGAATCATGCTGTCCGTTTTCCATTTCACTGGCGACCGAGTGTCACTCACGTTATTCATGATTATGTGTGCCTTCAAAATCAGCGTGCTTCTTGTTTGAAAAAAAGTTTCTTTTTGATAGCTCGGACCTTTACGAAAGTGACTTTGTCAGCGATTCATCACTTGTCTGTTCGTCACAATATAAACAAATTCTTTGTCGGCGGTCTTGAGCAGGAAGGCGGGTGCCGGCTCAATACCGGACCAGATTCGGGGGCGTTCCCGAGAACAGGCTTTCGGCTGACGTCACCAAAAGGGAAAAATTCTCGGGAACGCCCCCGAATCTGGTCCGGGATTGACGGACAGAGCCGTCTCCCAATGGCTAGCCTCCATTTATGGAGCTAGCCATTGGGAGGAGGAGTCCCTGTTCCCCACTGCAAAACATAAGATTGTTCCTAGCGCATGCGTACTTCGTACGCATTTGCTAGGCAAAACCTAAAAATCAACTTTACTAAAAGATGCATCTTTAGATTCTGAGTTCAGACATACTAAACTTTATTTTTTCACCTAGTTCCCAGGGCCAGTTAAGTTTATAAGAGGTTATAAACAAACTTTCCATTCTGTCCTATGGGGAACAGGTAGCCTTGTAATAGTGAAAAACTAAATGGGCTGTAATTCACTATCAGGACATGCCACCCACACCAGGGCATGTCCTACCTTTCAAATACACTGCACCCTGCCCACAGGGGTATCTTGGGCCTACCTTAGGGGTGACTAACATGTAGAAAAGGGAAGTTTAAGGGCCTGGCAAGTGGCTGCACTTGCCAAGTTGACATGGCAGATGCAAACTGCGCGCTGATCTGCAATGGCAGGTCTGAGTTACCTTTTTAAGGCTACTTACGTGGGTGGCACAATCAGTGCGGCAGGCCCACTAGTAGCAGTTGATTTACAGGCCCTAGCACACTTTACTAGGGACTAACAAGTAAATCAAATACCCAATCATGGAAACACCAATCCATGACACAATTTACCACAGGAGCACGTGCACTTTAACATTGATCAGCAGTGAGAAAAGTTTGCAGAAACACTACGCCAGCAAAAACAGAGTCAACACCGGGAGGGCAGAAAGCAAAATCTCTGGGGAAACATGCCAAAAGATGCCAAGTCTAACAGCCACTGGCACCATCTACAATGGGGCACCTCCGGTTCGCTGTTCCTTCCCTGATATCTCACACTGATGCTGTTGTATCAACAGCATCAGTGTGCAGCTTGGACCGCAGGACCCTTGATGGTGGACAACCACCACATGATTCTATTCCAAGACTACATGCTAGCGGTGCAGCGCCAAAGAGCTGGGTTGCATCATGCTAAACGTAAGCTGCAAGAGCTCCACTTCCAGTACTCTTTGCTCTTTCACACCCAATTGCGGGTCATCCTTGATGGAAAATATTTCTTCTGCACTGAACTGGAGGTGTCCTGGGATTGGGTGAGAAACATGCTGGTGGCACCATGACTGTCCCATCACCACCCTCGGACAGGGCCACTGTGCCTTGCAAGTGCCGATGAGCATGCACTCAACGTGGCAATTCCCGGTCGCAACCCTCATCCCATCTCCCTGACTTTGTTTAGGTGATCTGAGAGAGGAAATTGGATCTGGAGTCCTTGGCGTCCATCCATACTACTGAAAGGATCATGGACTCTGACACCAGCCCCTAATGCTCTTCCAGAAGAGACAGTTGTTCCTCAGGATCATGCTCCCCTTTCCGGAACTCCATCCCGCTGGCAAATGACACACCACAGAAGGTTGACAACATCCTGTGATCCCGATGCTTGCTCTCCTTGCCCTCTCCCTTCCCTTCTTTCGTCACTGAACCCCTTTCCTTCTCCTACTTCTTTCTCCCTCCCTGTGCTGCTAAATAACTCACACCCCCTCTGGCCTTCCTTTGTGTGCTCACTTAATTAAGTCACTGACCTGATTTTTCTATGTGGCACTTGGCTCACACACACCCGCTTATATGCTCGGCATGCTCTGCTAAAGGAACGTTATCTCTCTTCCCTTCCCCTCTATCTCTTTTTGTGCGACTTGTGCTGCACTGTTCAGGGGCCACATTCCCTCCACTACAGCTGTGACCACATATAGGGTTGAGCGGCCACTACGTCTTACCTTCCAGACCTCCAGACACCTTACCTCTATGCAGCTGAACACCTGTATAATTGTAATCCTCATGTGAGGTCGTGCCCCGCGACACTCCATGTTGCCGCTCAAGCCAGGTCACCCACGATACACCATTTACATGGTGTATAGTTACGCTCAGCTTGAACGGGCCACCATTTGTTCCCTGGACATAGCATTCTTACCCCTGTTCTACCATTCTAGTTTACAAACTGACCTTCGAGCAACAACATACACACACCCCTCATCTAGACTCGGCTACCCCTGTGGTTGCCAGTACCAACCCATCACCTCAACCTGACACGTCCTGTTCCTGACCATACTGCAGTCACGTGGAATATCAGGGGAATGCACACCTCTTCCCTGCGATATTCGATATACTCCTACCTGCACCAACACAATGCCAATGTAGCATTTCTCCAGGAGTGCACATCAGAGTCCGCGCACCTTTGCTGACACTGGAGAGGCTAGGTCTCTATAACTGACTACTCTTCTTACACTGTGGGGTTCATCATCTGAGTCCGAGTGGGTAATCCATTTGCGGCCACCGACTCGGCTGTTGACGCTCAGGGCTGCGACTGTTTTGTAGAGATAGAGGGATGCTGCTAACTCCTTGGTAAGATATACACCCCAAACACCGACAGGCTGCTTTTCTTAACCTGCTTTCGGGGTCCTTGCTCTCTGGGGGGCATCCCCTAGTTACTAGCCGGGGAAATCAACTGTGTCCTTGATGACATGGAACTAGATAGGTCCTATCCTCCACTCCCCCAATCCCCCACACACTCTAATTCCAAGCACCTGGCTGCTTGGTTACACAACTGGGCACTGGTGGACATATGGCACCAGTTCAAGGCAGGGGACAGGATATACTCATTCTACTCCCACCCCCATAACCTTCACGTACACCATGACCGCTCCACAGAACTGGCCACACTCATAGACTACTTGGGGAGTGTCATTTGAATAATAACTGAGACAACTCACCTCCTTCTCTCTGAACATGGTCCTTTCACCCGAGTCACTAGAGGATGCAGCACTCAGTGCAACTCTGAATTCCTTCTTCCTTCATTATTTTGAACTGAATGCAGGCACTACACATCCTGCCCCGTGGAATGGGCTGTGTTTAAATTGACCATTAGGGGGCATTGCATGAGCATGGTTACTGCTGTGAGGATGCATCTAGACTGAGATATTTCAGGGGTAGAAAGTGACCTTCTCTGTCTCGGATGCTGGCTGTCTCCTCTGCTGAGGGCAGACACCAGTTAGCCGAGTCAAGGTGAGTGTACGTGGTTCTACTGGAGCTCCTGTATTGACTCAACTACACTGCGCACTCTGCCGGACTCGTCGTGCTGGAGCAGACAAATCTGCCACTCTGCTGGCCTGGTTGATTAAACAAGACAACCTACAATGTCCAATCCTCGCCATCACTCCACCTGGCCACCGAACTACACACACAGCATGAGATACATGTGGCCGTAACTCATTCTACGAGCGCCTCTGCGCACTGGCGGTGGGGATCACTGACTCGACTGTTGAGGCTTTCTTGTTCGAGGTATACCTACCATGGGTCCACCCAACTAGGAGCTGTAGCTCAACACGGCAATTACCCCCTTTGAGATTCATCAGGACATCCGGTCGCTGGATCGGGTAAAACTCCAGGCACCAACGGACTCTCTCTCCTAGGAGTTCTATAAAATATACACCACACTTATGATCCTGTATGACAAAGCACTCTTGTGCTTCTGTTTCCTACAGTCCCTTCGAGAGGCTGTTATTGTTCCCATACCTGAGCAGGGACATGACCCATCTCATCTAGGCTCCTACTGACCCTTGGCAATGCTTACAGTGGTCATCAAAACAACATGACCCCGTTCCCTAGAAAATTATTTTGAAAATCAAACGTGTGCAGCGAATTGCAATTTTGTACATTTTGTAAAATGTGCGTAGGCAAGATGACCCCTCACGTGATCATTTTGCCTACGCACATTTTTCTCACATTCTGAATGTTGCGAACTGAATGTATTGGAAATTTATATATACGTCAGTTACTTCTTTCTTTCATTCAGATAGACTGCCATAATTGGGATGGAGGCCTTTTAGGAAGGGAAGTAAAACGTGTGGCACACTACCCCATAATATATAAAGAAGGGGAGAAAATTGTTTATGTAGAAAATTACAATACGCTGCACACGTTTGATTTTCAAAATAATTGCCTTAGGGAACTGGGTCATGTTGTTTTGATGACTTTATGAGTGGAGGGTGACCCTAGTTTTCTTTTGTTCTCTCTACGCTTCTTGTTGATTGTATAATGCTTACAGTGGACCAAATGGTTTTGTGCTGGGCCTTAGCACTCCCCTGAATTTATACTACCTCTTGCGGATCCTGGAGCAAGCACCGGGCTGATGGCCATGGTCCAGGTGTCTGGTACTGGACATGTAGAAGACCTTCAACGCCTTGGAATGGAAATACCTATTCTGCGTTGGCCAAGCTTGGCTTAGGCCCTCTCATGCTCGAACTTATCAAGCTCCTTTACCCCTCACCCTGGCCTGAATCAAGACTGGAGGTACATCTCTGAACCTACCTGTATCCGCTGTGGCCTTTATTAGGGATGCGTCTGCTCTCCCTACTTTTCTACTGTCTGCTATGAAGCCCCCGACACATGAGCTGAGAGCTCAGGGACGAGACTGGGGATCCCGAAAGGAGACGGAAGGCATGCTGTCTCACTCTACGCTGATGACCTGCTTACATAGATTGGCGGCTGTCTCTGAGACTTTGCCTGCGGTTGAACAACTCCTCAGCACTTTCGCTGCTGTCTCAGACCTCCGTGAAAATTAGGACACATCTTGCCTCTTTCCCTTGTCGCCTGAACAGCGAATTCCACCCTACGGCTGGGAGAGGAGCTGGTGCAATTGCAGCCGTTTACGATCTGCTACCTCGTATTCACATTTACTGCAATGCTGTTGCTTTGAGGGACAGAAATGTGCACAGGGTAGTATCCTCCCTCTGTGGGCAAATCTAATTTTGGACGACCTTGCTGTTATCAGTAGCGAAGCATATTGCTTTGTCATAAATGATGATGCTGCTGCGCTTACTTTCTTATTTTGTCAACATCCCCAACTGCTTACAGGAACCCATATTCACTACACTTGAATGTCTGACAAGTGATTTCATCTGGCATGGCACTCGCACTAAAGAAACTATGTCTGCTGACTAAACACACGCATATTAAATGTGCACCATTGATTTAATCTTTTAAGTTGTTCTAACTAGGCCTGTATTTCATTCCGCATAAAATGCTGTTTTCAATTTCTGCTTGCATTTCTTTTCCTTGTACATACTTTCACATGGTTTGGCAGTCTGAGAACAGATACAATGCTGTACTAGTGATAGAGAGGGACCCTAAGAAGAAGACTTTGACAAGGAACATAGAGAGTCATAGCATTAACTGAAATTGTCCGTTTATTAAGCATGAGCGGATTTTGCGGATTGGCAATCCGCGAATTTTGCGGATTTGCGGATTCGCAATCCGCAAAATCCGCGAATTCCCGCGAATTTGCGGATTTTTTTTTTTTTGTGTTCGCCCGTGTTTCTGCCAGTTCGCGAGGGTTTTTACAATTTCGCAATTTGCGAACTTACCTGTCGGGTCGCAAGTTTTGCGAACTTGTTGTTTCTACGTGTCCAGCCTGTTTGGGACACTCTTCTTCATCACTGCCACTCTCTGTCACCACTGCCACTCTCTGACTACTCATGCCACCCTCTGGCCCACCCATGCCACCCTCTGTTTCATCACTACACCCTCTGGTTGTCCAGTGTACATTATTTTCGGCAAAGCAAAGCACACCTTCCCTGCCTCAAGTGACCTGAATTAATTTGGGGCTGATTAATGTGTCACAGAATATTTTTTTAGCTGGCACCTGCTTCCTTAGTGCGCCCTGATTAGTGATCTTTTGCACTTGCTAAGTGCTTTCATTGTTGCAAAATTAGTTACAACACCTGCCCTGCCCCAACTGACAATAATGAATTAGGGGCTGATTAATGGATTTTAACTTCCAGCCTGGCTCCTGCTTGTCTCCCTTAGCTGTAATTCAGGACCTTTGTGGCATATGTGTAACTATTCTGAGGTTCAGAGCAGGGTCACATAATAGTTTCAACTGGCAACTGAACTCTGGAGGGGCCCCTCAGGAAGCACTACAGGAAATGGCTACTAATGATGTGCCTGAACTTTTGAACCTGGTAAGTAGTTACTTTCAGTTTTGCCAAGATCGTATTTCTGCAATTTTGCACTTATTCGCGGGGCGCGAACTCACGCGAACAGTGCGAGCAGTGCGAGCAAAATCCGCTGCTCGCGGATTTGCGGATTTTGCGGGAAATTCGCAAATCTCGCGGATTGCGGATTTCCCGAAAATCCGCAAAATCCGCGAGCGGAACGGATTTTCCGCCCACGCCTACCGTTTATTAATATTGCAAAAGCTCACAGGGTGACAAAGGACAATACCCTTCCCATGTTTGCCCTGGGAGAAATTGACGATGTTTCGGCTTACAACGTGAGAATGGAAAGGACAATGGATCCCATGATGATGTGAACAGAGGGGTGTTACTTTTGAGATGCTGGTGAAAATGACTGGATTCCGCACTGTCTGAAATTAAGCCACTTACCTTTGGACTTCGGGAGGATTAGACCTCTAGGCTTCCCATTGACTCTTGCAGAGTGTGGCTTAGGCTAACTCTCATTTTCCTGACCCAAGAAGACTCTTGACTGAGATTTTGAAATGCTTACACCTAACTATAGCTTCCCTCACTTTCACACATTTTTCCTATTTTTCTGCATTTCCCTGAGTGTTGAGTTCTTTTTAGGGTTTTAAACCATTCTCCTTAGTTTGGCCTTAGCTTACATGATTTAAGACTACCCTCATGTTTAGAAGAGAGAATCAGAAACTCTTTTCTGAGCCCCAAATTTGGTTATTAGTCTTTTGTATTGGTGTGACTGAACTTCTTGTGTGTCTTATTCTGGTACACCTAAACTTCTTTAAGGAGGTTAGGCTTTCCAGCTATTTTTCTATATCTTTACAACATGGTTTTAAGTTTTGCTTATCTCAACTGGACTGCTACCTTGTTATAAATCTTCTTAACTATAGTCACTGATTCCTTGTCCTTATTGTGTAGCCAAATTGCTTGCACTGTTAATTAAACTGATTGATGAAATGCAAACTCCCTATACCTCTCAGTCGGCAAAGAAAAGGTCCATACGATAACAATGTTAAAAGTTTGGCCTAGCACTGCAACACTGCTGCATTTACTTTATTATTTTGTCAATATCACCATTTGTTTGTGGAAACCATTCTTCACTACACATGAACATCTGATTGGTGATTTTATCTGGCATGGCATTCGCCACCATGTGGCACTAATTAAGCTATGCCTGCTGACTAACATGGGGAGGTTGGGGGCTCCCAACTTTGAACACTGCTACCTCGCACCCCAGATGCAGTGGGTGGCACAGTGGTTCATCGAGCACAATCTTTGCGATATGGTGATGCTAACGCAGCCCCTGTGGACGCTGGAGCGCTTCCTGCAGCTCTTTCACCACCTAACTCATGCTCCCATCCTACCCAGGCGCCTCTTGTCTGAGCCTCACAAACAAAAACCAAGCTACCGAGGACCGGTTTCTGGCATTTCAGCCTTTCTCAGCCCAGCTTGCTTGAATCCAGTGGCAAAGTGAGCAAGGGACTCACGTCTGAGCATACCCTGCCAACTTAGGGCGCACAAAGAAAAACCAAAGGAAATGATGGACGGAGCGTTGACAATACAAGCAATCACCCCCAGTCAACTGATCTGAGTTTAATCCATCACCGTTCTTTAGCACACTCTGCCACCCCAGTTCAGACATGGCCATATGCAAATCAGTCTGACCCTGTGCCTCATGGGAACAGTCCAGCCCGAACTGCCAAGCCATGCCTTCCCTGGACCGAAAACAAGCTACAGAGGACCGGTTTCTGGCATTTCAGCCTTCTTCAGCACGGCTTGCTTGAATCCGGTGGCAAAGTGAGCAAGGGACTCACGTCTGAGCATACCCTGCCAACTTAGGGCGAACAAAGAAAAACCAAAGGAAATGATGGACGGAGTGTTGACAATACAAGCACTCACCCCCAGTCAACTGATCTGGGTTTAATCCATCACCGTTCTTTAGCCCACTCTGCCACCCCAGTTCATACATGGCCATATGCAAATCAGTCTGACCCTCTGCCTCATGGGAACAGTCCAGCCCGAACTGCCAAGCAATGCCTTCCCTGGACCGGAAACAAGCTACCGAGGAGCGGTTTCTGGCATTTCAGCCTTCTTCAGCCCGGCTTGCTTGAATCCAGTGGCAAAGTGAGCAAGGGACTCACGTCTGAGCATACCCTGCCAACTTAGGGAGAACAATGAAAAACCACAGGAAATAATGGACGGAGCGCTGACAATACAAGCACTCACCCCCAGTCAACTGATCTGGGTTTAATCCATCATCGCTCTTTAGCCCACTCTGCCACCCCAGTTCAGACATGGCCATATGCAAATGCAGACCCCTGAGTCCCCCGTCCTAACCAACCCTTCCCTCCACGTTAAGTCCTGACCCTTCCCGGACTTCCCTGCTCGTGCTTCCATCTTCCCGGCCCGTAGGCCCTGTGTGCCCACTTTTCGGCACCTAAGATGGCCGCCTGAGTCAGCACGGCCTAGGCCGAGAGGCGCCACCCTGGCGAGAGGACAGAGCGCTCCCCACGAGTGAGAAAGGGAGGAGCAGCATCCTTCACACCTCCGGCCTCTCCCTGAGAAGTGGGTTTCGATCGCCCCTCCGGCCACCCGGAGGGCTGGCTCCATGCCTGCTGTGTGTCTGGGACTCCTCCCGAAACCAACCTGAATGGATCAAAGGGCCGCGTTGCAGGAAACCCCAACACGCGGCCCCCAGGTGCCAAGTCCCCTGCAGACCAGACTCCGGAGATCAAAGAGGAGCAGTCCTATAACTGGGGATGCTCCGGGACTATCAGCAGATTCGATTCTGGAACAACGAGAGCCCTGCTGACGTGGTCGTGGCTCGTTTGGCAGAGAAGGACTTCTGCTGGAACCACCTGAGCCCTGCTGAGTGACTCGCGGCTCCCCTGCAACCTTGGAAAATCTGAGCCCTGCTGAGTGACTCGCGGCTCCCCTGAAGATCGTAAGACCTCCGACATCTTGCTTGAGCCCTGCCGAGTGACTCGCAGCTCCCTGACTCTCCTGATCCAGCTGGACCCTGAAAGATCGCCCCGTATCCCCCGGCTCGAGGATTGAGAGCTGTGCGCCGGATACGCAATGAAATTGACACTGATCTTATAAAACTGTCCCGCTACCCCTACCCTGACCGAGACTCTTGAGTCCTTGCGCTACTTGTAACTACCAGCTTTCTCTGATCATAAAGATCCCTTGAATCACTAGATAAAGAAAACTTTCTTAAGAAGCTACGGTGTGGTGTCTCTTTGTCGTGTAGTGCTTGTGTAGTGTGTACGATCCTAGATTCGAGACTCTCCCCCTGAGAAGTCACCCTCCAGTGCTCGTCTTCATTCCTAGGGAGGTGGGTCCCAGGGTGGGCAGGTACACTTCCTGCCCTCCCCTGAGGTCGCCTTGTAACAATATCTCACTCCTGAACAGATCAGCCAGTTCTTCCACCACGCCCATGCCTCCACCCCTTTTTTCTGTATAAGGATGCAAGTTTTATTCATGTTTTGGTTTTGCCCTCAACTGACTGATTGCTGGCTGCCTATTACTGATCGTCTCCGTCGTACAAATGGCATTCCTTCATTATACACCTGGGGTGTGTGCGCCTTTGTTCAGTTCCAATGTATTAAAAAGACAGGGCGCCAGGTTCCTTGACCTGACATTTTTCTTAGTGAAGCGAGGTATCACATGTGCATGGAAGTCAAATACCGCCCCTCAACCACTTACCTGGGGACTGGCCTAATCGGTGGAGATATGGGCAGTGGAATAGGGCAAGGCCTTGCAGTCAGAGAACTACGGGGCCTTCAGAAATATCCAATCTCACAACAATAGGTTGCCATACTTGAGGCCTTCACATCCAGGCCAAGCGCCTCTGTCCCCCCACTCAGCTACTCCTCAACCCCCTCAACACAGACCCTGCCTCCTCAACTCGTGGCCCCGACCTGCTGACTACCCAACTGGTGGCCCGACCTGCTGACTATCCAACTGGTGGCCCCAACCTGCTGACTACCACAGCGGTCTCACCTAGTTATTACATTACTCTGCAGTCAACTCTTACAACCCTAGCCCCTTGCCTTCTCCCTCCTCCACATTATCCTCCCTCCCCCAACTCCAAACACTCTCTAGCATTATAGGCACTTTATCTGTGCAATCTCCCTTCTACAATAATGATGATACCTCATGTATGAGTCGTGAGGGACCAGTCGCCTTCGTGCATTTGTTGTGTGCCCTTATGTTTTTTTTGCTGTTTACCCCCGACTTGTCTCTTTCTATCCTTTCTCTTCTAACCATGCACAGAAGCTTGTCAGTCCCACCTATACTTCCCTCTGGCTTCGCCATCTTGTAACGGCTACCGACTCAGAGGCATCAATCGGGGACCTGTGCCCTTCTGCTAATCTGGTGCCCCCATCCTTCTGCAGATCTGCTGTTGTACATTGACTTTATTTTGCAATATGTCAGGGCTCTTGAAATTGATTCAAACTGTAGCTTTTCTCCCATCAGCTGCATATATATATATACACAAAAGGGTGCTATAGTAAACAGGATAGTTACTACATACTCTCGCAGGTTTTTAGGATTAATGCTATCTCCTGACCTGTCATGTATACTCCCTCCTCCCCCTACCCCCTACCCCCTACCCCTCCTCACTCTACTCTTCTTCACTTTCCTGCTACTGACCTTTGCCCTCACTTGTTCTGGCCCTTAGCCCCCACCCTGTCTATCTGTGAATTTTCCCTCCTCAATTTGAGACCTAGCCATTTTGTCTGATGGTCGATGGAGCTACCTGGTTTAGCTATAGGGGAGACAGGTCGGGGATTTCCCTCCTGGCTTGGACGTCACCTACCCAGTCGGTCGTTAGACAGACTTCCTTTCGTCTCTCCTGTCGTCTCTTTTCATATCCTCCCTCTATCTATGTCTCTCCTTCCCTCCTCTCTCAATGTACTGAGACTGAACTATTTTGACTGATGCCCGATGGAGCTACCTGGTTTAGCTATAGGGGAGATGGGCCGTGGATTCCCTCCTTGGTCGTCACCTACCCAGTCGGTCCTTAGACAGACTTCCTTTAGTCTCTCCCCTTATCCTCCCTTTCTCACCTCCCCTGCCCCTTCCACTACTTTTCTCTCCCCTTTCTCTCCTCTCCTAATGTATTACCTATTTTTTGATGTATTTTGTAATTGTTGATTGTTACATTTTGATTTTCATGTAAAGCGCTCTGATACCTTCGGGTCTAGCCAGCGCAATATAAAACTCTTTAAATAAATAAATACAATAAATGAATACCTCTGCTATTAACAAAACAAGAGTTGATGGACAGAATGCAGAACAATGTCATACAATAACCCCAGTATAGAGATCTGGGCCTAAATCCATCGTTTTTTTGCTCACCATGCCAGTCCAGTTTGAACCCAGCCATATGCAAATCAGTCTTGACCCTGTGCCCCATGCAAACAGTCCAGCCAGAACTGCCAAGCCAGGTCCTTTCTGGACTGAAAACAAGCATCCTAGGACCAATTTCGGGCTTTCAGCCCTCATCAGCCAGAGTAGCTTGATTCAAGTGACATGGAGAGCACAGGACTCACATCTGTGCATACCCAGCCCACTTGGGATGACAAATGCAAAAACAACAGTTGATGGACAAAATGCAGAACAATGTCATACATTCACCCCAGTACAGAGAGCTGGGCCTAAATCCATCGTTATTTTGCTCGCCATTCCAGTTTGAACCTAGCCATATCCAACTCAGTCTTGACCCTGTGCTCCATGGGAACAGTCCAGCCCGAACTGCCAAGCCAGGTCCTCCCTGGACTTGAAACCAGCATCCTAGGACCGGGTTCGGGCTTTCAGCCCTTATCAGCCAGGATAGCTTGATTCAAGTGGCATAGAGACCACAGGACTCACTTCTGAGCATAACCATCCCACTCGGGGTGACAAATGCAAAAACAACAGTTGATGGATAAAATGCAGAACAATGTCATACATTCACCCCAGTACATAGATCTGGCCCTAAATCCATTGTTTTTTTGCTCACCATGTCATTCCAGTTTGCCAGAAACGAGTCCCAGGGTGCTTGTTTCCGGTCCAGGGAAGACATGGTTTGGCAGTTCGGGCTGGACTGCTCCCATGAGGCACAGGGTCAGACTGATTTGCATATGGCCATGTCTGAGCTGGGGTGGTGGAGTGAGCTAAAGAATGATGATGGATTAAACCCAGATCAGTTGACTAGGGGTGATTGTTTGATTTGCTCCAACGCTCCGTTCATCATCCCCTTTGGTATCGCTTTGTTCGCCCTAAGTTGGCAAGGTATGCCCAGACGTGGGTCCCTTGCTCAATTTGCCACTGGATTCAAACTAGCCTGGCTGAACGCGACTGATGAGCCAGAAACCGGTTCCAGGATGCTTGTTTCCTGTCCAGGGAAGACATGGTTTGGCAGTTCGGGCTGGACTGTTCCCATGAGGCACAGGGTCAGACTGATTTGCATATGGCCATGTCTGAACTGGGGTGATGGAGTGAGCTAAAGAATGATGATGGATTAAATCCAGATCAGTTGACTGGGGGTGAGTGTTTGATTTGCTCTAATGCTCCATCCATCATACCCTTTGGTATCACCTCTGCTATTACACCAAGCACATGATTTGTACTGTTGCGCTGTCGGATATGTCTGAAAAAGCTTTAAAAAAACATTAAAAAAAGAGATCTTCTGTTTCAAATTGCCAGTAATAAGATAGTTAAAAAAATGTTTTCGTTTATACATTTGCATATATATTCATCACTCGTTTTAAATGTGTGATTGAAGCACGTGATAACAAAAAACAATGTTCTCTGCAGCACAGTTAATCTTTGCTAACTACATTTTAAAATGGTAACGTTTCAAGGAAATTGGTCATCTGTGTGCTATTACTTGCCCTTTGCGTCGTTTACACATAATATGTGCTAAATGTTAAAAACTTCTAATTAATGCGATTCATATGCTCTTGCCTTTTGACAGGTTCTTTGACGTTCATTCAAATATCAATTGCAGTATTAAAGATGTAACAGCTATTAACAGCACTCCATAAACATGTTGGTATAAAATCAATTATCATATAAATGAAGTTATATCATAGTGAAACACATGCATGGATTGTACAGAGAAGAGCTTTTGTCTGCGGCCGAAAAAGCATTTTAAATTGCTTTTAGTCTTATTAATCTTTGGCCAGATGGTGCTCACTGTATGTTATTCAACTTAATTTGAATATTACGTTTGTGTTATATTTACTTCAATAATTTCTTTTAGGTGGTCAATGCTGCACTGCAGCTTTCTTTTTCTGATGCTCGTACGACTTGTACTTACACAAACAGCAATGCTGTGTTCAATCTACGAATAGGAAAGAAGAATGCTGTAAAACTTAAATAAGAGATCATAAAATAAATAATGTTTTTAATAAAAAGAAAATCTTGCAGCTCTGGTTAAAAAGTTAATACGTTACTGCTTGATGCATTAGCGTTGCCTGTCGAATATGTATACAAATTAAGTAGACCATTAGCATTTTGAGGGGTTCATTGACATTTTCTATTTCTCGCATTTTTAACGAGAGGAGACCCGAGTCAATAGGGGGGGGGGGGGGGGGGGGGGGGGGCAATGTAAGTGTTTTATTTTGTTACAGGCCTGAAATCATGTTGCAAATATACATAATATTTGGTAAAATATGATATTTCCGTTGATATGTCAAGTCCTTCTTGTTCTGCTAAAGAGATTCTGGGAATCAGAAAGGAAGGCGGTGCTAAAAGTTTTCCTTTTGTTAAGAACTTTGGCACCATTGGACTAAAATCGTTTTCAATGTTAATCACAGTAGGAAACGTTGTGCTCTACATCAAAAACCACTGAATGGAACAGAACCAAACTCGGTATTGAACTAGAACTTTATTAAGGTGTGTGGCTTTCCTTGGTTTAGGCATCTGCATTATAAAAGTGTGGAAGGTGGACTTAGGAAGGATTATTTCTAACCCTGGGCAAAGCACTGCGCTTCGCTCGCGTAGTTTGCGTAGTTTCCGCTACTTCGCACTATGTGAATTGCACGTAGCACAGTGCAAACACGTGTAGCGTAGTGCCGCAGTCATTTTTTGCTTGGTCACGGTCCTCAACGACCAGTTGGCGACCGCAAGCAAGCAAAATGACATCCCGGCGAAACTTTTTCCTCGTTCGCGATCAGCAACATCAAGTTGCCGATTGCGGGTGTGGAAAATAAACCCCCCGGCGAGATTCTCAACGTGGGGAGGTCAGGTTTCTCATTGCGAGTGGTTGCGTCTGCTCGCAACCGCTCGTGATGAGAAACTACCAGTCCGCGTTGAGAAAGTTGCCGCTCGAGTAAAAATCTACTCGAGCGGCAGAAAACTACAGCTTGCATTGTGCAAGATGCGGTTTTCAAAGATTGCACAGTGCTGGATGCTTGTCCGCACTGTGCAATCATTGAAAACAGCATCTTACACAGTGCAAACCGGTTACTACGCAGTTCGCGTAGTGCTACGCGTAGCTCGCGTATTGCGAAGTGCACTTTGCGTAAGTTCACGTAGCGCTACTTCCCGAACTACGCACAGCCCTATTTCACGGTGACCTGGCCCTGCAGCCAACCTCTGCTGCACACTGCCAAGGATTGTGCACTTTGGGGGTTGTATATGTTCAGGACGGTAGATGCACTGGTTGTCCCTCCCTTGTGGCCATCCCTACTGTGCATTTGGATTAGCTCTCTTGCACTTGTACATAATGCTAAGAGTCCAGTTCGACTTCATTGTGTCCCGAGATCTGATGTCCTATATGCTGCCAAACTGGTACACTGAAATCAGTTAACGTCTTTGTTTCCACTCCCTTGGAGGTGGAGAGGAAACTGAAGATAGTGGGAGGAATGCAGAGCAGAAAACTAACATGAAAACATATTAAACATCCATGAATACTCCTCTAAATGGAAAGGATAGAGACAAAGAAATGAATCCCAAAAGAACAAGGGGACTTTAAAAGGGGTCTTTCATGTATTGATCTATGGTTATTTTGCCTTGAAGTCGCTTGAGGTAAAGACTACTTCTTTCACTCTTTGGTCTATTTAAGGGCAGCCTGGTTAATAGAGAGATTTTATGGTGTATATTAAAAGAACATAAAATGCTGGAAAGATAATTGTTAATATTGAAAGAAATGTATGGAAAGAATCGGGCAAGAGTTGAGCAGGATTACAATGGTACAGTACCAGATAAAAGTTCAATAAAAAACATAAGCGATGGCGAGGCTGTGTGTTGGCACCAACATTGTTTGCAAAACATTTGATGGATTTGTCCTCCTTTTTATCTAATGCATATTCCTTCTCACAAAAGATGGGAAGGTGCAATGTGTCATGTCTTTTATGTGCTGGTGAACTGGCAATTTTTGACGTGACTCAAATAGGGCTGCAAATACATTTGGAAGCCTTTAATAATTTTTAAATATAAAAACTGTTCGAAATTAAATATGGTATTTGGCAATAGAACAAAACGATGTAGTTGAGGTAGTGCAAAAAAGAGGGTCAAACAAGTTACTTCCAATAGATATCTTGGGATGCAATTCTCTAAGAATAAGCAGTGGAAGATGCGTTTGGAAATTTTAAAATCATGAGCTCTACCAAGAGTTGGGGAATTACATAAAGTCAATAGACATTATGGTGGCCCAGATATATGCCCTCTTTTAAGAGCTTTTGTAGCAATGGTTCAAACAAAGTTATGGCGTGGCTGTACTTAACTGGAATACATGGCTGGAGTGGAAATGACGGTCAGTGTTTGAATAATATGCTGCAATTGCCTAAATCCTCCATGGTGGAGGCAATAGAAACATGCTTAACGTCTTGCTGCTTTATTTTCTTGAGGCAAACTTTGCAATTCTAGAATACATTGATAATGTCAGATTAGGAGAAACATGCAATTTATTGAGAAATGAATTGATGAATATTGAACTAAAATGGGCTCAGAGACTAAGGGAGCAATTGGAGAAGACCACGGAGCGACTTTCTTTTGGTTCTCCGATTTTAACAACTCCAAATAGCTTATCCAAACAGGAATTACGGTTACAAGGTGCTTCTAAAGAATATGATTTGAATTATTTAATGTGCAAGAACTCTATTATAACATTGCAGAATTTATGGTTTAGTGATACAAATTTTCCATATATATATATCATCTCTACTGAACCCAGAAATGAGCTTTGCCATCGTGAAATTAAGGACTGGTTTAACTTCCTTTTAAGCATATCCAGAGATGGCTAAATATTCACAGGAATCTGAGATGCTGTTTAAATGAGGAATAAGTATGAAATGTTCATATCTATACATTTTATTGGACTGCTTCTTTTTATTTAAGACAAGAAAGAGATTTTTAAAAACAGTCTAAAATAAATATGGTATAATTCACATTTAGGAGCCATAAAGATTTTATTTGTAATGTAGTTTTTAGATTTTATTTGCACAGTGGTGAAATTTGTATTGGCTGTAAAGACATGCAAAAACATTTAACGTTTGTATTGTGTTAGTATAGTTATGTAGTTTACCAGAATATGGTCTTAAAATACTTCTTATTAACCTGAATCTGTGTATTCCTCTGAACTGGAGTATTCATGGATGACTATAGGGTATCCACCAGAAACAATGTTACCAATGGTAACTTAGTCTTCGGATCCTTACTTCTGTCTGCAAGTTTCTCGCCTCACGAATCAATACAAAGGCAGTTCTTCCTGGAGGAGTGTATGATGAGATAAATTATTCAAAGTACTGCCATAATGTTTTCCAGTCTGGCAAACTCAAAATGAAGAATAATGTCTGGTAAGGAGAAGGCTCATAAAAGTCTAACCTTTGTCCCTGATTATCCTGGTCAGTACCAAAGAAATAACACATCCCAGACACAAAGGACTCAACATCTTAACAACATTGATCATTTATATACCATATTTATTTTGTTTTTGAAACAAAGCAGCCAGATCACACCATGTACCTGGGTTGTTCTGCCCTTATAGGAACCCGCGTATCTAATGAGAATGAACCAGCTAGGGCACTGCCAAATTAGCAACACGAATCACAAAATCTGAAAAAGAGTATCCAGCTTTTTAGCCTTAATCAGTAGGATACACAAACAAAAGCTGTAAGAAAGAAAAAAGGATGTAAAACCCATGTTAGGAGAAACAATATGATGGCTCCGACAACAAAAAAGTTGTCACTTTATCACGCTCAAACTCTGAAACAAATTCAACAGACGTGAATATCAAAAGCAAAGAATGAACAGAAAGCAGTCATAATGCAACTGTGCATGGCCCGAACCATGGACCCATCAGAAAAATATATTTTACCTACAAACTGTCACATCAGCACTTCGCTCACAACACTGCGGTGACCCCTCGGGGTTTGCAATATCTCCTCTAATTTGTAACATCTACCTAACACCCTTACCAGACCTCATTCAATCAGTCAACCTCACCCATTACAAGTATGCAGATGACACTCAAATCATTATAAAAATGTTTGGCCTAGTACACCTTATAACTCAAAAATTGATAACTTCCTTCATGACATAAATATGGAGACAATAAGCAATCACCTAAAGCTCCACATCGCAAAGACAGAGATCATGGCCTGAGGACAATAGCAAAAATCCAGCCTACTGCAATGTGACCCACTGGATTTGAGGTCCCTCAATCAACATAAAAATAATGCAGAAACCTAGAGATAACCATGGATTCATACCTATCCTTGATACCATGTGCCAGCAACCTCACAAAGTGTGGCTTCTACACAACCAAATCACTGAGAGCCTCATTACGATGTCGGTCGAAGTTGCCTCCGACCGACATCCCAGCGGATGCGTAACCGACTAACCTCCGGTCGGCGGTTGCGACACTGCAATTAGGATTAGTCGCAAACTTCGATTTTACAATGGGACCTTGTGTGGCAGTCGGAAACCGCCCGCAGCACAAGCTACCATTATACAAATCCCTGCTCCGTGTG
Source organism: Lissotriton vulgaris (assembly GCF_964263255.1). Classification (NCBI taxonomy): domain Eukaryota; kingdom Metazoa; phylum Chordata; class Amphibia; order Caudata; family Salamandridae; genus Lissotriton; species Lissotriton vulgaris. The sequence continues at coordinate 856,982,817 of NC_141693.1, read as the reverse complement.
CATCGTGTAGCAGGGAACACGGTGCAGGCAGGGGAGGGGGGGCACCATAGATGATCCCAGGGCCATGACCGTAGGCTGCCAAGGGATGGAGGCCCTGCTAGGGCCCCCCAAATTTGCTTTCCCACAGCCTTTCCATGTCGGAAAGGCCGGCATGGAAACGCTGTTGGAAACCGACATCATCATACTCAGGGTGGAAACGCAATCCTTAAGGGATTATGAGTGATCTCTGACTAACTGACTGGCTCCTTGAACCCGTCGGAACGAGTCAGATTGACCGGCGAGTTTACACTCCGACTGCCAATATTGTAATTCGGAGGTCGGAATGTAAACCTACCATGTCGGTCGATAAGCTTCCGAAGAGCTGTCAGAGGCTTACCGACCGACATCGTAATTAGACCCTGTGTTGTATCTTCCTATACCTTGGACACCAACAAAAAATACAAGTTATCTTCTCACCATTAATCTCCAAGCTTTATTATGTTAACAGCCTTTACCCTGGGCTCCCAGATTCATTTTACACAAAATATAGCTACTTCAAAATGCAGCCACAAAAATCCTTTTCCACCTTCACCCAAGAGAATGAATGACTCCGGTCCTACAATCAGTCCACTGGCTAATCATAGCCAGAAGGACAATGTTCAAGGCAGAGAGCCTTGTCCTATGAGCCTCCCAAGGGAAAGCACCACTATACCTACAACTTAGATTCGACCAATACAAACAAAATAGGACACTGTGCTCCTGGCTTGCACCACCGGTATTCAAACCCCCTTAGCATAAGAAATCCATAGGAGGAACTGCTTTCTCAGTACAAGCCGCCATGCTCTAAATTCCCACAAGCCTGGGATATGCTTCTTATAAAACCCATCTGGACCACATTAGTATTAATACCATAATTCTCAGGTCTCGGCAGCCAACTTTTAATCTATTACATTTACATAAAACATATATGCTATGAGTTTTGTCCATCGCCCAGTGCTGTACTACCAGATAACCAAACCGCCAGCTACTGAAGAGGCATAGAATAACTAAAGAAATCTGTCACATACTGCTGGTCACTGCTACACACTATAGCCGCTTCTTCACTTTTCACAATGTCATTTTAGATATGGAACAATAGTAATAAATCCCATCCCAGCAGATCCCCCAACTACATCACTCTCTCACCATGACTGCTAAGAATTAAAAAACATTAAACAAAATATCTTGTTGGAAACCCAGTGCAGATAAGTAGAAACATATCGTAAGCAATGCCATAAAGGGATCTGAAGAGATGCTCAAAGAAAGGCAGCTTATTATAAACCATAAACTGGGCATCTGCTGCTCACACCTCTTCATCCATCACATTGCTAAGCACTATGTCCCAGAACCCGATAACCAAACTCTCGGTGGTCGTGATGCACAACATGGAAGCACTTCCTACATAGGATCAAAAAACAAAGACAACACACAACCAGACACCCTACAAAAAGTAGCTTGCTGCCCATGTAACCCATCACTACAGTCTCTCAAATTAAGGGTAGTAAGTGCGTTAACTGACCCAAAGTTTTACAGCACATACTGCAACTGCTGGTGACAGTACAATCTTGTCTCTGTAAGAGAGTGCCCAATACTTTAACAATTCAGTACCCACCAATCTCAGATAGAGGGCCTCAGAGGGTGTTGAGCTGAGTTCCCTCCTGCAGGTTAATGGTGAAGAAATAGCGGCCTCTTAAAGGCTGCTACAAATACCTGGAAGCAGGAACTATGGGCCTGATTAAGAGTTTGACAGTCACTGTACTGTAGTCGAACCAGCGTCGGATTCACCACTGCCCAGTTGGCGGTCCAACCGCCCTATTATGATGCATGTGGTTTCATAGACAGAAGACCTCTGTGGTACTGCCACTAGGAAATCCTGACCACAATGGCAGCGGGATAGGTCAATGTGTCTGTTGGAAGGCGGACCGCTGTTACAGCTGGCTCAATCACGATGTGCCTTCCCACCAACGTGACTGTGGCGATTAAATCTCCACACCTGTTTCTATTTTTTTTCTATTTAGGGGGTTTTATAGAGCGCTTGGTGACGCACAGCGGCGTGTCCCCGCGCTAAGGAGCTAATACCTGCCAGAACTTACAAATACAGAAAAACTACTGTGTGAATAAAGCAGTCTTCAGCTTGGCTCTAAAGATTGTTTCTGAAGGTTCTAATCGCAGCGCCATAGGTAACTTGTTCCATCTGGATGCTGCGAGGTGTCTAAAAGATCTTCCACCCATCCGGGCTCTGGACACCTTAGGAATTGCCAGGAGTCCTGAGCCGGAAGATCGCAGAGAGCGAGACGGCTCATAGGGTGTCAGCAATCCTTTCAAAGGGAGCGGAGCTCTCCCGTTGATAATCCGGTGGCACGTGCACAGGGCTTTGAATTCCACCCTGCTACGGATCGGGAGCCAGTGCAGAGACCGGAGGGCCGCTGTGGAGCCTGCTCTTCTGGGTAGTCTAAGCACTAGTCTGGCCGCGGCATTCTGGAGAACCTGAAGACGGCTCAAATTCTTCTCCAGAGTTCCCAAGTAGAGGAGATTGCCGTAATCCATCTTAGACGTGACTAGTGCATGCACCAGGGTTTGGCGGGCTCTGATAGGTAAGAATTTTAATACCTTCCTGAGACTTTTGAGGGTCCCAAAGCAGGATCCAACCACCTGATTGATCTGGGGACCAAAGGTAAGGTCAGAATCAAACCAAATGCCCAAGTTCTTTGCTTTCTGGCAAGGGGTGGGTGCTGGACCCAAGCACGACGGCCACCACGCCGACGTCCACGCCGATTGGCCTCCCCCCACCACCAGTACCTCGGTCTTGCCTCCGTTGAGCTTGAGGCAATTGGCGGACATCCAGGCCGCGAGGTCTTGCATGCAAGCTCTGAAGATGTCCGCCGAGGGACCGGGCGCGCGTGATAGGGAGATGACCAACTGCGTGTCGTCGGCATATGACACCATTTGGAGGCCGTAGCTTTCTACCAAGGAAGCAATCGGGGCAACATAAAGATTAAAAAGAGTTGGGCTCAGGGACGAGCCCTGCGGCACCCCTTGATCCAATGAGATGCGCTCCGAGTAATGGTCGCCCTGCCTTACTTGGAAGCCTCGGCCAGCAAGAAATGAGTAAATCCATTTCAGTGCTGCCCCTCTCACCCCACCTTTGCTCAGACACTGTAGCAAGATGGAGTGTGCTACAGTGTCGAACGCCGCACTGAGGTCCAGGAGGATTAAGGCCATGGTTTGTCCCTCATCAGCGCCTTGCCTGAGGGTTTCGGTCGCCCTAAGGAGGGCAGACTCCGTAGAGTGACGCGGCCGGAACCCGAATTGCGTAGGGTGAAGGAGGTTGCTGTCTTCCACAAATTTCATTAGCTGCTTGTTTACTACCTTCTCCGCTACCTTAGAAAAGTAAGGCAGCAAGGAGATGGGGCGAAGATTATCTAACTTCTCAAAGCTAATGTTGGGCTTCTTACGTAGGGGGAGCACCACAGCCTGTTTCCAGTCCTCTGGTATGGAGCTGGAAAAAAAAGAGATATCTAACAAGTGTCTAATATAGGGTTCTAGTGTTTCCAGACTGTCTCCCAACCTTTTTGGGGAGGCGGGATCCCGAGGGGAGCCAGATTTAACAGATCTGCAAATTTTAACTAAATCCACCGGTGTAGGGGTGGTGAAATTAAGTAGCAGATTTTGATCGGCTTCATCCCTCAATAAGTCTGCTGACATTTCCGCTACAGGAGGTATGTGGGGAAAAGCAGAGTAAATCTTGGACACTTTATCTCCAAAGTAGTTCGCAATGCGATTGCATGCTGCTACTGAGTGATCTTCCTCTAAAGTAGAGGTTTTTGGGGTAGCCAGAGTTTTATATATGCTGAACAGTTCCCTAGACGAGTTCTCTGCCTCGTGGATTCTGTCAGCATAGTATGTGGTCTTCTCTATCCTGATCTTATTGTGATAGGCGCGTCTCTTCGCAAGATAGACTTCTTTCATCCGGTCGTCGTATGCCACTCTCCACTGCCTTTCTGCACGTTTGCAGTCCCTTTTGGCGCAGCGCAACGCCTCGCCAAACCAGGGAGCCGTTCTTTGTCTCTGAGCCCCTTTGGTAGGACGTCCCAGCGGGGCTGTGCAGTCCAGAGCAGCAGTAATACGGTCATTGAGCAACCTATTCGCTGTGTTCACATCATTGCCTCCTGGGGGACCTTCCGCAGTAAGGGCCGTATTAAACTTTTGCAGGGAGAATCTTGCCCACCTGCGCCGAGGATAATTGAGTGGAGTGAGGACGTTGGCTTTATATTTAGGCAGGAAGATGGCAAATGGGACCAAGAAATGGTCTGTCCAAGGCAGGGGCACTGGGGGATCAACTGAGACATCCTCCCAGTTAGCAAATATTGGGTCAAGCAAGTGCCCACGATTATGTGTAGGAAGCAGCCCTTTTAGTTCCAGCTGTAAGGTGTGAAGTTCATCCCGGAACTCCACCGCTCCTTTATCAGAGGGGTCGTCAAGGTGTGTGTTTAAGTCTCCTAACAGTAGGAACTTATCTCTCCTGATCGCTAACTCAGTAACACACTCTAAAAGGTTGCCTTTGAATCTGGACATTGGTCCTGGAGGGCGGTAAACTAGCAGACCCTTGATCGTCGTGCTCCCATCAATGTTTATGCTAAAGACGCCTGCCTCGCAACCTGCCAAATTGACTCGATCAAGTTTACAGACCCATTGCTGTTTAAAGGCGATCGCAATTCCCCCTCCTCTGCCTAGAGGTCTGTCCAGGTGCACCATTTGATATTCGTCTGGTAAGGCCTGGACAACATCAGGATCAGAATTGGCCTCTAGCCAAGTTTCAGTGATGAACAGCAGATCGAGATGTTTATCAATGAGAAGGTCATATATATCGTGTTTATGGCAGCTAAGCGATCTGGCATTGATCAGGCCGCAGGACAACAAGGAGGCGCTAGCTCTGGAGTCAGCAAGCGTAGTACTAAAATGGAATTGGCTGAAGGGGACGGATTTAAAGCTGACACTCACTATACTCAGCTTCACATGTCCTGTGCCGCCATGGAGCCGATTGTACACTTCCTGCCACTGCTTGATGAAGTCCAAAACCCACACCACAGTGGATGCAACCAATGGTAAGTCATAATCTACTCTGTTTCCATTGACATCCCATTTAACAGATGCACAGGCAGGGACATCTGAAGGTGTATGGGGGCCTAAGTCCAAAATTTTTTTGTGGGTCCCTGTTCGGAACAGTTTTGAATAGATGATCTAAATTCACCTCATTAATGCCCTCTTTGGCCAGGTCACTGATACTGCACAGGCACACAGCTCCTAATAGCAAATGCGTCCACATCTAATATTCATGGATAGAGATATGTGTTATTCATAGTATAACATAACAGCAGCTCCTCACTAACATTACATCATCAAATGAGCTTTGTGACACCCTCCCATTTCTCATGTGGTAGGCCTTGTTTTTAATATTGAATACAGTTAATTATGGATGTTTTATGAAATAGAAACACACCTTCACTGCAAAATGTCTGTAATAGACTGTCACACAACACTCATACTATAAATTAGTTTGTGTAAAATGTAAATGAAATCAATCTGTTGAATAAGTATTTCAAAGTCATTTTGGGAACACTCTTTATAGAACAGAGTTGGCTCAATCAAGGGGCGCCATGAAAGTCTGATTCCCTGGGCCAGAGCCCACTTTGCCAATGCCTATAAATGTCTCTGTGCACATGCCCCCTGGCTTCAAGTATTTCAGGGATTACCAATAGCATCACCAAGTTCCATGCATAGGTCTCTATTGTTGATGTTAACTAAATTTAAGGAAACACACCTGCACAACCACATTGTGTCCACAACTTTTGCGCTACCTAGCAACAAACAATGCACACTTGCACAAAAAGAGATAGGAAATCTGAAACGAAAAGTCATCATATACGTGTTTTTAAAATAATTCAGGACATTTTCACAATTAAAAAAATGAATTACACATCATTGTGCTAAGTGCAATGTAAGGTCATATAGAAATGCATCTGCGCAAGGGATAACCATCAGCCATACATTACATTCAAAAAATGGCTGTCACATTTATTCGCTATAAACTACATCATACATGTAACTTTTCCCCTTGTCCCCAGCAAGTCCTGTAGTGTATACTACTTCAATGGTCACATCATATAACAACTTGCAATGCATATATGTACATACTTATCAGTAAACAAGCTGAATCATTCACACTTGCAGTAAACTATCCTTAAAGCAATCGTCAACAACTATTGTGTGGCGCAAGTGTCGACTTCTATGTAGAATGGCTTCATCTAAATCCAAATGACAATCACATACCATGCTAACCAGTGTATGCACCTAACATAGTAGATATTGTAAAAATAAGCTGTAGTTCCTGCCATCATGCTAAACAAATATATGTCCTACACATTTTTAAATGAAACATTGTGATTTAAATGATTGCAAATGAATAATGTCAGGACTAACTTGGTGAAAATCCAAATCCTGATTTATTCTCACAAAAGAGATACCTCTGTTTATGAGTCCAAAATAAAAAAGCAAAAAAAAACCACACATTGCAAGCCATTGTAATAATATTAGTCCTGTGGACTGCTGTGCTGTGGCATGCCTGCCTCCTATAACACTGCCAGGGGAATCTCCCTAGGAAGGGGCATCTAGTGGGCAGTCAGGCATCTTAATTATGTCACATGGGAGGTGTGGGCTCAAATTTGGGAGGGGTGGGTTTGATTTTGTGAGGTGGGTTTCTGATTTTGGGAGGAGTATCTTTGCTTTGGGAGTTTTTTTTTCCTCAGGTGTACGGCTGGGTTTAGGGGTGGGGGATCAGTTTTGTCAGGGGTGGATTGGGATGTGGAAGGGATGGGTTGGGGTGTGGAAGAGAATATTTTGGCTTTGAGAGGGGGGTATCGGCTGTGACAGGAGTACGGGTAAGGGCAAATAGGCTCTCATGGGGAAACTGGGTACAAGGGGTTGGGAGGTACAGGGAGTGGAAGTGCCAGTTGTGAGTGTGTGTGTTGCTGGTGCAGGTGTCTGTGGTTCTGATGTATCCTGTTTGGTGTTTTGTAGGTGTCTGTTGTGTGGGTGGGTAAGTGTGGATGTTTGGATTTTTTTGTCCTTTGTGATGTGGGAATATATGACGTTACAACGCATGCACTTACAATGCAGTTTTTACATCGCAATATCCACTACAACGCATTCCAATACATCTCATGATGCTAAATCGCATTTAAAAAAACTACCTTTACAACACATTCCATTACATCGCATACTACCTTTATAATGCATACCATTACATTGCATTTAAGGTAAGTATTGAATAGTATAAGGGTAGAAATTACAATTCTAACTCCAGGGGGTGCAACAGTAGGGTAAGTGTTGGATAGTGTAGGGGTAAAAATTACTATTCTAACTCCAGGGGGTGCAACAGTAGGGTAAGTGTTGGATAGTGTAGGGGTAAAAATTACTATTCTAACTCCAGGGGGTGCAACAGTATGGTAAGTGTTGGATAGTGTAAGGGTTACAATTACTATTCTAACTCCAGGGGGTGCAACAGTGTGGTAAGTGTTGGATAGTGTAAGGGTTAAAATTACTATTCTAACTCAAGGGGGTGCAACAGTAGGGTAAGTGTGGGATAGTGTAGGGGTACTTTGTGTTGTAATATTATGCTTTGTAATGGTATGCTTTGTAATGCCTGCGTTGTAGTGACATGCAATGTAGTGTCATGCGTTTTAATGGTATGCGCTGTAATGCCTGCGTTGTAGAAACATGTGTTGTAAAGGATGTTACAATGTAATGACTGCGTTGTAAGTGTAGTGCGATGTAATCACTGCGTTGTAAAGGTTGTTTCCCGTGATGTGGACGTGCTGGATGTGTTGGATGCTGTGTATGTGTCTGGGGGTGCTGGTGTGGTGTCTGATGGAATGATGGGTGTTGTGGATGTGTCTGTGGATGCAGATGTGGTTTCCGGTAAAATGCTGGGGTGATGAATGTGTCTGTGGGTGCAGCTATGGTTTCTGGGGGAATGCTGAGTGTTGTTGATTGGTCTGTGGGTACGGGTGTGGTGTCTGGAGGGGTTGCTGGGAATGGTGGTGGTGATAAGGGTGTGACTTTCAGGTGCAAGGTTGCATGATTCAGAGTTTTTTCTGTTTGTGTGTGCATGTGCTGCTTGGAGCTGTTGAAGTGGGGTTGTGCCTATGTGTTAGGGTGCGTTGGACAGGCATGGGAATAGGGAATTTGAATGGGGAAGAGCAAGAGGTGAGGTGGATGTTTGGGGTGGGTGGAAGGCTGCCACGAGTGGGGAGGCCAGAGCCTGAAAAGATCTCTGTAGGCCAGATGTAGCACTGTGTATGCCTTCCAAATAGGGCACCATCTGTTGCAGATGGATTCCTACCCCTTGGATGGGATTCAGTGCTGCCGTCTGCCCTAGAGAGATGAGTCTAAGGAGGTCAATATCCTCCTCATTCAGGGCAGCGGGGAGGACAGGGGCAGGTGCTGAGGTACCTGGAGTGAAGGAGATGACTCCACTCTTAGAGGAGTGGGCCCGGCTAACTGGGTGGGGTGCAATAGGGAGGGTAGAGATGGAAGGGGATGCGGAAAAAGATGGTGTGGGTATTACCATCACTGGGGAGTGTCCACTGGAGGTTGACTCTGAAGATGATGACGACAGGTTTGTAACCTCTGTGGCACTCCTCTCACCCTCTAGGCCATTTGCTCCCTCAGTGTCTGTTGTGTCACGACTGGATCCTCTGTGGCGAGCTGCTCACCCCATGATGTTGCCCCTGTCTCCTTTGCTTGCCTGGGATGATGCTGAAATGACATTTAAAATAGGCTTATTCCATATGTCAGAACACACTGGACCATGAGCTTTTACCACAGGACATTACTAAAGTGCACAGAAGACTCCAGCTACATGGTCCAGTATATTGGCTTCAACATTAGCTTGAGCACATGCATGGATGCCACATGGCCTGCAAACAGTTTCTCGCAGTGAAATCATAACCACATGCAGCTTCAAATGCATGTGTGAAGTTGTCTCAACTCTAACCTCATGTATCTAGTAGGATACTTGATCACATTGTATACTTTGGCCTTTGTGGTATACCATAGTAACCTGATATCATCAAATAGGATGGCAATGACAAACCTATTCCTATAGATTTCACACAAGGCCCTGCAATCAGCAAATGGTGATATACAAAATAACACATCATGATGAAATGATGATTAAGTAATATAGCTATGTTGCAGTAATATGTGGAGTAGCAGCAAGAAGGTGACATGGAAATGCTCAGTTCACACTGTTGACACATCCTAATAGAAACTCCTCATATGTCCCCTGTCAGAATAATCTGATGAAAGCTGTACTTTAGTAGCTTTGTCATCTATCACATGTAGCACAGAAAAGTAGACTGGAGACAATCTGGGTGAAATTTCTGGGAGATTTGCCTACAAATATCCACAGCATAGTGATACACCTAGGCCTAGGAACATCAGCAATACAGCTCGTTACTGGTGATAACACCATCCTTACATTACATCCTAAAAGGTAATAGACCATTGAATGTTGTTGAGGCTCAGGGAATCTCCATTACATGAAGAGGTAGTTTCACTATTGTCCTAGTGGGAAGGCATATCACAGTACCTTTTTGTATTGCAAACACTAATTCCATTGTATATTGAGAGTAGACACTCACATATGATTCATACATTTCTACATGTCACTCACTGATGCCTCTCACCAGTCAGTGAATGAACCTTGCCAAATCAACATGTGCACTTCCTACATAAATGAATATTCCCACATCAATGATATGGAAAATCACATTTTGACAAATTACTGTAAATCTAAGTGCTATGTCCTTTATTGCTTCATCAATTGAATAAAACTAATACAATTGAGTTATGGCTTATGGTTTGTGCGCTCCATCCACCAATGTGTAAACACTCCTGTCTGTGGTAACACATGAACTGTATACCCATCCCAAATAACTATTTTCAAAAATAGATTGGCCTACACACATTTATGACGACACGTAGATCATGTATGGAACAATAGTGAAAATGATACTACTATAGGCAAAGGTACACAGGCCAACATGTAGGCACTAATACTGATGGCACCAGTGATGTTTGCTATCTCATGTTAATGTAGCTTCCCCACATACCAAGGGGGGGCAGTGAGGCAGGATGGGGGAGGTTGCAGGGTGGGGGATAGTAAACACCGGAATATAGATGAACGGTGGTAAGTAAACATTTAAATAAATAAAATGAATTTCGTTGCCGGCGCTGCATTGCATTGCAGGCACAAGTGTGGCTTGAAAGATGGCGCCGGGGCATGACTCCCGGGAAGGCTGGGAAAAAACAGAACCAACAATCGTCAGAGGCGGCGAAATCAGGACTAGTAGAGACATCATCAGCAAATGGGGGGTGGCCCTGACGGGGTCGGAGTGATGACCTCCCTCCAAAAGACAGAGAACTGCAGCAAAACTAACTGATACACTGGTTTTCCCTGCAAATGTAGGTGGTATGGGCCTGGGAACTAGATGCCACACTCTAAAAATAATGATCCCCACTTAGCCCACCACTAAGCCAGACATTGTTTCAGAAACGGCAGGAGACAATCATCGGAAAAATGTATAGTTTCACTAAGTCTGGTGTTTCTGCACCTCTAGTTAACCGTATTGTTTATTGTGTTATCGCCATTTTCTACACTACAGACAAAGGGATGGACAAGTGGGGATACTGAAAATGCTCCCCCCACAGAGTTACCGGGAATGGGTTATAGGCACTCTGCACTGTTGGGGAGGCGGGTAGTTCTAAGTCCGTCATGCAGGGATGCAGGAGGGGGAGGGCTGGGTGGTAGGGTTACGTAGTTATTGTTTAATTAGTTTTGATGGTTCGAAATTGTTCATGGTACGACTCGATAGCTTCCACATGATTCCACAACTTTGAGATCCTTTCCTGCTCCCCCAGATAGATCAGTCAAATAACACAGACGTCCGCACAGGCTGATTCCATTACACCTGCTCCCAAGGTATTCACTCGGGGCGGTCCACACCTATCACTTATTTCATGGAACGTATGGCCTCAGGGGCAAATTAAAGAGGGGACTTATCCTACAGTATCTTAAACACCAAGCACCAGCAGTGGCCCTCATTCAAGAGACTCACCTGGTGCGACCAACGTGTAAGGCCCTAGATTGATGGGGCATTCGATTAGCAGTATATTCCAAGTTTACGTCAGGCTCGCGAGGGTTGGGGATCCTGGTCAGAAAACAATTTCCACTCATTATCAAACAAACCTGGACAGATGACCAAGGACAATTTGCAGCCATGAGACGGTCCCATGATATTGGCGATAAAGAAAAATATGAGATTATACTCGCCTAATACCGCAAAAATATTAAAATCGCTCTGAAGACTTTCATCGCATTGCAGTGAACCCAGACTAGGAACGCCCCTAAAGTATTAAACAAGATCCTTAAGACCTTTACAAACCCTAAAGCATGTGATCTGGAGGAATCGCCATCCCAAGCCCTATGTGACAAGATTGGGGAATATTTTGAACAGAAAATAGAGGCTATTTATGATAAAATCATTACAGCTAGCAATCTGAGTCCAACCACAATTCATGAACATCCTTCAGATATAAAGAGGACACATCTGACGAGCCTCCCTCCTCTGACTTGTGATGAGGTGGAAGCTTTATTACATACCGTCAGATCAGGCTCCCCCTTTGATGTTGTACCAGCCAAAATATCGGCGAGCCTCTCAAAACAACTGTCTGCCCCTATTTGTTCCCTTTTGAATGCATCACTAAAGGAAGGTCATTTACCTACAGAATGGAAGGCAGCACAGGTCATTCCATTACGCAAAAACACCAAGGCCTCCATGAAAGATCTATCTAACCTGCGACCTATATCTCTCCTCCCACTCCTGAGCAAAATGCTGGAAAAACATATCAACATACATTTATCAGCCTATGTCGAAGCGTCAAATTGCCTGGATGTTTCTCAATCAGGCTTCAGGCCGAAATATAGTATGGAGTCAGCCCTAGTGGCAGTCACGGACAATATTAGGCTATCATTAATAGAGGACAATCCACCTTATTGGTGCTTTTTGACCTCTCGGCAGCATTCGACACCGTAAACCATCAAATTTTGCTCAGAAGATTAGAGGAGTCCTGGTTAAAAGGAAAGGCACTGCAGTGAATGACCAGCTTCCTCTCCGACCGCTCTCAAACAGTTAGATAGGGTCCGTATATGTCCAAGTCTAAGAAGTTGTCCAAAGGAGTACCACAGGGATCCTGTTTAAGCCCTACTTTATTCAACATCTACATTGCTCCCTTGACCAACCTTATGAGAACTATTGGATTTGTTCCAATGTCTTATGCGGATGACACCCAGCTCACCTTCTCCTTTGACAAACACTCTATTACAGCTCAGACTAACTTCTCTGCCGGCATGATAGCAATATCTCAGTGGATGAGTACCAACTATCTCCAACTAAATGCCGGGAAAACAGAGATTATGTTTTTTGGAGAAGCCACCCTGTTGAGGACACCAGAATGGTTGCCAAAGGAAGTTGGGTGCCCTCCCCGCCCCGAAGTCATCAGTAAAGAATCTTGGGGTGCTCATCGAACAGAGCTTAAACATGAAGGAGCAGGTGTCTCAAATGGTTAGCTCATGCTTCCACGTATTAAGCCTTTTGAGGCGTGTGTTTTCGTTTCTTCCTGATCACACACGGAAGACCCTTGTCCAGTCTCTTGTTAGAAGTCGACTTGACTATTGTAATGCATTATTGATTTCGGCCAATCAGGCTGCACTGAACCGTCTGCAGGTAGTGCAGAACACAGCAGCAACAATTGAACCACCTTCATCGGCCTGTCTTATTATCACCGATGTACCTTTCTTGAGGTTGTTCAGGGCCTCTGTTTCCAATTTAGTTATATTATGTTTGAGCCATCTTTTTTTCTTTTCCATTTCCGTTATTGCTGACAGTATCGTTCTCTCGAACGTTAGTACTTCTTTTGGTACCACTCCAGGAGCGGCTAAACGCTTAATATATTGTCTTATGTTTTTCTACTGTAGACTTGCCCCAAAAGGCTATTGCAGACTTTAAAGTCAGCTTAAAGCCATCACGGAAACACAAGTAAGTCCTTATGACTATCCATTACAGTTGCCGAACCCTCATTAAAAAGTGTCCACTGATGTCTGCTGATTCATTCTCTAGGTCCCCGATTTGAAGTTTTTTTGCCCGAATAAGACGGGTCCAAAAACATGGATGTAAGTAATGTGTGTTTGTGTTCCTGTCCTAATGGTGAAGCTGGTGTTGTATTCAGTCATTTGATGTCATACCTATTTCTTGACACAGTGTCCTGCTTCGGATGATCACAAGGTTTCAAGTTAAAAAAGGTAAGATTGATATAAGGAGGCAATGAGATGAGGAGTAGTTTGATCAAATACTAAAGGCTAAAACAGTTTTTAAAAAAAATTTCTTCACACACTTTGGGTCCTGAAGAGAACTCTAAAACGATTAAGAGCTCGAAACACGTAACCAATTTTATATAGCCACAAGAATGCTGAATAACAAGCTTTAATTAAGACATAATAATATAAAGTGTTGATAATTTTGGTTCTATGGCATTGTTTATTAATAATTTAAGTACAAAAAAGAATTGAATTGTAAATATTTCTTTTTTGAGCTGTGAGTGGATGAGATGTGTTGATTGTATGCTGGAAAGGTTGAATGAGAGACTGAATGTATGAAGCTCTATATTTGTAGTATTGAATGTTTTTATTGTTGCAATCATGATGTAAAAAGTGTAAACATTGCACTAATGCTTTGATTTTGAGAACAAAATAATAAAAAGAAAAGATTGATTCAGACAGAACTAGTAGTCTAGGACACATGTTGTTGTATGTTCAACTTGGTAGTACTATTTAAGATAGAATAAGACAGTAGTACTGGCGGTTGTTTAGTTAAATATTGTTCAGAGGCTTGGCCTTACTGTTGGGAGCCCAAACCCAGTGGTGTTATTGGGCATTACTCACAAGGCAGTATACGGCAATGGGCCAACATACTTGATGGAGAAGCTGAGTCACTACACTCCCCTGAGAGCCCTGCGATCCAGCGCAAAATCTTTTCTCAAAGTCCCGCGCATTTACAAAGCTAGAACGGGGGAAGGCTTTTTCTTACCTTGCCCCTCAGAACTGGAATTTGCTCCCGTTAACACTAAGGCAGTGCAAGGACTACCTTCGCTTTAGAAGGTCCTTGAAAATTTTTTATTCTAGAGGTCGCCCTCATCATTGGCATTCTTTTCTATTTGCCCGCAAGCGTGGAGATACCCCTTCGGGGGGTGATTCAGGCTCTATATAAGCAAATAAAGAAATAAATAAATCTCAAGAGAATGGGAAGGGTGAACAATTAACATGGTTGCAGTGTGTGTACCCCCAGCACTCCACTCATTGGTACTCCCAGCACTCAGCTAATTTCCACTTAGACTCCCAGAGGGGGACCTAATAGTGGGGGGCGATTGTAATACTACACTTAATGACACTATGGACCGGATGCCCTGTAGGCCACAACACCAAGCACATTCCCGAATCACAGACTTACTGGAGGGGCTGGGCATGGTGGACGTGTGGCGCTCCCGATTCCTGCAGATAAGGCAATATACATTCCACTCAGTATATGAAGTGGGTGATAGGGCCGGCAAGCTCCTGGCCTGGCTCGACAGGTGAGAACGGGCAGGTCGGTGGGTGGCAGAACTCTGACTCGATACCATAGAGACTATAACAGACTCACAAAAAATAGTGGAGGCATTTGCACTCCACTACACAACGATTTATGCCCCTCTGGTCACGGCAAGACCAGGGGACGCAACAGACTTTCTTAGGCATACACGGGCCTCAACCCTCACAATACACGAAACCCAATCGCTTGAGCCTGACTTCACAACAGCTGAAATAGTAGCAGCCATAGGCAGCATACAGTCAGGGAAAGCCCTGGGCCCAAATGGCATCCCCATTGAGCTATATAAAAAAGCTGCAACAAAGCTAATTCCACATTTACTGAATATGTACAAGACCAGTTTGAAGGGAGGGGAACTTCCAAAAGACCAGCACATGGCAGTTGCCATCCGTAAACCTGGGAAACCAACCCAAGATTGCACATCTTACCGTCCTATATCGTTACTAAATGCAGAGGCCAACATTTTGGCCAAAGCACTGGCCAACAGACTGACCCCCTATCTCATGAAACTAGTGCATTCAGATTCATCTGGATTCATGCTGGGTAGAAATACGGCACTCAATCTGAGACTTTTACACAGTTTAATTGGTCTTTTCTAAGGTTAAGAGGGGGAGTAGAGTGGTCCCAATATCTTACTGGTCGTTTCATTGAGTAGAATGCACAGCAGGGATTTGTCCTTAATAGTGGGTGACCCCCATCCCACTGGTGAGAGAGAAAATTCCAAGGTAGTTCAGGACAAATATAAATAATCAGATTTTTGATCGTGGAAAAAAATTCCCGGACTCTGCTTGTTATTTGCAGTGTTTTATATACAAGTGAGCGAGCTCCTTTGTAGGGGGATTATTCACGTGTTTCGGCCCTTTCAAGGCCATCTGGCCTGGGGCTTTATCAGGGCTGTGTGTGTATTGGTACAGAATAATGCATAAGGATTGGTGTCAATTGACAGAAGAAACATAAAAAGTACATGAATATATTCCAAAAAAGTGCAGTATGTACAGTGGAGTGTAATACAAAAACCGTTAATATGTATCAAGAACGTGCAGTATGTACAGTGTAAGACAATACAAAAGTATCAATATATATAAACATATTAAGACAGGTGTCGTTAAAGATAAGTCATGTATCATTGATGGTGAGCAAGACCATCACACGTTAAGGTAATATCGTCCCATTCATTATGCCAGGGTGTTAACGTAAGGAAAGCATAATATCATAATGGCAATTGGATCATGATCCATATCAAGGAAAAGTGGGAGAATCAGTTATCCGTATGGAAAAACACAATTTGTCATACAGCATCAAGTTTTTAGTCACAGATATCAACACGTGAAAATAATATTAGCAAACGTGTCCAAAAACATGCCAGGAAATTAAACACGTTACAAGAACACATCAAGTATCAGCAGAAACAGATAAATAAAAATAAATAAAATATATTTAAATTCAGTCTTGGGGAAGCCCCTCCAGAAAATGATGAAGGATGGGGAAAATAGGAAAAGACAAATAAGATGGAGTCCGATAATTAGCGTGGGGATATTGTGATCTGGAGGAATGTGATGTGTGATTAACACCGATAACTATATCAGAATCCAGATGTACAGTGTATATCGACGGTCTGAGGGAAAGCGCGGCGTGATTTACGATGGTAGCCTAATTTCAGGAGATTGAGACCAGGGGCTCCAGGGGCCTTGGTACAGTAATTCAAAATGATATTCGGTGGATTTATTACAGGGTAGTGGTTGAACACGACGTAATTGTGTGATCGGTTGCAATACTGGAAAGTGGTTAAGGGTGGTATTATTCGGCATTCGGATTAATAATAGGAGATTGTGCACGGAGAGTCCCGTGAGGTTTAGGTGGAATACGACATAATCGTGCAATCGGGTACGATACTTGAAGTAGTGACGGGTGGTATTATTCGGCGACTTAAGCATAAACGGTATGCATGGTGAGTCCTGTGAGATATAATTGGCACACAAAGTGATCGGGTACATGCTTAAGGCGGTGTGGGTGGTATTAGGTGCTTACCGTAATATTAAATCCAAGGGCCAATATTCGTCTTGACCAATTGCAATCAGAATTCTTAATCTAAAAGATGAGAGGTCACTGTTACACTCTGTCCGTGCGCGGCATTATTAGCACAATGGTGGTAGTCCCTATGTAGTCACACACCACTTACCTTACAATCCGGGCATCAATGCCAAAAAGTGTTCTGTCTCCGCAAATGGTAGCGTCAGCCTCACATTGCAGGAGCTCCTACATTAATTTAATCCGTGTAGAGTACTTCCGGGTTAGCTGGAGATCTGCTACCCCTCTGTGGAGACAGACTCCTTGGACGCCATCTTGGAAAGGTGCTTATTCCACAATCATTGTGAATACTGAGCAAGAGTTCTAGTGTGATGTGGAAAATAAATCCTAAGACATAGATGCTAGTATCTTTTGGCAAAACAAATTACCATAAGGGCTTATCTACCAGGTTTCGCTTGAAAGGCACCTATTATTAATGGCTTATGTGTGTGTTTAAAATGGTAAAATGGGTGCAATGGGGAACAATATGGCCTTGCAAAATATACATATAGTCTGAGTAAGAAAGGAGAGAAAAGACACAAGTGGGGAGATACGAGGAAAGATATCAATGAAGAATGAATCGGAGGATATACCCACACAACGGATGAAATAGTAGCAGCCAAAGGCAGCATACCGTCAGGGAAAGCCCTGGGCCCAAATGGCATCCCCATTGAGCTATATAAAAAAGCTGCAACAAAGCTAATCCCACATTTACTGAATATGTACAAGACCAGTTTGAAGGGAGGGGAACTTCCAAAAGACCAGCGCATGGCAATATCAGTTGCCATCCCTAAACCCGGGAAACCAATCCAAGATTGCACATCTTACCGTCCTATATCATTACTAAACGGGGAGGCCACTATTTTGGCCAAAGCACTGGCCAACAGACTGACCCCCTATCTCACGAAACTAGGGCATCCAGATCAATCTGGATTCATGCTGGGTAGAAATCAATCTGAGACGCTTACACAGTGTAATAGGTCGGAAACACACTATTCAAGACAATGCAATTATCCTATCTCTCGAAGCATGCATGGCATTTGACACAGTCGACTGGCCGTTCCACTTTGCCGTCCATTAACACATGGGGTTTGGGCCCAAATTACGCTCTTGGGTACGGCTATTATATGCAAATCCACTTGCACAAGTGGTAGTCAATGGAAGAGTTTCTCGTGAATTCCTCCTGGGGCATGGAACACGGCAGGGCTGCCCTCTCTCACTGCTACTTTTTGCTCTTGCACTGGAGCCGCTGGCAGCCTGGATAAGGAGAGACCCGAATGTTCATGGGCTCGGGTGGATGGTGGGATGGGAGGACCGCATATCTTTATATGCAGATGATGTCCTGTTATACATGAGATCCATAAGACGCTTGTTAACTAGACTTCTAGATATCTGCAAGACATATGGGAGATACTCAGGATACACAATTAACTGGAATAGGTCTATCCTATATGTTTTGAGTGGCCCACCGCCAAATCTACCTGAGGGATGTGGGGTGAGAGTGGTAGTAGATCGCTTCAAACACCTGGGAAACCACATTACAGATAACTCAGAAGAGTTTATGGATACAAACCTCCTAGAACCCCTGAAAATACTACTTTGAGACACCAAACATTGGCGATCCCTGCCATTGACTTTATTAGGAAGGGCTGGGCTGGGCTCTTTAAGATGATAGCACTCCCTTGATTCCTCTACTCCTTGCAGAATACCCCATTTCCGGTTCCCCCGTTGTACTTCAGAGCAATAGTAATGGTGGTGAGCAGCCTCCCCTGGGATGGAAAACCGGACCAAATAGCTATGAACAAACTAGTTAAAGGCTGGTATGACGGCGGCATTGCACTTTCAAACATATAAATATGGCCTCCCAACTGGTAGTGCTCTACCAATGGATTCATTCCCCCCAAACTGAACCCAAATTTTTATGGATAGACATGTTTTGGGCGAGGGAGAAATCATGAGGGCACTCTACAACAAGGCTCGTAGGACGACTCTCACAGGACCCACAGCACATACGGTCCACATATAGCTCACAGTCCTCAGAAGGCTGGGCTGGGATAACACAATGACACAATCCACCCCACTCTGGGAGACCGGGAGACATACGGTCCACATATAGCTCACAGTCCTCAGAAGGCTGGGCTGGGATAACACAATGACACAATCCACCCCACTCTGGGAGACCGGGAGACTAGGCAGACTGAGCAGCTGCAAAGGATTCAAGCATTGGGCCGGTATGAGATGGCACCCACGTAATTATTCTGCTATCTACAAATTTGGCACTGAAGTCCACCATCCCACCTGACACGGTCCTTCCTGAGGCCTCTCCACTGGAGGATAGACTTCTTACGGAAAGTATAGATAAAAAAGCCATTTCCCTAACCTACCGGAGAGTTATCAATATTCTACCAGACCCAATACATAGTCTCCGTGGAAAATGGCAGGCCAATATTGAAGAACTAGATAAGACCGATTGGCAGGAAGTGCTAGAATCTCCATGGGAGGTAGCGATCTCCTCAAAACTACGCTTAATCCAACTTTAAGTACTCCACAGAACATACCTATCCTGGGTCATCTTGTGCAAAATAGGGAAGACTGATACTCACCTCTGCCTGCAGAACTGTGGTTCAGTGGGCACATTCTATCACACGATATGGGAATGTCCAACGATTTCAACATACTGGGAGACAATCTTGAGAGGGTTGGTGCGAGTTAGTGGGGCACCCATGCCACCAGACTCCAAACGATATCTCATGAACATATGGGAGGCAACAGACCTCAATCGCACGGCTAAAGATTGGGCGACACTCAGTATGACAATAGCCAAACGTAACATTGCCAAACATTGGAGGGGCGCAAAATGCGCCAACATATGGGGAGTGGTGTCATGACATGGACTTGGCTATAGTGGCTGAAAAGGCAGTATATATACACAGAGTTTGTCCCAAGAAATGGGAGCAGGTTTGGGAAGGCTGGAATAAATATAGAGAGAATATTTGTATGTTACCACCTGAAGACCCCTCCTTAGAAGACAGTGACTGATATGTTGTGCCATGTACTGTATAACTCCACAATATAATAGCATTACATCTATGAGTAGATACTTGTGGCACCAATCATAGTGCGAAAATGTAAACTGTGTATACCTATATTTCATTTCTGTATGTACCTTTGTTGCAAGTCGTACATTTAATAAAAAGAGTTTAAAAAAAAAAGAAAAGTGAATGGAGAGTGCTAAAAGGGATGGGGAAAAATAAGGCTGCCTTATCTCATCCAAAAAGTTTGGTTACTGCCTTGCTGTGCTGTAGTCGAGAAGCAAAACATCATTGTCTGGAATGAAGTACGTTTTATAGTTTGATTTGCATGTGTGTCTCCACTTGGCCAATCAACATCAGCTGCGTTACTTTTTTATCCATTCAATAGCCACTGTTCAGAGGCTTTGCAGAGAGCGTACCGCGTCGGCCTACAGCCATTGGGGAACCGCCGCAAGGGGACCACCAGTAGAATTGTGTCTTCGTAATAGGCTTGGAGGAAAGCCAACGGCCTGACGGCAACAGAGTACACATCTTTAACATTGCAGTCTGCTGTGCCACAGGCAGGAACCATACTGTCAACGCGGTCGGCGGTTCATGCTGCGCGCATTGCAATAGGGCAGCTGGAAGACCACCAAACCGGAGGCCTTCTTGGTACTACTGCTGCTGCAGTGAAACCGCCAAACTCGTAATTGGACACTATATGTCCCCTTTCCCCTGTTACTGGAACCATAAACTTGCATTTGAATCAAGAACAGCTGTTTGTAGCTTCATATATTTCCAATGCAAACATCTCAAGAAAAGGTCGAAGTAGCATAGCTTTCCCTCTCTCCTCTGCTGCTCACCTAGATAAAAAGTCACAGACAAATGCACTATACATTTTATGTTTACTAAGTGTGAAGGCTTGTTGCTCTTGGTGCCTCAGTGATTCCTTGTTTCCATGGCAAAATGAAGATAAATAAAGAGATTAGCCCTCTCCGAGCTGAATGACAAAACCCCTGACAGGACACGTGTGTTAGCAGGTTAGACAGCTCTGTGCCTTAATCAAGGCCACTGGAATTATGCAGGAGCAATTATGGTGCTGGACCAAATTACTCAACAGGCTACCTATATTATGCAATATGAAAAGGAAAATTGTATAGTAAGTAAGACAAATTATGTGACATCTTATGCTATTAAAAGTAACTTCTGCAACACAACCTTTGGCATTATTTTCTTGTTTAATTTCTTTTTTTTATTGGGCTGTTTCTGTCATTGCATACAGATATATAATACAACGGTCAACATTACACCTACAACAAGTCAGGGCTATTGACTTTGCCAATGGTTGTTAGTTGTGTAAGATAATAAGCAACAACTATGGCTTTGTTGTGTAGAATATTGAAAATACTTCAATTCTGCAATGGTGGGACTGCAAAAGAACTATAACAAGTCTCTTAGCACCATAGCGGTTGTGTTTGCTGTGGGTCGTGGACTTTGTTTGGACCCTTCTCTTCCCGCTACCGGATTTACAACTTGCGGAACCCGCTTCGCGGGTCCCGCTGCGCATCAGCACGACAGGGGAGTCTTGCTGCACCAGTGCGTGAAGGCCCAGGGCTGCGAGCGTGCGGGGCAGGACTTCAAATCCCAGAAGTCCCTGCACACCACGCCTCCCGTCACCTGGCCACTCTCCCTGGACACACGCCCCGCCTGTAACCATCAAAAGGCTTGTGAGGACAGCAGAAGGCGGGAAACCTTAGCACCATAGCGGTTGTGTTTGCTGTGGGTCGTGGACTTTGTTTGGACCCTTCTCTTCCCGCTACCGGATTTACAACTTGCGGAACCCGCTTCGCGGGTCCCGCTGCGCATCAGCACGACAGGGGAGTCTTGCTGCACCAGTGCGTGAAGGTCCAGGGCTGCGAGCGTGCGGGGCAGGACTTCAAATCCCAGAAGTCCCTGCACACCACGCCTCCCGTCACCTGGCCACTCTCCCTGGACACACGCCCCGCCTGTAACCATCAAAAGGCTTGTGAGGACAGCAGAAGGCGGGAAACCTTAGCACCATAGCGGTTGTGTTTGCTGTGGGTCGTGGACTTTGTTTGGACCCTTCTCTTCCCGCTACCGGATTTACAACTTGCGGAACCCGCTTCGCGGGTCCCGCTGCGCATCAGCACGACAGGGGAGTCTTGCTGCACCAGTGCGTGAAGGTCCAGGGCTGCGAGCGTGCGGGGCAGGACTTCAAATCCCAGAAGTCCCTGCACACCACGCCTCCCGTCACCTGGCCGCTCTCCCTGGACACACGCCCCGCCTGTAACCATACGGATCACCTATATAAGGAAAGGCTAGTTCCCGCTAAGCGGGAGAGTGCGGGAGCGTCCCGGGAGAAGCCCGGGACAAGGGCGGGGCCGTCTGTGGCCGTCAGTGGACTGCAGTGGACGGGCGGGCCACCCCTCTAACAACTCTATTAAAGGTGAGCACTTATTACGGATACTAAAATGGGCGACAACGTGAATGATGATGTAGAAAACAAGATTGCTGACGCCTCTGTTTCCCTTATTACTTCCTTTGAGTCAATGATAGACTCCGCTTTTAACGAAATAGTGGAGACCGAGCGAAGGTTTTCTATGGTTTCTATCAATAGCAAAACAACTTCCACAAGTAGCTCCAGTGGCATCAATGGTAATGCACATATAAATCCAGAAATAACCGTGGTAAAACCATCATATCCCTGTGTTGATGTGCCCATAATTCAGGATGATGAAAATACTGTCATCTACACAGCACAAGTTTCTGCCTCGACATCACCAGTGGCAGCAACGCCAAAGCCAACACTGACAATGATATCCCCGGTACCCACTCAGACAGAGAGTGTCACTACAATTGTAACTGCCTCGCAGGATGATGTCATTAATGTCATTAATGTGGACATCATCGACTCCTGTAGTAACAAGCCGGGCAGGGAGAAACGCAAAAGAGGCACATCCAAGTTAAGTGCGAATAAAAGAAAACAGTCTGTATTCCACAAAAACCAACCAACACCTCAAAGTCTGTGGAATAAAAACAAATCTTCGGGGGTACAAATCGTCTTGACAGAGGATAAAGTGGATAAAGAATCCGCGGACCTGGACAGCTTTTCTGATGTATCCATCACTAATTCTTGTGGGAACTCTAAAACTATATGGACCCAAACTACAATAATGGGTGATAATTTTAATCTATCAAGACAGAATGGAAATATGATAGAAACCATAGTTGATACTATTTTTAATCGAATTGAAAAACAAATGATCAGCCAGTTTAATAATGTTTTTAAAAGACTTGATAGATTGGATAACCTGGTTAAAACTGGTGAAACAAAAAGGAAAGGGTCAATCATCTCGGATCAAGTTAGAGCAGATCGCCTTTTGAAGGAATTGGAAAATGCAAACAATATATTGTCATCAAAAAAACAGGTTAACATCAGTACCTCGGGTGGGGCACTAAGCAATTCTGTTTCTGCCTCTCCATTGACGGAACAATTAGCAGTAAAACCCACAACCACTAAAAAGGGGCCAGCTATGAGCAAGGTTAACACATCCACGAAACCAACTCCTATACCTGCCCCTAGGACAGTTGTCATTCCATCGACTTCTAATACCTCTGCTCCAAGCAACAATAGTGGCCCAACCATTTTAAGTGCAGCTCCAAAACCGACAGCGGTTAATAACAACGTGGGCACTGGCTCCCAAGGGTCTACTAAATCTTTTAAACATCAAGGACCAGCATTACATCTGCCACCGGATGCCTGTCCTTTTGTTCTGGTTCTAGCAGGTGTCCCGCCCTTGAGGGAGGATCAGGGGGAATCGTGGGTGCAATTGCGGAATAAGAGCATAGACTGGCTAACTAAACACAAAGCTGTTGGTTTCGATATCTCTAGAGAGATTATATCTGCGCGTAGGGTATCGTGGGTCGGCCCTTTACTCAAGGACAAGGAAGGTGACTGCGTAGTCCTCAACTTTAATAATCCTGGGACAGTAAGAAACCTCCTACACAGAAATTGCAATTATTCAACCATTCCAACTGTTGCAACTATGTTACCCTTGAGTTATTTCTACAGACAACCGGCCACTCAACTTCGCCCACCCCCTATGCAATTCACAGTGCCATTAACGCATTCACAACCAGCACCTTTTATGCATTTTCAACCACCACCTGTGCATTTTCGCCCACCTCCTATGCAATTCCACCAACCCTATTTCCCATTACAAATGTACAATAGATATGCACCACTTTCGGACCTGGATATGCAAGACTGACCATCTTCGACTATCTTTGTCGATTCTTCTCCGGTATCCGAACTCCTGATTGCCCCGGAAAACTCGCCTCAAAGAACCTTGAGCAAACAACATCAGACCATTGCTCATTTGCCTTTGGACTCAGTATTGTCTATTGTTAGCTGGAATATAGCTGGCCTAAATTCTAAATTGAAAATTTCAGAGTGGTTTAAGTGGGTTGATAATAATTGTGATATATTGTTGCTACAAGAAACATGGAGTACAATGTCACCAACAATTGAGGGCTTCTGCTGCCACAATCTTAAGGCTCTGCCGTCACCCGTGGGTCGACCTAGTGGGGGACTATCTATTTGGTCCAAGATAAAATACGGGGTGCATATTAAATTGATCCCTACACCAGGTATCTGTTGTTTTATGGCCATCAAGTACATTAACAGATTGAAATTATGTATTATAAACTTTTATAATAATGATTTTGTTAGTCGCCCAAATGGCAATTTTATATTATTGTTTAATTTTATCGATGAAATTATGGGGGGGGAAAAGCATGGATCTTTCGATGGTATCTGCATCGGAGGGGATTTTAATGCACACTTGTATCGCCATAGCCCAATATGTAAGAATGGGGCAGAATTGAAAGATTTTATAGTTTCCCATGACTTAGTTAATGCTATGGAATTTGCAGGTACAGGTATAAATAATGTAACAACCCCCACTTTCATAGGTCAGGGCTGTGCTTCTACGATTGATTATATTTTCACATGCCCTGAGTTAAGTGAAATAACCTTAAAAGCTGAAGTCGTCTGTTCTGCATACAGTGATCACTATCCACTTAAAGTTAACATACACAATCCCCAGACCTCAAGGGCTGCAGCGAAACCAGATGTAGGTCCTTTAAACCTAGCTTTATCAACCGATAGATTGAGACTAGCATGGAAGGGAGCTGACAATAAAGGGATACTTTCCAGAGTAATTAAAAAACACCCTGGGACAGTTGAGACTTGCCTGTCGCATATAAGTCCTGGCAATGAGGTGGTTGGCGCTTTTGGTGATCTATGTAGGGCAATTAAAATTGAATCATCTAAACCTGTTAGGCAGAACATCTCGCAGGGACCCCGATGGTTTGATACCTCCTGCTCTAGGGCCAACAGGGATTTGAGGGCTGCACTTAACACCAGCCCGAGGGACCCTCAACTTGTGAGAACACTAAGATCACAATATAAAAGGGTCTTATACATTAGATCTGAAACCCTAGTAATTAAACATTGGGAATCACTCACGCGCACCGCCAAACTGAAGGACTCAATGGGATTCTGGAAAGAAGTCAAGTCGTTAAGATCGTTTGGCTCTAACATCAGCCAAATCAACAGTAACATAACGGGCGAGGCATGGGTAGAGCATTTCTCCCAAATTTATGCCGCATCAGCTACCCCTTCAGACACTGTCCATCCATCCCTTAGTGATGAACCCTTGACCTTTTCATTATTTGAGGTCGAGGACGCGATCAATGATAGTGCTAGCAATAAAGCTCCGGGCCCTGATGGTCTCTCCATCGACCAAATAAAATCAGAAATTAATTTTTGGGCTCCTCTTTTATGCAACCGATTTAATAACCTAAATGACAGCTCAATCCCCGAATCCTGGTCGAATAGTGTCATCGTGCCTATTTTTAAGAAAGGCGATAGGTCGGATCCCGCTTGCTACCGCCCGATTTCACTAATCGACAATACGTTAAAAGTCTTGGGAAGAGTAATCTTCAGAAGGATAAGGGATTGGGCTGAAGAAAATAATATTCTTCACTGTAGTCAATTGGGTTTTAGAAGTAAGGCGGGCACCACAGAACAATGCTTAAATCTAAACCTGATTATGGCTAAATATATTATTGTTAAAAAATCCCCTCTTTATTTAGGTTTTATGGACTTGAGTTCTGCGTTTGATTTTGTTAACCGTTCTAGGTTGTGGTCAGTTTTGCTTGATTATGGTTTGGACGATTCACTGGTGTATTTCCTTTCTTATTTACATAGGGATCTAAAAGCACGAGTACGAATTAACAATGATGGTGATCTGTCTGACGACATCCCTATTAGTCGAGGTGTTAGACAGGGCTGCGTACTCGCCCCATTGCTTTTTATTTTATATATTAATAGGTTAAGCAACACTTTGAGTGAGATTGTTAAGGATGTCCCTATAATAAACGGCTCGCCCATCACTACTCTTCTCTATGCGGATGACGCTGTATTGATGGGGCGTTCGCCGAATGCATTACGCACTTTAATCTCCGGCTTTGTTGCCTTCATGTCCGACCTTGGTTTAAACACCAATTTTAAAAAATCTTTTATAATGAATTGTGGACCAAAGAAGTATAACATTGCATCCATTAAATCGGGTAATAATATTTTAAAATGCACCAGCACTTTTCCTTATTTAGGGTTGACATTTTCTAACTCAGGCTCATGGCAGCAACATGTAGCCTTTGCAAGTAACAAAATTGGCAAGTCGATTAACTCGATCCTATCCCTTCGCCAACCGAAACTGGCTGATGTTGTTACCCCTCTTCTTTCCATCTACCGTACCCAATGTCGACCTACTGGGACTTACGGTGCAGAAGTATGGGGATATTGTAACAGCTCGGCCCTTCAGGTGGCAGAAAATAGATTCTGTAGGAGGGTGCTAGGGGGAGTCCCCTGTGCTCCCACTTTGATTTGTCATAATGAATTGAGGCTGCCATACATTGCTGATTTTATAAAGTCAAGGCCTGCCCTATTTTGGATTAAAATCTGGTTAAACCCAGCAGCAATATTGACTCGTAGTATTATATCTGACTGTTTGTCCAGTGATAGATCTCAACATATACCTTGGCTAAAAGCAGTCAAAACTAGCCTGCAACAGGTGGGACTAGGATCTTTATTTAGTTCCCCTGACTTAATTGTACCCGCCCATAAAAACAGCATTAAACGGGCACTTTTGGAGGTATATACTGAGGAAAGGATGAGATCAGAATCCAGTAAACCTGTGGTCATGAAATATTCACGTATTTGTGACCCAGATGCTGATAATCCTAACAGTTTTATTAGATATTTGACATTGCCAATAGGGAGATGGAACCGGAGTCTTTTATTTAGGTTCCGGGAGGGAAGCTTAGTTTATCTGCTTAGCTTCCCCATTGGCTACAATAAAAATTTAGAAGAATTGGATTGTCCCTGTTCTTTAGGTGGACGACAAAATCTACTGCATTATTTCTTCTTTTGTGGCCATTACAAATTGTACACATGTCAATATTTGAGACCAATCTTACGTAAATATAATCTACGGGAATCTATTCCTGCTCTACAATTTTTGCAAATGCTGCATATGGATGATGTCATTTACTCTGTTAGCTGTTTTATAAAAGCCTGTGTAAAATCTAGGGCAACCATGGAAATTGGATAATGGATAACAGAGTTATGTTGGTTCACGTATTTGAGTATCAGTTACTAAATGATTTTATGAGATATTTCGATATTTGGCAACTGTGGATATTGATGAATTAATACTCTTCAGTATTAGGCACTATGCACTTTACAAATTATATTATGCACTTTAAGTCATCTTGCTGCTTAACCTAAAACCTAATTCGATTATTGTCTTATGCGTATGAATTGTTTTTTTAATGTTTCTAAAGTATTCTCATTCTGTATGTACTTTTATGGATGTATTAATCCGAATAAAGATCATTTGAATTTGAATTTGAATTGAACAAGTCTCTTTGAAGTTATCTCAAAGGCAGTGAACAATGGTGGCTGCTCAGGGGATTCAGCAGTGGGGTGAGGAGAGGGGAGGAGTGGGGGTTAAAAAACATTCACTTACCTGCAGGCCGGCCACAGCCTCTCCTCCATCCTCTACAGTGCAGAGATTAAATATCGAATCCCAAATATCGACTTGCCTGAATATCGTTGCAAAAATATTGTGGCTCAAGAGAATAGACAGACAAAATATCATGGTGAAGAATATCGACTTTGGGTAAGTAATAACGATGTAAAAAATATCGAAGTGTTTAATATCGTTTTCAAAAATATAGATGTTAAAAATATCGATTTTGTATTAATGTTATGTATGTTAGTATTTATTTTATATATGTGTGATGCATGTATTTTTTGTATACGATTTGTTTGTATTTTTATTATATGTGTAAAAATGTTTGTAGTTAATAAAAAAATTGTTTGAATTTTGCGTTTTTGGGAGCTCATTAGGATGGCGGGCGGGCTTTGCCCGCCCGCCACCCTATCGGGAAACGGGACCACCCGCCTTAAGGGCGGGGGTCTTGAGATGTACATTAGGATGCGCCCGCCACAGTGGCGAGCACAATCCTCATTTTAACATTGTGGCGGGCTGTGCTCACTGCACCGCCCGCCACAATCTTAAAATGAAATGCACGCATTTGCATACACGAAGTGGCAGGCACCCCGCGGTGCCTGCTGCTTGGTGTATGCAAATGCGGGGGGTATCACAGGTACCCCTCCTTTGCAACAAACACCTCGGCCTTCACCTGGGGGGCCCGCAGGGGCCCCCCCAAAGCAAAGACCGCCGGCTTTTCCGTGGCGGCATTGCCGCCACGGAAAGGCTTGCCAAAATGCCCATTGTAATATGGCTTGTGGTGTCTAATAGACACCGCCACCATATTAAACATTTTCCGCCCCGGCCGCAAGGCGACCAGGGCGGAAAACAGGCGGGCGGTGTTTTTCACCGCCGGGGTCCCCCCAGGCATCCTAATATGGCGGGGGGAATTGGGCAATGGATGTCGGGCGGATTGCCTCCGCCAGGCCGGCGGTGACTACCGCCAGCTTGGCGGAGGCAATCCGCCTGACATCTTAATGACCCCCTTAGTTCGGTAGCAGGTTGTGGGTTTATAGGGGAATAGGGTGGGAAGTAATTTAATTACATACAATTTACTTACTGTTTTGAGTAGTTATTATTTTTTTCTTTGAATTTTGAGTTTTTAGTACCTTAGCTGGTTGTGCGTTTATAGGGGAATAGGGTGGGAAGTAATTTAATTATATAACATGTATAGAATATTTTTCAATTATCAATAACTGTTCAATTGAAATGTTATAATGTTAAATGTATAAACACATTTTTATGAATTATGTTATAATTCGTTTTTAATTCATTATAATTAATGACTTGGTAAATAATTACATTAATTGAGTAATTATGTTTATGTGTGTGTTGGGCTGTTATAGGTGAAAATGGTGGGAATGGTGGTAAGTAATTTAGATTTTAATTGATGATTTAATAATTAGTCGCTAATTAATGTTAGTTAATGAAATGGAGAATAATTATGTTAATTGTGTAATTATTTGTATGAGTGTTGTTTATAGGTGAAAATGGTGGGAATGGTGGGTGTAATTTCGTTTTTAATTGATGGTGATGATTTAATAATTAGTTAATTAATTTTAGTTAATTTAATTGTCAATTAATTATGTTAATTATGTAATTCTTTTATGTGTGTGTTGTGCTGTTTATTGGTGAAAATGGTGATAATGGTGGGAAGTAATTTAGTTTTTAATTGATGATTTAATAATTAGTTGTTAATTAATTTAAATTAATTAATTGGCAATTCATTATTTTAATTGTGTACAAATTGTAGGTGTGTTGTGGTGTTTATAGGTGGAAGTGGTGGGAAGTAATTTATTAATAAATATTAGTTAATTAAAAATAATTAATAAGTAATTAATTATGATATTTGTGTACTTAATTGTAGGTGTGTTGTGAATATTATAGTGTTAAAGAATGCATATTAAATCAATGTTTATTAATTATTGTTATTAATAATAATTTGTCGAATTATTAATAATTATGTTAATTATGGAAATAAATTAAAACGAACATGTTGAAGTTTTTTTATTGGTGTTTTGTTATAATCTAGGAAATTAAATAAGTACAGTATTGTTTTTTTAAAGGTGTTTGTTAATATTTGCTTATTTTAAATATATATTGTTTCTGAAACAAATTATTTTAGATAATAGTTCTACATTTTTGATATATGTTATTAATATATTTAATGTTTAATATATTTATTCTGCTATTTTTAAAACATTGTTTCTTTATTTTTATATTGTTTACATTTTTTACATTATGTTAATGTTATTATTACTTTTTTATTTTCTGCTATCCAACACTTTTCCTACTGTTGCACTCACTGGAGTAGGAATAGTAATTTTACCCCTTTGCTATCCAACACTTTCCCTACTGTCGCACTCACTGGAGTATGAATAGTAATTTTTACCCCTCCGCCATCCAGCACTTTCCCTACTGTTGCACTCACTGGAGTGGAAATAGTAATGTGTACCCCTTTGCTATCCAACACTTTCCCTACTGTTGCACACACTGGAGTGGGAATAGTAATTTTTACCCCTCCGCTATCCTGTACTTTCCCTACTGTTGCACTTACTGGAGTGGGAATAGTAATTTTTACTCATCCGCTATCCAGCTCTTTCCCTAAAGTTGCACTCACTGGAGTGGGAATAGTAATTTTTACTCATTCGCTATCCTGTATTTTCCCTACTGTTGCACTCACTGGAGTGGAAATAGTAATTTTTACCTCTCCGCTATCCTGCACTTTCCCTACTGTTGTATTTATTGAAATGTATGATGTATGTTTACATTTATTTTTATAGTTAAATGTTTGAATTCATTATGAAATGGTTAAATTTTTAATTTTTGATTTATTGATATATGTATGTTTCATTGTTATATATTTAAAAGTTTAAAAATTAAATAAAGATAATAGTTAATAAATTATATTTAAGTATATATATGTATATGTATAAATGTTTATGTTTGTGTGTTTATATATTTTTGAATTATGTTTATTTGTTATATTTAGTTAAAATGTACATTAAGGGCTCGATTCCGATTCTGGAAACGAATCCGTATGATGATTCGTATTCGTAGCAGTTTACGTACGAATCGTACGAATCCGTACGAATCACGTAGTACGATCCGTTGCGAGATAATATGTCCGAATCATTGCGAACCGTACGAAAATTAAGGGTAAATCCGTAGGATATGGACCTGCACAGTGAACTGTACGATTCGTAAAAATGGCGTACGACCCGCCAAGTACGATCCGGACCACGGAATGAGTACACGATTCATCCGGTAAACGTCGCGTATGAGCAATTTGTACGGAGGGCACTATCACATACACACCGTACCCCTAAAATCAAAGGGGGTACGCACGGGGTGTATGCACCGTACACCTACCACCTTGGGGTGTATGAACTGTACCCCTACGGTCCGTACACCTACGATCATGGGGTGTACACATGGGGACATACACACTGTACCCCTGAAATCCAGGGGTATACGCACCGTACCCCGATGCACCGTACCCCTGCAATCATGTGGTGTACGCATCGTACCCGGGGGGTCCGTTTCGTATGCATTTCGAAGCAAAATCTGCATTTACGGACATTTTATGCTCCTGTAGAAAAAGAGTCGTACGGAGTATTGTCGATACGATTCGTACTTGCTGGGTCGGAAAATGCAGCTTCGATCCGTACGGACATCGCGTACTGCGCGTTCCGAATGTGATTCGTACGGATTAGTGAGTTGTACGGTCTTCGGTACGATTCGTACGGAGAACTGCTTAGGGCACACAATACTACATCGTACATACAGGTACGTTTCTGCATACAATTTGTACGGGAAAAAAGCTCCGTACGGCTATTCGGAGGGTATTTTACTGAATCGGAATTGGCCCCTAAATTTAATTTCTTTTGTTAAAAATATTAATAATATTTAAGATATTTATTTTATGTTATATATATTTTTAAGTTGATATTTTGTACATTATATTTTTTACTTCTTTATTTTTTATTCAATATTCTTGTACTTACCTGTTTAAATATAGGGAATCGATATTTTTGTATTCTATATTTTTACATCAATATTTTTGTATATCAATGTTTTCTACATCGATATTTCATCAGTGAACCATTCTCTACCTGGTTTCTTCTGTGATAACAGGAAGCAAGAAGTACCTGGGCTCCAGGCTCCCCATAGCCAATCACATTGCTGCAGTGCAGCGCTGTTATTGGTCTGAGTGCAGTAGTTCTGCACTCCGCCTGGGCATGTTCTCCACCAAGACTGTAATGCTGCTTCTGTGGGGAACATCCAAAGGACGCATGACTGTTTGGCCAGCCTGAGGGGGCCAGCCAGAGTCATTGCGCAGTCACAGAGTGCCCACCACTCCTCCCCTCTGCTCTAAGAGCTGAGCAGATCCGCCCGCCCCTACAAGATGCCGCAGCAGTAACAAATAAAATGATAACACCAAGTAATTATCATTTTATTTTTCCTTTTTACACTCTGAAAAGCAGAGGGGTGATGCTTCTCCTTAGCGGAGGAGCCGCCACTGGCAGTGAAGGGTAGTACTGCTGCAGAGGTGAGATTTTTTTTCACTCTGAGGGCAAAAATGGAGAGCCTGATAGAGACCCGTCCCAGTACCTGCTTTTCTGAACTGCTGGTGCTGAGCACTGGCAGGACCGGCCCACTTAAAGCCCTGTAATCTTCCTATGCCTAATAAATTAATGCAACTTTGTCTAATGTAGGAGGCGCTAGAGGGCGCGCTTGCGGAATGGCTGCCTAGACCTGCAGCTCCCGCTCCTTGGACATTGATCCTACATTGATCCGCCGCCACGGGGTGCCGTGTTACCCCCAGAAGCCCGGTTCCTGCATCAAGAGGGTGCTCCCTGCACTCGGTCGAAGTTTGGGGCGGCTGCGAGCCTCAGGGCCGGAGATACAAGCTCCCGAAAATTGCCCGACAACTGCCCTGGAGCTCACTGAGGAGGTAGCCCGGCTACTGCAGCTACGCGACCCCGGGGCCTGCCACGAGGCGACCAGCCCGCACAGTGCCCTTGCCTGCCTCACCCCTCCGAGCCGGAACACTGTGGAGGTCGAGAGGGTGAGCGGAACCTACAATCCTACGTTTGGTCTCCTCCCAGGCGCAGCCTCACCGGCACGGCGTGCGATCTGTTCCTACCGGGACGCCTGCTGCCTCGGCCTTGCTGGCCCGCGGTGCCTATCCCCAGTGTCGCCGCGGACCCGGAGCTGCGTGACGCTGCCCGCCAGCTTCGGCCGCCAGCTTCAGCGACCAGGACAAGGGGCTGCCACATCTGCGTGGGGTCCCCTTGCCACTGACAGCGCTACTTGCCCACAAGGCGCCACGAGTCCTTCGAGAATTGGCAGCGCAGACGACTGCAGTCGGGAGGCCTGACTGCCCTTCCTCCACGGTGCTGCCTGGCGAGCTGCATTGAACCTGATAACGGCTGGTAAGGCGTGCTCCCTGGAATTGATCCGGAGGCTCGACACGAGGACTGGTGCTTCGACACACACGTTACCTGACAGGTACCTGGGGCTGCTGCTGGGGGCAAGGCGGGCGGCTGCTGCCATCATACACTTGCTGGCCGAGTGGCGCCACTGGTGACACTGCACATACTACGTGTCGCTGCTGAGCTCCGGCCCTGAGGCCCTCCTGTCGTGCAGCTGGCTGCTAGTCACCCGCTTGGCTCCTACTACCTGTGCTGCGCTAGCTGGACCCTCACCTGCTTGGGGGCACTGCCATGGGGCGTCCTGACACTCGTCAGCCTAAACTGAGCTTTGATAGCTCTCGCAAGGGCAACACATCGACGCAGATGCGCCCGGGTCCCAGCGAGCCGCCCCCGCAACCTGCCCCACCTGTTGCCCCTGCTGCGGACATTACAAACCTACTACAGGAAATGTGGCAGGGCTTCGCTACCGTGGTGGAGAAGGTGGACGGAGTCACGGCCCGGCTGGACGCCTTGGTCCATAAAGTGGACCGCCATGAGGAACGCCTTACAACTGCGGAACAAAGAATCTCCGACAACACCGACGCCGCCGCGACCCACGCGACGCAGTTGGCGAGAATGGATAACCTCCTCCGCATAATTGCGGCAAAGAATGAGGACTTGGAAGCACGAAGCCACCGAAACAACATTCGCATTACTAATGTGCCGGAATCCACGGCCACAGGCAGAATGGAGCTCTATGTGGAGAAATTGCTCAAGGGCTCTATCGGGGAGGAAGCCTTCTCATCCCAGTTCATAGTGGAGAGGGCTCATCGATCGCTGGCGCCTATGCCCCAGCCTGGCCTGCCACCGAGACCCATAATCGCTCGGCTTCTGAATTACCGAGACCGCGACACGGCCCTTCGAGCAGCCCGGACACAGAGATCGCTGAGGTATGAGGGCATCACCTTTTCCATCTATCCTGATTTTACACCGATGGTTCAGGATGAGCGGCGCAAATTCCTTCCAATAAAAAAGAAACTGCGGGAAGCCCAGATAGACTATGCACTTTTGTATCCGGCAAAGCTGAGGGTTACTCACCAGGGCAAACAACGCTTCTTCACCAACCCGCAGAAAGCCGAGGATTACCTTAAATCCATCCGGAGAGCACGCAGAGACGACCAGGCGCCTGAGAACGACCTAGAGAATGATGACTTGCCTCCTGAACGCCAAGAGGATTAATTGCCTTTATGAACTTCGACCTACGACAACAATGTACTTCCCTGCTGGTCGGCGCTGATTCACCATTTGGGGGATGGGCAGAAACACGAGAATCGGACTTACTGGACATCGCACCCCCCGTGGTAACGTATACCAAGGACCGCTCTTTCGGCCCTAGCCTCCACCAAGGGCGGTACAGACTGGAGCTACGGGCCGGATAGTGGCAGCGCGCACCTTCAGATGATCCCCTGTTGGGTATTCCCCGCTGACCTATTGTCTGTTTGGCTATTTGCCACTCTGAAGTTGGGGGGGGGGGATGAGGGGGGGCAGTTTTTGGGGATTTCGTGGCTGCTGGCATGTTTGGGATGCTGGGGTGGGTGGGGGGGGATTGGACTTCATGAGGTTACCATTGCATAAACTGTGTATACATATACTGGTCTGGTGTGGGATTTGGCGCTTCTGGTGCGGGTGTGACTCCATGCTTTGGCCCGATTGGGCGCCTTCTTCTTTACTGTCGATGTGCTCATGGCTGCTGTGAACTCGACTGCGCGATTGACATGTCTTTCATGGAATGTTCGGGGGTTGAACGATGCTCGGAAATGCAGGAATGTTATTGCCTACTTGAATAGACATCATATACAAGTAGCTCTGCTGCAAGAGACACACATGCCTGTGCGCAGGAACGCCCCGTTTGGACTGAAATGGGCGGGAACCCACGCTTTTTCCTCCTATTCGTCTTATGCCAGAGGCGTGGCGATTCTTGTCGCCCGTGGTGTACCTTTCCATCACATGGGGGAGGAAGCGGACAGAGAGGGGAGATATGTTTTGTTGTGGGGGAGGGTGGGACATGACACCTATCTATTTGTCTCAATGTATGCACCGAATATTGACTCACCTGTTTTTTTTTCCACACTGTGGGGCAAAATTGTTTCAATCGGGGCGAGACATGTCATCTGGGGTGGTGATTTTAATCTGGCCCTAGTGCCCTCAATAGATAGGGCAGATGGTGTTAACTCCTACAAGCCCCGAGCTAGAGAGGTTTTGGAGGGAGTGGTGGAGGAGGGTGGGCTGTTTGACGCCTGGCGACAGCTACATCCCCACGGACGGGAGGGCACGCACTTTACACATCACACCGGGACCTGGGCGCGCTTGGATTATTTTTTGGTAACCCGGGGCATCACTAGGGAACTGTTAGAAGTCGACCATTTGCCTAGAACCTATTCAGATCACAGCCCTGTTAGACTGCAGTTCCGTACTCCTGGGTGGGATAATCCAAGACCGCAGTGGAGGCTGAGCCCAGATACGCTCCTTGATGAGCTTTTTCGCACGGAGCTGGGTGAGGAGATCAGGGACTTCTTCGCTAGAAACAAGGGCTCAGTGGAGTCAGTGGAACACATATGGGAGGCTTTCAAGGTCACTATTAGGGGCTTCTGCATTTCTAAGAGCCACGGGGTCCTGCGGGATATTCTACGTACCATTACCACATTGGAAAGTGAGCTGCGTACACTAGAGCTCCAAATGGTGGCAGGGGATGACCCACACCGACAGATGACCTTTAGGGACACACTATCCAAGTATGAGGAGGAGGCTGCCAGGGAGGCGAAATACCGGGGCAAACACTGGGTGGCCCGGAAGTACTGT
The DNA here is from genome assembly GCF_964263255.1 of Lissotriton vulgaris. Taxonomy (NCBI): domain Eukaryota; kingdom Metazoa; phylum Chordata; class Amphibia; order Caudata; family Salamandridae; genus Lissotriton; species Lissotriton vulgaris. Next base: position 856,946,539 of record NC_141693.1, on the reverse strand, counting down.
GAGGGGGATAGACCTGGTAAGGTGCTAGCCTCACTCACGCGCATGCCACGAGAACACAACACCATATTAGAGCTTACTGATGAGACTGGCACTGTCACTAGAGAATCGGATGAGATACTGACTGCATTCACGACGCACTATTCAACACTATATACCTCCAAGGCAGAAGCGGATGCTCCATACGCTGACTATATGAACAACGTAGCACTGTGCTGGCTCAGTGATGGCGATAGGGAGTTCCTAGCGGCGCCTTTTGAACTCGAGGAAGTTCGCGAGGCCATTATGTCCCTCCAGAATGGGAAGGCCCCAGGGCTCGATGGTATCCCAGCCGAATTCTACAAAGCTTATATTGATATTATAGCACCCGTGCTTAGCGAAGTCTTCACTGAATCATTAGCTGATGGAATGTTACCCCGATCTATGCGCGAAGTGGTTATCACCTCCCTTCTGAAACCTGGCAAGGACCCTACTTCCTGTGACTCTTACCGTCCACTCTCCCTTCTAAATTGTGATGTGAAGATCCTTGCCAAAGTTCTCGCCACGAGACTCTCTCTGCTAATGACTAGAATAGTCCTGCCCGACCAATCTGGCTTCGTAGCAGGCAGATCCACTTCCCATAATCTACGCACCCTTTTTTCTCTGCTTCGCTCGGTCCATCCTGATGTCCCAGTGGCGGCTGTTTTCCTTGACGCCACCAAGGCGTTCGACTCCGTCGAGTGGCCCTACCTCTTCTCGGTCCTGGGACGCATGGGGTTCCCTAAACTGTTCTTAGCCTGGGTGCGCCTCCTCTACACGGACCCCACGGCGAGAGTACTGATCAATGGGAAGCTATTGTCACCCGTCAGTCTCACGAGAGGCACCCGCCAGGGGTGCCCGCTCTCACCCCTATTGTTTGCTATTGCGGTCGAACCACTAGCATGCCGCCTGCGCCAATTACACCGAGAGGGAGCGATTCAATGCTTGCAGCGGCAAATCGATGTGTCCCTCTATGCGGATGACATCACACTATATGTCAAGTTCCCGGAGCTACACCTTAACCCCCTACTCCGTGAGTTCGTCCTTTTCGGAGGACTGTCAGGTGTTCATATAAACTGGTCCAAATCACAATTTTTTCCCCTTACTGATGCGGTGAGTGCTTTCCCACTAGATTACCCGTTGGTGTGGTGCCAAGATGATCTTCGTTACTTGGGGATCCGTGTGGCACGAGATAAAGATGAGACACTTCGTTCCAATTATGGAGTGGCCATAACCAAATTGGCCGCCTCCGTCGACAGGTGGATCACGATGCCACTCTCCATGGCTGGCAGGGCCTCCCTCATAAAGATGGTGATATTGCCCCGCTTTCTATACTTTTTCCTAAATATCCCCTACTACCCAGGCGCTTTCTTCTTCAGGACGCTCCGCGCCGAACTGCGCAGACTCTTTTGGGGTGGCAAATCTCCCCGGCTAAAGTGGTCCACGTTGACCCTTCCCTATGACCAAGGCAGCTTCGACATCCCTGATTTCGAGGCGTACTACCTGTGCGCACAGGCGCATTTTGCCTACCACTGGATGGCTCCTACCCCCTTCATGCCTCACATAGCAGTGGAAGATTGGATAGCACACCCACTCCCATTGAACGGCCTGATACATTGTCCCGAGACTTCCATCTCTACAGCGAATACCTCGATCTCCTGCACCCTAGACGCGTGGCGACGCATCGCCCGGCGGCTCCTCTGCGCGCTGCCCTACTCCCCTAAACTTCCTCTGGCCTATCACCCAAAACTTGCCTTGCTATCGGAACTAGGGTTTCGTCAGCTCTGTAGCAGACTCCATATCACCTTTTGGGGTGACCTGTTCCACAACGGACTTTTCAAAACAGCGGACCTTTTCTTCAAAACGCAAGCCCACACGCCCCTTGAGCTATTTTACTATATTCGTTTGCGCGCGGGGATGCAGGACATCCTTCCAGATTACCCTGCTGAACCTGCGACCTTACCACCGCTACACCACCTCCTAGAATCACAAGATGGGGCCCATTTGGTCTCTGGGCTCTACCGCCAATATCGCGGAGCTGCTCCCCAACCGGTCTCTGCTGCCAGACTGCACTGGTCAGCGGAGCTTGACACCGAGGTCTCGGACGACCAATGGAAATACTGCTGTACATTGACTTCCCGCATCTCTGCCAGCTGCAGGTTGAAAATAATACATTATAAATACCTGCAGAGGGTCTACTACACACCGGTCCGGAAATACAGATTCGGGCTGGCCGATAGTGACCGCTGTGAACGATGTCGAGCAGAACATGCTGACTTTCTCCACTTGGCATGGTCCTGCCCCCGGGTTGCTGACTACTGGCGACAGGTCGTCGAGGCTGTTGCGCAGATGGTGGAGGAGGAGATTCCTGCGGACCCTCTGGTGGCCATCCTTGGATACACAAAGCACATATCTAAGGAATGCAGAAAATTCGTCGACATAGCATTCCTCCTAGCCAAGCGACGTGTCGCTTGCCACTGGAGCAGAGGCAGAGCGCCCAAGTTCAAAGATTGGCTAACCGACCTAACATACTGCCAGGATCAGCACACCACCTTTTCTGAATTATTGCCTCTCACGAGTAGACCTAGGAACGTTTGGGACCCGCTGGTACACTACCTGCTCAAACGTTCGGACGATGATACAATGTCGGGCGATGAGCCCATCGCTCCCCAATCACATTAACACTTTTGACTACCTTATTGATGCCTGGCTATGGAAGACACATGCTGTTTTCCTCCATTTGAGGGACCCCTGTGCCCCTGCAGTCTCCTCGTGGAGTGTGTGGCCCTGGTCTCCACGGCACTGCCCCCCTCGCCTCCCCTTCCTATGACTATATTCCCCCTCAGACGCGTTGAAGGGTGTCCCCCCCTCCATCCGGTGAGTGCTGTCCTGCATACCACTAGAAGCTCTGCACTGTCGCCCCACGGACTGCCACTGACCTAGATCTTTGAGCCTGGGACATTCACCGCCCCGCGCACTGGCACCTAGCAGAGCCACCACACTACACCACTACCATACATTATTGTCGCACGGTAATGCACCACCGCTTACACGTAACCTCGTTGAGAAGTTGGGGATTTCTCTTTTTTTTTGTTTTTCCTTATTTCTTGGTTCTTGTTCTACTTGTTACAAAAAATAGGAGTGGGATTCTCTTCTTGCTCACACAAAACCTGTTCGACTGCAGCACATCCTTCCTTGGCCTGCTCCACCGGACGGTGTTGTGAAAAGCTTTATTCCTGTGATGTGCCGCCGGGCCCCCGGGATGCCGGCTACTAGGCTGTGTAATGTTGCTCCACTATTGCTGCCGACCTCCGGGTTGTGGGCACCTCAAGCTGTGTATCCTTCTGTACTCTTATCAATAAAGCAGATTTGAACACCAAAAAAAAAAAAAAAAAAAACTTTGTCTAATGTAACTTGTGATCACATAAAGTGTTTCAATACCCTTAGGCCGAGTTCACACTAAAAGTTGGTCGGGATGCTTTACAGGAAGGCCTATGGTGGGAAGAAGGACAAGCACAAGGACCAGATGAGGAATGGAGAGGCAGGGTATGGTAAGCAAATGATGTGGCATTGGGGCCAGAGCTGCTGACTTTGTGACTGGGGAACCAGTTTCTACACTTGATGTCGGCTCAACATCCTGTGACCCTGGACACATCATTAATATACCTGTGCCTAATAAATGAGTTCAAACTTGTGTAATGTAACTGGTGATCGTGTAAAATGCTCCAATGCCATTGGGCCGAGTTTGCGCTATATATATATAAATAGACAACGGGGAGGCTATTTTCTTGTTCAACCTTTCTGTGTGACTCTACCTGTTTGTGGATTGACTGTCTGGTTTGAGTGACAGGGGCTGGAGTCAGCACTAGGGTAAATTGACCTATCTGCATTTGAAGTGGTGGGAAGAGGAGCACCTGGGCCTGAATAGGGCTGTGCCTGCCTTCCACAATGCTGGCTCCACCTCTTGTGGTGCGTGTGATGGCCCTGGCCCACACTTACAAAGGAAGAAGTTGTGCACTGGCTGGATGCACCCAGAACTGGTTTGGACTGGGTCCAGGACCCCTCACACATAGAGAACAAATACTTTTTGGCTATAAATATGAGAGCTGAAACCCCTGAAAGTTAGACTACTTTGTGATCAAGAGGAATCCCTGCCAAAGAAGATCAGCTGAAGAGACTGAGTCGAAGTACTGCCCTTGCTGTGTGTCTGGGGTTGGCCTGCAGTTTGCTGTTTCTACTGAGGAGAGGACCAAGGGACTTTGCTGTGTGCTGTGTCCCTCTGAAGGAAAGTCTCCAAGGGCCTGAGAAGAGCTGGCCTCTTGTTACTGAAGTCCCAGGCACAAAATGACTTCACCCCCGGCTTCCCGGAACTTCCTTGATGGGAGTTCCAGTCTGCCAAGAGGGCATGTAACTGTGTGAGGCCTTTTTGCTGTGGGGAGCTGGAAGCGCGATGCAACGAGAGATAAGCGTGATGCCGCCACAGCAGCCACTGTTGCATCATTGAGGAAGCGTGTCACCGCTGCCTCTGTTCGCCGTCGCATCAATGGAGAAGCGTGTTGCAGGGCCCCCGCATTGCTGAGGAAGTGAGCCAAAGCTGATCGCCGCCAAAACACCGGAGAGGTATATCGCTGTCACCGAGGGTGTCGTCGCATCACCGCAGAAGCGTGTTGCAGGGCCTGTCGCGGCTCAAAAAACCACAGAGTTCGCTGCATTGCCATCGGGCATGCAGGCATCACCTCCACGTTGTTGCATCGCAACAGACACACCATTTTGTTGAATCGCACTGGATCATCGTAACGCATCGAGGTGCAATCTTGTCGCATCGGAACCGGAGCGCAGGAAGAATCAACGCATCGCCTTCTCCACGCCCCTTTTGTTTGTTTTGCGTTACTCATGCCAGGTACTTTGAGACTAAAGTGACGCATTTATCATCTACAAGTTTATTTTTGCAACAAACTTTTTAAAGACATTCTACTAAGTAACTGTATGTTGGATTTTTGTCGTTTTGGTCTTGTGTCGTTTATATAAAGATATTTTATTTTCTAAACTGGTGTGGTGTCCATTTGTGGTGTTTTCACTGTGTTACTGTGAGTGTTGGTACAAATACTTTACACATTGCCTTTGGGATAAGCCCGTCTGCTCATGCCAAGCTACCAAGGGGGTGATCAGGGGTTATCTAAAGTGTGTATCCCCCTTACCCTGTGACTAGAAGCAAGGGTCCTTATTTGGACAAATATACCTACATCTGCCAACTAGAGACCCACATTTGTAACCATTGCCAACAGCATCCTAAGGGGAGAACATTATACAGTCTCACTACAGTGGGCACTGATAGGTAATCTCACCCTGTGAGAATGGCAGCAGCACTCATAAATTACTTCACTCACTCATTAACCATTATACATGTCTCAGCGGATTTAGCATCTGCTCCAGAGACCTGCTTGCAAACTTCTTGCACATAATGCTTGAACAGTACCATGCTCCATGAGCAATGGCAGCTTGCAATACTGCTGCCATTGTGTGCCTGTCCTAAAGGCAAGTGAGGCTTGAACTGATACTACATTCTGCGAGTGAAGGAACCTGTCTTTCTCCTGGCAAGCTGTACCTGTTCTGTGAGGAAAAAACGCTTGAACTGTTGGTTTCCACCTTACTGTGAAGCTGAAAATAATAATGCATAAATCAAACCTGTTCTGAAAGAGAGGGAAGCTTGCACTGTTGCTACTTCAGCTGTATCTATTCTATGAGGCAGGGCAGCTTGGACTGCTGCTTCCCCACCCGCACCAGTTCTGTGAGAAAAAGAAAAGTATATGTGAAATAAATGTGTAATTTGCTTTTATTAAATTTCACAACATTTTGGAAAATTATGTGAATTTACGTGTAATTGTGTGAAATGGAAATCCATCATTTAGCACTATATTTTAGCACAAAATGCATCTTCTCATCAGTTTTGGTCGTAAGGTCAAAAAAATTAAGCAAAAACGACAATTACTGCGAACAAAAGCCTCTCATGTTCTGGTTGTTTCTGTTGTTCCTGCGCTCTGGAGCTACAATTCTGCCTCTAACAGCAGCGCAATTGCATGACATGGAGTAATGGTATAATTTTGGGAATTTTGTGTAACAAGTGTTGGGCCAAATTCCTGAAATCATTCAAATTATACCAACGTAACCTAAATTTCACCCAGGCCTAAAGAGAAATTTACACTACTGAGTCTTAACTTGAGTTAGTCTATTGCCATCTGTTTTACACCTTTTCTGTGCTTGATGTCACATTGTGCTCTTTGTCCCACTGATATCACCTCTACTGTTCATATGTTTGCACTAGGAAAGCTGCCCTTGCTATAATGAGCCACTGGTCTGTTTTAGTGATGCTTCTAATAAAACATTTCACTATACAAAGCTGTGGAGGCTTTAATCCAAGGGGTGGTGGGGTCCCTGCCGCCCACGCACACACGTGCAAATTATTGTAAAAAATGAAAATTTGCCTAACCCAACTTCCTCCCTCGGGACCACTTCTTTGCAGGAAGGGGAACCGGATGCTGGAACTCCCTTGCTCAATCCTTGTGCTGCTCACCTGCAGCATGTGAGCAGCGCCATGATTGGACGGAGCGGCCTCATGTGACACTCCACAGCGCACTGGAGGCAGGCACTGACTCTCAACCCAGATAGACAGCTGGGTTGAGGGGTGTAAAGTGTGCAGGCATAACTGGCCGTCTCAAGAAAGCCGGACAAAAAGCCATGCGCCCTTTAAATAGGGCATTAGGCAACCCACCCTCCTCCCTGCTGCTGTCAGTCAGCAGCAGCCTCCCCCCGCCCTGACGCTCGGCTCGAGGGGATAAAAAATAAAATGGTAATGAACTACAATTTATTTTTAATCTTTGGGGCTTTGGATAGGGGGTATTTTTAGTGGGGCGACACTTCCCCGCTCCAGAGGAGAAGCTGCCTCTGTAAAAATGATAAAATAAATGTCAAGGTGTGTTTGTGTATGTGATTGTAATAAAAGAGGGAACTCCTCAAAATATGTAAAGATTTTTCGTTTGATGTTGTCTGTGGGACAATTTTTTGAAAATGAACCGGACCACTTTGTACAATTCTAAACCCAAACTATCAGGTAGCTCTATTTCTCCATTGCACATACCGCTTACTTGGCAACAGATTTACTACTTGTAGTTCTAGATGCAAACTGCAAGCCCCAAATGCAAGATGTTTTTGGCAGAATAATCTAGACTCCCAGATAAGGATGGAAGCTATTTGTAGAGGAAATAATTTTTTTTGTCTTTTTCAGCCTTCGTTTTGTGATTTTCAAAGCGTGTTAGTAAAGTTGGCAAGAGGCAGACCCGGCCCTCAACGTGGAGATGCTCTTTCTCATCACAGTGTGAAAACACTGGCACTCTTTTAAAATTATAGGGAATGCAAAAGACATTGTCCTGCACAAAGGAGAACTCCCACCATGAGGTTTATTTCCTGGAAGATTGTGAACGACCTGCAACCTTCGTTCCAGCGCGGGCACCTTGCTGAACATGTACCTCTCAATAAAACATTTTTAAAAAACGATTTTTCTGATGCGCGCTGTCGGAGTTGATATAGCCCACATATTTTTTCATCCCAGTTTTTCTCTGTGACAGATCCCCACAAAGCTTCTGTCCTCGCTATGGAATAAGGCATGGTGTGAAAGGGGGATGCGTGTTGCTGATGAGGTTGTGCAGGGGTGACGTGGTGGTGGTGGGGGTGGGGGGGTGAAAGCGCTTTGAGTCCAGTGGTCTTGTCGTACCAGCCAGCAGTACAAGTTTCCCTCCAATATTTGGATATTCTAAGGGAAATTACGTTTCTCCTGTTGAGGTGAATCAGAAGAAGCACATCTTAAGTCTCGAAAATCAATTCGGATTGTATTCTGCACTTTATAAATGGTTATTATTTGTGTGGTTAGACATATAGAGCGATGCAGGGTTCATACCCAAAGAACTTGTAGAAATTAAATGATTACATGCCTCAGTTTATGTTAAAGAAATGAAGAGCATGTCTTGGTTTTCCAGACATGGGCTTCTGACGGGTGTAGAGCGACCAGCGATGCTGTCTTTACTTCAGAGACGAACTCCCTACCAAATCACAGCTGAATGATTGTCCTGGAAGTGCTGGCATGCAGTGCACCAGAGTACCCCCTCTCTCCCAGAGCGCTATGAAAGCTGCTGTTGCACAAAGTACAACAAAGACTGAATATGCACGGGATCCACTCAGCCCTTTATTCCACCGAGCATTTTCCCGTGGGCCGAAGCCCCTGAAAGCCATTTTTTGCCTGAGGGCCCCTCCTGTTGCCTTTTTGTCACTTTCTCCTGCTCCCGAAGATAAATTGCAGCAGGCATGGGAGTCTTCTAGAGAAAAGGGGGTAGGGGAGCTAGAGAGAAAGTGATCAGACAGGTAGAAGAGAGAGAGAATGAATGGATGAAAAGGGAGAGAGATTTCACAAGGAGATGAAGTGAGCGGGGTGTGTTACACATATGTGCTAAGGCTTCTTTAGTTCCCCAGTCCGGCCCTGAACCAAACTCATGTGCCCAGGTGTTAGCCCGCGACACTGGGATGCGTCAGGAAGATTTGCTGGGGCTGGCCTGGAAACTTGGGGGCATATTATCAAGGAACAGTGTTAAAATTATCGCTGCTTTAGCCGCAGGAAACTGCCACTAAAACGGTGATAATGGGCTTGATAATATGCCGTAGAGAATTCCAATAGAAGCCCATGTTCACACCAGAACATAGGCTTCTATTGGAAATCTCAAGGGCATATTATCAAGTCCAATATCGTCGCTTTAGCGGCAGTTTCCTGCCGCTAAAACAGCAATAATTTTAACGCTGTTCTTTGATAATATGCCCCTTGGTTCTAACGTGTGGAAGCGTTTCTCCAAGCCTATATTTTTGTGCAATAAAAATGAGGACAATTTTTTTTATCTTAAATAAAACAATGATGGTATGGAAACTATTCAAATCAAATTAACACATGGCTTGGGACTATAGCTTGACTTTCAGAAATGATTCATTAAATATATACAAACTCATGGGACGTGGCCGAGCCGTTGATTGTTATGGCTGTACAGCAATGAAGCTCCAAAACCGACAGCCCATATCCTGAGGGTTGTGGCATCCTTCATAGTCTCTTCCAACCAACACAGGGGAGATTATCTGCCCCTACATCCTAGGCAATGCAGCGATCCCCCTCCCGACTAACGGGAACCTCTCCTGTCGCCTAACACTGCAACGGAGAGAGCGTGGCCCAGCCCGCCTCAGAGGCCCTGCTGCGACGGGGCATTGAGTGATCTGATCCACCACAGTGAGTACATTTCTGCAGCCCTTCCGCCTGCTCCTAACATCATACCTGGTTGTTCACTCCATAGTATCCAGTGGTGTGAGGCATAACTGCAATACAACTCTGTTACCCTTTGACTGCCTCCTAAACAGTATCATCAGCAGTACTGTCAACCTGCTTGCCTTTCACTGATGCTACCCAGGGGGGCCGCTGCCTGTGTGGGCCCCCTTTGACCGGCCACTGTCTGAGCAAGGGATATTTTTTACGGCAGTACTGCGGGCCTCCTCCCCCCTCCCCCTCACTGTACACCTGTTTGCCACCAGGAGCTCCTCTCCTACAATCCCTGATCTCTCCCCAGAAGTTCCTTAGTCAGGGGGCGCTGAGACCCAAACAGTGGTGTCTCACGTTTGAACCGCCTAAGTGGATGGGCCGGCCTGGCCCTAATTGGACTTTGTGGATGACAACGACTCTGCGGGTCATGCTGATCCCCCTGAGGGTATGGTGTCCATCTTGGCAGAACTGCGGGTCGACTTTGGTGCTATTGAAGCACGTTTTGCCACTTTCATGTCTGATTAGACCCTAAGGGGGATTGCCTGGACCGGCACAGCACTTGTATTGGTGCCGTGGAGGAGTGGATCTACATTTTGGAGGACACCTCAGCTTCGATGACCCGTAGGCTGGAAAAAACGGCACATCTCTTAAAAGCTGTGCCATTAAGAATGAGGATTTGGAGGCACACTTGCGCCACAACAATATCTGCATTGTTGCCCGGCAGAATCGACCAATATAGGCCCCCCTAAACCTTTGTGGATCATTGTTTATCAAAATGTTTGGTGCCCAACACCTCTGCTCCACCTTTATAGTGGATTGAGCCCAAAGATCTCTAGGCTCATGTCCCCCGCCATGAGCGCCTCCTCACCCTATTGTGGCATGCGTCTTGAATTATAGGATGCACACTTGAATGGTGATAAAATAATGAAGTATAGAAGCTCAGACATGTCTTATAGATAGTTATAGAAGATTTATTCGTGTAGTAATCTATCAGGCTCTCAGATACAAGATGATATGTAGATCCTTAGGAAAGCCTGGAGATGCCCCACCAGGAGCAAGGTCCACTCTGCTCAGCCCATCACACCAACTGAATCCCTCCTCATACAAAGCAACCCCAAAATTCCACATGACATCACCACAGGCTGAACAGGCAGAGAGAGAACCATAGTGGAGAGACTGCATTAGCAATAAGCACATTACAACACATCTCCCCCCTTAATAATTAAACATTCAAAAGGAATAGAAGAAGATGAGAATGCATTAATAAATACAACCAACTCATCCCTTAAACATTCAAAGGAAAAGTAGAAGATGAGAATGCATTAATAAATACAATCAACACATCCCACCCCTTTGATAATGATCATAAACACAAAAATGCATAGAGATGGAAAACACATTTTTGACAGAAAGAAGAAGACATATTATCAAAACAATATAATACCTCCATCTCCCTGAAAATGATCATAAACAAAAAGAAAATACCTTCTTAAAAACCAACAAAACCAAAACCGCACACAATACCTAATGTGCCATACACTAAATCAGTAGAAAAACTGCGGTTAAAAAAATCAACCACAATACTAAACCAGCATAAAACTGGGGCAAGACAGGGATCTACAACCCTAACTGCACAAATCCCAAAAACAAAGGGTAACAAGTGTGATAGGAGGAGTTAAACTACACTTGAGGTAACTCTCCACGTGTGTACCCGTCACACACAATCCATGTAGCGTATAAACATACCACAAGGCAAACCAAAAACCTAGGGTATCCCTTAACCCCACGTGTGTAGCCGTCACACACAGCAAGCATACATAACACAAGGCAAACCAAAAACCTAGGGTATCCCTTAACCCCACGTGTGTAGCCGTCACACACAGCATGCATACATAACACAAGGCAAACCAAAACCTAGGGTATCCTTAGACCCAAAACACTCTCGAAACATACTCCCCCTCCTAAAAATCTTACTGTAAAAAAAAATACTATTCAGCCTAGAAACAGACTGGACGAGCACTCACCACCCCAAACACTCACCCTCTTGTAACAACCCCCATAAAGCAGTATAATAGTAAATAAATAACAAAGTGAAAGACACTTAGAGCAGTCTCCTCTGCAGTACCATGGAGCCGTAATCTCGATTTATCTTGACTTCACCCTTGCTGTGCAGGAGGCACGGTGGAAATTCACTGATACAAAAGCGCAACTTAGGAAACAAGTGCTGAAATACAGTATGCTATATTCAGCTAAACTCCGGGTGGGTACGGAAGGCAAACCATGCTCCTTGAATCCCCAGCCGATGTCCTTGCTTTCTGCAAGCTACTGGGTTGTGACAGTCCCTCCTGGCCCCACACCATGGAAAGCTCCTCGCAAGATGTTAACAGCTCTGCCAGGACCGACCTTTTCAACCCGACTGAACAGTTTCAAATCCACTGTGTTTACTGTGACACTCTGTTGCTGATGTTTCGCAATGTGCTATAGTTATTGTATTACACCACGCACACCCCATCGGCTGCTACCCTCCACTTTATGGTTAAATGTTGCATTTCAGAAAGGGCACTGAGTTCTGATGCATTGCCCACCTCCCAAGGATGATTTCCCACTTTGACCTGTTGGGAGCTTTCTGTATGGGATGGGTTTTACTGGGGTTCACTGGGACCTTTGTACTTTGTGTGGGTGTGTGTGTGTGTGTGTGGGGGGGGGGAGGTGCGTCACCTGGGTATTCTATATCACTATTTTCATTCTGATTCATTTTTTTTTTCCATCTCTTTTTGTGTCCTATGAGAGGGGGCAAGTACCACCTATTGTATTAAAATACACATAACAGGCATGACATCTCAATATACTGATGGGGGACACTAAACGCTCTGTAGACCTGGCACTCTTACACCCTGGAATGGACATAAAAACTCCACATAGTTCCACCAGCTGCCGAGTGCTGCGTGAACTGCCGCTCGCGCTGATCTTCCTGCTGTTTGGGTAGAAATTCTACCCGAGTAGCACCTCGTGCTCACCAACTTACCATTGATGAGAACAAGCGGTGAAAATACTTTTTCTGCACTCTGTGAGCTCCATAGAGTGCGTAGTGCAGAAATCTCAGCAAGCGGAGCAGAGTTCACCGCCCAGGCTTAGAATAACCCTCAGAAGGGCAAAATGGTGCTATCATATCTCACAAGACACTTTGTCAAAATCACATTCCTACGAGACGCACCTCCCTCTAGAGTCATCACCCACTTTCGCCACATCCTGGAGACCACACAGTTTCTGGCAGCTATAGTTTGTATTCCAGGGGGGTTTGCATACTTATACATAAAACACTCCCATTTATGCACCATAATACTATCACAGTTGATCATGTCCAGTATCTTTTGGCTACGGGGACAATGCTAGGGTGGAAGCTTCTTTTTCTAAATGTATATGCCCCGACTACAGATGACTCTCTTTTCTACCAGAATGTATTCTCTATTTTAGACTAATACGAGTCTGATGTCTTTGTCATGGCTGGAGATCTGAACACCCTTTACTGGACTCTTCCAGTTAAGCTCCGGTAGCAAACCCTACGCTCTATGCACTCTTCAAGACATGATCCATACTTATGCTATTAAGGACATTTGGTGCCTTCGCTGCCCTACCACTCGGGGATATACCTTTTACTCCGCACGCAGTGTGGACACCGCAGGACTATTGGTTCCTCTCTCAGCGGGTGGCACATACTGGCTCCGGGATGTAAAAGTGCTGCTGCACACTCTCTCAGACCATGCACCAGTTAGGGTGCAACTCACCCTTCCATTGGTGGGAGCTGGGAACTTCATTGGTTCTTCACCTCATCTGCACTGATAGATAAGGTTTTCCACTCTGAACTACAAGATGCCATAACCGAATACTTTGAGATCAACACAGTCTCTGCCAACCACTATGCCACACTCTGGAAAGCCTTCAAGGCATATATTCATGGTATTTGCATTTCGAAACACACGGGGTGCTAGGAGATAATCAACGCAGGCTGGCTCGTGTGCAAGCTGCGCTCATGGCCATTGATAGAGAAAACGCCTGAACCCCTCCCCGGCATCTCTTCATAAGCACTCAGTCCAGCTGACAAAATTCTGCAATCTAGCTGATAGGGAGGTCTCCTTCCTTGGCAAATACCCAGCAACATAACATTATGGTGGGGGCGGACGCCCCGGCTAAACATTAGCTCTCCTCTTCCGCCTTCCTCGAGGTACTCAATACATTACATAGCTTGTCCTTGATGATGGCACCCAAGTTATACAAAATGAGTGTATAATACACACAATAGTCTCCTATTATAGGTCTTTATATACTTCCTGCCTGTCATCTGGGTCTGCAGAGTGCCAGTCCTACCTTGAGCAGATTGCCATGGTCTGGCTCACGACCAGGCAATCGCAGTTCCTGAATGAGCAGTTCTCTGCTGAGGAAATAGCTCAGGTGAACGACTCTCTGGATGGCACTAAGGCCCTCATTCTTGATGGCTCCACAGGCAGTTTCGGAGACATACTGTGCCTCTCCATCATTTGGGCGGTCAGAACTATTTCCCCTCACTGATATTACCACTCCCTCCATGTGTGAATACCCTTTTAAATGGCCCACCGACTACACTAAATGCCGGGGCATTGTCCTACATTGGGACAGGGAACAAGTCATCCATTTAAATTATGGGCCTGCCATGGACAAACTTTCGGCACAAATAGATTGATGGATACAGCTTCCCCTTTCCATGGGAGGCTGTAATGCTATAATTAAAACAACAGTCCTCCCTCACTTTTTGTATTTATTTACGAATATCCCTATTCCTCTGATGAACTATTTCTTTCTAGCTCTATGTAGCCTACTTTTGAAGTTGGTCTTGGTGGGCCGCAGACCCCGGGTTGCTTGGGACACACTCACCTCCCATATCAGCATGGCAGCTTTGCTGTCCCCGATTTCCATATCTATTTCTTAGTTGCCCAAGCTCATTTTGCATGTCATTGGTTTCACCCAGATGCCAGACTGCCCTATGCCAAATCGGAACAAGATCTTGCTGCTCTCACACCCTTAAACACCCGATTGCCTTGGGGTCTTAAGCTAGACCCCACAGATATCAAATATCCTCCTCCTGCTACAACACCCTCCGCATGCTCCGCAGGATCTACAAGTGGATCCCGATCGAAACCAGAAGAACGGTGACCCAAGCCCTTGTCAGCAGCCGGCTAGACTACGGCAACGCACTCTACGCAGGAATCCCGACCAAACACCTACAGCGACTACAACGAATCCAGAACGCCTCAGCCCGCCTGATCCTCAACCTCCCCCGATGCAGCCACATCACCCCCCTCCTCAAAGACCTGCACTGGCTCCCCATCAACAAGAGGATCACCTTCAAGCTCCTCACCCACGCTCACAAGCATGCCACAACACCGGACCAGCCTACCTGAACAACAGACTCAACTTCTACACCCCCGCCCGCCGTCTCCGCTCCACCAGCCTCGCCCTCTCCGACGTCCCACGAATCCAGCGTACCACCTCCGGAGCAGATCCTTCTCCTTCCTCGCTGCCAAGACCTGGAACACCCTCTCCACCCACCTGCTCACCTTCAGGAAGATCCTCAAGACCTGGCTCCTTTAAGCAGTAGCAGCAGCCATTCCCCCCAACCCCGCCTCAGCGCCTTGAGACCCTCACGGGTGAGTAGTGCGCTTTACAAATTCAGTGATTGATTGATTGATTGTGTACACTACCTGCCGGGTGTGGCGTAACCTTAGTGGTGTGCTGGGCTTCGACTTCCTATACTCTCCAGAACTCCACATTCTTCCAAGCCCTTTGGTACCATTAACAGCTAAAAAGCTAGTACAACGTACCTTGACCCAACATGGTTTTCACACCTTTGGGGATCTTTCCCCAATGGTCACACCTTTGATACTACGCATACGGCCCGTAATATTTACGGCACATTAGAATCTCACACTCCTTCCTACCCTCTTGCCACAGATGACTTTCCCCTTCACACTCTCTTGATTAAGGACGTGGATGGAACACATTTTGTCTTCAAACTATACTGTGCGTGCATGGCCCTCAAACACACAAATGATTGTCGAGTGCGACGACCCTGGGAGGAAGACCCTGGCCACCCTATTACTGATAAAGACTGGGCTTTCAGTTTTGCAAAGATTACATTAGTATCTCCCAATCTCTGCTATAAATTGCTGCACTTCCGATTTCTATACAGATCATATTCCACTCTGGCTGGACTTGCCAAGATTAACCCCTGCACATCATCTCTTTATATTCCCTGTGGTAGACTTTCTGCTCCTGACTGGGACCTGTCTAGCCAGCCATTACCATGTACTGCTCTGAAGTTTTCAGTACCCATTCTTGAACTTTTTTACCTAATGCTGGACCCCTAGGCTTCCTTGGCAATGTTGGGTAATGTTTCACCCATCTCTGTAAACTATCGCCGCTTTACTGCCATTGCTTTACTGCTAGCAAAACGAGAGATCGCAATCCTTTGGGGCAATGCTGCATGCCCTATGGTCATGGCCTAGTTGCGAAGTATGACATACTGCGATCTAACTAGCGAGGTTTATGCCACACAACAACCTCCCTCTGCCCAACCGAAGGACATATGACAGTCTCTCCCTTCATACCTACTTACCCTGGACTCGAACTCCCCAGTCTACACCATTAGCACCCACACCCGCCCTGTCATCATGTCACACTAGCCAAGATACTACTGCATGATTCATCACCTACTCTTACATCCTCTTCCTCCCTCAGCACCCCAGCTATCCTCGTATTCTGGCCCACTACTGTCAGTTCCTGTTTTCCTGTAGTGACGTAATGAAATCACAATTTATGTTCCTGTCGAGATATGTTGATACACAAATGCTTTGAAGTCTCAACCCTTTCTCCTTCTCTTTTCTTGTGTTGTAGATATGAAAAATGGCTAAATAAAGTCTTTAAAAAATAATATATACATATTGATATAGAGATTTCCCTCGTCATATCCCCACAGCAACAAACCCAAAGTAAAAAACACATACCATCAAATGTAATGTTTTCTCATAACATCAAAGATAAACAAATGGACTGGTGTTACATAAGTGAATGAAAACATAAGAAAATTGAAGTAAATGAAAATAGGGAGTAAACCCCTGACCTCCTGTCTGGGCTCACTCTCTCTCCCACAGCTCTGCCAGCAGGTTGCCTCGCCAAAGCGCTCAGCCTTCCTCCTGGTGAGGGTTCGCGCCTGAAGCCTACAGCAGTCCACCCTCCAGTCTCATTGCGACCTCCGCTCCCCACCCACCTTGTGTCCACTCCTCGCCCTCAAAGTACTCTCAGGATCCCTTTACACTCTTGAGCACACTTGAGCCATTTATTTTTAATTAAGTTTACTTGAAGCTTACTTTACTTTATTTTCATTAAGCTGAATCCTTTTGCCGGTTTTCCCATTGCCGCTGCCCCCCCTGTGTCCCGTCCCCCCGCTCACACCTCGCTCCCTCGTCCCGTCCCCCCTACCCTACTTAATGGAGACCGCTGTTGGGAAGTGTGGGCTAAGCCCCTGACCTCCCCTACTTAATGGCGACCGTGCGCAGTGGACCCGCCGCTGGTGAGATGATGGCGCACCCAAGGCAGGTCCGTCTGCGCCCAACTGTGACCCGAACGTGGCCAGAGCCGGGAACCCTGTATCGCCGGCCATCCAACACTACGGCACCACCACCCTTCACGCACTCAAACCCAGGAGACTGCAAGACTGCCAACAGGCCTCGCCAGACACGACCCATGGCCAGCTCTCCTGCCTCCACTGCCTCCACACCTTCACCACCACCCCAGACTCCAACACCACCAATGCCCGCAACTCCCTAAGATGCATGGTCCTCTACGTTCGCTCCGAACACAAACACGCCATAGAAATCTGGAACCTACTCGACTTTCTCTTGCCCAACATTGACTTCTTCACGGAGACCTGGCCCAACACCTCCTCTGCCACCGACATCAACACCAACATCCCAGACAGATACAATATCCAGAGAAAGGATCGCCCCAACCCCCGGAAGGTGGCCTCGCCATGGCCCACAAGAGCACCCTCTGCCTCAACACCTCCAGCGAAACCTTCCTCTCCACTGAACACCTGCACTTCGAGATACGGACCAGCCCCAATGCCACACTCCGAGGAACCCTCATCTACAGACTCCCTGGCCCCCGGACACCCTTCGCGACCACCATCACCGACTTCATTGCCCCCCACGCCATCATCTCAATGAACTACATACTCATTGGAGACTTGAACTTCCACCTCGACAACCCCAGTGACCCCAACTCCACCATCCTTCGTGACAACTTCTCTAAAATCAGACTCAAACAACTCGTCACCACACCAACCCACAGAGCAGGACATGCCCTCGACCCCATCTTCTCTGCAGGGAACAGCGTTCACTTCAGCAACACAATGCAACCACCATGGAACGATCACCACTGTGTACACTTCGCCGCTGACAAACCCAAGGCACCCAATCCAGTCCCATGCCCACCACGAAGGAACTGGAGCAGGGTGACCAATGAACAACTCAACTCCACCCTCACCCGAGACAACCACACCTGGGCATCCAACGCAAACATTGCAGCCAGAGAACTCCACACTTGGATCTCCAACTGCGCAGACTAGTTCGCCCGCTATTCAACCCAGACGAACAGCATCCCAGGAAAGCCGCCCGATTCACCACCGATCTCCAAGAAGACAGGCACACCTGCAGATGCCTGGAGAAGAATTGGAGAAACACCAAGACAACCAAAAACTATTCCACCTATAAGGACACCATGACGGACTACCACAAGCAAATCAAAATCACCAAGAGAAATTTCATCCACAACAAAATCCTTGCCAACTCCAAGAAACTCTTTACCATCATTCATGAATTCACCAACCCACATAGTGAAGCCACAGACATCACTCCATCCCAAGACCTCTGCAACAAACTTGGAAACTACTTCCACCTCAAACCACATCAACCACCCTCCAAACGCCACAGCTAGCCAGCCCCGCCCTCCAGAGACACCAGCCAGCCCACCATCTCCAACTGGACTCCAATCACGACTGAAGACACCGCCTCGACTATGAAAGGCATCCACTCGGGCCCCACTGACCCCTGCCCCCCTCACAACTACCACAGAGTCATAGCTGCCATTGCACCCGAACTACAGTACACCATCAACACCACCCTCCCAACTGGCACCTTCCCAGACAACTGAAAGCATGCAGAAGTCAGGCCCCTGCTCAAGAAACCCACAGCTTACCCCACCGACCTCAAGAACTACCGACCCATCTCGCTCCTCCCCTTCGCAGCCAAAGTTGCAGAGAAAACAGTCAACAGGGAATTGACTGGATTCATCGAAGAGAACACCGTCCTCGACCCATCTCAATCCGGATTCCGAAGCAACCACAGCACCGAGACTGCCCTGCTCGCCGCCACAGATGATATCCGCACCCTCCTGAACCAAGGCCACGCCACAGCTCTCATCCTACTCGACCTATCAGCTGCTTTTGACACCTTCTCCCACCGCACACTAGTCACTAGACTACACGACGCCGGCATACAAGGAACAGCCCTGGAGTGGATTTGATCATTCCTCACTGAAAGAAGCAAAAGGATCAGACTACCACCCTTCCTCTCCGATCCCATGAAACTCACCTGCGGAGTCCCACAGTAATCATCCCTGAGCAGGTCCCTCTTCAACACTAGGAGGAAATGCCTCTTTGTGATGAAGCTAATATGTTTATTTGTAAATTGTTCTCGTAGGTGTGGTCTGTCTTGATGGTGTCTGTTGGGTTATGTTGACTCTTGTGTGTTAATGGATACATGGTATTTTCTGTTTTTTGACAGGAAGAAGATTCCTTTCCTGTCTTCATTGGACATTGAGGTTCCAATTTCCTGGGAGATATTTGTCTTCCTTAAGTACATTGCACCATATTGTTGTAACTAATGTTTTTCCACATTTGTATACCTTTCACACCGTGTTGCAGTAGCTGACTATCTTAAAAGGTCCTGATGAAAGCTGGAGAAATACTCTATCTAGCTGAAACTAGTTGACCATACTGCATAGCGCCATAATGTAGTCTTACTTATCCACTACCAGGCGTGTTTTTTAATCTTGACACCTACACTTATCTCGATAAGCAATTTCACTAGTCTAGGTAGTCATTTTTAATAAGCACTTTTTAAGTCTCGCGACCTATCAATGCGCGCATGCGCATTGACAGCATTGAGCGGAGCGAGAATTCAAGAGCTCAAAATGCTCGTCAAACCAAGGGCTTTTTGGTGCAGTTTTCTTTGAGTGACCAAACGTGACCAAACAAGCACGCGCATCAGCCTCCCTCCCTCCCTCCCTCCTAATTGCATTTTTTCACGGCCGCACAGCACATCAAAGGGCTTCTCCCAGCGTGTGCTGTGCGGCTTCTCCTCCCCTAATTATTCATGGCTGGCCGGTGGCCGGCCGTACTTTCAGTTTCCCGGCCGCTCTTGTTTCAAACAGTTGTGCATCCTGAGAGTGCATACTACCTCAAAGGTCTACTTGGTGTTCCTAAAATCCTGCATGAAAATATTGAACTTGATTTCCGATTGTCGCATCTCCTTATTTTCTTTTGAATTCATGCCTCCTCAGTTCAGCCCATTATAACTCATGTGCTTGTATGCCTTAATCTGTTATTGTATTTCTACAAATTGCCTACACCTCATTTCAAAGATCGCAACGTGTCCTTTGAAAGTCGTACTCTGCAACCTAGCAATGTATAATCTCATCAACTAATCCCACCAACTAACGGCATTAATTCACAATACCTCCCGCCCGTCACTACTGAAGTACTGATCACACCTGTCTCCTACGAATTTAATCCACCTCAGACACTAGAGTAAATGCACTGAATGGTCTCCTTAAGAGAACAAGGTCAATCCAAATTACTAACAACAACCAATTACTACCATGTGTTCCGGAGCAGCGTGCGCCCAGGCATAAGGCACTTCAACGCCTCATCAGGGGTAGGTAGCACTATTTAAATACATTAAAAATAAACAATTCTCGACATTGTAAGGATTTCGGTGAGAGGTGTAATGAGTGCCGCTCACCTTGTGGCTGGACTGACTAGTAGTGTGACAAATGTCCACCTTCAGGTCAGGCCGTGTTTCAGCACATTGTTTTGTTACAAACCCGTTTCCAGCCCAGCTAATCGCATCCTTGACTGACTAGAAAGAGTTTTACATCCCTTCCTAGACCCTTTGATTTGTAAAGAAGTGAGAATTGTTTTCAATGATATACCATGGGGAGCAGCGTACCGCCTAGCTAGAAAATAAGTGTCACTCCAAATATCACGCATTAGGTATATGAATGTTACACAAGCACATTCTAAACATGAGAATGTCACACAAAGTCTAGATAAATCGATCCATGGTATGTATGCATGATTTCGATTACCTAGTCTGAACTCTATAAAGGTAACTGCTCACTTTCTCTAGGTGATAGACGAAACACCACGCTTCATATGACCCTAGCGCTGCACACATCACCGAGTCATCTGTATGTAAAGCATGACTCACCTTATCTGAAAGCTTGGGAGACATTTCTTTTCTTATTTGACGGGTATTTTCAGATGAAAACCTGGCGCTGAAACGTGATGAAGCAAGCCCAAACCACACTGCTCTCTTCCCTGACCGAAGCCAACAGGAAGCAAGCAACAAGACTGGATTACCATACCGGATCCATTGCACGCGCTCACAGACACTAGTCCCCGGAATGTGCGCCGACTGAGCCAGCCTCATTTCTCGCGCTAGATTTCTCTTAAAGAGCTACAGTGCCAATAGTGTTCACTTCATGTGCCCCCGCAGCGGCTACCATAAGCTTCAGTTCCAGTTGAACCTTGTTGAGAGTGTTGCTGTAAACTTGAGAAATGGCTTGGTGCAATCGACGTCATTATAGCTAATATCTAACACGAACGGAGTCTTCCGTGCCACACACATCGTTAATTGAGCAACACTAACGTGATTTTAAGCCTACAGAACGGCAAAATCTGAGCCAGAGGTTGAGATTTAGAGGAATGCAGGAGAAAGAGACAGTCTGTGAAATACAGGGAAAGATGGGACGAGAGAGACTGGGAAGAAGGCCATGGAAAGAAACGGGTAAAGATGAAGAGCCTGGGAAAGAAAGAGGAAGGCAGAGCAATAACAATAAAACAAGCATTGGAAATGCAATAGGTCTCGCATAGTTGCTTCGACTTGTTTGAGTTAGGTTTGTTCCCCCGCCCCAATTGCTGTCCACTTGGTTGTATATTGGTTGACTGGCAAGGCTTACGCACAACCAACTGCTTGTGTGCACAAAAACATATTTTCAACACACAGATGCCAGGCTTCTGATTGGCAGACTCTGGTACTGCGAACATTTGTACCCGCATCTATATCTCAGTACAGCAGCCAGGCGGTATCACTGTGGGTCATCTGCATGCTCATTTCAGGGTTACGGTTGGCATGGGTGGGCATATGAAGTGCAGTGTGTGGGTATTCACACACGTTTTGCAGGTTGTTTCCTTCCTTCCTGGACGAGGCACATAAACCTACTCATGCAAAGGCAGGAGAAGAAAGTGTATTTCATGGTGTTGGCGAGCGGTGAGAACCCCCTTATTAATTTACATGTCGGCTTTCTAATGACGGTGGGGGTTATTTAGTATACAACGGCGCAAAAATTGCTAACAAAAATGGTCCTCCCGTCCGACGATTAAGTTGCATGAAGGAAGACTGCATTTAGAAATCTGTGGTTTTAGATTGGGAGGCGAATTACCAGGGCAGTGAAGTGAAGTGATTTATCATAATAACAGAGATGTTTTAAGGCATGGGCGAAGTGGGCAATTGCCCAGGACCTCCACTTTCCAAATGCAATGTTCTTGGATTTTCGTCACAATAAAATACACTGAACATAATCTTCACAAAATTTATTTACAAACGTTTAAGCTATTGCCATTATAAATTACAATAACTTTTATTTAAGTATTAATTATTTACAAAATAAATTAAAAGCATTGTTATTTGTAATATTAATACATCTAAGTCACGTAAATACAACACACATTGCATTACAAATGCTATAGGTGTCACATTTGCGAAAGTTAAAACTACTGACATTGTAACTGACAAAGCTATTAATTTTGCTATTTTCAAAACCAACACATAAATTAAAAAAGTGTCATTTACAATACCAATCGCTCAAACTTTCCTAATGCGAAAAGTTAAAAGTATGGGCATTGTAAATCACAAAACAAAAAAATAAAATGTCATTTAGAAAACCAATAGCTCAAACTTTCCTACTGCGAGACCTATTGGCAACGCCAGTGCTTGTTTCTTAAAGCACTGCACTCTCTTTGTACTAAATGTTGCGCACAATTGTGGCTAAACGCGCCGTTTTCCAATTCCGCACCGTTACTTGATGGTACGGGCGGTACACGGAGCGACTGCCTATTCCCACATGATGATATGCTGCCACGAGGGTGGTCTGATGGGATTTTCTTAGCCCATTGTGACGCAACACACTTTTCCACACACATATCCGCGCGATCCTCGATCACTATTCAGGACAGCACACCATTTTGGACCTGGTCTTCTCTTTCTGTGTTTTTTACCTTGAGCATAGGGGCATGAGGTGACAGGTCGTTAAATTATTTCCCCTTTTGACCCTCTGCACATCTGTTTTTTAGTACCCTCTTCAACATCTACATGGCCCCCCTCGCAGCCATCATACAACAACACGGCCTCAACATCGTGTCCTACGCAGACGACACCCAACTCATCCTCTCCCTCACCAAAGACACCACCGCCGCCAAACTCAACTTCCAGAAAGGAATGCAAGATGTCGCAGCTTGGATGACCATCAGCTGCCTGAAGCTCAACACCGAGAATACGGAAGTCCTTATCCTTGGAACCATAACCTTAGCTTGGGACAGCATCTGGTTGCCGACCACCATTGGAAGCCCACCTACCCCTTCAGAATACGCCAAAAACCTCGGCATTGTAGTCGACTCATCACTCACAATGAACCGACAGGTCAATGCCCTCACATCCAGCTGTTTCAACATCCTCTGGATCCTCCGCAAGACCTTCAAATGGATCCCTCTTGAGACAAGGAAGACAGTCACCCACGCACTTATCACCAGCAGACTGGAATATGGGAACGCACTCTACACCGGCATCAACAAGTCCCTTCTCCGCAAACTCCAGCCAATACAGAATACCACCGCCAGACTCATCCTCAGCAACCCCTGGCCCGAACATACCAGCCAACACCTACAAAGACTGCGTTGTCTCCCCGTGGAGAAAAAAATCACCTTGAAAACCCTCACTCACACCTACAAATGCCTACACAACAACGGACCAAAATACCTCAACGACAGACTCAACTTCCACGTACCCAAAAGGAACCTCCGTTCTTCAAACTTCGCACTAGCCAAAACCCCGCACATCGACAAAGCCAGAGCAGGTGGAAGATCCTTCTCTCACATTGCAGCTGAAACCTGGAACGAACTACCGGCAGACATCAGACGCGTCCCCTCCCTGACACCTTCAGGAAGGTTCTCAAGACCTGGCACTTCCGACGAATAGATCTGTGCCCCCACCCCCGTCAGCGCCTTGTGACCCTCACGGGTGAGAGGCACGCTTACAATTCGCTGATTGATTGATTGAAAATTAGAATCCAGAAGTTTCTTATTCACCATCTGTGGAAACTGTGTTGTCTTCAGTGAATCGTAATCTTCCATTCATCATCCATATATCAGCTATGACATATATCAGTTATCCCCATGAAGGCGGGTTAAATATTTAAGCAGAAACTATGACATCATAGTCAATAAATTACTAATGACTCGGAGAGAAGAAGTCACTGTAGACTTACTTGTTACAGTTACCTTTTCTTGCTACTCTGCTAAATTGATATCTGGGAGGGCGCCTTTTTGCACAATTATTTCCAGTGGTAGAACCGTATGAGGTAAAAAGGTGGGGTTCCTGAATTTTGGGGATCTTGAGTATTGGCTGATGGCTTTGCTTCCACAAATGGGAATTGCTATTGGATACAGGAATATGGATAGTCCTCACTCTAGCTCAGCACACTGAATATACCAAAGAGTGATAAAAACAATAACAATTCATCCTTTTATATTTTGAGTACACAAGGTACTGGCGTTGGTATCCCCCTTGAGTCATCCCAATTTCAACCAGTACGGGAGATGGGGGTGCTCGTCACTCTATGTTAGCAAAACGCTATGTTTCCAATCTTGGACTTTCAATTGATGAGCTAAAACGCTGTGCGAGTTATCAATGTTCACTCATTAAAAGAACAGAACTAAAGGACCAGAAAGCAATAACTTGCAACAGGAAAGCCGAGTACCACAAATATGGCACGAGGCTGACTTGGAACATTCGGGTACCCATTAAATGAGTTGAGCAAGAGGGAGAAATGTGAGGAGCGCAGGATCACACAATATGATCAAGTGATCAGAAGAACATGTGTGTTCTGTCCCTGCAATAAACAACGTGTGCTCTAGTCCAATCGGCGACGTGAAATAATCTCTCCTGCACTCCGTTGCCGCCGCCCTGTTGTTTTCATGTTCTCGTGCTCAGTCATAGGATGACAACTTGTTTACTACGTGCGGACCACACAAAAAAAGCACGCTGCTTACCCAATAGTGAGGTCTTGCCCACCCCCGGAGCTTCGGAACCGCGGTTACTAATTCACACCCCACTCATTTTGGGCTCTGACTCATGATCACAGGAATGCCACGTCAGACGCGCCTCTTTCCCGTACCCGCGTAATGCAGCTGGAACGGCTTGTAGGGAGGACCAGACAAGAATCTGTACGTGCAATCGGCTATTGTTGTTTGTGAATACGACCGAGAACGTTGCGCTGCGTGGTAAGTGGGGTGTTACGCATGCTACGGCTGGCTCCCAAGAAGGGAAGACTCGAAATTGGTAGTCAGCTAAGAGCCAGTCGATCTGTTTTGGCTCCAATAGCCAGAGCACGAGCCAAGACGAGGAATGTTCCACCATTTACACATAAAATATACACATTTAAAAACACGACAAATACCCAAAGAGTCAAACTGTAAATCAGGGCTAGGTCTTTATTATACTGCATTAAAAATCTTGTTTCTTAACTGTGTTACCTTTTGTATCACAATAAAAGCACAGCTGACAACGTCACATCTATAAGTTAATCCATGCCACAATATTACTTGCACCTCATAAAACCCCAATAATACCTCTTGATTTACTGATATATTAAAAAATGCAGTGCCTTTGTGGTACTGGTACCTGAAAAGCTATTAGTGTCCATTTGGACATAGTTGACCTCAAATTTAACAAGCATTAGCAATGCAATAGGTCGCACATTTACGAGAGTTTACGCTATTAGCATTGTAAATGACAATGCCTTTTATTTATGTGTTGTTTTTAAAACAGATAAATAAAAGGCATTGTCATTTACAATGCCAATAGCTTAAACTCTGGCAAATGCGAGACTGATTGTATTGCAAATACTTTGGGCGCCCGTGCTATGAACATAAGTGAAAAGAAAAGCGTTCGGAGAGAGCGTGTCCTGCCTGCAACAGGAGGCAGGACAAAGCTATTTGAGAAAATAGTGCTTGGAGGCTGTAATTAAAGCCTACCGAGTAACAACAGACGTAACAGGGGTTGTCCTCATTGGAGGTTACAAAATAAGACAAGGCTGTACTAATGAGGGACTACTAAGCCTATTGACCAATGAAAAGCCACAGTTTATAGTGGACAATGACATAAACCAATGAAAAATATGGGTGGAAAGTGGGCGGAGCCTCAAGTCCATACCTGAATACAGCATGCCACGCAGAATAGCGCATGCGCTGCCCAGGCTCAACCTAAAAATGATTTATCTTTGGAACCATTAATTTTAGACCCATTCCAATATAGATATGGTGCATTGAGACCCACCCGTATGCTTGATAGGGTTAGGAGTACAATTTTAAAATGTCTATCCCTAAATGATTGGATCTAAGCCATGTGTAATACATGGTTATGGGGTGGGCATCCATGGCATGGGGTCCTAGTGATTGCTTAGCTGTTGCACAGCGCAGAAGTCTTGTTGTTGGTGACTGAGCTTTACAATGCTTCTGGTGATGGGCAAATGTAGGACTATCAGATGCTCTGTTTGGTCATTGGGCTGACTAGATGGTGGTCCTCTTGGACAACACTTTCGATCAAAAGAAGGGCAGACAGAAGAAAGGCTCATGAACAGAACTTTAGCAGCCAAGTCTTATGCAGAAACTCCATGAAAGCCCTGGCAAGCCCAATTCAGTGTTGCTCTTCGAATTGCAGCTTGGGTTTATATGTTGATCCAGATTCCCTCTATGAATTAGATTGATTTCAGAATTTAAAGTTTTTACACAAGCCATGAGATTGGCTTCATCTTCACAGATGCTTACACACCCTGGAAGTACCGATGTTTAGTCCAGAATTTACTCCCAGAATATGAGATTTCAATATCATCTTGCCAAAATATTGTGATTAAAATATCGTATAATAAAAATCCCTGAAGATAAGTATATATCCTAGTTTAGATTTACTATACTTACATCTACATACATGTACTTTGATGATATATAAATAGTACATCAATGCTTACCTTTATAAACGTTCCTTCAAGATATTCCAGTAGTCAATATTTGGGCCACAAAATTTTGGTAGGCAGGTATTTTTGTTCTCGTTTTTCTAACAATTAACTGTATTCCAGAGTTATGGTACAGATCTCTGGAGTGCTGTTATTCTGTTGCTTTACAGAAAAGACTTGCTTTGGTCAAAGGATGGTCTCTGAGCTACCATGGCTACGTGTTGCTGGAAAATTTCGAGGGCTCCATTTCTGGGAGGCGTCGGAGTGTGATAGGGCGACAAGGCGTCCCGGATTTGCTTGGGCAGCCCCCGTTTTCTACCGACTGTCCCAGCAGATTTCAGTAATTTTGGCATATGTCCCGGGTTTTAGAGGGGGTCGAGTGACAACATTGAGAGGCACTTTCTTTGGTGTTAGCAGGGCTCAAGTCGGGGTACCACGCAGGTGGATGGCGTCCCCCCACTTATTTTACTGGGAGCTCGATAACTGGAGCAAATGGAGCCACACATTCAATCTTTGGCCTCTCTGGGGCAAGATCGGAGATCATTCTGAATGCTGTTCACGAGCTGGCTTCTCTGATGCAATCGCATCTAAGGGGTGAGCGAGGGGAGGCAATGAGTCCGATGGTGCAAGCCACCTTTCGTGACGTCAGCGTCCCCCCACTTCTTTTTTTAGGACTTGTGCCCTGGGTGTTAGAAAGCTGTGCTAGTGAGCAGCTGTTATAAGTAATCAGTTTAATTAATATGTATGATGTTGGTTGTAGGAATTACATTATATTTATTTTCTTAATGGCTTTTCTGTGATCTTATGTTGATGAGAACTGTCATTCTGCTTCTCTTGCTCCTGCCTGAACTCCTGCCATTTCTTCATTTCATCTTCCAACATACCGGTTCTTTCTTCCACCTCTGTAACTCTCCCTGACAAATCTGCGTATAATTTGTTCACTTTGCGAAGAGATCCTTGTATCTTTTTACTTTCCTGCCTGGCTCTGCGGCTTTCCACTCTCGCCTCAGTCTGTATCTGCTTCAACATTGACAACATAATTTCAAACCCTTTAGGTGGTGATTGCCCTTGAAACTGACTCTGACTCTGCCTTTGCCTTTGTTCCGAATCTTGCTCTGATATTTCTATAATACCCATATTTTTATCTCCTGTCACCCCAGCAGTCTCTTGGTACATCTGTGACGTCGCAGAGTAATCCCAATCCAGTCGCTTTGCAATATCAGCATTTATAGGACTTACAGTATTTTTTGATTTCCTTCGTTTTTTTGTCAAAATTTTTGACTTACGCTTAGCAGATAGCTTTTGAACCGAACCCTCTCCAGATTCTGATGTGACTACTGCCTCTGTCGCTAATCCAGACATTGTTTGATCATTCTCTGTCTCCACAGAGCTTGAGGAGGCTACAGAAGTGCTCCCCCCCAACTCCTCTTCCCCGTCCACCTCCTCCTCCTCCTCCTCTTTCTCGTCCTCCTCACCCTCATTTACAGAAAAAATCATTCATCGGAAGGAGAGCCTGGAATTGTCAGAGGGTGCCTGCTGGAATGGCCTCCTTTTTTTGAATAAGGATAATTGGAATCTACAATAGCCATGTCATTCACTATTATCATGGGTCCGGATTTAGTAAGTCCTTGAGTAGACCCCACCCCGTAGTATCTTCTGGAGTAAGAACCATGACTTCAGCCTGTATTTCTGTTCTTACTTTCCCTGTTAATGCGCCTATTGATGCCATATCCTTGCTCATACACACAGAGACAGTCCCCTCTTCGTCCTGACAATTGCCATTATTGCCATTATTTACCGCCCTTTGCTCCTGCCGAGTTAATGTTACTTCCATTTGGGCTATACTGTTTGCTTGCACTTTATTCGCAGCCTGTTTCTCCCCTTCCAGTGAATCACTCTCATTCTCATTCTTGCCTCGCTCCGCACCATCCGCCTGCAGCGTTACTCCTCCCGACTGCTTTGAAGCACCTTGCCCCGCCCCTTGCTCATTTGCTGTGACCGTTGCCTCCACGCTTACCGGTACTGTCAGAGCTGAGCCCATAGCGCCGTCTTGATCCAAATGTTCTGGAGCAGGGGCATTGGTTGACTCAACCACAGCAAGGTCTGCGGAAGCCGTCATGTTTGCTGATATCTCGCGAGTGCCGACACTGACACTAACAGGTAAAAAAGCCTCGTAAACCGTAGGTTGCCTCATGGTTGCCTATCTGGAAAGCTTTTACCAAGAAATATGGCTTGGGGAAAATGAATAGATACACGAGAATAAAAGATAATTCAGCATTCCCTGAGGATATCTTTTCTGATCTAGTGTACATAGAATGGTATAGGAAGGGTATTATAAAAGTGGGGGATTTGATGGGTACACAGGGGATGAAACAATTTGTACAAATACAGGAGAAATATGATTTGGCAACAAGGCATTGTTTTAAGTATCTTCAAGTAAGAAGTTTTTTGGTGAACAAAAGGGGGGGCCCAAGAGGATTTGAGAAAAATTCTATACTTGAGGCGATACATAATGGAGTAAACTGCACTATTAAAAGGTTTTATGCAGAGTTAATTGAAACAAAACCGGACGACACGGTTAAGTGGGGGGAAAGTTGGTCGACTAAGTTGGATATAAATTGGAATGTTTTAATTTGTCATTAGAACTGGGACAAAATATTTTGTGCTCTGCAACATTACAGGCTCAGCACTATAAAACTATATACCGGCTGTATTATACTCCGGCAAAACTCGAACAATGGGGGGCGATTACTGGGATTAATTGTCCTAGATGTGGAAGTTTGCAGGCCTATATAATTCATATTTTCGCAACATGTCCATGTCTATCAATAATATTGAATGAAATACAAAATTTTTTACAAAGAGCATTGAAAATAACCGTCAACTTAACCCCTACAATTGTGTTATTGGGAGTGAATTCGGGCAATGCACATGGAGAGGGTTGCTATTTTATTTTCGTTGCAATGGCTGTCTTTAGATTATGTATTGCCTCAGCATGGCTCGATCAGTCACCACCAGTATTTCAACAATGGTTAGCCAAGGTCTTAAACATCTACAGTCTGGAAAAAGCAATATACTCTAGAAAAGGAAAGAATGGGAGGAAATTAGGATTGAAAATATGGGAGCCGATAGCAAAATGGAGAGAAGAAGCCTAATGTATATAATGTATATAATGTATAGGTTTGTAAGGTTTATTATGGTAGGAGGGAGGACTCATAAGTGTCTAGCAAGAAATAATGTGTCGTATGTTTTTTGTTAATTTCAGGTGCCCCACATGATTGGATTTATCAATTACTAAATCTAAGCTCTCCCTGATGTATATGTTCCTTTATGTGTATTGTAGCATAAGTTGTGTTTTTTTTCTTTTGTGGAAATATGATTGAATGTACATAGTAATATGTTCCTCACCCCCGGTGCAGGGGTGAAAAATAATATGTAAAAAGTTGTCAATAAAAAGAATTAAAAAAAAAAAAAAGAGAACTGTCATTCTGCACAATTCTGTTGATGAAAAATGGTAGTCCTTTTTCTATTTCCTAAAATGTCCCGTTTTTTGGTTCTCAAGATCTGGTCACCATAGAGTGTGATGATGTATCAGTTTCACTCAGACAGCAAACAGGGAGGACAAGGAAGGTGATGGGGACTGACCGCTTTTCCAATGGCAGACTCTCATCCACTATTTTATCTCACACAAACGAGCACATAGCCGTGCTTGCCTGGGAATAACTGAAGTCCACATTCACAGTAAACCTTTCAGAAGGCTCCTGAACTCTATATGGGAGCAGTAGACCCCGCTCATGATGATACAGAGAGATGCTGAACAATCAAATATGATTTTACTGTCAATCGTAGACGTTGCAATAAAGAAGGTAAGAAAGGATATTTATTCGAAAGTGCATTGCAGTGGGGATAGGTTTTGGGTTCTCTTGCCACAGTAACAGTTTAGAGTTCTGCTGGGGAGAAAAGAAGTATATCCAGATATTTTTTTCCACCAAAAGTGCTGTGCAAAGTTCAAAACTGTGGATTTTGCCGCAGTTTGATGGAGGCTGACATTTCTTGAAAAATAAAGTTTCATTTTTTATGTTAGATTTTTTCGAAGACATTTTGTTCATAAGAAACTTCTCCTACGGAAAGATCATTTTGCTGGCGCTTACTTCTACACCCAAAAAAGTCACAGTATGCATTTATTTAATCCTTGTTTCTAAATAAAAAGAATTACAAATTAGTCAATATCACAAATTTATAAAATGACTTCAAAAAGTAGATTGAAGCGACGTTGTCCAACTCTGTTCACTGCTCATTTGGAGATGGGGTCTGGATTATCATTTAGGTTAGGAACCATCTCGAATTGTGCGGAAAAATAGGTCACTTTTCACTGCCCGCAACATCTTTGTGGATTGAATCAAGACATTATCGCACAAGTTTCTTAGCACATCAATGTCACCTAGTCAGATGGCACCGAAGTCACTAAAAATATTGCTTTAAAAATAACACACC
The DNA here is from genome assembly GCF_964263255.1 of Lissotriton vulgaris. Classification (NCBI taxonomy): domain Eukaryota; kingdom Metazoa; phylum Chordata; class Amphibia; order Caudata; family Salamandridae; genus Lissotriton; species Lissotriton vulgaris. The sequence goes on along the minus strand of NC_141693.1, from coordinate 856,915,026 downwards.
AAAGCGTGTAGATTTTCTGTTAGTAGCTCCAGTGGATATTTTTGTAAACAATGTACAGGACGCAATATTTATGTCAGGGGATATTCTGACAACATTGTTTTGGCAATAGACCAGAACAACAGCTCTGAGAGGATTGGCTTTAGCATGACTTTGAATTCACTTCTTTTGTCAATGTTGGGTGGAGCTGCATTCCCTCCTTTCAGACAACCTTCTCAGCTACTTGAAACAGACCAGAGAGAGGTCTGTTTACTTCAACTCACTTGTCTGAGGCTAAAAGACGTATAGCTACATATGTATGACAATAGCATAGGATAAGCAGAATCATGTGAAAATTCGGGACTATTGTGGGGCTCCAGGGCCAATTAAATAATTGCTATTCTCAATGTGGTGCAGAGTAACAATATCGATGTAAAAATATCGAATTGCACAAATATTGAGGTAAAAATATTGTGGGTCAGAAATATCGTCAGACAAAATATCGTAGTCAAGAATATCGCTTTAAGGTAAGTAATATTGATGTAAAAAATATCGAAGTGATTAATATCATTTGTAAAAATATAGTTGTTCTAAATATGGATTTTTTATTAATGTTATGCATTTTAATATATGTATTATATGCATGTGATTTTTTTGGTATAAGAATTGTTTGTATTTTTATTTTGTGTTAAAATGTTAGTAGTTATAAAAAATAAAAAATAAATAGCGTTTTTAGTTCCATAGCGGGTTGTGGGTTTATAGGGGAATAGGGTCAGAAGTTATTTAATTATATAAAATGTATTGATTATTTAAAGTAGTAATAATAATTATTTTTTTATTTGCGTTTTTAGTTCCGTAGAGGGTTGTGGGTTTATAGGGCAATAGAGTGGCAAGTTATTGAATTATCTAACACTTATTGAATAATTTTAATTATTAATATTTGTTTAAGTGTGATGTTATAGTGTTAAATTAATGTATTAATTGTTTAATAATTAGTTGTGAATTAATTTAAATTAATTAATTAGTAATTAATGATTGTAATTGTGTAATACATTTTAGGTGTGTGTGGTGGTGTTTATAGGTGTGAATGGTGTGAAGGGTGGGAAGTAATTTATGTTTTATTGATGAATTATTTATTATTTATTTAATTTAAATTCATTGAGTAGTAATTAAATATAGTAATTGTGTAATTAATTTTAGGTGTGTGTTGTGGATATTATAGCGTTAAAGAATGTTTATTTTAATTTTAATTATTAACATATTTTAAATTCATTAATAATTATGTTAATTATGGAAATAATTGTAAATACAAACGTTGATGTCTTTGTTTATTGGTGTGGTATTATAGGGTAAGTAATAAAATAATACATTTATGTTTTTAAATAATTTGTTTGTGAATGTTTGCTACTTTAAAATGAAATTTGTTTATGAATGTATTTATACATTTTTTAAATAATATTTTTACTGTTTTATTATACGTAATTAACATTAAAATAGGTGTTCTTTTTATTTTTAATATATTTAATTGTATATTTAAAAAATATTGTTTACTTATTTTTAAGATTTTCTAATTTTTTATTGTTTCAATGTTAACAGTAATTTTAGCTTCTCTGCTGTCCAATAGTTTCCCTACTGTTGCATTAGTTGGAGTGGGAATAGTAAGTTGTATCCCTCAAATATCCAATACTTTCCCTACTGCTGCACTCACTGGATTGGGAATAGTAATTTTTACCACACCGCTATCCAGCACTTTCCCTACTGTTGCACTACTGAAGTTGGAATAGTAATGTTTACCCCTCCGCTATCCAGCACTTTCCCTACTGTTGCACTCACTGGAGTGGGAATAGTAATTATTGCCCTTTTGCTATCCAGCACTTTCCCTACTGTTGCACTCACTGGAGTGGGAATAATACATTTTACCCCTCCGCTATCCAGCATTTTCCCTGCTGTTGCACTCACTGGAGTGGGAATAGTAAATTTTATCGCTCCTCTATCCAATACTTTCCCTACTGTTGCACTTACAGGAGTGTGAATAGTCATTTTTACCCTTGCGCTATCCAGCACTTTCTCTACTGTTGCACTCACTGGAGTGGGAATAGTAATTTTTACCCTTTCGTTATCCGGCACTTCCCTTACTGTTGCACTCACTGGAGTGGGAATAGTAATTTTTACCCCCTTGCTATCCAACACTTTTCCTACTTTTGCACTCACTGGAGTGGGATAGTAAATTTTACCCACCTGCTATCCAACACTTTCCCAACTGTTGCACTCTTTGGAGTGGGAATAGTAATTTTTACCCCTCGGTTATCCATCACTTTCCCTAGTGTTGCACTCATTGCAGTTGGAATAGTACATTTAGTTATTTCGCTATCCAACATTTTCACTACTGGTGTACTTCTTGTATTGCGAAATGTACGTTTTAATTTTTTTTTAACAGTTTAATGTTTTAATTAATTATAGAATTGGTTTTTATAATTTTTTAATTATTGGTATATGTATATCTTTTATTTTTATATAATCAAAATGTTCCACAATTAAATAAAGATAATAGTTAATAAATTATTTTAAAGTAAATATATTTATATGTATAAATTATTATGTTTGCGTGTTCATATATTTTTAAATTAAGTTTAATTTTTTATTTAGTAAAAATGTATATTACATTTAATTCATTTTGTTGAAGATAATATTACCATTTAATATATGTAATATATATTTTATTTTATTTATATTTAATCAATATTTTTTACATCTATATTTTTAATTCAATATTTTTGTACTTAACCTGTTTAAGTATAGGGAGTTGATATTTTTACTATCTATATTTATTTCTCGATATTTTTACCATCAATGTTTTTACCATCAATATTCTATCAGTGAACCCTCAATATCTCAATCAGAATAAAGTATGGTACCTTCCATTTGCCTTCCAAAGTACGTGGTTTGGTCAGCTCCATCATGAGCACCCATAAACCAACCTGGTTTTAACTAATGTTGTCCTTCTGATCTTATTATCTTATCAGTTTTATTGGGAGCCTGATGGTTAAATTTTACCTTGTTCCTTAGATAAGCCATGTTCTTAGAAATATAGGTACCCAAGACAGACTTCTCATACAGCAGCATTAATGAGCGAAATCCCAACCAACTTTCTGGCATTTCACAGCAGGGAAGAAAACACGCATTGGAGGAGGATGCCTCACTTCCTCATAAATGTGAAATCTAGAACACAGATCTAGTTATCAAACTTCTTAGCAGGGGTGGCTCCTCCATGTGGGCGGAGGAGCGTTGCCTCACTGCTTTCTTCAGTGCTAGAAGCAGAAACATAAAATGGTATTATACATTTTTTAAAAATTGTCTGCTTCTCGCACTGCAAGAAAACAGAAGGGTTTGGTTGGGGGCGGGCAGGTGGGCGGTGGTGATGTAGGGCAGGGGAGGAGTGACTTGCCCACTCTGAGTGCAGCCTACATGGAAAAAAAGGCTTCCCCATAGACGCCTGTGTGGTTGGCGTCCCAGCCAATTACAAGGCTGCAATTGCAGTGTTGTGATTGGCTGAGGGGAGGGGAGGGAGGCAGCCTGCTTCCTGTCAGGAGCAGAGAAGCAGTGACGAAGCGGGACCGGACCAGCTAAGGTAAGTTATATCTTTTCTATGTAAATTAAACTCCCCCTCCCCGTGTAAAGCCCCCCCCCCCCCCCCACCCACGAATGATGGGGCCAAGACTGCTTCTTCGTAAAATCCTCTAACGTTCCAATGTTCTGGGCTGGCCCAATATGGAGAATTTGTAGCTAGCTAACTGAACAATAGCCTGGTATTTCCTTCTTGCAGGAAGGTGGCCCTCTCATCAAAGATGTTCAATTTGAAGAAACTATCCCAGGAAAAGACACTAGTCAAGCTCCAAGAAATGACTGGGGCAGTTGTGCTTCTGAAGCCTTTGGTGAGAGATACTTAGTGACATGGTTTGCCACAACAAGGATGTATTTGTAGCATTAGTTTTAGGAGGATCCTAGAGTCTGACGATATCCATCCCCTCCATCTTGAGCAGTACGCCCACCGCTGGTATCAACTACACGTGGTGCCATCATCTGACCACGATATCCAATAGAGCTGATAATTTTTGCAGCTGGCCTGAGCAATGGAGTTGCACTCTACATTTTACCTGTTTTCTCTCCAAAGACAATATAATAACATTTCTCATACATATTTTTACAAGCTCAGTCCTCTTGTCCATGTTCATGTTCAGTTGTTCAGAGTGCAGGGTGATTCAATAACCAATGCAATTCTTGTCATAGCCTGTTTGTCCCCTCAAGAACGTGTAGCAAAGCCAACTTCTTGCTCACCGTGGTCATATTGTTCCAGAGATGCTCGAGCCCATTAACCTCTAAGCATCCTTGTACATAATGTGGAGGAACCAGTGTACTCATGGGTACCCAGGTTAGGACTTCAAGGTCTTCCTTTGAAATCATGGGAGGGGGAAACTATGAATACCTCAGTCAGAGCACCAATTGCTTTTTCTCCACTATTCTTCTGCCCATCCACATTCTGGATCGCATGAAGTTTTCCCGAATGTCAATGTCCCCATATCCCTACCATTTGACCACTGTATTTATCTCGGACTCATCGCCCATCCTAGTTATTGCCTAGCTACCAATCTCCAATTCTGCTTTTGTGTTTACCTTCCTTCTTCTACTTTGCGCTCTTCGAGGTATCTGCAGTAACACGCGCATATATATTACCATAACTAGGAAATGCCAAAGGTTTGCAGCTTTATTTACATTGAAATAATTGCAAAAGCATTCAAAGGAAGAATGAGGAGACAAAGGCAGATGGAATTTTGCTTGTCACCCCCTTTTACTGTTTTTTTCTGTGGTTCCTTTCCACTCTTCCTTTTATAATGCTGGGACACTGAGCATGATCAAATGTTATATCATTTTCATGAATGAATCACTTTCCTGTAAGACTGAGTGGAATTTGTTCATAATCTTTTCCAGCATAAGCACTAACTGCTTAATACAATATAAATCAGACAAAAACAAAATGTCAGGGTTATTATGTGAAAGTACTTAAACTTTAACAACATGTTTAATAGTATAGTATAGTAAGACAGATATGATTGGCGGTAGTCTCAAAACTCCAGCTCTAACAGCTCAAGAGATTTTGAACAATATACATTTCAGACAGGGCCTAGTTCGGCACTTCTTTGACCTGTTCGGTGACTCTTCAATGATTCATTTCAGCCGAAAACTTTCATAGAAGCCAATTAACCTATGTTGTACTATAACAGTTCTACCCCCTAGCTACGGGGCTCTGCAAAATAACCAATATCTTAGGGCTATTATGGGTAGAAGACAGAGATCTCAAAGTCAACATGAACATGTATTTTTATTTTTTTAATTTGAGTTTTATTTAGCGCAAACATGACCCTTTCGGGTAACAGCGAGCTTTACGGATAGTTTACAATAACATAGGAAGTACGTTTTAGAGAAAGTGTGCAAAAACAAGGGATGGTGCAAGATTACATTAAATGTATGCACATATATAAACAGGCACGTCTGGAAAACAGAGAGCACAAAGTCTAGCACCTGGGTCTCCAACCGGTCGATCGCGAGCTACCGGTAGCTCGAGGAGACCCCGGGAGTAGCTTGTGTAGCCATTCATGGGCTATTTACTTTTCCGGCTGCATTTTCCCGCCCTCACCCAAACCAGCCGCTCAGATTGGAGCTTAGCTGAGGGTGGGGGCGGGTGAAGAGGATGACGCTCCTCTCCTGGAGCTGCAGACTCTTCTCGTGAGAGTCTGACTCTTGTAACGTCATCGAGGGCAGAACGGCACGAAAAACAAGGGAAACAGGGCATAAGGGCACGAAAAACAAGTGGAAAACGAGTGAAAAAACAGAGGGCAGAAGGCTACAAAAAACGAGGGAAACAGAGGGCAGAGGGGCATGAAAAACAAGTGGAAAACGAGGGCAGAAGGGCACGAAATACGAGTGAAACAGAGGGCAGAAGGGCACGAAAAACGAGGGAAACAGGGCAAAAGGGAATGAAAAATGAGGGAAACAGAGGGCAGAAGGGCACGAAAAAAACAAGTGGAAAATGAGGGCAGAAGGGCACAAAAAATGAGTGAAACAGAGGGCAGAAGGGCACGAAAAACAAGTGGAAAACAAGTGAAACAGAGGGCGAAAGGCCACATAAAACGAGGGAAACAGAGGGCAGAAGGGCACGAAAAACTATGGAAACAGTGGGCAGAAGGCCACAAAAAAACGAGGGAAACAGAGGGCAGAAGGGCACGAAAAATGAGGGAAACAGGGCAGAAGGGCAGAAGGGCACGAAAAACAAGGGAAACAGAGGGCAGAAGGGCACAAAAAACAAGTGGAAAACGAGTGAAACAGAGGGCAGAAGACCACATAAAATGAGGGAAACAGAGGGCAGAAGGGCACAAAAAATGAGGGAAACAGAGGGCAGAAGGGCACAAAAAACAAGGGGAAAACGAGTGAAAGAGAGGGCTGAAGGGCACAAAAACCGAGGGGAAAACGGGTGGAACAGAGGGCAGAAAGGCACAAAAAATGAGTGAAACAGAGGGCAGAATGGCACAAAAAAACAAGGGGAAAATGAGTGAAACAGAGAGCAGAAGGCCACAAAAAAGGAGTGAAACAGAGAGCAGAAGGCCACAAAAAACGAGTGAAACAGAGGGCAGAAGGGCACAAAAAACGAGTGAAACAGGGGGCAGAAGGGCACAAAAAACAAGGGGAAAACGAGTGAAACAGAAAGCAGAAGGCCACAAAAAACAAGGGGAAAACGAGTGAAACAGAGGGCAGAAAGGCACAAAAAACGAGTGAAACGGAGGGCAGAAATGCACAGTATGGGCTCTGATGAAATTAGGCGTAAAGTCAATGAAACTGGGCGTGGGGGGGGTCTCTTGGAAAAATGCGCGAGTTGCTTCGGGTTCAGTAGCTCACGACGATTTTCACTGGCCAGAAGTAGCTCTGACTACACCTGGCCTAGCATATGTCCATGCCTAAATCTAAACCATTGTCAAAAGAAGTACAGACAAATAGGCAGAAGGACTCTATCAAGGGGGAAGTTCTCGGTGTGTGAGGAATTTTTTGGAAAGTAACGTTTTTACTTCTTTCTTGAAGATAGATATGGATGGGTTGCATCTAATCTTGGTGGGGAGAGAGTTCCAAATATTTGAGGCAATCGGCTGTAGGTTTTCCTTTTCTTGAGTTTTTGTGGCTTAAGGAGTAAAGAGCTAATACTTCTGGACGATCTGTTCCCACCCGATAGGGTCAGTTTCTAGGCCAGGTATGAGGGGTGTAGTTCCTGGTGAGTCAGACAAGCAATTTTGAGATGAATCCTGACCTCATAGGTTAGCCATTTCATTGTTTAGCCAGTTAGCCTAGCTGCGGCATTCAGTGTAGAATTCAACAGTGCAAATGAGGTTTTTGGGAGGCCCACCAGGGTGATACTACAGTAGTCCAATTTTGATAAAACAAGTGCATATGCTGCAGTTTTGAGGTCTGCTGTGGAAGGAATGGTTTTAGTTTTGTAAGAATATGTAACTGACGGTGAACTCCTATAGTGATGGCGCTGATGAGTTTTTACATGGAAAGGTCTTTGTCCAGGGTTATACTTAGGGATTTGGCAGAGTTGATGATGTGCAGGGTGCAATTTAAGGCAGTGAGAAGAGGGAGCCAGACTTTGGTGTTAAGGGTTGTGGTGAGCAGTGCGATGAGTAGGAATTCAGTTTAGGGGCATTGAGTTTGAGGTGGTTACGAGTCAGCCAATGTTGGGTTTTTGACAAGGTGTTGTTGAGGCTATAGATGTCCTCAGGGGAGGTGATTTTCATGTAGAGTTGGGTGCTGTCAGCATACATGTGGTAGGAAACATGAGAGAGTTTAAGGATTTCAGTTAGAGGTTCCATATATATATATATGCAACAGTGTAGGGGAGAGAATAGAGCTTAGGGGTACTCACAGCAACAGTTAAGATTGATTGGAAAGGATGGGATTGATTAGGATGCTCTGAGATCTGTTGTGTAGAAAGGAGGAGAACCATTTCAGCATGATGACGGAGAGGCTCACCCTGTGTTCTAGAAGGTTTAGAAGGATAGCATGGTTGATGGTGTCAAAGGCTGCTGACAGATCTAGTATGATTAGGAGGCAGTATTTGTTTTGGTCAATTGAGCGTAGGGCATAATCGACAATGTGAACCATGGCAGTTTCTGTACTATGACCTGATCGGAATCCAGATTGACAATGGTCGACAAGTTGGAATTTCTCACTGTCATTGTGAAGCTATAGGTACATACATTTTTTGCCCAAAGTGGGGATGTTGGAGATAGTGAGGTCATCTATGCAATCGGATTGGTCAGCTGTTTTTTTCGGATTGAGTAACCTGGACACTTTTGAGCGATTCAAGCATGGAGCTTTGAGTGAGCGAGGCATTGCTTATCTTAGTCCATAGTAAAAGCAGGAGGTGAATGGGATCATTTAGGAGTTTGGAAGGGAGGAGATCTTTGAAGTGGTTGGAGAATTTCAGGGAGTTTAATAGATTTATAATGTCATTTTTGGCGTGGGTTTTGAAACTGGACCAGGTGGTGTTATTTTTGGGTGAATAACCAAATCTTGATCAGCACACAAGAAAAGTATACATTGAATAAACGTTCAAAAGAAAACATTTTCTTTTGTTGATTGAATTGCTTTATTTAATGTTTTTATTTTGAATTCCTTTCTTCCAAGACACCACAGTTGCCATTATTTTTGGGTGAAGGTGGGGTATCTCAGACATGATTTATGGACAAGTAAGGACAGGTTTGGGGGGGATTCGCTTGGAAGTAGTTTACTAGTGTACTTTATATCGTTTGTGATTTGCATGGTTTTATTAGCAAAAAAGGAGGCAACAGTTTTGCAGTTAGGGAATGATTTGTTGTCAGCAGTGGGATCATTTTTGCAGGTCAATTGCTTTTTGATAATTCCCAAAAATATTTGGTCCGTTAGTAGCTGTGTCTAGTTGATTTTGGAAGAAGGTTGCTTTGGAGAGTCTGATGTTCCTATTGTAGGTGTGGCGTCTTTGATGTAGGAGTGTGAAGTTGGCCAGACAGGGGGAATGTGTCCATGCTCTTACTGTGAGTTTGTGGTGTCAATGTTCTTCATTAAGGTTACAGTTAAACCAGGGGTTGGATTTTTTTGACTGGATACTTTAAAGTTTTTATGGGGGCAACAGTGTCTACGATTTTGGGCATGGAGTTGATGTAGTGATCAGCGAGGTCCTGGGCATCATTCACGGATGAAGGTGGGAGCAGTATTTAGATACTAAGGGCCCCATTCGGATGCCGGGCGGATCGCCACCGCCATGCGGGCGGTGGTGATCCGCCCGACTTCCTTCCCCGCCCGCCACCCATTACCCCCGCCATATTACTATGGCAGGGGGGACCGTGGCCGCCGGAAAGACCGTACGCTGCTTTTCCGCCCAGTCAAGGAGTTGACCGGGCAGATAAGAGTTTCATATGGTGGCCATATTACTATGGCAGGGGGGACCGTGGCCGCCGGAAAGGCCGTACGCTGCTTTTCCACCCAGTCAAGGAGTTGACCGGGCAGATAAGAGTTTCATATGGTGGCGGTGTCTGTTAGACACCGCCATCAATTTTAGGGTGAAGGCGGGGACATGCGTTGCCACCACGGAAAGTAATGTAGGCTTGTCTTGTGGGGGCCCGTTGTGGGACCCCAGGGACTCTGGGGGGTGGGGGTGCACATGGTGCGCTTCACTGTACAACGTGACAGGCACCGCACGGTGCCTGTCACGTTGTGCATTGAAGTGCACAATGTGCCTTTTTAGCATTGCGGCGGGCGGTGCTGGGATGTGCCCGCCAGTGTTGCGGGCGCATCCTAATGCCCCCACGGGACCGCCGCCCTTATGGCGGGCGGTCCCATCCGCCCGCCATCCTAATGGGCCCCTAAGTGTAGATATAGTGTATGAGTTTATGTTGCAAGTGTCTTGGATCAAGTGTTTGGCTTTTGTTGGTCGCCCTAGGAGGTGGTTGCCTTTTCTTTTAGGAAAAAGGTGATGCAGTGGTGATCAATCCAATCACAATGAAGAATAGAGTCAATTAGTATAGTGTTTTCTTTTGCAATGATTAAGTCTAGGGTGACTCCTTTATTATGGGTTGGGCTTTTGCAGACCTGGATATGGTTGAGGTCTTGGAGGAAGGATTTTAAACTATTCATGAGGGAGTCATTGAAATTGTTCAATTAGATATTGAAGTTGCCAAGGAAAATCTGGTTGTTATTCTCTTAATTGTTGGAGGCGATAATCTCTATGATCTTTTCGATGAACAAGTGGTTATCTCTGGGCAGGTGGTAAAAGGCATGGAGAGAGCAATTTGAGATGGTAATGGTGATATCGATCCTGAGGTATTCATAAGAGGATAGAGATGTAGTGTCTCACCAGAAAAAAAAGAGAACCCCCTTTTTGTTTACAATCTCCAGACTGATGCATCATGACTCTTCAACTTAGTATTGAAACTAATTACTCCAGGGATTTAACATTGATCAGCAGGCAAGGAGTCTCTTATGCATTCCTAGACCTAATATTTACAATATTCAGATAATAATACTGCAATGGTGGGTCCACTGTTAAAAATCAATATCCCAAAAAGTATACATTCCTTAATAGGGACTGGAATTTAAGTCACGTATCTGGTAGATCCCACCCTGGCCCCATTACAAGATTCCCTGAAGCAATTTAGCCTGGGGTGGTTTCCATAAGTGTGAATACTGCTCTGAGCAACTTTGCTTGGGACTGTACTTCTGTACCCGCAAATTCCCTAGTCCGAACACACAAAACCAGTTTTAACTGGTGTGGATCTGCTTACCTGGTGTGGATCTATAAAAACAGGTGCGGTAACAGCAGGGCTGAGGCACCCTCCCATGCCCTCACTCAGAAAATGATTAGCAGACAGTGCTCACCAATAGAGCCTACAGCCTACTCACACTCGATAAATCATCATATTCATCCCACACTAGCCCCCCCCAAAGAAATGCCCCACCTGCTTAGAGTAGGTGATACGTTTCTGAGTTAATCGTCACAGAATTAAGGAAAACCAATTGTATGAAATGAACATGTTTTATGTGATGTACCCTCAAATGTTATGCGCTATACGCTTTACTTGTGTCAGAACTCTGTGCACATTACCCCCAACTAAACAGAAGTAAGGTGCCTGTACTTCTCTTTTAAACATAATTAAACATATTTGAATTGACTTAACACTGATTGACACATTTAACTATGAGGCTATAATGTATTGTAAAGAGATACATAAATAGCCTGGAAAGTTAAATACCTCTAGTGGTCTGCAGCACATTTAGGGCCATATGTATCAAGCAAATTCGCATTCGCAAACACAGAAATTCGCAGAATATCGGCGTTTGCAAATGTGAATTTGCTCAATGGTATGTATGAAGGGAATTCTGGTGCAAAACAAGGAATCGCAAATTTTGCGATTCCTTAGATGCAATGTATGAAGCAAAAAAAATGCAAATTGTCCTTAAGGAATCGCAAACTACCACCAACTTCAAGTTGGTGGTAAGTTGCGAATCCCTTGAAAAATTCACATTTTTGCATTTTCAAAGTGCCATGTGACATTAGGGCATGTATATGCGCCACATGTGCACCCATGCTTATTTCAGGGGTGCAACAGGGTGTCCTTTGGACACTCCTGCACCCTTGAAATTATTCTCAATTTGCGATTCTCAAATTGCAAATCACAAATTGAGAATAACTTCCCATTAATTCCTATGGGCCTCCTGGCCCATAGAAATGAATGGGAAAGTATTCCTTAATTGCAATTTGCAATTTGCTAATCGCAATTAAGGAATACTAAGAATTCGCAAAAGAATTGCGAATTTGTACATACATCCCAATTTACGATATTGAAATAGCGATTTCTAAAAAATCGCTATTTCAGAATCGCAAATCAGGTTGATGATACATATGGCCCATAGTGCCTTCCACTATAGTGGCAGTGAAAACATAGCTGCATGCTTACCCGTGTAGCCTGACAGCACAGATTAATTTGATGAATTATTGGGATCATCCGGACAAGAGTTCTGATTATTCCTTGAGGTGGACAGTTCTTACAGTTGTGCATAGGAATCTGGTAGTTCTGGGCCCAAACGGTTAGACCTTATTCTGGTGACTTTGAACCCCCTTGCCTCGTGGGGTGGTACCATCTGGATTAGTTAATTTGGGCTTGTTATCTCCCTGTCAAGATAATGGGGAACTTATACTGAAAGCTATGGTTGCAAACATGCACTCTAAAGAACTTTTTGAAGCAAATTGGCATATTATAAAACATACCAAACAAAAATATAGAGGCACTTCTCTTACAGAAAAATCAGGTTGATGTTTGCTTTTCCTAAAAAGGAATAGAGTGGATCCAGTTATTTGATTGGGTGGATGGTAATGGAGCATTCCTTATATTCCTTCTTTAGTTTTGTGTGACATAGAGAGAAAGTGGCTCCGTTGCCACTTACCTACTTTCGACATAGAAACAAAAATAGGTTTGTATGGAAGACAGGGGAGCCTTTCCTTTAGTATAGTCCACTATTCATTTCAATGAATTAAAAAAAAATCTGGGTCCTGTGAGCACTTAAGAGAAACCACCAGGAGGGGTGTGGACAGGGGATGAAGGAAAATGAAGGAGAAGGAGAGTCAAGAGGGCGATCCTAAAGGGTGGTGGGTGAGGAGAACATGGATTGCAGAGAGGAAGCCAGGAGTGGGAGTGGGATATGAGAGGATACTGGATGGTGGGAATAAGCAGAGAATTTAAGATTAAAATTCTTAATATCATTATGCTCGTTTCTCTTGAATATATTGTAAAATTGCTGGTGCCAGGTACATGAAAATATCAATAGTGTATAAAATAGCATTAAAGATGTTACAAGCAGCTCAAAAGAGCAAGACTGGATGAATGTAAATAGTGGTATATCAACGCAAGTATACATATTAGATTCAGAACACTATTTAAAAATTTTTTTATTTGTAACAGAGAGGAGACACATAGGAGGCAGCCGCGTCCTGTGCAGGTAAAAGTGGTGGGCGGTGGGGCCGGATGGGAGGGGGATTTTGACTGACGATGGAAAATTAAATAAATAATTAATTTTCCCCCTGCAATATCTGTCGAAATCCCCCACCAACCATGCCCCACCGCTTTTACCTGCATGGGCCGCGACTGAAGGAGGGAGACAGTAGAAGTGAACACAGATGCTTATATTTGTAATTCAGTCTCTCAAGCAGTTCAATGCAAGTACTGAAACAGAAGCGGAAATATACACCCAAGCAGCCAAAAACAATAACTGAACAATGAATACTTCAATGGACTGAACCAAGGTGTCACCAACAAAGCCTCAAATAAGAGTTAAAAGAAGCAGGTCAAAGGATGTCAATGCTAGAAAGAGGTGGACCCAAAGCCATCTCAATGTGTATTGTAAACAATATAGATCTGATTGACAGCAGCACTGTCAAAGTTCGGACCTCCTAAAATATGGGTCTAGGACCCTGCTAGCAGAAAATGAGTCTTTATTTCGTATTTGAACACATTAAGTGCTCAAGAATACAGAGGTTCAGGTGAAGACATAGAAGTTATCCTGAGACAGGCGCACCAGATCCAAGCGATCACTGGCTTACAGCATGCTAACCCTCACCTGCCCCAACTGTTGCTAATGGATTGAAATTAGGTACTGTTCTTGGAAGTGGTAGAAAGTGTTATTAGGTGAGCTGTTCAAAAGAACTAATTATCATCATCCAGCCTTGCAATTTGATGGGGAAAAAAAGATCGTGGGACGTCTACACTTTTACTTATACTGTGACATAGCATTAGTATAAGGGTCGCGTGTTTGCCTAGCTACTCTCAAAATAGATTTCTACGAGCAATTGCGACATGGTCCCTAATTAAGGAAAGTGAGCTCCCCAGCCCTTGGTAGTTTTGCAAGTAAAAAAGTCAGGGCTAGTATTGCGCAGTGCACCCCACAGACAGTCGAGCTCCGGTGCCAGTGCACCTACTGCACCACTGATAGCTTCGCTCCTGTCCACTAGAGAGAATTAAGCCCCATGCATCTTTTCAGTCATTCCAAAGATGTATCAGTGTGCCATTACTAAGAAGCCTGAAGAAAAACCCTCCGTCACTAACATCAAGATTGGTTTACACACACTAGCTTCCCCCACCCTCTCCCCTTAACACGCTCGTTAGTATTCTTAAGCATGAAATCACAACAGCCAGAAACTTGAATAATTTTCCGCGCATGAGCTTTGGTTTCTCCATAGCGTCTTGAATAAGGCATTCATGGCACGCGTAGGCCGAGAACCCTAGCGTGTACTTAGGAACAGTGAACGGTTGCAATGGATTACCGCTATTCACTCTGCCTAGCACGCAGTGCCTGTCAGAGCGCATCTGACAACTGCCATCAAGCTCGGAGGATGATGGCGCCGTGGGGGTGGGCGCGGAGGCACGAGGAGGCTTGTGGTGCTCGTGCAGGCCCGCCGTCGCCATGACAACCCCGCGCGGCGCCCTGCGCGAGCTCCTTCTGTAGCTCTGAGTCAGCATGACTCGGGCCCGGCCAGGGGCTGCTGCTGCTGCCTAAGCTGTCTGAGCCCATTTGTAGCGGCGCTAACAGCCACCGGGCCGCGGGCCTCAGCTACACGCATGTGCATCGATTGCATTTAACGGATAATCAGTGGTGCGCAGTAGTTTGTGTCACAATAAACGAGAGGCGTTTGTCGTCGCCCCCTCGCGTTCCAGTAATTATTGGAGGAATACTCCAACTGTTCGATCTTTTCTGCCCCCCCAAGAAAAATGCTCTGAAGTTGGAGGGCATTTATGAAATGCCAGGTTTTTAGTATCGGCATAGCGGAAATGACCATTTGCAGCTGGGTGCTGGGCTTTATTTCTATGGAGGTACCAACAGTTGGCTGCAATATTTGAACTGAACAGCTATGTGGAAAGTTCTAGCTGGATTCTGTTGCACCTTGGAAACTGTATGACAGTATCAGATGGTGTGTACTAGAATTACATGCTATTTGTACTTTACTAGCAGCATGTTTCTTGCTTTTGTCTGCTGGAGGTTCTTGGCGGGTAAACAGTGAACAAGATAAGCAAGGAAAATGGCCCTGTGGTTGAGTTGTGAAAGACAGGCTTATTGTCACTTCAGCCAATCCTGTGTTACTGCACCTGTTGCATTACTGGTAGTTATGCATTTGTTAAACCTACATAGTTAAACGTCAAACCCCATGTGCTAAAATTAATTTCAATAGAAACGGTTTGTGGTTGTTCAACTATGATATGTCAGTAGCACTGTTCACTATCGGTTTGAAAACCAGCATTGGCAAAGCCTGGCGGTCCGGGTTTAACATGCTAATGCATGCACTAGTAGCATATAAGAGCGAGACACATCGAACTAGGGAGCTAAGAGGAGCGGGCAAAAAAGGCTATAGTTGTAAAATAGTCCCTCATCCAGTTCTATGTGCTGTCAGCATCCAGGCTTAAAAATTATATCCATCTGCAGTTACTGGGGTATTATCGGAAGCCACGGTGCAGTATTGTGTTTTAGCTAGGCCTCAGCCGGCGGCAGCTCTCATTATTTTGAAGAGCAACTGCTTCATGGGACGCATCATGATGCGCATGCAAAATATAGATACAGATGTTTAGGTATGTAAAGGGACGAGCATTTAAAAGTGATACCAATATGTGTGTTAGACCTGAGTACCATTATTTGATAGTTGATTGTGCACTCCAAATGATAGGGTGTAGTGCTGGTAAGGAAGTGCAGATGGGAACTGTGCTCTTACTCCAGAGATATATTTCTGTGTGTGTATGTGTGTCTGTGACATCGGCTTTGAATCATCATAAAACAACATAGAAGTGTAATGTCTCTGCTGGGGAGCACTGCTTGTAACGTAAGAAGTGCTTGCTGGTTATTTTTGACAGTTATGGGTATTTACACGCAGTCCTATTTGCCCGAGGGAACCACTAGGGTGGTTTGCAAGAGTTCTCCTGTAAACGTTTTTGAAAAAAAATGGTCAAATTGTGAATTTTACTGCACGTATGTCACATAAACTTACTAAAAAAGACACTGGCTATGAAGGCACATTCATGAAATAGTCCACTACTTTCCTGGTACGCCCTAAAAGCCTGGCCTTTTGCATAAGGATGGGAAGTTCATCGGCCCAAATAAATATTTGTGAATTCAATGGCAAAAAAATCCTGAACCATCATAGGTTAAAAGCCATATCAGTTTTTGCGAGTCATCTGTAAAAAACGTCATGCTGGATCCACATGTCAGTAATTGCCACCATCTAGTGGGTTAACCCACGTTACCCAATATCACAATCTCAGGTTGTAGACTGTAGAGCTCGACCGATTTTTGAGGCTCTTAAAACAGTCATATCAATGTGATTACTGAACCATTTACATGCTCACAATGCAGACAGGTTGCGCCACTCAAACATGTTACGGGTTCATACAGCAATAGTAATTATCAGTAAAACATCAGTATTAAAATATATATTCGAAAATTCAAGCATTTTGGCCCCGGCCTACCAGTTTATGATAATATATAGATTTTACTGTCAAATATAAGTTTTAAAAGTTGGAAAAAGAAACTCAGGTCATGAGAAGCAAAGCCTATATACTTAATTAAAAGCAATATATTGTCCTGAAATACCAGTTTTTCATTTGTACTCAAACGTATTTGTTACACAGTTTCAGACATTGGAATGTTTTGGAATAATTCAAAATTTGCAAACATACGTGACAAGAATTTTCAATTCTATTAAGGACAAGGAGGCGAGGATTATGCTTTTCTCATTTCTTTATAAGGAAATGCTCAGCAGCCAATTATAGTAACAAAAAACTACATTACCCATGAACACCAGGGCATAACCATAGAGTATACAGTATAAAAGGTTATAATGCTAGTCCTTCTTCCTCTTTCTTTGTCGAGGAAACAGTTCAAGTCCAATAGGGTAATCCAACGTATACCATCAGGAACAGAAGAAAGCACGCCGCAGAGGTCCAAACAAACTGGATGCAGGCAGCAGAAGAACACTGGATCCCCAAACCAGGAAAAAGGGGA
The DNA here is from genome assembly GCF_964263255.1 of Lissotriton vulgaris. Lineage (NCBI taxonomy): Eukaryota > Metazoa > Chordata > Amphibia > Caudata > Salamandridae > Lissotriton > Lissotriton vulgaris. The sequence continues at coordinate 856,897,932 of NC_141693.1, read as the reverse complement.
AACAAAGACGGATGACACCGGCAAACTCTACTTCGGGTCAGAACCTGAAAAGAGACATACAGCCGTAATACACATGTATAATGCAAGAGTATAAGAATTCAAACCGGGGGGGGGGGAATAAGGGATGTGAAAGTTTTCAACATCATCAATAAATATTACAGCAAAATAACAATGCAAATCAATAACAATGGGTGGGATCATCTTCGCCTCCTTGTCCTTAATAGAATTGAAAATTCTTGTCACGTATGTTTGCAAATTTTGAATTCTATGTCAGGACAGGAGGCTCCGATTATGCTTGTTCAAAGCTGATCCACCACCACAGAAGCAATATGATCGATTGGCTTATAATAAAACGTTTTGAAAACAGAATCAGAAGATCAATCTGCGGCCTTCATAATGTCAAAGAGAGTGACACCCATGGAGAAAGCTTTAGAAGCCATCGCCCCACGTGCAGAATGTGCACCCAACACAGAAACATCAATGCCAGCTTCTGACATGAGCCATCTTACCCAGCGCGCTAATGTAGCAGGAGTTACAGGGCGAAATGGTTTCTGTAAAGCAATTAACAACTGACCCTGCATATCTGAATGTAAAGAAGCAGTACTTTTTCGTAATTCTTGAGACACTGCACAACGCAAAGGTTGGGATGAGTGGGAAGGGATGGATAGGTAATCGAAGCAGTATTAGATTTAGTACGTCTGGAAAGAAGAAATGTAACGCCTTCTGGCGTAAAACTGCGACCCGCAAGGTCTAATGCACGAACATCCGACACACGTTTACAAGAAACAAGACACAACAACGTGGTCAACTTAGCAGACAGCTGCTTGCGGGACAGCAACTGATTAGAGGGCCAAGCCTCTAAAAAACGCAAAACGATGGAAACATCCCATAAAGAGACATATTTAGGACTGGGCGGTTTTGTGAGACGAATACCTTTAAGCAATTTGGAAATGAAAGGGTGTTCACCAGCAGGCTTACCATCAATCTGGATATGTCCAGCCGAAATGGCGGAACAAAAATTGTTGACCGTCCTATAAGCTAGACCTGAAGAGGCTAGGGACGCCAGGAAATTACTAATCAAGGAGACATCTGCTGAAGCGGGATCAACCTCCCGTTGAACACACCAATCACACCAACGCTTCCAAGCTCCTTTGTAGCGTTTGTGAGTATTGGGTGACCAGGCCTCACTAATGAATCTGGAAGCGTCGCTAGAAAGGCCTGGGATCGACCAGCGTTCCCTGAAATCCGCCACGCCAGCAATTGGAGAGTGCCGGACAGATCCAGCAAAAGATTTCACTTCTGGGGAAGAAGGATTGGAACCTCGCGACACATTTCCAGGAGAACCGGGAACCACGCTTGAGCCCTCCAGAGCGGAGTAATCAGAATCAGATCCGCTCGATACCGTTTGGTGTAAGCCAGAACCCTGGGGATCATCATGAACGGGGGAAACGCATTCCACAGAGCCGTCGGCCAAGCCTGAAGAAAGGCATCCGTGGCCAGGGCTACCGGATCCGGCCTCCAACTGTAAAATCGCGGAAGCTGTGTGTTGAGGCGAGAGGCAAACAGGTCTATGTGACACTGGTCCCAACTCCAAAGAAGAGAGCGGAATACGCGAGGGTGAAGCCTCCAGTCGCTGAAATCCCGAAGATGTCTCGAGTGCCAATCCGCAATCTGATAGTGGCGACCGGGAAGATACTCTGCAATAACAGTGATCTTCTGTTGCAGGTAAGAATGCCAAAAATCCTTGGCTATCTCCGCTAGCACTTTGGACCGAGTTCCGCCCAGCTTGTTGACATAGCGTACTGCTGACACGTTGTCTATTCGGAGAAGTATGCAGCAGTTGGACTGATGGGGAGTAAAGCACTTGATCGCAAGGAACCCGCTAGGAGTTCCAGACAATTTATGTGGAGAGATAATTCCTGAGGAGACCAACGACCCCCCATCGAGACAGGACCGCACCGGGCTCCCCAACCCCAGCGACTGGCATCAGACTCTATCACCGGTTCTGGCGACGCACCGAATAGGGCTGGACCATTCCAGGCCTCCATGTGGTCTAGCCACCATTGCATCTCCCACCTCACCTCCTCCGATAGAGGAGTCTGATCTGAATATCTGAGGCCTTTCCGGAGATGTTGGATCTTCAGACGTTGCATTGCCCTGTAATGCAGAGGACCCGGAAAGATCACCTGAATGGAAGACACTAACACCCCTACTACACGTGCCAACGATCTCAATGACACAGTCTGTCTGGAAATAACGGAAGTCAACTCCCTCTTGATATAACAAATTTTCTGGTTGGGCAAGAGAAGCTGACAAGCAATAGAGTCGATCTTGAAACCCAGAAAATCTATTCACTGCGTAGGTGTCAAAACCGATTTCTGAATGTTGACCAGGAAACCGAGAGATTGTAAGAGATCGATGGACCATTCCAGATGAGTCAGGAGTTTGCGAGGACAATCCACCATAAGGAGAATGTCGTCCAAGTAAATAATCAGACGCACACCCCGAGCTCGGAGATGCTCTACAACCGGCCTCAGAAGCTTCGTGAAGCACCACGGTGCCGACGAGAGGCCGAACGGGAGAACCTGATACTCGTACCAAATACCCTTCCAATGAAACTGGAGGAACCGACGATGGGGTTTGAATATTGGAATCAACAGATATGCGTCTTTGAGATCCAGACGGACCATCCAATCTCCCTCGCAAAGGAGATCCCTTAAGAGATGGATGCCCTCCATCTTGAAGTGCCTGTACACGACCCCTCCGTTGAAGTCTTTCAGGTTGAGAACAAGGCGCGATCCGCCCCCTTTTTTCTCGACCAGAAACACTGAGCTGACGAACCATCTTGGATGACGGACAGTGGAAAGAATCGCCCCTTTCTTGAGAAGAACGGCGATCTCCTCTGAGAGGCAAACTTGATCTCGAAGGGAAAAACTTAAAGGAGTGGGAGGGTGGATCTGATGCTGGGGCTGGTAAAACTCTATCTTGAAACCTTGAACAGTTTCCAGAACCCATGCATCGCTGGAGATCATGCGGCAGTTGTTGAGAAAAAACTGTACTCTGCCCCCCAAAACCATATCGCAAGCATGAATCAGGCTCACCTGAATTGTTGGAGTCTTGATAATGGCCTTGCTGTCCTCCGGAACGGCCTTTTCCATAGTTCCCTCTACCCTTCCGGGAGGGATAAAAGTTCGCTCTGGTGGAAAATCCTGAGTCTTGACCTCCTCCACGCTGAGAGTTGTTACCTCTGTGGGACTGTTGATGTGAACCTCGGCCGAACGAGCGTCCACGATGTCGTCCGGCCTTGGCAAAGACCGGACGCATAGCGCAACGCAATGAAGCTTGCGCTCTGTCAATGCCACTGAAGGTGGAAACAAATGTTGTCAGCTCTTTCAAGAAAGGCTGGCCAAATAGAAGGCCTTGCGCCTCCGGACCCGACTCAGAGGTAGAGAGTTCTGCCAGTTTAGGGTCTAATTTTAAGAGAATAGATCGGCGTCTCTCGCAAGATAAAGCACAATTGGTGTTCCCCAATTGGCATATAGCCCTCTGCGCCCATTCAATCAATTCAGCAGGGTCCACAAGAGCTGAAGCTTCCTTGGCCTGGAATCCAAGATCTAGAATTTTGGTCAAAGGACCAAGCAAGTCAAGCAATTTGTCTTGGCAAGATCGCCAAGACCTGTCAAGGCCCTTCTTGGGGTCCTTTGCGTACTTTTTCAAGTAGGTGACCATCATTGGATCTACCTTCGGCGTTTCTGCCACGTGATCAGCGAGATCAGGCCTCGGACATTCTGAGCGGAGCCTGGCCCTAACATTCGTATCAAAAGGCTGACGTATGTGAGCCTCAACATACACTGCAACTGCAGGAGAAGGCAACCAAGATGATGAATGAGGGTGAGTAATATCTGCAGGTTCAAAGGTCAACACAGGGGGACGCTCAGGAGCATCAGCAAAATGTTCTTTGCAGACACGTTTCCTTGGTGGAGGATCATCATGGTCAGAAGAAGCTGAAGTATGAACATTATCAGAGTCGTCAGTATCGTGAGGTGCAGAAGACTTGGAGGCCTCAGCCGCCAAAGATTTCGCCAAATTTTGGAAGTCCGACCTGTGGGGATTGACAGGAGATTTTGAGGACTTCTTAGCAGTCGGCAACCGACCCTGTTGTTGCGCATATTTATTCAAATGCCGTTTGAGTGGATTAATGGCACACACTAGCGCCTTATTTACAGACTGCTGGACACCCTTGTCCAATTCTTCAACTAAATCCTGTTCCAAAGAACCAGAAACATCTTCCCCATAATAGTAGTCATCTTCATCACAATAGTAGTCTTCCATGATACACAAGGTGTATTGAAATAATGCCCACAAGATGACTGGAAGAAAGTATGGAGTGCCAAAGACACTATGCAGGCGGAGTGTGGTAAACCCCACAGCAAGCCAATAGAGCAGGCACCAACCTGACTCAATTTGTATGAAAAAGTGGAGGGAGTAAGGCCTGCTGTCACCAAGAAACACACTCTAGGCAAAGCCTATGCACAATATTAACAGCCAAAGCTCTCACAGAACTCCGGCGTCATACGGGGTTAAACTCCAAGCAGGCTGTGGGCTTTGACGTAGAACACGACTTTCCTCTAACCGGCGCTGTGAAGAATGTCACAGAAGCCAGAAAAAAATGCCAGTGTGCATGAGCGACACAGCTGCCTGCGAAGACATGGCTCGAGAGCGCTCGCGCTCCCTTCACGAGCCGGTAACCCCTGCTCCCGCTCCACGCACAAGAAACAAGGCAGCACACAAGCGCCCGGTCTCAGGGAGGTGACCACACGCTCCCGGGAACACACGCAGCAATTACGGGCCGAAAACGAAAGAAAAAACGGCAGCGGGCACAGCAGGCAACCGGAGCCGGAGCGCTCCAGAGAAACGCAACACACAGCGCACTGCAAGCGCTAGAGTCAAAGCATACAAAGTAAGTAGAATAACAAATTACATCAAAGCAATCAAAGTAAAGACATGCAAAAACTGGAAAGAACACTTAACTGGCTGCAGAGCAGCAAAGAAAGAGGAAGAAGGACTAGCATTATAACCTTTCATACTGTATACTCTATGGTTATGCCCTGGTGTTCATGGGTAATGTAGTTTTTTGTTACTATAATTGGCTGCTGAGCATTTCCTAATAAAGAAATGAGAAAAGCATAATCGGAGCCTCCTGTGAGCACTACCCGAAGGTCCTAATGAGTGAACCAGCTCTACACATGTTTTTATCCTGTCTGATTTGCTAGGTGGGATAATGCACTTGCTGCAGACATCCTTTAGAAGCCTGTAGGTGAACATTTTCAAAGTTAGTAAGATAGTTTCGTTTGTTATACACCAGCTGTTACTCAGAAGGTAAGTGTTTGAAATTCTGCATTGTTTAATTCTTTATTTTGCTCTTCTTGGCTAATAACATGAGGACCGTTGAGATCGTTCTAAATAACATCAATTATTACGTACTAAAAAGCAATTTAGTTTATACTGTGTATTATATACAGGGGCACACACAAGTCTCCTTCAATCCAACACATCCCACATAATGAGTGCTTGACAAACATGATATTTTCATCTGACTATCTTGAGTAGAGAGCCAAGCAAATCTTGCTGTCTCGCATCCCTATAAGAACATGATCACACACAGTTTTCTTCAGTTTACATTTGTAAATCTTTTTTTCCATTTACAGCTCTCTGTTAGTGAATCCGCTTTCATTTCCTAGTTTCTCTTTTGACTAATTTATGAAGGGATATGCCTTGGTGCAGTTTTGTTACCCTGATGCGGTGCCACATCAGGAAACAAAGGTGTGGCCGTGCCCAGTGGGCTTCCTTTGACTTTAGATCCTGCTTCCAAGGGGTTGAAGGGCTAACAATTCTCTACATCATCTCAGCTTACACACAAGGTACATCTTCAGTAGTACTGCTGTAGCGCTTGCAGATGCATCCCTTTAAACGAAATGCCTTCAGTTTACTGGGAAAACTCAGAAGCTTGCTGTTGTTGCTGCCATGTCCATGAATACTCGCAATTTGTCACTACAAGCTTATCCCCACCCACATTCAGCCTTAGCAGGTTTGGTTGCACCAGGGGTCTGTTACTGAATGCTCAGCTCATGACCATAGTTAGTTTTTCTGGGTTCACCTTCCACTCTGTATAGTATTGCAGCCAAGATTCAACCTTTATTACAAATTGCTGCAATCAATTGTGCTATTTCTCCTCTCTGATTTTTAAATGACAATCTACCAGTATTTATTAAGATTTACGATATGTCCAGTGATGAGCAGTGATTTGCTGTCTAACAATTGGTAGGTAAATGCAAACATGCAGCTCTTCAACTTAATTATCTGTCCTAATGCTGCTTTTTGTCAGGGAATTAGGGCAGCCCATTTATTAGTGCAATGATATATACATTATCAGGTGTGAAATAGCAATATAACAAGGGCTCATATTTTGTTTGCGTCTCAGCTCTATAAACATAGGCTCATTGATGTTTTCGAAGATCCAACATGTACATAATGGGACTCCACCGACATATGCACATTTGCTCCACCCACACGTCTAGTAAGGCTTTAGCTCCACCCAAACAGGTCCATCAGTGTATCAGGTGCTCTTACATGCAAGTATAAGGACTTTGTCTCCAACTACATGGGTTTGTTCGGATTTTAAATATGGACATTCACATTTTAGTACTTTGTCTCGACCTGGTAAGTTCAATGGAGCTTCAGCTCTACATGTCAGACCCAATTGACAAAGCCTTTAATGTGTGTACTGATGGCTAATTCCAGGGTAATTGTGTGATTTTCTCAATTATTTCCAGGAGCAAGATATGCTTGCTCAGGGAGAAAAACATTGTGAATCATCATTTTGTTTTCCATGAGTGAGTCTGACTTACTCTAGGGAATTCAGGAGTGAGATATGTCAAATCCTAAAATAATACAATACAATAAAATGCAATAAGACTTACTAAGCGCATAACTGCCAATCAGGCTTTCAGGTGCTAGAAGTAAAATAGGGCTTTCACAATAGCACTCAATAACTGAATAACCAAGTCTTTCGTTGTTTCCTGAACTGATTCTTGTTAGAAATCTGTTGAAGGATGGAAGACATCTCATTCCACGCCTTTGTTGCCAAAAAAGGGAAGGAGTAGACAGCCCTATTCTTGAGATGAAATCTAAGGGTTTTAAGCAGAAGGGCTTCCTTTGATCTAAGGGAGCGAGGTAGCACATAGGGACAAAGCCTCTAACATAGGTAGTTGGGAGCCACCTTATGCACGGAACCAAATGCAATAACCTAAGCTTTCAAAATAATGCGCTTCTTGAAAGGAAGCCATGTTGTACTTTGAGATGGGGAATTATAGAGTGGCGTCTGGACACCCCTGAACCAGCCTAGCAGCAGCATTATGCACAGTTTGCAAATGCTAACGCAGATAGCCAGGTAACCTCAAAACAAGTCATATGCATAATCAAGTCTGGGAGTGATCCTTTCATTAAATATAATTTTCTGAGATTCAAGTGGAACAAAGTCTAGCATTTTCTTCACAAGTTAAAAAGAGGAAAACACATCCCTGAAGAAACTAAGAAAGAAATATGCACAGAAAATGTTTTTGAACTAGGCCCTGGTATTAGGAAGTAACTAATGCAAAAAGAACAATTTATGGACTGAATGCAGAACAATGTCATAGATTCACCTTAGTACAGACATCTGGGCCTAAATCCATTGTTTTGTTGCTACCCATGCCATTCCAGTTTGAACCTAGCCATATGAAATCAGTCTTCACCCTATTCCCAATGGGAACAGTCCAGCCCGAACTGCCAGGCCAGGTCCTCCCTGGACTGGAAACAAGCATCCTAACACTGGGTTCAAGGTTTCACCCCTCATCAGCCAGGATAGCTTGACTCTAGTGGCAAGGAGAGCATGGGACCCACATTTGGGCATACCCGTCCTACTCAAGGTAACAAATGCAAAACGAACAATTGATGGACAGAATACAGAACAATGTTATACATTCAGCCCTGTACAGAGATCTGGGCATAAATCCATCATTTTTTGCCTCCCATGCCATTCCAGTTTGAGCCCAGCCAAATGCTAATCAGTCTTGACCCTGCGACCAATGGGAACAGTCCACCGCTCCATCCATCTTCTCCTTGTGTTTGCTTTGTTTGCCCTAAGTTGGCAGAGTGTGCCCAGACGAGGGTCCCTTGCTCACTTTGCCACTGGATTCAACCTAGCCTGGCTGATGTGGGGTGTTACCCCGAAACCGTCCCCAGGATGTCTGTTTCCGGTTCAGGGGAGACCTAGCTTGGCAGTTCAGTCTGGACTGTTCCCATGAGGCACAGGGTCAAGACTGATTGCATAGTGCTGGGTCTGTCATGGGGTGGCGAAGTGAGCTTACGAACGATGATGGATTCAACCCAGATCTGTGACTGGAGGTGAGTGTCTGAAAAGTTTCTGCACTCCGTCCATCATCTCCTTCCGTTTGCTTTGTTCACCCTAAATTGGCAGGGCATACCCAGATGTGGCTCACCTCGCCACTGGATTCAAGCTGGCCTGGCTGATGAGGGGTGTTACCACGAAACTAGTCCCAGGATGCTTGTGTGATAGTAAGGTACTCATTCAAGGGCTGGTGGCAAGAGAATTCGGGGGATAGTTACAAGAAAATGCCAGAGCGTGGTGTTACGCCTTTCAAAATGCAGACATGCAATGTATTTATAAAAGAACAGTACAATCCTGCATTTCCTCTCGCTCTGGCACTAAAAAAGCTGCCTGGCGCCAGTGCAGGCACCCTTGCACTATGTTGCAAAAGTGACTGCACTACAGGGGTGATTGTTTATGTGCAGGCAGGGACACCTTCCTGCACATAATCAATAATGTTGATTTGTTCTTTCTATGTTTGCTGCAGAATGCAGCACACAAAGTAAAAGCAAAAAAAGAAGGGCACATGAATAATTTATCCTCGTATTGCCATTCTAAGGCGAGGTATTACCTGGCCTTAGTTTTTTGGCTCTGTCCCAGCCTTGTAAATCTGGGGCAGTGTCAAAAAGCAATGGGTGTTGCAGTGGAACGCCCAGAGCAAAACTAATTGCCCATTCTTGGCTGCAGCAGACTGCAACGGAAAGGGGCATATTTACAAGGTGGCAGTGGTGGCACCTCTGCTAAGGCGTAGAAGCGTCGCCTCACTGCTTTGAGAGCAGTGAAGAGGAAAAATAAAATTATAATAACTGAACGTTATGATCATTTTATTTTTCCATTCCTAGCTGTGAGCAGGGGCATGGCTGGCCAGAGCAGGGGCCAAAGGGAGGAGTGGTTGTCACTCCCATAGTGTGCACGACTGTTTGGCCGGCCCTCTTGTGCCGACCAGTCATGCACACTTTGCATCTTCCCCACCAGGCTGTAATGCACAGCCTGGTGAGGAACATGCACATGCTCCCTGTCCCCATCTGAACGCCACACAACGGAGCTCAGATCAAGTTGTGATTGGCTTAGGGGACCCAATCGCAGCATTGATTGGCTTTCTGAGGCAGAGGAGAGGGAGCGGCTGCAACCTGACAACAGGTATGTTTTCTTTCTTTTTTTGAAACATTCTACCTCCCCCATGTCCCAGCGCCCCTTTCCCGGTTCCCTATCAGCTGCCATTGCAAGGGTATCGTTAAGCCATGTTAAGTGGCTTAGCGATACCCTGTAAATATGGGGAATGGTGCAACACCACCGTCGCGTCAAGAAAAGTGACACCCCAATGCGTTAAGGGCTTGTAAATATGCCCTTTCATTTTATCAGGTTCTTTCTTAAATGTATTGAACATTTATTTCGGAAATGGTAACTGACACTTTGTGGGCCACAGCAGACCACAGACGGGTCACAAATCGCACTTCACATCGAGGCAAAAATATATATAAGTGGTTGTTGAACCTATTTTGCTTTTCTCATTGCAAAAGTGTGAAATCCTGCTTTAAAACAATTGAGGACTGCTGTTGGGGTGCTCAAGAGTAAGAATGAAAGCGGTCTTATAATGTTATCTAATGACACATTTCTTATTTTTAATATTTATTTTTACTATCGAGCTGTGTGATACGTTGTTTACAGAGTATACATTGTAGATACATCTTGGGCATCCTCATTTATTCTAAGGAAATATTTGAGCTGTTGCACCCACTCATCCTTAAAATTGATTTATGTAACGTCATATTGTTGCTGTGTGCAACGTTGTTGAAATGCTGTACTTGCTCAATATATACAAACAGAAATATTCCCCTGAGGTTTTCTGTCAGTTTTGATTGACAAGATTGAAGTCCAATGAAACACATTCGTGTTCAGGGAGACGAGGGCTGCCACGACCGTGCAGGTGACCTTTGCCCTCAGGATGCAGAAGGGCCAGGCGAAAGTTGACCAGGCAGTGCTCATCGACTGCAGCAGAGACACTGCTGAGGAAATTATGGCTTGCACCGCAGAGTGATTGACAGCGTGTGATCTGCCCAGCCATATTTCTGCTCCCGGGAGCTCCTGCTAAATCTCTACCGTGTTTGCAGTGAATTATTCGCGGAGAGAACATAAATTAATATCTGGATCGATGTTAGCAAGAGCGAAGAGCCGCCCTGTGCTTCAATCAGTCTGCCCGCAGCTTACCATCCTGACATCAGGGGAAGGGCTCTGCGGGAAGGTTGTGCTCAGTGCTTAATTTGTGAAAGAATAACCGCCGGTGGGCAACTTTTTCCCAGGTGACATTGCTGAATGTCAGGGTTGCCAAATACACAACGCTTTCTTCTCTTGATTCACCGCATGCCTCCTTTATTCACAACTATACTCTTCCGGCTCCTTCCATGGCCGGGACTGGGAACACAAACCAGCCCTGGCATGTAACTCAGACTGGCCCCGGGGCTGGACTGGGAACAGCGACCAGCCCTGACAGATTTCTGCTCTAACGGTCTTGGGAGCGGCGGGAAGGGTGTGTGTGAGGGAGGGTGCTAACAAGAAGCACTGCTCCCGCTTTTGTTACAGGGGCCAATATTGCAGCACCACTGCAAAACCGCCATTGACAAAACCGGCCTCCACCGGCACAAAACTAGGCTCCCCCCCCACTCTGGCCCACCGGGGAAATGCCCGCTGCTCTCTGCAACCAGTCTGGCCCTGGACTGGCCCCTGGGGTGGAGGGGAGTTGGCGGTATAGGTGGGGGAGGGGGGGAGAGGTTGGGTACAGGTGAAAACACTGCTGCTGCTACACTGCTGTTGCTTTTGTTTCAGGGGGCCGATATTGCAACACAAGTGCAAAACAGGCCGCCAGTAACAAAAATGCCCCCCCCAACCCCCAGTCCAAAACCGGCACCCACCCTTCAGGCCCACCAGAAATCCGCCCGGTGACTGCTACGGCCAGTCCAGCCCTGGCTACCTCTTCTCTTCCTTGTGGGTTCTTTTTCATCTCTGCTGCTCCCCCATTTTCTGTTTTTTTCCATAATGTTCTTCTTCCTCCTCTCCCCTTCTGCCTTTCTCACTCTTCTCCTTGGTGAAAGACTGATGGTTAAAAATAAGCTCTGGTACCCAAAATTGAGTGGCGGTGGTCCTCACCTACTATCACCTCAAATTAAGCACAGGTTGTGCTCATTAAGCTGCATCTGAAATTGTCCAGGGCTGGCCTTAGGCATGGGCCAGATGGGTCCAGGCCCAGAGCACCCGGATCCTAGATTCAGAGGGGCACACATGGAGCTGACCTAGTGAACTGCTTTAATCCTTTTATTTGTTCCAGGCCACTGACAACTGTTGATTCTTTCCTGGGCCTCCATTAATCTTCTTCCTTCTGTGTATTTCCCTTCCTCCACATCCCCCTTCCTTTTCCACTCTCATCTTACCCCGCCCTATCACCTCATCTCTCCTCTCCTCCAATTTGGCCATGATGGAAAGGAGTTTGAGCATGACATAGGAGATTGAGAAGATCAGTAGGTGGGGTGGAATATGCTCAAATGCAGGTGGCTGGTCTTTGGTAATCTGCCGGGACCTGACTAATGAAAGCGAAAAGGTTCCACACTGAGATCATCAGCAGTAACAACCTGTAGATAAGTGGTGAAAAGGGCCAAGAAGGCTGCCAAGTGTGGTTTCTGTCATGGCACTATCTGAGCAAGGCTGGGTCTGAAGCTGCATGCAGAAAATAGGATGCAAACTGACTTACATTTGTTAAGCTTGCAGATAAGCTTGAATTCACAAGTTCAAAGGTTTATATCCTAACTTCTCCCTGATTCCAGTGTGATCCCGGGATAAATCCTAGGAGTAGCAAACCTGTACTTAGACTCCAGATTACAACAGCAGCCCAGTTTCTACCTCTCCAATTTTGTTGTCGTCATCTTTAAGTAGTGGTACCTTGTCCCGAAGTCCAAAAAGCTGATTCCACCAATGAATGATTGAGGGAGGTCATCAGGCCCACGATTGGACACAAGACGCCGCCAGCAACAGTAGCGATCATATGGTTCTCCTGGTAGCATTGCCATCCCAGAACAGATGTGTCCCAGTTATAGACCCAGAAGGAAACATGCACATCTTTTCATGAGGTTGGTACAGAAGGGGCAGTGCAGAGGGGCCCCCTGGAGCTTGGGGCTGCGGGGGCCTGTGTTACGCCCCTGAAGGCATCATGCAAACTTAAAGCCAGCTGTGTGTGAGGAAATGAACATTCACCATCCCTAGCTCTCTGTAGAACCATTTCCTAAGCCAGTAGGAATTCATAGATTTTTCCATGGTAACCTAGGGTACTAGAACATGTAATAAACATGTACACTTGAGCTTCACAGATCTCTAGAAGGCCGTTCTGGGTATGATGGAACATAGCATCTCAGAACGAGCAGTTCTCTTTCAGAATCAAATTGGTGCTGCTGTCCGCTGTAGCATAAAAATTCCCATGCTGTAAATGGGAGTCAGTATGTGGAAACCAAAGAAAGACTTCAAAAGTATGCAACGGGCCATTGCACAGCCCACCAGCAGCAGGCACACTTCTGCAACCGGGGCTGTTGGCTTAATTTGTAAAAAAAAAAAACATAAGTGCCAGGGCTCTCGTCAGGAGGCCTCTGCAGCTTTCACCACCCATTGCTCCAGACAGAGTTGTCAATGATAGTACCTACACAACCCCTAACCAGCACACTGCTACAAGTGTGAGGATTCAGACTATTCCAGACCCCCAAAGCTATAAAAATAGCAGGCAGATATTAGTTGTTTTAATGCATACTGAATAATTACTGGTCTGCTCAACTCTAAATTACACCAACAGCGTCACTCTGCGGCAGCTGTCATAAGTGCAGGTGTCGACAATTAAGTGCTGGTGCCAACAATTAAGTGTTGGTGCTGAGCCCTGAAAAACACCGGCCCAAATTAAGCACTGGCTGTTGGACCAAACCTCAGAGAACCACTGACTCTGACACTAATGTGTGCGATTACTCCATTAATGTTGCAGACCTCTCATTTTGGCTTTCACAGTGCCTCCGATAATTACCTCACGTTATTGTTGCGCTTGAACCCACTGTCCAGGATGGCCTCACGAAACGTTATTAGTGAACACTCCTGTTAAATAAATTGTGTACATCAAGACCATCTGTGTTGGAAATAAACAAAGGCCCCCTGAACTATAATTGTTCAATTCCTAGGACAGGGAAAAACATATGTGGTAAACAATTCCTAGGCAATCATGAGTGGATACATATACAAATGTGCGGTGGGAATAACAAAAACAATGCAATAAATGTCTAAAAAATATATTGTGATTTTTATTCGAAAATAAAAGTACATGGCTAATTAAAAGCAATTATGTGTGTTCCTCTGAACATAAATTCATCCCATAGCTACTGCACACATAATATATGCAATGCTCATTACAATAAAAATTACACAAACAAAGGCATTCGTCCATGTACAACTATCATTGATATAATAATAGTCACATTTTCATTCAAGTAGTAATTGTCGACGCGCATTTCGGCCTTTGTGTGTCCGTCGTTTGGCTAAAAAAGGCTGAGGTTGGTTGCGTTTTGCTTGGAAGGAATTAGGATTATTTTCGGGTTCATAGTAGGTATTGCTATTATCACCCTCCGAGTCAGAAGTCTCTGAGAAGGTATTAACTCGCTGTTGTTGTGGTCGCAACTCATCTGTGTAGTGATTTTATTTATAGAAGTCTTGTCTCAAAAAGGGGTATGTATTTTCAATATTATAGAATCTTTTATCTTTGGTAAGTTTATCATTTTTGCGTTTATTAAGATAATTAGTGAAGGATTCTATCTCTTTATTAGACTCTTCTAGTTTTTGTAGGGCTTCCTCTACACTGTTTGCATTTTTTATTTTATCTTCTAATTCTTGCACTTCTGTTTTGATGTTCCCTTTAGCCATTTCAACAATTAAAATCATAAGATCCCTGGAGCACCTACTGGCGATCATACTCCATTTCTCCAAAAACTCTCTATGGTGTACAAATAATCCAGGGATATTACGAACTCGGAGACCAGTTGGAATGATGCCTGCCTTAAGTAAGCTAACAGGAATTCTCCATGTGCTTCTATCCGTGTGAGTTTCTTTTTAAGTTCTATTATTGTGCTGACTGATAACATCATTGAATTTGGCCAAGGTCTGTACCGCCAGGTTAAAGGCGTTAGCATGGGGGCTTCAGTGTCGCCTTAAATTGCCAATATATATATAAGGCAGCGTTTGAACAACGCTTCATATATAACGAGATTGCTCCTTTTTTCGAGTCCGTCTCCTATTGGTCCAGATATGTCGATGATATTTTTTTTTGTCTGGACCAATGGGAGACACCAATTACTCGAATTTCTTGAGTGGCTTAACACCACTGACCATAATTTGAAGTTCACTGCCCAAATTAGTGTGGAGAAAGTAGAATTTCTGGATATTCTCATTTTCCATAGTGAGGATAAACTCAAGGTAGATCGATTTGTTAAGCCCACTGCACGGAATACTCTGTTGCATTTTAACAGCTTTCATCCAAGAAATCAGAGTATTCCATTCTTCCAATTCCTGAGAGTCAGGAGAAATTGTACTGATCTGAAAGATTTTGACCGAAAGGCAACCATCATGAGGACTAAATTTGTAGAGCGTGGGTATCCCCACCGATTGGTAAAAGACTCCTATAAGAGAGCAAGATTTTTTGACAGAGATAACTTGCTTAAGTAAAAAAAAAAAAAAGAAAATACTCAACTTGCATGTGTCACTAGACACTCGACACTTGATGCTAAGATCAAACAGATTATTAATGCCAACTGGCATATCTTGAATAGTAACCCCACACAGAGTCTTAAATTGCCAAAATCTCTGTTCGCACATCGGCGTAACAGAAATCTTAAAGACTTTGTTGTACATTCTAGATTCGAAGGCACAAACAGGAATAAAAACTTTGTCCAGAAATCCATAGATAGTGACACACCAATCAGGGGAACAAAGAGATGTTCCTCGTGTAAATCATGCAATTCCATTTTGGAAGGAAAAACTTTTACCCACAATGGTTACAGTATGCGTGCCACAGAAATGTGGAACTGCAAAACTTCCAATACCCTCTATTTCATCCAATGCCCATGTGCATTAGGATATGTAGGAGAGACATCTAGACCTATTCAAATCAGATTAACGGAACACCGTTCGGCTATTAGAACAAAGAAATTTGTCTCACCTATGGTGAAGCACTTTGTAGAGAAAGACCATAAGCCAGAAGATTTCCAATGGAGGAATCTTGAAAAAATCAGAACCCCGATGAAAAAGGTGGTAAAAAAATCCGGAAGAAACGGGAAGTATTCTGGATTTTTTCACTTGACACATACAGAAGGGTTTTAAACAGCGAAATCCCGAGGGAAAAGGCTATCATATAAACAGTGGATACATATTGGACTGGTCCTATATGTCCATACAAGATTAAAGATTAGGGATAATTATTAATTTCACTTATAGAACAGTTAAGATGTTGTGTTTTACAGCATTTTTTCAGAATTCGCAGTGCTAAGATAGCGATTATAATTTTCACAAGTACTTATATTCAGTTTGTAACCTTTTTTCTCTTCATTTCTGGCATAGACATAGAATCTATATACAACTAAGATAGTATGCGAAAAAGAGACATATCTCCTCACATACGCTACCCAATTCTATCGAGATTTCTGTGTGTTCTACAATATGAACCCCATCTATACACGTTGGCATAGTCTGTCTGCAGTGTCTATATGTATGTTTATAAGTTGAAAGAGAGAATTATAACGTTTTTTGGTACCTCCCGCATATATCGTTTATGTGTGTGCACCATCATTCTGTTTTTGTACCATCCACACACATGTATGGGTAATTGGAGCACATTTTTTCCGCTACCCGAGAGTAGCTGCAGCAATGAATGTAGTCATGTAATTATACTGCTAATTGCATGGCCATATAACACAAAAGTAATACGTCTGCACGCAATATGAACGAAGAGGAAGAGATGTATCTATCCTTTTATATATTTCACATGAAGACTATCTATATATAAGAATAATAATACACCCTTTGATGAAATTCATTCTCGTTTCTATTTAGGTCGATTTAGATTCTGTTGTTTTTTGACCGCGACATTCTGACGATTTCTGATCACTAATTACTGTCACATGATCGTTCCCGGGTCACTTGGTATGTTTTTAACTAATAGACAGATAGTATTTATACTTGCCACGTGGAAGTTCGGGTTTCCCGACCTCCATATCCGGTGACGTCAGACGCCAACAGCGGTCGCGTCCATTTGGCTGGCAGCATAATTTCCAGTCTAAATGTAGGTATTTTGAGTTATCTCGTACTACTCTCATTATATATTTATATTTACGGAGGGAGAGACTTTGTATTTTAGTAAGACAGCTTGGTATTACATGCCGTTCACGATCCCCTGCTTTTTTACATTTGTAGCGTTTTCACCATTGACAACGCAAGTTCCCTTATCGGCCACATTTGGCTCGACTTCTTAAGACATTGCAGTTTCCGACATCCGATCTAGATGTAGGTATGTATCGCACAATATGTTAAGTTTCTCTTCTCAATATTAGGGATGAGTGGTTACAAATTTTAGGTTTACAGCCACAATGGTCAGGTTGCTCAATATCTAATTCAATTTTTCTAGCTTTGCCTTGATCGCTATTGAAGTTTCCAATACAGGCAAAGTATCATTTTGCCTTCAGCAATCACCGCTATCCTTAGGTGAACAGCATTTTCATAGAGGTACGAGGCTTTCATATCTTGATATATCGTTTTAGAATCTACGATTCAGGCAATAAACTACAGTAAACCATCCCGCTAACCATGATGGCATAACATTTTATTGTCAGCCCCTTGGAAAGAAACTAAAGCTATCAGTTATTAGGCAGCACTTTGTTTATATTTAATATCCAGGATATGGCGATTTAACTTAGCCTAAAATAATCATGTTTGTTGTTCCTATACAACAAACACTTTGTGTTAAAGACGAGATGATTCAATCATGAGAGAATGTAACTTAACCGGATAATGTCAGAAAGACAGTTTTATTTTTATAAATTTCCCGTTACAGATAAGAGGAGGCTTTTATGAGGGGAATTAAATATTCCTTGAGAACATCAATCGAATCTACAATCCCAACATCATCACAGAGGGATTTTTAGTAAGTGCTGCTTATTCAAATTCTCGAGTGATTAGCACAGCAATTGTGTGGTAATAAAAAATATTATCATGGTACAAATTTCCACATTTTTCCATATTACAGAATAAGGCCCACATGCATCATTGTAACATTTTGCGATTTCTTAATTGCAAAAATTAAGGAATCGCAATTCAGAAATCGCAAAATGCTATGCATTAAAAAATCGCAATATTTTTTACGATTCGGTATTTTTCCTTAATTACGATTCACAATCGAAAGGAAAACCCTTCCCATTGATTGAATAGGAAGGCATTCACATTTTGCGAATTTCAAATTGCGATTCGCAAAATGTGAATGCAATTTCAAGGGTGCGGGGGGGTCCAACGAACCCCTCCCTGCACCCCTGAAATTTAACTTTGAATGCAATTTACACACACACATGCCCCAAGGGCATGTGTGTGTGTAAATTAAAAGTTGCAAAAATGCAATTTGTGCATATTTGAAAGTTTTCGGTAAATTAGCATGAAGTTCAACTTCATGCTAATTTACCCCTTCTAAAGTGCGAATTCGCAATTTAAAAATAATCATGCATTGCATTTAAGAAATCTGAAATTGCGATTTCTTAAATGCAATCCCAATTTTAGAAATCGCAACATGGTTGCGATTCCTAAAATTGCAAAATGCATGATGCATTTCGAATTAGTCAATTGCATTCGCAAACGGCCTAAAATTGCGATTCGCACCGTTTGCGAATGCAATTGACGTTGATGCAGGTGGGCTTTTATCAGATATAGAAATCAAGTAAAATAATCAAAGTTTTTGCTATATTCCATGAGTTACAAAGTAAGTTGCCCTACTTTGCTACCTTTATATATTTTTTCCTATAACATCACAAATCTCTAGATTATCCCTAGCTTGACGTTCTTTTTGGATTTAATAGTCTTCCTTCGTTATAAGTGAAATTATGAGTGCTCAAAATTAGACAAGGTCAAGACAAATAAAAAAAGTATTGTCTTTTTATTTAATGGAGTGGTATTAGAATAACATTTCTTTCAAGTTGATGTCTAGATATATTAACAAATGTACATTTTTTAGCAAATTAGACATTTTTTGTAAATTTATTGAGTCATACAGTGGATTATCATAGACTAAGATAATCAAATTAAAATAGGATTTATGTAATGTTTTACTGTAAATGTTTTTAATATTTTATAAATAAATTTTCTTGTAGGTCTTGTGGTAATTTCCTGAAGAAGGCGTTTGATACGCCGAAACGCGCGTCGACAATTACTACTTGGATGACATTTTGACTATTATTATATCATTGATAGTTGTATATGGACGAATACCTTTGTTTGTGTAATTTTTATTGTAATGAGCATTGCATATATTATGTGTGCAGTAGCTATGGAATGACTTTATGTTCAGAGGAACACATATAATTATTTTTAATTATCCATGTACTTTTATTATTGAATAAAAATCACAATATATTTTTTAGACATTTATTGCATTGTTTTTGTTATGTCCTCTGCACATTTTTATATGTATCCATTTATGATTGCCTAGGAATTGTTTACCACATACATCAAGACCATCTGCCATTCAGTTTAGTGATGAAATGCTTATATGGGATAGCTCCCAAAACGGTATCCTCTCAAGGTATTATGTGGTGAGGGTGAGGGAGAGCCAGGTTTGATCCCCAGCAAGATGATTTTCTATTTCTCGTCCAAGTTCAGATACACTGCATGCAACACAGTGAGTCAAACTTCTGTCTTTGGACACTAAAAAATGTGCCTTTGAGAGAGGACAGAGGAAAAGATTAGTAAGTTTAGGGGTGGTGGTAGAACTAATATAGAGCAGCTCACTCCCATGAATGGGGCCCACAAAACCTCATACGTTCTGAAAGAAGTGAAAGACAGATGCTCAATACCCACAAAATGGCACGTACATTAAGTGGAATCATACATATGATTGAGTGTTAGTGGTAAATGTGATTTAGCAGTTGGACTGCAGGGTGTATTTTTTTTAACTACCATGGTAAGCATGCTAGGGCCCGGTGGCAGAAGGCATACATGCCAGCTGGACTTTGGTCCAATCTTGAACACTCAGGGTGAGGGTTAGTTTCCCAGGGCACCAGCAAGTGAAAAGGGGTGATGTGTACAACCAAGATTTCACTCCTCTTTGCCTCCTTTCTGGCTGAAATCAGTTCACTTGAAGCTCAGGAAAGCTTCCAAACCCAACGTTTTCTCATTGCCTACAGACCTCTGCAACTTCCTGTCCGTGCCTTATTGGGTCTTTGTCATTTGACCGCATTCCTGTATAGTCCCTCCACCTGAGGGGCTTGCAACATTCTCAAAGTGATGTATTAGCTGTATAAGTGAAATACAAAAGCAAAAAAGCACATCTGAATATCATCATTTTCTCATCATTCCTTTTGCCAGCGCTATTGAACTAGCTCAAATGTGTTTCATATGGGTTATATGTTGAAAGTAATATATTTTACAGGAAACTAGGGCTGGGCTTGTCCAACCTCTGTAAAATCCAGATGTATTTTCCGATGTCTTCTCAAAATGATCAGTAAACATGCACATCATTTGCACTAAAATTCGTTGTATGCATATACGCTGCAAACATTATTTATGGGATCGGCCATGGCTTTAAGTGGGCTGGGTCTCACCGGGTCTGAGCACCAGCAGTTTTTTTAAGGGGGCCTCGAAACGGGT
Organism: Lissotriton vulgaris; assembly: GCF_964263255.1. Taxonomy (NCBI): domain Eukaryota; kingdom Metazoa; phylum Chordata; class Amphibia; order Caudata; family Salamandridae; genus Lissotriton; species Lissotriton vulgaris. The sequence goes on along the minus strand of NC_141693.1, from coordinate 856,877,594 downwards.
CTCTATCAGGCTCTGTTTTGTACCCTGGCACAGGAGGTTTTTTTCCCAGACTGCAGTGACAGCAGACACTTCATGTGCGTGTGGTGAGCCTTGTAGGGAAAGGGAAATCCTTTAAAGAGAGTGATTTTCTCTCTAGATTTCCCTTCTCTTTTTGAAACTCAGGAGAAGCAACATTGTCGTGGTGTCACCAGGGCTTTAAGTGGAAGATTTTTTCAATATTATATACTAGCCATAGTTGCTACTTATTTATCTTATGCAACTAGCAACCGCTGACAAAGCCAATAGTTTTGACTTGTAGGTATGATGTGACTTGTATCATATATCTGGACGCAATGGCGGAAACAACAAAATACAAGCCGGCGTAACACTGTGCTAAACATAGATTTTTAGCTTATGTGTTGTTAAGCCACGCCCTTTATTACATTGACCACGCCCCTTTGAGAAACCCCCCAGTTTTTTCATCCCACTTAAAGCCCTGGGAAAGCCTAATTCCGCTCTACTATTCAATAGCTGGTCGAGCCCAGTTCTACAAGAAAAGTCATATTTTGTGTAGTAGAGGGACCTTTTTAGACCAAGGGGATTCATTCTCTCCTGAGGTGTTACTCCTTCAGTAGTGAATTTGTTGGTGTCTAAATACAAAACTTCATATTTGTGGCAAGTAGGGCCTTTTTGGAAGAAGCTAAGAGGTTGGGCCTTCAGGATGTCTATCAAAGGACAGAGAGGAAGGCTGAAAGAGTGTCAAAAAAGAAAGAGAGAGCGAGCGAGAAAGAGAGAGAGAGAGAGTACGTATGTCAAGGAGTAGAGCACAGACTACCGTCCTTTCTCCATTGTTAATTGCTGGCGATGTACAAAAGCCACAAACGAGGGAACCACTAGCGCACACAGTACTGCTGGCTTCTTTCAGCCACCTAAGGAGGAAAGCCAAGGGAGCTGCATTACATTTTTCAGTTGTATTTATTTAGAAGCTATCTAGAGTGCCGAGTGGTGCTGTGAACCAAGAAATAAGATTATCCTGGTTTAAATACATAAATAAATTGAATGGGTGGGTCGGAGACCAAACTAAGATGGCATTGGCGACCTATGCATCAAGATAATTGATGTACCATATTGGCATGCTGGTATCGTGAAACTTTCCAAACGTTGCCCTCATAAGTCCCTCTCCCTTTGTCTCCTTGCACAATATCTCTCTTGCCATCCCTCCATTCTTTATCTCTCCTTCTCTCCTTTCTCTCTCTCCTTACTTTCTCCATATCCTCTCTCTCTCTCTTCTCTCTTCTCTCTTTCTTTCTCTCTCTCGCTCTCTCTCTCTCCCTCTCTCTCTCTCTCCCCTCCTCTCTCTCCCTGTTCCTGCTTTAGTTATCCTCGGGACGGGAGATGAGGGAAGGGACAGAGGCCCCAGTGTGGCTCTGGGATCTCAAAGCCTGCCTCTAAAGCTCCAGCACACTGGTAAAGTGCCTGGTGGAATACAAGGCCTGCCTAACCCTAAGTTTCTGAGTGGCACAGGGGCATGGCAGCAAAATAATTCATAAGTGTTAAAATACGTTCATCTCTATGCACATTTTGAGGATGACACTGCAGCAGCAACACAGCAGCCAAAAACAAGCAGATGGTCAGAAAAGCCACATGTAGGGCAGAAAAATGGAAGATGACGTCCTGCAAAAAGTCTCACGAATATTTCCATTGATCATTGCTTTCCAATTCATTCATGCATGACATTTTAGCACATATAGTGTCACACTCATAGCCCAGGGTCCAGTGTGCTGTAGGAATTCACCACATACAGACACAAATCTTGAACATTTTTTGTAAGGAGTAGTTTAAAACCTAATACCAGAAGTGTGTAAGACCCTTGCCAGTAAAGCAGCTTGAGAGAGGTGGAATCTAAGACGTAGGTTGAAATCTAACATCAAGCAACCCTGAGGACATGAAATCCAGCTCTGGGGGATCTGTGTAGGCCTGCGTAGAAAGATTCAAAAGCTTCACTGCTAAATTTACATTAGTCTTCCAATAAATCCAGAGTTCTTGAAAATACGTCAAGCAATAACTTGAATCACAATATTTGTGTGCCAGGCGAGGTCGCCCCCACTCCGCTGCTCCTGCCCGCTGCCTACCTGAGCTGCCCTGACAAGCTGTCCTGCTGCCTCGCTGCTGCCTCCTGCTACTGCCCACTCTGCTGACTCGTGGTTGCCTTAACCGCCACTTCTGCTGCCGCCTTTGTTTCTTCCCTTCCTTGGGTTGCCCTGACTCGTTGCTTGTCTTTTTTTCTGCTGCCTCCCGTTTTCCCCCCCTTCTGCTGCCCTCCCCCTTCCTTTGAGACCCCACCCGGCTGCCGGACGCCCCAGCCGCCGCCGAGCCGTCCTCTGTCCCCCTTCCTGCCACTGACCTACGCTGACTCCACCCCCCTCCTGCCCATTGGCCGCCCACGCTCCCGCCACCCAGCTGACCCGCCCTACCGGCTCCTTACTTATGACGCCCCCAGAGCGACCGCACAGCGGACGTGCGCAGCGGGAGCGCTGAAGGTGCGCCAAAGGTAAGCCCGTCTGTGCCCGTCCGCGCCTGGACCGCGCCCAGTGCCAGGACCCCTGGTTCCCGCAGACCCCAACCCACCCGCCGGAACTACGACGCCACCGAACTCTACGCACTCAACACCGGTCGAATCCCGGGCTGCTACCGGGCCACCCCGAGACGCACCCACGGACCCTTCTGCTGCCATTCCTGCAAGTTCACCTGCATCCGGACCTGCACTACACCTGCATCGATCAAGCCAAGCCACAGCTGCAACCACCTCAAGTGCATCCTGCTCAACACCCGCTCCATCCACAGACACGCCGTCGAGCTCTGGAACCTGCTCGACACCACAGCCCCAGACGTCGCCTTCCTCACGGAAACCTGGATGAATGCTTCCTCAGCGCCCGACATCGCCATCGCCATCCCGGACGGCTACAAGATCATCCGGAGGGACCGCGTCAACCAGACAGTAGGAGGCATCGCCATCATCCACAGGAACACCATCCGCATCACGACCAACTCCGACGACACCCTCGCACCCACCGAACACCTGCACTTCCAGATCCACATCAACCCCAAGACCACCCTCAGAGGAACCCTCATCTACAGACCCCCGGGACCACGCACACAATTCAGCGAAGACATGGCCAACTTCATCAGCCCGCACGCCCTCCTCTCCGCTGACTACATCCTCCTCGGGGACCTCAACTTCCACCTGGAGAACAACAACGACCGCAACACCACCACCCTGCTGGACAACCTCGCCAACCTCGGTCTCAAGCAGCTGGTGACCACCCCCACCCACTACGCCGGACACACACTCGACCCCGTGTTCTCATCCAGCAAGGACACCACCTTCAGCCACGCCACCGGACTCCACTGGACGGACCACAGCTGCGTCCACTTCAGCTTCAGAAGGACCACGATCCACCACCACCAGCAACAGGTTGCACGCAGAAGCTGGATCAAGATCACAGCCGACCAGCTCACGACCTCCCTGAGCGTGAACACTCCCACTAGCACAACGAACCCAAGCCAGGCGGCCACCAACCTCGCAAAGTGGATCAGCGACTGTGCAGACGACCTCGCCCCCCTGAAGACCCCGCCTAGCAGACCCGGCAGCAAGAAAGCCCCATGGTTCACCGACGAACTCAAGAGCTCCAAGAAGAACTGCTGAGACCTCGAGAAAGCCTGGCGCAGAGACCCAACACCGAACAACATGGCTGCCCTCAAGCTCGCCACCCGAAAACACCACCAACTGATCCACGCCACCAAGAAGTCTGCATTCAAAGGTTCAAAGGTTTTTTTTATTTGCATAATTAGTTAAAATTATTACAAAATTCGCATAATAAAATAACGATACAAAATTTAATTAAAAAAATTACTAAAATTGTTGTCTCTCGGCTATTGTTTTGTTTGGGGGCGGGGCTTGTGAGGTCCTAGGGTTAAGCACGCCCTGTTTGCCCTGTTTGCCCACGAACTGGATGGTCCTCATATTCTATTAGGTCTAAAAGTTTTCTTGCTTCTGCCAAGAATTTGACTCCACGGCATACTAGGATTATGTTGGAACCACCGAGCCAGCTTGTGACTGCGTGTCTGCAGGATCGAATGTTGAGAGCATTAAAGATGGGTTTCAATAAGTCTGCATTCAAGGAACGACTGGACAACAACGCACACAACAGCAAGGAACTCTTCAACATCGTCAAAGAGCTCTCCAACCCCAACGCTGGAAACAACGACTTCACCCCTTCACAGGACCTCTGCAACGCCCTGGCCTCCTACTTCCACAACAAGATCGCGGACATACACAACAGCTTCAGCACCCAACCGACGCACGCCACGACTGAACCACCGCCTGCCACCACCACCCTCCGCGTCTGGACCCCGATCAACACCGAAGACACCATCCGCACGATGAACTCGATCCACTCCGGATCTCCGACCGACCCCTGCCCTCACCACGTCTTCAACAAGGCGTACGCTGTCATCGCACCCCACCTGCGGGACATCATCAACACCTCCTTCGACACCGCTACCTTCCCGGAGAGCTGGAAGCACGCCGAACTCAGCGCCCTACTAAAGAAGCCATCAGCCGACCCCACCGACCTCAAGAACTGCCGCCCCATCTCGCTGCTCCCGTTTCCTGCAAAAGTCATTGAGAAGACCATCAACAAGCAGCTGGCCGCCTTTCTCGAGACGAACGGATCCCTCGACCTCTCTCAGTCTGGTTTCCGGGCCAACCACAGCACCGAGACCGCCCTGATCGCAGCCACCGATGACATCCGAGCCCTGCTCGACAACGGAGAAACAGCGGCCCTCATCCTCCTAGACCTCTCCGCGGCCTTCGACACTGTCTGCCACCGCACCCTAGTGCAGCGCCTCAGCAACATCGGAATCCAGGAGAAGGCACTGGAATGGATCATCTCGTTCCTCGCCGGAAGGAGACAGAGAGTCAGCCTCCCCCCGTTCAGATCAGAAGCCACCGAAGTCATCTGCGGCGTTCCTCAAGGCTCCTCGCTCAGCCCAACCCTCTTCAACGTCTACATGAGCCCCCTCGCAGCCATCGCACGCCAACACAACCTCAACATCATCTCCTACGCCGACGACACCCAGCTGATCCTCTCCCTCACCAACGACCCCGCAACCCCCAGAGCCAACCTACACGAAGGGATGACAGAAGTAGCCAAGTGGATGATGAACAGCCGCCTGAAACTGAACTCGGACAAGACGGAAGTCTTCATCCTGGGATCCTCACCCTCCGCCTGGGACGACTCCTGGTGGCCTCCCGCCCTGGGCAGCGCACCCAAACCAACAGACCACGCACGCAACCTGGACTCCTCCCTCTCGATGACCAGACAAGTCAACGCCGTCTCCTCATCGTGCTTCAACATCCTACGCATGCTACGTAAGATCTTCCGGTGGATCCCCACTGAGACCAGGAAGACGGTCACCCAGGCCCTCGTCACCAGCCGACTGCACTACGGCAACTCCCTCTACGCCGGAACCACCACCAAACTCCAGAAGGGACTCCAGCGGATCCAGAACTCCTCAGCACGACTAATCCTGGACATCCCCCATCGCAGCCACATCTCTGGACACCTAAGAGATCTGCACTGGCTCCCGGTCAACAAGAGAATCCCCTTCCGTCTCCCCACCCACGCACACAAAGCCCTGCACAACCAAGGACCAGCATACCTCAACAGCCGCCTCAACTTCTACGCTCCCACACGCCAGCTTCGATCGACCAGCCACGCCCTCGCCGCCGTCCCCCGGATCCGAAGAGACACCACAGGAGGAAGGTCCTTCTCCTACCTGGCCGCCAAGACTTGGAACTCCCCCCCGACCCACCTCCGCCTGACCCAGGACCACCTTGCCTTCAGGAAACAGCTCAAGACCTGGCTGTTCGAGCAGTAGCGGACCCCCCTCCCCTAGCGCCTTGAGACCCGCCGGGTGAGTAGTGCTCTATATAAATGCCTTGATTGATTGATTGATTGTTCCTTGTAAAGGGATATGAAGTAACTTTTGACTACTCGATTTTGAGTGTTGGAGAAAAAATGCTGGTTTAGGTGTATTCTAAATATTTAGCTATACCTATTTAATGAGAAAGGTAGCTTGTTGTTCGGAAGACACATAATCCGTTAAGGTAAACAGATTTTAAATAGGTTGCCATTAACTAGTTAATAAGGTGTTAATCCATAGGAAAGCAAACAAAAAGGGCAAGTTGAAGCAATTTCTTCCCAAAGAATGACACATTGGTTTCTTCATGAGTATATATAATCTGCTGAATAATGTCTTATCAAAACATACTAATATGTTGAGCAATATATGTGTGCCCAGCAACTCCATTACCCTGCAGGAACTCATCCAAACCAGAATTTGTCATCTTTTAGAGTTTGACAGGTGGCCTACAAGCCACCAGTTCAGTGGCGACTATGGCCACCTCTCACCTGGTGAAACATTGCCCGTCATATTTATAGATCTCTGTGAGGCAGAATGCGGTCTCCGTGATTCAGCAGGGCAGATACAATGGCTCCATGGAAGGCAATGAAAACTTTGAATAACAGGCACCATGTTTGATGTGCCCACCAGGCAATATTTTATAATAACAAACTCCCAAAGTTAGATTCTGTTACTGACCAAGTATCTAATGAGATGGCATTTTCTCCCAGCGTGTGGGGTCATTTCTTTTCTTTCCTGTTCAGGACTGCCAGACTATTCCTTCGATTCTGAACAGGAAAAGTGCATGTGGAAGTTACCATTTTAAGTAAGGGGGAGGCTCTGATGTACATTGGCCAATGGCACTGAGTCAGACAGGCTGTTAGTCACAGAATTTCATTGGTAGTGCCAGCTTATGCTATACTGGCAGAAACCTGGCACTTAGAGTACCTTTAAATTGGACAAACGAACCACAGGTTTGGCGGATATGGCTTCTGCCATTTTTTGGCAGGTGCCGCACGCACAAACAACTCTAAATGACCTGCATAGAGCCATTGATGAAGGCTACACACACCCGACCTGAAGTGAGCCTATTCCATGTTACAGCTGTTTACGGTTTGAAAAATCCTTTCCTATTTCATTTTATTTGTGCTGGATGACCTTGCATTCGCTCTACTGTTTTGCAATTGATGAGCATTCCTGTTCATTGTGAGATCGCCCATCTACCTACCATATCCACACACAGCTCCCTTTACTCAATCACAATTAGTTGAGCAGCACAACACAGGCCTTTAGTTACTTTCATTTATTTGATGACCTCTCTTTGGAAGTTTACCAATTCACTAATATTTAGTGCTTTTGTTGTCAAAGAATATAAGTGCGGAAGCCCAAGGTTTTTCCTTGGAGACCCTCCTGCTGTGCTGCTAAATATCAGGCTGCCAAATATCAAGGATGCCTATTCTTGATTTCTCATTGTCTCTCTTTTCTCCCCGCATACACTTCCTCTTGCTTTTTCTCACAGAAGCAGGTTCCTTATATCTTGCCTATGACAAAGCATGTGTTGCATGCACTCTCACAAGTGAAAGGTATTGTATACAACAAAGGGCTTGCAGCCCGTCCATTACTTAACATTTATTGGCTTCATTGCCCCTCCTATTTACTGCCTTCTAATTGGCCAACAAGTGCCAGCTAAAACACACTGTTTAAAGAAGGGTCCAAGGGCTACTTTAAAGACTCTATACTGGGTACATGCCCCTGACAGAAAACTAGTTACAACAAAGAATACCCAGGAGTCAAAAACATATTTTTTCTCATAGACAACCAATTACACGACACAAGGAAAGATTGTGGATTGAAAACAATTGAACACATAAAGTCATTTAAACACGCATACGTGCAACATACAACCGAGGTGAGAATTTTCCCATCAGTTGTCTCTCTGTACCGCCACCATTACATCATTTGGGTTCTCCTTACCCAGGAGTTAGTGTGCACACAGTCACACAAGTTATGAGAAAAGGACTGTGCGGGTACGAGGACTCAAGCAATAGTTGTTGCACTAGGTGGTGTCAGTATGATGTTTGTATGATATTACAACTGAAAAAAGCAGTGCAAGTGGAATTAGTGAAGTGAATAAAATTAGGTGAAACTGAGTAGAGTAGTGAATTTTAATATTTTCTCTCAGCTCCCTAAGCTTAAAACCATAGTGAAAAGTGAGAAAAAGGCAGATTTAACATAATATCTGCTCAGCGAGTGGTCGACATGTTTCTGCATATAAGGACTTGATCCTATGCATTCATCAGGACCTAGATGTTGCTACTGCTGTAAAGTTTATGTGAGAAAAAATGATAAAAAGAAGAAATTATATCACCTGTTTGTCAGGTGTAGATTTTCCTCCACAATCTAAAATAGTCATGCAAACACGGAGAGAAAATGAGAAAGAAAAAACTTGTTTATCAAAGAATACACTCTATAGTAATGATATTCTTGTGTTCATGTCATTACAATTTGATTAACATGATATCACTCACCCAATTTCTGTGGGGATGGCGCCTCACCTCACCTGGCTGCAGCTCAGGTAAATAAGGAGCACCGCTCTGTTTTGCAAAACACACAATTGTGAAAACATTCTTCGTATAAAATAAGTAAAACACGAGGAACAAGAAATATGTAGGTTGTAATATATATAGCCAGACGGATGTATATCTAGCTATTACATCTGTTTTTTAACCTTTGTTTTGGTATAATCAGTGGATTGTTTTCACAATTGTGTGTTTTGCAAAACAGAGCGGTGCTCCTTATTTACCTGAGCTGCAGCCAGGTGAGGTGAGGCGCCATCCCCACATAAATTGGTGAGTGATATCATGTTAATCAAATTGTAATGACATGAACACAAGAATATCATTACTATAGAGTGTATTCTTTGATAAACAAGTTTTTTCTTTCTCATTTTCTCTTCGTGTTTGCATGACTATTTTAGATTGTGGAGGAGAATCTACACCTGACAAACAGGTGATATAATTACTTCTTTTTATCATTTTTTCTCACGTAAACTTTACAGCAGTAGCAACATCTAGGTCCTGATGAATGCATAGGATCAAGTCCTTATATGCAGAAACATGTCGACCACTTGCTGAGCAGATATTATGTTAAATCTGCCTTTTTCTCACTTTTCACTATGGTTTTAAGCTTAGGGAGCTGAGAGAAAATATTAAAATTCACTACTCTACTCAGTTTCACCTAATTTTATTCACTTCACTAATTCCACTTGCACTGCTTTTTTTCAGTTGTAATATCATACAAACATCATACTGACACCACCTAGTGCAACAACTACTGCTTGAGTCCTTGTACTCGCACAGTCCTTTTCTCACAACTTGTGTGACTGTGTGCACACTAACTCCTGGGTAAGGAGAACCCAAATGATGTAATGGTGGCGGTACAGAGAGACAACTGATGGGAAAATTCTCACCCCAGTTGTATGTTGCACGTATGCGTGTTTAAATGACTTTATGTGTTCAATTGTTTTCAATCCACAATCTTTCCTTGTGTCGTGTAACTGGTGGTCTATGAGAAAAAATATGTTTTTGACTCCTGGGTATTCTTTGTTGCAACAAGTGGCAGCTTCATTTCCTCTTCTTTCAGCTAGAGCATGGACCAAGTACTGATTGCATGAAGCTTGATTGCTGGGCTTCCACTGATCGCACTGTGATCGAGGTTCTATTTTAATTTTTGTTCTCCCCCCGTCATCCTTTTGTATGTTGCCTTTTCCCTCTAACTTCCATGTTGTTTCTTCCCCTCCCACTCAAGTGTCCATGTTGGTTCTTTCACCTCCCACCCACTTATGTCTATAGTGCTTCTTCCCCTCCCACCTCTGTATTGTCCATGTTGCTTCGTCTCCTCCCACACCTACCCCATTGTCCATGTTACATCTTTCCCTACCACCCCATGCCCTGTTGTCCACATTGCTTCTTCCAGTGTTCACACATCCATTGTCCATATTGCTTTTTCCATCAACCACCACCACTTGCCTGTGATGCTTTTTTCCCTCCCATTTCCCACCCTCTTGTTGTCCATGTTACCAACCCAACACACGAGCACAAAAGTGCTATGAAGCGGCCAGAGCTGTACATGCCTGACTCCGTACCTGCTTTCTCCCTGTTTCACCGTTTTCTTCCTTCTTCATTTTCTGCTGTACACCCTCTTATACTGAGTCAAAGTCTAATGATGGGAAAAGAGGTCTCACCTTCATCAGAGTTGAACAGACATATCTAGCCCTATCTATACTACTATTATAAAGGAAGAACTCTGCACCTTTGAGGCGGGTAAACTCGGGAACCACAGCGCCAATCCACACACCCGATACATCATTATAATCGTCAGGGTGTGCAGATAGACATAGGTTATATAAATAAAAAAATATACGTTATTTAAAAAATTTACAATAAAAAAAAGTAGTCCCTTGCAAGTAGCGCCGGCCACGACCTGCGTGGTGACTTCAGGAGCGCGGGGAGGACCGGCGTGCAGGAGCGGAAGAGGAGCGGCGGACATGGCGCGGGGGAGGAGCAGTGACCAAAGACGGAATGGCGGTGAGGAACTGTGGACAGGCGGGAGGAGCGGTAAGCGGCGAGGAGCGGTGGAGCGGTGAAATGAGGAGCGCAGGGGAGGAACAGCGGCTAAAGTAAGGCTCCGGGCAGGTGGGGGTCGGCGCAGGCGGGGGACGGGGCGGGTAGGGGCCCGAGCTGCTTGACAATGTCAGGGCGGGCGTGCGGGGGGCCAGGCTGCTGCACAATGTCTGGGCGGGTGGGGGTCCGGGAAGCCTGATTGCTCGCGGGGGACGGGGCGGGCAGGGGCCCGAGCTGCTTAACAATGTCAGGGCGGGCGGGGGGCCGGGCTGCTGCACAATGTCGGGGCAGGTGGGGTCCGGGAAGCCTGATTGCTCCCGGACAAGGTCGGGACGGGCTGCTAGTTTATAATATATGGTGTGAAAACTGCAGTATGCTTAGTACACTAATTTTCAGGTTTATTTAAGAGCTCTTCTTGACTTATATTCACTTTTTACTAGGCCTGCGTACGACTTTAATCTAACCTCTTTACACTTAACAACCTCAAACATCTCCTATCGCTTTGACCATCTTCCAAGGATGTCCTAATCTATAGAGTAGCATGAAATATCATACTTAGTTTGTGATGTCTGCAAAATGGAATCTCTGCTGCTGATTGCAGTTGGATGCTCAAAACATTAATGAAGAGGGAAAGAGAAGCTGTGATCCATTCGGCTTCCAATGGTTAGTACAAAAATCAAAATGGGGGGAGAATGGACCACATGTCCTGTGTCACCAGGGTCTTAGTTAACGTGGAGGGCCATTGTTGTAAAAAACCCTCATATACGTACACAGACGATGGGCAGTATATGTTGATTCTCCGCCTCAGTGTACCGTAGCAGCATGATCATAGGGTCTTTTCCTTTCTGGCAAAGGAAAATACCCTATGATAATGCAGCTACGTACACTGAGGCGGAGAATCAACATATACCGCCCATCGCCTGTGTACGTATATGAGGGTTTCTAACAACGATGGTCCCCCACGTTAATTAACTGGTGACACAGGACAAGTGGTCCATTCTTCCCCCATTTTTGATTTTTATAGTTGGATGCATCAAGCATAATTTTCACACCCACTGCATTCAACCGTTCTTAAATCTTCCCGTTATTAGTCCCCCATGAAATCTACTTTTCAAATGTATTTGAATCAGTAGTCATCAATCCTCGTTTATTGGGATTTGGAAGAATAACCTTCTTACCTTCTGTAGTGTTCTCTCTAATAGATATGATGGCTACCACGCATGGCTTCCTTGAATCATTTTTAGGCACCAGACTGAATCCAGAACCTTTTCCATAGCAATTCTTCCCTAGCAATTCTTTATCACTGGGATTGTGTGGCACTTCCTGGACTCAAAAGTGGCATTTCGTGCCAAGTAAAGAGGCTGCCAGAGTTAATATCTATTATAAGTTTTGCCTTGTATATCTTGGACTTTGGTGCAATGCCTATGTGGTGCTTGGCTAGCTGCATTGACAGACTACATGGACAGATCAGCCAACACCTTCAAGTGCACCACAAATGGTCCACATGAAATTAAGACCCTCGTAAACAGTCCACCAATTGAATTCTACCACAATATTTAAATTTAAGAACATTAAATATGAACCTGCACTACATTTGACCAACCTATTGTCACGGTAAGTAGATATGGAGTTAAGAATTGTAAATCGATACTTCATTGTGTACTCTCACCTTGATGATATATTTGTAACCTATGTGTGCAGGAGGATATTCTTGACCTTGTTATTGTGACATACAACTCTTCAATTAACCTAAAGCCAAAACAATTGTTTCTGCCAGAAAATGCTGTCTCCAAAATGTACAGCCAAGTGAATTTAAAAAAAGAAACCCAATCTCACTCTTAAAAGTCAATTCCCCACTACCACCTCTTTCCCCAGCTGCTTCTCGGGTGTAGCAATGATATCTTTTCAGAACAGATCAGCTGAGAACATCTCAACAGCACAATCGCCCCTTTCATCTATTTTTTCTCAAACCATAATTTCAGGAGAAGAAAATGAAGTCTCCGAGGGCTCTGTTTTCATTTTTTGATGTTAACAGCATAGTGGCTTTGGTCTGAATTTCTTGAAAGTAATAGAAACTCTATGAACATCAAGAGCTGTCAGATATGTTTGGACTGAAATGTTTGGGTCTCTTTTAAAAGTGCACACTCTTTTCTTTGAGGAGAGAGTTATAAACTGAATTCTGATGCACTAGGAAATTATTTAGCTTACTAATGGGTTGCAACGGTGATTAAGGTTACTTTTGGCAAACCTCTTTTGCCATCAAATAGGCCATTAGAATTCATCAGATTCCAACACAATGTTTGAATGTGGATTTGCTTCTATGGTAGGGGAGCACGCAGACAGCAAAATGTGATTTTGCTGATGGGTTGAAAATCCTTGCAACAGAGTTGCCAGTAGTCAGTGTCAGTTGCAAGTTAGTCTTTGCCTACTAATGTCTCAAAGGCACCACAGTTATCAGTAATTGGCAAGTAACTCTAAAGGCCAGCTATTTCCATTGCCCCACCACTGCAGAGAAGTGTGATTTCGAGGTAGTTAAAATGTAAGAAAATGGTATAAAAATGCCCATGATATCCTTAATCAAGGTCAATGAACCAAAAAAGAAATGATAAGGGCATAAGAGCGCTTGGTTGGCTGATTCACCTACAAACTAAAATCAGACAAAGAAAAGGAGGAAGGATAACAGTTCTCCTACAAACTCAGCCATATAAAAATGGAAGGGCAGTGTATAAAGAAGCAGATGAATCAATTTCTCGGATTAAACAGTCCAGTTTATTGAAGCACCACTACAACAGGATTACCAACCGCCTCTCCTATGAAACATAGAATATCTTCACCAGCAACATTGTTTTCATAGGAATGTTCCACTTTACATTCATAGGGAGCGGTAAATACCACCCAGGACTCGCAAAAGTCCCTTTAAGCAAATATTTGACACATTGAGTCAAATTCATATTCCAAGTTGCCAGTAGGCAAAGAATGCTCATTTTCGACCCCGCTTGGAAGAGATTGAAATCTATAGTTTCTCAGTTACAAAAGCGTTGACCCTTGAAACAGTTTAGCTTGCACCTCCTCCTTCTGCTGACCAAGAATCTCTACAACCCTTCCATGCTGTTTAAATAACCCAAAATGTATTCCATTGGGTCAAACGTCATATCAGCACCATATTTTATTGTCACTGTCTAAGATATGTGTTCACGACATACTCTCCCATTTGAGTTTACCCCTGTACAAGGGCAGCATTGTGTTAGGCAAAGCTTTTAGTTTAGGAAGGGGAAAAGCAGCACATGTATGTGCGGGTGAGAAGCAAAGAGGGACAGGACACTGTAAAGGCACACAGGCGTGAAATAGCAGCATGGAGCAGGGATTCTGGGGGAGAAAGGCACATGGAGGTTAGAGAGCAGTGTAGGGTAAGACTGGAAAGGCCAAGCTCGGACTCCAGCGTGCCACCCTTATGGCGGTCGCGCCTGTCCCCCGGTCTCAGAAGAGGTAGGGGGGTCGCGCGCGGTCTAGTGGTGCGGCATCCCACCTCCCCTGGGGTGGCCAATGGTAGTGGCTGGCAGAGGCGTGAACCGGAAGCACTTGAGTGCTTCCTGTTCAGCGCAATGCCCCTGATTAGGGGCAGGCCGTTTAGACCCGCCTTCCTAGTACACCCCAGTTAAAAGGGGCCTGGGGGAGTGAGAGCTGTATCTCTTTTTCTTGACTCCAGCCACCAGCATCCCTCACTGGTCCGTCCGGGCCACTAGCGGCCCGTAACAATCTTTTCCCAGCCCACCATCCTCTTAGGCAGGCAGTTCATATGAGTGTTGCAGTATGATGTGGGTTTTTGTTTCCTTAAATTTCCATTGCAGGCATCTCAAGAAAGATGGTTAATGTAAACTGGCATTGTGGATGTTTTGGTATTATGTAATAAAAGTGTTGGTATATGTTGTTTTTCATTTACAGGTAAAACTTAAATGTAAAGTTGTGTGGTTGCTGATTTGGTAATGTGTAATAAGTGTGTGTATTTGTTGTTTTGTTTGCAGGTAGTATTGTCGTATTTTAGCATGTGTTTTCCTGGTCAGGCGGTAAGGTCATGATTAGTGAGCATAGTTTTCGGTCCTTAGTGAACACCACCATTTCTCAAATGGGGACGCCAAAGGGGGAGACCGAGGGTCTCACATGGAACTCCAGGGGCAGTTACAGCCGGTCTGTAGGCTGAAAGGGTGCGGGGGCCAGGGAGTCACTCTTCCAGTGGGCTGTTCGACCACCCCCGCATGCGTATGCGCACAAGGGCGCAAGGTTGCAGAATTGCAGCGCCCCTTTTATGGAGTTAAGGCGTGCTCAGGGCGGGCCCGGGGGAGCCATCCGTCCAGTAAGCTGGACCCCCATGCAACGTTTACAACTCCAGGGGCAGTTACAGCCGCTCGGTAGGCTGAAAGGGTGTGGGGGCCAGGGAGTCACGCTTTCCAGTAGGGTGGTCGGCCAACCCCCCATGTGCATGCGCACGAGGCTGAAGGCAAGGATGCAGCATTGCTGCACCACGTAAATGGATTTAAGGCTCAGGGCATGGGGGGCCCAGGGGAAAATCCGTCCGATAAGCTGGACCCCCTACGCAATCTTACTCCAGTGGAGGCTTTGCAGCTTACCGGGATCTGGGGCTGCCAGTCACTGACCTTGCTGTAGGCTCTAGCAGGGTTGTGCAGAAAGTAAAGTATATGCATGTCTTAGATTACAGTAGGAATGTCTCTGTATCAGGGCCAGACTGGCCATGGCGGGCACCGGGCAATCCTCCGGTGCACCGCACGGGTTGGGGCCGGTTTTGGGCCCCTGGGGGCCGTTTTTGTTACAGGGCCGTTTTTGCAGAATAGCTGCAAAATAGGCCCTGTACCAAAATCGGATGAAATCCGGCCCCGGCAAAGAGCTCGGTGGCACTTCCAACCCCCCCGAGTGGGGGGGGGGGGGGGGGGGCCGAGCACTATGCCAGGGCTGGTTGAGGTTCCCAGTCCAGCCCTGCTCTGTATTAAAAACATGTTAAGGTTAGCCAAGTAACATTGTGTATCTATCCATGTACCTGTACTTTCTGCGTAATTGGACATAATGTAAATAATAATTTTCAATGTTTTAATTTTGTAATAAATACGGCCCGGGGTTACTCCTCCTAATCCAAGAAAAGTGTGGTTTGAAGTGCTTGCCTTGGAGGAGGGAGGGAGTCCTCCTCCAAGGGCTGTCCTGGGTCTAAGGAAAAGGGGGGCTTAGGCAAGTACCAGGCCATAAAGCACATGGATGAGAGAGGCCAACAGGGAGCAACAGTGGGGAGGAAAGCACACAGGGAAGATTGCAGGAAAAAAGGCAATTGCGGTGTGTTCAAGCAAAAAGAGACCAGCGAGAAAAGGGTGGGAAGCAGGCGGACAGGGGAGAGCAGCCCAAAGCATGAAGGGGAGAGAAGCACACAAGAGACAAGTGAAAACACATGCTTTTTCGTGGAGGCCTTAAACAGAAAGAAAAAAGTAGATCCCTGAACGTGAGCAGTGGAAGGAAACAAGTAAAGAGGGTTCGAACCAGGGGTCAGACAAACAGAAGATTAAATAAGAAGCAAGCAAATGACAGTGATAATAAAGTCAACCAATTGTAAGCAAAGGTGCAGCATACTGATGCCATTTTTCCTGCTCACTTGTGCACATCCGCCTAAAAAGAAAAACACTTTATTTTCTAGGCCATTACTTTCATTTATCAGTAATATCGTCCCATTCTTTTTCTTTACTGGTTCAGTACCTCTTTGTGTGTTTAAATTATGTTTTCAGCTTACAATAATTCAAACACAAAAGAACCATTTCTTTGTGGTATTTTCCTGTGATGCTAATTTACAGAAATAGGTTTCTATGACACATGCATGTTAGGCAGGACCTGTTCTGTTACATTAAAATTACATGTCATTGTTAATTTGTTTTGAGGTTACATTATTTTATTACATGCATATGGCCTCCTTGTTTAGGCAGCAGCATGTGTCAAAGAAGATATCACAGGCAAATCGACGTCAGAAAGGGATAGTTAACGGATCAAAACGTAGTCTGTAAATCACAGAATCAATTTGCTAGACTTCTCCCCAGCACAACTGAATGGAGCACAAATATGTACTATTGCATGTAGATTTCTAACAGGGTCATGTGATCACTACATAAAACATACAAGCTGGTGTCCAGCCTGAGAACAAGCAAAATAACCTTTCAAATAGTAAAAATGTAATTGTTTTTGGGCTAAGCAAGCTGGTCCTCATTTCTCTCATGCAGGGCCAAGACCTGAATACAAATTGATGTCATAAGCACTTCCTGTGAACAATGCTATCAGGAGAACAAAAGATGGCTGAAGCAAGTTACAGTTCTGCTAATGAAACTTTTTCCTCACATTTTCTTTTTTTCTTCTTCCTATTTGTTTATACCATATTATTGCAATAAAAACTAAAATATATTGCACCACCTTGTCCAAGGAACACTTTTACCAATGTTTGTGCTTGTTGGACATTGGCAATGGCATTCTCCTGCAGCTAGGCCTCTATGCTTTTGACCCATTTCAACCAGGCCCATTAACACTACTTATCCACTGCAGAGTTCATTCATAAATGTAACATGCACTGAGTTACTTTACTACAGAAGAAAAGGGGAAACACTAATCTTGATCTCCTCTCTTACTCACAGAGTCCTCTTTAAATACACTGAGTATTGGAGTGACTACCCAACTGTCCACATATAGAGATTCCTCAGTCAGGGTTCAGCCTATTTTCAATGAGACAGGAACTTCACTAAAAAAAATAGGAACGAAAAATGGGAAAGAACTCAATTTTACCTGTGATGAAGGCCAGGCCTCTTACCATATCAATGCATCAAAAAACAACGTAGAAAACGCGTTGAACTTTCTGAAGTCCACACGTAAGTGTAGCAAGTTCACGCACTCGCATGGTTGTTCCGTTCACGGTTCACAGCTCGTTCACGCTGGCTCTTTTTTGCCACACACACACGTCTGCATGGGTTCACTTTATCATATGTTTTCTACGTTGTTTTTTGATGCATTGATATGGTACATTTCAGTTTTTGGCTATATTTCATTTTGATTTCGTAGAGCTCCTGGAAAAAGGGCTAAGAAGCCCGAAATGCATCGGAGCGTTTATAAGACTGTGATGGATCTTACAGAATAAAAGCATTTCGCCATGAATATTGAACCATTGATGATATGATATAAAATATCCAATAAGAATCATTGAAAAATAAAAGAAGTTTAAACAAAGGATAACTGTTTGGGAGTCTTATTCATAGAACCTAAGGAGTGCCCTAACCGCAGGGATGTATTCATAATTTATGTATGCACGCATTTAGCAGCAAATTATCAACGTGACGGACGGACACGTTACCTGCAGGAGCACCCAACCTCATCAACATCAGATACAACTGTGGTTAGAAAAACCACTGATCAAATCGCTGTGCACCTTGCCCACTACTTTGAGTTCAATCTCTAAAGAGTGCCAGTGATGAGAATCAGGTGGCGGTACAGAGCACCGGATACCACTGGCTCAAATTCAGCGCTGGTTCATGAGCAGTGAATAATCATATGCTTCAGACAAGCCACTTGTTTATTAATTTTGTATTGACCAACCAGCTAGCACTGGCCTTCCAAGCCCCACACCCTTGACCCTAGAAAGCAGGAAACAAGTCTTAGAAAAATAGGTAACTCTAGTTAACATAAACAATATTTTAATTTCTTAATGGAAAGGTTTGTCGGAACCATATCATACTACCGCGTGCAGTTGTAGCTGAGGTACAAACTGCAGTACAATCAAAAAGACATGAAAATATATGTATAATGTATATTTTTCACGCTCATGTTCATCGACCTATCATAGCACAGCAGTAAACATTTGAGGCAATACTAAGCATACATTAAAAAATAATGCTTGCATCTATTATCATTTAATCATTCCTGACATGCAATGAAATATAAGAGAATACAAAGTTTGTTATAGGAAGCATGGCACTGTTCCTATGCTTTATATTTGGAACTCAGCAGGTGATTATCAATGATGGCGTATCATGTTAAATGCACTTAATTATAATACATGATGGAAGGGGTGCTGCGAGACATGAGTGAAGTTTTACATTCTCTGGCCTCAGAGGTCTTTCTTTAATCATGTTATGGTTTTAGTAGCAGCATATTGACTGCTCTAGTGCTATAACAACAACTAATGCCATCAATAGAAATGTAAAAAGAAAATCTAGAATTTATAGTAACTATTGTAAATCACAAGTATATTACCCAGATATTGCTGTAGTTTACCAAATAAATAACTCAGCCACAAGATTTTATAATTAAAAGTAAGTGAAGTCAGTGCATTGAAAAGAGGCTGTTTTTCAATGAGTCAAACAACTGTCCAGCCTTTAAGTGGTAACTCAGGTAATAATGTGCAGTACAGTGCAGGGTGGCTTGTAAATGCATCATTATGTGTCTGTGACCCACAGCAGCATCTTTAGATATGGTACTTAGTCTAACTCCAGGTTGATTGAAAAAAGACAATGCAATATAGCGAGATGGAGCTCTCCTGCATTGTAACACTGCCTTACCCCCCACTCCCGGACCGCCCCCCCAGCTCACACTGATTTCTCCTTCTGCCATGTGTGACCAAGGTAAACAACATGAAGGATCCTGGCCGGGCCCTGTGGTTCCTACCATAAATAATTGGTGAGTCCAGGCTCCAGGATCCCTCTTAACCTGGTCCTGGCAAAGGAATACGGGAACCATAGTTTCCTGCTGCTTCATGTTGTTATGCTGGTTGACATACCAACCAGTATCGGCTGCATCAGGGCAGTGGTAAGGGGGCAGAGTTAAAAAAATTAATTAAGAGTACTTATGGCCGCTGCTTCTCCTCCGTCCTCTTCTCCTGTCGACGCAGGAACAGGAAGCACCCAGAATTCCAGACTCCCCTAGCCAATCACAATGCTGCTGATAGCAGCGTCGTGATTGGCCTGAGTGCTGTGCTTCGATGCTCAGATGGGGACTGGGAGCCTAGGCATGCTCTCCAACCAGGCTGTGCAACACAACCCGGAGGAGAACATGCCAAGTGCGCATGATGGTTTGGCCGGGCCAAGATGCTGGACATACCGTCATGCACACTTAGAGAGTGCCTACCATTCCTCCCCCTGCTCTGTTGGCAGTCCTACCACACCTACGGAGGAGTACTGAAAAATAGAATGATAATAACATTCTGTTATTATCATTTTATCGTTCCTGTGGGGCTGCGCTTCTCTGCCTTAGCGGAGGAGCCGCCCCTGATACGAACCCTTGAGAGGGACTCTGAAGGCACTCTCGTAAATGAACCTCTAAGGCTCTAAGGCCCCCTCTATGGTTTGAGTATATGGAGCCCCTGTGACAGTACTGACTCTGCAGCTCCTGCTCGCTGTTAACGTTTACGCAGGGGCACAACTACTTGCATATGGAAGAGGAACAATTATGTCTTCAGGGGGTGGATAGTGCTGTCTCTTCTGTCGCCATGGCCCTTCCAATAAGGCACACAGAGCACAGGTTAAACATGTACCACCTCCTGGAAAGTGAACGTTAAGCATGCCTCCAAAGGCCATTTTGCCCATGAACATACTTTCATAATTTTGTGCTTGTATCCACGGAAAAGGACGGTATCAATTCCCCCATGCTCAATGGAGATAGCCCACTTGCCATTGCATGAGGTTTACAATTGCACCCATTCAATAGCTATTGCAGACAATGGTGCACAGAGGGGTAAGGCCCCTTTTGTAACTTAGGAAAGATATGTAAGTGCAAAAATGAGTGCTGACTTAGAGATGTAATGCAGGCCTGTGCAGCCCCTTCCTGGATGGGGTGTCCTATGCCTGTCAGTAGGCTCCCAGTACTTCAGGGGTTCCCCCATCAACTCAAGGCCAATGAATATATGTCAGATATGAGAGACTCGTCGCATTCTGCAGGGGAGGCTATCATTTTGGGCTGTGCCGCTGTGCTAATTGCTATGCTCGCAGCACCATTTTCATCATACAACTGAGGTGATGGCTCAATGAGCCAAACATATTGTTGCAATGCAGTGGTGCTCAGCAGGTATGAGTTTGAATCCACGAATGGCTAACTCCTCCTTCCACAGCCCGATACATTAAATACCATAAATAGGCTATTGGAAGGATGAGTATAGGCCCTTGTTTCTGGTGATGGATAAAGCTCCTCTATAGTCAACCGATCGTAAGGGTTAAAATAAATGGTGGTCTGTTGGAACTCTTCCAATACAAAGAGGCACGAGGCAGGGGTGCCCGCTGTCTCCAATGTTATTTGCACTGTCGTTGGAGCCACTGGCTTGCTGGATACGGTATGACCCACTGATTTGGGGGAAAGGGTGGATGACGATTGGAAGGATAGAATCTCGCTATACACGGATGACATCATCCTATATGCGACAAGGTCAAGCAAAAGTATCCCCAGGCTCCTACACATTTTTTAAATCCAAACCTGGCCAGCCATCGGCTCACTGGCTCTGTCCTTGCTATCCATGTGGGCAGAAGGACTCATATAGACCTGTTTACTTTCTGTACTCCACACTTCCTGCTTCCACTAACATTACAGCTGTAAACAAGGAACTATTAAGGCTGGGGGAGAAGGCCGGTTGCGAGATGTCATCAATAGCTATAATCTGAATGAGGACATTCCTCAAATGCAACATTTTGGTCAATCAACATTAATGCGTGATTGCTTCACACCAGGTGAATGTCATCAAGGCAATGGATGCTGGTGAAAAATTTGGACCGAGCACATTCAGAATCCAGAGGGAACACAGAAAGGTTGATTCCACCAAGGGAATAAAAGGTTCGTTTTTCAGGCAAATGGAATAGGCATATTTTTTTGCGGATGGAAAGAAATTATAAATTTGCATTCAGAGACTGCGCGCGACGGGAAGAGGGGGGCGGCGCTGCTGCTACAGAAATCAGCAGGAAAGGATAAGTGGGGAATATGATTAATCAATTCTTGATCATGGCAGCCAGTCACTCACACACACTCCAAGCAGTCCCAGGGAACCCGCGAAGCACGTGTGACACGTCTCATCAGCAGTCAAAAGGCAGAACAGTCACTCACGAGGCACTCCTCATGTGCAGGGATTTCAGTCTCTTTTTTTGCAGATCCTTGTTGCCAGCTGATGCCTACATTAGAATATTATACCCAATAATGAACCTCTCACTGTACTACATAAGGCAAATATAAATCACTGGCGTGTCAATTGCCTCACAAAGCAGCAGCCACGTGCATAGAAATGGATACAGACACAGATGGCAAGGATTTTATGCAGTTCGGTATAAATAACATCGAAAACAGCGAAGGGAATTTTCCTCATGATCCAGAGAGTTAAAACGTACTCTCAAGGCAGGAACATGCTCCACTGTTTAGAAATGCTGCCTTATTTTTTTGAAAGTGTGACTGTCAGCGAGTTAATGCATGCGGGTGCTTCTCTGATGGTTGTGGGTTGTGAATCTAGGGAGTTCAAACACCAGTGCCAGCTTTGCTCCCTGTCTTTAGTTTCTTACTCACATCACTACTAGGTGGTTATAAAGAGGTTGTTGTCTTTTCATACAGTGAAACTAACATATATCCAGGCTGTCCGCCTTTCAGTTTAACTTTTTTCCCCGGTAAACGAAAGGTCTCCCTTTGATGGTTGAAATGGTAAACAACGTTTGCCACAAATCTTTTTCCCCGCAGGGAATCACAACACGGTCGTTACAACAACCGCGTTGTGATTCCGCATACCATTACTCCGCAAGTCATCGGAACAACGTCTTGCGGAAGGGGAAGGGAGGTGTTGGATTTAAAATCCAACACCTTCCCTAGTGTGCTCACAGACTTGAGTTGGAATAGTATATTATACTATTCCAAAATCCAGCGCCCCACCTCCGCAAGTCGTAGTTTCGACTTGCGGAGTAATGGTATGCGGAATCACAACGCAGTCGTTGTAACAACCGTGCTGTGATTCCCTGCGGGGAAAAAGATGGCGGAATAAGGACACATATCCGTTGAAACGGAAAAACTGCAGCTGCTGCTGGGAAGTCAGGACCAGGGATAGGAAAGACTTGAAGTCCCCTCTCTTCCCCCACCAGTGCTGCCTCCACTGAAGCACGGAAGGTAGAACAGGTGGCGGAAAAGATGGAGTTGGGTCAAGAGATGTCTCCAGCCCCTATAAGCAGGGATTCTGCTGCTATCTCCTACTGATGCTGCTGTCCCCACTGAGGACCCTGCATTGGAGGACCAGAGGCAGGACAACAGGTATGCTGCCCAGCCCTGCCTTCCACCTATGCTATGATTATAATATCTGCGGGCTTGTGGTCCTGGCTGGCACATTACGGCAGAGCTCAGCGTGGGAACATCACTGCCTCCTATGTTTGGGGTCCCAGCTACCCATATTGTATGTGGTATCAATCAATCAGAGTCTTATAAAGTCCGACTACTCACCCGTGAAGGTCTCATGGTGCTGGTGGGGGATGGGGGGGCTGCGTCTGCGGTTCAGTCGAAGAGTCAGGTCTTGAGGTAATTCCTGAATTGCAGCAACAATGGTGATTTCCTGAGGAGCAGAGGTAGGGAGTTCCAGGTCTTCGCATTGAGGTAGGAGAATCATCTTCCTCCAGCTGTGGTCTTGTGAATCTGTGGGATGGTGGCCAGGGCCAGTTGGGCAGAGTGGAGATGTCTGGTGGACTGTAGAAGGAGAGCTGGTGGTTGAGGTACGCAGGTCTGGCGTTGTGGAGGGCCTTGTAGGTGTTTACAAGAAGCTTGAAGGCGATTCTCTTGTTGACCGGTGGCCAGTGAATTTCTCTAAGGTGGCCGGTGATGTGGTTGAGACGTGGGATGTTCAGGATGAGTCTGGCAGAGGCATTCAGGATGGACTGCAGTTTTTTGGGGAGTTTCTGGGTGGTGCCTGCATAGAGTGTGTTGCATAGTTGAGTCTCCTGCTGACAGGTGGATGTGTGAACATTTTCCCGGACTCAGTGGGGATCCACTTGATGATCCTCTAAAGGAGGCAGAGCCTGTGGAAGCAGGAGGATGAGACAGCGTTGATTTCGCAGTTCATTGAGAGCGAGGAGTCTAGGATGATGCCACGGTTTCATGCGTGGTCCATGGGAGTGGGGGGGACTCCAAGAGCTGCGGGCCACCAAGAGTCATCCCAGGCAGATGGGGAGGAACCCACAATGAGGACTTCAGTCTTGTCTGAGTTAAGCTTGATTCTGCTGTCCTTCATCCAGTTGGCGACTGCCTTCCTCCTGTTGTGGAAGTTGCTCTTGGCGGCTGTGGGTTCGTCTGTGAGGGAGAGAATCAGCTGGGTGTCATTGGCATAGGCGATGATGTTGAGTACATGGCTTCTGATGATGATTCTGTCCTTGGGGCAGTGAATGTCATTCTTCAATGGGGCGACCACTCATAGACGTTCTACTGAGTGCTTATGCCACAATCAAACCTTTCAACACCTTAGTACAAACAATTAAGTTAAAAAGTACAGTGTACTGCACTCTTCTCTATTTGCAAGAGAACATGACTACAGTAGTAGACATCATGAAAAAGTTGGAAACCGACAAAAGTACATTTACCAAGTGTATAATATAATTGGTGGGGAAGTAAAACTTCTGCTTGAGACAAGGCCGGG
The DNA here is from genome assembly GCF_964263255.1 of Lissotriton vulgaris. NCBI lineage: Eukaryota > Metazoa > Chordata > Amphibia > Caudata > Salamandridae > Lissotriton > Lissotriton vulgaris. The sequence goes on along the minus strand of NC_141693.1, from coordinate 856,853,369 downwards.
GGATGCTTTCAACGACTGTGGTGCTCACTGCTACTGCTATAGAAAACATGTTCCATACATTTTATGCAAAAATGTTTGATAAATGGCAATGGTAGATTGCTATATTCCCAAGAGAATGTCATTTGATGTCAGTCAAACATCTTTTTGCTATTTGGTGCAAGTTCTGGATCCTCTTTCACAAAGAAGAACTTACTTGAGATTTTGAAAATTATCAGTTCATTTTTGATCATTTTTATGACTGTTGCTATATACACCGCCTGTCCTGTGTGTATTTCTGAGAGCCAGTACCTGCGAATAGTCCGCTCCAGGTACATGATTATTGACTTGAAAATAACAACAGTGACCTGAGCTGGCAATGTGCGTTTTGAGTATCCTAGCCCTGCTGGTCTCCAGCACCAATGTTGAGAAGGCATTTGCACGATCAAGGTGTTCACGGGGAGGAGAGAAGGAGAAGGACTAGAATCTTTCTATCACCCCTGGGGCCGACAGTGGATGTTTACCCACAGTCTGCCACCCTGAGGGCAGAAAGCCCACTAGACCACCAAGGAGTATCTTTCTCTACTTTTGGAGGGAGCATTCTTCCTAGGCATGCTCTTGTGCTCCCCCAAACCTGGCCACAGCAGTCATGCTGTACCCCTGGGTGCAAATATGGGTTGTTTAGCCCATCTATCTCCCAGAGGGGGCAAAAAGCCCACTAGACACCATAGAAAAAAGCCAAGAAAAAGAAAAGATGCGGGTGGCTTGCCCAAGTGTTGGGCGGCCCTTACCTCAGTACAGGCCCACAAGTGTTTCTGCCCTGACATATTGGAGGAGTTTACAACCAACTTTCCCCATTTTGGGACAAAAATTCCACTAGATGTCAGGGATAAAATGGCCTTAAAAAAAGGTAGGAGTAGAACGGCCTACCCACGCATTGGGCTGTACCCACACCCCAGAGCAGGCAAAACAGTCTGTCTGGAATCACTGGGGACTGATTAGAGTGTTTACCATAAATCTTCCTCCCTCAGTGGGGCAAAAATCCCACAAGACACAAGGGATAATTTTTTTCATTTTATGAAACAATATATGGAATGTGTGTGGGCAATCCTATCTTTGGCTCTTCCCCCACCTCTAAAGCCCCAACAGTCTTCCTGCTGGGGCACAGGACATCACCATCTCCAAGGCAAGAGAGAAGACATTTGATTCTTGTGGGTGTCATTTTGAAAGAGTGGGTGTATTTCCTCCTGCAAAAGACTTACTTACATGGCCCCTGGTTTGCTCCGTTTCTGTTGTGTGGATAGGCATTATCCACACAAGTGGGGTATCATTTTTATTGGAAGAAGCATTTGAATACTGGATGGCGGGAAATGTGTGGATGCATGCAGATTCCAAAAGTTACCCTCACAGAAATGTGAGAAAATGTCTGAATTTAGGCAAAGTTTAAGAAACGCAAGGCATTCTTGGTGAGAAAATATTATGGGACCAAGGCAACACACACCATCCTGAACTCCCCTGGGTTTCTAGTATTAAAATATGTCTGGTTTGGTAGGCTTCCCTGGGTGACAGCCCACCCTGCATCCAAATACGACAGCTACCCCCATGGCAAAACAGTTTCCATTTTGTGTTTTGCGACCTTTTGTCTCACAGAAGCTGGGTCGAGCCACACAAGCAGGATACCACTCTTTATTAGGAAGAATGTGGGAATGCTGGGTGGTAGGAATTTTCAGAGCAGCGCAAATTGCTTACGTTTTCATCAAAGAAATATGAGGAAACATGATCTGATACTTCTTACAGATAGCTAGTCTTCTGGAGAATGGCTTTAAGTCGCAAAGACAAAAGAGCTATTAAAAAATACTTTTGCTTTTACATACACAAAACAAATGACTTGGGAGGAGCCTGGTAAACTTGCTGACTTTTCTCAGACTCAAAAACACATTTATTGAGCTCATTCAGTGCATGTTTTGATGGGGATTAGGAGCATCATTTCTCTCATCATCACTCGCTTTATGCCAAATTTGCCACACGCCAACTGTAACAAGCATTAGAAATGCAATAATTCGCGCATTTTTTTGAGTTAAACCTACTGGCATTGTAAATGGCAATGTCTTTTACCCATGTGTTATGGAGTGGATGTATGTGGTTTGAGTGGTAGTATGTGGGTTGGATTTGAATTGTTATTTGTGTAATTGTGTGGCGTGGAATTGACTGATGTGTACTGTTTTTTTTTTGCATGCAAACTTCCACTTCCTCCAAAACCAGTTGCAAAATGAATCATATGAAATCAGCACCTTTTTAAAAGAATATGCTACGTTTCATATTTTCAAAACAAATAAATAAACACGGCAGATCTTAAAAATGTGTTCTACACTAATTCTTTTTTTTCTTATACCCTATATGCTGTAAGGAGTGAAGTAAGGCGCGTTAACTCAAGTGACTTAACATATACCCTGTGTACAGACACTGGTGACACCATTTGGATGCATTGGGTGATTTGCTCAGAATCTCGCAGTTTGGTGCAACATAGAAGCGAGGATTCGAGTCCAAGTCCTTGGGATTTATAGCGGACAGCTCCCTTTCTCCCTCCCTTCCAGAGCCGTGCATGAGCACATCCTGCTGGAGGTCCTGAACCAGGAGCGCTCGTGTTCGCAGTGCTTGGCAGGGACCTGCTGGCAGGAAGCATTCCCTAGGCAAGGCACTGAACTTGGAAGGACAGGAGACTAGTAATGTCAAATGCACACTTCCTGATAGGGGCCACATGGTGTCAGTGGCCAGAGGAAGGGGGGGGGGTAACTACTGGAGGGCTGAAGTGGCGGACAGGTGCACATGGTGGGATCACTTATAGACCAGTAGAAGGGCTGAGGTGGAGACGAAGGGAAGGCCATGGTGGGCAGAAAGGGGCGGTCCAGGTAGAAAACAAGTGAGCAGACGAGATGGAGCACAAAGGGTGTGACAAGGCAGCGTCCAAAAGAAGGGGCAGGCGGGTGGAAGTTAAGGGCAGAGTTGAGATGGAGGCTAAGGAGAGACTTAATGTAGAGCTAGAGTGAAGAGAGAAAGAGAGGAGAGGAAGGAAAGGAAAGTGGGCGAAAACAAGGGAAAGGGAAGTGGAGTAGAGCATGTGAAAGGACGAGGTGGAGGGGATTGACCGGTTACTCACCGGTAATATTCATTACTCCGAGTCGTAGCCCTCCCCGTCCCAGTCCTTACTAATGAGCATAGCTCCTCCCAGCAGAAACTCCCAAGCAACTAAAAACCCATCCCTTCCCTCCAGGCCACACCCACACCCTAAGGCATATAATCATGTAACCCGCCCATCCACATCCTGTACTACCAAGCACAAGAAGCCGAACAGGGAGGGAGGGATGGGAACCAGGACTGGGACGGGGAGGGCTACGACTCGGAGTAATGAATATTACCGGTGAGTAACCGGTCATTACCTCCTCGTCAGCCCTCCCCGTCCCAGTCCTTACTAATGAGCAGATACCAAAGCAAGAATCGGCTTCACATAGCAGAAAAACAGACTCAAGCCGCACAAGCAGAAAGTCACACAACCTGAGCAGAACGCAAGCCAGCGTTCCCAAACCCAGGAGACACAGTCCCACATATCACTCAATGACTACAGGACATAAAAGCACGAGGAGAACACCCAGCAGCATCCACACAGAACACGGCCAGGGAGCCCCATCCCGGAAGCAAGCCCAATGAGCAGCTACCCCAGAGGCGAGGAACCTCGAACCGACCCAGGCGTCAACACACCACAAGCCCAACAGCAGGCCGCACAGCCAACACAGCCACTGACAGAGAGCAGCCACAGAAGGCCCCAGAACACGACCAGCCAGCCTAAAGGCAACAAAAAGGGAACACCACCCCATAAAAAAAAGGCACAGCAGGAAGGAGGCACACCGCCAGAGCCCGCACAACCGCCAAACAGAGCAGCAGCACCCAAACCCCAGTAAGAGGTACAGGACAGAAAACAGGCAGAACCAGAAACTCCAACAAGGAGCAAAGGAACTAAAGAACGGCGCCAGGAGGAAACAACCCCACAACCATCCAGACGCCAAGGGGCGCACCAGCCCAACGCCCGAACCCCGAAAAGCCAACCATCCGCCCACAGAGCTCGCAGGGAGGATACAGGCCGACCCAAGTCGAAGCCAATCACCCAGAAACCCAAGACAAGCCCCGGAATCCAATGCAGACACACCCTGTGTCGGACAGCAATCCAGGAAAGAAAACCCCATGACAGGCACAGGACAGGAGAGGCGAAGGGCTCCCGAATTGAGAAAAAACTCAGCCAGAACACCCCAAAGCCAGGAGGTCCAGACCCACCACAGCCAACCCGCAAGTGGACCAGACACCCCGGGACATAGGGGAAACAACAAGGGACCACCGGCAAACACCAGCAAGGCCCCACCGCCAACCACAACAGAGGGAGCCAAGGCCACCCAGACCAAACCGGAGCCACCAGGACAAACGAGGCCCGACCCAGTCCAACCCGCAGCAGGACCCACGGAACCAGCGCAAACGGGGGAAAAGCACACAGCAGGCCTCCGTACAACAGAAGGACAGGGCAACCACCCCGCAGACAGAGCCTGACCAAACCAGAGAACAACCTCAACCCAAGGCCCGCCCCGGAGACGCAAAACAGGCCCAACCACGAGACACTGAACCTGGACAGCAAGAGGCATAACTTGGACAGGGAGGGAAACACCCCATGCAGGAGAGCCGCCCCGGGAAGAAAAACTCCCCGGGAGACGAAAAGTCCAAGGGCCACAAGGAAGAAAACGCCCCCCCCTCCCAGCCGAACAGCCGAACCGTCAAGTGAAGCCATCCCAGCACAACAAAGGCGGACGACCAAACACACCACCAGCACACAGTCCGACTAGACCCCCACGAACCTCAGGAGGAACCAAGGCAGAAAGAGGCCAGGCCAACCGAACCGACCAAGGGACAGACTGAAAGCACAGGCAATCAGGATACAACCCCAGACCAGAGCGAGTCAGCGCCACCAGAGGCACAAGAGCAGCAACAGCACCCCGGGCCACATGAAAGCACCACACGAACGCAACAGCACCCGGCATACCCAGGCGACCTCCCAACCAGGCACCAACCAGGCCAGAAACTGCAGAACCCCAGATCCTTCAAACAAGATCAGGCGCACCCAGGCAAGCAAGGCCAAAGGCACAAAACCCCCATGGGACACTAAGAAAGCAGAGGCAGGAAATGAACCCACCGTCCAGCGGGAGCCTGCGACAGCAGAGGCACAAAACACTCCACAGAGCACTAGAGCCCAGGTCAGAGAACCACCTTCTCTCAGGACCCAAATGGATAGCCCCGCAAGAGGCCCAGTGCAAGACACGCCAGGGGGAACAAGAGCCACCGGGCTCAAGGACAAACCTCACAGCAGCAGGAAACAGCCGCCGAACATGGAGCCGCCGGGGAGTAGAGGAAGACCGAGCCCCCAACCACCACCGTAGTCTGCGGGGCACCGTCAGGAAAACCCCACCAACCGAGGTGCCGAAACCACCCCACGAACAGCAGCACATTCCAAACCGACGCAGGAGGCAGCAAACACCCATTGAAAGGGCCTAAACCGGAAGGAAAGAAGAGGAAGAATCAACCTACCGAACAAGGCAGGGAACACCCGGAACCCCCTAGTAGGCAAAGAAGCCGCGGGAACCGGCATAAGAAGAATGTGTCCCGGAGAACCAGAAGGATCGACGAGGGAGACACAAGCGTGCAGCTGCCATAACCAGCACCGGACAGCAGACCCCAGAAGGGCCCCGGAACAGAAACAGGAGCGAGTACACCCCCCGACCCTGCCGAAACACTTGCACTCGCAACACCGCCCCCTCAGAAACGAGACCCGAGCCCTGAGCAAAGAGCCCGCCACAGCGCCCGAGAAATGGGAAAAAGGGGCAGCAAAGAACACAGCCAGTAGCCCAGCCCAACCAGGAGGGACAAGGAGAAAAGGAAGCACCCCGTAGACCCTGGGACAAGAGGAAGGAAGGGACACCCCGGCCCCATTCCATACCACCAAAGGGCAGGGCCACCAAATTAGAATGAAACGCCGCCCAAAAGCAGGCGCACAATCCCACGGATGCCAAAATAGTAAAGAGCCCGCGAAGGGAAGCACCATTAAGGGAGTCCCCCAAGCAGTACCGTCCGCCAAGGCAAAACCCAGCGAGCAGACACAGAGGACCCAGCCACCGTCGCCATCGCACCAAAGGTTTCAAAGGAAAAAGTCTGCCCAGAAATGCAACTGCAGTCCCAACCCGGAAAAAGAGGCAGATGGACCCACAACCCGCAAACCAGCACAGAAAAAACGGACAGACACACGAAGTGACCGACCCAAAAGCCAGGGCAAGACGCAGCCCGGACCGCAAAACCAGAGGTAGCACAAGCCAGCTTCAAGGTCCCCCATCCCGAAAGACCACAGGAGAAGAAGGAACGGCAACCACGGACACCACCAGGCACCGAGCTGCCACACCAGCCACCGGGATCCACTCGCTACCCAGCCAGGATACCCCAGCGAACCACCGTAAATGAAACCCCAATCGTCCAGAAACCGGGGAAAGGCATGTCCACCAAACATCCCCCACACCCCCTCCTGCACAGCATACACAGAGATCGAGGAAAGAGGAGGCCCACAAGCCCCAACAACAGGTGAATGGTGAAAAAGTCCACAGACTGTCCACCCACCCAGGGCCTATGGAACCAAAAAGCGACCCGAACACGGAACAGAAAACCATGAAGGCTCGCCCCCCCGGACCCAACCAATCCAAGACAGGATCCACGCGGCAGAAGCAACCTGACCATGCCCAAAGGAAGGAGCAGCGGAAGACCCAGCGACCACCACCTCCCCGTGACAGCAAAGCCCATACATGCCAAAACCACACATCTCGAACAGGGGCCCAGAACAGAGAAAGTAGCGCCCAGTCCAAGCAATGCAAGATCCACAAGGGCCAATCAGGGAATGCCACATCCCCCCAGGCCAGCAGGCCAGTCCAAACAAGACAGAAAGAGGGAGCCCGGGACTCCCCCAAACCCCATGGTCCCGCCAAAGCAGTAACACAAATGTACCCGAAACAACAGGCATCTAAGGGGAATAAAAAAACTGTCGCCAAACAGACCGACACACACGTACCTGAAAGGAGGCCAGACCGCCACGCCACTGGCGAGCAGAGAAGCCAGCCGTGCACAACACACCACCCTTCCCACCCTAGGTGAACATGCCAGGGCAGGGAACCAACCCGGAAGAGGGGAGGCCCCAGCAGGAAGACAAGTCGCGCTACCACCACAGGACACCGCCTTAAACAAAAGCAATGCCCCCAAAAAAGGGCAGAGAGCGACCCACGGCAGGAGAAAGAGGCCAGGGGAGGAACCAAGGACACGCAGCCCCAGCACACAGAGTCCCGACCCCCAAAAGTACTAGCCCCATGCATGTGTCATGAGGCGCAGCCCAATATATCCAGAACACCAGGGCGCCCCCAAACTGAAGGACAAACGGAACGCAATTAAATGCATAAGGACACTTGTATAGCGCACTACGCACCCGCAAGGGTTGGAATAGGTACTGAGGCAAGAATTATCGGGTCCGTGGAAGTTTGAGGCCAAGACCCGCTGAGGCGGGCCCTAGAAAGAACAGGCAGCCCAAAACAGGACCGAAAGAGAGAGCAGCTTCCACATGTAAAGCAACCTGCCTCCAAACAGACACGGGAACACGAACTCCCGGACATTCCAAAGGAAGCATACAGGCACAGCATTGCCACCACGGCCCACTGTGTGAACCAAAGCGACGCCCCCTAAAAAGGGGCAGGGAGCGACCCGCGGCCAGAGGACACGAAGCCCCGGTAGACAGAGCCCCGTCCATTTAAATGAACAAAGCGTTTCCCCGCAGGGAAATTGCAGAGTCTGTTCTCGCGGCCGCTTTATACAAAGCACCGTGCGCATCCAGTACGATATCTGCATCGTGTACTGCCTCCCAGGTAACAAAAACAAAAAAGGGAATCACGGGCCCGAGACGAGCACCGAGCCCCCAAACACACCTCCCAGGAGGAGCCAAACCGCCACGCCACTGGCGAGCAGAGAAGCTAGCCGCGCCCAACACACCCCCCCTCCCTCCCCGGGTGTACCCGCTAGGGCAGGGAACATACCCGGAAGAGGGGAGGCCGCAGCAGGGAGACACCACCCCACACCAGGCAGTCAAGGCCCCCCAACGCCACGGTCCCGCTAAAGCAGGGACTCAAAAGTACATGACAAAAACAGGTACAACAGGGGAACAAACGGCCGCCCAGCAGGCCGTTTCACACTCACCCGAAAGGAGGCACCGGTCCAGTACCCCCACGACGAAGTTGCCAGGAAATGAATTCCGCAGAAAAAACAAACAGGATGTGGATGAGCGGGTTACATGATTATATGCCTTAGGGTGTGGGTGTGGCCTGGAGGGAAGGGATGGGTTTTTAGTTGCTTGGGAGTTTCTGCTGGGAGGAGCTATGCTCATTAGTAAGGACTGGGACGGGGAGGGCTGACGAGGAGGTAATGTGGGCACATCACTTAATCTCCCTGTGCCTAAAAAAAACAGCAGAAGTAGCAGACATCGGCCCGACCTCTAAGAAAGTGCACAGCACATGATGAACCTCTTACTTGATGCTGCTTAACTAGAAGCCATTCAAACAGAACATTTGCTCAAAATAGACCAATGAACATAAAAAGAGTGCTTAACAGTGATCCTTTGCTCTTGTTTGTTCCACAGATTGTGCTCTGCTGTCCTCTATATCTTGTGGTATGTTTTACCGGCTGCGGCGTCCTCTGTAGAACGCCCTAAGCCCAGAAGAAGGTAGTGCAGCTCCGGGCAGAGCAAAAGAAAGCCATGCGTCCCTGGAAGCGGCTGCCATGATTAATGATGAAACACTGCAGCCATGAGGTGGGCACCACGCTGATCGTAAGCAAAAGTAACAAGCGGGCGTGTGCAGAAAAAAGAAAGGCATGTGTTCAAAGGGAATGGAGTTGAAAAACAAAAACTTGTCAGCTTCCTTGCCACTTTGTCGTAAAAGCACCAACTGGGGGCAGGGGAAGGGCATTTAGCATGGCAAATAGCAACTCTGAACACTCACTAAGACTCGAGCAGTAAACAATCAATAATAACAACAACAAAAAAGATTAGTACACTCAAAAGTTTCTCAAGAAAACAAGCTGCAAGGGGCAGGAGGTGGCGTTGGGGGCACAACTCAAAAAGATTAAGGTAACTGTGAGTAGCACCCTGCATCAGCGATCAGTGACGAGAGAGCAGAAAGTGAAGATAGTGCACTGAAACTAAAACATATGGCCAATTGTGAAAAGATCCAAGTAGCAGGGGCAGTCTGCAGGGCAGAACAAAACATCCAAAAGGCACGACAAATGAATAAAATTCACCCATAAAACGAAGGAATTTGTAAAGGCAGATGAAAGAACCAATAAAAGCTCTGGGCGTTTTCAAAGCCCATAGTAATGAAGAGCATGCACTGCCTAGGCGGGACATAGAAATTACTTCTAATAAAAAATAATGCTTTTAGACCTGTGTTAAATTTCCTCATGCAAGAGACAGAACCCACTACCATTCGACAGCCATAGAGAGCTTCATTTGCAGTTTGTATTCTGGTGGTGGATAGGGGTGTGTGACACTGTTCAGGATATTCCTCAGAAACTTCAGGAAGATTTTTTGTACAGGTCTGCAATTTTTCTTTTGTAAACTTAGGAAAGTTTTAAAGATCTTTAAACAATTCAAACAGCTAGAGATAATCTTGACTAAAAGTAGGGCTGCAAAAGAAAATTGCAAAACCCCACTCTTTTTTATTGTTGCAGAAACCCTTTAAGAGGAGGGAAGTTTGGCTAATTTGGTGAACACCGCAAACTGTTTGAAATGCTAAATTAGTCAACTTCATTCCATGATGGTGATTACATTTCTCTGCCCACTAAAACATGTTTAATCCCCAAGATAGAAAACCTTCTATAGAAGCCCTTTTGATGGGAATCTTTGCATGATGGGGATTTCTTGATGCCACACAATCTGTCCCTTGGGGGATTTTAATCAAGGGAAAATGGAGAGGCTATTTCCATGGCCAATGTTATGCACTCTTCAGGTTCGAACCTCTCTACTTCACTTACCAGTCTTTAGTACAAAAAACAGCCCTTGTGCTTCTCCAACACTGCACCAACCCAACTTGCCAGTGGCTCACAGAGGAAAATAACTTTCCAGTTTTACTGTCCTAGGTGGTAGTTTTTCTGGAGTGTGGACACTGAAAAGCCTGCCAAGACATTTGCTTCCTTCTTAGGTCCTTATTTCACAGAGCTGTTCTAATCTGTCTCAGGATGTACACACCTTCTGTTCTGCTTCAAAAGTCGCCTCTTAATTTTTAAAAACCAAAATATGTGCTAATGCACAAGCTTTTGTTCAGAAGCTAGAGGCTGGAGCTATCGAATCTTAGGGATGCCAAATATCAAGTCAGCGCAGTCCAGATTCCACATCATGCCTCTTTCATCCCCCTGCATACACTCCATGCCTCTGTATCTCACATGCTAAGGTTCTTTTTAACGCTTGCTTTCTATCTTTGACACTGGTTTTCACTCTTCTCTTTCGTTCCCCTGTTTGTGTTTTTTCCACTCTCTTGTTCTGGGACAAAGACAGGTGGAGAAAAATAAGTCCCCAAAAATGAATGCCATTGGTTCTGATCTGCAACCACTGGCTCAAATTTAGCACTGCTTCAGCCACAACCAGTGCTTAAAATGAGAATTTAAAAGTGCAGGAATCATATTCCAGAGTACCTACTTGCTTCTGAGAAGTGTCTGTACTCTCCATTTACAAGCATTGTGCCTCTGCTTATAAGTGCAGATACCCCTCCTCTGAAAATAAACAAGTGTAGGTACTCAGTCACTTACAGTACTGATCAATTTAAAGCTCTGGCCACAAAAGTACAACCTATAACATTCTGGGTCTTATGTAACACACACTCTTTACTAACACATTTAGAATCACAGTCCAGTAAACAGATAGTCACTTCCTACGCACCGGTGTAACGAAAATTGAGGGGGCCTCCCTGCACTGTACATAGAGGGGCCCCCCTCCGGGCTCAATCAGGAGCTCTCCGGCCAGAGTGCAGTGCAGAGGGGGCCTCCTGGAGCTTGGGGCCCCACCGCACCGCGGGGGCTGCAGGGGCCTGTGTTATGCCCCTGTTCCTACGTTCTGTTCTCTCATATTACAAGCAATCAGATGTCGAGGGACCTCAGAACCGGTAAGCAATCCATTTATACTTACTAGTCTTGGGGAAAATCCATTTCCTCCATAAGACCACCTTCATATTTGGTTTGCCCCACTGGGCGCTGTATAGGGTGACCAAGCGCTCTGTACCACCAGGATAATCAGGCCCATGGTTCCAAAGTACACCTAGAAACAAACTTCTGGGTATGTTATTCTGGCACAGAAAGTAGCACATACATTCATTTAATACTGAGTTCTCCTAAGGGTGGCTTACAAGAAAATACAGGGCGTAGTTTCTACAAATGTACATTTATGACTCTAAATAAATGTCAGCCAGGCAGGGGTGAGAAAGTAAAAAAAAATGATTTTGTCTCCGTTTTGGCCAGTAGACCAAAACTGCACTGACAGGTCACTAGTTGCATATCTGTGATGTTTAAAATGACATTTTTTTACCTGGAGTTTCCCTTCAAAGTGAAAGTGTCCGCATCTGAACCGGGTTGGACTAAGGAACCAAAAGCAGGCCTGGCTAAAATGCTGAAAGCAGCCCCACTCCTTTTCTCTTCTCTTTCGACCCATTCATTCTCTCGCTCACTAACACTCCTCTCCATGGATGTCGATTCATCAAAATGCCAAGGGTAGCAGAATCACATGTCCTTTGCCCCGAATGACATCGCAGAAAATGATGTTGTATGACCTTTGACTCGCAGTCATCCTCCCCTTAACTGTCTGTTTCTCATTGTCTGTCTTTTTTATTACTTCTCATTTACCTGTCTTCCTCACCTGCTGTCTCTTTCTTAAGACTCCTGTTTCCTTTGCTATACCAAATGTGTCTTCCCCACTGCTAACTTATAATACCTCATATCTGACTATCTCACCTGTTCTGTTTCTTTTTCATTCTTCCTTTGCCTATCTCCACCTGTTTTACTTTCTTATCTGTCTGTTTCTCACCTGTCTCTGTGTCAATACCACCTCCATATTTCTCACGTTTCCTGCTCCACACCTCTCCGTCACCTGTTTTTCTAACCTGCCTCTATGTTGCTCTCCAACCCATATAATTACTCTTTTTCCCATTAAGCTCTGTCACTTTATCAGGGCTCTCAATTGTCTCCCTTCTTTAAACTGCCACCCTCTCATCTGTCCACCGCCCCAATTCTATTAACTGTCTTTATACAGTGTCTCTATGGCACTCCCATCTCTCACACCCTCCTTCCCGTCTCTCTGAGCTGCCTCTCTCATAAATGTCTCTATTAACTCTTTCAACAGCCTCCCCACCCCCTGCCTCTCTTTCTCTCTGAAGTAAACAAAAAGAGATAGATTGGATACTCTAATTAATCCCAGCCACTATTAATTAATCAGTGCCACATCCCAGTTCATCATTTGTTTGCCCTCCATGGTTAGACACAGCCATATGCAAATCAGCCTTGATCCTGCTCCAGTAGGAACAGTTAATCCCGAACTACGAAGCTAGGTCCTCTTCAAACCATGACACAAGCAACCCAAAACCAGTTTCGCCCGAGATTCATGCCTGGGTACACCTGTTACACTTAGGGTGTCAAACAGCAATAGCTCACTATTAAGTAGGTTGGTCTGGGGTTGCTTGCGTTCCCATTCGGAGGGGACCTGGACTGGCAATTCAACCTGAGCTGTTCTTATTGGAACAAGCCTAAGACTGAATTGCATAAGGCGGTATCTATCTAGCACAGTGGGTGAAAAACTATGATCTGAAATGCAGCCGGAGCAATCACCAGTGGTTGAGAATAATTCATATGATCCTTCCAGCTTATTGTTTTTTTTGCAGTAGACAAGCTAAGTGCTATAGGTTAGACCAGATATGTGTCCCGTGCTCACTGTGCCATAGGACTTAAGCTATACCTCACTGATGAGACCTAAGATGGTCGAAACTGGTGTGTTGTTGATTGTGTCCCCATATGGGAGAGGGCATGGTGTGGCAGTTCAGGATGGTCTGTTCCCATTGAGCAGGACCAAGACTGATTTGCACAAGGCAGGTCTCTGGCTAGAATAGCAAAGTGTGTGAAAAATGATGGTCTGGAATGCGGCCCAGCTAGATTGCTAGTGGCTGAGATTGATTCTGGATTTCCTTCCATCACCTTGTTGTTTTGCAGTAGATGACCCAAGTGCAACAGGTATGCCCAGGTGTGGGCCCTGTGCTCACTGTGCCATAGGACTCAAGCTATACCTTACTGATGAGACATAAGTAGGTTGAAAACGGTCTGGGGGGGGGGGGTTGCTTGTTTTCCCATCTGGAGGGGACCTGGTTTGTCAAATTGGGCTGGACTGTTCCTTTTAAAGCAGGACCAACACTGGTGTGCATAAGGTGGGTTTCTACATAAATGGCAGAGTGGGCAAAAAACAATGGTCTGGAATGCAGCCCTGAGCACTTGCAAGAGGCTGAGATTAATTCAATCATTCCTGCCATCACATTGTTGTTTTTTCAGAAGTCTCTTTCCTCTGAAGAGACTCTTTCTTAATAGTTTCTTATCTCTTGCACCTCACTCTCCAATCTATCTCAGCTGCCTCTTAATTACTTGTTTTAACTGTCCATCTCTGAGTTGTATCGATATTACGAATCTCACCTACCGTCCTCGGCCTCTCATTGGTCTATCATCAGCTGCACCTTTATTACGTTTTTCACACCAGTCTCTCCCTCATTTTCTGTCTCTCTTAGCTTTTGATTTCTTATCTGTATCTATATCACTTCTCTCATATTGTCATCCTCTCTAACTGGTCTTCCTTTCTCTCTGACTCTCAACTGTCCCTTTGCCACCTGTGTGTCTATCACCTATTGTTCTCACCTGTCTCACTCTCTTGGGCACCTGTCTGCCTCTCTCACATCTGTCACCCATCTGATGTCTCTTTAATCCCTCTATCTCTCTTTCTCTCACACACATCCCTGCTTTTGCTTCTCAATATCTTACGCCTCTTGTAATGCCCTCTTCCACTTCTTCCTTTCCTAATTTCCCCCATTTTCCTTCAAATCTTTCCCCTCAACCCCTTCTCTCTCCCTACTTCGCTTGCCTGCCTTTCTTGCTCCCTACACAAACGTGGGTGCAGCAGGAGACACATAGAAACCTTTTTTTACTGATCTCCTCTCTACTTACTATAATAAATATAATGTTTGCAAGTTTGATACTTTCATCTAATGCCAGGGATCACAAGAACATTGCTAGGGGTTGCAGGTTGCAGGAGGAAGGCCAGGTGTCGCAGCAGCGACCACTGGCAGCCCCTAAATGATGTCCATGTTGCTCCCTCTCTTCTCCCTCTCTGATTGACTACTGTCTACCTCTCACTTTCATCTCCCCCTCTTGCTCTCTCTCTCTCTCTCTCTCTTTTTCTAGAAGCACCGTTGTGCCTACTGCAATTGACCTCAGAAAGGTGGGGAAATTCATAGAGGCACTAGCACCAGCACTGGGTTTTCACAACTGGCCTCCAAGGGCTCCAGCCCACTGGGGAATGCCTGGTGGTATAAAAGGTGAGTCTGGACCTGCATATAAAGGCAACACAAAACACAATCATATTTTTCAAAAGGCCTTCTGGGCATGGAGATGATGGTACATTCCAATAAGGTTTCCCGGTATCTAAGGGATGATTTCAAAAGTGGTCAAATGGTGGTGATTGGATTGATATTTGGGAAGGGTATGGCAATATCTGCTTGAGGAGGAAGGAAGATAAAAATTAAGATGCAGAGAGAAAGATATAAAGGGAGAGTTCGCTGTGAGAGATTGTTAGACCTGTCAGCCTTAGGGTGGCCCTCCCACAAACATGTTGCCTGCTTACCTCCTCTTTTTGCTGATTCTTTTTGCTGGCCTTAGGACCCAGAGCACTTTACCACTGCAGACCAGTGCTAAAGCGTATATGCTTCTCCCCTAAACATGATAACATTGATGTATACACAATTGGCATATTTAATTTACCTTTACATCCCTTGTAAAGTGGTATACCATATACCTAGAGCCTGCAAATTAAATACAACTAGTGGGCCTGCAGCACTGAGTGTGCCAACCACACTAGTAGCCCTGTAAACATGTCTCAGACAATCGACTGCAGAGTCTGTGTGTGCAATTTTACTGCCACTAGCACTTGACATTTAATACCCTTTGCCAAGCCTTAAACTCCCCTTTTATTACACATAAGTCACCTCTAAGGTAGACCCTACGTATCCCATAGGCCAGGGTGCTGTGCAAGTAAAAGGTAGGGCATGTACTTTTAAGTTTTGCATGTCCTGGTAGTGATAAACTCCTAAATGTGTGTTCCTCACTTGCAGGCATACTCCTCTCATAGATTAACATTGGGAATTCTTGAATTCACTTTTAAGATGTAATTCCTGATTAGAAATGAGTAGCCGTGTCATGTTTTATATCTTTGAAATGGTAATGATAAATCCTCATCACTGATAAAGTTGGATTTAACATTACTGTTTTAGAAATGCCACTTTTTGAAAGTGTTTGAAATGAGTCCTTGGAAACCAAAGACTATGCAGCGCACAGCAATCTGGCAATCATGCCTCCAAAATTATAAACACATTTTCAACAAACATTTATTTGTTTTAAACACATATGTTTTAGTTTTTTTCAATTATCTAACATGTTCTCAAAAGTCAATCATCAAAACATAACTGTAGAGAAACTCGTATTCATTAATACATGAACTCAAGTCCAGTTCAATTATACCAAATCAATGACATTATTCAAAAGGATGTAAACCAAACTTAAAGCAACCCAATGCATTTCGGGTCCCCCATGAACCCTTCCTCAGGGGTTATAATAAAGTTTCAAACTTTCAAATCCACCGGGATGGTTCAGATGACGGATCTTATCGTGTCAAACAGACTGCGGTAATTAATTGGGACTCTCAATGAACTCTAGCAGAATCGCTCTGTATCGTGAAGTACACAAAAAATGTCTGAATCTATTTAAAATCTGTTTAAACAAAATAGAATCCACTCAGAAAGTGGTGGTGATCCCTGAAGTGATGGGGAGCACACAGTGTTGTTTAAATACCCCTCACACACCAACAGGCCCCTTGGTGTCATGCTTCATCATCGGGGCCTTCGCACCCCTCTACGGGATGCGGCGTGCTACGACTCACGGATACGTAGGAGCACTTGATAGTGAACTATGTGTAGGTGTGTGTTTAGGGAAGGAGTGTGAGTAGTGAGGTGAGGTGAAAAAGTGAAGGTTAATTAAAAAATACCTGGCTCGTAGGAAAAAATTATGTATTATGTCCTCGGCTGGTATTGTTAAAAGGTGCAAAGTGAGGTTGACAATATACGTATTGGGGTATATCAACCTTTAAAAGCGTCAACATGTTTCGGAGTACAGCGACTCCTTCTTCAGGACGAGGATATGCACGTTATCCTCACCTTACTCACATGGAATGTAGAATGTCAAAGTGTATTCTACCAAAAACAAAAACTAGGTGAAATGTACCTATCAATGTTAATTGTGGATAAGCTCTGTTGCGCCCAATTGGCGTTAGAAGAACTTCGTCGGAGCAGCGTTGAGGGGAAAGCAGGCTATTAGACCATGCAGTAACCGTTGCTTTACTGAGCAGTGAGGAAGGAATCCCCCAATACTACGCTTAGGCTCATGAGGTCAGAAAACCTTGAACTATAAGTTCTTCTAACGCCACTCACACTCCTTCCCTAAACACACACCTACACATAGTTCACAATCAAGTGCTCCTACGTATCCGTGAGTCGTAGCACGCCGCATCCCGTAGAGGGGTGCGAAGGCCCCGATAATGAAGCATGACACCAAGGGGCCTGTTGGTGTGTGAGGGGCATTTAAACAACACTATGTGCTCCCCATCACTTTAGGGATCACCACCACTTTCTGAGTGGGTTCTATTTTGCTTAAACGTATTACTTAGGGAGACCGAATCCACTTGTCTCTCTCCCTCCCTCCTTTTGTTACATTTCTATTTAAAATCTGTCAACACGCAGGATTCCATATCCAGAGTTGTGAAAAACGAGTCTTCTACACTGCTGGGTCCCAATCGAAAACCCTTCTAACGTGCCCAAGGTAAACCTGTGAGCCGGTATCTAGTTTGACAGTACGGTTCCTGCCGACGGAGTAAACAGCTCTACAGTTATGTTTTGATGATTGACTTTTGAGAACATGTTAGATAATTGAAAAAAACAAAAACATATGTGTTTAAAACAAATAAATGTTTGTTGAAAATGTGTTTATAATTTTGGAGGCATGATTGCCAGATTGCTGTGCGCTGCATAGTCTTTGGTTTCCAAGGACTCATTTCAAACATAGTACCTAGGGGTTGTGGTACCCTCTCCCTATGCACCGCATGCGCACAATTTGATTATGCTTACTAATCTACATTCAACACTATGATTACATTGGTTTACTTTAGGAGTGCAGACCCACCCACATTTTCGATATTCTTACTTTTTGAAAGTGGACATTTCTCTGCTTTAACAGCTCTGTGTGTCTGCAGCCTGTCTCTAATACACGTCTGGGGTAGGTGATAGCTGCTCCTTGTGCATACCCTCTAGACAGCCACAAACGCAGGAAGGTTAGATGTGCCTGAGTACTTATCTGCATTCTGATGGCTCTTCCTGGGCAGGAATGAAGGTAGGAGATTATACTTACACCTGAATATGCTATGCCCTGTCCACACACAAAGGGCTGATTACCTTCTACTGATATTCTGGAGCTGCGGCTGGGAAGAAAGGGCTTCTGTGCACTTCAAAGACCCTTCTTTGAAATCACACCTACTTCAAAGGTATAAGTAATGGAATCTAACCCCACCAAATCAGACACTTCTGGACCTGTAACTGAACTCTGTCAGAACACTGCTGTGCTGCAACAAGGACTGACACTCTGCTGGACTACTGATCTGGTAGACCAACTTTAATGCTATGCTGCTTTGCTGTCTGCTGCTCTCTCCCCTACTGAGGAAGAGCTGGACTCTGCCTTGCAAACAATGATCTTCAAGGGCTTGCCTCCTGTTGCTTGAGACTCAGGGCTACCAATGTCTGTACACCTGGTCCTGTGCCTGGTTCACTGGAAATGGGCCCAGATACCAGCACTAGAGAAATCACCCCATCTACAGGCTGCATGTAGCAGAACCAACGTATCAACCATGTCGCTGTAGTAGGTTTGGAACCAATGCATCGCATTGAGAGCCGGACGCATCAGAACCACGCATCGCTGCTGCTGCAGTGTGAAGAGATAAACACATCCCCTGACTGCATGGAGAATGTTATTGTTCTGCCTAGAAGTTACAGAACTGCTTGTTTGCTTGATACTAATTCCCCTTAGTGTCTTTTGGATTCTGAAGATCCCTCTTGTCATTTTGAATTTTATACAGCATGTTGCTGAGAGTTGTTTATTTGAATTTGATTATTAACTTGTGATACACCTTTGGAACTTGGCTACCGATTCCTGGTCCTCATTGTGTAACCAAATGGATTGCACTGTTAAACGAAATTTGATTGACTGTCAGTACCCACTCCCATCACCTCTCAGATGGAGAAACAAGTGCATTGGAGGACCAATTGTAAGCAAGTGGGCTCAAAAAACACTGGATCATTATACAGCACATATAAAAAGTTTGAAAAGTTTCAAACTGTGTCTAAGCATAGATGTTTTTAGTGGAAGGGTACTCTTTCAGTACCAAACCTTTGCACTGCATCATGCAGACACCCTTGCTCTATGGTGCAAGGCCACCGGCACCCCACGTAGCTCCAGCATTAACGGCGAGCACCACTGGATCCCAAGAGCCCTAATCGCCCTCCGCCGCCCTGACTCATACAGGCGCCGCCCGTCTCCCCCCGCTGACCAGATTCAACTCAACTAACGATCAGCTATCGACTCCTGATCGACCGCTTGGACCCTAGCCACCCACGCGCCTCCGCTTGGGTGACTCTCACTGTCTTCATCGACAACCCTGTCCTGATGACGATCCCAACTTAAGGGGATCGAAACGCCGTCGACTTTACAGCATAATTATATGACGCATATTACGTTTTGTGCTCCTGTTAAATTTTTGCAATCATGTTCTAAGTGACTACAACTTGATCTTTTGGAGCCATTATTGATGTATAATTTGCCACTATGCGCAGATCACGCTGTTCACCTTAGCACTTGCACCTTCACAATCACTAACTGAATATATCACTACTCACCAAGTGCCACTGGGTTGTCACATGATCTGTTCTGTACAGTGCTGTTTAACTGTATTACCATGTGAAAGAACTCCTGTTATTTCAACTGGTGAATAATACTGCCTTTTTTCAAAAAGAACCCTAGTGACTCCTTGTTGCTTACTTTTGTAATGCGAATTGCACACATTGTTAAAATTGCCTTCTTATGATACCTGTTGGGAATTGTTCTTGTTTACATTACACACCCATCCCAACGTGGTCTATGGGTTCCCTCCTGTTTCTCTTATACACAGTGCTAGAGAGATAGCAGCAGCACCAGTAGATATTGAGCGCACGTGCTCAATCCTTTCATGCAACGCAGATCGGCAACTTTAGTTGTTGTGCTGCAGTGCATGACTTCAAAGTCAATTTGCCCCAATGTCTCGTGGGCACTACCCTAAATCTTTATTTTTATATATAAGGTGCTCCTACTTGTCACTACTTTGCATATGCCAGAAATGTGTGGCCCACTGGCTGCAGAGGGGCTCATGGGAGGCCATCATGTACTGCAGGGTGGTTTTAACGACCCGCAGGAAAATGCTCTGGATTCAATTGCAACTCAATGAGGCTTTTAACAAAGCTGTTAAGACACCACAGAACTTTCCTTGCTGGCAGCTGAAATAGCCATATTAGCTACCAAGAATTCCTATAACCCCTATTCTAAAAATGTTGACCAGGGGTAAGCTTACTCGTCACAGGGGCGGCTCTAGGCTCATGGCGGCCCTGGGCAGGGAGCGTAGGTAGGGGGCCCCAGAAGAGGGGGTCCGGGTGGGGTGGAACGCGGAAGAGGGGGGTCAGGGTGTTTTTTGAAGTGGAACAAAGCCGGAGGCCGCCACGCAAATATGTATCCATCCTCAGAGGATTATTATATTAAGGATATGTATTGGCGTGGTGGCCCCTGGGGTGTGGTGACCCTGTGCAGGTGCACAGCTTGCACATGCCTAAGGCCGCCCCTGCTCGTCATCGCATCCTCCACTATCACCAGAGGTACAAAGAAATTGCTTCTGGTTTCAGTCAAGGAAACCTTTCTATGTCAGGCAGGGATATTGATGTCGACTCCAAGCAATAAGCGGTTATGCAGGATGAGACACATGTGATCGTATATTACTCACCTGTTTTTTAAGTGCCCTGAGAAACAACTGAGAGATATTCGCGGGTCGTAAAGTGTTGCCTTCCAGAGTGCTAGCCCTGATCATAAGTCTTCTTTCAAACAACTGTGCACCAATATTAAAAAAAACACCCAGGAAGTAAGATGCTTGTGTGTAGGATAATGGCTAATGATATGTCAATAAGCTAGGAGAATCTGATCTAAAGGCAGCTATGTGTGTAAATTATTGCTGTAAATCAAATATTAGACGTGTGTGTGTTTTTGTATGTATTGTTTATGTTTCATTTTTTTAAAAATATAAATACGATATACAAAGTAGTGGCGGTGTCAACCACTGCCTGCACAAATTAATCCACTGAATTTATGAACTACACAATAAAAGAATTTACTCAGAGTCCTGCATTACAAGGTATTCTCTTCTGCCTCTGTTACGCATTTGTCTTTGCACCCCATCCACAAGGCCCCTCCCGCCCCTGCGTCACAGCCCCGCCCGCGTCCAGCATCAGTGATGGGCCTTGCCTGGAGAGTGATATGTTTCCTTCTACTCCTTGTTCTCACACAGGCATTTCCCCCTCTTCCTGTCTTTGAGGAATCGGCTGCTGCGTCGGCATGTTTTCCTTGGATGCAATTGCTGAGTGATTTCCCTTAAAACTGCTGGCACTGCGCATTCTGCTGCACATAAGGGCAGAGTCGCGGCTAAGCAGCTGGGCGCGGACACTTTAATTAACGGACAGGATGTGCCCCCACCCCAAGAGCAGATCGCGAGGACACGGTGTTTCCGCTTGAGGAATACTCACCTTTAGCTTCGATGATTTTAAGCAGAAATAAAAATGTAAAAAACTTCTGTTTTTACATTTAGCTGCCAACATGCCACTGTGAATAGCAGGTGCTTGTAACTATTACCCAAAACGACGGTCTTCATTTCTTTGACCTTAATATTATTAACATAACATAACATAACATTATGAGAGGCGGGTGGACTTGGCTGGCCAGAGTACCCACACGCCCACACGTCACTTCTGAGGTCTCAATATGTACTCATCTTAGGGGGTCCGGGGTAAGTGAGGCCACCGAGGTGTCTTCTCTGGTGCCTCGGGCTGATGGTGGGATGCGTGACAGGGCCTGTCGTCATTTCTTCAGTTTGGGCAGGGTTTAATCATGGGCATTTAAGAATGCAGACATTTTGGGTCACTCCTGTTGCTCCTTTGGGTCTTGCAGAGGACTTTTTAGCTGTTTGCATGATCTAATGAAATAGATACATAAATGATAGAGAAATAGGCAATGAGTCAGCTCTTTAAGCAATGCTTATTGCAAGTGTAATTCTTCAATTTTTAGGTCTAGCTTGATAGCACAGCTGTTGTCAGACCTAATGTGTGCAACAGTAAAATAGGTTTAAGAAGTGGCGTTGGCTTCACTCAAATGTTAATTACCTGGGGTACACCATCATTTGATTGGTCAGACGTGCACTTCTACAGAAAAATAGTGCTTGTTTTGCAATTTTTGTCTCATTGCAAACTTATGCTCAATACTGCAGGACTGAGCTTTTTATGGTGACAAGCCAATATTCAAGACCATAGGCCTGATTTGTTTATTATGAAGTGTTATGACAAATACATTAGACCTAACATATTTATGGCGAAAACCATATAGTGAAGGCAGACATTTAAGAATTAATTGTTCTCACCCCATATTAAATAAATACAAAACAATGACACTGTACTACAGGGGTCTCCAACCTTTTCTGTAGTGAGAGCTAATTCTGCTCAAGGAAATTCCTGCCGAGCTACTAGCATATTTTACCACTGTAAAATGCTGATGATATGTATTACCATTACACTGTGACCACCCTAAGCACGATTATCAGTAGTAACCACCCAAACATTTCAGGTGAAGTTATCAGTAGAATGCTAAAGAAACGCTTATCAATATTAAATGCTTGTAATCAAGTAAAATTCAAATCATCACATGCTGTGTGCCACAAAGGGTATTACCACAGCAGTAAGTCTCCCCAACTCAAATTGAATTATCATTCAGGTAACTACTTTGAATGTGTTTTAGAATTGCAATATTTGGTCTTCATTAGTATATTCGTTTTTGAAAATACGCATATTTTTCTATCAAAATCACTTACCACTTTGAGCAATCAAACTCAATTTTCCAGAAGAAAAACCTTTCTGAAAAAACAATTTTTATCCTTTAAAAATCAAATCAGTTTTCCTTGTTAGAAAATAAACAGTCGCTAAACAACAGCTTTTTGTTTTCATTGAGTACCACCATGTAAAAATACCTCTCATGGACAAATTCTGCTTCAAATGCCCAGGTATTGGAGTCATAGGCCATGCTTGCTCACCATACCACTGTGAATGCCTCTGTTATGCTAATAATGCCCATCATTAAACCTGGGCTACCACTGTGCCACAGCTGGATGCCCAACATATATTAGTTATGGCCAATATTATGGGAGAAGCGGTTGCCACTCTGTCAGGAAGGGCTAAAAGCAGGCCAGTCATGCTCTTTATATGTCAGTGATGGCAGCAGGTATGTAATTACTAGACTTGTATGCACAAAATAGACAAGGATGAACATTTTATGGCTAGGGCACAATTATACCATAAACAGGCTCAATTGCGTCAGAGATAATACTCTTATAATGGCGACCAGCATACATATTTGGCAGTCCTTAACACTAGTAGTAGCTTTAAGGAAGCAACACTGTTTATTAGGGAAGGACACAATGTCACACACCCACATAAAATTGAATGTGAGGCTTCTAACTTTCTCTGCCCTTCGTGCATACTCTCTCCTCCTCAGCTCTTTGGTTGATCATGCTCCCAAATAACACATTTTCACTCTAGTTCTTGCAGTCACACACTTTGGTGGGTCAGCCCTGGTTACTGCTGCTACTATTCTTTGATGTCGCACATGGTGCGACTGATAGAGCCGGGCGTATAACATGACTAATCTACTTCTTAGGTAGATTTAACTCCATGGCTGCTATGCATTTTCCCCCCCTGTGCTGAAGAACCAAAATACCCATTGTTCATGACGAGCTGGGCTCGTCATGAGTGTACGAGGAGGCTACACCATGACGAGCCCAGCTCGTCATGAGTGTGGAAGGGGTTAAAGTGGATAAAGATGGTTCATGTGACGCCGTAGCCTCCACATGCTTCAACACCCTCTGCAAGAACTTCAAATGGACCCCCCAAATCCAGGAAGACCGTCACCCACGCTTCATCTCCAGCAGGCTGGACTACGGGAACGCCCTCTATGCAGGAATCAACACATCTCTACTCCACAAACTCCAGACCGTCCAGAACGCCGCAGCCAGACTCGTCCTCAGCATCCCACGACAAGACCACATCCCCCAGCACCTACGAGTCCTCCACTGGCTCCCGTAAAAAAAAGAGTGACCTTCAAGCTGCTCACACGCAGTTCACAAACATCTACAAAGCCCTCCACAACACTGGACCTCAATTCCTCAACAAAAGAATCTCCTTCTACGCCCCCAAAAGAAACCTCCGCTCGGCTGACCAGGCCTTTCCCGAAATCCCCCGCATCCACAGAGCCAGAAAAGGAGGCAGATCCTTCTCCTACATTGCGGCCAAGACCTGGAACAAACAACCCCTCAGCATCAGATGAAGCCCCACACTATAAGAATTCAGGAAGAGCTTCAAGATCTGGCTTTTCGAATGACCAGAGCGGCCAAAATCCCCCACCCCCACACCCCCCAGCACCTTGATACCTTCAAGGGTGAGTAGTGTGCTCTATAAATCCCTGATTGATTGATTGATAGGCCAACACAGTGTGTGTTTGAGTGTTATCAAGAGGCCCTGCTATTGGTTTGGCTGTCTGTAACTCTTATGGGTAATGAAACAAGTAGTGCTGCCTTCTTTAATGTACACAGAATCTCTGAGATCGGCTTAGTTTGGCTTCACCTCTGAGAGATACTTTGAGGGTGCTGGTGAGCTACCAGTAGCTCCCGAGCTACTGGTTGGAGACACCTGCTGTACTAGTTGTTATCTTATTATTGTAGTAGGCAATATTTTGGTGTTAGATGCACCTCCATGACAAAACAAGGGGGTAAAAGATTTACACTATGAAAATCCATGTTTTAGCACGGGCACATTGGCTTAGAGCTTTCGGATGAAAAATAAAACAATATACTATAATCATTTCATTTTCATATGCCCGCTCTGAACCAGTGTGTGCAGGGAGGGGCAGAGCTGGGGCCATGGGAGAGGGGAGGAGGACTGGTTTGTGCCCTTAGAAGTGTGCATGTGTGTTTGGCCGGCCATCTCAGGCCTGCCAAACACACATGTGCACATTGGTTTATTTAACCTGGCTATATTGAACAGCTGGGTTGGAGCAACAGCACAGACTCCCTGTCCTGAGCGGAGTGTTAAAGCAGCCTGCTCCTGCCCATCCGGGCGCTGCTCTAGCAGCGCAGGGATTACAAAGGGAGCCTATGCTGCAGTCCCAGTGTCTGCTGGGACCAGGAAGCAGCAGAACACAGAGGCACGAAGAGCAATGCGGCCGGAAGCTTCAGGAAATATATTTTTTTTAAAGACGTGTAAGGAGCATTGCACAAGAAGTGCTACAAATCCAAAAAGAACAGATGATGGATGAAATGCTGAAGAAATCAAACATTTACCTCAGTCACAGATCTAGGTTAAATTCATCATTTTTTTGCTTGCCATGCCATTCCAATTTGGACCCAGCCATACGCAAATCAGACTTGACCCTGATCCCATCGGAACAGTCCAGCCCAAACTGCCATGCCAGGTCCTCCGTTGACAGGAAACAAGCGTCCTGTGACCGGTTTCGGGGTATCATCACTCATCAGCCAGGCTAGCTCGAATCTGGTGGTATAGCAAGCATGGGACCCATGTCTGGGCATACCCTTCCCACTTGCAAGCAGTGCTAGGCTCATTCCACCTCATTGGCTTTACCCCATATGCAAGAGCGAGCCACAATTGAACTTATTAAGTGAGGAGCTTATGACTTGTGTCTGCCTGTTTGGGTGACCCCATATGCCAGGAGAGGTCTCTGTGGAGACGGCGATTGCACCAGAAGAATCTGCACAAGACTGTGGGTACTGCATACCCGTATGGCAGGAGGAACTTTTGTGTTGATTCCACTGTGGCCCAGAGTTCCGTTCATTGCCAGGATGGAAAGATTGAGGCTATGACTGGCGCATCAAGCCAGAACACTGAGACCTGCACTTGACTGATTCCCTGAGGTTTGCAAGGACGCCAACAGAGATGTCACACACTCGCTGTGTACCAGTCAATCTTTGGAGTATCGAATCCACGGCCCGTGAAGGCAAGATGGACTTACCTCATGTTTCTCCCGCAGGAGCTGTTCTGCTTGCTGGGACAAACTGGCAGCACTGCTCCAACAAGGGAGTATGCACTTGCCAGCTGCTGCCTCATGTACAGCAAGCAGCCCAACTTCACTGACCAGGATCAGTACTCAGGACCGCCTGAGGAGAGGGCACTCGCTGCACCACTGAATGCTTCCATACTGCTGGAGAGGGTAAGACTGGAACTGGTTCTTTGGAGGCCAGGGGAAATCACGGCTTCTGGTGCTGTGGCACTGTAGACACTTTGACTGCTTCCGAAGGAGTCAAAGTGGGCCTCTTGAGTACGACTGACTAGTAAGCATTCCCTGGATGCAGCCACCAGTGAATGTGGAATAACCCCAGCCACGTTTTAAGAAAGAGGGTGGGACAGGGATTAGCCAGACAATGACTAGTGCCCTAATGACAGGGTAATTGTATTAATGCTCATGCTAATGCAATGTTAATGCTATTTATTCCTTTGCATGTTTTAGAATTACAATACTTATTTTTCTTACATAAGTAAGTTTTTAACTGGACATTAATTTATTGTACATACTGTGTACACTTTTAGTTATAAATTGTGTACACTTACCTGTATTTACACCAGTGGCGGCTCCTCCACTAAGGCAGAGGAGCGTTGCCCCACTGCTATTTCAGCAGTGCAAAAAATACAAATAAAATGATAATGACAGGACATTATCATCATTTGATTTTTCAATGCGGGACTCAGCTCTGTGATGCCAGAGCAGAGTGAGGGGTAGTTTGCACTCCTGTAAGTGCGCATGACGGTTTGGCCGGCCCTCTTGGGGCATCCAGTGCTTTCCAGTCCAGCAGATGAAGACAACACAGGAGAGACGTGCGGCGTGGCGGCAAAGGTAAGTTTTTTTCTTTTAATCCATTCCCACCCCTGCCTGACCACTCCAGTTCTGAGGCAGCTGTCACTGATTTACACTTCTCAAACAACGCCCCCCACCCCTGAGGGAGCATTTACTCCTTTTTCACAGCCACCATTGGGAGTGAAGGGCAGAAGGGGTCCTTGGCTTAGTTGCTAAAGATCCACAGTAGGTTGGGCCCCCTGGACGTGAGGAGTAAAATGCCTCAACCTCCACGGTTGGGCTCAGTAGTTCCTGGGGGCCCCGTGGCTCTCTGAAAGTGGTTCTGAGACATTAGTCCCTTTAACGAGAGTTTGTATATTATTTTATCAACTTTAGTTTTGTACATATTGTCAAATTCACCAGTGTATACCTGATGGTTACCTTGTGGGAGAGGTTTGGTACAACACAGTAGACCCAAGGTGATTATAGGGAGAAGCCAATGCTAGAGGCTGAAGGCATGATTGGGTCATCGAAAAAACTGTTAGGTAAGATGCTACAGGTCTGACATGATCATTAAGAAAAATTACAACAATGCTGTTGGCCTCACATATTTATTGTGAATAACATATGTCGAAACAAGTAAGGGCTTATTTGCAAGCCCATTGCGCTGCCGGTGCATCACTTTTACTGACGCACATGCAGCGCAATTGGCTTCCCCATATATACAAGGCCATTAAAGTCACAATGCGTGAGTTTTCATGGCCTTGTCAATATGCTTCCCTTTCGTGCATAACTGCGTGAAAGGGACGTTCCATGGGCGTTGCTGCGGGTGCTTCCATGCAACATCCATGGAACTTGACGCATTCCCACATTTACAACATTTTGTAAACCTGGGAATGTGTCATCCCCTCAGCACAGGCACCCTTGCAAAATGGCGCAAGGGTGTCTGCGCTGGCGTACGGCTGCTGCTTGTCCGCCGGCGCAAGTGAGAAGGGCAGGAATGCGCCATATATTTGTAGACATGGTGCATTCCTGCCCTTTTATTTTGGCACACATCAGCACAGCAGGAAGGCTTGTTACACTGCCATGAGTCAAAATATTGTAAATGAGGCCCTCAGTATTTATGGGTGGCTTGTTATTGCTCAGTGTTAAAGCATGTAGACAGGTATTTTGTTAGAAGATATCTTGCAGATTACCATCAAAGGCAAGGTTTGTTTGGCTGGGTTATCACCCCTCACCAACCCTGGAGGTAGAAGATTCTCACTTTGATAATTCTGTTAACCCCTTTTCAGAACAGAATGTACATTGTTCTGACAGCTCTAAATGTGTTTTGTATGAAGTCAACTCGATGTCGAATATTTAATATTGATTTTATATGATCTTGTGTAATTGTATGTATGTCTTTTATGATGAATCAATCGAATAAAGACTTCTTGAACTAAAAGTCTAAATTTGTACACATTTGTAATTTTACGACAGTATGACTGATGGTTGCTTTGTGGAAATGCTTAATGAGTAGGAATGAGTTGGTTATGGTGACAAGTAAACGATAAAGCCTAAATACCTGAGTGGTTCACTGGGAAAAGGTATGTCAGATGCTATAATTCCGATCTAAGTATTATGAAAAATTATGACAAAGGCAGCAGCACTGACAGGTTTATTGTAAAAATCAAATTGATATTTCAGGGTGAATTGTTATGATTAGGTGCATAGTCAGGTATTTTGCCACATTGAATATCACAGAGTACCATAGTAGGTAAGGTGTTTGGTAAGCCCCTCTGACAAACCCTGGGGGTAAAAGTTTGGCACTTTAAAAGAGGTAATATATTGTTTGCCACGTGTAAATTTGCTTCTTTAAAATGTTGGGGTTGTATGCCCGATGCAGTATTGTGGGAAAGCTGATGATCAATATAGCTGATCTGAGTTTTTTATTTTGACATGTCAATTTTAAATCTTGTAGACCTGACTGGTTTACTGAGAAAGGCTATTTCGGTTGCCAAAGGCTTATCAGATCACTATGACAACTTACAACAAAGGAAGCAGGCATGATTTATTTATTAAAGAAACACATGTTAAAGTCAACAGGCATTTAAAGGTGGATTGTTATTGCACCTTGTAAAATGCTGTAAATAAGCATTTTGTTACTTGGACTTTCATAAATTACCCTCGTCTGAAAGGATTTTGGTATTAGTTACTGTGATTGACCAACCCTAGAGTATATAATTCTGACTATGACAATCATTGCTAGGCCCTCCCAGAGGGGGATTTCCGGTGTACTTGTCTGCCATAAAGAATATAAAGAAATATACACATACATTCTTATACATACAAAGAGGGACATTTGGTCAGGCTTTTATTGGTGCTCTTTTATTTCATTCATTCGCCTTTTACTTTCTTTGCTCTGTTTTGGAGTATCATACAACTCCTCACACAATGCTCCAGCGATGTGCATTTGCCACTTCAACTGCAGTGCACATCAGCCTACGTAGCCACCGTTTATTAACTGGGCGGGTTGCACACAATACATCCTTTTACCCCTCAATATGGCTGCCATGTTTAGAAGCGTTATTGTTGAGTATCTCAGATCTGTACATCAAGGATGCACTAAGCACAATACTATTCCAATCGGTTGCCCAGTGGAATGTTATTGAGTGGTCATCTCAGACTGATTATAATACACTGTAGTTACTACCCCAATATGGGTAACATAGTGCTTCTAAATGTGGGAGTTACGTTGGAACTTCAAAACATTAATAAACTATGTACTTTTATATTGCAAGCATACGTCTTCTAGAGAGCATTTTTTCTTTTTTCTACACTTATTTTTTTACTTATCTTGCATATGCATGTTGAATCTGTGTCAAGAATGAGTCAATCGGTGGATAACTATGAATGAGTACAGAAATGATTGCCATAGATGTATGATGACTTATATAGTGTCTAAGAAAAACCAAAGGTGGTGATGGATGGAGCGTTGACAATACAAACACTCACCCCCAGTCAACTGATCTTGGTTTAATCCATCACCGTTCTTTAGCTCACTCCGCCACCCCAGTTCATCCATGGCCATATGCAAATCAGTCTGACCCTGTTCCTCATGGGAACAGTCCAGCCCGAACTGCCAATCCATATCTTTTTATCTGGACCGGAATCAAGCTTCCTAGGACCCGTTTCTAGCATTACAGCCGTCTTCAGCTGGGCTTGCTTGACTCCAGTGGCAAAGTGAGCAAGGGACTCACGTCTGAGCATACCCTGTCAACTTAGGGCGAACAAAGAAAAACCAAAGGTGGTGTTGGACGGAGCGTTGACAATACAAACACTCACCCCCAGTCAACTGATCTGGGTTTAATCCATCACCGTTCATTCGCTCATTCCGCCACCCCAGTTCAGACATGGTCATATGCAAATCAGTCTGACCCTGTGCCTCATGGGAACAGTCCAGCCCGAACTGCCAAGCCATGTCTTCCCTGGACCGGAATCAAGCTTCCCAGGACCGGTTTCTGGCATTACAGCCGTCTTCAGCCAGGCTTGCTTGAATCCAGTGGCAAAGTGAGCAAGGGACTCACGTCTGAGCATACCCTGCCAACTTAGGGTGAACAAAGAAAAAACAAAGGTGGTGATGGACGGACCGTTGACAATACAAACACTCACCCCACTCAACTGATCTGGGTTTAATCCATCACCGTTCTTTAGCTCATTCCGCCACCCCAGTTCAGACATGGCCATATGCAAATCAGTCTGACCCTGTGCCTCATGGGAAGAGTCCAGCCCGAACTGCCAAGCCATGTCTTCCCTGGACCGCAATCAAGCTTCCCTGGACCGGTTTCTGGCATTACAGCCGTCTTCAGCCGGGCTTGCTTAACTCCAGTAGCAAAGTGAGCAAGGGACTCACGTCTGAGCATACTCTGCCAACTTAGGGCGAACAAAGAAAAACCAAAGGTGGTGATGGACGGAGCATTGACAATACAAACACTCACCCCCAGTCAACTGATCTGGGTTTGATCCATCACCGTTCTTTGGCTCGCTCCGCCATCCCAGTTCAGACATGGCCATATGCAAATCAGTCTGACCCTGTGCCTCATGGGAACAGTCAAGCCCGAACTGTCAAGCCATGTCTTCCCTGGCCCGGAATCAAGCTTCCCAGGACCGGTTTTTGGCATTACAGCCGTCTTCAGCCGCACTTGCTTGACTCCAGTGGCAAAGTGAGCAAGGGACTCACGTCTGAGCATACCCTGTCAACTTAGGGCGAACAAAGAAAAACCAAAGGTGGTGATGGACGGAGCGTTGATAATACAAACACTCACCCTGAGTCAACTGGTCTGGGTTTTAATCCATCACCGTTCTTTAGCTTACTCCGCCACCCCAGTTCAGACATGGCCATATGCAAATCAGTCTGACCCTGTGCCTCATGGGAACAGTCCAGCCCGAACTGCCAATCCATGTCTTCCCTGGACCGGAATCAAGCTTTCCAGGACCAGTTTCTGGAATTACAGCCGTCTTCAGCTGGGCTTGCTTTACTCCAGTGGCAAAGTGAGCAAGGGACTCACGTCTGAGCATACTCTGCCAACTTAGGGAGAACAAAGAAAAACCGAAGGTGGTGATGGACGGAGCGTTGACAATACAAACACTCACTCCCAGTCAACTGATCTGGGTTTAATCCATCACTGTTCTTTAGCTCACTCCGCCACCCCAGTTCAGACATGGCCATATGCAAATCAGTCTGACCCTGTGCCTCATGGGAACAGTCCAGCCCAAACTGCCAAGCCATGTCTTCCCTGGACCGGAATCAAGCTTCCCAGGACCAGTTTCTGGCATTACAGCCGTCTTTAGCCAGGCTTGCTTGACTCCAGTGGCAAAGTGAGCAAGGGACTCACGTCTGAGCATACCCTGCCAACTTAGGGCGAACAAAGAAAAACAAAAGGTGGTGATGGACAGAGCGTTGACAATACAAACACTCACCCCCAGTCAACTGATCTGGGTTTAATCCATCACCGTTCTTTAGCTCACTCCGCCACCCCAGTTCAGACAAGGCCATATGCAAATCAGTCTGACCCTGTGCCTCATGGGAAC
Source organism: Lissotriton vulgaris (assembly GCF_964263255.1). Taxonomy (NCBI): domain Eukaryota; kingdom Metazoa; phylum Chordata; class Amphibia; order Caudata; family Salamandridae; genus Lissotriton; species Lissotriton vulgaris. The sequence goes on along the minus strand of NC_141693.1, from coordinate 856,821,644 downwards.
AGTCCAGCCCGAATTGCCAAGCCATGTCTTCCCTGGACCGGAATCAAGCTTTCCAGGACCGGTTTCTGGGGTTACAGCCGTCTTCAGCCGGGCTTGCTTGACTCCAGTGGCAAAGTGAGCAAGGGACTCACGTCTGAGCATACCCTGCCAACTTAGGGCGAACAAAGAAAAAACAAAGGTGGTAATGGACGGAGCATTGACAATACAAACACTCACCCCCAGTCAACTGATCTGGGTTTAATCCAACACCGTTCTGTAGCTCACTCCGCCACCCCAGTTCAGACATGGCCATATGCAAATCAGTCTGACTCTGTGCCTCATGGGAACAGTCCAGCCCAAACTGCCAAGCCATGTCTTCCCTGGACTGGAATCAAGCTTCCCAGGACCGGTTTCTGGCATTACAGCCGTCTTCAGCCGCGCTTGCTTGACTCCAGTGGCAAAGTGAGCAAGGGACTCACGTCTGAGCATACCCTGCCAACTTAGGGCGAACAAAGAAAAACCAAAGGTGGTGATGGACGGAGCGTTGACAATACAAACACTCACCCCCAGTCAACTGATCTGGGTTTGATCCATCACCGTTCTTTGGCTCGCTCCGCCATCCCAGTTCAGACATGGCCATATGCAAATCAGTCTGACCCTGTGCCTCATGGGAACAGTCAAGCCCGAACTGTCAAGCCATGTCTTCCCTGGCCCGGAATCAAGCTTCCCAGGACCGGTTACTGGCATTACAGCCGTCTTCAGCCGCGCTTGCTTGACTCCAGTGGCAAAGTGAGCAAGGGACTCACGTCTGAGCATACCCTGCCAACTTAGGGCGAACAAAGAAAAACCAAAGGTGGTGATGGACGGAGCGTTGACAATACAAACACTCACCCTGAGTCAACTGGTCTGGGTTTAATCCATCACCGTTCTTTTGCTTACTCCGCCACCCCAGTTCAGACATGGCCATATGCAAATCAGTCTGACCCTGTGCCTCATGGGAACAGTCCAGCCCGAACTGCCAATCCATATCTTCCCTGGACCGGAATCAAGCTTCCCAGGACCAGTTTCTGGAATTACAGCCGTCTTCAGCTGGGTTTGCTTTACTCCAGTGGCAAAGTGAGCAAGGGACTCACGTCTGAGCATACTCTGCCAGCTTAGGGCGAACAAAGAAAAACCAAAGGTGGTGATGGACGGAGCGTTGACAATACAAACACTCACCCCCAGTCAACTGATCTGGGTTTAATCCATCACTGTTCTTTAGCTCACTCCGCCACCCCAGTTCAGACATGGCCATATGCAAATCAGTCTGACCCTGTGCCTCATGGGAACAGTCCAGCCCGAACTGCCAAGCCATGTCTTCCCTAGACCGGAATCAAGCTTCCCAGGACCAGTTTCTGGCATTACAGCCGTCTTCAGCCAGGCTTGCTTGACTCCAGTGGCAAAGTGAGCAAGGGACTCACGTCTGAGCATACCCTGCCAACTTAGGGTGAACAAAGAAAAACCAAAGGTGGTGATGGACGGAGCGTTGACAATACAAACACTCACCCCCAGTCAACTGATCTGGGTTTAATCCATCACCGTTCTTTAGCTCACTCCGCCACCCCAGTTCAGACAAGGCCATATGCAAATCAGTCTGACCCTGTGCCTCATGGGAACAGTCCAGCCCGAACTGCCAAGCCATGTCTTCCCTGGACCGGAATCAAGCTTTCCAGGACCGGTTTCTGGGATTACAGCCGTCTTCAGCCGGGCTTGCTTGACTCCAGTGGCAAAGTGAGCAAGGGACTCACGTCTGAGCATACCCTGCCAACTTAGGGCGAACAAAAAAAAAACAAAGGTGGTGATGGACGGAGCATTGACAATACAAACACTCACCCCCAGTCAACTGATCTGGGTTTAATCCATCACCGTTCTGTAGCTCACTCCGCCACCCCAGTTCAGACATGGCCATATTCAAATCAGTCTGACTCTGTGCCTCATGGGAACAGTCCAGCCCGAACTGCCATGCCATGTCTTCCCTGGACTGGAATCAAGCTTCCCAGGACCGGTTTCTGGCATTACAGCTGTCTTCGGCCGGGTTGCTTGATTCCAGTGGCAAAGTGAGCAAGGGACTCACGTCTGAGCATACCCTGCCAACTTAGGGGGAACAAAGAAAAAACAAAGGTGGTAATGGACGGAGCGTTGACAATACAAACACTCACCCCCAGTCAACCATCATTTCCTTTGGTTTTTCTTTGTTCGCCCTAAATTGGCAGGGTATGCTCAGATGTGAGTCCCTTGCTCACTTTGCCAATGGATTCAAGCAAACCGGGCTAAAGAAGGCTGAAATGCCAGAAACCGGTCCTCGGTAGCTTGTTCCCGGTCCAGGGAAGGCTTGGCTTGGCAGTTCGGGCTGGACTGTTCCCATGAGGCACAGGGTCAGACTGATATGCATATGGCCATTTCTGAAATGGGGTGGCACAGTGGGCTAAAGAACGGTGATGGATTAAACCCAGATGAGTTGACTGGGGGTGAGTGCTTGTATTGTCAACGCTCGGTCCATCATTTCCTTTGGTTTTTCTTTGTTCGCCATAGGTTGGAAGGGTATGCTAGGACATGGGTCCCTTGCTCACTTTGCCACTGGATTCAAGCAAACCGGGCTGAAGAAGGCTGAAATGCCAGAAACCGGTCCTCTGTAGCTTTTTTCCGGTTCAGGGAAGGCATGGCTTGGCAGTTCGGGCTGGACTGTTTTCATAAGGTACAAGGTCAGACTGATTTGCATATGGCCATGTCTAAAATGGGGTGGCAGAGTGGGCTAAAGAACGGTGATGGATTAAACCCAGATCAGTTGACTGTGGGTGAGTGCTTGTATTGTCAACGCTCCGTCCATCATTTCCTTTGGTTTTTATATAGTGTCTAACCTTTCCATTGACTGAAGAGGTGTACTTCATTATAAGCCAGACCTATTTTCATTACCAATGTCTGTTGTTACTGTTGATGCTGTGCTGCAGCGCTTAACCAGGTACATTTCAAAGTCATCAGGGTAGGTGTGGCAAGAATACTTTTCTTTTCCCAAACACTTTTTATGATTGCAAAAACGTGTCAATACAATACAGTTGGTGCATCACATTCCAATCAATTACTGAAGATTACAATCCAATACTGAATATCCCACTCATGCCCTGTCCCCCTTTCATTCCAGGATTTTCACACATTCCACCACTATTTTTTTAATTTATTTATAGCGTTGGTAACTGTGGCATTATTTTTCTTCTGGTGGCTGAGAGATTTGCTGGCTGGCGCATTGTGGGTGGTTAGCAGTGGAGAGGGTGAGGCTGGCTGCAGGGACCCGTCATTTGTGGTAGCAGGGCAGGCAATGTATTTGTGTGTGTGTTTTGAGGATTGCTGGTGTAGCACTGTTATCTTGGTGATTGTCATCAATGTTTGTAATCCTCATATTAGATTGAGGTCGACCGTATAACTGCAGGCCATTGTGGACATTAATTCCAGTCCTGAACTTTGTGCCACAGACTATTGCCTCCTGGGTATTGTAGTCCAGTTTTGCTTTCCATGAAGTAATTATACTAGCACACCTGAAATAATCGATTTGTAAGTGCGAAGTTCAGGACTAGAGACTTGTCAGTAATGACCTGGGCGAGGTGCTACCTCTTATTAATATTTGACAAACGAATGCGTTCGAGGTTTTTTTTCGACGGGTTGAATCCATAGAACTAAGTTTGAGGAAATACCTAATTACAATATTTTACAGTACGAAAGCCACTGACTGAAAAACAAAATGCTCTTCTGACGATAAGGCGCTAGGTGGCAACTCTAACCTGGCACAAAGGAAGTGGAGGTCAGTGGTACTGGAAGATATGCTCTAGCTTATGGAGATGGCCGATAAAGTTCTGTGCATATTGTGCGAGTCTTCAAATTAGGAACTGCCTCAACACACACCCAGGAGAAGCATGCCTGGTAGGGTGGGAGCGGGCAGGTTGAACATTGGGTTGATGGGATGGACAACAGCTGCCCAGCTCAAAAAAAGGGTAACCTATTATCACAGCCAAGTCATGGATGCATATGTCGCCAGAAAAGGTAAACAGAGTTAGGCATTGAGTAATGGATGGTGGGGCCAAAAGCACTGCTATTGAAATGATGTCTGGGTGTATATGCACAGAAATGGGAGAAGAAGTGAGAGGCAGAGTTACCCATGGAATTATGTGTCTGGGGTTGCCCAGGGTTGGCACTATAGGAGTATTAGCGAGAGGGTGAACATGTTCTTTATACTATGGCATAAAGGTAGGTTCAGAGGAGATGGTAGTGTATCAATTATTAATCTGTGGTCAAGGTGAAGGGATGGGATGCAGCACTACACCGATACGAGGTGAACACGACAGGGCAAGGAGGGCTGTCCGCAGGCCACATCATTATAGGTTTCTAGTTCCTTATGCTGAGGGAGGCAGGATTCACAGGGAGTGGCAGTAGAGCTGAAACTAGAGAGGTTGAGATGAACAGAGTGTGAAGAGAGGAAGATGTGTCAGCCTTACCACCTTCACCGTCCAAAATTCGGGTGACAGAGAAAGATGTGTAGCACAAAGTGACCAAACCTCAGGCACTGATTAGAAGAAAGTAGAATGGCGAAGAACATTCTCTTGGACTCTTGGTCGTCGAACTGTGGAATGATTGTCAGAGGGCAGAGGATGGCTAGGATGAGTTGTTATAGAGAAGTCAGAGTAACGAGAAGTTAGGAAGAGAACTTGAGTGACAATGACTAAGAAAACTAATGGAAGGACAGTGAAGGCAATGTCAGGAGCAGAGGACTGGGAGCTGACTTTAGTGAATGTTGGACAGAAAGAGTCAAGGAAGGATAGGAGAAAGGGAAATCACCAAAGAAATGGAGAATAGTCTTTGAAATGAGGATGGGGGTGTTAGCCTGCAAAGAGGATGGATGGAGCAGACTTGCTGTAGCACGGCTGGTAAGAGGTAAGCACTGGTGATGGAACATTAGCACTGGTGCAGGTGACATTAGGTAAATGGCAGGAGGAGAGGACGTTGAACAATGAGAGTGGCATGGGTAGGAGTAGTGCCAATGAAGCACAATATGGTGGTGGTAGAAGAATGACAGAGTAGGTTGGGCATTAAGTGAGGCAGGTACCGCAGATAAGAAAGCAAGGATGAAGATGGTTATGGGCAAAGAAGAGACAAGCTTACAAGAGAGCAGGGGCTTAGGGAGAAGAGGACAAAGGGAACTTTGTGGAAAGCACAAATTTGTTAAAGATGGGGTGGGCAGAAAAAGGAAAGGATAGAACAATATAAGACTGCTTTACATGGAAATAACTGAGCTAACGGATTGGACTTTTTGTAAGCTATAATGGAGTAAATATAGAAGGCGAGTTTGATTAGGTTTCTGAGCTGCTGAACAGAGAAATAAGAGTGAAAGAATTATCCAGGCAAGAGGCGGAACTTGGTAAGAAGGTCAAGGGTCCCGGCGAATATAGAGAACTGGACATGTCTTTTTGACACAGGCTAGTCCTTCAATTTATGCAAAAGAATATTATAACGACGATGCAGGCAAACATCAGGGTTTTGCATGGTTAAGATAAGACAAGGAGTTTAGAACTAGAATATGGAAAGATAAGGCGGTATTGTAAAGGGAGGTGGATCACGACCTTTAGTTGCAACGAGTATTCAGACAAATATTGAAATGAAAATATCATCATACCAAAATATTGTGTCTAAAATGTTGTGACATAGAAATATCATCTGCAAGAATATTGTTGTCAAGAATGTAGGGGCATATTATCAAGGGGGTTTATCTCCCCTTTTTTGGCTTTAAAAGCCAAGAAAGCGGAGATAAAATTATCTCCCTATTACCTAGCTGTCGCTAACACCAGTTAGCGACAGCTAGTAGGAGATAGCGACCATCCTGAACCCCGCTTTGCATGTCAGTGAAATTTATCACTAATGACATGCAAAGTGGGCGTGCCAAGATGTTAGCGACTGGAAACAGTCGCTAACATCGCTATCTCCTATTACCAACTTTTGGAGATATTCGCGCTAAGCGCGAATATCTCCAAAAGCTAACACCTACCCCTGAGCAGTTCTTAGCCATGTTATCCAATGGTACGTGGATAACATGGCTAAGAGCATTAGCTCGGTAATGCATGAATATCGCTGACTTTTCAGCGATATTCATGCATTTCGGCCGATTTTTATCGCTTAGGAGATAAACCTTGATAATAGCAAGGTTCTTAAGCGATAAAAATCGCCGCAGCTCGGCGATAAAAATATTGCCGCTAAGCCAACATAGCGATAATTATCGCTAGTTGTTGGTAATATGCCACATTGGTTTTAACTCAGGTAATATTGATTTTACAAATAATTAAGTCATTAATATGGTTTACAAAAATATAGTTTTTTTATATCGTTTTTTAAATTATTGTTATGTATTTTAGTATGTTTTAAATGTATATATTACAAATGTTTTGTATAATTATTGTTTATGTTTTTTAATATAGTTGTTACATTTTTAGTAATTACAAAATTTCGTTTAATCAATTGTTATGATTTTCAGTGTTGTAACAGGTTTGTGGGGCTTATAGGGGTATAATGTGGGAAGTAAATTAATTATAATTAATTATTAATTAATTGTTTATTAATAGTAATTAATAATAATACTATTTTCATGACATTTTAGGTGTGGGTTATGTGATTTGTAAGGGTATATGGTGGGAGGTAAATTAACTATGATTACTTAATAATTAATTTGTAATCAATATTAATAATTTAACTGATAATTAATTATGTTTGTTGTGTAATGAATTTCTTTACATTAAATTGTAGGGGCAGGTTGTGGGTTTGTAGGGGTATTGGGGGGATAGTAAATTAATTTTGTAATTAAATAATATTACATTTTTAATTAATATCAATTACTTAATTGATAAATATCTATATTAAATGTGTAAGTACTTTTTTTAAAATTAAGTTTCAGGTGCAGGTTGTGTGTTTTGTAGGGGTAGAGGGTGGAAAGTAAATTAATTATAGTTAATTAATAATTATTTTAAATTAATATTAATTACTTCATAGATAAATATCTATAATAATTGCATAACTCATTTTTTTAAAGTTATGTTTCAGGTGCGAGTTGTGGGCTTGTAGGGGTATTGGGTGAGAAGTACATCAATTATAATTATTGAATATTTTTAAATTAATCATAATTAGGTAATTGATAATTAATTATTCTAATTGTGAAATTAATTTTTTAAATGTTAAGTTTTAGGTGCAGGTTGTATGTTTTGTAGGAGTATATGGGTTCCACTGACTGAAGTGGGAATTGTACATTTTACCCCTTCGCAATCCAACACTTACCCTACTGTTGCACTGACTATAGTGGGAATATTACATTTTACCCCATCGCTATACCACACTTTCCATACTGTTACATACACTGTAGTGAGATTAGTGATCTTTACCCCTTCGCAATCCAACAGTTTCTCAACTGTTGCATACACTGGAGTGGGAATAATAATTGTTTACCCCTCCGCAACAGCACTTTCTCTACTGTTGGATAGACTGGAGTGGGAATAATACATTATATCTCTCCGCAATTCAACACTTTCACTACTATTGAAATCACTGGAGTGAGAATAGTAAATTCGACCACTCCGTAATCTCACACTTTCACTACTGTTGCACTGACTGGAGTGAGAAAAGTAATTTTAAACCCTCCGCAATCCAATACTTTCACTACTGTTGCAATCACTGGAGTGGGGAAAGTATATTTTACCACTCTGCAATCCAGCACCTTCCCAACTTTTGCGGATACTGAAGTAGGGATAATAAATATTACCTCTCTGCAAACCAACATTTTCACTTCTGTTGCAATCAGTGGAGTGGGAATAGTACATTTTACCCCTCCGTTATATAACACTTTCACTACTGTTGCACTGACTGGAGTGGGAAAACTACATTTTTGTCCCTCTGCAATCCAACACTTTCCCAACTGCTACATAGACTGTAGTAGGGATAATACATTGTACCCTTTCACAATCCAACACTTTCCCCACTGCTTCACTGACTGGAATGAAAATAGTAAAATGCGCCCCTTCAAAATCCTACATATACCTACTATTGCACTGTGTGCAATGCAAATAGTTAAATGTACCCCTCACAAGTACACCAATGTCCCTACTCTTGCACTGACTGGAGTGGGAATAGAAAATGTTACCCCTCCGCAATGAAACATTTTCCATACTGTTGTTACCCCTCCTGAGTCAAACATTTTTCTTACTGTTGTGAAAATTGGAATGGGAATACTATATTATCATTTACAGATTTTCATAGTTTTCATTCCTTTATTTAAAATTAAATTATTTTCTTTTTTTGTATGTAAAAATCTTAATTATTATTATTTTTAATATTTAGTATATTTGTAGTAAATTGATATTTTTTTATGGTGCTTACTTTTTAAGTTTTAATTAAGTTGCTATGTTTTTTATTTTTATTATGTTATTGGGTATATGTATATTTATAAAATTATTAAATCTAAAATACGTTTTTAATGAAAGTCTAATTTTAAAATATGAGTTTAATAATATTTGTATTTATATGTCTGTAACTATAAATATATACATATATGTGTTTTAGGTTTTTGAATATATATAATAGTTATATTTATTTCAAAATGAATTAAATAGATTTCATTTAGTGTTACTTTTTAATATGTTTAATGTTTAATATTCAAATGTAGTATGCATCTGTGTAAAAACACATTGTTTTGTACAACAATATTAATGACAACTATATTTTTTTGTATGAAGATGGAGAGATGGTGGTATTTTTATGCTTTGTCCTACTCAGACCAACCCACCTCCTCTGAGGCCATATCGAGATATCTCCAGAACACACATGTGACAAACTGACTGACTCTCAAGTGTCTTCCCTTGATGAGCCAATACGAGTGGAAGAAGTCATCTCCGCTATCTCCAGGCAGAAGCCATTGAAGTGTCTGGGCCCGGATGGCTTCTCATCAGGGTTTTACAAGGCCTGCTGCGCAGAATTTGCCCTAATTCTCACCCAGCTTTTTAATGCTATTGCAGACTCGGGCTCTCTTCTCGCTTCCATGCTCAAAGCGACTATCATCCTCATCCCTAAGCCATGGAAGGACAAGCGGTCCTGCGCCGATTACCATCCTATTTCGCTCTTGAACGTGGACTCGAGGCTATTCACCGGTATCCTAGCGGTCCTTCTCAACCCCTTCATGCAGGGTCTTGCTCACCCCAACCAAGGGGGATTTGTCCCGCAGAGGCACTGCGCAGACAAAACCAAAAGACTTCTGCACATTATCGACAAGGTGCATCATAGGCAGGGCTCTAGCATGTTACTATCAGTGGACGCCTAGAAGGCCTTTGATCGGGTTCATTGGCACTTCCTTCAAGCAACTTTGAAGCATTTCCGATATTGGAAAAAATGTCAGGCCTGGGTTTTCATTGGCTACTGAACCCCTCTGGTCTCAGTGCCAGTAAACGGTGTAGGTTCAGAGAGCTTTCCCATACAAAAAAGGTACGAGACAGGGCTGCCTGCTCACCCCTCTCCTGTTCGCTCTTTACATGGAGCCTTTCGCGCAGAGGGTACAAGACCATCCCCTAATTAGTGGGATTCCCCTGGGAGGGGAAGAACACTGCATCAGCCTGTACGCAGATGATGTTATGGTAATGCTAGATAACCCAATAAGGAGCCTGACCCCCTGTTTCACTGAACTGTTCGAATTCGGGCAAGTGTCCAGATTTTGGATGAATCTCTGCAAATCGCAGGCATATAACCTTATTATACCTCCCTTTGAGCTGGAGCCACTGATGCAAGAGCAAGCGATATGTTGGGCTCCAGACTCTATCCCTTATTTAGGAGTCCAGCTTTTCCGCACAGTAGAGGAGACAAAAGCTCTGAACTATGGAGCCTTGCTGGGCTGAACATGGGCTGAATTGGACCGATGGCATCACTACCCACTCTCCCTATTGGGCCATGTCACAGCCATAAAAACGACACCCTGCTCAGGTTTCTCTTTGTATGTCCGGCCCTGCCACTGGCCCCCTTCTGGTGTGATTTCTTCCCTTCAAACAGCACTGAGTCACTTCTTGGGCAGGTGAGCGGCCTAGAATGAGCAGGGAGTGGTGCTGGCTCCCCCAGTGGAGGCACCCCCAGGGGGCCTGGGGGTGCCTTGTTTTAGCTACTATCAGGCTGCCCAGCTTCGCTATCTGATGGAATGGTCCAGGGCCGAGTAAGAGAAGCACTGGCCTGGGGGTGACTTGTTTTAGCTACTATCAGGCTGCCCAGCTTCGCTATCCAATGGAATGGTCCAGGGCCGAGTCAGAGAAGCACTGGCTGTTTATGGACAGAGCCCTGGCCAGTACATCTTTGGTTAAGTTTCTTTTCCTGCCACAAGCCCTCCGGGATTTCGGCCTGTATATATCCCAGGTAACACACTCTCTACTACAGCTATGGATGGTTGTGTATCTCTGACCTCCCTGCTGCCCCCTCTGACTCCAACAGCAGATAACCCTGACTTCACTCTTGGATTGGAAGAATCGTTTCAGACTTGGAGGGAGGTACCCAGCAGTGCAATTGGGCACCTCTTCGACGAAGAGGGACTGGTTACTTTGAATCCCTAAGAGCTGTCTATGGCAGTCCGAATCGGAGCAATTCCGATACCGTCAAATTAGGCACTGGACAGCATATTTGTCAATCCGGCAGGGAGCTGGGAGGTTGTTGACACAGTATGAGAAGTGGCTCCTAGGCAAACACCCTGACAAGCACCTAATTTCGGAGTTATATGTTTTACTTCAGCCCATCTTGATTGATGACAAATCCCCCTCCCAGAAGCACTGGGAAGGGGAATTAGGCTGCCCACTCTCCCCTAAGAAATTGAACGACATATATCACTGAGCCCGACACACCACATTCAATATAGCAAGTACCAAAACAGCTGTCAAACTCACCACCTATTGTTATTTAACCCCGGTGTCGCTTCACAGGAGAAACCTGACCCGCAGTGATCTATGTTGGCACCAGTGTGGGGCAAAAGGTATGCTCACTCACTTACTTTGGGACAGCCCCGGGATAACAACATTCTGGACCATTGTATTAGACGACATTGATTCTCACTTCTCTACACAACTTCCTAGATTCCCATCATACACACTACTGGGCCTCCCTAATCCCCTTACTTACCCTCTCTCTTTTCGCAGAGGGCAACAGATTTGCATAGCCCTGGGGGCCCCTCATCAGACCATCCTGGTCCTTTGGGGCATCCCTAAACCTCTGACACATGCCTCTTGGCTCAGATGCCTATGGGATATATTGTGGATGGAAAAACTCACTCTTACATTGACCTCACGGGGAGAGACATTCAGATCCCTCTGGTGCCCCTTCCTAGCTCTATTAACCATGGAATTCAAGGAACTAACCTGCCCCCAGTATCTGCGGCTACTGCCCCTGGCTGACTTAGATGCTTCCTAGATCACAGAGAACATACTTGAGAATAGTACAATTACCCTGAAACTGCAGTTAACATAGCATGTGGTACTGGGGAAGGGAGGGGGGGGGGGGTACTAGGGTGGGGTGGGGTGGAGGAGTTTGGTTCCTTTTCTTCTTTTTTTCTTGTCTAGTGAGGAGATTAAAAGTTGCATTATTTTTGTACGAAATGGAGAGAGTTATCTCCTGATGTACACTGTTAAATTGATATGCCAATGTGACAATAAAACAGATCTAAAGCTAAGGTGGCAGACACTAAAATATATGACTAAAGAGGTAACTTTTCCTTTCTCTTTGAATTGTTCTAGTATTAGGCATTTCCTCTGTATATAATCGGCCCTGAGTGGTGATGCAAGTCTCAACTAGGTAGTCTGTCCGATGCTAACCAAAGATTATTTTAGTGTGGCGATGCCAGAGAACATAGTTGTGTGAAATTTGTCAACTGATCCCACTTTTGCTAGGCTCAGCTAGTCCTATCAACCCGCCACGGCCGCTGCAGGTAAGAGCGGTGTGGCGGTGGGGGATTTTGATAGATGACCACCAGGGAAAAATAATTACAAATGGGGGTGGGGTCGCACACTACTCACATACCGGCGGTGTCGCCCCTAAGGACTCTGGTTAGTGTAGTTACGTGTTCGCGATGCATCATCTTTCGATCTTCCACTATCTTCGCTGTCTTCGCCATCACTGGACACGTGTTTCGGGGTATCACCCCTCGTCAGCAGGGATAGGCCTTGTTCTGGGGTTGCCGATGGCTGCCAAATATCTGCCAGGTATAGTACCGCACAGGCGCGTAGGTGCGGGATCCCAGGCTCGTCAGCCAAGAGCTCAAGGGAGCTTTAAAGTTACAAATGGGGGTGGGGTCGCACACTACTCACACACCGGCGGTGTCGCCCCTAAGGACTCTGGTTAGTGTAGTTACGTGTTCGCTATGCATCATCTTTCGATCTTCCGCTATCTTCGCTGTCTTCGCCAACCCTGGACACGTGTTTCGGGGTATCACCCCTCGTCAGCAGGGATAGGCCTTGTTCTGGGGTTGCCGATGGCTGCCAAATATCTGCCAGGCATAGTACCACACAGGAGCGTAGGTGCGGGATCCCAGGCTCGTCAGCCAAGAGCTCAAGGGAGCTTTAAAGTTACAAATGGGGGTGGGGTCGCACACTACTCACACACCGGCGGTGTCGCCCCTAAGGACTCTGGTTAGTGTAGTTACGTATTCGCGATGCATCATCTTTCGATCTTCCGCTATCTTTGCTGTCTTCGCCATCCCTGGACACGTGTTTTGGGTTATCAGCCCTCGTCAGCAGGGATAGGCCTTGTTCTGGGGTTGCCGATGGCTGCCAAATATCTGCCAGGTATAGTACCACACAGGCGCGTAGGTGCGGGATCTCAGGCTCGTCAGCCAAGAGCTCAAGGGAGCTTTAAAGTTACAAAAGGGGGTGGGGTCGCCCACTACTCACACACTGGCGGTGTCACCCCTAAGGACTCTGGTTAGTGTAGTTACCTGTTCTCGATGCATCATCTTTCGATCTTCCGCTATCTTCGCTGTCTTTGCCATCCCTGGACACGTGTTTCGGGGTATCACCCCTCGTCAGCAGGGATAGGCCTTGTTCTGGGGTTGCCGATGGCTGCCAAATATCTGCCAGGTATAGTACCATACAGGCACGTAGGTGCGGGATCCCAGGCTCGTCAGCCAAGAGCTCAAGGGAGCTTTAAAGTTACAAATGGGGGTGAGGTCGCACACTACTCACACACAGGCGGTGTCGCCCCTAAGGACTCTGGTTAGTGCTGTTACGTGTTTGCGATGCATCATCTTTCGATCTTCCGCTATCTTCGCTGTCTTCACCATCCCTGGACACGTGTTTCGGGGTATCACCCCTCGTCAGCAGGGATAGGGCTTGTTCTGGGGTTGCCGATGGCTGCCAAATATCTGCCAGGTATAGTACCACACAGGCGCGTAGGTGCAGTATCCCAGGCTCGTCAGCCAAGAGATCAAGGGAGCTTTAAAGTTACAAATGGGGTGGGGTCACACACTACTCACACACCGGCGGTGTCGCCCCTAAGGACTCTGGTTAGTGTAGTTACGTGTTCGCGATGCATCATCTTTCAATCTTCCACTATCTTCGCTGTCTTCGCCATCCCTGGACACGTGTTTCGGGGTATTACCCCTTGTCAGCAGGGATAGGCCTTGTTCTGGGGTTGCCGATGGCTGCCAAATATCTGCCAGGTATAGTACCACACAGGCGCGTAGGTGCGGGATCCCAGGCTCGTCAGCCAAGAGCTCAAGGGAGCTTTAAAGTTACAAATGGGGGTGGGGTCGCACACTACTCACACACCGGCGGTGTCGCCCCTAAGGACTCTGGTTAGTGTAGTTACGTGTTCGCAATACATCATCTTTCGATCTTCCGCTATCTTCGCTGTCTTTGCCATCCCTGGACACGTGTTTCGGGGTATCACCCCTCGTCAGCAGGGATAGGCCTTGTTCTGGGGTTGCCGATGGCTGCCAAATATCTGCCAGGTATAGTACCACACAGGTGCGTAGGTGCGGGATCCCAGGCTCGTCAGCCAAGAGCTCAAGGGAGCTTTAAAGTTACAAATGGGGGTGGGGTCGCACACTACTCACACACCGGCGGTGTTGCCCCTAAGGACTCTGGTTAGTGTAGTTACGTGTTCGCGATGCATCATCTTTCGATCTTCCGCTATCTTTGCTGTCTTGGCCGTCCCTGGACACGTGTTTCGGGGTATCACCCCTCGTCAGCAGGGATAGGCCTTGTTCTGGGGTTGCCGATGGCTGCCAAATATCTGCCAGGTATAGTACCACACAGGCGCGTAGGTGCGGTATCCCAGGCTCGTCAGCCAAGAGCTCAAGGGAGCTTTAAAGTTACATATGGGGGTGGGGTCGCACACTGCTCACACACCGACGGTGACGCCCCTAAGGACTCTGGTTAGTGTAGTTACGTGTTCGCGATGCATCATCTTTTGATCTTCTGCTATCTTCGCTGTCTTCGCCAACCCTGGACACGTGTTTTGGGGTATCACCCCTCGTCAGCAGGGATAGGCCTTGTTCTGGGGTTGCCAATGGCTGCCAAATATCTGCCAGGTATAGTACCACACAGGCGCGTAGGTGCGGGATCCCAGGCTCGTCAGCCAAGAGCTCAAGGGAGCTTTAAAGGTACAAATGGGGGTGGGGGCGCACACTACTCACACACCGGCGGTGTCGCCCCTAAGGACTCTGGTTAGTGTAGTTACGTGTTCGCGATGCATCATCTTTCGATCTTCCGCTATCTTCGCTGTCTTGGCCATCCCTGGACACGTGTTTCGGGGTATCACCCCTCGTCAGCAGGTATAGGCCTTGTTCTGGTGTTGCCGATGTCTGCCAAATATCTGCCAGGTATAGTACCACACAGGCGCGTAGGTGCGGGATCCCAGGCTCGTCAGCCAAGAGCTCAAGTGAGCTTTAAAGTTACAAATGGGGGTGGCGTCGCACACTACTCACACACCGGCGGTGTCGCCCCTAAGGACTCTGGTTAGTGTAGTTACGTGTTCGTGATGCATCATCTTTCGATCTTCCGCTATTTTTGCTGTCTTCGCCATCCCTGGACACGTGTTTTGGGGTATCACCCCTCGTCAGCAGGGATAGGCCTTGATCTGGGGTTGCCGATGGCTGCCAAATATCTGCCAGGTATAGTACCACACCGGCGCGGAGGTGCAGGATCCCAGGCTCGTCAGCCAAGAGCTCAAGGGAGCTTTAAAGTTACAATTAGGGGTGGGGTCGCACACTACTCAGACACCGGCGGTGTCGCCCCTAAGGACTCTGGTTAGTGTAGTTACGTGTTCGCGATGCATCATCTTTCGATCTTACACTATCTTCGCTGTCTTCGCCATCCCTGGACACGTGTTTCGGGGTATCACCCCTCGTCAGCAGGGATAGGCCTTGTTCTGGGGTTGCCGATGGCTGCCAAATATCTGCCAGGTATAGTACCACACAGGCGCGTAGGTGCGGTATCCCAGGCTCATCAGCCAAGAGCTCAAGGGAGCTTTAAAGTTACAAATGGGGGTGGGGTCACACACTGCTCACACACCGGCGGTGACTCCCCTAAGGACTCTGGTTAGTGTGGTTACGTGTTCGCGATGCATCATCTTCCAATCTTCCGCTATCTTCGCTGTCTTCACCATCCCTGGACACGTGTTTCAGGGTATCACCCCTCATCAGCAGGGTTAGGCCTTGTTCTGGTGTTGCCGATGTCTGCCAAATATCTGCCAGGTATAGTACCACACAGGCGCGTAGGTTCGGGATCCCAGGCTCGTCAGCCAAGAGCTCAAGTGAGCTTTAAAGTTACAAATGGGGGTGGCATCGCACACTACTCACACACCGGCGGTGTCGCCCCTAAGGACTCTGGTTAGTGTAGTTACGTGTTCGCGATGCATCATCTTTCGATCTTCCGCTATTTTTGCTGTCTTCGCCATCCCTGGACACGTGTTTTGGGGTATCACCCCTCGTCAGCAGGGATAGGCCTTGATCTGGGGTTGCCGATGGCTGCCAAATATCTGCCAGGTATAGTACCACACCAGCGCGGAGGTGCAGGATCCCAGGCTCGTCAGCCAAGCGCTCAAGGGAGCTTTAAAGTTACAAATAGGGGTGGGGTTGCACACTACTCAGACACCGGCGGTGTCGCCCCTAAGGACTCTGGTTAGTGTAGTTACGTGTTCGCGATGCATCATCTTTCGATCTTACACTATCTTCGCTGTCTTCGCCATCCCTGGACACGTGTTTCGGGGTATCACCCCTCGTCAGCAGGGATAGGCCTTGTTCTGGGGTTGCCGATGGCTGCCAAATATCTGCCAGGTATAGTACCACACAGGCGCGTAGGTGCGGTATCCCAGGCTCGTCATCCAAGAGCTCAAGGGAGCTTTAAAGTTACAAATGGGGGTGGGGTCACACACTGCTCACACACCGGCGGTGACGCCCCTAAGGACTCTGGTTAGTGTAGTTACGTGTTCGCGATGCATCATCTTCCGATCTTCCGCTATCTTCGCTGTCTTCACCATCCCTGGACACGTGTTTCAGGGTATCACCCCTCGTCAGCAGGGTTAGGCCTTGTTCTGGAGTTGTCGATGGCTGCCAAATATCTGCCAGGTATAGTACCACACAGGCGCGTAGGTGCGGGATCCTAGGCTCGTCAGCCAAGAGCTCAAGGGAGCTTTAAAGTTACAAATGGGGGTGGGGTCGCACACTACTCACACACCGGCGGTGTCACCCCTAGAGACTCTGGTTAGTGTAGGTACGTGTTCATGATGCATCATCTTTCGATCTTCCGCTATCTTCGCTGCCTTCGCCATCCCTGGCTGGACATGTGTTTCGGGGTATCACCCCTCGTCAGCAAGGATAGGCCTTGTTCTGGCGTTGCAGATGGCTGCCAAATATCTGCCAGGTATAGTACCAGACAGGTGCGTAGGTGCGGGATCCCAGGCTCGTCAGCCAAGAGCTCAAGGGAGCTTTAAAGTTACAAATGGGGGTGGGGTCGCACACTACTCACACACCGGCGGTGTCGCCCCTAAGGACTCTGGTTAGTGTAGTTACGTGTTCGCAATACATCATCTTTCGATCTTCCGCTATCTTCGCTGTCTTTGCCATCCCTGGACACGTGTTTCGGGGTATCACCCCTCGTCAGCAGGGATAGGCCTTGTTCTGGGGTTGCCGATGGCTGCCAAATATCTGCCAGGTATAGTACCACACAGGCTGGTAGGTGCGGGATCCCAGGCTCGTCAGCCAAGAGCTCAAGGGAGCTTTAAAGTTACAAATGGGGGTGGGGTCGCACACTACTCACACACCGGCGGTGTCGCCCCTAAGGACTCTGGTTAGTGTAATTACGTGTTCGCGATGCATCATCTTTCGATCTTCCGCTGTCTTTGCTGTCTTCGCCATCCCTGGACACGTGTTTCGGGGTATCACCCCTCGTCAGCAGGGATAGGCCTTGTTCTGGGGTTGCCGATGGCTGCCAAATATCTGCCAGGTATAGTACAACACAGGCGCGTAGCTGCGGTATCCCAGGCTCGTCAGCCAAGAGCTCAAGGGAGCTTTAAAGTTACATATGGGGGTGGGGTCGCACACTGCTCACACACCGACGGTGACGCCCCTAAGGACTCTGGTTAGTGTAGTTACGTGTTCGCGATGCATCATCTTTTGATCTTCCGCTATCTTCGCTGTCTTCGCCAACCCTGGACACGTGTTTCGGGGTATCACCCCTCGTCAGCAGGGATAGGCCTTGTTCTGGGGTTGCTGATGGCTGCCAAATATCTGCCAGGTATAGTACCACACAGGCGCGTAGGTGCGGTATCCCAGGCTCGTCAGCCAAGAGCTCAAGGGAGCTTTAAAGTTACATATGGGGGTGGGGTCGCACACTGCTCACACACCGACGGTGACGCCCCTAAGGACTCTGGTTAGTGTAGTTACGTGTTCGCGATGCATCATCTTTTGATCTTCTGCTATCTTCGCTGTCTTCGCCAACCCTGGACACGTGTTTTGGGGTATCACCCCTCGTCAGCAGGGATAGGCCTTGATCTGGGGTTGCCAATGGCTGCCAAATATCTGCCAGGTATAGTACCACACAGGCGCGTAGGTGCGGGATCCCAGGCTCGTCAGCCAAGAGCTCAAGGGAGCTTTAAAGTTACAAATGGGGGTGGGGGCGCACACTACTCACACACCGGCGGTGTCGCCCCTAAGGACTCTGGTTAGTGTAGTTACGTGTTCGCGATGCATCATCTTTCGATCTTCCGCTATCTTCGCTGTCTTGGCCATCCCTGGACACGTGTTTCGGGGTATCACCCCTCGTCAGCAGGTATAGGCCTTGTTCTGGTTTTGCCGATGTCTGCCAAATATCTGCCAGGTATAGTACCACAGAGGCGCGTAGGTGCGGGATCCCAGGCTCGTCAGCCAAGAGCTCAAGTGAGCTTTAAAGTTACAAATGGGGGTGGCGTCGCACACTACTCACACACCGGCGGTGTCGCCCCCTAAGGACTCTGGTTAGTGTAGTTACGTGTTCGCGATGCATCATCTTTCGATCTTCCGCTATTTTTGCTGTCTTCGCCATCCCTGGACACGTGTTTTGGGGTATCACCCCCCGTCAGCAGGGATAGGCCTTGATCCGGGGTTGCCGATGGCTGCCAAATATCTGCCAGGTATAGTACCACACCGGCGCGGAGGTGCAGGATCCCAGGCTCGTCAGCCAAGAGCTCAAGGGAGCTTTAAAGTTACAATTAGGGGTGGGGTCGCACACTACTCAGACACCGGCGGTGTCGCCCCTAAGGACTCTGGTTAGTGTAGTTACGTGTTCGCGATGCATCATCTTTCGATCTTACACTATCTTTGCTGTCTTCGCCATCCCTGGACACGTGTTTCGGGGTATCACCCCTCGTCAGCAGGGATAGGCCTTGTTCTGGGGTTGCCGATGGCTGCCAAATATCTGCCAGGTATAGTACCACACAGGCGCGTAGGTGCGGTATCCCAGGCTCGTCAGCCAAGAGCTCAAGGGAGCTTTAAAGTTACAAATGGGGGTGGGGTCACACACTGCTCACACACCGGCGGTGACGCCCCTAAGGACTCTGGTTAGTGTAGTTACGTGTTCGCGATGCATCATCTTCCGATCTTCCGCTATCTTCGCTGTCTTCACCATCCCTGGACACGTGTTTCAGGGTATCACCCCTCGTCAGCAGGGTTAGGCCTTGTTCTGGTGTTGCCGATGTCTGCCAAATATCTGCCAGGTATAGTACCACACAGGCGCGTAGGTTCGGGATCCCAGGCTCGTCAGCCAAGAGCTCAAGTGAGCTTTAAAGTTACAAATGGGGGTCGCGTCGCACACTACTCACACACCGGCGGTGTCGCCCCTAAGGACTCTGGTTAGTGTAGTTACGTGTTCGCGATGCATCATCTTTCGATCTTCCGTTATTTTTGCTGTCTTCGCCATCCCTGGACACGTGTTTTGGGGTATCACCCCTCGTCAGCAGGGATAGGCCTTGATCTGGGGTTGCCAATGGCTGCCAAATATCTGTCAGGTATAGTACCACACCGGCGCGGAGGTGCAGGATCCCAGGCTCGTCAGCCAAGAGCTCAAGGGAGCTTTAAAGTTACAAATAGGGGTGGGGTTGCACACTACTCAGACACCGGCGGTGTCGCCCCTAAGGACTCTGGTTAGTGTAGTTACGTGTTCGCGATGCATCATCTTTCGATCTTACACTATCTTCGCTGTCTTCACCATCCCTGGACACGTGTTTCAGGGTATCACCCCTCGTCAGCAGGGTTAGGCCTTGTTCTGGAGTTGTCGATGGCTGCCAAATATCTGCCAGGTTTAGTACCACACAGGCGCGTAGGTGCGGGATCCCAGGCTCGTCAGCCAAGAGCTCAAGGGAGCTTTAAAGTTACAAATGGGGGTGGGGTCGCACACTACTCACACACCGGCGGTGTCACCCCTAGAGACTCTGGTTAGTGTAGTTACGTGTTCATGATGCATCATCTTTCGATCTTCCGCTATCTTCGCTGCCTTCGCCATCCCTGGCTGGACATGTGTTTCGGGGTATCACCCCTCGTCAGCAAGGATAGGCCTTGTTCTGGCGTTGCAGATGGCTGCCAAATATCTGCCAGGTATAGTACCAGACAGGTGCGTAGGTGCGGGATCCCAGGCTTGTCAGCCAAGAGCTCAAGGGAGCTTTAAAGTTACAAATGGGGGTGGGGTCGCACACTACTCACACACCGGCGGTGTCGCCCCTAAGGACTCTGGTTAGTGTAGTTACGTGTTCGCAATACATCATCTTTCGATCTTCCGCTATCTTCGCTGTCTTTGCCATCCCTGGACACGTGTTTCGGGGTATCACCCCTCGTCAGCAGGGATAGGCCTTGTTCTGGGGTTGCCGATGGCTGCCAAATATCTGCCAGGTATAGTACCACACAGGCTGGTAGGTGCGGGATCCCAGGCTCGTCAGCCAAGAGCTCAAGGGAGCTTTAAAGTTACAAATGGGGGTGGGGTCGCACACTACTCACACACCGGTGGTGTCGCCCCTAAGGACTCTGGTTAGTGTAGTTACGTGTTCGCGATGCATCATCTTTCGATCTTCCGCTATCTTTGCTGTCTTCGCCATCCCTGGACACGTGTTTCGGGGTATCACCCCTCGTCAGCAGGGATAGGCCTTGTTCTGGGGTTGCCGATGGCTGCCAAATATCTGCCAGGTATAGTACAACACAGGCGCGTAGCTGCGGTATCCCAGGCTCGTCAGCCAAGAGCTCAAGGGAGCTTTAAAGTTACATATGGGGGTGGGGTCGCACACTGCTCACACACCGACGGTGACGCCCCTAAGGACTCTGGTTAGTGTAGTTACGTGTTCGCGATGCATCATCTTTTGATCTTCCGCTATCTTCGCTGTCTTCGCCAACCCTGAACACGTGTTTCGGGGTATCACCCCTCGTCAGCAGGGATAGGCCTTGTTCTGGGGTTGCCGATGGCTGCCAAATATCTGCCAGGTATAGTACCACACAGGCGCGTAGGCGCGGGATCCCAGGCTCGTCAGCCAAGAGCTCAAGGGAGCTTTAAAGTTACAAATGGGGGTGGGGGCGCACACTACTCAAACACCGGCGGTGTCGCCCCTAAGGACTCTGGTTAGTGTAGTTACGTGTTCGCGATGCATCATCTTTCGATCTTCCGCTATCTTCGCTGTCTTGGCCATCCCTGGACACGTGTTTCGGGGTATCACCCCTCGTCAGCAGGTATAGGCCTTGTTCTGGTGTTGCCGATGTCTGCCAAATATCTGCCAGGTATAGTACCACACAGGCGCGTAGGTGCGGGATCCCAGGCTCGTCAGCCAAGAGCTCAAGGGAGCTTTAAAGTTACAAATGAGGGTGGCGTCGCACACTACTCACACACCGGCGGTGTCGCCCCTAAGGACTCTTGTTAGTGTAGTTACGTGTTCGCGATGCATCATCTTTCGATCTTACGCTATCTTCGCTGTCTTCGCCATCCCTGGACACGTGTTTTGGGGTATCACCCCTCGTCAGCAGGGATAGGCCTTGTTCTGGGGTTGCCGATGGCTGCCAAATATCTGCCAGGTATAGTACCACACAGGCGCGTAGGTGCGGTATCCCAGGCTCGTCAGCCAAGAGCTCAAGGGAGCTTTAAAGTTACAAATGGGGGTGGGGTCACACACTGCTCACACACCGGCGGTGACGCCCCTAAGGACTCTGGTTAGTGTAGTTACGTGTTCGCGATGCATCATCTTCCGATCTTCCGCTATCTTCGCTGTCTTCACCATCCCTGGACACGTGTTTCAGGGTATCACCCCTCGTCAGCAGGGTTAGGCCTTGTTCTGGAGTTGTCGATGGCTGCCAAATATCTGCCAGGTATAGTACCACACAGGCGCGTAGGTGCGGGATCCCAGGCTCGTCAGCCAAGCACTCAAGGGAGCTTTAAAGTTACAAATGGGGGTGGGGTCGCACACTACTCCACACCGGCGGTGTCACCCCTAAGGACTCTGGTTAGAGTAGTTACGTGTTCGGGATGCATCATCTTTCGATCATCCGCGATCTTCGCTGTCTTCGCCATCCCTGGACACGTTTTTCGGGGTATCACCCCTCGTCAGCAGGGATAGGCCTTGTTCTGGGGTTGCCGATGGCTGCCAAATATCTGCCAGGTATAGTACCAGACAGGCGCGTAGGTGCGGGATCCCAGGCTCGTCAGCCAAGAGCTCAAGGGAGCTTTAAATTTACAAATGGGGGTGGGGTCGCACACTACTCACACACCGGCGGTGTCGCCCCTAAGGACTCTGGTTAGTGTAGTTACGTGTTTGCGATGCATCATCTTTCGATCTTCCGCTATCTTCGCTGTCTTCGCCATCCCTGGACACGTGTTTCGGGATATCACCCCTCGTTGCATTATTTCTGTACGAAATGGAGAGATTTATCTCCTGATGTACACTGTTAAATTGATATGCCAATGTGACAATAAAACAGATCTAAAGCTAAGATGGCAGACACTAAAATTTATGACTAAAGAGGTAACTTTTCCATTCTCTTTGAATTGTTCTAGTGTTAGGCATTTCCTCTTTATATAATCGGCCCATAGTGGTGTTGCAAGTCTTAACTAGGGAGTCTGTTCGATGCTAACCAAAGATTATTTTAGTGTGGCGATACCAGTGAACATAGTTGTGTGAAATTTGTCAACTGATCCCACTTTTGCTAGGCTCAGCTAGTCCTATCAACCCGCCACGGCCGCTGCAGGTAAGAGCGGTGTGGCGGTGGGGGATTTTGATAGATGAGCACCAGGGAAAAATAATTAATTATTTAATTTTCCCTTGTGATTGTCTCTCGAAATCCCCCCCACCCGGCTCAAACGCCTCAGCGCACTTACCTGCAGCAGCCGTGGCTGATAGCAACTGTCTTTATTTGTGTTCAAAAAAGGTTAAAAAGGAAAAATAAATATGGCACGTTACAACGCATGCAATACATCGCATGTTATTACAAAGCAATTAGTTACAATGACTTGCTGTAGGGGGTGCTGGATGTTGAAATAGTATAATTAACTATTCCAACTCCAGTCTGTGCAACAGTAGGGAAGGTGCTGGGTTTTAAATCCAACACCACCTGCCCCCTACAGCAAGTCGTTGTAACAACTTGCGTCGTAATGGTTTGCGATGTAACGACCACATTGTAATGGCATGCTATGTATCGCATACGATGTAAACCACGTTTCACATTAAAAATGTAGTCTCCTCTACCAGATCTCTGTCTGTGGCTTTATGTGGTGAGTACAGGTCTTCATGTCAGCGACATTACAGTGCTTAATTTGTAAAATAATAAGTGCCAGGGCCCTGACCAGGAGGCCACTGCAGCTTGCACTACCCATTGATCCTGTCATAAAAACCAAAATAACTACTAACCATCGTTCTCACCTGCAAGTGCAGCAGTTTAGATTATTCCAAGTCTCCAAAGCTAAAGGAATGTGTTGCATCTTGGTTACTGGGGCTTGTCATCTCCTGGGTAACAGAAGAATGTTAGCTCTGCTATCACAACCTTGTTATAACAGAGATTAGAATGTAGGTGTTTGAAGGGGGTTTCAGTTGCCCAGGATTGTTGTTGGAGCTGGATGGGATCCACTATTTGGAAGAATAAACTACTTTTTCCCCTTAACCAGTCTGCTGCTATAACTGCCTCCAGATTATATATTTGACCACCATCTTACACTGGCGTAGTCGGCAGCGCATCTGTTTCTATGCGCAAACAAATCGGCAGAAACAAATGACGAAGAGAGGATCCCAACAACTACAACTTGGTATCTTTATCATACCTTACACTTGTTTGTGTGTGAGCGCAAATTGACAAGAGTGACAGGTGCGTGTTGAGGGTAGTTTGGTAATTCAATATCTGCTCACCGCTACCGCATTAATATTAGCGCTCCATACATGCGGTAGTGAGACTGCAATCAATGACATTTATTTTGCACAGTCCAATTGGGAGGCAACTATATTACACATTGAATTGGTTTAATGACATTGAGTAAGTGACTGGTAGGGATTGTTTGAAGTTCCCCGTCTCTCACTCTGACTCTCTCGTGAATGGGCACGCGTACAGTGTTCGATGCTGCACACATTCAGGAACAGGTGTGATATAAGTTCTCTGTTACCTCATAATTCTTAGTGGGAGTTCTGTGCATGCACTGCATTATCCCATCGATGAAAGGGTTTCCATCTCTGTCTCTCTCAATTCTCTTGAGGAACTTGGCAACGTCATCAGAGCCTATGGAGCCAGCTTGGAGTTCCTGTTTCCATCCATTCTCTTGGGTCTTCAGTAACATCATCACACAATCTTCAATTATGCAGATGATCTGCAGCTCATCTTTCCTCTGAACACCAAGGACTCTGTGGTTGAATTCCAAAATACTATGTCCCACATTATGAGTTGGATGAACTTCAATCACCTAAAACTTAACCTAGACAAGACCGAACTGGTCTTGCCTGGACAGAGTGCACTCAGCTGGAATCCCAGCTTTTGGCCTTCCAGTATGGGAGACCCTCCTTTCAAGTCTTCCTCGGTCAAGAGCCTGGGAATTTATATTAGCGAGGATCTCTCCCTAAAGAAGCAAGTAGGAGCAGTTGTATCAGCTAGCTTCTTCCAGCTGAAGAAAATTAAGAAAATCGCCTGCTTCTTCTCTCCGGCTGCCCTGACTCAGATTGTCATCTCCCTGGTTTTCTCCAGATTAGATTTTTCCAACAGCCTTTATTTTGGGCTTCAAACTGGAGAGCTAAAACGCCTTCAGTTGGTCCAGAATCAGGCAGCCAGACTTCTCTTGAACCTCTCTAAGAGGCAATCTGTTAGACTTGGCTTGAAACAGCTACACTGGCTTCCTGTGGAGCAGCGTGTGGCGTTTAAAACAGGGTGCATCTTATTCAAATCTCTGCATGACTCTGGCCCTCTATTCATCAGAGATATGTTTAACAAATACATTCCTTCCCGCAACCTCCGGTCCATTCATAAATCCCTTTTGACCGTCCCACCCTATAAGAGGAAGCGTCTCGGAGGCAGCTGTTTCGACCACCTCGCGGCTGGCTTCTGGAACTCTCTTCCCCACCATCTGAAACTGAATGACAACATCCTCAGTTTTAGACACTCACTGAAAACCTGGCTCTTTTCTCAGGCGTATTGCTGAGCTGCTTATTCTCTACTGTGACCTATGCGCCTCGTTCCTTCCTACAGCGCCATGAAGCCTCCGGGCGAACGAGCGCTTACAAATACATATTAACATTAACATTAACAATGACTCACACCTCATTGTCAACAATAGTTTAGACTCCGCACTGCATAATCAAGAGTGTGATTTCAGCATGCTCAGTGACTGGCACACTTTGGAAGGTACTTCCATGTGGTGACAACTTGAGCTGCAGTGGTACTTTCTTCTGGTCACAGCCTCAGTGACAGGTGCACTAATTTGTCAATTTGTCAATTTGGACGTGCATTGATGGGCACACTAGAAAAACCACAGTGCTTGTCAAGTTTGAATATACACTGACAAGCACACTAGAAGGTCTGCAGTGCTTGTCAAGTCATATCTGCAGTATTGCAGCAGGAAACTCACTTTTTAAAAGATCTATAAGGGAAGTTCTCCCTGGTCATAAAGTCTGTCACCGGCACACATACAACAAAACAGTTATTGTGTTATTTTGCTGACATTTAAAGGCCTTGCTTAGTCTATACTTGGATGGTGTAGGTCTTTGGAGTAGAATATATTGCACAATGTATTGGTCCTTTTTACTTCTTATTTATTTCTCTTGTTTATTACCTCACATCGCCTCATATTGCAATATCTTCCTGTGCTACCGTTCTTTCTTACAAGTCCAGGAGAACCACTTCTTAAGTGGTAAAAATGGAAAATGGTATTTAAGAGCTATGCGAAAGTGTGTGGGGCTTCACTCAATGCTGACCAAAGGTCTTCACTTCTTCTACAGTACTTGGGGCCTGAAGGTCAAGAAATATTTGATCACTTGCCCGATCTTCTGGCAACTGAGTCTGAGGACCTAAATGATTATGATATATGTATCAAGAAATTAGATAAAGATTTTTTGCCTAAAGGGAGCACTATCTTGGAGAGACATCATTTTGCAAGAAGGGTCCAAAGAGAATGCAAAACTGATGAATGTTATGTGACAGGATTAAGGAAGCTTGCTTCTTCTTGCAGGTTTTCTGTTTTTCTCGAGGAATGCATCAGAGATCAGTTTATGTTAGGGTGTGATAAGGAGTAGGTGAGAGAGGAATTATGGATTGTTGATGAACCGGTACACAGTCTAAATATCGATTCCTAATTGTCGACCTACACAAATGTCGAGTTGGAAATTTCGAAGGTACAGAATTTCGATGTCAAGAATATCGTTGAACAGAATATCGACCCTTAGGTAAGTAATATCAAATTTATTTATATCGATGTAAGTAATATCGAAGTTAATAATATCGATAGCATATATATAGATGTAACTAATTTCGATGTTACTAATATCGATATTTGTATTATTTTTATGTATTTAATTATGTATGTGTAATATGTTTTTATTAAGTATTTTAATTTTTTTAATTATATGTGTATTATTTTTATATATTAATAATGTTATTTTAAAGTAAATTTTATGTTTTAGTACCAAAACGGGTTGTGGGTTTATAGACAAATAGGGTGGGAAGTAATTTAAATATAATAAATTAATTAATAATTTTTAGGAATTATAAATTAATTTTAATACTTTTTAGTTTTTATTTCTGTAGCGGGTTGTGGGTTTATAGGGGAATTGTGTGGGAAGTAATTTATTTGTAATTAATTAATGATTTATAATTGTTTTTGTTATGGATAATTATTTTATTTCTAATTAATTATTAATTGGCAATTAATTATTTAAATTGATAATTTATTTTTTAAATTGGTAATTAATGTTTTTATTTGTTATTCCATTTTTGTAATTGGTAATTCATGTTTGTAATTAGGAAAAAATGTTTGTTATTGGTAATTATTTATTTAATTGGTAAATAATTTTGTTAATTGGCAATTAATATTTTTAATTGGTAATTATTTCTTATTAATTGGAAAATATTTGTAATTAATTGATAATCAATGTTTTATAAAATGTATTATTTGGTATAAAAACAATTTTATTGTTTAATAATTTTTAATTGTGAATTAATTTTAAATAATATTTTTTTGTAATGAAAAATATTCGATTGTGTAATATTTATTATTTGTGAGTAATATGTATTAACTAATATTTATTGGTATTTGTTGTTAATTTACTGTTAATTAATTATTAAAATATAATTGCTTTTAATAATTATTAATTGTAAATTATGTAGATTTATTTTAAAATTTAATTATACATTATTTTAAATACAAAAATTATTTATAAGTATGTTATATTGAAATTATACGCTATCCAACGCTTTCCCTACTGTTGAACCCTCGGAGTTGGAATAGTAATTTTTACCCCTACGCTATCCAACGCTTTCCTTACTGTTACACACTCTGGAGTTGGAATAGTAATTTTTATCCCTACGCTATCCAATGTTTTCCCTACTGGTACAACCTCTGGAGTTGGAATAGTAATTTTTACCCCTACTCTATCCAATGCTTTCCCTACTGTTACACCCTCTGGAGTTCGAATAGTAATTTTTATCCCTACGCTATCCAACGTTTTCTTTACTGTTTCACTCTATGGAGTTGGAATAGTAATTTTTACCCACCCGCTATCCAACGCTTTCCCTACTGTTGCACTCTCTGGAGTGGGAATAGTAATTTTTACCCCTACGCTATCCAACGTTTTCCCTACTGTTTCACTCTCTGGAGTGGGAATAGTAATTTTTACCCCTACGCTATCCAACGTTTTCTTTACTGTTTCACTCTATGGAGTTGGAATAGTAATTTTTACCCACCCGCTATCCAACGCTTTCCCTACTGTTGCACTCTCTGGAGTGGGAATAGTAATTTTTACCCCTACGCTATCCAACGTTTTCCCTACTGTTTCACTCTCTGGAGTGGGAATAGTAATTTTTACCCCTACGCTATCCAACGCTTTCCCTACTGTTGCACTCTCTGGAGTGGGAATAGTCATTTTTACCCCTACGCTATCCAACGTTTTCCCTACTGTTTCACTCTCTGGAGTTGGAATAGTAAATTTTATCCCTACGCTATCCAACGCTTTCCCTACTGTTGCACCCTCTGGAGTTGGAATAGTAATTTTTATCCCTACGCTATCCAATGTTTTCCCTACTGTTACACCTTCTGGAGTTGGAATAGTAATTTGTACCCATACGCTATCCAACGCTTTCCCTACTGTTACACCCTCTGGAGTTCTAATAGTAATTTTATCCCTACGCTATCCAACGTTTTCCCTACTGTTGCACCCTCTGGAGTTGGAATAGTGATTTTTACCCCTATGCTATCCAATGCTTTCCGTACTGTTGCACTCTCTGGAGTGGAAATAGTAATTTTTACCCCTACGCTATCCAACGCTTTCCCTACTGTTGCACTCTCTGGAGTGGGAATAGTAATTTTTACCCCTATGCTATCCAACCCTTTCCGTACTGTTGTACTCTCTGGAGTGGAAATAGTAATTTTTACCCCTACGCTATCCAACGCTTTCCCTACTGTTGCACTCTCTGGAGTGGGAATAGTAATTTTTACCCTTACGCTATCCAACGCTTTCCCTACTGTTGCACTCGCTGGAGTGGAAATAGTAATTTTTACCCCTACGCTATCCAACGTTTTCCCTACTGTTTCACTCTCTGGAGTGGGAATAGTAATTTTACCCTTACGCTATCCAATGCTTTCCCTACTGTTGCACTCTCTGGAGTGGGAATAGTAATTTTTACCCTCACGCTATCCAATGCTTTCCCTACTGTTGCACTCTCTGGAGTGCGAATAGTAATTTTTACCCCTACGCTATCCAACGTTTTTCCTACTGTTGCACTGTCTGGAGTGGGAATAGTAATTTTTACCCCTACGCTATTTAACGCTTTCCCTACTGTTTAATTTTCCAGAGTGGGAATAGTATTTTGACATTCTACGCTATCCAGTCTTTTCATTACTGTAGTTTTTTTGGGACTTTAAATAGTAGTTTTATTTATTCATGTATTTAACAGTTTTTGTATCATTTTAGATACTGCTGTATTTAATTAAGTTTAAAAATATTGAAAGTATATTTAATTTTTTTAATTTATTAAATATAATAGTTTATTTTTATTTATGTTATTATTTTATGTGTGTAGATATTTTTGTAATTTATAGTATACTTTAATAATTTATAAGTAATTAAAATAATTAATAAAATGTATTATTAGGTAAGTATATATTATATGGTATATTTATTTTTAATTAAAGTTTTATTATTCAATATGTATTATTTATTAATTTTAAAGATTATTAAATATGTTTAAATATATTTCTTTTATTTATAAGTATTATTTACTTTATTTTACTTTTTTTTTACAGAAAAAAACAATATTTTTAATTTCGATATTTTTGTACTTACCATGTTGTAGATAGGGTGTTGATATACTTGCCTTCGATATTCCAGCATTGATGTTCTGTAGGTCGATATTATGTCCGTCGATATTCTGTCAGAGGTTCTGATGAACCATCACTTGATGAGGTGTTGCCAGTGGCAATGAGGGTGGAACACTCCATGAAGTGTGTGGCTACCATCATGAAGGAAAAGGAACACACTGTACAAGCAGTGAAGGATAAACTTTTAAAAAAAATGGATAAACGAACTGAGGAGCAAGGGGCAAGAGCTAGTGCCACTACTTTTAAATGTTATCGGTGTGACAAAATGGGGCATTTGGCCAGTGACATAAACTCTCCAGCATTAAAAACGACTTGTACAAAATATAACAAAAAGGGTCATTTTGCTGTGGTTTGAAAATTTAAGAATTCTTCTGTGAAAGTTAAAAGTGTGGATTTTGACAGCAAGCAAGAAGGTGATGACTTTGAGTATGGCCAGATTGTTCTGCATGTAGCAGATGGGAGGTGTAAGACCAAATCCTCCCCCTTTGACACTATGGGGCCGATTCCGATCCAGTAAAAAGCGCTCAGAATAGCCGTTCGGAGCGTTTTCCCCATACGAATCATACCCTGCAACGTCCCCCGTACGTACGACGAAGTACGATTCGTACCAGGAGCTGGACTCCGTACGAATCGTACAGAGACCGTACGACTCTAATCTCCGTACGAGTCTCACTCGGAACCCGCTGTATGCAACATCTGTACGGTTCGCGGCTGGTTTATACGACCCAGCAAGTACGATACGTGTCGGGTACGCACCGTATGACCCTTTTACTACAGGAGCTGAAAACAGCTGTAAAAGCAGAGTTCATGATGAAACAGGTACAGAACGCCCTCCCCCCCGGATACAGCGCATACCCCCCATGATCGGAGGGGTACGGCGCATACCCCAGCGATCATGAGGGGTATGCAACGGCACCCAGCGTACATGGGGTACGCACCGTACCCCATGTACGCTGGGTGTACGGCGCATACCCCATGTTCGCTGGGTGTACAGCGCGTACCCCAATGAACGGAGGAGTACGCGCCATAACCCTGCGATCATGGGGGGTACATGCCCTACGGAGTGTATGTGATTATGCGCTTTTCTGTATGAATCGCCCTTACCTGACGTGGACCATATCACTTGCGTCCTGATACCCCGGTCCGGATCATACTCGTCGGGTCGTACGGCATGTGTACGAGTCGTACGGTTCACTGTTTCAGCCTTGCAATACGTATGGATCGTGACGATTCGGACGGATTGACGGAATACGGATCGTACTACGTGATTCGGACGGACGGGTACGAATCGTACGGCGATGGCTCCGGATTAAAACCGTACGGACGTTTTTTTTCCAGGATCGGAATCGGCCCCTATATGTGTGGAAGGTAAACCCACTAGAGTTTTTCTTTGATTCTTGGGGCGAGAGGACAACCCTGTCTGGGCTGTGTTTTTTTTTTTGTCAAAGGTGTATTTTATTGAAAGGTACAGAAAAAAATAAAAAAGAATCTTGCGACAATCTCGCACAACATCCCACGCAGGGGGTTAGTCAAGGCAGGCGGCGGGACATTGAAGATATGGGCAAATCTAACCATCGGGCACACCGGGGTACGTAAACTAAATAGTCACTGGAGGTGCAGTCCAAGCCCGATGTGCCATCAGTGATTAGCAGCATGGATCTATTGGAACACTTAAATCATGAAGCACTACATTTGACAGAGGTACCCTTGAGCGGGTCGCTAAGTGCCTCCCGCTGCAATTGAGCTAATAACGTCACAAATAAACCAATACAAAAGAGAAGAAAAAAAAACTCCCCCCCTCCCACTCCCTCACTCCCGGTGGTGGCAGCCTTCCGCATTCATACTAGTCCATACGCACAACACTCACACCTGGAAGAGATGTAGGCTCCTCAACGTGGGTGGGTAGACTGCTAATGGCAATCCCCTAGAGAGGAAGCGGACCAGAGGTCCCCAGCAAAAGGTGAAGTTTTTTAAATGTCCAAGAAGACCTCGGACATACGTTCCATGCTCAACAATCTCCACAGTCTAGCATGCCACAACGAGATCGCTGGGGCCTCCCTCTTTTTCCAAGCAGCCGCCAGGGTGATCTTGGCTGCCCCAATACACAACCAGAGGATCTTCTTATCGGCCCGGGTCTGGTGTTCCAGCAGTGGATCACGGAGGCCCAATAGCACGTGTTCCATTGAATCCGCTACGGGGTAACCCAGAATATCTTTAATGTGAGAGAGGATTTCCTCCCAGTAGGGGCGGATAGCGGGGCAGTCCCACCAGATGTGGCGAAAGTCTCCTAATAGGCCACAGCCGCGCCAACACCTGTCGGAAGTGCCAGGGTATATGAGATGTAACTTAGCGGGAGAGAGGTACCAATCCATCATTGTTTTGAGGTGTGCCTCACGAAGTTCAATGGAATGATTGTGTTTTCGTCAAATCTCTCCACAGTTGCGACCATTCCACATCGGATATATCGCGGTCCAACATTTCTTCCCAGAGGCCCATGTAACGTGGTCTGGGGGAAATAGCCGTGGACAGGAGGTGACTGGGAAAAAAGGTCGACAGGTGGCCGTTGACCGAGACTCTGGAACAGGGGCAGCTATAATTCCCCCCACCATGGACAGGAATCTGGGCGAGAAGCCAAAAGCCGTAAGGGTCTGAAATAAAAAAACCCAGTCCACCCGGTCAAAGGCCTTCTCTGCATCCAGACCCACCAGGACTGCCGGGATACGGAAGCAATTAGCCTTTTCTATAAGGTGGACCACCCTTCGGGTGTTATCGTGGGTCTGGCGTCCCTTAATGAAACCCGATTGGTCTGGGTGGATGAGAGCGGGCATGAGATCTTGTAATCTGGACGCTATTATAGATGAATATAACTTAGCGTCAATGTTCAGCAGAGCTATAGGCCTATATGAGGTACACTTGGTGGGATCTTTCCCAGGCTTGGGGATAACCGATATCACTGCCTCCGCCATGGAGCCCGAGGTCGTGCCCGACTCAGCCATGGCGTTAAAAAGGAGCACCAGATAGTCACTTACTTCCGCCGCAAAGGTCCAGTAAAAAAGCGCTGTGTATCCGTCCACCCCGGGTGCCTTATTGAGTTTCAGAGTCTTAATTGCCGCCAGAACCTCCTCCTTAGTGAAGGGGGCAGCGAGCAACTCATTCCACTGGGCAGAGACGCAAGGGAGCGGAAGAGCATTCAGATAATCTCGCTGAGCCTCCGGGTCCAGTGTGTCCCCCGAGTACAATTCTGCGTAGAACTCCTCAAAGAGTTCAGCCTTGACCTTGTTGCGGTGCTTCAGCTCCCCTCCATAGTCTTGAATACCGCCGATATACTCCTTCTCCCTCTTATCTCTCAGCTGACGCGCAAGGTGCTTCCCCATCTTATATTCCTGTGAGTAAGAGAGACGGCGCAACTTCAAGAGAGTGAACTCCGCCCGATTATTATAATGGGCCCTAAGCTTACTCCGGACTGCCCTCAATGAGCGGAGTGTCTGCCTGGTGGGGTTCTGTTTGTGGGTCTGTTCCCACCTGGACAGTTCCTCCTCCAACCCCTCTCGTTCCTCCCGCCACAGCTTATTGAGAGCCTAGTTAAGGGCTAAGCAGCTACCCCTGATCAACGCCTTAAAGGGATACCAAGTAACAAAAATCGAGGTATCTTGGACCGGGTTGAGGTCAAAGAAGTCGCGGATCACTGTCCGCAGTGCCTTACAGGAGGAATCGTCTCTAACCAGGGAGGCCGGGAAATACCACTTGCGGGTCCCAGCACTGTCCGGGGCCCAGAGAAAACTGAGGGCCAAAAGGCTATGATCGGAGACTGAAAGGGGGAAGATCGACGCCCCACACAGGGAACCCCAGAGGGACTGGCTCAGGAAACCATAATCTAGGCGAGAATAAGAATGGCGGACGTGGGAAAAGTAGGTGTAGTCCCGCGCAAAGGGAGGAAGGGATCGCCACCCGTCGATTAACCCCAGGTCTGTAAAGCGCCGGCGTGTCTCAGCCGAACAGACCCCAGGGTGAGCCCACTGAGGGCGGGAGCAGTCCAATTCTCTGTCCCACGTCAGGTTAAAGTCGCCCAGCACAAAAAGGGCTCCTTCAGCAAAGTCCTCCGCGGTAGTCAATAGGTCCTGGAGGAACTTATTCTGTCCCGAATTGGGGGCGTACAATACTAGAAAGGTACATAATTTGCCGCGGAGCATGCCCTTCACCGAGATCCATCTGCCCTCTTTATCGCTCCGAACCCCCAATGGTTGGAATCGCACTGCTGAGCGGAACATAAGGGCCACTCCCCTGTGCTTATAAGAGCAGAGGACCTATTTGTAAGCGGGTATTGTCGATGCTTAATGCGGGTCTCGTCCTTCCAAGCTAAATGTGTCTCCTGGAGACCAGCTACATCTAGGCTATGGTCCAGAATGTATTTCCATACCTTTTGGCGTTTTTGAGGAGAGTTCAGCCCCTTCACATTCCATGTTCCCACAGTGAACGGCATCACGAATACATTCTCACCCTTAGCTTAGCGTCCCACCTCCACATGGTCAATGCATACCTCTTCAACCCGCCCTCCTGGCCTCCCATCACGTCCACCCCACCCGAAGCCCCCTTCAGCAGTCCCCCCACTCCCCGGGGCCGTCGCTCGTCCTCCACAGTGCGCCACCCCCCGCCCGTCCCTACGGCCCCAACATCCCAGCAAGGCCCTGGAGTAGTACGCCCACTCTCCCAGAGGATAGATAACTCTCCCAGTACAGACTGCAAGGATAATATCTCACATCTACACACACACTCACGCTACCACCACCCCCCTTCCCCCCCAACCCAACTTCCCCTCCCCTCCCTCACCCCCGGACTGGGGAGCCTCAACAGGAGTGCCTCCCCGGCCTTGAACTTAAAGGCCCCCGTAGGGGCAAAAGAAAGAAAAAACATAAAAGTCAGAGTGCCACCCTACGGGTGGTCGTTGAAACCCCTAGAGAGCGGTGGTTGAGGCACCAGTCAATGTCCCACTCACTCTCCGGACCGGGGCAATTTATCCAAAAGTACATAGTTACCAACGGTACCTGAGCGGAGGGGGGGTCCCGCTGGCGCCTATCAACCTTCCCTCCTAATCATGCTGCCCCTGAGGTGTCCTGTGATTGTGCCTCCGTCACGCTCACCACAGAGGCCACTGCTCCATCTCTCTCCTGCTGACTGGCCGAAGGATCCGGACTATTCCGTGAAATGGGGCGCCCCACAATTTGTCAGGAGGGAGAGCGCCGTCGCCGCCGATTCGGTGATTACCCAGGCCTCGGGGAGGGGGCAGCGTCGTCCAGGCCCAGAAGCTCCCTGGCCGCCTGCAGTGATCGAATCTGGACCAGCCTGTTCTGCCATCGGAAGATGAGGCGAAAAGGATGGCCCCAGGAGTACGCCACATTATGCTCCTTCAGGAAGGCAGTCACTGGCTTAAAGTTACGTCTCTTTTGTAGCGTCGCCGCCGCCAAGTCCTGGAATAGCTGGGGACGATGATCTCTAAACTGCAAGTCAGTGATTCCCCTTGCCTTCCTAAGGATACGCTCCTTAAGCTGAAAATCGTGTAAACAGACCAGAATGTCAGGAGGTGGGGCCCCCGAACCTCTCGGTAGTCCTACTCTATGTACTCTGTCCATTCTGACCATATGAAGGTCCTCCTCATCCAGAATCTGTAGAAAGAGCGCCTCCACATAGCCACGCAGGTCTTCTGCTTCTCCATCCCAGGGCACCACGCGTATGCGAATGTTATTCCAGCGCGAACGGTTCTCCAGGTCTTCTGCATGGGCCTGGAGATCCAGGTTTTGCTCCGTCAGCCTGAGCACATCCTGTTGGAGCCGATGCACATCGCCTGCAAGCCCGAGGTCGTGTTCTTCAAGCGTCGCCACCCTCTCTCCGATGCCATCCACGTCCCTCCTCACCTCCCTGAGATCGGAAGCGAGTTGGGAGTGGAGCTCCGAGATATCTTCCTTGATGGCCGAGAAGAGTTCCAGCATAAAGGCCTTGGTGGCGGGTGCCTCATCGTCCCGCTGCCGGGGAGAAGTGCTGGCGCCAGGGGACGTCGACGGCTGTGCATCCTTTGGGGGCCTCTCTTTGCCCGGTTTGTCCTTGCGATTTCTTTGAGCCATCGTGTCTCGCTCGGAAGCGTAGTTCGACCAGGGCGGCAGGCGTCAAGCACCCCGGGCCGTCGCCCCCAATCCGAGCAATCGCTCCTCTGTTGCTCCAAAAGCGCTGCCGCGAGTCAGGACTCCGGCCCAGTGGCCCAGATCACTCAGTGCGGTCAGTCGGCAAAGTCCAGGGAGGGCGCTGGACAAGGCTATAGCAATCGTGGCGGCGGAGGGACTGAAAGCACGTCCTACTCCGTCGCCATCTTGGACACGCCCCTGGGCTGTGGTTTTTATATACAGTAGGTGCATCAATGTAGTCAGATAAGAACCTGTGCCCATCCTAGTGAGCATGACCTTCCTTCAGGAAGTGCTTTTCCAGTGATTTGATGACTTTCTAAGATTAGTGGAACTACATCTAACTCCAAATTCGGTTAATGTATTACGGTTGCAGTTTACAAATTATTTGAGGTCCATCTACCCGGTATAATTTTGGCCTGATCTGTCAAAAAATAAGTCGTTTAAGATGGTTGGCAACCACTTATGCTAACATTTTGTTGCCTAAGTCAATAAGGTGCAATTGTCTGTTTAACTTATACTGTTTTAGCAATGTTGTAATTGTTTATTTATGATTTATTCTTACATTGCTCACAGATTTGGAGCTACCAAATCCTTGGACGCCTTACAAAATTTGTCAGTCGGACCCAAATTTCCATATGATCACTAAGTCTAGCATATCCATGATGTGTGTCAGGACTCTTTATACATTTCTCACCAATCTCAGGTTCTGATTTGATGTATTAAGTTCAGTATTTAAAGCAAGGTTGAAGTCCCCACTGAATAGTATGTGACATGGTGTATGCTGTCTATGTAGGTGCTGAATTCCTTCGTAAAAATAAACTTTGCTAATATCAGGCCCACAGGTGTTGATTTTGAGAATAGATTTGTAATATAGAGAGACAAGAAAAGACAAATATTTCACTTCTGTGTCTACACATATTATATTACATTTAAAATATAAAGTTTTTCTATGAGGGATTTCCACCCCTCTGGAATATGAACTGAAGGAAGCAAAATAGCAGTGAGGTCTCTTGTAGGATAAAATTGTCCTGTTGGATCTGGGTGTGGCTATTGTATGTGAGCAGTGGTAAAGGCATGTCTATCCAAATGCACCAATACCTGTCATACCTTTTTGGGAGTGTTGAACCCTCTGATGTTCCCAAAAAAGTAATCTAAGGGATTTCAATGGTGTTTGAGCCATAACATATAAGATATACAGATAAACCGTTAGTGTTGCTATTAGATGAAAGAGTCAGCCATATCAATAAATTTAACTCCTCTGCCGACAATGGCACATCACTTAATACCCCCTTTTCCTATCCACCACCCAAATTGATACTACAATTATTCAGTGAACTGAGCAAACCAGAAACAAACCACTAACAAACAACACACGATTGGGCAACAGTGATATACGCAGAGGTGGCAGGCAATGGCATCACCCCATGCCTGTGTTTAGGGAAAAAGAGTATCTTTGGCAATTAATCATCATATTTCGAATGGCCTAAATAGTAGTGATTGCCCTGTGGCATAATTTTGGAAATTGTAGTCACTGTTACAAGGTAACATGAAAACAACAATGTTAGAACATGAAAGATGCTGGTAGGAGACCCTGAAAAACACGGAGTCCTACTCAGTGTCACAAATTTAATTTTAGTCCGCAGTTCCATCAGTCTGTCCAGAAATTTCTTTCACCTGTGTGTTTTTCTTCTTTCCACCAATAAGAGTTGTGATGTACTTAGTAGCCTTTGTGGGAGTTGCCCATACATGGGGTTTACCTTTCTACATTATCGACAATCAACCAGGTTACAAAATGCTACTCTGCTCCCACCATTCTTAGAACATTTTTTTAAACAGCTCCAAACATCTCCTAGCTTTCCGAACAGCTGAAGTCTGAGGACATGGACATTTTATTGCCCTGGCAACATAGGCCTGCTTTCTTTTTCCTAGCCATCCCGAAGATGGTGTTTGGTCTCAGCAATTGTTTATCCAGGTTGTCTTGGGCCCTAATTCAATTTCCAGCCTTCCTATCAATTTCCAATGTGTCTCTTCCACCTTTTCTCCCATTTATCTTTATATCGTTCCTCCCTTTGTTACTTTTTAATTTCACTCTCCTTTGCCTTCTTCTCTTTTTCTTTCCCTTTCAAACCCCTTACTAATTTTTTTTTCTATTGGTATCATACTCTTCTCTCTTTAATCTTTCAGCCCTTATGTCACTTGTATCTGTGGCTTCTCAATGAGGAATTTGTCTGTTGCTGCTTATAGCCCATCTCTTGCTGTCTCTCCCAGTGACAGTGATTATTTCCCCACCTCCTCAAGGAACAGTCAACACAGCCACAGGACGCAGTGCTAACAAAAAATGATTATGAGTGCTCTCTCAAATACAAAGTGGAGAGGTTATCTTTGTCTGTAATGTCCAGAAGAAGTGATTTCATAATTTCTCCTGTCTTCCTATATCAGTAGTTTCTGCCATTCCTACAATGTACACACTATCCGACCATGACCAGCCCTCTCAGTTTTAATTTTTTGGCATTAATAAGTTCCAATTCTCTTTTAACCTGAAGACGGTTTTCTTTACAATGTTGGTGGAGTCTTTCTAGTTTGATATGCCTGTTCAGCAATGTCAATGCTCTTTTCTGGTTTATCTAGACATTCTTTCATGCGATTTTTTTGCAGCATGTTAACCTTCCCATAAATTGTTTTGAAGCTACCTTCATGTCAAGCAGCAGTGAATACTATAGAAGAGTCGATGGATTGCAGTCTCTTGATCTGACTTCATATTAACTGCATTCTGAGTGTGCCTTTTAGGATCTAAGTTCAGTTTTCCCTATACCTGTTCACCAATGCCCATATTGAAAACCAGACCAATATGGAGTAAGTGGGTGGTGTTTTTAGGTTATATGCTATAGAACCTGACTCCGAACCATGCATGCAGCTCTCCAAATGGGGGTAGACTACTAACGAGTGACCGTAGTGCAAACAACAAGGGCATAGGTCACTTAATTTTTGTGTCAGTTTAGGACTAAAGTGTAGGCTCATTCCTAATATATATAGGCTTCCCGAAGATCAGAGAGTTCACAATCACATATAATAAGAAAGTTCCTGCTTTATTACTGCAGCCGCAACACACCCCACAGCAGCAGGCTGCAGCAGTGATCATGATCCTATCCAGGTGTAGCGAGACATGAAGCCATTTCTTTTATTGAATTGTCGGAACAAGACAACCATCTGCTGACAGCTCCCGTTACTACATCTTGGCCCACATGCTTCAAGGGGTATACTACATCAAATCTCCCCCAAAGCGACCCAGACACAAGGAGCAGACCTTCCTAGCAGGTGGCAAAGGGCCTCAATAAGGGATGTTAATATGGCTGTAAGATTCCAACGGCACAGTCCACCTAAAGTAGGATGCCTGGTATCTTGCTGCCCTGGCCTGCCTCACACCAGGGGCCTGCACCATCCATTAAGCCATTTGGCGTAGAAAAGCGAGTGCAGTTCCCCCGTCAGGCTCATCAGCCACCCCTATTGCATCCAGGCCTTAGAGTCCATTTTTTGCTGATTGGTGCTCCTCGAGCGGCCATATTGTGCTTGCATCCCTTGCGCGTCATCAACAGTGATAGCACAAGGTACCTGGTTGTCACCCAGATCCTGTATGTGTAAGGAAACAAGATAGACATTTCACTAGTATCAGGTCTTTCGGGGTACAGAGCTCAGCACTAAGTAGCCACCTTGTACTTCTAGGCCATTAATATTTCAGCAGCAGAGCAAGCACCCAGTGAGTGAATGCTATAGATAATGGGAAGTGGGTACTATGTAATGACGAGGTCAGAGCTAAGGAGAGCGAGTGAGAAAATGCCCCTGAACTGGTTGTGTTGGATAAGGTTAGTGTGTCTGGATAGGAAATGGGTCTGAATCAGCAACGGCTTCTCTGCAATAGTGGAGGTGCGTCACTCAACTGGCTCAGAGCCAGCAGCTGACAAATAAAACAACATTTTATCATTGTTTTATTTTCAAGCTACTGGCTGAGCCAGCTTGTACAGGGAGGGGTTGACTGGAATGGGGCCTGGGTATGGTACGGGGGAGGAGGAGTGGTTTGAGCACTTTTAAGTGTGCATGTCAGTTTGGCCGGCCATTTCAGGCCGGCCAAACTGACATGCACACTTAGGTTTCTCCAACCCAGCTGTATTCCACAGACAGGCTGGAGAAACAGCAGATACACCCTGTGCCTGAGTGAGCATTAATCTGCCCACTCAGGCCAATCTCCTCGCTGCTCTCATGCTAGAGAGCAGCGCAGGGAATGGATGGGTTGATGTTCTCCCAGGGACTGCTGGGACCAGGAACAGAGGAGCGTGAAGCTGCCGGCAGCAGGTAAGCCTTTTTTTTCATTCATTTTCAACCCTCCGCCGCCAGCTCCCCCTGCACGCTTCCTTCTGTCCCCTCCATCAGCCTCACCACTCCTTACCTGTGTCGGCTGCAACTGGCCTAAATACTGGATGAGGTTTCAGTGAACAATGTAAAGTTATTTTTTACTTAAGCAATTAAAAATTACTTTTTTGGTTTCTTTTGCTCCTTGATATTTATTCCTCA
This sequence comes from Lissotriton vulgaris, assembly GCF_964263255.1. Lineage (NCBI taxonomy): Eukaryota > Metazoa > Chordata > Amphibia > Caudata > Salamandridae > Lissotriton > Lissotriton vulgaris. Next base: position 856,781,347 of record NC_141693.1, on the reverse strand, counting down.
TATTTTAGCCAGTAACATTTTTCTATTCAATATTCTGATAAACAGCCATCTGGGTGTTATTCTAGATAACACTATAGTAAACAGCAATCATAGATTCCAGAGGTATGATATCAGAATACTGTTTTCAGAATATTGTGTGACATACATATTATGTCCTAAATATCACTTACAACAATATTGGCGTATTGGAGTTAATATTAGAAAATCACATCACATGGGATGTTATTTTTAAGGACAATATTTAGGGGAAAATACTTATCTTATAAGATATTTCTAACAACAATGTACTGGCATGCAACTACTCCAAGGAGCAGAGAAGTATACATGGATGTATTGTAAGATTCAAGATAACAGACCTTATAAAGCCAAGTAAAAAGTTTGCAATGCTTCTGTACTCCGAATGTCCTCATGAAATTAGTGCTTCTGAGAACATTGCCTCTGGTGTAACATGAATTTGCATGAATAATGAAACAAAACATTTTCATAACAAAGAAGGAACGAATATTCCTACTCTGTTTGACGTGCATTTAAATATGAAGATTTTTTCATGCTAATGTCCTTCCTAATTCCATCAGCTTGGGGGGGGGACATCAGTACCGTCTGGGCAACAGTTTATCATTATTCCTAATACGCACCTGGTTCACACCTGAATGCAGCAGTGAACAAGCATTTTCAAAGATAAAGGGTTTGGCCTAAATGTTCCAACACTTGTAAACACAGGCATTCTCAAATGTTGTTAACATGCATTGCATACAGTCGCTGCTCCTGCAGGGAGTGCTGCGGGCGGTGGGTGGGGCGGGGGAGGGGCAGGGTGGAATAGTAAACTCCGGCATAAGGCCGAACGGAGTTAAGTACATAAATAAATAAAACGAATTACCTTGGGCGTGCTGCAACGCCAAATGTGTTTATTCTGGGTCACCATTGACAGGATTATAAGAAGAATCGAAGAGATTATGTCTCCATTACCCTCACTGCCAGTATCAACATGTTCCAGCCTTTAAGAACTGCCCCATAGGTCAAAGGTCTTCTTCAGTATACAGATCCCTATCCTTTTCACAACCACTCCTGATAGGAATTACCTAATGACAGGGATGATTAGTGCTGGCAGTACTTGTCTGTTTGTCGGCACACTCGAAACATGTTCCTGAGTTTCACTGTTGTCAATCTCAACACAGGGTGTGAGTGGGAACGTCCTCCCGCAGTCACACTTTCTTCAAGGAGTGACATCACCTTCCACTCCACTCTCGACCCTGCAACAGTCCAGTCTTGATATTCCGCAGCCTGTGGGCTGGTTCGCTGTCACCAGAGGGGTCATCTGGGCATAAAATGAGGTCTTCCCTAGACACAAGGAGGGATTCACGAGGTGGCAGTGTGAATATAGCCGCAGAGACTCCCTATCGGCATTGAGGATGTCGTTGGAAGTTTCACGGAGGCCTGGCGACCTGCATTGCCAGCTAAACTACGCTTCGCCATGATGCAATTTTTTAACAGTTCTTACTCTGTTATTGGTTAAAAGAGCTTATTTTAATGCAGCTTGTTATGGGGAGTTAAAGTGTTTTCTCCAGCGAAACAAAACAAGAGCAAATTAATGTTTAAAGCACTCGCTCCACTTCATGAAATGTACTCCAATTATACATCAAATGTTCATAGGAATCAGCATAAAAATGGTGTCACCTATTGGGAAATTTTGTTGCCCATACCTGTTTTATACATGTTTTGCTACCATTTTCCTTTAGATTAGTCCACATTTGAAAGAAAACATGGAGCTTAATTATGAGGTTCATGGGGCCAGTGACAGCAGTTATGAGCTGCATCCGAATAGTGGGATCTGAGGGAAGACTCCAGGTTCTTTTACTTTCAGTCAAGATTTCAGCTACGGAAAGCAGCCGAAATCTCTGGATGACATCCTGGGGCAAAATGAGGAATTATTTTGGAAATTGGACCCAGAATGACAGATTTCCCTCTTAGCGGCCGATTTCAATGTCAGACGGACCTGAGTCCATCCAACATCGATCCGAGACCGACCGACCTCCTGTCGGTGGCCGCAAACCAGCAATTAGGAAGCGAGCAAAGACTGTTTGGTAGCACTCGTACTCTTTACAATGGGAGCATGCATTCTGACCGGAATGCATGCTCTCGTTGTAAAGAGCTGAGGTGCAGTTCATCCCTGCACTCTGTGGCAGGCACCTCAAGGTGCCTGCCACTGGGTGCAGGGATCAACAGGGGCACCCTCAGCTGCCATCCCGAGGCCTTGCACTCATGGGGGCCCTGCTGGGGGCCCCCAAAGTCGACTTCCCACAGCCTTTCTGTGTTGGAAAGGCCGGCACAGATGGGCTTTTGGAATCCAATGTAATTCCTCCGGCAGAAAGAGCTGCCCTTGGGATTACAGGAGGCTTTCCGAATGGCAGACCATCATAAGCTATTCAGAAATATAGTTTGGATTCATTTTAGACTGACTCCATCAAAAAGGGTCGGTCAGAAATTAATCGAAACAGGAAACTTGGTGCTGCGTGTGGAGGAGGAGTTGGCTGTTGGACCTCTCATTGTTATTTCCTCCCTTGACTCTGTTCACTGCTCGCCGGACCCGCTTTGCGGGTCCCGCTTTGGCGTTTTGAGGAGGGTGCTTGTCGGACCTTTGAGTGGAGTGTCAAGGGTAAGGACAGAACAGCAGCAGGGCTGCGAGCTGCGTAGCAGGGACTCCGTATCCCAGGAGTCCCTGCACCAACCACAAACACACCTGGTCCGCTCTCCCTGCTGCCACGCCCCCGCCCTCATGCATTGAAGAGTAGCGGCGTTCACAGCCTCTGTGGGACACTTCTTGCAAACTTGGCGCTGCGTGTGGAGGAGGAGTTGGCTGTTGGACCTCTCATTGTGATTTCCTCCCTTGACTCTGTTCACTGCTCGCCGGACCCGCTTCGCAGGTCCCGCTTCGGCGTTTTGAGGAGGGTGCTTGTCGGACCTTTGAGTGGAGTGTCAAGGGGAAGGACAGAACAGCAGCCGGGCTGAGAGCTGCGTAGCAGGGACTCCGTATCCCAGGAGTCCCTGCACCGACCACAAACACACCTGGTCCGCTCTCCCTGCTGCCACACCCCCCGCCCTCGTGCATTGAAGAGTAGCGGCGTTCACAGCCTCTGTGGGACACTTCTTGCAAACTTGGTGCTGCGTGTGGAGGAGGAGTTGGCTGTTGGACCTCTCATTGTGATTTCCTCCCTTGACTCTGTTCACTGCTCGCCAGACCCGCTTTGCGGGTCCCACTTCGGCGTTTTGAGGAGGGTTCTTGTCGGACCTTTGAGTGGAATGTCAAGGGGAAGGACAGAACAGCAGCAGGGCTGCGAGCTGCGTAGCAGGGACTCCGTATCCCAGGAGTCCCTGCACCGACCACAAACACACCTGGTCCGCTCTCCCTGCTGCCACGCCCCCGCCCTCGTGCATTGAAGAGTAGCGGCGTTCACAGCCTCTGTGGGACACTTCTTGTAAACTTGGTGCTGCGTGTGGAGGAGGAGTTGGCTGTTGGACCTCTCATTGTGATTTCCTCCTTTGACTATGTTCACTGCTCTCCGGACCCGCTTCGCGGGTCCCACTTCGGCGTTTTGAGGAGGGTGCTTGTCGGACCTTTGAGTGGAGCGTCTAGGGGAAGGACAGAACAGCAGCAGGGCTGCGAGCTGCGTAGCAGGGACTCCCTATCCCAGGAGTCCCTGCACCGACCACAAACACACCTGGTCCGCTCTCCCTGCTGCCACGCCCCCCGGCCCTCGTCCTCCCCTTATAACAGGACTAGTAACTGCTGCGCGGGAACGTCCCGGGAGATGCCCGGGACAAGGGCGGGCCATCTGTGGCCGTCAGGGGCTGCAGGAGGCTGGGCTGGGCCCACTCTCTGTCATCTTATATCGCCATACGGACATCATTGTAACTAGCGAGGCAATTTGTCATCTTGTTTTGCTTAATTTACGGGCTGTAGTTTTAGTTTGCCCCTGTGCCTCGAGAGGTCCTGCTCTGGTCTACATTGTTTTTTCCCCCCTTTCAAGCGACACTGACTACTAAGTATGTCTTCCCCCTCAATCACCCCTGTACTGAGTCCCCTCCAGCCCACGGTAGGGGTAACAATCTTGGGTCCCCTATACAAGTATTTTAGCCGGGCAACTCGTGATATTGATAAAGAGATTGCCTTAGCTGAGAGACGCGCTGAGCGTCGGCAATCTATCGAACTCCTCAAACTTCCTTTGGAGAAACGGCCACCCTTGGGTTTTCTGGCACCGGTTCCCTCTTCACCACTTTTAACCTTGCCAGTGTTAGTAGAAAAGTCCCATGTCCCTTCTCAGTCACCCAGTTTGGTCAGGGTGGAAGGCAAGTTAGGCTCAGAACCCCAGACCAGAAATACCTTTTCGGTCGCTGTCTCGACCATCTTGCCTCCCCCTTTGCCTACTATTTCAATTGCTTCTTCTATTGATGAGGGAAATACTGCCCAATCGGTTGTGTTACCCCATGCAGTTTCTAAGAAGAGTTGTTTTCCTAAACATCCTAAAAAAATTAGGAAACTTGGAATAGGTTTGGGAACTCCTTGTAAGCCTAAAGGGGTTGGTTTAGGTGGGGCTCAAGTTGTTAAGGATGGAGTCACCCCGGTTAACTCTGTAGCTAACCCTAGTGATTCTCCGGTGACAGGGTCTGCTGAGATTTCATCTTTAGATTTACCTTTCCTTATGCAGTTAGAGAAGTTGATGAAGTCATTACTGACCCCCATTGTAGAACGAGTCAAAAGGTTAGCTGACCGATTAGATTGCTTTGAACAGGCTACCTTAGACAACTTCTTTTCAACTAAATCCCTAATTAAAACCCACCTTAGGACGGGGGACAGTAATAATCCCACTAAAATAAGTGGGCTGGTAAGTGGTGTACCTGTTCCAGAGCCCCTCCCTCCTGTTGTTATTACTACAAAAACGGGGCCCGTCTTTCAGGGCAAATCCTCAAGATCACTTCCCACCCACCAGACTATTCATGGGTTAACACATCTCAACCAAAAAAGCGCTTAGATACTGTGGTCATGGGTACTAATGATAGATCCAAAATTGGGAATCCTGGACTCAAAAATCCCAACGCCTCACCTCAAATCCCAACGACCTGCCCTGCTGCTCTCGCCTCTAGTCTGCCTAACACAATCCCTACTAGAGTGCCCCGCAGGATACCACCCATGAATCTGCCCCCAGACTCCTATCCTTTTGTTGCCATCCTCAATAACGTACCACCGTTGTTTGTTGGGCAGAAAGAATTCTTCCAGATGCTGAAAAACAAAGCAATGCACTGGTTAAGGACTAACAGACCACTGCCCAGGGAAGTGGATGGGCTGATTATTGGTGTTAGAAGGATAGGTTGGGTAGGTAGCACCCCTAAGCGCTTTGAGGGGGATTGTGTAGTTGTTAACTTCAAGGATTCCAGGGTAGCACAACTAATTATGAGGCAGAACTTGGGCACAAGTAGCGCTGGTATTGGTGTAGTCGACCTGACCTTTTTCTACCCAAGACCACCAGGTATTTATTTTGGCATAACCCTTGAAATAGGTTGCTATCACAACCTCCCCGCTCCCGGACTTGACCTTTTCACTGTACCTTACCAGCAGGGAAACCTTTATGATGTACCAACTTCTAATCGTTTTGAAGTGATGGCAGATCCGGGGTGGGTTGATTGACAAAATGGTAACAATCTTCAGGGATCGGACCATGAAAAACTCAATCCAGATTATACCATAACTAATCGGGAAAGTATGAATTTAGAGGTAAGGTTTGGGGAGTCTGCATCAATTCCCGGGGTATTAGGAAATGAGGATTTAAATGAAACTAGTATTCTTGGCATTCAGAATGTTGTGAATAATAACAAGGACAAAATACTAGATGAGGAGGGGTACGTAGGAATCCTAACTAGTCATCCTGGGGCGCCCCCTGTACGATTAGCTCCCATAGATGGTTCCAGTTTAGGTAAAATGGTCTCATGGAATATAGCGGGATTAAGTAGTAAGCTGGCATCCCAAAATTGGATAGACTTCATCAATGGTTTTGATGTATGTCTATTCCAAGAGACATGGGCCTGTGATCCTATATTCCTCCCGGGCTACTTAAACTTCTCAATCCCGGCTAGCAAAGGTGTCAAGGGACGACCCATGGGGGGTCTAACTATTTGGATATGCCAAGGTCTACCTGTTACAATCAATATGGTGGAATCGGGTAGCAATGATATCCAATTGATAAGAATGGTATTAGACCCTAGGGGAGGACTAGACATTTATAATGTCTATGTTAGGGGCAATATAAAAGGGAAGTCACCTATCTTAGAGGCCTTGTCCCCTCTTTTGGAAAAACAGTCCTTGGGCAACAAAGTTATAGTTGCTGGCGATCTTAACCGGACTTTTGAACCCCTAGATATCTCTGACGATCCATTGGGGCGTCAGGACGGAGGAGGACACGCAATGGGGCGTCCCAATTTTAGATCTGGCCCCGGTTAGGTGGTGGACTAACAACATAATACGATTGAACGCCATCTGCCTGGAACAGGGACTAAGAGCCCTAAATGGGAGAACAAAGAGTGACAGGGGAGGCACCTGTACATTTGACAATGGTCATAGCCAAAGTCGGATAGACTATGTCCTTTTTAGCCTGAACCTGTGGCATCTAGTATATGACATGGAAGTAAAGGGTAGATTGGAGAGTGACCACAACCCTCTCTGTGTGGCCCACAACTGGTGGTCGGTTACAAAAGGGAATTCTCAATCGACCAATGCTCTGCTGCTTGACATGACTAATGACATGCGTAGATTGAATTGGCCGAGTGTATTGGCTAATGTGGAATCCATGGCATTTATAACCTCCGAGGTGGATATTGGAAGCACCGCTATGGAGGATGCAACCTCAGTAACTCCAGGGTCAAGGGAAATAACTGATATTCATGATAAACATTTTCCCTCCTAAAACCGCACTTCCTGAGGCCCGCAAGATAAATAGCAAACAACCACCTAGACTAGCTAAATGGTATAATCACCAGTGTAGGGAAGCTAGGCTAAGCTTGGGCAGAGCAATTCGGAGTAGGGATGGGGTAGTGATTAGTGGCGCCAGAAAGCATTATAAGGCCAGCCTATCCCTAGCTAAAAAACTATGGGATGAACAGCATTGGGCCGAATTAAAGGAGGCCTCGGGGGCTAAGGATTCTAGGTTATTCTGGAACATTGTCAAGTGGGGTAGAGGTGGAATTCCAGACAAACCCGGTAACAACGTCCCAGAGGGTGCCTGGGTAGATCACTTTAAACCCCAATATGCTGAGACTGCACAGTATAAGGGTGTGGAAGCAATTTTATCTGTATATTCCACTGGGAATTTATTCACTCTTAAAGAAACTGAAGATGCTCTATGCACTGTCCCGGGGGGAAGGGCCCCGGGTTTAGATGGCGTACCAGCTGATGTTTTCATTAATGATAAGGCGCGGTGAGCCAGATATATATTCCTTTTGGAAAATGCCATTGCGAAGGGATCGGTCGTCCCGGAATTATGGAGGGGAGCGATCATTATACCCATATACAAAAAAGGGGATCGGTCTCTTCCAGTCAACTACAGGCCGATAAGCCTGATTGCCACCGTTCAAAAAGTGGTAGGTAGGATGGTGGTTAACAAATTGATGGATTGGGTTGACGAGAACAATGCCCTGTCCCCTTACCAGGCTGGTTTTCGGCGGGCCACTAGTACAGTTGACCAGGTGTTTCGTTTTGCTCTGCTACAGTGGGGGATGGTGGTGCTAGGCGAAGGCAGTCTGTATGTTGCTTTTGTTGACCTGCGGGCTGCCTTCGACCTGGTCCCAAGGAGAAAGCTCTGGGCAGTTTTGAGCGAAATGGGTCTCCCGGCTGAGCTACTTACCCTGGTAATGAGGTTGCATGAGTGCAACTTCGCCAAAATCCAATGGGGCATGCATGGTGAATCCTCTGCTGACTTCCCGGTTGAACGCAGAGTGCACCAGGGGTGCGCAATGGCTCCCCTGCTTTTCTCATTATTCATAAATGGGATTGTGGCTCGAATGTTGGACGCCAGTGTAGATGCGCCTTCGTTGGCGGGCCTCAGGGTTCCGATCCTGATGTTCGCCGATGATACGTTAATTCTATCCACAACTCCAGGCGGTCTGCAGCGAGCTCTGAACATCTTCGATTCTTTTTGCGGGGAGCATGGCCTGGAAGTCAATGTGGGTAAGACCAAGCTGATGGCCTTTGCACCAAAACGCAGACCCAGGCCAAAAATATTCTTGAACAATTGTTTGCTAGAGGTGGTTACTGTATTTACCTATCTTGGGATACAGATAACAAATGATTTGAGATGGTCCCAGCACATAGAAATGGAGGTTTTGAGGCACAATAAAACCCGTTTTGGCAGTATATGACGCCAAGGCTCTTGGGTCTGCTCTATATGGGGCAGAGCAGTGGGGCTTTGGGAAGCTTCTCTCCTTGCAGACCTCCGAGAACAGGTTTTTTAGGGGAATTACAGGACTCCCGCAGAGCACCCCACTGATTCCCCTTGGTCTCGACCTGGGGAGGAGAGCAGTTAGTGACCTAGTGAGGTTGCGCCCGATTCTTTATTGGAGACGCCTCTGGACTACCCCGGAGATCCTGCATTACGCAGAGGGGTTTTTAGCCATAATAAATGCTGATATCTTTCATAGGATAGATTGGCTAAAAAAATCTTAGGTCTTCTTTATGTGATCTTGGTCTCTCAAATTTATGGGATAATCCAACCGGGGAGCTCTTTCCAAGCAAAAAAGCGATTAAAGATCTATATTGGGATCATGTAGCTGCAAGAGTTTGGAGTAAAACTAAATCTGACTCCATGACGGGGCGTTTTGTGGTAGCTAAACTGTATCCAGTCTTGGAACCCTATTGGGATAGCATAACCAACCCTGGGGACAGAAAGCTTTTCTTTCAGTTAAGATCAGGTGCCCTTCCATTCAGATCACTGACAGGTAGGTGGAGAAGTTCCTCCACCCCATATTGTCCAGCTTGTGGTGCATCAAATGAAAGTATAGGCCACTTCTTATTCTCTTGTAAAGCCTATGCTACCCCAAGGAAAATTTGGTTAGTCCCTGTTTGTAAAAATCTAGGGACATCCAGGGGTGTAGAGGCCTTACGAATCATTTGTACTTCCACCTATATGCCTGTAGTTCTAGCAACAGCTAAGTATTTGGGATGGGCATGGTCTATTAGACGGAGGGCTGTTCCCTAGAGTACACTGATTGGGGCATCCTTTCTGGCACCTGTGTAATTATGTATCAAAATGTTATATTTATTTGCTCTTGATCAATTGTGTATGTCTGTATAATCTTTTTTAAACTACTGCATTTAACGAGGAAACAATTGTTTAATGATGTATTTTAAATGTATGCTTGTGCTTTTATGAGCCTAATCCTCGAATAAAGCCTTTTGAATTGAATTGAATTGATTATGATGCTGTAGCAGCGGCTCCAACTGAGGGTCAGAACCATTTCCTATGACATCATAATCGGCCCCTGCATTTTTAATTTCTCGTGAGCACCTTAGGGTTCCACTGATTATAGCTTCCAACTCTGCCCCTTGAGATACCGTTACTCCACCATCAGTAACTCATTAAGGGGTATATTTACTAGGACATGGTGAAGCGCAGCGTTAGCCACCATGGCTTAACGCTGCGCTCCGCCACCTCCAAAACGCAGGACTGCACCGTATTTACAAGGATATGGTGCAGCCCTGCATTTCCCCCTGCGCTGGCGCTAATTTTAGCTGCCTAGCGCCAATGCAAACACCCTTGCACAATAGTGCAAGGGTGCATGTGTTATAGGGGAAGGTTGTTTATGTGCAGGAAGGTGTCCCTTCCTGCACAGAAACAATTTGAAATGGCATTTTGAAACTGCTATGTGTGCTGCTTAATACAGCATACATAGAAGTTGCAAGATGTCATTTTTTTAAATTGATTGTTTATGTGCAGGAAGTGTTACCTTCATCAATGGCCTTTTGTGCTTCCATGTGTGCTGCACAACACAGCATGCATAGAAACTGCAAAAACAAGGAGAAATGAAACATTTACCTTGGTTTTAACTTGGTGCAGCCCCATATTTATCCTTGTAAATACAGGGCAGCGTCAGAAACAATGGGTGTTGTGGTGGAACGCCCACCACAACACCCATTGCCCACCCCTTTCACGCTAAGTATAGCGTGAAAGAGGGCCTTATTTACAAGGCAGCGTTTAACCACGTTAAAAGACTGAGGTGCTGCACTGTTCACTGTATAAAATTCCTCGTCCTCTGCCTGTGGACTTTTGGCCACCAACCACCTCAGTCACTGTCGAAGCAGCGAACGCAGCTCGCAACCTCGGTGTTATCTTCGGCCCACAACTACAGTTGGATGCCTTTGTAAATTAAACTATTGGCACCTGCATGATGCTGTTACGAACACTGCGTAAGATCCTCCCCATGTTACCCGCCTCGGACAGACCTGAAGTAGTGCGCAGTATCATACTCAGCAGACTTGATTACTGCAATGCACTGCTTCTAGGTGGCCCTAGTTCCCTGATTAGGAAATTGCAGCGGATCCAGAATATGGCAGCCAAGTTGGCCCTTTCTCGGACGCGCTCAGCTTCATCATCTCTGGCGCTTAGAGACCTCCATTGGCTGCCTCTTCATCAGCGGATCTGCTTCAAGGCCTCTTGCATAGTCTTCAGGGCACTCCATGGACAGGGGCCTATTGCACTTCAGGAATTTTTTTCATGGTATTCGGCAGCCAGACTTCTACGTTCCTCATCTGCTCATTTGGTGGCGGTTCCTCGAATCCAGAGGATTCGGATGGGCGGCCTTTCCTTTGGCCTCACTGCTGCTAAATTTTTCCACCTTTTCCCCAGGGCAGTGTGATCTTGTCTGCGTGTGATGTTTGTAGAGTCAAAGCGCCAAGATACCCTTTGGGTGATAGTCGCGCTATAAAAGTATGTCTTACATTACATTTACATTACATTAACGCTGCCTTGTAAATAAAACAGAACCCCTATTGCCACCACGTCAGAAAAAGTGACATTCCTGTGGCAATAGCGGCTTGTAAATAGGCCCCTGAATCTCGAAATTAGCTCCATGGTGTCGTGAGAAAATCCAGTGGAAAAGGTGAAAATGTGCAAGAATCATAGAGAGAGGTAATACGCTGAAACAAAATGTTTGATATTCATACACAGCAAATTAGGGATTTGCCCCCAAAAATGAAAAATGGCAGGATAATACGTAAAAAAATCTTTCAACCTACCGACCTTTAAAGAGCGTCAGAGAGGTGCAGGGTAAAAGACTTGGTAGCGCAAAAAATGAAATATAAACTACTCCTAAATCAACTTAATTCTACTTTAAAAGTTCGTCCTGAATAATTCGATTTTTATGCAAATTCAGCCTAAGAAGTTGAATTATTATTTTAAATTTATATTAGTACGTCTAAGTTGGCAGATGTATGTAGAAACAGGGCTCAGAGCCCAGCAGACAGGCATGTGGCAGACAGAGTGGGGTGAGCCACTTGGGTCAAGAAGGGGCATTTTTCCAAATCACAGGCGTTCACTGTTATTATCTCCACCTACCTGAAAATGCAGCCCAGCTGCTGTTCCACAGCTAGCTGCAGCAATCTTCATGTGAATCTGCGCAGCAAATCCACGCCTGCAGGGGATGCGCTTACAACCTGTAGTGAGATGTCTTTGAGCATCTAACATTCTGAGAAGGCTGTGCTAAGGCAGTGTGCTTATGCCTTGTCTCTAGCAGAAGAAAGCAAAGGAAAGGTTTGCACTTGAGAATGAAGAGAGCATGAAGAAAGAAGGGTATTGGGGCAGTGCGGTTTTTTCATGGCCCGTAAATGTTCCGCGTTACCTTGGAAACGGCAAACAACATGGGATAAGGTAGACAATACAGCAGAGTGCTAAATTACGAATTCGCCTTTAAAGTGCTCATTTTATTAAAGTATCACATCTTTATTGAAGCATTTGTGGTAAATATTTACTGCAACTATAGCAGTTATGATAAAAAAAATGTGCAGTGAATACACAGCAACAACAGAATGACTTATTGATGATGCTTTTGTTTTTTGTGACTTTCCTATTTTAGCACAAAATGTGTTGATGTGCCAAAAATGTAAACAAGGACTCATTTCACGCAAAAAATTGCAATAAAAGAAAGATTTGCATTTTGCATAATTATGCTGAAATATTGAGTATTTACGCCCAAATAATTACATTCATTTTCACACATTAATCGTCAAATCTAGATTTTTATAGCAGATCATTAACCAGCTGAGTTATTGTATGTAATATTTAATAAGCAGAGGACGATCTGAAAATGAAAGTGAACATAATATGCTTTCTGTACCGATCCAATGCTTCCACCTCTTTTATCTGATCCTAACATCTCCCTGATCTTGACGTCACTTTTCTTTCTACCTGGCCCACCCTCCTCCTTTCACTAGCAATGCACATAACTTACATACTTTCATATTCACTACACCCCCACATGATCTCCCAGTTTAATCTCGCCATTTTTTAACATAATATTGACATAAAAAATATTGTGATACAGAAATATTGCAGCAAAAATATTGTGGTACTAAATATTGAGTTTACATATTTATAGACTACAAAGATAAATATGATCGACAAAACATCATAGTACTGAATATAGAGATTGCAAAGGGAAGCATAGGTCTTTAAAAGTATTTAAAAACATAATAATTCCCTTTATTGAAAAATTCAAAATATGCAAAAAAGTAATATTTTGCTACACATAGAAATAATACTAATTCATTTTAAAAACATTATTTATATTATATTAACCCATTCATTTACATTTAGAATACAAAAGATTAAAAAAATAATATTAAATAGTATACCTACATGATAAAATTCAGTTAAAAAAAAACACATTATTTCAATTAATATTACTAAAAAATACTAAATAACAGTGAAACATTAAATTACAATATATAAATATTGGTAATGAAATCTCAAAAAATATATTAATAAAACCCAAATTATATTAGAAAACTTAAAATAAAAACATGAGCAAAATGCAACAATATTATTGTAAAACAAACTATAGCTAATTAAAAAAAATAGACAAAAACCACAATAGTTAGAAAAAGGGTCCAAGGGATATATAGTTTAAAGACCCACACCTGATTTTATCCCCAGCTCCTACTCAATGTACAACACAAGAAACACAGGGGGTCTAACAGCTGAATATTAAAGCTGCACTGTCACAACTGAGTCCACAAGATCTCAGAGGGTATATATCACATCGACAGTGTATTTGTGAAGACAAAAGAAAAGAAAGGTGAACTCTACATGCATAGAGGAGACCGATACATCATAGGATATTCATAAATGGCTAACCAGTCCAAAACAATTGATATAGGGTTTCCATCAAAAAAGACTTAATGATCAGTCATATCCTCTGGCCAAACCCTGGTGCATAAAGGGCTGGTCCCCTGATCATTGGGACAAAACCGCACCTAGCTCCTGTTTTGGGATTTGGTCCACCAACATAAACAGAACGTCCATGATGACTGATCTTTTGATGGTAGAATAGATAAGTGCAACAGGACATATAGTGACTTAAAATATGATGGAATGCCCTCCTTATGACAACTTTATTCTACGGACATGGCACGCCTCCTAATTAAAAAACCAGAACAGTGCAAAAAGGACAGTAACAAATATCTGCCTATAAATGGGTCAACATGTTTCTGCCTGATGGGTGTTAAATCCCTTGGCATTCATCAGGGCCTCTGCTCTTATAATAGTTGCACTCCTAGTAGTGAAATAAAGGAATCACCACCATCACCAAAGAAATAAAGTAAAAAATGGTTAGATATGGTACAACCTGTAGTAACCATGAACTTTCACCCTCCGACTCACTTTAGCTTTTTTTTTTTTTTATTATTGTCATCGTTGGGTCTTTTGACTTTACAAGTAATTCGTTCACCAATTTACATAACATTTAACAATCAAATAAAATCTTCTTTTACTAACATGACAATTGTGACGGGTAGGTGATACGGATGGATTCCTGCAGAAAAAAAATATTATTCATCTATATACTCCTTAAGTGTTCCCCATATCGATATGCCTAATCGTTTTTTCCTGATACCCTTCAAGGCATACAAGTTCCATTCTAGTTCATATATATTAAACATTTTCCTTCTCCAAAAATCAAAAGTTGGTGCTTCAGGTTGTAACCATTCTGTAGCTATACATAATCGGGCTATAGTCATAGCTAAAAAAAGGAAATTTTTAAATTTACTTATATCTTCATTTTCATTTATGATTTGACTTCCCCCTACTAACATCAATGCTGGAGATATTTTAATCGGATGATGGATGACCAAGGATATAAATTCCTCTATACTTGATATAAACGGCAATAATTTCGAGCATTTGTAAAAAAACATGAACAATATCAGCATCTTCCCCTCCGCAACGAAAACATTTTCCATCATACATAGGTCCCCATGCTGCCATACATTTTGGAGTATAATACAATCTAAAAATTGTCTTGTAAACCTGCGATTTCAAATTGGCAGATAAGCATATATCCTTGGCCATCATTATATAATCCACAATATTCAAGTCAGTTTCTTCTAGTTGATTCTGCCAATATAAGTTATATTTATTCAAGTCATCTGGCTTGTATTCCATCAGTAATCGATATACAATGCCTATCTTTTTTTTTGCTTGAACAGCCGCTATTACCCCATTAGGGTTAGGTCTGTTTAATTTCTTTAAGCAGAAATCTCTAATTTGAAGATATTTAAAGAAAGATAACTGAGATATATAAAATTTGCAACAAATGTTAGAAAAAGACTTGAATATTTTTTCAGTATCATATAAGTCTCCAATTTTGCTCAAACCTTTTCTGCCCCATTCCTTTGTTACATTATCCCAAAATATTGAAGGTAATATTTTTTCCGCAGAAAATGGAGTATAATACCCTATTATTTCCAGCTTCATTATCCTTACAACCCTTCTCCAAACTCTATATGCAGATTCTAGCACCTTAAAACGAGTGTGTTTGTAATAATTCCCCTCCAATTCTTTTAACAAGCATCCCTTCGCATGTTCCCCTAGTAATAAATAAAATATCGAGGGGGATTCTGCCGGATCCTCGATTTGTTCTCCCGTTAACAATATTCTCATTCTTCCTAAAAAACAGACATAATAATAAAGCAAAAAATCCGGAACCCCACGCCCCCCTCTCTATATTGGAAGAGTCAGCCATTTCGTAGCTCGTCTTATTTTACCGGGTGCCCATAAGAATTTGGTACATAAACTTTGCAATTTGTATATATGATCTAGGGGTATCTCCAAGGGAATACTGCGATATAAATAAAGGATTTTAGCTAATATGTTCATCTTAATGATGTTGCCTCTCCCTATTTTAGACATTTGAAATCTCCCCCACCTATCTAAAGATTGTTTAATTTGTGACATAATTTTATCCCAATTGGTTTCTACTATCTATTGTGTATGAGATTTGATTATAATGCCTAAATATGTCACTTCATGAGTAACCCTATGATCATTAAACTGAACAGAATCTGAGCAAAGCACCTGCATTTTTGCAGCATTTAATTTGTAACCAGAGCTATTTCCAAAATCAAGAGCTAGGCGTTCAATCTCTGCTATAGCCTGCCTTGGATCAACAGTAGTAATAGCGATGTCATCCGCATATGCGAATACAGAGTGGGGTATGGATGAAACGACAAAAGGTTTAATGTAAGGTGATTGCAAAAGTTTTAGTAAAAATGGATTTATAAATAAAGCAAAAAGAAGTGGGGAATAGGGACACCCCTGGCGAGTACCTCTTGTAATAATTATCTTCTCAGATTTCCTACCTATTGCTATAACTCTCGCGTTAGGTGAGCGATACAGTGTTTTAATTGCGTTTAAAAAAAGCTCGCCAAATCCTATTCTTTGCATTACTTCCCACAAATATGCCCACTCTACGCGATCGAACGCTTTCTCAGCGTCAAGTAATATCAACGCCAGATCTCTTTTCTCAATTTCTGCAATATCTATCAAGGTGATCACCTTATTGATATGTGATATGGTCCCTCTATTTGGGATAAACCCATGCTGACTGAGTGACACTAATGGTGTTATTACCTTAGATATTCGATTTGCAAGCATCTTTGAGTAAATTTTGCTATCACAATTTAGCAAAGATATAGGTAGGTATGAAGACGGTAGTTCCGGAGGTTTCCCTTTTTTAGGAAATATTACAATTGTAGCATCATCCCAGGATTGTGGGGCCCTCCCCAGTTGTGCCTTTCTAAATGTCTCCAACATAAAAATTTTTAAGGGTTCAAAAAAACATTTATACACTTCCCCTGGAATATAATTGGGACCGGCTGCTTTTCCATTCGGGATATTTTTTACTGCTCTTTCCAGTTCTTCCATTGAGAAGGGTTGATCTAATACTTCTTTCTCAGTATTAGTTAATTTATTAACTATTACCTCTTGTAAAAAATCTTCAGGGGAAAGATTAGGTTGACATGTATATAGTTCAGAATAGAATTGATGTAATAGTTCCAATATTTTCTCTGGGTCTTCAGTCATTGGCCCATTTTGATCTTGCATTTTCTTAATCTGCCGAGCTGAATCCTTCATTTTTAATTTTAAAGCTAATGCTCTTCCTATGGACTCTCCGTACTCATGAATATATCTTCTGTACGTTATGTATTTCTTGGCTATATCCTCACTCCAAACTCCTGTTATATTAGCACAACATTTGGCGATTATCCCCTCATATTCCTGAATTTTTGTCAAGTTGTCTCTCTTTTCAATTTCTTTTATCAGATTTTCTTCTGCTTTAGACAGATGATCATACAACTCCCGCATCTTCCCCTGTTGTAAATGTTGTTTATAAAGTCCAAAGCTCACTGCCTCCCCTCTAAAACAAGCTTTCCAGGTATCCCAAATTACTTCAATATTTGCGGAGCCCATATTACTCTGTAGAAACTCTATTATCCAGTTACACATATAATCTCTGTATTGTACGTCTAAACATAATTTTCTATCAAATGAGAAGCTTCTGTTTTGTGGCTTTTCACCAAGTTTGGTAATCTTGATCATTAATGGGGAATGGTCCGAAGTTACCCTAGGGTAAAGTTGAATCTGAATATATGATTGAATGCTGGTTGAAGCAAAAAAGTAGTCCAACCGGACATACTTTCTATGTGGTGAGGAATAATAAGTATACCCAGGTAATGCTGGAAAATGTTTGCTCCATATATCAATCAACGCGTGATCTTGAGTGAGATTAAATAGTGCCTTAAATACACGAGGTTTTCGTCCCTTATAGTTCTCTGGGCCAGCCTCTAATTCCCCCCCTGCCAAATTTAGAATTTAGATATGTGAATACTTCCCCCTCATCCAAGTTGGATCCATATATAGAACAAATTGTAATATTTATATCTCCTAAGTTTAATGTTGCTATTACCCATCTACCCCATTCATCAGATAAACTGCGTACAAGTGTACCTAGCTTTGGTCTTATCAAAATCATTACCCCTCTTATCAAACGAGTTTGCTTAAATGCAGCCAAAATTACATATCCTAATTCAATGGCCAACCCTCTTTTCTCCCAGGGGAGATGGGTCTCCTGCAGGCACAATATGTCTGGTTTCAAAAAACGTATTTCAGATGCTATCCTTTTCCTTTTATTTATGTTGTTGAGACCGGAAACGTTAAAAGAACATATTTTGATATTACTTCCCATTATACTGACTTTCTATCCTCTGTATCTTTAAGTAGCCAGTGATTACTTCTATACATCCCATCTTATATACCATCCTGTCCTTATTTATTGCTCTCTTGTTAGAACTTAACTTCTTTATCTTTTCTATACAGTCATTAGAACCCAACGTGAATTTTACCCCCTTTAACCCCTGTGCCCCCCTCCACCGACCCCTCCCTGTCCCCCCTCCACCCCCTCCGCCCCTCCCTTACTGAGGCTTTCGGACTCCTGGTCCTGGTGATGGAGATGAGCGATCCACCCCCGTGTACCCCCACAGGTTACTTCTCCTTCATCTTGTATTTACAAAAGAAAAGAGAGAGAAAAAGATGTATGTATTTCTAAACTACTACGCTGTTCTTCTCTAGAGTACAAAAAAATAAAGTGACATCGCTCTATATCAAGTTTCATGCAAAATGTTTATCCATTGGCTAATAGATTCCTTAGCCAATTAGGACATTTAAATCAGTCACTTTAACCTCTAAGGGTCCTTAATATTCTGAAGAAATTCCTTTGCTGCTGACACATTTGTAAATAAAGAAATCTTCTCCTTATGTATCACTTTAAGCTTCGCAGGGTTCATAATGTAAGCTTGAGCTCCTTTTGTCTGAAATTGGTTCACCAATTGTCGAAGCTGCCATCGAGTATCCATTGTATATTTACTATAATCTGCAGTTGCGAAAAAGGTAAACCCTTCCCCCTGGCTTTTACTGTTTGGGCGTGTAGGCATATATATATCTTCTCTGGCACGAAAGCTGTTAAATGCTACTAAAAATTGTCTCGGTTTGTTAACATTCTGTCCAGGTCGGAGTTGGATATTAAACGGATATCTATGGGCCCGTTCAATCTCTCGTTCCCAGTCCCATTTTTTCAAATCTGGGAAAGCCTTCTGAAACAGTTCCACGATAAATTTGCGAGAGTCTTGACCTTCTTTTCCTTCAGG
The DNA here is from genome assembly GCF_964263255.1 of Lissotriton vulgaris. Classification (NCBI taxonomy): domain Eukaryota; kingdom Metazoa; phylum Chordata; class Amphibia; order Caudata; family Salamandridae; genus Lissotriton; species Lissotriton vulgaris. The sequence continues at coordinate 856,762,611 of NC_141693.1, read as the reverse complement.
GATTTGCATGAGTCTTAGATTATTGCGACGTGCGCGATTTTCAAAATCAGCCATTTTCCATACTAGATCCTCTTTGTTAGTGCTTAACGTTTCTGTGACGACTTTCTGTTTTTGCAGTTCATCCTCAATGTTAGATATCCTGGTTTCAACCTCCGTAAATCTTTCCCCGAAGTCTGCCTGTGATTTTGCAAGTCTACGGATAGAGTTTTGGAGCTTCCGGCAGGAATTTTGTATTTTAAGGCTTTCTTGTTCAGTTTTGTCCATATGGCTCAAAATTGTTTGATATATCATATCTAAGGTGATATTACCGGTTGGACCTTCTGGACGCCCCCCTACAGCTCCCTCAGTCATGGAGGCGTCCGCTTCACCTCTCACAGTAATAGGACTATCCTCTGTAGTTTCATCAATTTCGTCATCATCAACCTCACTTTCCACTTCCTCCATGCGCATTTGATTGGAGTATTGTATAGCCAGGTCTTCGCATGAAGAGGTTGAATAATCTGACACAGAGTAGAAATCAACAGATTCTGCCTCATGAGATGCCGCTGTATTTGTTCTTACATTCAAGGCTTTCTCAACCATATTTACTTCTGTCCCATGTTCTACTGCTAGTTTATCAGCAATCTTAGACGGTTCCATGTTATCTCCAGTTACCATATTTGCATCTGGGAGCAAGTTTCTGGGTGAGATAGTAGACATTTGTGGAGTCATAATATTATTTTGCATATTATCCTCCAGTGGCCCCTCCGATAAATTAGTAATCTCACCCACATTATTCTCTAACTGAGAGTTGCGCGCTGCATCTTTTCGTTTTTTCACCTCTGCAGCTAAGAATAGGGTAGATATCGTTTGTCTAGCAGGACTAGGAGCTTCTGAAATTACCCCTATCCCGTTTTTCACTGCAGCAGCCACTGCCCCCCTTGTATTCTTCTCACCTCCATTTACTGCCACAGTGCTACCGGTCTCAGGGTCCCTCTTTTTCCTTAAACCTTTCGGAGCCATTCCAAAAGTCGTTCTCGTTACTCCTCTGCTCTCACAAGTTTTGCTGAAGTGGCGTTCAGTATGCTGGAAGCGGGGCCAAGAAGCAGCAGCTGTGATAGTTGCCGCCCACCAAACTCGACGGAGCCTCGTTAACGCTGTGAGCACCTTCAGCATCAGCGTCGGTGCCGGCGTTCTCTCCCCCGCTCTCCTCTCCGTGGCTCCAATCGTGTCAAATTCTCCTCCAGGTAGGAAGAAACACAGATGCAAACACGCTTCTTTTTTTTCCTTTTCCTTTTCGTGCCAAAGACGCTTCTTTTTCCTTCTCCTCTCCTTCCGTGTCTTTTCCGTATCCGTGTCCGTTTAACACAGCATTCTCCCTCGCATACTTTCAAATCGCTGTGGGTCAGGGAGAGCGGTCAGCTCACACGTCCTGCACGTCCATTCGTGCGGGCGCCATCTTGCCTCCCTCCCGACTCACTTTAGTTACAGTGAAATCTGCGAAAGAAAGCATTGCATCGTTAACATTGTATTAGATGTGTCAGTCCCCAATACAACATGTGTCACCCAAAGACCATCAGTGTGTATGGAAATTAAATGTTTAATGCTCACCCTTAATGTTAGGGGAATAGACCTCACCTCACCTGGACTCTGCTCAGGTATAGGAGGCCCGCACTACAGAGATATAGGGAAGAAAAGAGGAATGTAGCACAATGCAACCAACAATTATAAGCTTATCACCATGCATCAAACTCATTTCTATATACAGTACCCTATATCCAGATGCTAACATGTGGAGTAGGTCAATCCACAGACTCAGTGTACCAAGCCCTCTGGTAGCCCAAACACTGGACTTTCACACCAGGCCGTTATAAATACCAACTGTGCTCTTTCAAAAGATAGTTTTGGCAGAATAAACTATTTACAACAACTATCACCATAATCAATGGATTCAGTGATCTCATGTCCACTCACCTATCCGTCGGTGCCTCAAGCTTCCATCTGAGGCTTGGGAGAGGCACCGACATGTGTGTGATCTCTGTATAAGTGGGCTATCGAGGGTGATGTTAGCATGGTAACCCTCCGCCTGCATGGTCTCTGCTGCCTACTAGCAGCTATATTATGTGATGTCCTAAACTTGCTTTAGCGATTACTCAGTGTACAGAATAGCAGATTCCCCAATGTAATTTGTTAAAAAAAGATTTGCTTAATGTTGAATTGCTTTAAAGTTCAAGCGCACTACTTTGCGCTCGAGAAAACGCGAGAACACGCGTCCAAAACTACAGGATGGAGTCATCGCGGCCATTTTTGTAGTTTAATCCTTCCGCGACCGTGAGACAGTGTACCCGGGTCTCCAACTTGCAACTCACTAGGCTCAGGGATATCCGGGGGTAACACTTTTTCTGAATATCGACTTCCTAGACCATATCCTGGAGAACAAAGACTGAGGATGTTAACCCATCAATGAACTCCATCACTATCGAAATTGCGCGAGATCACGTGCGAGGGAACTACAAATTGAGATCACTACGGCCATATTTGTAGTTCTCAATATCGCAATTTAGTAGAATAGTCACAAGATCTATAGCTTAAATAAAAATTATGTATACTTAATAGCAAAAAGTCTTCATGATGTTGAATGTTTTGACTATGCATCCTTATGGAGAGCTGGCATACTCAATAAGTGATGTAAGCAACAGTAATTATGCAGTTGTGTGGCTCATTTGACATGCAGACATAAACCCAGAATACTCAATATGTAATGTAGATGGAAACAACTACAATTAGTGGTTTAATTAGTATAAGCATAATAGTACGTTCATAACTGCTATACTCTGCATGACAGTGTTCCATCTAAAACTCAAATGTCGGGTAGCTCAGTGTATGTCAACTTGTATAAACCTTATGACGTCGGGCTAGCTGGTAATAACCACTACTGTGCAGGGGTGGATCATTATAATAAGGTCCAAGGAATCTCATCATTTAATCCCCTTTTGTCAGACTGAAGCTTATAGATCCATTTTTGTTCCTTTCTGAAAAGGTAACCGGACACATCACTTATATAGCTGGGTATATACGGCTTTTCCAGAACAGTCCATTGGAAATCCGTTTCAAGGTGTGCCTGGTCCAAGAAATGTCTAATAAGTTTAGTGTGGCTTTTCTTACAACGGAAAGAGCTCTTATGTTCCAGCATTCTAGTCCGAACTTTCCGAGTAGTCATTCCTACATATCGTATGGAACAAGGGCATGTCAGCATGTAAATGAAGTTGGTACTATTACAATTTCTGAAATTGTTCGGCAACCAAGGTCTGTTAGTGCCTATATCTATATCCCTTGTGTGTTTGGTCTGTGGACAAACCGAGCACGTACCGCACGGATGATGCCCAACTACTGGAGCGAGATCCCATAGGGTTTCACCCAGCTTCTTAGGAGTCTCTCTTGGGCGTGTGTGAACAAGTCGATCTCGGATACTACTCGCCCTTTTAAATGCAAACAAAGGTTGCACAATTTTTTCTTTTCCATGGTTCAGAAGGCGCCAGTGTCTTTTCACGATCTTCTGGATGACATTGCTTTTAGTGTTGAAAGTGCTCACAAAAGTGAGTCTTTCCAATGGTGGTTTTGCATTTGGAGCTTCAAGGAGAGCCTCTCTGTTGTTATTAAACGCTCTTTTCCGTGATCTTTTGATGAGCGACTTGGGATAATGTCTATCCCTTAGTTGTGCACATAAATTATTCACATGTACATCAAAGTCCTCTCTGTTGGAGCAGTTTCTACGAACACGTAGAAATAGGCCATAGGGTAAATTTTGGCGCAGAGACTTCGGATGTCAGCTCTCATACAGGAGGAGTGAGTTCCGCGCCATGGGTTTCCTGTAGAGTTCACTCTGCAGGCCTGCAGGAGTGACATAGATGTGCAGATCTAGGAAAGCAATTCTTTCTCTATGTGCTTCCATAGTGAATCTGAGAAACTGGTTTTTGCTGTTTAGCCACTGGTGGAATTCATTGACTGAATCTAGCGTGCCTCTCCACACCACCAACACGTTGTCAATATAACGCTTCCACCACCTAATAGAGGTGTGGAAGGAGTTGGTGGGTGTCAGTACGTGTTGTTGTTCGAACTGGTGCACATATAAATTCGCCAGGCTCGGCGCGAAAACGCTGCCCATACTTGTTCCAGAGATCTGGAGAAACAGCTTGTCTTCATATTTGAAAAAGTTTGTTTTCATGGCCAGGGTGGCTAAAGCCATTATAAACGGTACTGGTGTGATGGTTTCCCCTATACTATCCCTCAGGATGGATGTTACAACTTCCAAAGCCCCATCCTGAGGGATAGAGGTGTAAAAAGATTCTACGTCGAAAGAGACCAACAGGTCTCTTTCGCTATCGAAGTCTATTTCTGGTAAGACTCGTAGCACATCTTTAGTATCCTGCAAATATGTAGGCATTTGTTGTACAATGGGCCGCAGAAAGTGGTCAACAAAAGACTTTGGAAGTTGTAACATCCATCCTGAGGGATAGTATGTTATGTCGGTGCCTCCCCCAAGCCTCAGATGGAAGCTTGAGGCACCGACGGATAGGTGAGTGGACCTGAGATCACTGAATGCCATTGATTATGTTGATATTTGTTGTAAATAGTTTATTCTGCCAAAACTATCTTTTGAAAAAGCACAGTTGGTATTTATAACAGCCTGGTGTCAGAGTCCAGTGTTTGGGCTACCAGAGGGCTTGGTACACTGAGTCTGTGGATTGACCTACTCCACATGTTAGCATCTGGATATAGGGTACTACATATAGAACTGAGTTTGATGCATAGTGATAAGCTTATAATTGTTGGTTGCATTGTGCTACATTCCTCTTTTCTTCCCTATATCTCTGTAGTGCGGGCCTCCTATACCTGAGCGGAGTCCACGTGAGGTGAGGTCTATTCCCCTACCATTAAGGGTGAGCATTAAACATTTAATTTCCATGCACACTGATGGTCTTTGGGTGACACATGTTGTATTGGGGACTGACACATCTAATACAATGTTAATGATGCAATGCTTTCTTTCGCAGAATTCACTGTAGCTAAAGTGAGTCAGGGGTGAAAGTTCATGGTTACTACAGGTTGTACCGTATCTAACCATTTTTTACTTTATTTCTTTGGTGATGGTGGTGATTCCTTTATTTCACTACTAGGAGTGCAACTATTGTAAGAGCAGAGGCCCTGATGAATACCAAGGGATTTAACACCCATCAGGCAGAAACATGTTGGCCCATTTATAGGCAGATATTTGTTACTGTCCTTTTTGCACTGTTCTGGTTTTTTAATTAGGAGGCGTGCCATGTCCGTAGAATAAAGTTGTCGTAAGGAGGGCATTCCATCCTATTTTAAGTTACTATTTATCCTGTTGCACTTATCTATTCTACCATCAAAAGATCAGTCATCATGGACATTCAGTTTATGTTGGTGGACCAAATCCCAAAACAGCAACTAGGTGCGGTTTTGTCCCCATGATCAGGGGACCAGCCCTTTATGCACCAGGGTTTGGCCAGATGATATGACTGATCATTAAGTCTTTTTTGATGGAAACCCTATATCAATTGTTTTGGACTGGTTAGCCATTTATGAATATCCTATGATGTATCGGTCTCCTCTATGCATGTAGAGTTCACCTTTCTTTTCTTTTGTCTTCACAAATACACTGTCGATGTGATATATACACTCTGAGATCTTGTGGACTCGGTTGTGACAGTGCTGCTTTAATATTCAGCTATTAGAACCCCTGTGTTTCTTGTGTTGTAAATTAAAAAAAATACCATATCTGCAAATAATGGAATAATATTGTAAATGCTACATCTAAAGTAACAGATGTACAATTTGAAAAAAAGATCAAACAAATAATTCAACACCATTTAATAAGAAGAGAAACAAGAGACATAAATAAAAAAAAATTACAAATACAAATTAACCTCCAAAATGTCAAACAAAAATTGAAATTTTATTCAATTCAATTCAAAGAAACTTTATTTTGGCCTTCAATTCAAAGAAACTTTCTTTTGGCCGGTGGCCATAAAAGTGAAAGCGTTACAGTAACATTACATTAAGACATTCCATGTGTGCACGTTGCCAGACTCCATAGCCTTGAATTAACATTTGCCATCACAAAGGCCAGCACCCCATAAAATAGACCTAGATGTATACAAATGTAAAACATTAATAAAAACAAATATAAGTCATATTACAACCACTGAAAACGCACATAAAAACCATAAATAATAAAAATTAACACTAAGGGTCCAAGTCCAGTTAAAACATTATAGGGTTGTCACAGTGAACGTGAGAGTTGTTATTCAAAAACGTTCTGCGTACACCCCACATAGAAAATAAAAACTGCAACACCGCAAATACAATAGGCATATAAGTGTTATATTTCAATAGCCTAAATGGTGTGCACAGTGCTGGGTTCCCAGGTTTCTGCATAACTGGATCAACCATCTATGCCTAGCCTTCCTATAGCCCAGACAAAAAAGAATACATGGAGTTCTGTCTCCTCTACATTGCTGCAGGCCGGACAGCCCAATGTGGTCGAGCCAGCCCATTTGTTTGTGAAGGCACGCAGCGGGTGGACGCCATACCTAAATTGTAAATATAGCTTCCTGGCTGACTCGCGATGAATGTCGTCCAATATGGACTCAACGCTATACTGATCTTTAATTCCCAGGAATACTACGGTGAGATAGTCAGTTGTAGGGCTGCCATGCAGGTGTGCAAGTTTGCTCTCCCTATAACTCCATGCCAGCTACTTCCTGGATATTGTTGGGCAAGCTGCCTCAGCATTATACCATAAATTGAAATTTTGTTAAATTAAATTTGCTGCTCTCTGTTCAACCTAAAACAAGCATTTGCAATGCAATAGGTTTCGCAATTGCGAGATTTTGAGCTATTGGCATTGTAAATGACATTGCCTTTTATTTTTGCTTTTCTTTTTAAAACATAAATAAAACGCATTGTCATTTACAATGCCAATAGCATTAGCAAGACTTTAAGCTATTGGCATTGTAAATGACAATGCCTTTTATCTATCTGTTTAGATAAGTAACGCATAAATAAAAGGCATCATCATTTACAATGCCAATAGCTTTGGTATATATGCAAGCATTTGTTTTTGTGTATGTCTGAGTGTGTGTGCCGGTGTTATTTGTGTGTAATATGTGCGTAAGCTTAATTGTGTACTAGTGTGTGTGTGTGTGAAAGTAACCGTGTGTTAGGTTGTTTACTAGTGTGTGTAAGTGGAAGTGTGCGTGTGTCTGTCTCTCCAAGTCCTATCTGCACCGGGTTGCCTCAGCTGACTTTTCCTATGCAACACCAATACATTATTAAAAGACTGTGTGTTATATCAGCACTAGTGGTACAGACTTACTGTGCGGGCGAGTGAAAGGGGAAGGGTGGGCAGCCAACAGCATGCCGTGTACAAGGTGGTATGTGTGGACCCGTACCTGCAGCAGAGAGCGCCTCCTGTGCACCGCCATGTTTGCAAGCCCTCGCCACTTATGTGTAACCACACAGCCCCCCAAAAAGCAGCCTTAGGCCATGGAACAGGGCTTTAAAATCATCCAGATGTGAGTGAGAAGGTTGTGAAGTTGTTCTCTGGAAGATATAGTTTCGTATTTTTAAATATGTAGCCAATACCACCGTGTTGTGGTAAACCCTTCAGTAGTGTCACTGAAATCAGGATATGGGACGAGGTATTAGCAAGAACATGATATCAAGTGTAGGATAGGAGGCAGAGACAGCGCTTTGCGTAAAAGATATAGTAACTCATTGTCACAGGCAAAAAAAAGGTAGTGGTTGTTAGAGGGCACCGGTGGGGTTCATGTAGCAGGCAACAACTGTATGTGTATGAGGTCTACATGCTAACTGATTAAAGAGAAACCATACTGCCATTATGAAATGTTAGAGTGATGTAAGCGTACTGTCCACTGTGCTGTTCACATTCAGTACTGTCCACGTGGTCGCTGGTAATAACAATGAATGGCACTAAAAAGCCCATAACGAAGTTGTGATCATGTTGGTGGTAAGACTGTGTAAACAACATGGGGGTGCTGGGGACAACATACCGTGCAGTACAGTTTTGACAGAAACAACAAACAGCATTAAATAGTATCAGTGCGTAGAGACACTTTGCTAATCTAAATAATTATGTTGGGAATAAACATGCTGATGGTAGTAACTTGATTTAGTATCTCGGCCAGTCTGCATTTCCACTCTGAAGCGTGCAGTGAAGTCAATTTAATGCGCCATTCAAAGTACTGTGCAGCACTTCTAAGTAGCTGCAATGAAACTAGCAGTAATGGAGTCAGGTGGATTATCATTGGGAAGTGCGCCTGTCATTATCCACTGTACCCTTCTTGTCAATATAAAGTAATATGACACCAGCCCACCAAGCCCTTTTACCAGATCACTGATGTGCTGCTCCACTAGTCCCACTCCTCGGCTGGTTCTAATCTTGGGGTCTTTGGGAGCCTCCATCCTGCTGATGTTCCTGCTCCCCTCCAGGAGGCTCTCGGCCAGCTCCAAGTAACACGGCCGGGGACGCTCAGGTCACCTCTGGTGTACCTAATGAAAAGAGAGCATTGGGAACCACGTAAAGACCCAGAGGTAGGAGCAGAACCTCTGGAGTAGGGGCACCTGACAAAAGCCACAGGTAAGGAGTGCCATTCATGCAACCCTGCTTGGGGTCTTCCGAGGTCATGTTTTCCTTGCTCACCGTAACAGTGATGAAGCTCGCACTGTAGTCAACTCCATAGGAATTACTATATTTACACAGTACTGCAGTAAGGATAACAAGCAAAGTGAAAGCGGCCCACGCGGCCAATCAATAAAATAAACAAGCGCGGTACCTAAAGTGCTGTGAAAATATAAATAAATAAATTGAGCGCGGTGTCCCTAGCGGGTGCCGCGCTCATTAAAGTAATTTTAAAAAAACATACAATTTAAAGCAGTGGTTCCCAAACTTTTGACTCCTGAGGACCCCCACTGAATCACTACTGGAAGCCGGGGACCCCCAAGAAATTTGTACAATTTAAATTTCTTTTTAAAAACGCCTTTTGAAGAAGACAATTTCAAGAGGGAGACAGCCTGAATTGGGTCTATTGGCATGGACATGTATGCATACAGCAGTGCATTATTTAGTGGTACAAGTCTCCTGCTCTCAGCCTTAGCAGCACCTCTACATTCTCATTCCAGAGCCTTGGAGTGGTGACTCTTCCATACAGCAACAGGTTGAATGATTGTGAATTATTAGCATTTTTACCTATTCACAGTTTAAGAATGTCTAAAATATTATACAATTATGAAGCATTTTATATTAAAGACATGCCCCAAGGAGCAACGAATATTGTGAAAATTCTAACAAGATAGTGCACAAAGTGATGAGTCCAGTGTCCAGAGCAAATTCAAGGTCTATATTAGGAGTTCATCATGGAAGTGCAAGAGATGGCAGGAATGTATCTGCACAGGAGGCATATTGTTTCAGCGAGATCATGGAACAATGCTATGTCAATTACCATAAACCCCTGTTAGACATTATATTTAGTCACAGACAGCAGAACAACATTTTACCACCAAGGGGTGAGCAGTGCAGTTAAGGCATATTTCAGAGAGGCCTCGCGTGGTACCTGACATGACCCTCTCCTGTTAGGATGCCCACTGCCCTGTCCCTTGCCAACAACAAACTGCAAAGGCTACACAGAATGAGAGCTTGATATGTCTGATATGGCCTGGGACTGCTGGAGGACCCCCGCTACTGTTAACCAACATTATTAACAAGGACATGAGAGGGATTACTTTGGAGGCGGGGGTCTTGCAACCCCCGGCCGTATTTATTAAAACATACAAATAAATCAAAAATTGAAATAAACAATATTTACACAATTACGCAGAAAACGTTCCATAACATTCGATTACAATTGATATATGCAGATATCAGATGGCTAACCTTAACATAATTCTAGCACAAGGTATTTCCTATCCAAATCTAAGGTATCAATCTTACAATACTTAATTTTCTGCGTATCCTATTTGGGCCTACGGCAAGGTCACTAACCTTATCACTTAAACCACGCCCTCCTGTTGGAGTGCGCATGCGTAGAGGGCCCATTTACCGTGAGGATACTTCCACCCCCCAGTTACACCCATACACTCCATCAACTCCATTAAAGTGGGCCCTTGCTTCTCTGCGCCGTTTACTGGCATCATTGTGCACGTGCGGGTTGGCCAACCAGCCTAGAGAAAGCGTGACTCCCCCCTCGCCCGCACCCAGGTAGCCAACAGGCTGTACCTGCCCCTGGGGTTCTAGGAGAGACCACTTGTCCCTCCCATTGGGCAACCCCATTCAAGAATGGAGCAGCCCTCTAAGGACCTTAAATTTACTGCTCACCAATCATAACATTACTGCCACAGGCCAGCGTAGTTGACCGACTATCTGCCCCCATACCCTCCTATACTGAAAGGTCATGCCTTGTCCCTAAAATTCACAAACCTAGCCAACTCACTGCAAGGGCATGCCCTGTCCCTATACACCACTAACTAGGCAAGAAGATTCTCTGCGACGATTTCACCCCTAGGTGTGGACGAATGGACGCCGTCTTTTAAGAAGCACAACCCCCCCCAGATGCACCCCTGAACTATAGTCTGAATGTGTCAAGCCCTAGCTAGCCCCAGTAGTTTCTTACAAGGTAGATTTTTCCAGTGGCCCCATGGCCTCACAGACTCGCTTCCTCCCTATTGAAAGCTTCTGGAATGTCCAGGTGTAGCCTGGGCATCGACATGTCGACCCACCCTTCTACCCAAGCGTACCCCAGTCCTTCCCCAACCCCTCCCAAATGCGGGAGAAATATGCTAGGGCTGTCTGACTCAGGGCAAGTAACCCGCCACCATGGGTCCACAAGATGGGCTCAACTGATGGCATCACGCCTTGCCCGATAAGCCACAGCACCCCAGACGCTGACACTAATGCTGGTGCAATTGGAAGGCTACCCTGGGCACCCTAGGCCCCAAGATCTCTTACGGGCATATCATGAAGTCCGTGAACCACCTACCCTGACCACTATGTTCCGGGAGATGCTCGGTGTAATCCTACCTCCTTACTCTGGAATATCCCCACTGCGCAGTGTTTGCTACGATGGCAGCTGGGAGCACCAGTGCCGTAAAGGCAGAGTACTGTTTCCCGACAAGGGGTGCTGCGGTGTTGTATACGCCCATTGCTCCTTGGTTTGGCCAAGCTGGCAAGGCACACACCTGTGGAGAAGCGTACTGCTACAGTACTACAGTTGGCACAACCAATTAGTAACATACCTATACACAACCAATATAGAGCTGATACCTCCTGATCTTTCCTATAAGCGTATCATGTACACCGTGTACTATCTGACCCTGATTATTCTTCTTCTGGAATAAGCTCAGTGCTAGCCTATCCTCCTATTACGTAGCATCCCCAACACTGTAGTGTCCGCTACAACAGGCGCCCGCGAGCACAGGTGCCTGTAATGGCAAATCGCTGGTCCATGACAAGGGTGTTGATGTGTCGCATCCGCCCGCAATACCTGAGTTCTGGTCGAGCTAGCCAGGTGTACACCTATAAGGCAGTGTATTGCCAACTTACCCCAAATGGCGAACCACAATGGTTGACACACTTCTACATATCAACTATAATGCATGGGCTGGACCCTATCATGCTGGCACCGCTTGAGCCTTTGAATTGATCACCCATCACACTTGATGCCGTCGCTTGCCACTCACGTTCCGGGTCTACCGGTCCCCTTGGTTATCCACCTTTTTGCAACCATAGCGATGTGGAGCCGTTGCGGATCTACTGGTCCCCTTGGTTGTCCACATCTTGCGGTCCTAGCGGTGAGAAGCACTCCTCAGGCAACAGGCATGGATCCAGACACACATAAATGAAAGTCAAAAAACATCAATGATTAGTGCCTTTTTGCATTTAGATGACCAAACACAATTCTCAAAGTTAGCGCTACTAGATGAGATTGCACCCGCCCTTTCACACCCACCCAGCTTAGGGTGCTTAGATACTGTCCGCACTCAATAATTCACAGGTACTCTCTGACATAGGCCTCCAAATGCCCAGATCCAGCCCCAGGGGGAGTTGGTCCTGTGAGACAAAACAGGAATAGCTTGACAGGCACCAGTGTGCTGAGATACCGCGTGACCAACCGCAGACCTCTATTGCCACCTTGTACACGCACAGGGGTGTCCCCGCACTGTGTGACGTAACACGGATGCAACTATACTGTGTGATACTACACTTGAATACACTCTGTCTGACAACATAGGCACCCAAATGTGCACCAGCCCCAGTAGGGGTTAGTCCCATGTGACACAACACAGGAATAACCTGCTTAATCGTACAGGCCCGAGGATGTCAGTAATGTGTGACCCCACATGTACATCACATTATGTAAGTGTACAGGCACAAGAGTGCCGAGATACAACGTGCCAAACCCCCCGGCAACTAATGCCCCATTGTATACGCACAGGTGGTGCGATGGTACTGCGCAATGCCACAAGGACATTGATGGTACAAGTGCACAGGCACATGGATGCAGTGGTACTATGCGATACAATACATTACATGCGCAGGGATACCCTTGAAGGTGAGACAACAAGGCCTGAGGTGTACTGTTTGATGCCAGAAGTGTTGAAAGGATACTTGAGGGACCCTACCCGATGCCAATGCCAAGTAGGCCTGACCTCAAAACCCTGCAAAGAACTTGCTGTAACATGCTAAGCCTAACTCCCTAAGTAAGTAATTTCACCCAATGTGGAATCCTGTAGCCTACCTTAGAGGTAACGTATGTAAAGAGAGGAAGGTTTGGGCCAACATGGCAATCTACCAATTGTGTGCACAGACCCTACAGTGATAGATCTGACATATATATTACCTGGCTACCCCTGCGGGTGGTGAAACCGGTGATGCCAGCCCACTAGCAGCATTTAGCTTACAGGCCATGACACACACCCATGTAGTTCCAATAGATTTACCAGTAAATCAGCTAAGTCAATTATGAGACACTTAGTCACTACCACAATGTCTACAGAGGGCATATGCATTAATGCCACTGATAAATTGCAGCAAAGTGGCCAAAACCAATAACCAACAGCGACCAGGTCAGCAAATTATGAGTCAAAGCAATCGCTTCAAAAGCATACCCACCCAGGTTCTGTTTCTGGCTAGTCAGCATCACTTTAAACATTTGCCACTTTCAAACATAGGCACGTCACAATCTGAACAGACCCTTAACATAACCACCCATAAGAGCAGCCAAGCAGTTGTACTGCATGAGGAACATTTTACATCAGAGTTTCCCTGGTGATAACCTAGCATAGCACTAATTACCAGGTTGTTCCACCTTGTAGGGATGCTCTGCATGACATGCCAGAAACAAAGACTAACTCTTACTACACTGTGCCAAGCACTGCATACCTTTCTTTCATAGGAAATGCTGATGCCCTCAATTTCCCTTAACACAGCCTCCTACAGTGTTTCTTAATGTACTTGTAATACAGGCATAAGCATGGTTTTAGCAACCACATGAATTCCCGAACCATTTGGAATGTGACAAAAACATACATTGCAAAATAAGGCACTGAGTACTGAAATAAAGCACTGTGTACTGACTTACATGTACCACCCTTATTCGTTCCCGATTAATTTTTGAAAGTGGTTCCACTGGGGAACGAACCCAGGACCTTCTGCGTGTAAAGCAGACGTGATAAACACTACTCTATGGAACCTGCCTTTGAAACCTGTAACAAGTGATATGACCCATACTTCTTGAGACCTGTACTCTTGTCTGCTGTGTAGGAGAACCTCCATAAGTGTCAAAGCCTCGCGATCCTTCCCTCGTCTTTGTACCGAGTCTCAATGTAAGTAACGCCACGGTCACACACAAGAGGCCACAGAAGCTTCTCCCCAGGATATGCGTTATCGACCCCTCCTATTGAGGCCGATAAAATGTGTGTAATCGTGTTGTCGAACAACACCATCTGTTTTTCCAGCACAACAAACAGCTTGGGATATGCTAATGTCACCAACAACTGGTTGAAAATGAGCAATGTTATTGACAGGTAGACGGCTAGTCATCTCCAATCCTGTCAGCTAATACTTTGTTGATTTTCCACCTAGCGGTACAAAAGGGGGTGGTGATGGACGGAGCACCTGAATCAATCAAACATTCACACCCAGTCAAAAGATCTGGGTTTAATCCATCACCGTTCTTTAGCCCACTCTGCCACCCCAGTTCAGACATGGCTATATGCAAATCAGTCTGACCCTGTGCCTTATGGGAACAGTCCAGCCCGAACTGCCAAGCCATGTCTTCCCTGGACCGGAAACAAGCTTCCGAGGACCGGTTTCTGGCATTCCAGCCTTCTTATGCCCGGCTTGCTTGAATCCAGTGACAAAGTGAGCAAGGGACTCACGTCTGAGCATACCCTGCCACACTTATGGTGGCCAAAAGCGGTACAAAAGGGGGTGGTGATGGACGGAGCATCTGAATCAACCAAACACTCACACCCAGTCAAAAGATCTGGGTTTAATCCAGCGCCGTTCTTTAGCCCACTCTGATTTTCCCCCTAGCCTGGAATGCCCCAACATCAGTCCCCATTGCTCACAGAAGCTCCAGAATGTCCTTAAACTGAATGACTAAAAGCCACCATCGACCTTGTTCAATTCCTAAACGTTTTGGCTTTCTACAAAATAAACATTAGCACCCATAACTATAGAAGCAGAGACCCAGTGATTACGTACAAGAATGTGGAAGATCTATGTTTATCATTGTGTGTGTGTTGACACAGCATGGTCTGGACACTATACAGTTTCTACAGGCACAACCTCAGCGCTTTAAACCCTGGCAAGAGCACGCCGCTCGCACCACTGCCATAGAAACAAAACAATTGATCACATCGCGCAGCGCTTTAAGAAAAGGCAAAACAGTGGAATAGATAATGCAGTGCTTAACCATGGGGAATACTCCCACCCCACAGTGTTATTCAAATGTTTTTTTCCTCTACACTTTACTAGGATTTTCAGTGATTTAAAACATGACCTCCAGAGCGCATTGCTCGCGCCCCCCGCAATTAAAACAAACACTTGATCAGTAGTGGCTCACAGCAGAGATCTCACAAATGCGATATTTATCAGGGCACAGAGCTAATGCTGCCAGAACCAACACCAGGTACATGGATGCACTGTGGCGCACAGCGGTACCACTCTGAAAGCTGACCTGGATGACTCAAGCGAGTGACTCCAGTCAATTGGGTTGGCGATGCTTGCTGTCCCATGGATACATAAACTCTTAATCCAATGCAATCTACAGCCGCTTCTGAGGTCGTGTTGCACTTGCTGTGAGGGGACTTGCTTTGAACGCTTGTAAGCGTGTGACTGACATTGCAGCAACCAAAATGCTCCTGTGACATTATGGGATCACTGACATAATATCGATTACACTAATGTAGACTTACACAAATATCGAAGTTAAAATATCGAATACAAAAGTATCGAATTCCTATCTACAAACAGGTAAGTACAAAAATATCGAATCAAAAATATAGTTAAAAAAATATAGTTAGTCAAAATATAATTTTTTTTAAATGTCTTAAAAGTAATTTAAAATTAATTAAATAATAACTATATTTAAGTAAAACATACCTAAAAATACTTAAATAATTTTATAATTATTAAATAATTAATTTAAGTTAAAAAATATACAATTTAAGTTTTTAACACACACATATATATATATATATTATATATATATATATATATATATATATATATATATATATATATATATATATATTAACATAATATTAAGTAATAATATACAATATTTTTACTGTTGGATAGCGTAGGGGAAAAAATTACTATTCCCACTCCAGAGAGTTCAACAGTAGGGAAAGCGGTGGATAGCGTAGGGGTAGAAATTACTATTCCCACTCCAGAGAGTGCAACAGTAGAGAAAGCTTTGGATAGCGTAGGGGTAAAAATTACTATTCCCACTCCAGAGGGTACAACAGTAGGGAAAGCGTTGGATAGCATAGGGGTAAAAATTACTATTCCCACTCCAGAGAGTGCAACAGTAGGGAAAGCGTTGGATAGCGGGAGGGTAAAAACTACTATTCCCACTCCAGAGAGTGCAACAGTAGGGAATGCGTTGGATAGCGTAGGGGTAAAAATGACTATTCCCACTCCAGAGAGAGCAACAGTAGGGAAAGCGTTGGATAGCATAGGGGTACAATTACTATTCCAATTCTAGAGAGTGCAACAGTAGGGGAAACATTGGATAGTGTAGGGGTACAAAATTAATATTCCCACTCTAGTGAGTTTAACAGTAGAAAAAGTAAAGATGTAATATATTAATATAAATAAATTAAATATCAATACCAATAAAAAATTCATTAAAATAAATTGCAAATTTAAAATATGTACTAATTAATCAATTAAAAATACAAATAAATAATAATTACAATTATTTCATATTAATACAAATTAATTACCAATTAACAAATAATTAACAATAAATCAATACCAATAAATAAATAAAAATTATTTATTTAATTACAATTAAATTACCTCCCACCCTATTCCCAAATAAACACACAATCCACTACCAAAAATAAATTAATAAAATTAACATAATTATTAATTAATCAATGTAAAAAATATTAAGCACCCATTAAAATGAATTACCAATTAAAAATTAATTAATTATAATTTAATAATGAATTAACAATTACTTCAAAATAAATACCAATAAATAAATTAACATATTTAATTAATTACAATTAAATTACTTCCCACCACCGTATTCCCCTATGAACCCACAACCCGCTACGGAAAATAAAATATTTAAATTAAAATAATTATAAATTAATAAGAATTGATTACCAATTAAAAATTATTTAATTATCAATTAAAAAATAATTAGCAATTAATTCAAAATGAATACCAACTAATAAATTAACATATTTAATTAATTACAATTAAATTACTTCCCACCCTATTAACCTATAAATCCACAACCCACTACAGAATTAAATTACGCAAAAATTGAATAACATAACATAAAAAAACACGTAAAAAAACTTCGATATTATAAAAAATTTGATATTTCCTAATAACTATATTATATACTTCGATATTTAATCTTTCTATATTTTAAAAATCGATATTATATTACTTACCTTCAAAACGATATTTTTCACCACTATATTCTGTCCATTCGATATTTTGTCCATTCTATATTTTTTCTTCGATATTTCTGCAATTCTATATTTTTTACTCGATATTATGTCTGTATACCAAATTAAAGCTGCCTCACACGCGGCATACCCGCTATGCGATTACCTTAAAAGCATTTCAAATGGTTCCAAAGACAGAATGAAGTAGAGTACCTCCATCACTCCTGTCTTTCTTTCTCAGCGTTTTATATAGCGCAAACTTGACCCGAAGGTTACAGAGCACTTTACAAGAGCCCCAGCTGCCTCACAGACGCCTTGACCCAGACGCATGCATTTCTGGGAAGTGGTTAGAGCGCCGCTTTTCCTGCAAAATGCTGGACAAACTCATGTGGTGATAGAGATGGTATTTCTTCACATATTCTCTCATTAGGGATACACTTGTGTATCCACACTGTACTGTTGTGCATGAAATTTTTTTCACCTGACTAAACACTTGGTATTCTTCAACTCAGCATTTACAGTCAATAATAAGTTATAGCGCATCTAGGAGTCCCTGGAGTCTCCTCCAAAGTTGGTTTCCACTTATACCGGATGACTCACGGTTGTTGCGTGATCGTGTGATCTGTCTTATTACCAAACTGTGTATGATCTGTACTGAGTAAGTTCCTTTTGTTCCAATTCAAGCCCTGAAGAGTCGGAGATCACTGTTTCTCTGACGAAACACGTGTCGGCTGGCTGGTCTTTGTGCCAACAAGTATTGTCGCGTTCTAATCTAGGACCCCAATCAATACTGTGACCTTATGCCCCTATACGGCTATAATCCATTTATTCCCCTATAATGGCATAAACGATCAAGAGCGATATTTCAGAAACTCGTCTCTGGCCTAACACGATCAGAGCCACATTTCGGAATCACTTCCTCTGCAGCTTCCTCTGCATCTCATTAGAGCAAATGACACAGCAGAAGCCACTATCTAAGATTCCTAGATTAAACTCTGAGTTCTTCAACAAGATAAAACTCAGCAACCTGGGAAAACCCTGCTTGCTATGTTTTGATTAGTAATAGAACTCTAATGAGCACTAAGAGACGATCACTTCCTAGTGACATCTTTATTGACGTCTTATGTCCAAAAACTTACGGCAAACCAGGCACCTTTCAGGTATAAATATTACCAACGTTGTCTTAAGCAAACCCTGATGTTACTACCGCTGCTGCTGTCTTAATGACAACAATGATAGCGATGGTGTGGTGAACATAGGAGCAGAACAGCTGTCCCCGTCAGAGCCCAGCAGGCAAGCTGCCCACGGACGCTGCCCCTCCTCTTCCTCGACGCGCTGAAAGAGACGCTGTCTTTTCTCCTGCCGAGAAATCCAGCTCCGGCGTTTCCAGCCTACTCTTGCGAGTGACTTGGATATCGAGTCCTGGAAGGAGATACAAGACCTCCAACATTCTATTTCAGAGGTATGGTGTTGACTAAACCCTTAGAGAGAATTCTTGAAGCAAACCTTGGCAAAACCAACTTAACTAAAACTGCTACTTACTTACTCCCTCCCAAGTATTAGGCTTAGGTCAGGTACACTGGGGTAGGCGTAGTTAGAAGCACCAGTTGAGTACGTTAGCTAAATGTATATATGAATGTATATATGCTTTATTCATTTTAAACCATTGTATGGCTAAGAAACCATATCAATGCTTTTACAGTATTATTTCGCAATACTCATTTTACTGTACGCACTTTTTATAATAACTAGTCTTGCAATTGTGGCAATTCATTTCTCTTGCACGAGATGAAAGACTGTTCAATAAATAATACCTTTTTATTGAAAACGCCCGTCTCTCTGTTCTCTGCATATTGGTGAAAGTAATCTGCACAAAACTGACTGAGTAAAATAACTGTCTATTGTTTCACACGACTCTAGAGATTGACTCTTATTCTAAGGAGCAAAGTTGTCATGTTTATGCGGTTGTTGGAAAACTGAATCCCTTCTTGTCTGTACCAGGGAAGCTGATCACTTCCTATTCAGTCAAGAAAGTTTCCAGTGACCTCTGAGCTAGTTGATAACAAACCTAATTAAGTTTACCATAGTCAGTGGAGACCTGGAAGATCCGCACTTCTACGTCCATACTACTGTTTATGTTATTCCAATGCGCAGGGCCTATTGGGAAAATAGGAACTAAACTACAGTATTAAAAGAAACAAGAAACCTTACAGCGACTATTGTATTTATGTGTAGAATACAAACATACTCTGTTTTTGATTTTATGTGTGCACAGGTCTATTGTAAATGTTATATGTGGTTGGTGTTCCAAACCCTAAGTAAGGGGTTAGAAGGGTCGACCTTTTCCTGTTAGCACCATAGTAATTAGTTCTATGTCCACTTGACCGTCGTATACCTTGCAGAGCACCATTGGTTCCTTTACACTAAACCCTTTCTCCCAGTATCACAAATCCATCCATCTTGTCACCTTCAAACTTTACCTCTTGTTCTGTAACTTCTACTTCTAATGTAATGTACACCTACATTATCTTTCATTAAAGATGTAGAAGATTCTACAATGTTTTTTTGTCTTTTCTAGTTTTATAAAAAGCCTTATTAGCATTATACCAGTATCAGAGTTCAGATCAATATTATTGTGCTTGGCTATCTCTTCAATGTGGATTCAATACTGTCTCACTTAGAGATAAATCACTCTTTCTCAAAGACTCAGAAAGATGGGTATTATGAATCTATCCTAACAATTAGGTGACAATGCTCTAGATTGAGACAACACGCTATTTAATGAACTCATTAAATAAATCTACCACAAAGAATAGCTCTAACAGTTCTGTAGACCTTGACTGAACACATACATTTTAATAGGTTTTGCACCAAACATGAACCATTAAATGTGATCAACTTTTAGTTGGATAACTGTTTTGAGGCTTTTTCTGAGCCTCAACAATCCCTTCTCTATCATGCAAATACTAATTGATATGAGAAATCTGGAGTTTTTGATTTAGTCCCTCATTGTAAATGGTTTAGATCCATTATCCACTAATTTTCTTTCATCTTTGACACTTTCCACAGATGGTCGAATTAACGCAGTGTGTATAATATTCATCTGGAAGTGTTACTTAAATTGCTCCATGAAGACATCAGTATTTCAAAATGATTTGTGCTCCAAGGATTGAAAACGGTGTTCATGTTCTACATACAATTTTTACTTTTGATTAGTTGATATCAGACTAATTATTTCAAAAGATGTTTTGAGCCAGAACCTGTAAGAGACACCTCTTCAAATCCAGAATGCAATTTTAATGTTTGAGACATACTCCTCTGATCTATTACTTTAATTATATTGTGCAATACCCAAATCAGTTTGAGGTAATTATATATTCATAGAATGTATAGATTGTGTTATACATATCTCACAGTTGTTTACAATTATTTAATTGCATACAGTGTGCAATACCTTGAAAAGAAAAAAGAAATTTGCACAATTTGTTAGATACAAATTTGTTGAAGCCATGGCAAAGCCAACATGTGTTTCATGAAACCGTTGATTTTTCAAGACATTATTAAATCACGTTCAAACACTCAAGAGTTAAGTTATTGAATTCAACTTAACAGGGGCAAGATATGACAAATTACTAGGTCTGGGCAACGCACTACGCTATGCTCGCGTAGTTTGCGAAGTTTGGGCTACTTCACACTATGCAAACTACAAATAGCACAGTGCAAACACGCGTAGCGTAGTGCAGCGGTAATTTTTTGCTTGCTTGTGGTCCTCAATGTGAAGTTGGCGACCGCGAGCAAGCAAAATGACATCCCGGCGCGACTTTTTTCTCGTTCGCGATAACCAACATCAAGTTGCTGATCGTGAGCGTGGAAAATAAACCTCCCGGCGAGATTCTCAACGCGGGGAGGTCAGGTTTCTGATTGCGAGTTGTCGCGTATGCTTGCAACCGCTCGCGATGAGAAACTGTCCGCGTTGAGAAAGCTGCCGCTCGAGTAAAAATCTACTTGAGTGGCAGAAAACGACATCTTGCTCTGTACAAGATGCAGTTTTCAATGAATGCACAGTGCCGGATGCTTGTCCCCACTGTGCAATCATTGAAAACGGCATCTTGCACAGTGTGAACATGGTACTACACAGTTCGCGTAGTGCTACGCGTAGCTCGCAAAGTGCACTTTGCGTAGCTTTGCAGAGGGCTACTTGGCAAATTATGCCCAGCCCTACAAATTACATAGCAACGGTTTGTCCTGCAAAATAGTCTTGTGCTGTTGGGAAAATAACATAAGGTAATAGGTGAAAGTCTAATTTTGCAAAAGACAGTTTAAATTAAATTATAAGATATGGATGAAGGTAATATTGGAAAAACACATGTTGAAATACCTACAAATTACCACGTTACTTAAAAAGATTACAACAAAAGGTACATTTAGTAAAAACAAGGTACGTTCTAGGTACTACCGCAGTACTGTGTCAAACGGTTAAATAAATACATAGAAAATTATTTTTAAACTCCCATACGTATTTCTACTTTAAAAAATGGTAATAGGTCGGTAATAACAATAATACCAACTACCTACCGATGCGTAAGGCTCTAAACCACAACAATTCAAAAGTCCGCTAAAAGGATTATGGCTTGTTTTAAATTTGTAAAGGCAGACATTAGCCAATTATACACTGCCTTGTTACCTCTATGTACCATGATATATTGTTTCCTTACTGTGGAATGCCCTGGCACAATATATCACTAAGGGTCAAATTTGGTCTTCTATTGCAATACCCTTGCATTACGCATTGCTCGGGCAACACAATACTTATGTAACATTTACCAAACTACGCAAACCCACAATGCCTCGCCCTGCTTTACTTAGTATTGTATAGAAACGCAATGCAGCGCAAGTTGCTGACTTGCATTACTCTGAACACCATAATCTACAGTTCTCCAAAGTTTGTAGTACATACTACCTGACTACACTGTATGACACTACACTATACACTTATATACACAGCGTTACTTACAACTTGCATTTTAACTTAAAACACCACCTTCAAATTACTATAAGTTGTGAATCTCTGTACACAGTGTTCTCACCTCACTCACCATACTACATTAAATATAACTCATGCCTTTTTAATACATTGGTTATATCCTTGCATATGATATCACTTATACCATCTCAAATCATAGCTTTCATAAAAATACTTATGACATTTCAATTGAGATTGTTCTTCATTGAGTGCATGGTAGAGGTACGAGTTTTATTGAATCTAGTATGGCGAGTGAGGTTAGAACAGTGTGTACAGAGGTGCTCGACTTATGGTAATTAGAAGGTGGGATGTAAATTCTTAATTGAAGTTATAATTATAACTTTAGAATTTCTAATGTTTGTGTAGTTTGGGTATGATCTGTGTGGAAAGAATAAAGTATTCCTTACTATAACATATCTTTAACCTTTTGTTTTTCATGAAATATATAATTTACATATATACAGTGGCGGTGGTGTTGTTGGGCACAACGGAATAAAAATAATTGCACCATCTATCTGGGTTTGCCTCATCTGTATATCCATCCATGGAGTGAGGTTGCAGGACGACTTCCGGTGATATATATATATATATACTTACTAAAGGGATGCCCGCCGGCTGTGACATTGAACAGTAACTGAGCTGTGTTGGAAGAGGCCGCATTGAGAGGCCCGCCCGAACTTGGGAATTGAACTATGAAAACAGCCAGGATTTGCCATAGGAATCTTTCAGATGCACTTCGTGACTTCAAATATCGAAATTTCAGCTGACCTGAGACTGCAGGAAAACGTGGTGGTAGTGGAACTCACCTTTGGAAACTGTGCTCGAGGTATGGAACTTTTCCTTTTGATGCAAATTTGCACTTGCTCACAGTGTAAATGGGGAAGTTGTACCAAAATCGACATGGGGAACCAGCGAAAGAATGAGGACAGCGGTAAAACATTGTGGGGGATGCAGTCCCTTAAACACTGAGAAGAGCTTTTAGAAATCTACAACGATGGAAAACATGAATATAAAGCCATTTGGAGGTTAACTGTTTTAACCTTTATTGAAACTTGTACATTTCCTCGTTGCACTACAGAGACTGAGCAACACTTTATTTAAAATGAAGAAATGCGAAATGACTGGTCCTTTAAATGACTGGATTAATGTACCTTTTCTATGTCTAACAGTTACGTATTTAAAAACGAAACAAACCCACCGCAAACAGCAGTCAGTGGCATATGATTAAGAGTCATGGGACTCGAAACGCATAATGCCTGAATCGGCTTTCATTCATTGGAATAAAGATCTTTTTGAAGTCAGATGGTGTGGCCTGTTATCATTGCTGCAAGAGCGATTGTGTTGTTTCCTGTGTTTTAAAGTGTCTGACACACCTGTAAACGGGCCCACAATCCGCCAGGTAGCGACATTCCTATTGTCAGAAATCTTGGGACAGAAGCTTGGAGCTTACTAAAGGGATGCCCGCCGGCTGTGACATTGAACAGTAACTGAGCTGTGATGGAAGAGGCCGCTTTGAGAGGCCCGCCCTAACTCGGGAATTGAACTATGAAAACAGCCAGGATTTGCCACAGGAATCTTTCCGATGCACTTCGTGACTTCAAATATCTAAATTTAATTTGACCGGACATAGGGACATTCTGACAAGGCTACAGCTCGAACGGCTGAACGGAATTATACCAGATTTGGCAAAATGGTAGGGACTGGTATGCAGCAGTGCCTTTTGTATGTTTAGTGTACATCCCTCCAGTAGTTCTTGAGAAAATTGAATTTGACATTTTTTAAATGGCATTTTCTATGGGACCTTTAGACATGGCTACAGCCCGAACGGCTGAACGGAATTATGGTAGGGACAGGTATGCAGTAGTGCCTTTTCTATATTTGGTGAAAATCCCTCCAGTAGTTGTTGAGAAAATGAATTTAAGCAAATTATATATCTATATGCGCTCAACATTCTATTGGGAATAACTTTGGTGCCGATTGAGGAATCTGTGTGTACTTTTCCAGAATTTTTGCCAGCTCCGCTCCGCTCCTTCCCTGAAAGTTTCGGGGGGATTCGTCAAGCGGGGGCCAAAAGGGGGGTCCCAAAACACGAAAAGGGTGCAGGGTAGCGACCCCCCAACCCTCTAGCCCTTCAAAGGGGGTCCTAAAAGGACCCCCAAGGGCAAAAAAAAAAGAAACGCGGGGTACGCGCACCGTTCGCATATGGTACGCGTACAGTGCGCGTACCCCGCGATTTAAAAAAAAATGGTCAGGGGGTCTCAACTAAGCATGGGCAGAAAATCCGCTCCGCTCGCGGATTTTGCGGATTTTCGGTAAATTCGCAATCCGCGAACTCTCGCGAATTTACCGAAAATCCTCAAATTCGCACGCAGCAGATTTTTTTTCTTGGTGATACAATATTGCGGCGTGCGGCGTTCACTTACCATCATTCAGCATTTGTCGAGTTGTTTTTCTCAATATTTTGCGAGTGCTGCGCCATTTTGGATCTTGCTGCGGGATCCCGCGGGAGTTTGGCGACGCATCGCGAGAGTTCGCAATTGCGAACATGTAGGTGCGGCGGGCAGCAACGATCTCACACTCGCGAAATTACAAAATTTGCAATTCTGCACAAGAAATCCACTAGCAAGCAGCATAGACCTTCTGAAAATGATGATTTTTATCAGAATAACTCCTCAGGTTGACATTTGCCTGCACTTTTTTGGATTTGAGGCCTTTTGACTTTCTTTGGATCACTTTTGGATTAGAAATCAACTTTCACAAGTAAGTTTGTTTGGGGCATTACAGTTGCTGTTCTGCAGAAAAACAAGTTTTGCAAAACTGAAAGCACTCAGCAGGTGCAAAAGTTCACTCATCATTAGTAACCATTCCCTGTAGTACTTCCTGAGGGGCCCCTCCAGAGTTCAGTTGCCTATGTTTGTTTGGGGCATTACAGTTGCTGTTCTGCAGAAAAACGAGTTTTGCAAAAATGAAAACACTCAGCAGGTGCAAAAGTTCAAACTCATCATTAGTAATAGTAACAATTCCCTGTAGTGCTTCCTGACTGGGGCCCCTCCAGAGTTCAGTTGCTAGTTGCAACAATTCTATGACCGTGCTCTGACCCTCACAGCAGGCTCATAAAATAGCTACAAGTAGGCCACAAAGGTCCTGGAAAAAAATTGCACTGCAACAGAAAGCAAATTACAGAAAAGGAAGCAGGTGCCAGACTGGAATTTTAAAACAGTGACACATTAATAAATCAACCCCAAATTAATTCATGTCATTTGAAGCAGGGCAGGTGTGCTTGCTTTTCCCCCCCATAATCTACAGTGATGAACCAGAGGGTGTCATTGATGTACCAGAGGGTGGCTTGGGTGAAACAGAGGGTGGCAGTGGTGAAACAGAGGGTGCTGTGAACCTGTGATGATGAACCAGACGTAGAAACAACATAGTCGCGACCGTTGCGAGCCGACAAGTAAGTTCGCAATTGCGAACTGATATAAAACCCTTGCGAACTGGCAGAAACCCTTGCGAACACAAAAAAAATCCGCAAATTCGCGGATTTTGCGGATTGCGAGTTCGCAAATATGCAAATTCGCGAACGCCAGATTCGCAAAATTCACCCATGCTTAGTCTCAACCCTGCCCCCTTTTCGCTTTTTCCACCCTTGTTTTGTACTCTCTTGTGCCTCACTTCTCCTGAGAAACAAGATGGCTGCTCAGGTGGTCCTAGAAGGATAATAACATATATAAACGTTATCAGCTAATAGAATTAGCATTTACAAAACCTTTGAAATTTATTCAAAAAAAATATAGGTTTCACGCCTGATATAGTAAGGAATTAGCATTTAAAAAACCTTGCAAATTCACTGAAAAAACCATAGGTTTCAAGCCTTATATAGTTAGGAATTAGCATTTAAAAAACCTTGCAAATTCACTTAAAAAACCATAGGTTTCAGGACTTATATTGTTAGGAATTAGCATTTAAAAAACCTTGCAAATTCACTTAAAAAACCTTAGGTTTCAGGCCATATATAGTTCGGAATTAGCATTTTAAAAACCTTGCAAATTCACTTAAAAAACCATAGGTTTCAGGCCTTATATAGTTAGGAATTAGCATTTAAAAAACCATTGAAATTGCTCCTATATAGTTAGTTGTACTAACTATATTTCGCGCACCCGCAATCCACTGCTGATGATGTCACATATTACATAATTCATGACATGGTCAGTGACATCACTGATGACATCTCAAATGACATCACTGATGACATCACTACAACTAACTATATAGGAGCAATTTCAATGGTTTTTTTAAATGCTAATTCCTAACTATATAAGGCCTGAAACCTATGGTTTTGTAAGTGAATATATATAGTCGGTAGTTGTAGTTAGGATTATTTTGTATAGGGATTTCGCAACATTCTATTGGGAATAACTTTGGCGCCGGTTGAGGAATCTGCCTGAAATTTTCCTCAAATTTGTCTCGCGGCGCTCCGCTCCTTCCCTGAAAGTTTGGGGGGATTCATCAAGCGGGGGCCGAGATAAAAGGGGGGTCCCAAAACGTGTTTTCCCCATGTTAATTTCCAAAGGGCGGTTGAACTCACTTTTAGCCCGAACGGCTGAATGGTTTTCCACCAAACTTGTCAAAATTGTAGGGACTGGTAGCCCGATGTGCCTTTGCTATGTCTTTGCTATGTCTCAAGATATGAGCACCAGTGGATTTTGAGTAATTTAGGTTCCAAAAAATATATATATCTATAAGCGCGCCCCGGTACGCGCACCGGGACACGCTATACGAGTTCGCGAGCGGAAAGCTGATTGGCTCTCGGGTGTCTGTCAACATTCCAAACAGTCCGGAGCGGCCACCATCTTGTGTCTCGGTAGGATCGAGACACAAGAGGTGGCAAAAACAAAGGGGGAAATGATCAAAAGGGGGGAGGGTAGACCCCCCTGACCCCCTAGTTTTGATGTGGGGGCCATAAAAGGGCCCAGTGGGGTAACATTTTTTATTTTTTTATTTTTTTTCGATTTGCGCGGTGGGAGCACCTGGTACGCGCACCGGGGAACGCACCATGGGGAAAAAAGAATGACACATTTTTTTAAAAATGTAGCATTTTTTTATAAATTGGAGGTAGTTCTAAAAAGAACTGTTTTTTTATTCTTTTTACAATTTTATATTTTTTGGGGATTTTTTATGGGGACAAACAAAAAACAGGGAATTGTAAACGGCTCAACTGGAGCAAAAAAAAACAGGAAAAAAATAAGGTTTCTTTGGGCACTTGTGGTTGTCACCAGCACAGTTGATGAGCTTAATGCTTTGCTCACCAAAGGTAATTGTTTTACCACAAAATATACAAACGATTTTGTATTGTCCAAACTGTGTTTGGACGTTTGGGACCATCTCCCTTGCCTCTGGACCCGATGGAGTGGGTTGCTTACTTTGGGAGGTGCTGGAAGAAGATTGGGGAGGGTTCCTGGTCATTTCTCGGACCTCTGTCGCAGCATAGTTGTTAGGGTGCCGGCGTTGCATGTGGCGAATCATGGTGTTATTGCCAAAAGAGTAATTTCTGTTAGGGTTCCCCCTGGAAAGCACAGTGCCACAGATTAGACAAGTAACCAAAGGCGCATTTACTTTCTTGAGGTCCTTTGGATTGAAAAAAACTCCCAGATAATATGCTCCTTTGGCTTATATGGGGTAGTGATGTCATGAGTGATGTCACTGACCATGTCATGAGTGATGTAATATGTGACGTCATCAGCAGTGCATTGCAGGCGCGCAAGTTATAGTGAGTCCAACTAACTATAACGTGGGAATTTCAATGGTTTTATGTCAGTAATATTTCCAACTAACTATAACTGGCCGGAAACCTATGGTTTTTTCAGTGAATATATATATATATCTTTCTTTTTGGGGCCAATTTATGGACCCACTGCAGTGTTCATTGTAGCCCCCAGTTCAACTTTGCATTAGATTCAAAAACCGAAGACCAATGGAAAAAAATAACCCCCTTACTCACCCAACTCCTGCCATGCATGGCCAAATGCCATGTGCAGTGTGGGGTTGGGTGCATGAGGGTGAGTTGGCTGCAGGGTCTTGCGAGGCTCTGCCACCAATCGCAGCTGCACACAGTGTTGGTTCTATTAACGTCAGGTAAGTATACATTCTTTTACATAAAAAAATTATGGAAATTGACTTATAAAAACAAAGGTGACAGAGATGTTATAGTTAGGATGACGTTTTACCCACACAAAAACAATTCAGCAGTTATAGTTATACTTATCCGAAGAAACATTTTTCCTTTAATAACTCTGAAACACTGAACAGATTTACACCAAATAACAAAAAGCACAATTTGAGGACCAGATCTAGCTTTCTGCCATATTTGATGTAAATCCGTTCAGTGGTTTTTGCTTCAGCCGTGTCTAAAACTTTCAAAATCCCCATAAATATTGCATGGGGGAAAAAGCGTTTTGGGGCTCAAATTTTTCTCTGCCCCTGCTTGACGAATCACCCTAAACTTTCTATACATCAGCTCAACTAACTTGCGTAAAATATTTGCAAATTTCATGAAGAATTGGCGCCAAAGTTATTAGAAAATCTAAAAACACATTGTTCATGGGAAAAGTTGGTCTCGACTATACAAATTCACTGAAAAATCAAAGGTTACAGTAACGTCATGTCATAGTTAGGTGTAATTGAAATATATGTTTTTGTTTTAAGAAAAACTTTAGAGACTCACTGAAAACGGCAAAGGTTAAAGTAACATAGTTAGAAGAATTTCTTTGTGACATTAATGTTTTGAGCTAAAATAAACACAGAAATCAACCAGTTATAGTTAGCAGTGCTAACTACAATTTGCGCCCCCACCATGCACTGCTTATGACCTCACATATAAAATCACTCATGACATGTTCTATGACATCATTGATGACATCTCAAATTACATCATTGATTACATAAATTCAGTAAATAAATCAAAAAATTACAGGGTTCGTTATAGTTAGAAAATAAAATTTTAAAAAATGTAGAAATTCACCTAAAAAAGGTTACTGGGGCATTATAGTTCGGAAATAGAATAATAAAATCCTTAGAAATTAATTAAAAAAAACAAAGGTTAAAGGCTCAGATTTCACTCATACAAAACCAGTGAAGTTCAGCAGTTATAGTTACCTGAGCTAACTATAAATTATGCCCCCACAATCTACTGTTTATGATATTTTCCTGATATGACCTCACATATTACATTACTCATGACATGCTCAATGACTGAGGATATCACTGATGACATCTCAAATAACATCACATATGACATCATCCAGTGAGTGTAAGTGTTTCATAAATGTCGGTGGAACTTTTGAAATTAATTTATGTAAAGGCTGCGGGAACCACCACGGTTGGATGTAATTACAGGATCCGTTGCCATGAAATTTGGTGGATTATTGAGTCTAAGTGGTATATGGTGATTTAACCGAACCCATACGTA
Source organism: Lissotriton vulgaris (assembly GCF_964263255.1). Taxonomy (NCBI): domain Eukaryota; kingdom Metazoa; phylum Chordata; class Amphibia; order Caudata; family Salamandridae; genus Lissotriton; species Lissotriton vulgaris. Next base: position 856,732,906 of record NC_141693.1, on the reverse strand, counting down.
AACATGTGCTTGGCACCTACTAACATTTTCTGCAGCATGTTTGAGGAGAGCTTTACCAATTTCCTGTGATGAAACATGATAATCATCTATCTTTGGGTGTGCAGGATTGAGCTTGACATCCAATAAGCAGCAAGTGATGGCGGATACATACTGCCTCTGAGGGGACAGGGCAACTCATACAAAGCGTAATTGTCTGGAGAGGACTAATGTTTATAACCAGACACTTATAATATTTGTAATCCAGTGCTAGGGTATTTCCATTACATGCCTATTTCGAACAGTATATATGTATTGTGCCTATGACAGATATTATCATCGGAGACACTGGCACCATTCCGAAAACTAACATTTGAATGACACAAGTAAGATGGCGGCCAGAGACACTGCATTTTACTTTAAGTTGGCGAGGCCCTCTGTTTATGTCCATATGCAATCCTCCACTGGGAACATCATCTGGATACCGTTTAAATCATTAATAATGTCATGCATATTGCATTGATTGGTGACATTGACAAAGGCAGTTTTGCCAAAACGCGTTTTCCCTGTTACTTGCCTGTTGAAATCTTTTTGTTATATATATATATTCACTGAAAAAACCATAGGTTTCACACCAGTTATAGTTAGCTGGAAATTTTACTGATATAAAACCATTGAAATTCCCACGTTATAGTTAGTCGGACTCACTATAACTTGCGCGTGCAATGCACTGCTGATGACATCACATATTACATCACTCATGACATGGTCAGTGACATCACTCATGACATCACTG